>NC_072014.1:42761747-43961747 GCF_027791375.1 Indicator indicator
GGGGGGGGGGGGGGGGGGGGGGGGGGGGGGGGGGGGGGGGGGGGGGGGGGGGGGGGGGGGGGGGGGGGGGGGGGGGGGGGGGGGGGGGGGGGGGGGGGGGGGGGGGGGGGGGGGGGGGGGGGGGGGGGGGGGGGGGGGGGGGGGGGGGGGGGGGGGGGGGGGGGGGGGGGGGGGGGGGGGGGGGGGGGGGGGGGGGGGGGGGGGGGGGGGGGGGGGGGGGGGGGGGGGGGGGGGGGGGGGGGGGGGGGGGGGGGGGGGGGGGGGGGGGGGGGGGGGGGGGGGGGGGGGGGGGGGGGGGGGGGGGGGGGGGGGGGGGGGGGGGGGGGGGGGGGGGGGGGGGGGGGGGGGGGGGGGGGGGGGGGGGGGGGGGGGGGGGGGGGGGGGGGGGGGGGGGGGGGGGGGGGGGGGGGGGGGGGGGGGGGGGGGGGGGGGGGGGGGGGGGGGGGGGGGGGGGGGGGGGGGGGGGGGGGGGGGGGGGGGGGGGGGGGGGGGGGGGGGGGGGGGGGGGGGGGGGGGGGGGGGGGGGGGGGGGGGGGGGGGGGGGGGGGGGGGGGGGGGGGGGGGGGGGGGGGGGGGGGGGGGGGGGGGGGGGGGGGGGGGGGGGGGGGGGGGGGGGGGGGGGGGGGGGGGGGGGGGGGGGGGGGGGGGGGGGGGGGGGGGGGGGGGGGGGGGGGGGGGGGGGGGGGGGGGGGGGGGGGGGGGGGGGGGGGGGGGGGGGGGGGGGGGGGGGGGGGGGGGGGGGGGGGGGGGGGGGGGGGGGGGGGGGGGGGGGGGGGGGGGGGGGGGGGGGGGGGGGGGGGGGGGGGGGGGGGGGGGGGGGGGGGGGGGGGGGGGGGGGGGGGGGGGGGGGGGGGGGGGGGGGGGGGGGGGGGGGGGGGGGGGGGGGGGGGGGGGGGGGGGGGGGGGGGGGGGGGGGGGGGGGGGGGGGGGGGGGGGGGGGGGGGGGGGGGGGGGGGGGGGGGGGGGGGGGGGGGGGGGGGGGGGGGGGGGGGGGGGGGGGGGGGGGGGGGGGGGGGGGGGGGGGGGGGGGGGGGGGGGGGGGGGGGGGGGGGGGGGGGGGGGGGGGGGGGGGGGGGGGGGGGGGGGGGGGGGGGGGGGGGGGGGGGGGGGGGGGGGGGGGGGGGGGGGGGGGGGGGGGGGGGGGGGGGGGGGGGGGGGGGGGGGGGGGGGGGGGGGGGGGGGGGGGGGGGGGGGGGGGGGGGGGGGGGGGGGGGGGGGGGGGGGGGGGGGGGGGGGGGGGGGGGGGGGGGGGGGGGGGGGGGGGGGGGGGGGGGGGGGGGGGGGGGGGGGGGGGGGGGGGGGGGGGGGGGGGGGGGGGGGGGGGGGGGGGGGGGGGGGGGGGGGGGGGGGGGGGGGGGGGGGGGGGGGGGGGGGGGGGGGGGGGGGGGGGGGGGGGGGGGGGGGGGGGGGGGGGGGGGGGGGGGGGGGGGGGGGGGGGGGGGGGGGGGGGGGGGGGGGGGGGGGGGGGGGGGGGGGGGGGGGGGGGGGGGGGGGGGGGGGGGGGGGGGGGGGGGGGGGGGGGGGGGGGGGGGGGGGGGGGGGGGGGGGGGGGGGGGGGGGGGGGGGGGGGGGGGGGGGGGGGGGGGGGGGGGGGGGGGGGGGGGGGGGGGGGGGGGGGGGGGGGGGGGGGGGGGGGGGGGGGGGGGGGGGGGGGGGGGGGGGGGGGGGGGGGGGGGGGGGGGGGGGGGGGGGGGGGGGGGGGGGGGGGGGGGGGGGGGGGGGGGGGGGGGGGGGGGGGGGGGGGGGGGGGGGGGGGGGGGGGGGGGGGGGGGGGGGGGGGGGGGGGGGGGGGGGGGGGGGGGGGGGGGGGGGGGGGGGGGGGGGGGGGGGGGGGGGGGGGGGGGGGGGTGGGGGGGGGGGGGGGGGGGGGGGGGGGGGGGGGGGGGGGGGGGGGGGGGGGGGGGGGGGGGGGGGGGGGGGGGGGGGGGGGGGGGGGGGGGGGGGGGGGGGGGGGGGGGGGGGGGGGGGGGGGGGGGGGGGGGGGGGGGGGGGGGGGGGGGGGGGGGGGGGGGGGGGGGGGGGGGGGGGGGGGGGGGGGGGGGGGGGGGGGGGGGGGGGGGGGGGGGGGGGGGGGGGGGGGGGGGGGGGGGGGGGGGGGGGGGGGGGGGGGGGGGGGGGGGGGGGGGGGGGGGGGGGGGGGGGGGGGGGGGGGGGGGGGGGGGGGGGGGGGGGGGGGGGGGGGGGGGGGGGGGGGGGGGGGGGGGGGGGGGGGGGGGGGGGGGGGGGGGGGGGGGGGGGGGGGGGGGGGGGGGGGGGGGGGGGGGGGGGGGGGGGGGGGGGGGGGGGGGGGGGGGGGGGGGGGGGGGGGGGGGGGGGGGGGGGGGGGGGGGGGGGGGGGGGGGGGGGGGGGGGGGGGGGGGGGGGGGGGGGGGGGGGGGGGGGGGGGGGGGGGGGGGGGGGGGGGGGGGGGGGGGGGGGGGGGGGGGGGGGGGGGGGGGGGGGGGGGGGGGGGGGGGGGGGGGGGGGGGGGGGGGGGGGGGGGGGGGGGGGGGGGGGGGGGGGGGGGGGGGGGGGGGGGGGGGGGGGGGGGGGGGGGGGGGGGGGGGGGGGGGGGGGGGGGGGGGGGGGGGGGGGGGGGGGGGGGGGGGGGGGGGGGGGGGGGGGGGGGGGGGGGGGGGGGGGGGGGGGGGGGGGGGGGGGGGGGGGGGGGGGGGGGGGGGGGGGGGGGGGGGGGGGGGGGGGGGGGGGGGGGGGGGGGGGGGGGGGGGGGGGGGGGGGGGGGGGGGGGGGGGGGGGGGGGGGGGGGGGGGGGGGGGGGGGGGGGGGGGGGGGGGGGGGGGGGGGGGGGGGGGGGGGGGGGGGGGGGGGGGGGGGGGGGGGGGGGGGGGGGGGGGGGGGGGGGGGGGGGGGGGGGGGGGGGGGGGGGGGGGGGGGGGGGGGGGGGGGGGGGGGGGGGGGGGGGGGGGGGGGGGGGGGGGGGGGGGGGGGGGGGGGGGGGGGGGGGGGGGGGGGGGGGGGGGGGGGGGGGGGGGGGGGGGGGGGGGGGGGGGGGGGGGGGGGGGGGGGGGGGGGGGGGGGGGGGGGGGGGGGGGGGGGGGGGGGGGGGGGGGGGGGGGGGGGGGGGGGGGGGGGGGGGGGGGGGGGGGGGGGGGGGGGGGGGGGGGGGGGGGGGGGGGGGGGGGGGGGGGGGGGGGGGGGGGGGGGGGGGGGGGGGGGGGGGGGGGGGGGGGGGGGGGGGGGGGGGGGGGGGGGGGGGGGGGGGGGGGGGGGGGGGGGGGGGGGGGGGGGGGGGGGGGGGGGGGGGGGGGGGGGGGGGGGGGGGGGGGGGGGGGGGGGGGGGGGGGGGGGGGGGGGGGGGGGGGGGGGGGGGGGGGGGGGGGGGGGGGGGGGGGGGGGGGGGGGGGGGGGGGGGGGGGGGGGGGGGGGGGGGGGGGGGGGGGGGGGGGGGGGGGGGGGGGGGGGGGGGGGGGGGGGGGGGGGGGGGGGGGGGGGGGGGGGGGGGGGGGGGGGGGGGGGGGGGGGGGGGGGGGGGGGGGGGGGGGGGGGGGGGGGGGGGGGGGGGGGGGGGGGGGGGGGGGGGGGGGGGGGGGGGGGGGGGGGGGGGGGGGGGGGGGGGGGGGGGGGGGGGGGGGGGGGGGGGGGGGGGGGGGGGGGGGGGGGGGGGGGGGGGGGGGGGGGGGGGGGGGGGGGGGGGGGGGGGGGGGGGGGGGGGGGGGGGGGGGGGGGGGGGGGGGGGGGGGGGGGGGGGGGGGGGGGGGGGGGGGGGGGGGGGGGGGGGGGGGGGGGGGGGGGGGGGGGGGGGGGGGGGGGGGGGGGGGGGGGGGGGGGGGGGGGGGGGGGGGGGGGGGGGGGGGGGGGGGGGGGGGGGGGGGGGGGGGGGGGGGGGGGGGGGGGGGGGGGGGGGGGGGGGGGGGGGGGGGGGGGGGGGGGGGGGGGGGGGGGGGGGGGGGGGGGGGGGGGGGGGGGGGGGGGGGGGGGGGGGGGGGGGGGGGGGGGGGGGGGGGGGGGGGGGGGGGGGGGGGGGGGGGGGGGGGGGGGGGGGGGGGGGGGGGGGGGGGGGGGGGGGGGGGGGGGGGGGGGGGGGGGGGGGGGGGGGGGGGGGGGGGGGGGGGGGGGGGGGGGGGGGGGGGGGGGGGGGGGGGGGGGGGGGGGGGGGGGGGGGGGGGGGGGGGGGGGGGGGGGGGGGGGGGGGGGGGGGGGGGGGGGGGGGGGGGGGGGGGGGGGGGGGGGGGGGGGGGGGGGGGGGGGGGGGGGGGGGGGGGGGGGGGGGGGGGGGGGGGGGGGGGGGGGGGGGGGGGGGGGGGGGGGGGGGGGGGGGGGGGGGGGGGGGGGGGGGGGGGGGGGGGGGGGGGGGGGGGGGGGGGGGGGGGGGGGGGGGGGGGGGGGGGGGGGGGGGGGGGGGGGGGGGGGGGGGGGGGGGGGGGGGGGGGGGGGGGGGGGGGGGGGGGGGGGGGGGGGGGGGGGGGGGGGGGGGGGGGGGGGGGGGGGGGGGGGGGGGGGGGGGGGGGGGGGGGGGGGGGGGGGGGGGGGGGGGGGGGGGGGGGGGGGGGGGGGGGGGGGGGGGGGGGGGGGGGGGGGGGGGGGGGGGGGGGGGGGGGGGGGGGGGGGGGGGGGGGGGGGGGGGGGGGGGGGGGGGGGGGGGGGGGGGGGGGGGGGGGGGGGGGGGGGGGGGGGGGGGGGGGGGGGGGGGGGGGGGGGGGGGGGGGGGGGGGGGGGGGGGGGGGGGGGGGGGGGGGGGGGGGGGGGGGGGGGGGGGGGGGGGGGGGGGGGGGGGGGGGGGGGGGGGGGGGGGGGGGGGGGGGGGGGGGGGGGGGGGGGGGGGGGGGGGGGGGGGGGGGGGGGGGGGGGGGGGGGGGGGGGGGGGGGGGGGGGGGGGGGGGGGGGGGGGGGGGGGGGGGGGGGGGGGGGGGGGGGGGGGGGGGGGGGGGGGGGGGGGGGGGGGGGGGGGGGGGGGGGGGGGGGGGGGGGGGGGGGGGGGGGGGGGGGGGGGGGGGGGGGGGGGGGGGGGGGGGGGGGGGGGGGGGGGGGGGGGGGGGGGGGGGGGGGGGGGGGGGGGGGGGGGGGGGGGGGGGGGGGGGGGGGGGGGGGGGGGGGGGGGGGGGGGGGGGGGGGGGGGGGGGGGGGGGGGGGGGGGGGGGGGGGGGGGGGGGGGGGGGGGGGGGGGGGGGGGGGGGGGGGGGGGGGGGGGGGGGGGGGGGGGGGGGGGGGGGGGGGGGGGGGGGGGGGGGGGGGGGGGGGGGGGGGGGGGGGGGGGGGGGGGGGGGGGGGGGGGGGGGGGGGGGGGGGGGGGGGGGGGGGGGGGGGGGGGGGGGGGGGGGGGGGGGGGGGGGGGGGGGGGGGGGGGGGGGGGGGGGGGGGGGGGGGGGGGGGGGGGGGGGGGGGGGGGGGGGGGGGGGGGGGGGGGGGGGGGGGGGGGGGGGGGGGGGGGGGGGGGGGGGGGGGGGGGGGGGGGGGGGGGGGGGGGGGGGGGGGGGGGGGGGGGGGGGGGGGGGGGGGGGGGGGGGGGGGGGGGGGGGGGGGGGGGGGGGGGGGGGGGGGGGGGGGGGGGGGGGGGGGGGGGGGGGGGGGGGGGGGGGGGGGGGGGGGGGGGGGGGGGGGGGGGGGGGGGGGGGGGGGGGGGGGGGGGGGGGGGGGGGGGGGGGGGGGGGGGGGGGGGGGGGGGGGGGGGGGGGGGGGGGGGGGGGGGGGGGGGGGGGGGGGGGGGGGGGGGGGGGGGGGGGGGGGGGGGGGGGGGGGGGGGGGGGGGGGGGGGGGGGGGGGGGGGGGGGGGGGGGGGGGGGGGGGGGGGGGGGGGGGGGGGGGGGGGGGGGGGGGGGGGGGGGGGGGGGGGGGGGGGGGGGGGGGGGGGGGGGGGGGGGGGGGGGGGGGGGGGGGGGGGGGGGGGGGGGGGGGGGGGGGGGGGGGGGGGGGGGGGGGGGGGGGGGGGGGGGGGGGGGGGGGGGGGGGGGGGGGGGGGGGGGGGGGGGGGGGGGGGGGGGGGGGGGGGGGGGGGGGGGGGGGGGGGGGGGGGGGGGGGGGGGGGGGGGGGGGGGGGGGGGGGGGGGGGGGGGGGGGGGGGGGGGGGGGGGGGGGGGGGGGGGGGGGGGGGGGGGGGGGGGGGGGGGGGGGGGGGGGGGGGGGGGGGGGGGGGGGGGGGGGGGGGGGGGGGGGGGGGGGGGGGGGGGGGGGGGGGGGGGGGGGGGGGGGGGGGGGGGGGGGGGGGGGGGGGGGGGGGGGGGGGGGGGGGGGGGGGGGGGGGGGGGGGGGGGGGGGGGGGGGGGAGGACGGGGGGCGGGAAGGTGGGGGAGGTAGGTGGCGACGTGGAAGGGGCGGGCGTGGGGGCGTGGGGGGTGCAGGGGGGGGGGGAGGGGGGGCCGATGGGAGGCGGCGGACGGGACCGGGGGCAGGCGCGGGAAGAAGGGGTGGGGTGCCGGGGGGGGGGAGGAGGGGCGGGGACGGGGGCGGGTGGGGGAGGGGAGTGGGCGCAGGGCGACATCTAGGTCCGATGGGGTGGTATGAGCGGTGCCTGGGACGGGGCGCGGGTACGGGGCGGGACGGGGGGGGGGGGGCTTGTAGAGGGGCGGTGAGCCTCGAGGAGCGAAACGATGTGGCGGCGGGGTGACCAGGGGTGAGGGGGGCGTCGGGGTGACGGGACGGGCCGGGGGAGTGGCGGGAGGGGAGGTTGGTAAAGGGTTGGGGCGAACGGTGCGGGGGGCGTGCCGGGTGTACCGGCGGGGAGATCGTGGGAGGTCGGGCCGGTTGGCGCGTTGGGCCGGAGCGGATGGAAGGTCCTGGGGTGGGCGGTGACGGGGGCGGTGGGGAAGGGGGGGGGCGGCGCAGGGCGGCGGGGGGAGACTGGGGGTGGGGTTGGCGGGTGTTAGAAGGGAGGGGGCGTGTTGGTGGTACCGGAACCACTGTGGGATGTCCATGTATTTGAAAACTGCAAACAGCTTCATTTTTCCAAATAGGAAATGTATGGCTTTAGGCTAAGGAAACAAAAGCTCAGGCTTCCTTCATGGGCTGGTTCAAGGTTGGGGCACCTCAGTGGAAGCAGTCCCATGTGAAGGGCCAGGTCTAAGACCTCAATGTTTTCTACAAGCAACCTCTGTCTTATCTCTTCTTTAACATGCTGGATCTTGCTCAAAGAAAACTTCAGCTCACATATAGCAAGGAAGAACTTAAAATCATTCTGTGAAATACATGCATTAAGTACTTGGTAGGTTAAATATATCCCCAAAATATCAAATATTGGTATAAACTGAATTATGCAACACCTGAACGTTTCTGATAGCAGACACATGGCTTGAAGGCCAGATGGAGAGCAGTGACAAGTGGTGTCCCTCAGGGGAACCTCTGCTGTTTAATATTTTTATCAGTGACACAGAGGGATCCAGTGCACCATCAGCAGTGTGCAGATGACACCCAGCTGAGTGGTGCTGGTGATACACCAGAGGGACAGGATTGCATCCAGAGGGACCTGGACAGGCTGCAGAGTTGGTGCCCAGGTGAACCTCATGAGGTTCTACAAGAAGTGCAGGGTCCTGCACCTAGGCCAGAACAATCCTCACTAGCAACACAGACTGAGGGAGGAGCAGATAGAAAGCAGCCCTGCGGAGAAGGACCTGGGGGTGCTGGTGGATGAGAAGCTGGACAGGAGCAGGCAGTGTGAGCTTGCAGCACAGAAGGCAAATCACAGCCTGGGCTGCATCCAAAGCAGTGTTGCCAGCAGAGCCAGAGAGGTGATTCTGCCACTTTGCTCTGCTCTGCTGAGACCTCACCTGGAGCACTGTGTGCAGGTCTGGAGCCCTCAATATGGGAAGGACATGGACCTGATGGAGAGGGTCCGGAGGAGGGCCACAAATATGATCAGGGAGTTGGAGCAGCTCTGCTACGAGGCCAGGCTGAGGGAGCTGGGGGTGTTCAGCCTGGAGAAGAGAAGGCTCCAGGGAGACCTAAGAGCAGCTTGCTAGGACCTGAAGGGTGCTACAGGAAGGATGGAGAGAGACTGTTTGCAAAGGGCTGCAGGGGCAGGGACAGGACAAGGGACAATGGCTTCAAAGTAGAGAAGTTGTGCACCATGAAGGTGGTGGAACACTGGAACAGGTTGCCCAGGAAGGTGGTTGAAGCTCCTTCCCTGGAGATATTCAAAGTGAGGCTGGACAGGGCTCTGGGCAACCTGATCTGGTCGAGGATGTCCCTGCTGAGTGTGGGGAGCTTGATCTGGATGACCTTTGAACATCCCTTCCAGCTCAGACTATTCTATGAGTCTATATTTCTCAGTTCCCTGGCACAGAATTGTCACCTCGTGGCAGAAGAGCCACCTCTTGTTGCTGCCCACTGCCTTCAGTCCCAATTTGAGCCAAAACTGGGAGATCCAATTGTTATTATATCAACATGAGGAAAAAAAAAAAACAAAAAAAAAAAAACAACCAACCATTACTTGTTCCACATTCTAAGATAGCTCACAATTTACCTGTGAATTAAAAAAAAAAAAAAAGCAAAACCCTACACCAATTCTACCATCCATTGGCATGAAAATTGCTTATTGATTCCCAGAGAAGGCTAGGGATATTTTACATTAAATCACTGCAATAAAACTCAAGTTTATAGCACTGGGAACTTTTGTGAAGAGCTGTAAAAAGGAAGGAAATTAGTTTTATGATACAAAAAAAAAAAAAAAGATAAAATAGGTTTTAGAATATTTTTGGAGAGGAAAAAATAAAAAGCTGAAGTTTTGGGTTGCTTTAAATAAGGCTATTTCTATTTACTACTTATTATTATTTATTAAAAAAATAAAGACTTCTTTTCCCCTCTTCTAGCTCATTTCAATTCACACCAAGTCAATGCTTATCTGTATGGAAATGCAGATTTTTTTCCCCTCTCCTTCAGCAAGCAGAATCCTTTATAACAATGTAATCTATTAGATAAAATTATCACAAGGAACAACTCAGAGCAAAGCATAACTGTGTCTGTGTGGTAGCACAGGGAGAGGTCTCAACCTTTTTAATCATTTCCATTATTCTCTGCATCACAGAGCTGTGTGAGGGAGGGCAAGAGAGCCAGGAGGGGGCTGGCACTTGTGCACCAGCATTGGCTTCCCCTTATCAGTGCTGAATGGAAGCCAGAGCCCTGCCTTGACTCTGTGGAATTAGGAGTTAAGACAATTCACACACTAAAATGAAACACCTGCTAGATGAAAGCCAGAGGTGCCCCCAGCAGCAACCCTTCCCTGCTCTGCTGCTGCAAAATTTGTATTTCTGGTTCAGCCAAACACTTCAGCAGGCAGGCTGATTCCCTGAAGTCACCATAAATCAACATAAAAATACACAGCTTAGACTCAACTGCACAACTGCTTTGCTGGAACTAGACCTAAGGAGCTTCTCATAGGCCTGCTGATCCTGGTTTTGCTAGAACTAGAGCTTCTCCAAAGTCTGCTAATCCTGGTTTTGCTGGGACTAGACCTAGGGAGCTTCTTGGTGATCTGCTAATCCTGGTTTATCATACATGAAGCTTGCAATGCCAAGAGTGTGTCCAAGACACAAAGCTCCTATGCTGTCCCTCCAGTTCCTGCCTCAGAAAGGTTATGCTAGAATTTTATTTTAATAAAGTAAATATAGAATGAAGTAAAGTTTGCTGAGGATACCAAACTGGGGGTGGGGTGGGGGGAGGGGAGGGTAGCTGACACCTGTCAGGCTGTGCTGCCATCCAATGAGAGCTGGACAGGCTGAGAGCTGGGGGAAGGAGAATCTCATGAAGTTCAATAGGGACAGGTGCAGGGTTCTGCATCTGGGGAGGAATAACAGCAGGCACCACAACAGGGTGAGGACTGCCCTGCTGGAAAGCAGCTCCATGCAGAAAGACCTTGGAGTGCTGGGGGACAGCAAGTTCTGCATGGGACAGCAATGTGCCCTTGTGGCCAAGAGAGCCAATGGGATCCTGGGGTGCAGCAAGAAAAGTGTGGCCAGCAGGGCTGGGGAGGTTCTGCTCCCCCTCTGCTCTGCCCTGCTGAGACCACACCTGGAGAACTGTGTCCAGTTCTGGGCTCCCCAGTTCAAGAGAGACAGAGACCTGCTGGAGAGAGTCCAAGGGAGAGCCATGAGGATGATTTGGGGACTTGAGCATCTCCCCTATGGAGAGAGACTGAGAGCCCTGGGGCTGTTTAGTCTGGAGCAGAGAATGCTGAGAGGGGATCTGATCAATGTCTATCAATAGCTGAGGGGTGGGTGTCAAGTGGAGGGGGCCAAGCTCTTTTTGGTGTTGCACAGTAATAAGACAAGAAACAATGGATGCAAACCTGAACATAGAAGGTTTCACCTCAACACGTGGAGGAACTTCTTCACTGTGAGGGTGGCAGAGCCCTGGAGCAGGCAGCTCAGAGAGGTTGTGGAGTCTCCTTCTCTGGAGACTTTGCAAACCCAACTGGATGTGTTCCTGTGTCCTGCCCTGGGTGATCCTGCTCTGGCAGGGGATTGGACTGGATGATATCTGGAGAGAGGTCCCATCCAAGCTCTACCCTTCTCTGATTCTATGACAATGAGTTTTCTCCTGCATAAGCTGAAGAAGTTTCTATTAGACAGAGGTTTTGAGAGACAAAGCCCAGAAAATTTGTGCTACCTGACCCCTGTGCACAGGCTGCACATTCCTGGCAGGAAGCAAGTTTCACTTGACCTTGGAGGAAAACACTCCCAACAATTTAGAACCAAAGGCTCACCCATGTACATGTTTCCACCAGGTTTGTCTGTCTGTGGGCTCTCCACCATCCTTCTCTCATAGAATTTTGCAAAGAAGAAAGAAATGAGGCCACAACTTCACAGTCAGTTGCAAAACAAAAAGTTGGAGATAAACTTTTTGCAGCAGGGTTCATCTTTTCATTATGAAATTGCAGAGCCTGCTATAAAAGGATCCAAATACCACCTCATGACCACTATTAGCTTTTGCCAAAGACAAAAAATATATATAATGATTGCATTAATAAAGATGCTGGAGCTCTGGTCAGCATTTTAAATTGCCCCAGATTGTTGGATGTATTAACCCACCCTTGAAAATAAAATACCTGCCTGGAGAAATTCTCAATGCATTTCCCATTAAAAAAAATAAATCCCAGTTCAGCTGCTTGGAAATTGGTTGCATACATGATGAGCTAGTTCTGCAGTGTGCCAGGCTTAACCCCAGACTGTCCCCAGATATTCCCCTGCACTCCACTACAAGTGCCTGAAAACAGAGCTTATTACTGAAAATCCCAGAATGGCTCAGGTTGGAAGAGACCTCAGAGCTCATCTCCTCCAACCTCCCCACCATGCCCAGGGACATCTCTCAACCAGACTCAGCTGCTCAAGGTCTCATCCAACCTGGCCTGCAACACCCCCAGGCAGGAGGCAGCCACAGCCTCCCAGCAGCCTGTCTCACCACCCTCCTGCTGAAGAGCTTCTTCCTCAGCTCCACTCTAACCCTGCTCTGCCTCAGCTTCAAACCATTCCCCCTTGGCCTGTCTCTAGACACCCTCAGCAAAAGTCCCTCTGCAGCCTTCCTGCAGGATCCCTTCAGGTCCTGGCAGGCAGCTCTGAGGTCCCCCTGGAGCCTTCTCTTCTCCAGGCTGAACACCCCCAGCTCCCTCAGCCTGTGCTCACAGCAGAGCTGCTCCAGCCCTTGGATCATCTTTGTGGCCCCCTCTGGACTCATTCCAACAGTTCTGTGTCCTTCTGATGCTGAGGACACCAGAGCTGGAGGCAGGACTGGGGTGGGGTCTTCGCAAGAGCAGAGTCAACGGGATGAATCCACCTATGAAAGGCAGGGAGGTATCACAGTTTTACAACACCATAATTCTTATTCTTCTCAGGAGCTGATTGGAAAAACAGCTCACTGCAGGCTACCACAAACTGTCATTAGTCAATATCTAATTTTGTTCTGCATCACACATACAATATTTCTATTTGCAAGCTTCTCAGAGTGGTACTAAAATGGAGTATCCCCCAGGTAAGGGTCAGTCCTCCCTACCAAGCTCTCAGCTTCATTGCAGGCTTTTTCTAGTTCCTGCAGTGCAAAAGGATTAGAAACACCACCATTGGGATCTCTTATGTGTCTTCTTGCTACCAGTCTGAGGGATTTCACTTCTGGGGTAGTATCCTTTCTCCCCTAGAAGTTTATGTCTGTGAAAAGAAAGAAAGAAAAACCCAAGTATGTACAGCTAAAAGACCTCAGTGCTACAGCAAGCTCAGGAAGTCAGTCAGCAAAGACTGAGAGCTGACAACACTTGGTGCTGGTGCTAGCTCACTGCATAGCACAGGTTTCCTTCTCCTGTGGAACACCTCACCATGGAGCAAGTTCACCATGAGCCAGCAGTATGCCCTTGTGGCCAGGAAGACCAAGGGATTTCTGGGGTGCTTTAGGAAGAGTGTGACCAGCAGGTCAAGGGAGGTTCTTCTCCCTTTCACTCTGACCTAGTGAAGTCATACATGGAGTAGTGTGCTGAGTTCTGGCCTCCACAGCTCAAGAGAGACAAGGAACTACTGCAGAGAGTCCAACAGAGGTTGCAGAGATGAGGAGGGAACTGTAACATCTCTCTCAAAAGGGAAGGCTGAGACACCTGGGGCTGTTTAGCCTGGAGAAGAGGAAACTGAGAGGGGATCTGATCAATAGCTACAGGGTGGGGAGCAAGACAGTGAGGCCAGAGTATTATCAGTGGTGCCCAGCAACAGGACAAGAGGTAACGGGCACAAACTGGAATACAGCAAGTGCCACCTAAGCGTGAGGAAGAACTCCTTTGCTGTGAGGTTGATGGAGTCCTGGAGCAGAATGCCCAGAGAGGCTGTGGAGTCCTTCTCTGAAAAGTTTCAAACCCCACCTGGATGGTTTTCTGTGCAAGCTGCCAACCTGCTTTAGCAGATAAGGTTGGACTAGATGATCTCCAGAGGTCCCTTCCATATCTCTACTGCTCTGATTCTGGGGAGGGGCAGGTTCCCATCAGGAGCCAGCAATGACTCTGCATACAAAGCACCAGGGGCTCCATAGGGAAAGAAAATTTAAAGAGCTGGCAATAAAGAAGGAAATGGAGGAATTCTGGGAGCTTATTCCTGTGGCAACAGCCACATACATGTGCAGAAAAATGGAAGATGTTATCAATGCTTTAACTCCACCTCAGTAACAAGAGGTGTTCAGGTTTGGGAGGCTGACACCAGAGGCTGGATTACCTGAGAGTATGCTGTGAAAATCTCATTCTCTGCTCCACTCTTTCCTTTGACTTTAGCAGTACAAGTGTGATTAGCAGAGAACACAACCACCTGCATATCAACATGCTGCAATTATGCATAAAATTCATAAATGACCTCTGGCAGCTCAGAGCTGGATGAGGACTGAAGATGAGGAGTGCATGCCATTGGCCAAAAAAAACCAAAACAAAACAGTGCAAATCCTTCCCCATTTCCCTCAAACTGAAGGTTTTGGCCTTGCCATGGCAGAGAGAAAATTGAGCACATGGTTTTATAAAGGATAAGATCCTCTCTTGTCTTGCCCACATACTTGTAACACCTCTCTGGTGCCAGCACCAACAGTCATGTGGTTTAAAAATTATTTGCTTTCTTTTCCCTTTTTGTTGTTGTTTTGCTTGATTTCTTTGGTTGTGTTTTTTACCATCTCTCCTAATTTTCAGGCATGCCAGCTCCTGATTCAGCTCACTTCAGTTGAGCTGCTGGCTCACATGGGAAATGCTTAGATGTTTTGCACAGACAGAAGAACCATAGAATCCCAGCTTCGAAGGTACCTCAGGGATCATCTGGTCCAACCTTCCTTGGCAAAGGCACAGTCTGTACAGGAAAGATGAGGAGGGACTTTTTAGGGTGTTAGGTAGTGATAGGACTGGGGGGAATGGAGCAAAACTAGAAGAGGGGAGATTCAGATTGGATGTTAGGGAGAAGTTCTTCCCCATGAGGGTGGTGAGACATTGGCACAGGTTGCCCAGGGAAGTGGTGGAAGCCTCATCCCTGGAGGTTTTTGTGGCCAGGCTGGATGTGGCTTTGGGCAACCTGATCTAATGTGAGGTGTCCCTGCCTGTGGCAGGGGGCTTGGAAGTGGATGATCCTTGAGCTCCCTTCCAACCCTGACAATTCTATGATTCTAAGAGGGCCCAGCACCCCATCCAGCTGAGCCATGAAAGCATCCAGAGGTGGGGAATCTCCTACTTCCAGGAGAGGGGATGGCTGACTGAAGGAGGGGATGACACATTCAACACTAACACATACTTGGACCTGTATTAACTGGTTGGAGACTTGGATCTGAGGTAGCAGAGCTGTCCACATCATACGAGGATCTGTGCAATCTTTCATGTTGTACTTGTAACCACTGAGCAGAGTGCAAACATCACACAATGTCCTAAACCAAATCCCTTCTGTCTGAAAGGGGGAGGACAACTTGTTAGGTAAGATGAGAGCCTCTGCATTTCCCTCAGAACCAACCTTTGCAGCTCAGGCACAACGACCTGAAAAATCTTGTTTCCTTCTAGAGATGTGATACAAGTTCATCTGTTTAACTGCTGGGTGGCACAGAGAAAATCCCCAGGGCAGACCTATGACTGGAAGAGGCACTGTTGCCTTTTTAATCCAGGTTACCTACAAGAACCAAGGTGAGTCAACCCCCAGCTGAGGGTTAACTCATTTGTGGTGTTTCTTACAGCAGCTCACATGATTAATTGGCATGCTAGCAGCACTGCCATTAGTTGCAGTGTTGACTTCTGAGGTAGCAATGTTAAACAAATCCTAATAAATTTCTTGGTGAGGTGATGGTTAACAGCGGTTGTTTCACACTTTGCTGTGATGAGCAGATTCATCTGCAGATGGAAATATTAAATGTTTTTCCTATCATTTCTGGGTTTATAGGAGAATATCCTTATTCATAGAATGGTTTGGGTTGGAGGGGACCTCCAAAGGTCACCCAATCCAATCTCCCTGCAGTCAGCAAGGACATCCTGCACTAGATCAGGTTGCTCAGAGCCTTGTTGAGCCTGACCTTGAATATCTCCAAGGATGGGGCCTCAACTACCTCCTTGGGCAACCTGCACCAGTGTTCTACCACTCTCACGGTGCAGAACTTGTTCCTAACATCCAACCTCAATCTGCTCTCATTTCAAACCGTTGCTCCTTGTCCTCTCACTGCAGGCCTTTGCAAACAGTCCCTCTACTGCCTTCTTGTAGCCCCCTTCAGGTACTGGAAGGCTGCTATTAGGTCTCCTTGGAGCCTTCTCTTCTCCAGCTCCCTCAGCCTGTCCCCACAGCAGGGATGCTCCAGCCCTCTGATTATTTTCATGGTCCTCCTCTGGATCCTATCCATCAGGTCCATGTCCATGGCTCCAGAGCTGGACACAGCACTCCAGGTGAGGTCTCAGCAGAGCAGAGCAAAGTGGCAGAATCACCTCTCCGGCTCTGCTGGCCACATTGCTTTTGATGTCTATCCTATTGTACAGTGACTATGCTGTAGGAAAGCTTTAACCATTCAGTAGCCACTTAGATGAAAAAATAATTTTAAAGAAAGGCCCAAATGCATGCAGTTATTAAAGCAACATTAAGTGCTTTAATAGTCATTTCTGGGGAGGCCACACATGTTGTAAATAAACTCAAATGCTGGTTTAACCTTAAATTAAAACACCAGAAAACTAGCAGTCAGCAGGAAAATGATCTCTTACCAAACTTTGTGTTGCAACTTTTAAATTCCCTGAGCAGATTTTACTGGAAGTGATACTTAACCTTTCTATGTCATGATCTTGGAATGGCGAGGTCTACACTTCTATGGCCAGGCCAGTTATCTCCAATTAAGCAATAAATGTGCAAGCCTAGCTCAGTGCCAGTATAAATCCCCTAGGTTTTTGCTATACCTTCAGCAAATTAAAAAAAGAAAAAGAAAAATCACTAAGAGTTAAGAACCAGAATCATTTCCCAGTAACATTTTAATGAAGCAGATTTTATATAACTTCACCATTGAATACCTTTCATCTAGAAAAGTTTTACAGCAGCATTAAAGAATCCAACTGCTTGGCTACCCTCACCTGAAACAGCAAGCAGCTTGTCCCAGTGCCTCACAGAGGTAGCTCCACTCTCCACCATGCACATTCTCCTGGACATGCTGAGTGTCTTCATTGTAAAACACAACATCTATTGCAGAATCACAGAATTGTTTTGCCTGGGAAAGGCCTTTAAGAGCATCAAGTCCAACCATTACCAGGCATTACCAAGTGCCATGCACCACATCCCTGTATCGTTTAAACACCTCCAAGGATGTGGAATCCACCACATCTCTGTATCTTTTAAACACCTCCAAGGGTGGGGAATCCACCACCTTCCTGCAAAGAAGTTTCTTCTAATATCCTGTGATGGTTTGAAACTGTCTTTTTAATTTTTCCTTGCAAAGTTCAAAACAGAGAAAGTGAAAGAGTGTAAATAAGTCACTGTTGGGTATAAGAAAGCAAAATATTGGTTGTTCTAAACACTTCCATTGGATAGATAGAAATGTTTAAGAACTATTACCCAAAACAAAGTAGGCATTCTGCACATTCTGCGTTCGGCAGTGGGGGCAGTTGCTGGGCTGTCTGGCTGCTGTTTCTTCTTCTCTTCTGGCTGAAGATAACACACTGACCTTGGCAGCTATGTTAACAACTTTCTGCTCTAACTAACTCCGCTTTCTGTCCAAGGGGGGTCTGGGGGGAGCTTCTGGGAGAGGGAGGCCCCTTTGGGGAGGGTCCCCTTGGGGGGAAGCAAAGGGAGATTGGTTGTGCTTTTCTGTTGATTGTATATATTTGTAAATGATGTGAATTTTGTATATTTGTACATATTCATTGCATTTCATCATAGATTGTAGATTCTGCTTTGTAAATACAGCCTTCATTTGCTTCCAGACTGGGCTAGCCTGGTTATTGTCAGGGGGGGGTGGGGGGGGGGGAATTTCAGCTCACACTGACACATATCCAAAACCTCCCCTGGTGCAATTTAAGGCCATTTCCTTTTGTTCTATTTCTTGTTCCTTTGGACACCAACTCCTACCTGGTTCCATCCTCCTTTTAGGGAGCTGTAGAAAGCAAGGTCACACCTCAGCCTCCTATCTCCAGACTAAGCAGTCCCATTTCCTCCAGACCCTCCTCACCAGCTTCAATGCCTTTCTCCAGACTCACTCCACTGGAGCAGTTCCATTTTTAAAATTTACTACAGAAGACAACAATCATCTGCCCTGCAGGAGTCATGGAAACATACAACGCACTGGGTTGTTAGGAACCTTTAAAGGTCATCCAGTCCAACCCCTCTGCAGTCAGCAGGGACATCCCCAACTACATAAGGTTGCTCAGAGCCCCATCAAGCCTCATCTTGAATATCCCCAGGGCTGGGGCCTCTACCACCTCACTTGGCAACTTGATCTGATGTTCCACCAGCCTCATAGTAAAGAGCTTGTTCTTAATGTCCAAACAGGAAGAACAGCAACAGTTCTGCAGCAGAGGTGTTTCACACAGCTCTTTTTGTTATCCAAGAGATATAAGAAACAGATCTGACTGGGATGCATTCTGAGATGGTTTTTGCTTTTCAAAAGTAGTAATTCTGGCATTACCAGGACACAACAGAACAGATTCAAAGGGTAGGAGAAGGGTAGGAGTGAGTTCTGCAGAGGATGATGAAATAAAAGATCACAGTAACTACATCTTTCCTTCCTAACTGGTGAGCCCCATCACTTTTCATATCACTTTTTATGCATAGCCACTACTTCTTTTAACCAATACATTTCTTTACACAACTGCAGGAGCAGATCAGTCCTGCTATATTAACCTTACATTCACCAAAGATGCCTTCCAGCCCAAAGACACCAAGCTGAAGTACCAAAGGCTTTGGGAGGAGAAGACCCTGAGATAGGACAAGGCACAACAGCACAAAGACCCTTAAAGAAGCTTAGGGAAACTATTTGCTAGTAAATGGCAGCTATAGCCAACAACAATGTCCTTCTTGACACAGAGAAAGGAAAAGAAATGCCCTGGGCAGGTCCAGCCTCCAAGAAGTTTCCTCAGCAGTTGACAGGAGGCAGAGGAGAAATGCAAAGCCATGATGCAGAGGACAATCCCAGCCCACTGCTGGGATTCACTTGGTGTCACCACCTGGTGTCTCAGACAACCCTGGGCAGCAGGGGAGGTCCTGCTCAGACTCCAAGATTCCCTTGGAAGAGATGAAAGCTCTCCTTCAGAGCTATTGAGGGCTATGGAAGTCACTACCCTGCTTATTCAGGCCAGGGATGTCACACTGCTTTGAGACAACAGTCATTGGACTCTCAGGCTTGCTCACAGCAAACTTCTCAGCTTCCTACATTCACAGGGGTGATGCAATGGGTAACCCTCACCAGAGCTGTGCTGCACTGACAAACTTTCAGGGGCCAAGGTTAAAATGTCCAAAATAATTAATGCTGCTTCTGCCTGCAAGTCCTCCACTGGTCCCTGGGTTGTTTTCTGTGCTTTGCATTACTCTGTGTGTGTGAAACAAGTGCAGGCTGACTGGCTCTGGGTTTGAGCACTCCAAACAGGCAGAAAGGACTCCAAAAGTGTCAGACAGCTGGACAAGGGGTGGCACAGATTGCTGGATGGAGACATCAGCCATGTTTCCCTGCCCCCCATCCTCCTGCCACAAGGGAACTCACTGGGATTAACATTAACCAAAGGGAAAAAAGAAAAGGAAACAATAGTACCAAATAGTAGCAGCTGCCAGGCAGCCTCAGACAAAGTACCTCATCAGCTGCTGCAGTGAAAACATTTTTCATTTGTCCTTAAATATTTGCAAATGTTTTATTATGCCTTCTTTAGAATTTGTTAAATGAAGCTGCTAGGTTTTAAATCTTCCCTCCTCTGTGCTGAAATCTAAACCTCTGCTGCCATGACACATCTCTTACTACAGGGTTCCAAAGCATATGCTCAAATCTTACATGTAGCATATTTGTATAGGTATTGGGTGTTTGCTTGTTTTTTTGGGGGGTTTGTTTTGTTTTGGTTTCTTTTTCCCATGGGATGTGTTTGTAGAGGTATGGTATGAGCAGCCCTAGTTCTAGAAGGAAAAGGAACTACTGGAGAGAGTCCAGTGGAGAACCTTCCAATACCTGAAGGGATCCTACAGCAAGGATGCAGAGGGACTTTTCATAAAGGTGTCTAGCAGTAGGACAAGAGGGAATGCTTTGAAGCCAAGGGAGAGGAGGTTTAGACTGGATCCTAGGAATAAGTTCTCATCCAACCTGGCCTGCAACACCCCCAGGCAGGAGGCAGCCACAGCCTCCCTGGGCAGCCTGTGCCAGAGTCTCACCACCCTCCTGCTCAAGAACTTCTTCCTCAGCTCCACTCTAACCCTGCTCTGCCTCAGCTTCAAACCATTCCCCCTTGGCCTGTCTCTAGACACCCTCAGCAAAAGTCCCTCTGCAGCCTTCCTGCAGGATCCCTTCAGGGATTGGAAGGCAGCTCTGAGGTCCCCCTGGAGCCTTCTCTTCTCCAGGCTGAACAGGCCCAGCTCCCTCAGCCTGAATTTGTGTCAGTATCATTAACAAAATGATTACATTTTTGGGAGGGAAGACCTTGATGTAGAACTACTAAATTTCCTTTGCTGTGCTGAAATGCCCCTCTGCAGCAGCACTCAGGAAGAGCAATCAGCCCATATTTTCCACTCATGCTTATGGAAGTCAAAAATAAATCATTTTGAAGCCAGCAGGCATGACCTAGGGAGAACAAGTTCCCAGCTGTTAAGTACAGGCTTAGTCAGGAAAGAGTTGTTGGATTCTGTGGTTTAGGCTAAATGCAAGTAAAGAGCTGATTTATCCCTACTCCTGGTTTTGTAGAATCATGGAATGGCTGAGGCTGGAAGGGATCTCAGAGCTCATCTACTCCAACTTCCCCACCATGGGCCTCATCCAACCTGGCCTTCAACTCCCCCAAGGAGGAGGCAGTCACAGCCTCCCTGGGCAGCCTGTGCCAGAGTCTCACCATGTTTACAGAGCAGGGCTGGAATCTAGACTTGGGTGAGATCCCTTTGTTCTCTCCTGAGGTGAACCCTCTGTTACTTAGGGTGAGTCCATTCCAACCCTGCTTCAGACTCAGTACTCCCTGACATCCTACTGTCTCCTGAACATCCCCTTCTTAGCACTTATCACACACAAGAGAGGAAGAGCCAGGGAGAGAGATGATGTATCCTCATCCTAGTATTCTTTTGGATTCATTTCTTTAGAGTTCAAGCTAAAATTCCCTACTTTGAGCAGCTTCAAATATCTGATTCTTTTTTTCCCCCACTGCATTTATCCTTACTGTCTGTCTCAGAGCTGCCCTTTGCAGGCTGCCCTATGAATCAGCAGGGCTCAGAGAAAAGCCATGAGACAACATGGCACAGGGTTGAAGGGCAGCATAGAATCATACAACAGTTTGGGTTGGAAGGGACCTCCAAAGGTCACCTAGTCCAACCCATATTTAATTCTTCATTAATTTAATTCCTCATTAAACATCAGCACATAAGACACAAAGCTCACACTAGGTTCCAATTCTCTGCATCTTTCTCTTTTGAGGTTAAAATAGAAATTAAGAAGTTTCTACGAGCAAAATAATCCCAGATAGAATCACAGAATTGGAAGGGACCTCAAGGATCATCTAGTTCCAACCCCCCTGCCATGGGCAGGGACACCTCACACTACAGCAGGTCGCTCACAGCCACATCCAGCCTGGCTGCAAACACCTCAAGGGATGAGGCTTCCACCACCTCCCTGGGCAACCTGTGGTGTCTCACCACCCTCATGGGGAAGAATTTCTTCCTAACATCCAATCTGAAACTACCCCTTTCTAGTTTTGCTCTATTCCATTCCATCAGAAAACCCACCTGTGGAGGTGGAGCTGGAAGAAGTTCCTCCTTTCCCATCTATCAGTCTAGAGTTAGACTATTTCAGTGTATGAGGACAGTGACCACAGTGACCACTGTGACCATGACTCACTTGACTCCTTCACAGTCTAACTTTGGCTCCTGCTGTAAACAAAAGGGAGAGGAACCAGAGCCCTCAGCCTTCCCAGGCTGCAATCAGCAGCTCTTATTCCTTCAGGTCATGGAAGAAGCTACACAGAAACCATGACCCAGAGGACACATACAAGGGAAACACCAACCACAACTTGACCTCAGCAGCCTCTGCTGCACAGCTCTTCACAACCATTTCCCACCTTCCATCCTAAGCTGGGAAGTGGGAAACCTTTGCAACTTTCCTTGTTTCCTTGGAGCAGCTTTCTGAAAGACATTCCCAAAAGCTTCATCAGAGAACGTTTTCCATTTCTTGATGTCTCGTTCATCTGTTTGTCAAATCTGCTAACCACAGCTATCTGATATGGCCTGGCTTGCCTTGGGGCTGCTCTGCACATCACATTTTATGTGTCTGAGAAGAAACAAATCAGTCTGCCTGGGCTGGGTAAGGCTGGAGTTTATAGTTTCCTCACAAAGTGACAGCTGAATATACCTCCGCCCTCCTACAGACTGAGTGCATGCAAACACCAAAATCAGATTTCATTTCTCCTCTGTCAAGTAAGACAGAGCATGCTGCACTCCACGAGCAATCAGTATAATCTACTCAGACACTGATGTTGCTGATCTCCTAAACTTTGTTAGCTTGGCCTCTGTAAGATCTTTTCTCTGTGATTAGACAGTGGATGTAATGTGGTCAGAGGAGTGCTTGGATCAGTTCACACACAACTGCTAATGTCTAGGCACTGACACTGGAAAAACCAGGTCCTTTCCTGTCTGCATCCCAAAATACAGGTCCATTAAATAAACATCAAATTAGAGGGAACAAAGGCTGCTTTCTCAGCTCTGAACTTACTGAAATCTATCTAAAACTACTCAGTACAAAAAGATATAAAATGTTGACTCCCACACCTTAAAGATTCTCCCCAGAACCTGCTGAATCACTGGGGAATGAAATTACAGATTGAATTAAGCTAAGGCATGATTTATCTTTTTTTTTTCCTTAATATGTAACTTTCTGTGGACTAAAACACAGCATTTGTTTTAAAAACAAATCTCCCAAAACTAATATTTCCATTTAATAAAGCAAATGGATTAACAGACCAAGGCCTTATTCAATCTGAGCATTTAAATTACTTAATGGAACGTAAAAGAGAAGCAAAACATTAAGCTGATGACCATCAGCAATCCTGAGCTGCCATAGGCTTAATTGATACTTTCTGGACAACAGTCATCAGTCAAACCCAACTTTCAGTGCTCCTCACCTGAATAGCTGATGGTGAAGCCAGTGGCTGGTGCAGTGCTGGAGCTCAGATCTAAAGGTCCAAGACTTCAGAGCTCAGTTCCTGTGTGTTTAAAGGCTTTTCATAATCTGCCCAGTGCAATTACACCCAATATAACTTTGTCTTTGTGCTCCCTGTGGTGGATTTTGGTCCCCACAGGTCACCCTTGAGCATATGGGACCATTCCAGCAGACTTCATGCAGAGCCACACCTTGAGCCTTGCTTCCACCACCACCAACTTCTCACTTTACACCTCTGGCTTACTTTAAAATCCACTTAGCTAGGGTGCAGCAGCAGCTCAGCTGTTCTTGAGGCCTGAAATCAGGAATCATTCAAGCAAGTAAACTCCAAACAGCTGCAGTAATTGGCTGAAATTGCCACTTTTAATGACACAAATTACAGCAGAGTGATGGTTAATGAAAGCTGCAATTCCCAGCTTCTCCACGCAAAATTTAAACCATTCCCCTAAATTGGATTGACCTCTCTTGTTTAATACCCTGCTAATCTTTGAAAATTAGCAACAAATGCTTCAATTAAGAGACAATTAATTGACAATTAATTCAACAATAAGCAGATGGCCAGAAAGAGCATCCTGCTATTAAATGAATCAAATGTGAGAGGGGAGCATTTGACCTTTCTTAAGGGAAGCTCCCCCTCACCCCTTCCCTGAAACAAAAAAAACCCCACACTTTTCTTTTAAAAGAAGAAAGTGTGTGGATTATTTTGTGTGTGTCATCCTGTGCAGAGCTGTAACTTTGAAACACGAAAATAAAACCCTTATTTACATCACCATTTTTAGTCTAGGGGATAGGAATTGTTGAATTAGGAGAGGGAGAAAGAGAAATCGCATGCAGAAAGTGCCAGAGGATTTACAATAGCTCGTGCACCCCAAGGCCTAATAGAAGAGAATAAAGCCACCATTACCACCACAACTGCAGATGATCTCATAAAGGGCTTGTCTGCAAGGGGGAGGTCAGCACAGAACAAGCTCTGTTATGAATTTCAAGTGTGGGTGCAACCTTGTCCAGCTCCATGTGCAGGCATGGCGGCTGCTGCTCCACAGACACAAGAGAGGGATGAGGAGCGTGGAGAGGCTCAGGGGAGATGTGCCAGCCACCATGCCTGCATTGCCTGTGTGCATTAAGCAAAGTGAGGCACTGAAAGCACAAAGCAAAGGTCAAGAGTGGGACCTCATGCAGGGAGATGACTGATTTGCATTACATCAGCCCTTCTTGGATGTTCTGCGTGTGGAGACGGAGCAGTTCAGCAACCCCAGAGGGAAAAGAGTCCTTACCTTCATCTTTGCACTCCTTCCACTCCCTAAGAACATTCCCATGTAGAATTGTTCTTAGTACACCTCAGTACCATTTTGCAGGGGTGTGTGAAGAGAAGCATTGAATTGCATGGCACAACTCCCTCAGCCAAGCCAGGACTTAAGAGTCCTAGAGTTGTTTTGACTTTTGACTGGAAAGGCCCTTTAAGGTCATTGAGTCCAACAGTTCTCTAACCCTGCCAAATGTGCTGCTAAACCACTGCCCTCAGCAGCACATCTCTGTGTCTTTCAAACACCTCCAGGGATGGGCATCCAACCACCTCCCTCGGCAGCCTGTTCCAGGGTTTGAGAACCCTTTCAGTGAAGAAGTTTCTTCTAATACCAAACCTAAACTCTGCCCTGATGGAACCTGAAGTAATTTCCCCTCATTCTGTCGCTTGTAACTAGGGAGTAGAGACTGAGCCCCACCAGGCTACAACCTCCTTTCAGGGAGTTGCAGACTTCACTCTACGTGTCTCAAAAAATCAAAACCAGGTTCTCAGTGACATCGGGGATCATTTCAGATAACTCCAGCAAAGGAGTTCAGCTCTTTGCTTCTTTAAAAAGACAGACAAAATTCTAGTTTGGGGGGGGGGGGGGTGGGGTGTTTGTTTGTTTTTTTGTTTTGTCCTCAGAAAACCATCATATGGATAAATTTATGCTGAATATCTAATGCAGTGCAGAAAACAGAGAAGACACTCATCCCATGCAGAAAGAATTATGTTTATGGGACACCAAGGAATTCATTTATTAGCCAAAACAAAAAAAAAATAGTTTTATCTCAAATAAATTGTGAAAGATAAATCGATAAAACAAAAGACTTGAATGAGGTGAGAGTTCTTGGCAAAGAGCTTGGCCCACAGAAAAACAAAAAAAAAGAAAAAAAAACCACCAGTGTTGCTGTTCTCAACATTTTTATCCAGCCTTTATGCAAAATAAATAAATAAATGGCATGGTTAATGATTGAGACATATAAATAAAACATTTCAGTCACCCTACACATAGCACTGCAGGAGCTCCTGGTAAGATTTCGTTTGTTAATGTACTTCATGCAGCCTTCGTTGGCAGCTGATGCTGCACAAACCTTGACATCCTGTGTGGCAGAAGCACCCCTGGCTTGCAGGGCTTTGCTGTAGGTGAAGCAAGCAGGGTAAGGATTGCTTATAGCTGGAGCTGAGTGCTGTTAATATTCATCAGGTACTCCTGCTCTTTATTTCAGTCTGTGTCTCTTAATCCCACCATGAGAACAACCTAATCCAAAAGCCAGAGCAGCAAGACCATTAAGCAAATTCATGAATGCTTCCCTCATAATGCTCATCTTTCCTGTGTCAACATAATAGTGAGGGCTTTTTTTTTTTCCTTTGATATTAATAATGCATTTGTACTTGAAAAAGGTTTTCTTAAGTATTCCAGAAGTTAGACAAGCAAATAAAAGTTGCTGTATAAAATCAGATGTGTTCTATGGCTTAGGAACTAGTTCTGCACCACGAGGGTAGTGGAACACTGGAACAGGTTGCCCAGGGAGGTGGTTGAGGCCCCATCCCTGGAGATATCCAAGGTGAGGCTCAACAGGGCTCTGGGCAACTTGATCCAATTGAGGATGTCCCTGCTGACTGCAGAGGCTGTTGGACTAGATGACCTTGGGAGGTCTCTTCCAACCCAGATCGTTCCAGGATTCTATGGTTCATGCTTGGACACCAATGCTGTCTCCTGGAAAGCAGCTCCAGAGGATGGAGATTCTTGGTAAGTTTGTGTGCTTTAGACAAGAAATACGTGGGGAGAAATCATGAAGCTGGTAGCTCCTGGAAAGTGGAAATGGAAACACACATGAGCAGCATCAGGGCAGATATGCTTGTATCTATCAAAGGGCTGGGGACTCAAGTGTGTGATAAGAACAATTCAGTGCAGGTAGGACAGAAGCTTTGTTAACTATGAGAGAACACAGGGACAACATTTCCCCCTCTGCAACCCTGGTCTCTCCCCAGTGATTGCAAAGACCCAGCCTGTATATTGTTGGAGCAAAAAGAAAGAAAGAGGTGAGAAAGAACCCAATGGTATCAATGTTCACAAAGCCAGATTCCTTTTGCTACAATTCCAAGAAGGAATCAGACAGTAGATCATTTGTCAGTACCGAAAACCACACAGGAACAGAATGGGTTGGGTTGGAAGGTACCTTTCAAGGTCATCTGGTCCAAACCTTCCTGCAGTCAGAAGGAACATCTGCAAGAATGGACACCAGAGGGGAGTGAGTCCAGAAGAGGCCACAAAGATGATCCAAGGGCTGGAGCAGCTCTGCTATGAGGACAGGCTGAGGGAGCTGGGGGTGTTCAGCCTGGAGAAGAGAAGGCTCCAGGGAGACCTCAGAGCTGCCTGCCAGGACCTGAAGGGATCCTGCAGGAAGGCTGCAGAGGGACTTTTGCTGAGGGTGTCTAGAGACAGGCCAAGGGGCAATGGTTTGAAGCTGAGGCAGAGCAGGATTAGAGTGGAGCTGAGGAAGAAGTTCTTGAGCAGGAGGGGAATGAGACTCTGGCACAGGCTGCCCAGGGAGGCTGTGGCTGCTTTCTCCCTTGGGGTGCTGAAGGCCAGGTTGCATGAGTCTGGTTGAGAGGTGTCCCTGCCTATGATGGGGATGTTGGAGGAGATGAGCTCTGAGGTCCCTTCCAACCTGAGCCATTCTATGATCATTCCATGAAATCTAGACACAGGTGTTTAGCAAAAATTCCTGTGCAAGTGAACTCAACAAACTCCTTTACAATTGGAGCATTGGTTCCAATTTCATTCTTTAATCAAAGAGTCCTCCAGCAGCTTTGTGCCAGTCTCTTGCCTTGGTATTTCTCAGTCAGTCCCCAGGTGCTATGCTGCACAGTGCTGAGCCTGCACACCACTTAGCAGATGCCATATAGGTAGGGAGAGAGGATGGGGAAAGAAGACACAGAACATGATTGATGATCCTGGAAAATTCAGGTGTAAAAAAAGTGCTGAGTTTGTCTTCACAGCTCATTGGAATATTAAAATATTTTAAATTGTTCTCCAACAGGAAATTTAAAAGGAAAAACTTTTTTTTTTTTTCCAGAAGAGTCACTTTGGATTAATGCCTTGGAATACTTTTAGCTTTGAACTACAAATTTATGTTCAGTCAAAAAAGTAACAGTGAGCATGTAAGTTTTCAATTAAACATAAGGGATAAAGGATGCTAAATGATCCTTGAGGTCCTTTCCCACCCTAACAATTCTCTGATTCTATGATACTTTTGTTTGTTTTGCATTTTCAGTTTTCTATTTTGAAATGCCCTTGCAGCATAGTTTATGGTTTTCAAGAGTCAAAAAAGTAAAAAACAACAAAAAAAACAACCCACGAACAAACAAACCCTAAACAAACAAATGAAAAGCAAACAGGTAAAGAATAAACAAACCCCCAAAACTCAACACCTGCAAACAAATAGATGAAAAGCATGAAAGTAAAGGATTTCATTTCATATGAAGAAAGTTTCCTTGGGAAATCTGCTATTTTTAATTGTCATTGCTATAAGAAATTAGGAAAATAAAAAGGATAGATCCCAGGATGGCTCAGATTGGAAGGGACCTCAGGGATTGCCTACTCCAAGCTGACTTTCACTCCTGTAGCAATCAAGATAATTAGAACGAAAGGGGATTTTATTATCTCCCTGGCAAAGCTGTTAAATGCCTGGCAAAGCAGCTATCACAGCCATTGTTATAACTTATTTGTAAGCATTCATTATGCTATTAGTATCATTTATATGAAAATAATCCAGGGATATTCCAAATGAGCAGAAGAAACCTGGAGAGAAAGATCTTGTCAGTATTTCACCAAAGCACACAAGAGCTTCTGGTTCCAAGCTCAGTCTAATGACACCAAAATTGAGAGTTTAACTAATCCAGCAGACCACCATCTTAAAAGAAGCATTGCCATCAACAAACTGCTGGTGGAGAGCAGCTCTGGGGAAAAGGACCTGGGGGTCGTGGTGGACACCAGGATGGCCATGAGCCAGCAAGGTACCCTTGTGGGCAAGTAGGCCAAGGGCAGCCTGGGGTGGATCAGAAGGGCTGTGGGGAGTAGGTCCAGAGAGCTTCTCCTGCCCCTCTGCTCTGCCCTGCTGAGGCTGCATCTGGAATATTGTGTCCAGTTCTGGTCCCCTCAAGTCAAGAAGGACCTCAGGGAACTGCTTGAGAGAGGCCAGCACAGAGCCCCAGAGCTGCTGCAGGCAGTGGAACATCTCCTGTGAGGCCAGGCTGAGGGAGCTGGGGCTTGGAGCTTGGAGCAGAGGAGCCTGAGGGCTGCCCTCATTGCTGGGGCTAAAGATGTGCAGGGCTGGAGCCAGGCTCTGCTCAGGGATGTCCAAGGACAGCACAAGGGGCACTGGGGGCAAGCTGGAGCAGAGGAGGTGCCAGGGGAATAGAAGGGAAAACTTTTTCCCTGTGAGAGTGTCAGAGCCCTGGAGCAGGCTGCCCAGAGAGGTTGTGGAGTCTCCTTCTCTGCAGATTTTGCAAACCCCTCTGGATGTGTTCCTGTGTGACCTGCCCTGGGTGATGCTGCTCTGGCAGGGGGCTTGGGCTGGATGATCTCTGGAGATCCCTTCCAACCCCTAATGTTCTGTGACTCTCAGAGAGCTTCTTAACACTGCACTAAGATCAAGTAGTTGGATATGTTGCGTGGTTGATTTATTTTTTTCAGTGAAGGTATCTGAAACAATAAGATATATAAAAAATTATGTGGTTACATTTTTTTTTCCCAGTAAGAATATCTAAGAAACGCTTTTTTCACAACAGCTATTTATAGAACTCACATTAAGCTGCTACAATTCAGGGGTCAGCCATGGCCCTACAGAGATCTAAAGGGACCTATGCTCTGTGTCAGGCAGTGTTCAGTTTTTTAAAATGAAAAAATAAAAGAAGAGAAACAAATTACCTTTTTTTTTTTTTTTTTCCCAGCCATTTGCCCTCATTTTCCTTTGTTGCTAGTGGAACATCAGCTTAAGCAGGGCTTTTTTTTTTTTTTTTTGCAGTCCTTCATCAAGCCTTGGCAGCTTATCACTGGCTCCAAGGCAGGATATGGGTTAGCACAGTATTAGCTCCATGTCTTCTTCACTTGAGACCAAAAAAGCATCCAGTCAGCTACTGGCAGTTTGCTCTAAACCCAGCCCTCACCAATGTGCCCAACCAGCAGGTATGCTCCTGCTGCTCTCTGAGCCGCAGCCGGGCACGTCAGGGATGCACTGAGGATAACAGTCCCTTTAGATCCCACTCTGTCCTTTGTTAATCTCCTGTCAGCCAAATTCTCCTTGCTCTTCCCCAGTTTTGCACTCAGTTTCATTTCAGAGATCCTTCATGAGCCACTGAGGCAGGTGACAACGTTGTGACATCACTGATGAGTCAGCACTGCGGCTGATGGCTGCCAGGCTTGGCTTTTTTTTTTTTCCATTGTGTTTAAGTCCCAAACTCAGGAACTGTCTGGCTCTGCAGCTAACTTTCTGGGTCTTTGAAATGCAAATCAGTTCAGTCCAGTAAACTCAAGCTCAATCTGAATTCCTCAGAAATGTCAGGACAAGAAAGGCTCTGAGTGCAATGCCCTATTTAACAAAACTTTTAAAGAAGAGGATGGTGGAAAACATGGAGTGTGCTGCTTGAAAGCCTCTGAAAAGGGGTTTGCCTAATTCCTGCAGCTTTCTGAGCAGGACACATGGAACAGACAGGTACGAAAGAGTCTGAACACACATAATGCTGTTAAACTAAAAGGAGGAGATTTAGACTAGATAGGAGGAAGGAATTTTTCACCCTGAGGGTGATGAAACACTGTGCCAGGTTGCTCAGAGAGGTGGAAGTTAGCCCATTCCTGAAACCATTCCAGGTGAGGTTGTTGGGGCTCTGAGCAACCTTCTCTAGTTGAAGATGTCCCTGCTGGCTGCAGGGAGGTTGGACTGAATGAGCTTTAAAGGTCCCTTTCAACACAAACCATTCCATGGTTCTATGATTCTAGGTATAGAACTATCCTTAGTGCCTCCTCCTTTGAGGTGTTCAAGACCAGGCTGGATGAGCCAAGCCCAGTTGAGAGGTGTTCCTGCCCATGGTGGGGAGGTTGGAGCAGATGATCTCTGAGGTCCCCTCCATCCTAAGCCATTCTATGACACACAGCCTGCATCCTGTTCACCAGGGCCCCTCTGCCTGGTTTGATACACAGAGCAGTGTGGGTGTGGTGATGAACTTGGCAAGCTGAGTGTCAAAGCCTCAAAGCCAGCCCTACTCAGCCATGATTTCTGCAACTGCCATTACACTTCAGGATGCACAGGGAAAGTGACTTCAGCCCTGGTTGAGTCCTACAAAGAGAGGTGAGCAAATGTATGAGAGTTCCTTGGCTGGCTGCTTCCCTGACAGACTGCTTCCTCCCATGCAATAATCAGTGGGAGTTATCCCAGTCTCAGAACCTGATCCTATCAGATCTTTCAGAAGCATGGCCCTGCCAAGCCCACACCAAGCAGGAACAGCCTCCACAGTCATTAGCTGGGTGATTCACCAGATCTAAATGTCACACAAAAATACCACTGTGGACACTCACTCACCAGACACATCACATCTGTTAATGACACCCCTGGAACACCCTTAGCTGCCAGGCTGGTGCCTTGGTCCCTCACAGATGTGGAGCCACTTCCCCTTTTCCCAGCTGCTCCTCCCCATTCTCCCTGTCCAAATGCTGTCCTTAGTGCAGTGTCCTCAGCCTTCATGCTTCAGTGTGTAGAGGAGAAGGCACCGAGGTGACCTTCTTGTGATCTTCCAATATCTGAAGGGGGCTACAAGAAAGCTGGGGAGGAACTTTTTAAGCTATCAGGTAGTGACAGGACTGGGGGGAATGGAATAAAGCTGGAAGTGGGGAGATTCAGACTGGATGTGAGGAAGAAGTTCTTCCCCATGAGAGTGGTGAGAGCCTGGAATGGGTTGCCCAGGCAGGTGGTTGAGGCCCCATCCCTGGAGGTGTTTAAGGCCAGGCTGGATGAGGCTCTGGCCAGCCTGATCTAGTGTGAGGTGTCCCTGGCCATGGCAGGGGGGTTGGAACTGGATGATCCTTGTGGTCCCTTCCAATCCTGACTGATTGAATGATTCTGTGATTCTCTGCAGGTTGGCAGCTACCATGGTCTGCAAACACCTCACAAGGTGTGCAGTAAGTGAGCAGAACAAAGGGGTAGAAAAGATGAGGTGGCAGCTGCTTATAATTTACTCTTGACAAGGTCAATAGCCCACATGGTTCTGGGAAGGCTTTCCAGAATGGACACCATCCCTGGAAGTGTTTAAAATAAGGCTGGATGAGGAACTCAGTGCCATGGTTTAGTTGATTAGATGGTGGTGGGTGATAGGTTGGACTTGATGATCTCAAAGGTCTTTTCCAACCTGGTTAATTCTGTGTTTAAGGTGGTGGAACACTGGAACAGGTTGCCCAGGGAGGTGGTTGAAGCTCCTTCCCTGGAGATGTTCAAGGTGAGGCTTGACAAGGCTCTGGGCAGCCTGATCTAGTTGGGGGTGTCCCTGCTGAGTGAGGGAAGGTCAGACTGGATGAGCTTTGGAGGTCCCTTCTGGCCTGGACCATTTTATGATTCATCTACAGGTGAATGGTTGGTAGTAAAACTGCAGAAGTCTCTCAGCTTTCTAACCCACTGAATGCTTAATGCAGACTCAGGGTGCACAGCATGGTGGCCACTGCCACCAGCTGCTTGTCAGACCTCTGGCTAAAAGTCATCTGTCTGCCCTCCTGCTTCTCCTGGGGAATGCTGCCTGGGAAAAGAGTGGTTTGGCTTTCAGACAGAGCCCTTCTGTATTTCCATGTGGATTCACTTGAGAGCTCTTTGAAGGAGAATGGATGCAATCAAATTCTGAGATTGGAATACCTCCTACTAATTATTGTATGAATGAGGAGACCTTATTGTGGCCTTCCAGTATCTTAAAGGAGCTACAAGAAAGCTGATGAGGGACCTTCTTAGGGTGTTGGGTAGTGATAGGACTGGGGGGACAGAGAAAAAATAGAAGTGAGGAGATTCAGATTGGATATGAGGAAGAAGTTCTTCACCACACTGGAAAAGGTTGCCCAGGGAGGTGGTGGAAGCCTCATCCCTGGAGGTTTTTAAGGCCAGGCTGGATGTGGCTGTGAGCAACCTGCTCCAGTGTGAGGTGTTCCTGCCCATGGCAGGGGTTTGGAACTGGATGATCCTTGAGCTCCCTTCCAACCCTGACAGTTCTATGGTTCTATGAACAGATGCTCTACAACAGCTACTTGCAGAGCTGAGTTGGTGCTGTCTACCAAGCTCTTCTACCTTGCACCTATCAGTAAAGGCTGCTGGGTACCCTCTTGTACCTACACCTGCCCACTTGGGGTCTCTAGCCACCAGACTTCCCTTACTAACACAGCCAGGAACCCATTATCAGATGAGGAGAGTACCTCCCTGCTTCATGCTGAGGTGAAGTCTTAGGTCAGCATTTTGCTGCTAGAAAACAAAGATGAGCTCAGCAAAGGTCTTTAAGGAAAGAGACCTTCTCAGACCTCATTTCCTCCACCAGAGAGCAGTTTGTGCCATCATTCTTTCTCCCCAGTCAACACCTGTGAGCTCAGCCCTTTCGCCTCACCCAGTGAGATACTTCAGATCAGCACTGTCAAGAATATAAATAACTTCTCTACTTCAGCCCATTCCCACTCCTCCTCCTCCTCCTGCTCTGGAGATCAAGCATCTCACTGAAATAGGAGACAGAAATTCATCCCCTTCTTTGAGCCCAAACACCTGTGCAGCACCTCACTTCCATGATGATGCACAGCGTGATCCAAGGGCTGGAGCTCCTCTGCAGTGAGGCCAGGCTGAGGGAGCTGAGGGTGTTCAGCATGGAGAAGATTCTGGGGAGACCTTAGAACTGCCTTCCAGTACCTGAAGGGAGACTACAGGAAGCTACAGAGGGACTTTTGCTGAGGGTGTCTGGAGACAGGCCAAGGGGGAATGGTTTGAAGCTGAGGCAGAGCAGGGTTAGAGTGGAACTGAGGAAGAAGTTCTTCAGTAGGAGGGTGGTGAGACTCTGGCACAGGCTGCCCAGGGAGGCTGTGGCTGCCTCCTGCCTGGGGGTGTTGAAGACCAGGTTTGATGAGGGCTTGAGCAGCTGAGCCTAGCTGAGAGGTGTCCCTGGGCATGGTTGGGAGGTTAGAATCATAAAATCATAGAATCAGTCAGGGTTGGAAGGGACCACAAGGCTCAGCCAGTTCCAACCCCCCTGCCATGGGCAGGGACACCTCACACTACATCAGGCTGGCCAGAGCCTCATCCAGCCTGGCCTTAAACACCTCCAGGGATGGGGCCTCAACCACCTCCCTGGACAACCCATTCCAGGCTCTCACCACTCTCATGGGGAACTTCTTCCTCAGGTTGGAGGAGATGAGCTCTGAGGTCCCTTCCAACCTGAGCCATTCTAGGATTGCTGCACTCATGGTGCATCTTCAACATTATTTGGCAATTTCTAGCTGAGAACCTAGCCTGGGTATGCTCTGTGGCTGCCTGTTTCCCCTTAGCTTCTCTGTGGCATCTCCCACATATTTGAAGAAAGAAAAAAGAAAAAATAAAACAAACAAACAAAAACCTCCACAAAACCCAAACAAAACATCCAACTAATAAAACAAAACAAATTATAGGAAAAACAAGAGATTACCCCACGAGCTACCTGCCCAGAATAGAGTGATTAATTCAAATTAGCACAGGGACTTTAGTGGGCCACAGGGACACAATAATTAATGTGAAGGATACTTCATGCTAGAATAACAAAATAGACTTACTTAGTTCCATATATTACAGCAATTAGAGAGAAAAAAAATTAAAAACAAACAAACAAAAAAAAAATCTGTGCAATATTTCCATGAACTGAAAGTACCTCTACATCCATCCTTAACCTGCAAGTCTTTAGCCCACCCCTTACACCCAGGGCTTCTTAGCTCTTCCCAGTGGGGTTCTGCCATGCTGAGTCCCCAGTCCCTATCCCAGCAGACACAAGCCAGGCTCCTCTCCCTCCAGCAAATGTCACCTGGCTCAGTCATACCTTCTCAGAGCAACATAGAACAACTGTGGAGAAAGTGCAAACAAACAGAAGCTGCCACAGAGGTGTTCTGGAAGAGCTTATTCCTGTGTGGGCAGTGCCACAGAGCACTGATGAACTAATTTCTGTGCAAGCGTAATGCCTTGGGACCATGCCAGCAATGCCAAAGGAGGAGGAAAACCTCACCTCCCTGCTCAATCTGACTAGGAAAATGTTGTGCAGGGCCAAAATTAGATCTCATTAACATTTCTCACTGCTCACAGAGCATGACAGTGTGTAATGCTCAAAGGGGATGGTGAAGAATCACAGGAGCAGAGAATGCCAGCAGAAAATGTTTCCCCATGAGAACAATTGGGTACTGGAATGATTTCCCAAGGGAAGCAGTGGACTTCCCTACACTGGACAACTTTGACACTTGACAGAGTGCTGGGTCAGCTCATTTGAGCTATAATATTACCTAGAAAGGTTGGAAGGGACTCCAAGGATCATCTGGTCCAACCTTTGCAGGTGTCAGTATAGTTGAAATGAGCTGGCCCAGCACTCTGTCAAGCTGAGTTTTAAAGTTGTCCAATGTAGGGGAATCCACTGCTTCCCTTGGGAAATCATTCCAGTGTCTGACTGTTCTCATGGGGAAACATCTTCTTCTGCAGTCCAGTGGGGATCTCCCCAGCACAACTTGTGCCCGTCACCCCTTGTCTTCTCCATGGGACTCCTTGTAACAAAGGAGTTTCCATCCTCCTTGATAGCCACATTCTAGCTACTGCTACACAGGAATGAGGCGCTGAGTCTTGTCAAGACTGAAAAATCCACTGCTTCATAGAATGGCTCAGGCTGGAAGACACACAGGCCTGTCCTCCTCCTAAACCCTCCCTGCACTCTGTGGATGTTGGAAAGCTGCTTCTGCCTCATTATGGCTGAGACTTTTATGAGGAACACTGCTTAGTGGGTCAGTAGCTCATTTGCTGGGCTCAGGTCTGGCACTGCACCCTTCACTCCTCAGAAGACAACAGCAGCTGGCCAGATACAACCAGGAAGATCAGGGCCAGGCTTTAGGTTGTGTTGCACCCTTCCAAGGCAGTGTAGTGTAAATTTCTGGTTTGGATCAGACCTGGGTTGCAGCCCACCATGCTGCTTTTGGAGGGTGGTCCCTGCAGATGTCACCCTTCAAAAAACAAGGAATGGCTCAGGGACCTCAGAGCTCATCTCCTCCAACCTCCCAACCATGCCCAGGGACACCTCTCAACCAGACTCAGCTGCTCAAGGTCTCATCCAACCTGGCCTGCAACACCCCCAGGCAGGAGGCAGCCACAGCCTCCCTGGGCAGCCTGTGCCAGACTCTCACCACCCTCCTGCTCAAGAACTTCTTCCTCAGCTCCACTCTAACCCTGTTCTGCCTCAGCTTCAAACCATTCCCCCTTGGCCTGTCTCCAGACACCCTCAGCAAAAGTCCCTCTGCAGCCTTCCTGCAGGATCCCTTCAGGTACTGGAAGGCAGTTCTAAGGTCTCCCCAGAATCTTCTCCATGCTGAACACCCCCAGCTCCCTCAGCCTGTCCTCATAGCAGTGGTGCTCCAGCCCTTGGATCATCTTTGTGGCCATTCTCTGAAGAACATCCTGCTCCCACTTCCTGACCTGACAGAGTGCTGCCAGGGCAGCCTAGGTATGTGCATTTGCAGCTACACATGCTCAAGAGGAGAGCTCTGTGTGTCACACAGGAGTGATGGAACCTGAGGCTGCTTGGTATCTGCAAAATGAACAACCTTTGCACCAGCACAAGCTGCCCTACACCTGGGCAGACTGACTGGAAGCACTGTGTGCAGTCAAGTGGGGTGGAGGTGGTTTTTACGCTGCGTTTTTAATGAGTGGGGAAGTGTTCTGAGTGGAACCTAGACATTTCTATCAATAAGGATCAATCAGTCAATAAAAGCATTCCACTGTCATGCTGTGCCCTCTGGCCAGAGACAATAGGCTTTGTTTGCCTTAGCACAGGGGAGGCACTGAGCTGATAAATAAGTCATAGCAGAGACACCTGAGCCAAAGGAAACAACTCACTGCCTTTGCCAGCAACAAGGACAAATCCAACACCCTGCATGAGGTGGTCTGCACAGCGATATTTGACTGTTCCCTGAAGTGATTAGCAAGTGCAAGTAGCACATAAACAGGGACCAAGGGCCAGCTCCTGACTCTGCACCCCCACTGCCCGCGGCCGATGGGGAGGGCGAGGCTGGGAGACAGCCACAAGGCAGCGCAGACAGCCGGGCAGGGCAGGGCAGGGCAGGGCTGGCAGGAATTCAGCAACCCACAGCCCCTGCAGGAGGGCAAATTAGCTGCCCTTGCCCTGCCCTCAGCTCCTCCTCAAACGTGCTGTCTGCATCCAAACGGAGCGGAGGGACGGGAGGCAGCTGGGCTGTTGGGGAGTCTGCTAACCCAGATCTGTCAAGGGGAGCAGCTGAAAGGCTTCACTCCCCTGCAGCCTGGCTGGAGGAGGACAGGGATGTGCTGGAGGAGGACAGGGGTGTGCTGACTGCCCTAAGGTGCTGCCAGCAGGCAAGCAGGAAGCTTTTGGGAACACTCGGTGGTGTCTGAAAACACACCTGACACCGACTTTGTACCCCTGGCAGGAGGATGCAGCTGCTGGGTGCCCACATGGAGGAGCTGCTGCTAAGGCAAGATATGGGGGAAAAAACACAGCTTGGTTTGTAGTGTCCAGAGAAGAGCCAGGGGTGTCTAGAACTGCAGAGGCTTTCTTTACCTGTGGTTCAGGCACCCACCCTTATGGCATCACTCTCCCTGAACTCCAGTTCTGGTGTCCCCAGCAGAAGAAGGACACAGAGCTGCTGGAGTGAGTCCAGAGGAGGACACAAAGATGATCCAAGGGCTGGAGCAGCTCTGCTGTGAGGCCAGGCTGAGGGAGCTTGGGGTGTTCAGTCTGGAGAAGAGAAGGCTCCAGAGGGACCTCAGAGCTGCCTGCCAGGACCTGAAGGGATCCTGCAGGAAGGCTGCAGAGGGACTTTTGCTGAGGGTGTCTGGAGACAGGCCAAGGGGCAATGGTTTGAAGCTGAGGCAGAGCAGGGTTAGAGTGGAGCTGAGGAAGAAGTTCTTGAGCAGGAGGGTGGTGAGACTCTAGCACAGGCTGCCCAGGGAGGCTGTGGCTGCCTCCTGCCTGGGGGTGTTGCAGGCCAGGCTGGATGAGACCTTGAGCAGCTGAGTCTGGTTGAGAGGTGTCCCTGGGCATGGCAGGGAGGTGAAGGAGATGATGTCTAAGGTCCCTTCCAACCTGAGCCATTCTCTGATCCCAGTACTTCATTTTCTGGGGCTGCCAAAAATTTCCCTTTGCCGTCTAGCACTTCCACAAGAATATACACACAGATACTTGCAAAAAGTTTGAGCTTAAATTCAATATCCTTTAAGTCACTTCTCTGCCTCAGAAGGAACAAGAAAATTGTTCCTTCTTCAAGATGTTCCTGCTTGTTGAAAGGTTTTGACATCTTCCAGACCAACAAATGAGGTGTGTCAGAGGTTTTACACAATCTCCCCTAGGGAAATGAGAGAATTCACCTGGTGATCTGATTAAAGCAGTTGATGGAGCAGCCACCCCAGGCATCTGGTGGCAGATAGATGGAGAAGATGACTTCCCAGCTGTACTCAAACCCAGCAAATGGCTGCCTTGAGAGCACCTTATTGCATGTGAGCAGCCTCCAGTGACAAAGGCTGGATGGTATCTGCAGGCAGTAATTATCCATCTAGCTGTAATGAAGGAGTACAGGGCTGTGTCACAGCTAACACACGGACTTACACCAGCTGCTCGTTGATTTATATGCAAACAAGCTACCTGATGGCTGCACATTTGTGCAGCAGGTAAGTCAAAACCAAGGCTTCACAGCCTTCCTTCATGTTGTGAGCCCTGATTTCCCTAGCACAGAGTCCCAGAGCTGACTTCAACTCTGACTCTTTTGGACGCAATGACCCTTAAAGGTCTTTTCCAATCAAGGCAATTCTCTGACTGCTTATTCTTGACCCTACCCCCTCTATCAGCCACCTCTTTGCTACCCTGCTTATTACACATCAGCATCTTCTTGCCCTAGGTTTTATTTCCCCTTTGGCTTCAGCTACCAGCTATTTGATTATCTCCCTATTTCACTAAAATTGGCACTTCAAATATTCCTGTTGCCTCTTGCTTTGGTATTATGTCCTGTTTTCATCTTTAATTTGGATTATGGTTGTCCTTTCGCAGAAATGCTTTGCTGGGAATGCATGCAACACATATTGCCAGCAGCTGTCCTCAAATTCTGCCTAGTGAAGGAGCTCCTATGCCAGAAAAAGAAAAATCATCTTGCAATGCTTGAAAGGGTTGCAGAGAACTTAGAAGATTTCATGCTAAGTAAATTTATTATCATTATTATCATTATTACCATTCACATAGTGTTAGGGGTTGGAAGGCACTTCCAGAGGCCATCAAGTCCAACCCCATCACCAGAGAAGGATCACCCAGGGCAGGTCATACAAGAAAGCATCCAGGCAGAGTTTGGGAAGTCTCCAGAGCAGGAGACTCCACAACCTCTCTGGGCAGCCTGCTCCAGGGCTCCGCCATCCTCACCATACAGAAGTCTCCTCATGGTGAGGTGCAACCTCCTGGTTCCAGCTTGTCCCTGTTGTTCCTTGTCCTGTCACTGGGCACCACCAAACAGAGCCTGGCACCTTCATCCTGACACCCACCCCTCAGCTATTGATAGACATTGATCAGATCCCCTCTCAGCCTTCTCCTCTCCAGACTAAACAGCCCCAGGGCTCTCAGTCTCTCTTCATAGCAGAGATGCTCAAGTCCCCCAACCATCCTCACTGATCTCCCTTGTGCTCTCTCCAGCAGGTCTCTGTCTCTCTTGAACTGGGGAGCCCCAAACTGGACACAGTTCTCCAGGTGTGGTCTCAGCAGGGCAGAGCAGAGGGGGAGCAGAACCTCCCTAGCCCTGCTGGCCACACTTTTCTTGCTGCACCCCAGGATGCCATTGGCTCTCTTGGCCACAAGGGCACATTGCTGTCCCCCAGCACTCCAAGGTCTTCCTGCATGGAGCTGCTGTCCAGCAGGACCACCCCTGATCTGTACTGGTGCCTGGTGGTGTTCCTCCCCAGATGCAGGACTCTGCACTTGTCCTTCCTGACCTTCACAGGGTTCCCCTTCCCCCAGCTCTCAGCCTGTCCAAGTCACACTGGATGGCAGCACTGCCTCACAGGGCAGCAGTCAACTCCCCACAGCCTCCCATCATCAGCAAACTTGCTGAGGGTCCACTCAATCCTCCTACCCAGGTCATGACTGAAGATACTGAACATCTGCAAGAGAAGGTGAAACCATGCAGCCTCAGAACCCACCCAATGTTCCTGTAGAATCTCTCAGTCTCTAAATTTCTTTACTATTCCCCAATATTTCTCCAGCATTGCTCTGCAGGCCTCTGGTGATTATTAGTTTTCAAACATCAATTAGGTGACAGCTCTCCTGCAGACAGTGTTAGCACTACAGTGTTCTCCCCACACATTTGAAGAAGAAATAAGTGAAGATTTCAGAGACATACCACACACTAATGTCTGTGCTGTGTGATACCTCCCAGACATCCCTCCCCAAATAAAAATGATTAATTTAGCCAAACCTCCTATTTTGAATCTGTAATCACTGATAAGCAGATGTTCCCCTGATAGGGAGTGACATTGTTCCACTGAAATTGATGGAGAAAAAAAACAAAAGGCTTTCTGTCTCTTATCTTGGGATGTGCTTGAACCATTTTGGTTTAAATAGCTGCTTTTAAGAGCTAAAATAATCACAGATTGAAGCTCAATTTCAATACTTTTTTTTTTTTAATCAGAAACCTGACGTTTTGTTTTTACCAATTCTACTGGCTATAAATAGGGGCCAGAGGAAGAGGAGTCTCCCCTGTACAAGCTAGCCCAGCAATCTCACAACTCAATACTTGGAGGCAATGCCAGAATGAGGGTGTGGGCTCCCAAAGGGGACTTCTGGCCATAGTTTTCCTTATAGATTGCTCCTCTATAATTTCTCCTCTAAGACCTTACCTTGAATGCTGCCTCCAGTTCTGGTGTCCCCAGCAGAAGAAGGACACAGAGCTGTGGAGTGAGGCCAGAGGAGGACACAAAGATGATCCAAGGGCTGGAGCAGCTCTGCTGTGAGCACAGGCTGAGGGAGCTGGGGGTGTTCAGCCTGGAGAAGAGAAGGCTCCAGGGGGACCTCAGAGCTGCCTGCCAGGACCTGAAGGGATCCTGCAGGAAGGCTGCAGAGGGACTTTTGCTGAGGGTGTCTAGAGACAGGCCAAGGGGAATGGTTTGAAGCTGAGGCAGAGCAGGGTTAGAGTGGAGCTGAGGAAGAAGTTCTTGAGGAGGAGGGTGGTGAGAGTCTGGCACAGGCTGCCCAGGGAGGCTGTGGCTGCCTCCTGCCTGGGGGTGTTGCAGGCCAGGCTGGATGAGACCTTGAGCAGCTGAGTCTGGTTGAGAGGTGTCCCTGGGCACGGCAGGGAGGTTGGAGGAGATGATCTGTTAGGTCCCTTCCAGCCTGAGCCATTCTCAGATTCCATCCTAACTGTTTTATTGCTGGTACTGTATTTTAAAACTGAAGATGTTCTATTTTATCACTTGAGAGATGCTGAATATAAAATTACAACCTGCAAGATTTTGCTTTGTGAGCAGTTTACCAGCACCATAACCTCTTTTTAGCCTGATAAATATCTGTGGAAGCCTCCATTTGTACTGGGAATTAAACAGACAACAAGGAACGTGACCACCTGAGTGCAATTTGTGTCTCCCTCCTGAGCTCCCACTTGATCTTAGTACTTCCCTAAGAAATATTTAGCTGTTGTGGAAAATGCTGCTAGAAATTTAGCACATAAAAAACCAAAAGAAAACAAAACAGCAAAAAAATCACAGATTTTTATCCTTGCAGCTGACAAGGAGGAAATTACTGTGAGCCATTATGGTTTGGAGAATTGGGAATACCTTCTGCAAGGGTAATGGTGCCAGTGATGTTGCTGATCGTTCTGGGAGCAGTGACCTTTATGAAGGGCAGCAGCAGGCAGCATCTTCTTCCCACCCAAACAGCAGCTTCCTTCCCCACCCAGAAGCTCTGATCTGTAAAGAGAGAGGAGAGAAGCACAGAGCCCATGGGCACCTGAGCCTAGCTGCCTAGAAGGTAGGCTGTGAATATGAAAATCCAGCACACAGAGAGCTGGGCAGCTCTCTGGCAGGCAATGTCACCAAGAGCTATGCCCTTCCATCACAGGGCACTTATATATATATATATATATATATATATATGTCTATCTATTTTTTTCCCCCCACTCCATCAGAATTTGTGCTTGTGCTCTGAGAATTCATCAGCCAGCTCCAAAGGCATAACAATAGCTGGTCAAGGACAGAGCACACAATGCCTTTTCCACAAGGGGCAAAGGCAATCAAGAGATTTCACACATTTGTGCTGCCTGAGAAACATCCTTAATGTGTGGGGACACAGACAAGGGTAAGAGCAAGAAAGATAAATTATCTTGCTCCTAGCTGCAGTCAGCCTGTGGATAGAAGCAGATTGACACAGCTGAGTACAAGCACCACGAGCCAGAGCCTGTAAATACCTGTTAGAGTGCAAGCTGGGCTGAGCAAGGAAAAATGCCTCTCTCCTTCCCTGTAACCCTTCTGCTCAGCTTTATCTGACTCTCCTGGTAATTTTATTATCCTGCTCAGAGAGCAGAGAGGGAGGATGGAAAGGGTAAGTGGCATTTCTAACCCCAACTCTGGCTATTAAGGGTGAGGTATTTAAATCTGTGAGATAGATTTAAGAGTCTTCAGCCTCCAGAGGGGAGCTTTTAGATTAGCAGCTCTAAAAACTCTTCAGGAATTACAGCTCAAGTGACTCCTACAAAGCCTCCCAGTAATCCCATTTCTGCACATTTGCAAAAAAATGGATTGAGGGAGCTGAGAAATATTCACTCCTTCTGAAACCTTGTAGCTTAAGTGGCTACTGCTGCAGCCTTCAGCTAATTGCACCACCCAGCACAGATCCCCCAGCAAGATTTAGACCTGAGAACAAGCATGTAGAGAAGACGTTGGAAATCTCCTTGCAGTGCTCCTGCCTGTCCTCCTCCTAAACCCTCCCTGCACTCTGTGGATGTTGGAAAGCTGCTTCTGCCTCATTATGGCTGAGACTTTTATGAGGAACACTGCTTAGTGGGTCAGTAGCTCATTTGCTGGGCTCAGGTCTGGCACTGCACCCTTCACTCCTCAGAAGACAACAGCAGTTGGCCAGATACAACCAGGAAGATCAGGGCCAGGCTTTAGGTTGTGTTGCACCCTTCCAAGGCAGTGTAGTGTAAATTTCTGGTTTGGATCAGACCTGGGTTGCAGCCCACCATGCTGCTTTTGGAGGGTGGTCCCTGCAGATGTCACCCTTCAAAAAACAAGGAATGGCTCAGGGACCTCAGAGCTCATCTCCTCCAACCTCCCAACCATGCCCAGGGACACCTCTCAACCAGACTCAGCTGCTCAAGGTCTCATCCAACCTGGCCTGCAACACCCCCAGGCAGGAGGCAGCCACAGCCTCCCTGGGCAGCCTGTGCCAGAGTCTCACCACCCTCCTGCTCAAGAACTTCTTCCTCAGCTCCACTCTAACCCTGCTCTGCCTCAGCTTCAAACCATTCCCCCTTGGCCTGTCTCCAGACACCCTCAGCAAAAGTCCCTCTGCAGCCTTCCTGCAGGGTCCCCTAAGGTCCCCCTGGAGCCTTCTCCTCTCCAGCTCCCTCAGCTTATCCTCACAGCAGAGCTGCTCCAGCCCTTGGATCATCTTTGTGACCTCCTCTGGACTCACTCCACAGCTCTGTGTCCTTCTGCTGGGGACACCAGAACTGGAGGCAGGACTGGAGGTGAGGTCTGAGCAGAGCAGAGCCAAGGGGCAGAATCCTCTCTTTTGCCCTATTGGACACACTCCTGGACATGATTTGCCTTCTGAGCTGCATAAAGCACAGAGAGTTTCAACACAGCCTGATCTGAACCCAGACCTGAGGACATGTCACTACCAAGCTGATAGTGCCACTGTGCCCTGGCATTCCCAAGGATCTCCTCATCATTCAAACTGCAGCATTGGGTACTCTTTTACTCCTTTCCAAACTGTGTGTGCAAGTTTCACTTCATGGAAACTAGGACAGGGGGAGGAAAGCTGCTGAGCATTCATTTAAACCTTGTCCTGTCATTTGCAGGACACAACTGGGGCATGGGAATCTAAGAAACACTTCCACTAATCTGTAAGTAAGCAGAGGTAGCTGCAGCTATAGCTGCACTTAACCTAATTAATGCTGGACATTAATTAGGAGATCCTGGAGAAGCATTCAGGAGACAGCCTCAGCTCCACAGCAGACATGATCCAGAGCCTGCTACAACTGTGTGCAATGGAGGGGCAAAGTGGGAGCCTCACTGCAAGAGCTGCTGGACACTTTGTCTTCCACGTTCCTGGGCTGAACAAGACATGGGAGAGCTCTTTGCATTGGGTACACTGAAACCCTGGCTGTGCCCTAGAGCAGCACAGTGATCATCTGGACACACAGCCACATGGCAGGTCCTGTGTGCCAGGGAAGGGACCAGGGGAGCAGCTTCCACCCTCAGAACACTACTAGTGCCAACCACTCTCCTCCAGAATGTGGCAGGCAAAACACACAGGACCCCACCCGGCTCAGACAGGGAGAGGGCTACAAAGAAATAACTCATTCTCTAGGCAGCAAATTGAGTGCAGTGCTGGAATATGAATAAAAATGGAATACATTGGAATAATATTATCAATATATTTTGAAATTCAGCAGTAACACTGTTTGATGGTCTCCAGTTGAATATTCACTTCAGCTTTTGCATTTTTTTTTTTTACTGCTGATTTTTTTCTTTCCTCACTTTGACTTGGAACTTACTTCATCTACAAAGAATTTAACATGAAACTGAAATAAAATAAATAAATAAATAAAGAAAGAAATTATGTTGCTTGCCAGTCAAAAGCAAACACTTTGCATTGAACATGGAAACACAACTCCTCAGCACAACACCAATCCCTGATCAAAAGAGAAATTTCCTTGTTTTTTCCAACATCAAATACTAAGTGATCAGTGTAAGGATCACTGTAAATATCACCTACATGAGTGCTCCAGCAGCACACTGACTGAACTCAGGATCTCTCCACAAAAGCAGCTCTGCTAATAACCATAAATCAGACTGGAGGTCTCTGAATGTTAAGATTGATGAATACTAAACAAGACAATTGCCAATTCCAGCACATTTGATCACACTAGCCCATGGCAGGGGGGTTGGAATGTTGGAACTAGATGATCCTTGAGGTCCCTTCCAACCCTAATGATTCTGTGACACTCTAGGTCACAGAACCACAGCATGTTAGGGATTGCAAGGGACCTCCAGAGATCATCCAGTCCAACCCCCCATGCCAGAGCAGGATCACCTAGAGCTGGTCACACAGGAACACATCCAGCTGGGTTTGGAAAAATCTCCAGAGCAGGAAACTCCACAATCTCTCTGGGCAGCCTGCTCCAGGGCTCTGCCACCCTCACCAGACAGAAGTCTCCTCATGGTGAGGTGCAAACTCCTGGGTTCAGCTTGTCCCTGTTGTTCCTTGTCCTGTCACTGGGCACCACCAAACAGAGCCTGGCACCTTCATCGTGACACCCACCCCTCAGGTATTGATAGACATTGATCAGATCCCCTCTCAGCCTCCTCAAGATGCAGAGCCACCCCTGAAGTGTTTACATTCCTGTACTGTTGAATCACATCTTTCATCTCTGCTGGAAAAGCAGAACTACTTCATGTTAGCTTAGTCTGATCTCCATGGAGAGCTAAAGACAGCTGCTGTCATCTTGTATGCCAGGTCTGTGGCACTTGGGACTGCTTGCACTGGGAGCCTCTCAGCACTGCAATTTTTAACTACAGTCTTCTCCAAAGAAAGATACAAGCTCTGAAAAATTCTTACTGAAAGAGAAAAAATGGCAATAACACAGTCAGAGAATAGTTTGGGTTGGGAAAGACCTCGAAGATCATTGAGTCCAGCTGTCAACCCAACCCCACCATGGCCACCAAACCATGTCCCCAAGTGCCATGGCCACACATTTCTTGAACACCCCCAGGGATGGGGACTCCACCACCTTCCTGTGCAGCCTGTTTCAATCCCTGACCACTCTTGCAGCAAAGAAAGTTTTCCTAATCTCCAACCTAACCCTCCCCTGGCACAATTTCAGGCCATTTCCTCTCATTCTATCACCTGAGACTAGGGAGAAGAGCCCAGCCCACCCCTCACTGCAGCCTCCTTTCAGGGAGTTGTAGGGAGCAACAAGGTCTCCCCTCTTCTCCGGACTAAACTGCTCCACTTCTCTCAGCCATTCCTCACCAGACCCTTCACCAGCTTTGTTGCCCTTCGTTGGACACACTCCAACCTCTCAATGTCCTTCTTGTGAGTGAGGGGCCCAGAACTGAACCCAGCATTCACAGGCTCACAGGATGTTAGGGGTTGGAAGGGACCTCTGAAGATCTTCAAGTCCAGTCCCCCTGCCAGAGCAGGACTGTAGAATCCAGTGTAGGTCACATAGGAACACATCCAGATGGGTCTGGAAAGTCTCCAGAGAAGGAGACTCTACAACCTCTCTGGGCAGCCTGTTCCAGTGCTCTGGGACCCTCACAGTGAAGAAGTTCCTCCTTGTGTTGAGGTGGAGCCTCCTGTGCTGCAGTTTATGTCCATTGTCCATTTAAGGTGCAGCATCACCAGTATCCAGTGCAGGGGGATGACCACTGCCCTACTCCTGCTGGTCAGACTGGTCCTGATCCACTCTAGGATGCTGGTGACCTCCTTGGCCACCTGAGCACACTGCTAATTCATGTTCAGCACCCCCAAGCCCTTTCCTGCCAGGCCTGCCTTAAGCTGCAAGTCAGAAGGAAAGGAAGTCAGAAGGAAAGGCCTCTTGACTGGTTTGTTTCCAGACCAAAGAAAAACACAAATCACAACCAAAGGCAGCAGCTGATGATTAAAAACACAATTAACCCCAAACATCACAACTAATGTCTGCTGGCTGTAATTAGGAGGCAGAGAACCTCCTGCATTCCTTGCCTGCTAGAATCCCTAGGCTTGCTCAGATACCACCTTGATAACTGCTTCAGAAAGGCTGGTAGCCAGGTACTGGTGAAATATTGGTGGGTAACTGGAAAACAGCAACCAAAACCACCATTTTACTGATGAAAACAGGGAAGTTAATGTCCATACTGAAAATCAACACCCAGAGTTATCACTACTGCAGTGAACTGTGATCTAGAGAGAAGAGGGGAATGGGTGGCATCTGAAACCAAATCACCTCACCCTTCCTCTTCACTTCTTGTCCTCCCCAAAGAGAAGAGCCTCAACATTTCAGATCAGAATCACAGAATGGGAGGGGTTGGAAGAGACCTCCAGAGATCACCCAGTCCAACCCCCCTACCAGGGCAGCATCACCCAGGGCAGGTCACACAGGAACACATCCAGGTGGGGTTGGAAAGTCTCCAGAGAAGGAGACTCCACAACCTCTCTGGGCAGCCTGCTCCAGGGCTCTGCCACCCTCACAGGGAAAAAGTTTTCCCTTCTGTTCTCCTGGCACCTCCTCTGCTCCAGCTTGCCCCCAGTGCCCCTTGTGCTGTCCTTGGCCATCCCTGAGCAGAACCTGGCTCCAGCCCTGCACATCTTTAGCCCCAGCAATGAGGGCAGCCCTCAGGCTCCTCTGCTCCAAGCCCCAGCTCCTCAGCCTGTTCCATTGCCTGCAGCAGCTCTGTGGCTCTGCCCTGGACTCTTTCAAGCAGTTCCCTGAGGTTCTTGAAGAGAAGGACACAGAATTGGACACAATATTCCAGATGCAGCTTCAGGAGGGCAGATTTAGAGGGGCAGGACAACCTCTCTGGACCTACTCAACCACAGCCCTTCTAATCCACCCCAGGCTGCCCACAAGGGCACATTGCCAGTCGAGGCTTTGAGTGAACCATGGCATCAACTTGGGTACAACTCCCAGCAGCAGGAACCTTCAGGAACTTGCCCATTCCTCAGCAGCAGAGTTCAGCAGAGCTGGGAAAGGGTTGTAAGGTGGCTTTTGCTTGCTTGATGCCCCAAACCACCTGTGCAGGACCCAGCGAGCAGCCTAACAGAGCAGCCTGGGTGGTTATGATGAGCCTGGAAGCAAAAGCCTTTGCCCAGCAAGCTCTTCATTTTTATGCTGGGGGGAAAGTGTCCAACACAATGCCTTTGCTATTAAAAATTAATTGTCTTCAGCAGTATATGGCATTAAAATGTAAATTTGCAGCTCACTCCTTCAAGGTGCTGATCTGTGTGGCTTTATTCCACGGAGGCATTAATGCCTTTACTTCCACTCTGTAGGTGTGCAGTCTTACGGATGTAAGCACTTCCCTAAACAGCCCAGATTACAAAGCCTCTTTGAGGATCTAGCCCTCAGCAGCAAGAAGAAGTCATTTAGGCCAAAGCCAGGAGTGGGCTGGAGCCCACAGCTGTCATTTGCATTTTGGATGAAAGCACTTTAATAATCTAATCGCTTTCGAAAGCCATTGTAGGGAGGCCGATCCCAAGTCATTCTGAGGAGCTAAGTCCTCTTAAAGTCTAATTCTTACCCTTCTGCTTATTCACAAACCAGCTGTAAAAACTCTCTCTCAGCTTTGCCATCTCCACAATGCCTACCTCAAAGGGCTGTTGTGCATGTCATTAACTAATGCTGGGAAAGCACTCCGAGGAGCTGCGCTGGTGGATATATTCCAAGAGGAAGCATTATTGCAGTGTTAAGTAGCACAGGAAGCTTGATGCAAATCCATGAACTATCCCATTGCTTACAATTCTTTAAACACAATCTCCAGCACAGAGACATTAAGTGTAAGGCATAGTTGACTACTTTAGAACACAGCTCCCTAAAACCTCTATTCTCGGAGCTATATTATATTCAAATGTCAGAACAGATCCAAACCTCTATTTTTATTTTAAGCTTGGCTGATTTATTGATGGCTATGCTTAATTTTTAAAACATTTTTCCCCTTTAGAAATTAGTCTTCTGTCAACCTTCCTAATGTACACAGTCTGGAGTCACAGCATTCATCTTAAGCAGCTTAGCATTAATGTTTAATTCTGCAGTCTTTACCCTGGCTGTGCAGAACAGTTTGATAGTTTATGTCTTTTGCAATCAGCAGCCACACAGATTCCTGTCTCCTCATCCACACTGTTAGGAAGTTGCCATTCTCTCCCACTCTATTTTCCTGGGTTTTTTTGTGTGTTTGGTTTTTTGGCGATATTTTGTTGTGGTGTTTTTTTTGTTTGTTTGTGGGATTTTCTTTGGTCAGGTGGCTTTGTTTTTTGGTTGTTTTTTTTTTTTTTTTTTACTTGGGTTTTTTTTCCTGTTTTTATCCACCTGTATTTTCTACCTGGTTTAATAGCCAAATACTTTTTCCATAAGAGGTTATTTTGAGAGGCAGTAATAGAAATGCTGAAGTATACAGGTTCCCTGGCCCCACTCTGGAGGCTGGAGATCAAGAGATGCTATTGAATCAGAATGCCCAAGCACCTGTGGCCACGGCCTCTCCCTAGCCTCTGTGGGTTATCCTGTTGCCACCAAGACCTTTAAGCACACTAGTTAGCAGTGTTAGGAGCAGCTGCTTTCCCTTTCACACCAGTGTTATGCTTGGTTTCACAAGCAGAAACAATCCTCTCTCACACTTGATGTAGCACAAAGTGGAACATGTGGTGCTCCCCAGGGGGTTCCAGCTGGCTGAACTGCACTGGCTTCCATTCCTCTTACCCTCTGCCTACCTTTATACAACCCAGAGACACACATTTCTTACACACCCCAGCTCTGGCTATCTGCTAGTCTGCAGCCACAGAACCACTGAAGGGTAGTTGTTGGAAGGGACCCCTAGAGACAGCCTAGTTCAACCCCTTTGCTAATGTAGGCTCCCCTAGATCAGCTTGCACAGGAATGTGTCCAGGTGGGTGGTGCAGGTCCCCAGTGAAGCAGACTCAGGAACTCTCTGGGCAGCCTGTTCCAGGGCTCTGGCCCTCACCACCATAAAGAAGTGTCTCCTTGCATTGAGATAAAGCCTCCTGGGTTCTAGCTTGTGCCCACTGCCCCTCATCCTACCAATGGCCACCACTGAAAAGAGCCCAGCCCCATCCTCATGACCTCCACCCCTTAGCTATTTAGATGCATTGGTAAGATCCCCACTCAGGTTGAAGAGCCCCAGGTCTCTCAGCCTCTTCTTGTAAGAGAGGTGCTTCAGTCCCCTCATCATCTTCATGTGCCTCCACTGGACTCTCTCCAGAAGTTCCCTGTCCTTCTTAAAGTAGGGAGCCCAGAACTGGATACAGTACTCCAGGTGTGGCCCCACCAGGAGAGAGCAGACAGGCAGGAGCACCTCTCTTTTCCTGCTGGACACACTTCTCTTAGTGTAGCCCAGGATACAATTGGCCTTCTTGGCCACCAGGGCTCATTGCAGCCTCCTGGTAAACTTGTCCACCAACACTCCCAGGCCATTCTCAGCAGACCTGCTGTCCAGCAGCAAAACCTCCTTTTACTCTGGAAGGCTTTCAAGGCTGCTGCTCTCAAGTACATGGAGATTAGGTAGGTCCTGATTTGACAAAGTCAATGCTTAACATTAGCCCATGCTTATCTTCCACTAAGCCTAATAGGACCAGGCACTTGGTTAATGTTCATTATACACTTCTGTGTTTTATGGATTGGAGCCTGGATTACTTATTTGATTACAATTAGGCCTGTGATTGCCTGCTCATTGAGCTGTGACACTTCAGCAATGAGCCTGACTGCTTGCCCACTCCCCACCTACACTGGTCTGGAGCAACAGAAGTTGCTAGGGCTGCAGAGTTGAGGGCTTTCTGCTAGCCTTGCAGCAATGCTGGACTCTGCTCTTTTACACAACCAGATTAAAAAAAAACTTAAAACACCATAAATGTTTTTCTCAGTGCCTTGAGACTATGTACATAGAGTGGCTCAGGTGGGAAGGGACCTCAGAGCTCATCTCCTCCAACCTCCCCACCATGCCCAGGGACACCTCTCAACCAGACTCAGCTGCTCAAGGTCTCATCCAACCTGGCCTGCAAATCCCCAGGCAGGAGGCAGCCACAGCCTCCCTGGGCAGCCTGTGCCAGAGTCTCACCACCCTCCTGCTCAAGAACTTCTTCCTCAGCTCCACTCTAACCCTGCTCTGCCTCAGCTTCAAACCATTCCCCCTTGGCCTGTCTCTGGACACCCTCAGCAAAAGTCCCTCTGCAGCCTTCCTGCAGGATCCCTCAGGTCCTGGCAGGCAGCTCTAAGATCCCCATCTGGAGTCTTCTCTTCTCCAGGCTGCACACCCCCAGCTCCCTCAGCCTGGCCTCACAGCAGAGCTGCTCCAGCCCTTGGATCATCTTTGTGGCCTCCTCTGGACTCTGTCCAGCAGCTCTGTGTCCTTCTTCTGCTGGAGACACCAGAACTGGAGCCAGGATTGGAGGTGGGGTCTCAGCAGAGCAGAGTCAAGGACAGAATCAGGACAGGGATAGTAAACTTTTCTCAAAACACAAACCTTTTACATCTCTAGTAATGAACACAAAAACAGAGAAGCTGTAAATAAGGTGAACTCTCCTAACCTCACTCAAAGCAGCCAAGCTAAAACCAATAGAATAAACTCTCTAGGGGACAAAAATAAGAAGAGTTAGAGCAACAAGCTCTCACCCTTCCCACTGGTAGCAGCAGAAACTTCAGGGAGAAAACTCCTGTCCTGTTAAACACTAAGAGGCTTAGAGCTCAGTGTGACTGCAGCCATTGAACAACTGACCTTGCAGAGTCAGAAACAACCCTCAGCTGGGAACAATATTAATTACAGTGGCACGAGAAGGATGCATTTAGAAATCATTTCATAGAGGGTAATGACTGCAAAGTTTTTGCAGTAGTTCATTTCTTTATGCAAAGTGTCTTTGCTAGACAAACACATTAGGAGAAGCTGATACCCTCATCAGAATGGTCTGGTGGTTAAGGTAACAGATTGGGAGTCGTTTCCCAGGTCTGTGTCCTCTTTGTGTCTTATCTTTGAGAGGCAGACTGTAGAGCAGTTATTCTCATTGATGAGTCCAGCTCACACGAGTTGTCCCATCCAAAATAACAATGCAGCTCCCACAGGCAGCCATCCATCACTGCACAGAAGGCAAGCTCAGTGTAACCTTTAGATTGCAGGAGATGTTCAGGGCAGTCACTATCTCCTCCTGTGTTTAGCACAGAGGTCTCCCTGCAGCTGCTGTGTCAAAGTATCTGCAGTACCAGGCAATGGTCAAAGACAGCTTGCACATCAGTACTTAGAATCACAGAATCAGTCAGGGTTGGAAGGGACCACAAGGATCATCCAGTCCCAGTCCCCCTGCCATGGGCAGGGACACCTCACACTACATCAGGCTGGCCAGAGCCTCATCCAGCCTGGCCTTAAACACCTCCAGGGATGGGGCCTCAACCACCTCCCTGGACAACCCATTCCAGGCTCTCACCACTCTCATGGGGAACTTCTTCGTCACATCCAGTCTGAATCTCCCCACTTCCAGCTTTATTCCATTCCCCCCAGTCCTGTCACTGATAGCCTAAAAAGTCCCTCCCCAGCTTTCTTGTAGGCCCCCTTCAGATATATCTTCTCTTCCAATAATAAATAAATAAATAAAAGACCCCCAACCCAGATGTGTCCACACCCTTGATTGTGCCTGGATATGCAGTGGGGGCATGGGGCAGCTCTGGAGAAGATACAGCCCCAGAGAAGGCACAGCTCCTTTTGGTGAAGGGCAATCCAGATTGGATGTGAGGAACAAGTTCTGCACCAGGAGGGTTGTGGAACACTGCAACAGGTTGCCCTGGGAGGTGGTTGGGGCCCCATCCCCAGAGCTATTCAAGGTGAGACTGGACAAGGCTCTGAGCAACCTGATCTAGTGGACAATGTCCCTGCTGACTTCAGGGGGTTGGACTGGATGAGCTGTGGAGGACCTTTCCAACCCAAACCATTCTAGGATTCTGTAATCCAGAGGGGCAAATAGAATGAACAGTGCAATGAGGCTTGTACAGAATTAAAGGTTGGACCAAGTGATCCCTGAGGTCCCTTCCAACCTGGCACTCTATGATCTAGGTAAAGACAGCCTCAGCTGGAGCCAGACAATATCTTTCTAGAACATTTAGGTAAAGGTTATTACAGCCAAAATATTAAATTCTTACTATTTCCCCACTGTAAAATCATTATAGGCCCCTTGCTTACATCTATTGGAGGCCTCAAGAACAAACTTGGGGGTGATGTAAAAAAACAAAACAACCCAGGAATAGTTAAATACTGATTCATGCATAAAAGCTTGGTTTGAGTTTTGGTTTTCTTTTTTTTTCCAGCCATGACAATCATTGAAGCTATCAGTCATCTGGAGAGGAAGAATCAGCAGGCAATCTAATTCAGGGAATTAGATTGTAATGCCTGATGTAGATCTACCAGTTAATTTCAATAATGAGTCACCTGGTAGGCAATCAAATCTAGGTCAGGACATTTAGCAGGCTGAAAAATAATGAGCCTAACAGCAACAGAGCTAACAAAACAATCCAGCTAATAATGACAGCACCAGAGTGACAGCCCTAACGTAATCAGACAGCGTGCACACACTGTAAACAGACAGAGCAAAGAGAAGGAGCTCGTGGAGGGAGGCAAAACATCTTCTCCAATGAAACTATTACAGAAGAATTATGTTTGGTTAAAAGGAAGCACAGTGACAATCACAGTCAGGACATGCAATATTTATGTGCTCTTAGAGCAGCTCCACTGGCTGGGGCAGCATTCGTTTCCAGCTCGTTTTGCCTTTGGATGTAAAGCAAACATAGCAAAATCTGATTGGTGTTGGGTTTAGGAAATGAGGCCAAAAGGAAAAAAAAAAAATCTCCTTTTCCTGACTTTTGCTTGCATTGATTGAGGATTTTCATGTTGGACATCAAGAAAATTGGACTAGTGGGGAAAAGAAAATCAATGTTCTGGTGTAGCTCTCTCTGCAGTCCTCTCTGCCTAGGTCTGCAGATGGATAGGGAGGTCAGAAGCAGGCAGCAGTGCCAGGGAATCCCTAGCCTGCACCCTCTGCAGCCCCCTCATTCCACGGATGTCATGGGGGCTTGCACCCTGTCCTCTCTGAGCAGCCCAGGGTCCGTAACCACACACAGACACTCCCGCTCCCGAGGAGTACGAGCAGAGGACTTTTTTGAGCAGAAAACACTAGATGTCAGCAGTTCTCCTTGCTCTCTGAAGTGTGCTCCCTGCCCTCCTTTGAAGCTAACCCTACAGCTCCTGGCTGAGGGCAGGGTTACCACTTCATGGAGTGGTAATTTCACCTCCACGCAGTCCTGCCTGCATCAGGCTGCCACAAGGAGCTTTCTCCTTGTGTCTGATTCAAGCTTCATTCATCTGTACAGGCAAAGCACAACCCATTTGGTTGGTGTGTCACGGAGCAGGCCTGAAAATGCTCTTGACAGATCAGGTTGGGTATCAGGAAAACATTCTCTACTGAAAGAGTGGAACAGGCTGCCCAGGGAGGTGCTGGAGCCACCATCCCTGGAGGTGGTCAAAAAACATATAGCCATGGCCCTTCAGGATATGGCTTAATGGCCATGGTGGTGTGGGGTTGAGGGTTGGACTCAATGACCCTGGAGGGCTCTTCCAACCCTAACAATTCTGTAATTCTATGTAGTCTACTGGGCAAAGCACATCACCTCTACTGATGGGAGGACAGCTATCCAGACCTTCCTGCCTCCCTCTCTTCATTCCTTCCTCCCTCCTCTCCTCCATCCTTGCTTCCCTTCCTTCTTCCCTTCTTTCTTCCCTCCCTTCTTTCCCTTCCTTCTTGCCTTCCTTCTTGCCTTCCTTCATTCCTGCCTTCCTTTCTTCCTGCCTTTCTTCCTTCATTCCTACCTTCCTTTCTTCCTGCCTGCCTGCCTTCATTCTTGCCTTCCTTTCTTCCTGCCTTCTTTCCTTCATTCCTGCCTTCCTTTCTTCCTGCCTTCCTTCCTTCCTGCCTGCCTTCCTTCATTCCTGCCTTCCTTTCTTCCTGCCTTCCTTCCTGCCTGCCTGCCTTCCTTCATTCCTGCCTTCCTTTCTTCCTGCTTCCCTTTCTTCCTGCCTTCCTTCTTCCCTGCCTTCTTTCCTTCCTGCCTTCCTTCCTTCCTTCTTTCCTGCCTTTGTTCCTTCTTTCCTGCCTTCTTTCCGTCCTGCCTTCCTTCCTTCTTTCCTGCCTTTGTTCCTTCTTTCCTGCCTTTCTGCCTGCCTTCCTGCCTTTCCTCCCTGCCTTTCTGCCTTCCTCCCCTCCTTCCCTGCCCAGTAGCTTGCTCCAGCACTATGAAATGCTTTACTTTCTGCACCAAGCACAGCTTTGCCTTCCCAACACCCATTACCAGGTTATTCAGATAAACTGAGGAGTGGCAACAGCTTTACCTACTGAGATGCATTTCATAACCCATTACCCATATCAAGCTGTAGGCAGCTAACTGGCTCTCAGCTGCCTTGTTACTCATGTTGAGTTTATTCAGCTTCAGCTAACAGGGAGGCATCTAGGAGTTGACTACTAAATATTCTTCAGCTTTGGCATCTCCTTATGTCTTAACACAAATGATGGGGGCACAACTTTGTATAGCTCCAGGTAGCTTTTTCTTTTTTTTTTTATCTCTTTGTGAGTTGGAGTTCACGTTTTTCTTTTTTTTCTTCTTCTTTTTTTTTAAAGTTTACAACCACATTTTCAGTTTTAAAAGCATTGTTGAGGTACATCCACAGATTTGAAAAGAGACACAGGGCTTTGTGACTCTGCTTCATGCTTCCAAGCCACTGATTCCTTTGCTCCTTCAGGAGAACCTGTGGGAGCTTTGCTGATTCCTTACACCCTGCTTTTATGCCTTAAAAAAGTCAAAAGGGAATGAGCTTTGTCCTCACTTACAGCAGTTCAAATGATATTTGCCTATGGGCTAGACCTACTGTAAAGATAAAGTAGAACCTGGTAGCTACCTGCAAAAACTTCATCAGATCTCAGTAAAGTAAAAAGGGGCTAAACTTTTTTTTTTAATGAAGATGTAAAAGTTTCATCTCCTATGACAACCTTAATCATTAGCTTAAGAATTAGCCATAATGTTTCAGCTTTGATTAGCTTTTCCTTCATTTTCACACAGAGAAAACAGAGTGAAAACAATTTCTGAAGGGTTCAGTCTCCAAACTGAATCACCTCTGCAGGGGAACATCCATGACCAAGGGGGCCTGGCACAGGGCAATGGTTGCTGAGTCAGCAGATTCCAGCCATGCCTTCAGTCCTGCTAATGATCTTCTCTCTTTCCTTGCTGAAATGTGCCCTGGTGTCCAAGAAGGTCAATGGGATCCTGGGGTGCATTCAGAGGAATATGTCCAGAAGATCCAGGGAGGTTTTCCTGCTCCTCTGCTCTGCCCTGGTTAGACCTCAGCTGGAATATTGCATCCAGTTCTGGGCTCCACAGTTCAAGGACAGGGATCTGCTGGAGAGAGTCCAAGGAAGGGCTGCAAGGATGCTGAGGGGACTGGAGCACTGCCTGGTGAGGAGAGGCTGAGAGCCCTGGGGGGGTGGTCAGTCTGGAGAGGAGAAGACTGAGAGGGGATCTGATCAATGTCTATCAATATCTGAGGGCTGGGGGTCAAGAGGGAGGGGACAGGCTCTGATCAGCGGCACCCTGGGATAGGACAAGGGGCAATGGATAGAAACTACAGCACAGGAAGTTCCACCTCAATATGAGGAGGAACTTCTTCACTGTGAGGGTCACAGAACACTGGAACAGGCTCCCCAGAGAGGTTGTGGAGTCTCCTTTGGAGACTTTCCAGACCCACCTGGATGTGCTCCTGTGTGACCTATGCTGGCTTCTACGATCCTGCTCTGGCAGGGGGATTGGACTTGAACTCTGGAGGTCCCTTCCAACCCCTAACATCCTGTGAGCCTGTGAAATCTTTGTGTATTTTCATGCTAATTCCTCCCTCACCCTACGTTTAGATTGCAGATTTCTTCTAGAGTGTGTGAGGTCTGCTGCAAGTGGTAAGAGCAGTAAGAGACTGCAGAGATATTATTACTCTCCCTTCCCTACTCTGTGCTAAAGCAGGCTACTCACAGAACTACAAACTCAGGTATCTTGGTTGTTGCCACTTAATTCTACTTTATGTTAATCTCTTTTATCTATTGTCAAAGTTAACAAGAACTTCCTCGTGCATCAGAGAAGGGGAGCTGGACTGGGTGACCTTTCAAGGTCCCTTCCAACCCCTAACATTCTGTGATTCTGTGATTTCATTGCACAAAGCAGAGGTTTGAGGTCCACTTAAAGGAAGGTAGCCTTGTGAACAAGAAATGACAACCAAAGAGGGGAGTGAACATTTCAGAGCACAGAAGGGAGCTCCAGGCTGTATGGGCAAGATGGAAACCACAGCTTTAATCCTACTCCTTGTGCTTAATTTGTGTGATTCCACTTTCACCAACAGTGGAGCCTGTCGCAAGCAGAATGCTTCTCATAACTTGAGAACAGCACATTCAAGTGGTAAGTAGGTAGCAAAAGCATTTGGTTAGCTGGCCTGCTAAAATAATCATCCTTGAAAAGGTAATTTTCCCCCTTTTTACTTATATTTTACAGTTTATGGATGCCTGAAATAGCAATGCCAGAAGTAATTCTCTTTCTAGCCCAGCCTACTGAAAATGCTCCTTCCAAAGTAATAAGTGCAATATTTTTTCTAATCAGGTCCCTTTGGAATGAAATCATGGAGAGGAAAAAAATAAATAAAAAATGTTGCTGCCAGTTCATGCTGATTACCTGGGTGCCTCATTATTCCAAACCCTATCTGACAGCAGCACAGCCATAACTGCCTTTCAACAGCAACCACCACGGAGTCTCTTCAAAAAATAATTTTATTTCAATTTCTAGCTGGTCCCAGCTTAAACAGCAGGCATAATTGCCTAATAAGCAGCTCATAAGAAGAACATAATTTCAAAGTAAAATGCTGGACCTATCCAGCCTCTGACAGCAACAGAAATTAGAGATGCCTTTTAAGTTCTCCAGTGCAAGTTACCCTGCAACACAGGAATCAGCAACCTGGAAACTCAGCAGAATACTTAATAAAGATTCAAAGGATGCATAGACTTTATATATATATTAATTTCATATGTGTATATATATATATATAAAATATATATAATATATATTTCAATATATATTTACAATATATATATTTTATTTATACTATATATAATATATTTAATATATATAAAATATGTAACATATATAATATATATAAATATATACACCCAGATATATAAAATTAATATATTAATTCTATGCATATATAATTATAACATAATTATATATATAACTATTTTATATATAAAACTATTTTTACACATAATTAAATAATTACTAAAATATATTTATATTACATATAATTATATCTATAATTATATATAATTAAATATTTGCTAATATATATCTATACTATATATATAAAATTATATATATAATTATATATCTATAAATTCATTTTTAATATTAAGCAACTACTGAAGTTAAAAGGTAAAAGCTGTCAACCATTTCAGAAGTAGGCTCTATTTTTATATATAACTAGATATTTAATTATTTAGTATAAAGAATTATTTATATATATAAAATTATGTATATATATATATATACATATAAATAAAAATTATATATATAGATTCATTGTTCATATTAAGCAGCTGCTGAAGTTAAAAGGTAAAAGCTCTGAAGCATTTCAGAAGTAGTCTCTGTTTTTATATATAATTAGATATATAGTTATTTATATACATTTATAGTATATATAAATATTTATATATATTACATTATGTATATATATACATATAAATAAAAATTATATATCTATAAATTAATTGTTAATATTAAGCAACTGCTGAATTTAAAAGGTAAAAGCTGTTAACTATTTCAGAAGTAGGCTCTATTTTTATATATAATTAGCTATATAATTATTTTTATATATTTATAGTATATGTATAATTATTTATATATATAAAATGATATATTTACACATATATATGTATATAAAATGTATATCTATAAAATCATTGTTAATATTAAGCAGCTACTGAAGTTAAATGGTAAAAGCTGTTAACCATTTCAGAAGCAGGCTCTAAAACACTACAAATCCCAGCAGGTGTGGTATGTGGAGAGGGAAAAGTTTCCCTGCCCCTGGAAATTGCTGGGGATTTTAGCCACATGAAGTATCTGGATGGGGATTTCAGCTGTGCTGGCAGCTTTGAGCTGTGCCCCAGGGGTCAGCTGGCAGCTCCCCATGACAACAGCCAGCTGCTGAACTTCCCTTTGTCAGGTGGGTGTTGGGGGTTTAGCTTATTGTGAGTTTGTCAGGAAGTCTGAGGTACTCCTGGGAAAACACAGCTCCAGCTGCATGTGGGTAGGTGGGGAGCAGATTCCAACTGAGTGAGTGAGGACTTAGAAAGCACAAAAGTGAAGCCATGATCAGCATGAAAATTGAGGAAACAGCAGAGAAGTTCTGTGGGAGCACAGAATATCAGGGATGGGAAGGGACCTCCAGAGATCATCCAGTCCAACCCCCCTGCCAGAGCAGCATCACCCAGGGCAGGTCACACAGGAATGCATCCAAGCAGGTTTGGAATCTCTCCAAAGAAGGACATTCCACAACCTCTCTGGCAGCCTGCTCCAGGGCTCCAGCACTCCCGCACTGAGAAAGTTTCTCCTCCTGTTCAGCTGGTGGACTCAGTGGGATACTTTTGGTGTTTTAGGGGTTGTGTCCCAGCTTCACCTCTTTGAAGTCATTCAGACTGGCCAGTGTGGAGATGGATTGGTGCTCTCTGTGTCACCCACTCCTTAGCCCACATCTGGGTTCCGTAGCCACTCTGCAAAAGCCATTTGGCACACAGAGCCAGGCAGGCTGGGAGAGCTGAGGATGCCCAGCCTGGAGAAGAGAAGGCTCCAGGGAGACCTTAGAACTGCCTGCCAGGACCTGAAGGGCCCTACAAGAATGTCAGGAAGGGACTTTTTACAAGGGGTTGTAGTAACAGAAGACAAGAGGGAATGGATTAAAGCTTGAGAAGGCCAGATTTAGACTGCAGATTTGTGAGAGTGGTGAGACACTGGAACAGGTTGCTCAGGAAGGTTGTGGATGCCCCCTCCATGGAGGTGTTCTTTAAGGTCCCTTCCAATCCAAACCATTCTATGAATCTATGAATTTATATACAGGGTCTAATTGTCTGATCTGTGTAACAAAAACAGTAGGCCAAGGGGGAATGGTTTGAAGCTGAGGCAGAGCAGGGTTAGAGTGGAGCTGAGGAAGAAGTTCTTCAGTGTGAGGGTGGTGAGACTCTGGCACAGGCTGCCCAGGGAGGCTGTGGCTGCCTCCTGCCTGGGGGTGTTGCAGGCCAGGCTGGATGAGACCTTGAGCAGCTGAGTCTGGTTGAGAGGTGTCCCTGGGCATGGTGGGGAGGTTGAGATGGAGCAAATGGTTGAGGTGGAGCAGTGGTTGAGGTGGAGCAGTGATTGAGGTGGAGCAGATGATCTCTGAGGTCTCTTCCAGCCTGAGCCATTCTGTGAAAATTCGTATCAGTTAAAGCATTAATCAGTGGTTAATTGTAATTACTTAGCCTGTGGAAAATTTGGGAATGGAATTAGCCTGTGCCTACAAGTCAAATAAAGTTTGCTCTTCCTATTGATCTAAACATTTTTGAGACAGATGGTCAATATGCCTTGCTTAGCTTTTTGTTTTCCTTTTGCTTGCTCAATGTGCTGAATAATAATTGAACTCAGTCTTTACACAAATTTTTGCCTCACACAGAAGGTACCTTGTAATCATCAATTTTCTTAACAACAGAGGACAGCACATATATTGCTTTTCCAATATACCTGCATAATAAAATTACAAACCAAAGGTTTGGTTTGGGGTTTTTTTTGAGCTTCTATACGTTTTGTTCTTCAATTGCATGGACCTGACGATGTGAAAAATTATTTACAGCTTGCAGTGAAGGCTTTGACACCTTCCTTAAACACTTCTAAACTTTCTCAGTGTCACAGTCCAGAGCCCACCAAATTTTAATTAAGCAGAGAAGAGCAGAGCCTCAAAAGGCTTTGGGTGTTGGGATGGGGCTGGCTCTGCATAGTATCATAGAGTGGTCTGGGTTGGAAGGGACCACCAAAGGTCATGTTGTCCAACCCCCCTGCCAGAGCAGGATTGTCCTGCCATACTACTGTGTATCTTAACAAAGAATCTTAAAATGGTTTGGGTTGGAAGGGACCACCAAAGGTCACCCAGTCCAACCCCTCTGCAGTCAGCAGGGGCATTAGGGGATCAGTTGAACTTGATGATCTTGGAGGTCTCTTCCAACCTGGTTGACTCTGTGATCCTCCACTAGATGAGGTTGGCCAGAGCCCTGTCCTTGAATATCTCCAGGGATGGGGCCTCAACCACCTCCCTGGGCAACCTCTTCCAGTGTTCTACTACCCTGTGACACTGGATTTCCTTCAGTCACTCAGGGCAAGGCTGAGACAGTTAAGATCTTAATCACAGCCCTTAGGCTTAATTTTTTCCATCACTGACATTGACATCTCTCTCTTGTTCTGTCATCACCATTCCTGTGTGATCTGGTATAGGTGACCCTGCTCTGGCAGAGGGGTCTGGACTGGATGATCTTTTGAGGTCCTTCCAACCCCTAACATTCTGTGATCTCTGATGTTGACGATTTCAGCTGTCTTTTAAAAACACCTTTTCATTTCACTGCATTTCTTGGAACCTGACTGAGGTTGCATTCAGAGCTAGTCAGCTCCTCTGTCCATTGATCCACTTCACAGAGGCCCTGTACAACATGGGCCCCCCAAAGCTTGCTCTGTCTCTGGTGGATCATCTGCAGTGCAAGAAGGTCAGGTGCACCTGAAGAAGGGGGTTTGGCTCTTGCAAAGCATTGGCTGTTTAACTGAATGGCATCAGTGATTCACCCCTCCCTCCCTGTGCCCTCTCCACAAGGGAATAGACATCAAACTGCCTCACCCACAGACACAAGCCAGTGCAGATCACCAGGGAACGGAGGTGGGAAGGAATGGTGGCTGAATGGTGAAGATGGAGTCCCATGAGGAGTTTCATTGTGTCTTTCTCTCTTATGCCCTGGTGAGGCCACACCTGCAATGCTGTGTCCAGTTTGGGGCTCCCCAGTTCAAGAGAGACAGAGACCTGCTGGAGAGAGTCCAAGGGAGAGCTATGAGGATGATGAAGGGACTTGAACATCTCTGCTGTGAAGAGAGACTGAGGGCCCTGGGGCTGTTTAGTCTGGAGAAGAGAAGGCTGAGAAGGGATCTGATCAATGTCTATCAATACCTGAGGGGTGGGTGTCAGGATGAAGGTGCCAGGCTCTGTTTGGTGGTGCCCAATGAACAATGTCTTTGCCTATTTCCCATCAGAGGAATCCTTTTCTTCCTCTTCATGGCAAAGTCACTGCTCAGCCAAGATCCTTATTAAGACCTTAAGATTTTTTTTTTTAAAGCTCTTTCTAGGAAATGTCACACTCTCAATTATTACTGACTTCAGCAGTGCTGCACAGAAATTAGATTGCTCAAAAATGTTATATCTGAGCTGTAGTTGAATAATCGGATACTGCTCTCTGAAGGGTTAGTTACATCTTTACCTCTGCCCCCGATAGCTCTCCCTGCAGCTTCTTGCTTCCTGACAATACAGGTAGTTTGCTGACCCAGCTGAGCAGACCCCTTGGGCATGTGTGTCACAAATCAGATGCCAAAGGCTGGGTGGAGGGTGCAGGACATAGAATCATAGAATCATAGAAGGGTCTGGGTTGGAAGAGACCTCCAAAAGCCATCCAGTCCAACCCCCTCTGCACTCAGCAGGGACATCCTCCACTAGATCAGGTTGTCCAGAGCCCTGTCCAGCCTCGAATATCTCCAGTGATGGGGCCTTAACCACCTCCCTGGGCAACCCATTCCAGTGTTCCACCACCCTCATGGTAAAGAACTTGTTCTTCACATCCAATCTCAGTCTGCTCTGCTGTACTTTGAAGCCACTGTCCCTTGTCCTGTCCCTGCAGGCCTTTGCAAACAGTCTCTCTCCATCCTTCTTGTAGCCCCCTTCAGGTACTGGAAGGCCACTGTTAGGTCCCCCTGGAGCCTTCTCTTCTCCAGGCTGAACACCCCCAGCTCTCTCAGCCTGGCCTCACAGCAGAGCTGCTCCAGCCCCTGATTTGTTGGAGTCTTTTCCATGACCTTGCATGGAAAGCTCACACAGTTTATCAATATTTGTAGAGCTATTTAACAGGACTTGATTCAAGTAATTAAGTATAAGCCTAACACTGCAGGCAAGGTCCTCTCAGTGAGCAGCAGCAGCTTAAACTGAGCACAAAGCTATGGTGCTGCAGGGCTGAGAGGTTCCTGTGACAGCCTGACTTACTGATGTGCATCAGGGTAAATGGGCATTAAAAAGCCCCTCTTAAACCCAAGAAAGAACTGGGAGCAGCCTGCTGCCTGCCTGCAGAGATGGTGTATGGCTGAGCACTGGGAGAGCTGAGAAGGTCCCTGCAGCCATGCTGTGGCTAGCAGTGGGGTTCTGCTGCAGCCACCTCATCTTTCCATGGTTACACCCCTGTACTTAGCACAGCAGCTGACTGTGAAAGGCATAGTTCTTCACACACAAGGCACAAAAATCCCATGCCCTTTACTGTAAGAATGACTGCAAAGAGTTCAGCACAATGTGTGTGATCATTATTAATGCTGCCCATCTCTGTTATATCTTCTAGTCCCTGATTGCCATCCTAAATATTCACAGGTTCATAGGCTCACAGGATGTTAGGGGTTGGAAGGGACCTCCAAAGATCATCAAATCCAACCCCCTGCCAGAGCAGGACCATAGAATCCAGCACAGGTCACACAGGAACACATCCAGACAGGGCTGGAAAGTCTCCAGAGAAGGAGACTCCACAACCTCTCAGGGCAGCCTGTTCCAGTGCTCTGTGACTCTCACAGTGAAAAAGTTCCTCCTCATTTTGTGGTGGAACCTCCTGTGCTGGAGTTTCTATCCATTGCCCTTTGTCCTGTCTTAGGGTGCAACTGGTCAGAGCCTGTCCCTTCCCTCTTGACCCCCAGCCCTCAGATATTGATCGACATTTATTAAATCCTCTCTCAGTCTTCTCCAGACTGACCACCCCCAGGGCTCTCAGCCTCTCCTCATAGGGCAGTGCTCCAGTCCCTTCAGCATACTAGTAGCTCTCTGTGGGACTCTCTCCAGCAGATCCCTGTCCCTCCTGATCTGAGGAGCCCAGAACTGGATGCAACATTCCAGGTGAGATGTCACTAGGGCAGAGTAGAGGAGCTGGAGACCCTCCCTGGATGTGCTGGACACACTGCTCTGAATGAACCTCAGGATATTCCTGCAAATGTGTCTTGGTTTCCCTGGGCTGATGCTTTAACCCCTGCAAAACTGTTTTTCTTGAGCTAATGTACAATCCTCACTCCATCAGCCACTGGGCTGGGCTTTGTAACCTGCTGGGTGCAGTAAAACCAGCAGAGTAAGGCTTAATGGCACACAGGGCTGAAATACATTGGGAAATTTGCAGGGCTGTTACTTCCTAATTTCAAATTTATCAGACAATTAAAATAATTAAATATTCAGTCTCCATTTAACTTAACAGAGATGTTGGGCCTACTTAACAGACTTTATTAAGCTCGTGGGTCAAAATTAATTGGTTAACACTACTTAATGCACGAGATATTGTCCTGTATGACATCTATTTAATGCTGGTCTACAAAGAAGCCACACAGCAGATTTCTGTTCCAGTGCTTACCAGTCCTCAGAACATTGTTTCAATCCATTTTCCAGAGTAAATTTGACTGTGGCAAAATCAAATAACAAAGACAAATTAGTTGCATCTTCTGTTAATCATTGATTATAAATTAGACATGCCAGCCCAAGTGAAACATCTCAGAGGATGTGAATATTGGAGTTAATTGTTTGATTTAGAAGAGAGCTGGAAAGTTTGCTTCCATTTGTGCTGCTTGGAATCCTTGGGAGATTTAACGTTTGAACTGTCTCTTTGCTTAGTAAGTGGCACTGTCCTTCAAAGAGTGACTCCTCTGGATGGAACACTGTTTGGAGTAACAGAGAGCAGGACAGCTGATGGATCTGTGTCCCTGCAATGTTGACTCTCATTTCACAGAATCTTAGAATGGTCTGGGTTGGAAGGGACCTCCAAAGCTCATCCAGTCCAACCCCTCTGCACTCAGCAGGGACATCCTCAACCAGATCAAGTTGCCCAGAGCCCTGTCCAGCCTCCCCTTGAATATCTCCAGGCATGGGGCCTCAACCATCTCTCTGGGCAACCTGCTCCAGTGTTCCACCACCCTCATGGTGCAGAACTTGTTCCTCACATCCAATCTCAATCTGCTCTGCTCTAGATTGAAGCCATTGTCCCTCATCCTGTCCCTGCAGACCTTTGCAAACAGTCTCTCTCCATCCTTCTTGTAGCCCCCTTCAGGTACTGGCAGCCACTGTTAGGTCACCCTGGAACCTTCTCTTCTCCAGGCTGCACAGCTCCAGCTCCCTCAGCCTGACCTCACAGCAGAGGTGCTCCAACCCCTGATTTGTTGGAGTGTTTTCCATGACCTTGCATGGAAAGCTCACAGCTTATCAATATTTGTAGAGCTAATTAACAGGAGCTGATTCAAGTAATTAAGTACAACCTTAAGTCCAGTCAACTCAAATATATTAAAATCAAGCTTTTGCTTCATGGAATCATAAAATTGTCTGGGTTGGAAGGGACCTCCAAAGGTCATCTAGTCCAACCCCCTCTGCAGTAAGCAGGGGCATCATCAACTATATCCTAGGAAAGCAGAATGAGCAACAAACCATCAGCAGACAGGGCAATGCCTAAATATTATTTAAAGACATTCCAATCATTTATTTCAATCACCTTAAAAGTTCTGCACAGGAAAATTCTCCTTCAATTTTGTGTCAGTACAACCACAGGTTGGAAAAGACCTCTAAGATCAATGAGTTCAACCTTTGACCTATCACCACCATGGCCATTAAACCATGCCCCAAAGTGCCATGCCTGGATGACACCAAATGATGCCTACCACATCTTGGCTGATAGTCCTGGGTGCCACTCTGGCATAAATAAACAAATGTAAGCCTTTTGATGACATTTCCTATAGCTCCTTCTTCAAAGGCTTAGAGTCAGCCTTGCTCCAATCTGCTCATTACTAATGAAAGGCAATAGGCTCTTAGAAACACTGCTGGAGGCATGCTGACAACTTGTCTTTAATATTTTAATAACAGGAGTGATAGTCAGCTGTGGAAAAAAAAAACCCTGTGAAAAGATTTGAATGCAAAGATGTGGTGATGGCTCTGACTCCAGAGCTCAGCCAGGGAAAGCAGAGAGAGCTGTGCATCAAAATGAGGACTTTCAGCAATGAGCTGGCAAACTCCTGGAGCATTCCTTCTCCTTAGCATTTTAGATGAGCAAAGTCTCTGAGGAATTTGATTAAGAGCAGTTAGCTCTGTGAATCCCAGAAGAACAGTGTGGAAAAAAAAACAGAGATAAAGAAGGAAAAAACCCAAAGTTGTAGAGCTCAGAAAGGAGAACAGGCAGCAGCAGTGAGAATCAAGAATAATATTGAAATTAACTTTACCCCTTGGCAAATAGCAAAGCTTTCCCGTTCCCCTCTGCTCTTTATGGCAGTGTTTAGCCACCTGGGTGTGCTGGCCTGACTAGAGGCACCACTTCTACCTTTTGACAAGTCCCCTCTCCATAAATTCCATAGATTCTGGGTAATCAGGACAAAGAACATTTGGAGAATCATTTATTCTAATGCCTAGCTGCAGGCACATCCCAACCATGAAGCTCTGGGGAAGGGGCTCTGTTTCATTTGTGCAACACAACAAGGCAGAGGACTTCACAAAAGTAACTAATTCTATGAATTTGATTGACAGAACATTTAAGATTTTTATTATGAAGCTCTTCTCGTGGCTGGGGCTCAGAGCAGGGAGTGGACAGCCTGGCCAGCCCCAGGGAACCAAGAGCTGAAGGGGACAGTGAGGCCAGGGGCAATCACTAGCTTGCTGTAAAATCTGCTGATATTGGGGGTTGCATGCAGAAGGCATTAAGTGCATTATTTAAATGCGTTCATGTCTCAGGAGATGCTGAATCTCAAAGGCAGTAGATGTTTAACTCCATGCACTCCCCTGAGCTGGTACCCACACCTAAGGGGGTGGAAATTAAGTAGTGCTTCTAATGGCTAAAAATTCTGTCTTAATGCAATCAAAGTGAGCATTGGAATCATCTTTGCAGGCAAGTGGTGGAGCCCCCAGCACTGGAGAGTTTCAAGATTCAGCTGGACAGGGTGCTGGGCCAGCTTGTCTAGACCATGCCCTTGCCAAGAAAGGAAAGGACTGGATGCTCCTGGAGGTCCCTTCCAACCTGGGATTCTGATTTGTCTTCCCTTTGCAAATTAGTGTAATGATCAGAATGAACAAGCAAGTATATAAAGTCTAACTTCTCAGTTCAAAGATAAATTGAACAGGCTTCCAGACAGCCAGACCATCCAGACAGCATTCCTGGTGAATTAGGAAGGCCAGAGGCTTAACTCAAAACAATGGTTGAATCTTAAAGTCCCAATGTCTGTGCTTGCTGTGCTGTGTGTTTTCAGAGAAATCTCTGACTCTTTGCGTCTCTATTATGAAAAACTGAACCAAATACAGAAATAAACCTACCTTGAGGAAATTTACCTCCTTCTCTTTCCACCGAAGCTTCCCCAACTTAAAACCTTTCTACTTAGACTCATAGAATCCTAGAATGACTTAGGTTGGAAGAAACTCAGAGATCCAGTCTAACCCTGCCCTGCCTTAGCTTCAAACCCTTTGCCCTTGACCTGTCTCTAGACACCCTCAACAAAAGTTCCTCTGCAGCCTTCCTGTAGGATCCCTTCAGGTCCTGGCAGGCAGCTCTAAGGTCCTCATCTGGACTCTACTCCAGACTGCACACCCCCAGCTCCCTCAGCCTGGCCTCAGAGCAGAGCTGCTCCAGCCCTTGGATCATCTTTGTGTCCTCCTCTGGACACGCTCCACAGCTCTGTGTCCTTCTCATGCTCAAGGCACCAGAACTGGAGGCAGGATTGGAGGTGAGGTCTGAGCAGAGCAGAGCCCAGGGGCAGAATCCCCTCTCCTGCCCTGCTGCCCACACTCCTCTGGCTGCAGCCCAGCACACAGATGCCTGCTGGGCTGCATGAGGGCACTGCTGGCTCCTGGGGAGCTGCTCAGCAACCAACACCCCCAAGACTCTTTCTCCAGAGTTAGTCTCAATCCACTCCACAGAGGGACTTTTCTTGAAGGTGTCTAGAGACAGGACAAGTGGGAATGGTTTGGAATTTAGGAAGAGCAGGGTTAGACTGGAGCTGAGGAAGAAGTTCTTCAATATGAGGGTGGTGAGATTCTGGCACAGGCTGCCCAGGGAGGCTGTGGAAGCCTCCTCCCTGGGGTGTTCAAGGCCAGGTTAGATGAGTCTAGTTGAGAGGTGTCCCTGGGCATGGAGGGGGGATTGGAGGAGATGATGTCTGAAGTCCCTTCCAACCTGAGCCACTCTAGGATTCTATGATACTTGTTTTAGAAGGAAAAAGAAAAGGGCAAGTGTAAATTTGTTTTCTAATGCACTGCTTGTTGCAGCCTAGCAGCCCCTTCAGATGCCTGTGAAGCAACCCATGCTCATCTGACATGAACAGGTACACCATAAAAGTACCAATAAAGTCCTTCTGTATTCATTAATGTACCTTGTAATAGATCAGTTAGAAGACAATTTGTTCTTTCTCTCATCCAAACAGTTGTATTAATGAAGCAAAGAGAAGGATGAAAGTTTAAAAGGTACATTAAAACCCTCTGATGAATATATGAGCTGAGTGGTGTTGCTGTGGCTGGGGTGCTGAGGGCAAACAGAACACTGATGTGCTCACTTTTACCATTGCTATGAAGCAGTTCAGCCCCAGATTTGGATCTTTTAAGGTATTTAGCAAAAACAAATAGTTACATTGCCAACAGAAATTGTTCCCACTCTTATTCTAGATTTACACAAATGATTTGAGGGTTAACAAAGAGCCAAATTCAGCTAATGTGCAAATAGGTCTTAACTGCGGGTCCATACATTTGTACCAACATGGAAGAGTGTAGGGTTTGACACAGTCCTTTGTTGGTCACTGAGGATGGGTTCACCACATATTGCAGGTTCTCTAGGCATTGAACTTGGGTATTTCAACTATCCAAAGCTAAGAGCCTCAGTAGGCTGTCCAGGAAAGATAGGCATCTGCTGCAGATAGTGATGCAAAATACCTCCAGGAGCTAAACTGTGTGAAGCAAAGCTGATGAGATACTAAAGCTAAACAGTAAGCAGAAGAGCATCATCTTGTTCCAGGTTTCAGAAGTCTGATGGTTGACAGGGAATATTCCAGTCTGTAACCCAGCAGATCACTGAAGCTTTAATTTCTCTTTGAATATCATTTTCAAGTACTCATTGTGAATTCATTAGTGATGAAAAAGGAAGCTTATTGGAAAAGTTCTATCTGTGTTTTATAGATTAACACACAACTCAATCTGGAAAGGGATTTGGATACATAATATTAGGCTCATCAGATTTAATTGAACTGTTTGTACACTTAAAATTCAGCACTGCCTTGATTATCTAACTAAATCAGGATTAAATAAATCAAAGCCTAGGTTCTTACTGGTAAGGTAAGCCTGCACCATGGCCTACACTGTTGCCATCACTCAAATCTCTTGAAAGGTTTTAAGGAAGTTTAGAAATTAAATAAGAATCATCTTGTGGTGCTCTTAGTGTTGCTACCAGTGTGTATTTTGTGAGTCATCAGCTCATCAGAATATGCCAACACAGAAGGGACCTTACCCAGCTGAAGCTCTCAAACTGTGATGGAATCGTGTGGTCTGACACCAAAAACTCACCAGGACAAAAAGCTGTGCACAACCTGAAGCCACTTGCTCTGAGACTTCCTTCCAAGGGATAAATAGAGAAGTGCTGGAGGCTCTGGGAAGGAGCTGCATCATCTGCTGATCCTCTGAAAAGGTTTGATACTCAGAAAGGGCTTTGGAAATTCACAGAATCACAGAATCAATGAGGTTGGAAAAGACCTCAAGGATCATCAAAGTCCAACTTGTCACCCAAGACCTCATGACCACTAAACAATGTCACCAAGTGCCACCTCCAATCCCCTCTTGAACACCTCCAGGGATGGTGACTCCACCACCTCCCTGGGCAGCACATTCCAACCTCTAACAACTCTCTCCTTGAAGAACTTTCTCCTCACCTCGAGCCTAAACTTCCCCCTGCACAGCTTGAGACTGTGTCCTCTTGTTCTGGTGCTGGTTGCCTGGGAGAAGAGACCAACCCCCTCCTGGCTACAACCTCCCTTCAGGTAGTTGTAGACTGCAATGAGGTCACCCCTGAACCTCCTCTTCTCCAGGCTAAACAATCCCAGCTCCTTCAGCATCCAATGATCTCAGTGTACCTGGAAGGATAAACCCCTCACCAGTCTGTCCCACTCTGCTGGGACCTCCCCTTCTGAAGCATGATGGACGCTCTGGAGGACTCTTCTTCTGCGAGTCCTTCAGGAAGGAGCTCCTCCTATGAGGGATGAGCTTTGCCTCTGCCTTTTCACTTCCAGAACACATTCAGAGCTGCAGTGCCATCCCTCCTCCATCAGCCCCTGCAGAACAGAAGACAATCTCCTAGGAGAAAAGCAAACAAGCTTTTTACCTTCTAACCATGAGGTTCTCTGCCCTGCAATGAAAAGCCCTGTGAAAATATTATCACTTCCTATTACAGCTGATGGTTCTGAGAGTGATTTCTGCAGACTCCTGTTACATTTTCATAGTGCCCTATTGATTTTCTTTCTCTTAAGGGCTTTCACACCAAAAGATTGTATATAACTAAAAGAACAATAAAAGAAATTGCTCAGCACTAAGGATTATTATTCTCTTTGTTTACTGTTGTACCAAGTATATGGGGGGAAAAAAAGAAACAAACAAAAAGGCTGAGGCAGTGTACTTCTGACTCCTGGGATCTGTAGTTTGTCCTAGGTAAATGTGTGCTGACCTCCAACCATCTGAGGCAAGAAAATCAGTAATAAGAAATCCACGTCCAACCACTCCCCTCCCCCCCATTTATTCTGCTGCAGTTGTTATGCAGGATATATATTAAGAGAGAACATCTGATTTACAGAGTCTGCTGCATGCTGTTACATATCTGGGCTGTTTGGAAAGCACCTATCAGATCTGTGTGGGTGTTATATTGCTCTGCCAGAACAGCATTGCACTGGCAATCCAAATTCAGGATTTTTTTGTGTTGGTTTTGGGTTTTGTTTTGGTATGGGTTTGGTTTTGTTTTCTTACAGGCTACATTTATGGCCAAAATAGCCACAATTTTCTCCACATAAAATATGAAGAGTGATCTGATCTTTTCTCTTCCTGACAGAAAAGTGCTGTAATTCCATTCAGTCCTCAGCCATGCTTTAAAGAGAATAACAATGGAGTTTGGGAAAAAAATACAATAATTTCTTACAAAAATCATAGAATCACAGAATGGCTCAGGTTGGAAGGGAGCTCAGAGCTCATCTCCTCCACCCTCCCCACCATGCCCAGGGACACCTCTCAACTAGACTAAGCTGCTCAAGGTCTCATCAAGCCTGGCCTGCAACACCCCCAGGCAGGAGGCAGCCACAGCCTCCCTGGGCAGCCTGTGCCAGAGTCTCACCACCCTCCTGCTCAAGAACTTCTTCCTCAGCTCCACTCTAACCCTGCTCTGCCTCAGCTTCAAACCATTCCCCCTTGGCCTGTCTCTAGACACCGTCAGCAAAAGTCCCTCTGCAGCCTTCCTGCAGGATCCCTTCAGGTCCTGGCAGGCAGCTCTGAGGTCCCCCTGGAGCCTTCTCTTCTCCAGGCTGAACACCCCCAGCTCCCTCAGCCTGTGCTCACAGCAGAGCTGCTCCAGCCCTTGGATCATCTTTGTGGCCCCCTCTGGACTCACACCAGCAGCTCTGTGTCCTTCTTCTGCTGGGGACACCAGAACTGGAGGCAGGATTGGTGGTGGGGTCTCAGCAGAGCAGAGTAAAGGAGACCCCACCTCAGGGTCAAATTTCATCAGTTATGAAGGGAACAGTTATGAAAGCCTCTGCTCACTTGTGCCCTCTGACAGGACAAGGGGCAATGGATGGAAACTGCAGCACAGGAGGTTTCACCTCAGTAAGAGGAAGAACTTCTTTACTGTAAGGGACACAGAGCACTGGAGCAGGCTGCCCAGAGAGGTTGTGGAGTGTCCTTCTCTGGAGACTTTCCAGCCCTGTCTGGATGTGTTCCTGTGTGACCTGCGCTGGATTCTATGATCCCTCTCTGGCAGGGGGTGGGTGGACTGGAAGATCTCCTGAGGTCCCTTCCCACCCCTAACATCCTGTGATCCTGTGAACATTGTATAGCCTCCAAGTAAGGCACAACTCAGTTGAAGACTCAGAGCCCCCAAGATGCTATCTCTATAGACTGCACTTGTTTTCTTCATCTCTCTCTTTTTCAGTCAGGGAATTGCATACATGCTATAACCACGCTGGTATAAAAGGTCAAAGCATGAATTAGCCTCCTCTTGGGACACTTTACCTTGTGTCCTTGCAGCTTTTAAGGACCTTTCCACTATGTTTAAAGAAATCAAATGCAAAGCTGGGCATTGACCATCTATTTGCAGTGGAATCTGTCTCCTTGGGTTGTCCTCCACAAGACAAGAGGAAAGCCAGGCAGCTGTTAGCCTACAAAGGAACTCTGAGAGAGAAATGTTTGCTGAATTTTCTGGTGGTAAGCAGGCAATGCACAGAAAGGGAAACCCTTAGAAAGGAAGATTAAAATATGGGCTGATGTTAATGATATATTGTCCCCAGTTTCCTTTCTGTCACTCAGGCAGATCCTGGCTTACCACTCTGCACTTACTGAAACTGCAACAGGAGAAGAAAATATTGCAGTGGGGAAATTATTGCCAATATTCAAATTGAGAGAGAATGTGGAAGCATAACATGCAATTTAAAACTCACTGTCTTCCTAGTTATTTCTGTGAACAAAAGGATGTGGGCTGGATTAGTTACATCAGGACCAAAAGCAGAATGGCCAAAGCAATGTTTTGCTGATGCTGTCCTTTGTATTGCAGCTCCTGACTTCTTGCTGCTCTCTATTCATCTTCTTTTCAAGTTTGTGCTTTGAATCATTGTCTTAGTTTTGCTGTGTAAAAATGTGTGGGAGAACAGACTCGTTTTTATGGTTCTTTGTAGGGAGGAGTTCTGAGGAAGGCAACATCCTGTCATTTATTGATGTATTCCTCAGGACAGGAGAGCTTCTTCCCATAGAAAGACCCCACATGGCCTGGTGAAATTCATCCCATCCAAGCATCCTTCTTCCACACTGGGGTACTGTGGGGGATTCTCTAAGTGTCAGAAGGACCTGGAGCAGCCTGCCCAGGGGCGTCATGGAGTCTCCATCTCTGAAGACTTTCCAAACCCACCTGGATGTGTTCCTGCATGACCTGTTCTGAGTGACCCTACTCTGGCAGGGGGTTGGACTGGATCATTTTTTGAGGTCCCTACCAGCCCCTAATGTTCTTTGTGATTCTGTGTATGTGACCTACAGCAAGGCTGGAGAGGGCTGTTTAGAAGGGCCTGTGGTGACTGGAAAAGGGGCAATGGTTTGAAACCAGAGCAGGGCAGATTCAGGTTGGACATCAGGAGGAAGTTCTGCACAATGAGGGTGGTGAGAAACTGGAGCAGTTGTCCAGGGATATACTCAAGGCCCTGTCCCTGGAAACATTCAAGATCAGACCTGATGTGGTCCTGGGCAGCCTGCTCTAGTTGGAGGTGTCCCTGCTGACTGCAAGGGGGTTGGACAAGTTGACCTTTGAGGGTCCCTTCCAACCCAGTGCAACCTGTGAATCTGTGACTTTGCATCCTTGGTAATGGATTTCATGTTTATCTCAGGAAAAACAATAAAATAAGAAAGAGAATGAAAAGCAGCCTTGTGGGGTTCTGCAAGTGCTGGTTCTTTGGTGTAAGGAATACAAACATGGCTGGAGCTTGATGGCCAGCACAGGTTTCTGGAGAAGCAGAGGTCAGGGCTAAAGCCAGGCAGCCAGCCTGATTTGTCTGCCTTCCCTTCTGTAGCAATGTAGAGCAGACAACGACACCAATTTTAATGTGTCAAAACCTTTTCATTTTGATACCCATCTTGTTATTCAAGATGCATCCAAATCCTAAACCTAAGACTAAACCAGGTTCAAAAGAGTGGGGAAAAGACAAGCAGTCTGCCTACTTTCACACCCAACCCCACCAGCATGGATGAGTCAGTGTGGAAGCCCTGAAATATTCTGCTAACAATAAATTATTACTTTTGCCTTCACTGGAAATGGGGGAGAAGTCAGCTAAAATTAGCTCAGAAAAATAATACCTCCTACCTTTCTGCTGCATGATAGCAGACACAGCCATCTCTGGTAAGCCACAGGAGGGTCAGTCATGGTGGGAACTGAAGAAGCAGCACCAGCTCAGTATTGAACTGAAAGCAAACCAACTCCAGTCTGCTTCACATTGCTGCTTTTCAAACCCTTGGCAGGCTTGCAGATGACACCAGGCTGGGTGGTGCACTTCACCTGACTGAGAGCTGGGATGTGATCCAGACGGACCTGGACAGGAGAGAGAAATGGACTGAGGAGAATCTCATGAGGTTCAATAAGGCAAACTGCAAGGTCAGGGCAGTCCCAGATATCAGTCCAGGCTAGGGAATGATGAGATTGAGAGCAGTCCTGCAGAAGAGGACTTGGAGGTGGGTGAGAATCTGGACATAAGACAGCAATGGACACTGGCAGCCCAGAAGGCCAATGGCAGCCTGGGCTGCATCCAAAGAAGTGTGGGCAGCAGGTTGAGAGATGATTCTTCCCCTCTGCTCTACTCTGCTGAGACCTCACCTGGAGTGCTGTGTCCAGCTCCAGGGCCACCAACACAAGAGGGACATGGACCTGCTGCAGCAGGTCCAGAGGAGGCCACGAGATGCTCACAAGGCTGGAGCAGCCTCCCAGCCTGTCTTCACTGCTCTTCTTGTACAGCACTTATGCCACAGCCTGATATTTTCCTGCAAGATTGTTTTAGACTGGTCTGCATTGAAATCCCCTGCAGTTTATGAGCATGGAGTGCAAAAGCAGTGTCTATACATATCTAGATCTTTTAATTTTCTGTAATAATCCAATAGGAGCACAAGATGAGTCAACTGCAGTTATTAGGCTGAATCAATTTGAGTAATTAGTTTGCTAAGGAAAAAAAAAAAACAATAAAAGAAGTTATTTCTGAAAGGACTCTCTCCAGAGGATGGCTCTGCACTGGACACAGAAGGACAGATACTAATCAGCTGCAGTAAAATGAGAAGGACAAAAAGCAGCTACAGTCACTATGCTGAGAAGTCATCCTTGTTCAGATCAATAGAGTGATTAATGCTGAGACACAGGAGATCAGAATCCATCATGCAATATTTTTTCCTGTCTGTACTGTTAGTTTTTATTGCTTTAACTTTGCTAGGGCTGATCTGCTTTATTTCTGAGTAATTGCTGCAAACCAGCTCCAACCCCTTCCTCAGAAACAAAGGCAGGCTGAGGTTGATGCTTAGAAGAAAGAGAAGAAAAAAGCAAAGTGAAAGCCAACCTGTGTTATTTATATGAACTTCCTAGCATGAACCAAAGCACACAACCTGGCAGAGATCTCCTGCTGAAACTGCTGCACCATCTGTCAAGGTTCTCTGGAATGAAGAGACCATTGCTTCCCTGACCCTGCACCTCCACGGTGCAGGACTGGGGCTGCAGTATTTCTACCCCACACCTTGCACTGTTCCTTTTCCGCTGCAGGAAGAGTCATGTCCTCAATTTCCACCCCCTGAAAAGCAAACACTGCACAGGAAGTGTGATGCATGGATGTGTAATTTTAAAAGACAGGATCAGATTCATAGAATTAAAAAGGATCTATTCAGAATATTTCAGTCTTATTTTTTTTTCTTTATTTTATTTAAAGTCTTTGATTGCTGCAATAAAGAATGACCTTAATACATAATAAATATGGTGGTTGTCTGGTATTTTAACAGAGAAGTTGCAGTATGGGGTAGAGTGTTTTACAGAAAGGGATAAAATGATATTTGCTTGGATCCTTGAAATAAAATAACTAACCATGAATCTGCAAAATCTGGCTGTGACACAGCAATATTGAATGTCTGGAAACATGAGAAAGCACATTGTGAAATAACAAAAAGAAGTTGTTTCTATCCATAAAGCTACAGATTAAAAGCAATCATTAATTCCAGCTGTCCCCCATTGGCCTCCACTGCCTCAGCATGCACTGGGTTACCTTGACAGCACTGCACTGGGAGGCAGACTGCTGAGTACCAGCAACTTCAGACAGAAGGAAAACTAACACTGGAGCATCTTAGTTGCAAACTAACATTGGAGCATCTTAATTAGAAACTAACACTGGAGAATCTTAATTGGAAACTAATACTGGGAGATCTTAGTTGGAAACTAACATTGGAGCATCTTAGTTGACAAATAACATTGGAGCATCTTAGTTGGAAACTAACATTGGAGCATCTTAGTTGAGAAATAACATTGGAGCATCTTAGTTGGAAACTAACATTGGAGCATCTTAGCTGACAAATAACATTGGAGCCTCTTAGCTGGAAACTAACACTGGAGAATCTTAATTGGAAACTAATATAGGAGCATCTTAGTTGGAAACTATCACTGGAGCACCTTAACTGGAAATTAACATTGAGGGATCTTAGTTGGAAACTAACATTGGAGAATCTTAGTTGGAAACTAACATTGGAGCATCTTAGTTGGAAACTAATATTGGGGGATCTTAGTTGGAAACTAACAGAGGAGCATCTTGGTTGGAAACTAACACTGGAGCATTTTAGTTACAGAGCATTAAGTTCAGAAATCCTGCCCCATGCACAAAACCTTATTACTCCAGAAAGACTAACAAGGAGTAACATCCATTATTTGTGACAAAAATGCCACTGCAGGCTTCTTAATTCCACTAAAGTTTAGAGAATGTCACTGCTGTTAGGTGAATAAATGAGACAGCACATCAAATGTAAGAGAGGAAAAAACAAGAGAAAAGGTAACTCCTTGCCAAATTTTCCACTTGGTTATAAACAGACCCCAGAGACATGGCAGCCTAATGCATTGTGCCCTCAATAACACAACAACAGCCCATAATATTACTGATTTCTGAACAGGCATGGACTGCACACATTTTCATAATCGTTACCTTTTAGTCTCCTTATACTAACACATAACAAACTGCAGCACTGTTGTGAGTCTGTAGTTGCAATTTTGCTAAAGATCACTAATTAACCATTGCTAATTACAGCAGCAAATGATGGAGCATTAATTACAGAATCATCATAAAATGGCTCAGGCTGGAAGGGACCTCAGAGCTCATCTCCTCCAACCTCCCCACCATGCCCAGGGACACCTCTCAACCAGACTCAGCTGCTCAAGGTCTCATCCAACCTGGTCTGCAACACCCCCAGGCAGGAGGCAGCCACAGCCTCCCTGGGCAGCCTGTGCCAGAGTCTCACCACCCTCCTGCTCAAGAACTTCTTCCTCAGCTCCAGTCTAACCCTGCTCTGCCTCAGCTTCAAAACATTCTCTCTTGGCCTGTCTTTAGACACCCTCAGAAAAAGTCCCTCTGCAGCCTCCCCTGGACTCACTCCACAGCTCTGTGTCCTCCTTCTGCTGGGGACACCAGAACTGGAGACAGGATTGGAGGTGAGGTCTGAGCAGAGCAGAGTCCAGGGGCAGAATCCCCTCTCCTGCCCTGCTGCCCACACTCCTCTGGCTGCAGCCCAGCACACAGCTGCCTGCTGGGCTGCATGAGGGCACTGCTGGCTCCTGGGGAGCTTCTCAGCAACCCACACCCCCAAGGCTCTTTTCTTCAGAGCTGCTCTCAACCCACTCTGCACCCAGCCTGGATTTGTGCCTGGGGTTGGCCCGACCCAGGTGCAGGACCTTGCATTCTGACTTGTTGAACCCCATGCAGCTGGCTCTGGCCCACTTCTCAAGCCCATTAAGGTCCTTCTGGCAGGCATATGGTAAAGAAAAGGTACTTCTGTTTTGTACACCTGGCAAATTTCATTAGACAGCTATATTGGGCTCTGCTTTTCATCACCTTGCACAAGTTTGCACATCAAAGATCTCCATTTGACACTTGCTGGTTTTTTTGCTCTCCCTTTTATACCATTATTGATGTATAATTTAATGATGGAAGATTGGGAATGCCTTTGTTGATAAATAGACAAGGAGCTTTGTTCTCCATGGGATCATTGCTTTTTATCCTTTTTTTCTTCACTGAATTGTCAAGGCTGCCTCCTTCATCACAGCTAGGTGTTGGGCCTTCTCTTCAACACCATAAAGTCAACCAAGAGTTTTGCAACTGATTTTTATTGGAATGGGACTGAGCACACTGTTGGTAATGTGCAACTTCTAAGTGGCTTTTGCACACATATCAATTTTATGAACTCCCTTAAGTATGGGATTTTCAGGAGGTAATAGTTTGGCAGGCATTGCTTTAGATTTATAGTGCTCCAGGATGACACTATTAAGCCACATTCACACCTCTGAAAATTGCTATAGCAACACACTAGGACCAGTTCTTCCTCCACACTGGTGGGTGAGAATTATCTCAGTTCCTGAAGCTTCTGCTGCCACATTTCAGGGGTTGTCACTTGAGGAATAGTTGGCTCTGAGAGATAGATTCACCAACATGTACACATACAAATAAATATAGATGCAAGTAGTACAAGCAGATGGTCACAAACCCCAAGGTAAACCAGGGATGATATGTGATCATAGATGTGCAGAATGCTTGGGTTGGAAGGGATCTTTAAAAGCCACCCAGTCCCACTCCCCTGCAGGGGGCTGGGACATCTTCAACTAGATCAGGTTGCTCAGAGGGCGAGGTGGCACTATCTGCTCTCTAACTGCACTGCTACCATAGAGTTCTCTTTGAGAAGAGGATCTTTTGTCTTCCACAGATCTGGAAACCTGAGGTAAATACTGGAAAAGATGGTTTGAGTAATTCCTACAGAAAGAAGGTGACCAACCAGTCCAGCTCTCAAAGTTGGCTCCAAAACTCTGCATATCCACAGCTGATCTTGCCAGAGACCCTTTCTGCCACTGCAGGGGAAATATGTCCACCTGCTTTCTTTGAGGTTCCTGAGAGCAAAAGAAGGGCAATAATCACATTTCAGGGTATCCTTCAAGTCACTGACCATTGCTCAGAGCATGCAGAAGAGTTCAGCAGACAAGGGAAGGTTAAAGGTGCTGCTGGAAAGAAACCTCATGGTTGAAACCCTCCAACTCCCCTTCATGGAAGGAAGGGAATAATCCAAGCAAACTGCAATGGCTGACAATCCAGCCAAGTCACTGCATTGATTTCTCTGGGAGAAGAAATGGAGATGCTCCCTTCATGGTTTAGTGTGAGGGTTGGGCTGTATGACCTTCCAGTCAGATCTATCTTGTGATTCCGTGATGCACCCGAGAGAACAGCTAAGCAAAGAAAACCAGAAGGAAAGACAATCTTCCCCAGCTATTTCCTACCCTTTGGGGTTAACCTTTATCTGGGCTATGGAATCAGTGTCTTAAAATGTGAAATATGCAGGGACCACTCTGCCTGTAAGGACACTTTAAAATACATCTTCACGCTTTTAACTAAATCTTTACATTCCTATATGCGTGGGGTAACAAAATGCAGCTCTGACTCCAGTGACACCTCAGGATATTGTCCTTTGGAACAGTATTTCAGAACTACTGTATGGGTCCATCTCCTCTAACTCCTGGTAGAGTCTGACTCACCTTTTTTTTGGCAGTGGTGACACTCCTGACTAATGCTGAATCATGCTGGCAATGCCATTTAGTAATTCCCTAGCAAAAGAGCTAGAAGTAGAACTTTCACAAAACTAGGATTAATTTTCCACTAAAAAAAAAAAAATTAAACTCATTACATACTTGTGAGTTGGAGCTGTTCTCTAAGGAGTTACCTAATTCTGAATTATTACCTTGTGCAGCACTTCCGAACAATTGCTTTTGGATAAGATTAGAGAGATATGGGTAGTTAGCAGATAATCTTTTGAAATGAAGAGATTTAAAAGGCAGAAGAGCAATCTTCTCAGTGCCTGGAGATGGAGTGTAACTATCACCAAATTCTCTTTACGTTTTTGCTCTTTGGAAGATGATAAAAAAGAACAAAAGCTGAGGACCAGATTGATGCGTGGCAGAGAAGCTGGCAGAAAGCAGAAGGAGGCTGAAGCTACTCTACAGGTCCAGCATTGGTGGGCAGCAAAGCAGTAGGAGCTTCCCTCTTCTGCAATAGCTGCTTGGAGGGCACACATCTGATGGCTTCAAATCAGATAGTTGAACACTGGTGGCCTGCATTCCCTCTGCTTTCTAACCATTGGGCAACAGATTCTCCCTTTCTGCAGTAATATTAATTAGACAATACTCCAGCAGAAGACTCTTGTACCCCAAGACATACTGAGACAAGAGCTGATGGGGCCATAAATCATATCATCTTAAATCAGCTGTGCTGAACCTGGCCCAAAGCCCTTAAGATCCATTGTGCTTAAAGGTTTTTACTAAACTGTCAAACTACAGCTGATGGCAGTGGCCATGGCAATGGTCACTCTCAGCTATCTCCAGTGTATATCCTGGCTAGTCACCATGTTGTGAGCACAGGATGACACCAGCAGACACCTCCTGAGGAGGACTTGAGAGGAAGTAAACAAACTTGTTGACCAGTTGTAAAATAATAAACCCAACTGATGTAGAAGCAGCAAACTCCTCCTGAGCAGTGTTGAAAAGAGCTGAGAGAGTCAATGGGCTAAGGTATGAGCCTACCAACCCTCTTCCTGTGAAAACAATTTCAAACTCTGGGGCAATAGTCCCCATGTCAGCAGTAAGCAGAACACAGCATATCCAATGACTTGCAGCTCCTGCCTAAGTTCTGCCTACCCATTTTCAGTTTGCTCTAAGCTTTCAATGAATCAAGGTCTGGAGTATTATCTGCCAGCTGCATAAACTACATAACATAATCTGAGAAAATTCTGGCAGTACTTTTACTCATTTCCCATTTTCTTTTCTTCTCAGATAGGTTTTTCAGATATGCTTTCCCAAATTTCCCCCCTATTTTAGCTAGTCTCTTAAATCTTCTTTCTGTTTCCTGCAGACTGATCTCTGACAAAGCTCTTTCCTCTGACAAAGCTATTCCAAGGATTACTAAACTGCAAATCACTATTGAAGAGAAACTAAAGTATTTAATACATAAAACTGAAACTGAGCTAAGCCTGATATATCTTCAAAAAGCAAAAACTACCACTCTTAAGGTAGGCACAGAAAACTTTTGGCACAGAAATGAAATCATTCATTTAGAGCAAAGGTAAATCCTAATGCAGGTTACAAACACCAGAGAGAGCCACAAAGCTGCTGCAGGCAGTGGAACATCTCCTGTGAGGCTGAGGGAGCTGGGGCTTGGAGCAGAGGATCCTGAGGGCTGCCCTCATCGCTGGGGATAAAGATGTGCAGGGCTGGAGCCAGGCTCTGCTCAGGGATGTCCAAGAACAGCACAAGGGGCACTGGGGGCCAGCTGGAGCAGAGGAGGTGCCATGGGAACAGAAAAGGGAAAACTTTTTCCCTGTGAGGGTGGCAGAGCCCTGGAGCAGGCTGCCCAGAGAAGTTGTGGAGTCTCCTTCTCTGGAGGCTTTCCAAACTCCTCTGGATGTGTTCCTGTGTGACCTGCCCTGGGTGATGCTGCTCTGGCAGGGGGTTTGGACTGGGTGATCTCTTGAGATCCCTTCCAATGTGATTCTGTGCTATTTGCATTTGCCTTTTCCCAGTCTGTACTGCTGGTGCCATCATTTCATGTCTAAACTTAAGCCTCAGCAATGTAATGAGCAGACAGAGCTGTAAACCAGCTGCTTCTAAATGTTATTGTCTTTAGAAAGACCTTCACAAAACCACAAACCAACAGAAAGGCAAAATTTATGTTTTTCTTCTAAAGTTGATTAGCTGATGTTCTCTCTTCAACAGATTGCTTACTCCAGGGAAGGCTGACTGCATGCTACACAATTTCATTCTGAAGTCAGAGCCAGCTATCTGCTTGCTTCTAATCTACCTGCAAACTGTGAAGTCTGCCATGAAGTAGCTACACGTTAGTTGTGGGTGCTATAATCTGTCACTCATGGAAAATGATTTAAATTAGTAGGTTTCTTAGACAGTTATTTTTCTGCAGATATCAAATTATTTCCATCTTTAAAAAGGGTACAAAAAACTTCAGACACCTATATGAAAGAGGCACACACAGCTCATGGAACTTGCAGGTTTGTTCCCATGGATAATTCTGTGTTATTCTTGCATTCCCCATGAAGGCTTCTTTGTATGAGTGAGTTTCATCTCCAGTCATTAAAATTTCAGGACTAGAGTTACAGATTTTCTAGTAAAGAAAAATAAACAGATACATAAACAGGTCAGTAACCAATTCCCTTCAACATGTGGGGTATGATCCCTGCCAAGGGCAAGAGAAATTCCCTGCTGGGTAAGAGCCTTGATCTGTCAGGTCCAGCTGGGAGAGCCTGCATGGCTTGCCATGGTCTGCAGTCTTCTCCAACATGCACATTTCTTGGATTAGAGATATTAGTGCCTGATCCCTTCCCTCAGTATATTTTCATGGACTTGTTATCCGTGGATTTCTCTAATCCCTTTCTGAACAGGCTGAAGCTGTCTGTCTTCACACCCTCCTGAGACAGTCAGTTCCAGAACTTCACTTCCACAAAAGTGCTCTTCTCTTGTACATTTTGAACAGATTTTCTTCTACTTCCAATGAGTTTCAGAACCAAGGGGACTGATATCAAAATGCTCTTTTGGTCTAAGCAAAGCCTGGGCCTCAGAAAGCACAGGATGACAGCACAGGATGACAGCACAGGATGACAGCACAGGATGACACATTCCTTTCTTTTTTTCCATGGTTTTCCAGCTCACGACCATGCCTGCGACATTCCCCATCCTGTGTCAGGCTTTTCCAGTCTTTTCAGCACTGACACATCACAGCTCCCTGAATCCACAGATCTTCCCTTTCAGTCAGTCACTCCACTCCATTTGCCTTCAGCTGCAGTGCAAAGAGTCTCCCTGCTGCACAGTCTGCCCTGACTCCTAGCAGGGCCATCAATGGCAGCAGTGCAGGCTGAGTGTGCGGCAGAGCCCGGTGAAGCCCTGCACGGTGCGGATCAGAGCTCGGCACTTTGCCCTTGCTTGGACCCCTCGCTGGGAAACCATCACAAAAACCAAAGGAAAACACAATTTCTGCACAGAGGCAGTTCCAAGAAAAGGCTGATGTCATGAAATGCTGTGTCCATGAGCTTAATTTAACACTTCACCATGAGCTAAGAACGATTGCAACCATAGGAAGCAAAGCCGTTTCTCTAAGCTCACTGATGTGCACTGAACACCTTTCTCATGAGGCTTCTTACTGGCACAGACAGGAGGTCTCCTTGACTAGAACACAAACATGGCTGTGATGATGTAAGGACAATGGACAAGGAGGAAAAAAAAATTTGTTTAAGCTTGGTTCTGCAAAGTGATTTCTTAAGCTCAGAGAGGTTGTGGAGTTTCCTTCTCTGGAGACTCTCCAAACCCACCTGGATGTGTTCCTGGGTGATGCTGCTCTGGCAGGGGGGTTGGACTGGATGATCTCTAGAGGTCCCTCCCAACCCCTACCACTGTGTTTCTGTTTCAGGTTTTTCTCTGAACTGGAATCTAAGCATGTGCCACTTGGAGGCACTCTTATACTGTTCTCACTTCCAATTTCTTCCAAGCCTTTCATGCAGAGAAACTTTTTTTTTTTTTACACTTCTTTTTTTTTTCTCCTAATAATCATCTAGAAATGGGTAATTAACAGTGGTTTGGATAGTTAAACTTTGACATTGCTTGTATTTATTACCTTGTAATTTTATCAGAGGTAAACAGTCCCCTAGACTTGCAATAAAAGTGACTTAATTCCCTCATGCACTGGGTGATAAAGCCTTGTCTGTGATGCAATCCTGCTTCAAAGGACTAGTTAGAAAGGGCTGCAAACTACCAACTTGCACAAATTATTCACTTGAAAACTCTGTGGGGTTTTATCACTTCGGATTTGAAATCAAACACCCAGTTTATAATTATGTTCTATGCCTGTTTAAATTCCATCCAACTGTCTGGGAGCAGCAGAGGAAAGCGTTTCTTGTTCCACAGGCACATTCTGATTGTGTGGTAGAGGTGGCACCTTGGAACACACTTCATTGTGTTTGGAGCACTGCATTTCTTACACAGATGCAAAATTATTCTCAGCCTAAGCAGAGATGACATTTTGCAAACAATTTGTGCACCATAACAGTATTTTTAAATTTAAAATATGATGTGTTCATTCATTTTCCATAGTTCACCAAAGGGAAAAAGGCACAAATCAGGTACCAAAAAGTTTTCCCATGGCTCACAACGTGTTGCATATCTGTGAAAGCCTACAAAGAGGGGGAAAAAAAGGGCTTGGACCATGGTGTTGTCCTCAGCAAAGGCTACATAAAGGGAACTGGGTCTGCTAACAGGGGAGAAACAAAGTCATGACTCAGAAGCTCACAGATTGGGTCCTTCTCCCTTGAACCCAGGGCTGTACCACCTCAGACCTCTGCACTGGGTCAACCAAGTCAGATTTGCAAGGGAACAATGCAGGATCCAGTTTCCTGCTCACCCTGCTGAGGATGTGCCTCCAACAGCAGCACAAGGCCTGCACTGAGGTGCTGCTAGCAAGAGCCAAGAGAGAGGATTCTGCCCCTTTACTCTGCTCTGCTGAGACCTCTCCTCGAATACTGGGTCAGGCTCTGGTGTCCCCAGCGGAAAAAAGACACAGAGCTGTGGAGTGAGGCCAGAGGAGGCCACAAAGATGATCCAAGGGCTGGAGCAGCTCTGCTGTGAGGCCAGGCTGAGGGAGCTGGGGGTGTTCAGCCTGGAGAAGAGAAGGCTCCAGGGGGACCTCAGAGCTGCCTGCCAGGACCAGAAGGGATCCTGCAGGAAGGCTGCAGAGGGACTTTTGTTGAGGGTGTGTAGAGACAGGCCAAGGGGGAAGGGTTTGAAGCTGAGGACCTGCACTGAGGTGCTACTCGTCAATCCCACCAGCATGGCCTTACGGCATCTCAGCATCAAGCAGACAGCAATTTTCCAAGGTCCTGCCATTCCCAATGACTGATGCAGCTAAATTGCACAGCTGCAAACACTTTTGAACAATGCATCCAGAGAGATGAACCTCATGTTGCAAAGAAAACCTTGCATATGCTCTAGACAAATCCTAGAAATCCCTCAGAGTGAAGAAGATTAGCACCAACTATACCTGAGCACAGCAGAAGCCTAAATAGTGAGTGGTGAGAGAGAATTCCTGCCTAGGGAGCCATAAGGACAAAAGTGTACTTCAGGAGAATGATGAGTTTCAGTAATGTGATAAAGAATGAGGCAACTGGAAGCCACCTTATTGGCAGGAAGGGAAGGAGCTGAAAGCCAGGGAAGTCAAATGACACAAGAAGAGTAAAGGGAAACAGATATTAACCCTTTGGAAAGCTCCTGCTCTACTTGCACCCATCTTGCTAGAGCCTATAACCTTCCCCTTGCAGCACACACTGAGCAGGGTTCCTGCCAGCACTGATCTCCTCCCTGACATAGGAGCAGCCCCACAGGGCCGGAGCAGCAGTGCCAGAACCTGTGTCCCACCTCCAACAGCAAGCAAAAGCCAAAGCCTGCCCCTGCCCATCCCAGCACCATGGTTCAGCACCTACCAGATGTGCTTTCCAAACCAGACCTTACCCACAGGGGATTTTTCTTCAGTGAATGTGTCTAGCTTCTGCCTGAACTTAAAGCTTCTTTACTGTGCCTTTTGGTTGTCTCTTGTCTGCTAAGGACATCTAAGCCAGCCATGGATGGCATATGGATATAATGTTGGCTGTGACAATGCAGTGGAAACAGAGTACAAATGTTCCCAACATCCTGTGGCAGGAGTTTCAGAGCTTACCCCCACTCTTTAGAGCCTGTTTGTTTTGAACCTGCCACCTCCTACTCAACCCTCTATCTTCAAGCACTTGAAATGCTGGGGTTTTTTTCTCCTTTCCCCCTTGCCTTGTTATTTATTTAGTTTCTGGTTTTCACTTTATCCCTACTCTTTCCTTCTTGTTCTTCCATCCCACCTTTATTTTTTGCTCTGGTTTCTACAGCTCCCTTTCTCATGTCAGCAATGTATTATTGGCATAAAAATATTCTCTGCAAAATGAAGCAGGAATTGGAAAACCACATCCCCTAAGAGGCAAGATTTCTTCTAGGTGTTATTCTGTCCTGGCACTATTCATAATGCAGAATTGTATTGAGCAAATAACTAAAGACATTGTATTCAGGGAATTGAAGTAGCTGCTTTGCCACATTTTACCCCACACCCCTCTCTGCTAAAGACTTTCTATACACACCAAAAATAAAGACAAACAGAACATCACCTAAGCCAAGGATTTATTACATGAAAGTCAAATTTCCTGAGAACAAAGTAATGGCTGTTAATGAACTACAGACACCTGATTAGAAGATGCTGTTCCACCACACCCACTGCTTCAAACATGGCTTTCTGAACAGCCCTCCACGAAAGATGGGTTTGGAATCAAAGCCCCAGTCACAGGTGGAGAGTGGAGGCACCAGACCCTGGTATTAAAGACCTAACAAAGATCCTTTCTTAGCCTGTCTGCTGCTTCATGGTAGAAAGCAGGCACCTCCGGACATCAGCCCAGAAGGACAAAAGAAGTCACCTCCGAGTGGTCAACCTCTCTGCTTGATGATGTAATCAGAGGAAGGAAAAGGCTTTTCTGCAAGCTGAAAGGGTTACCCCCTCCTAGGTCAGCACAGGATTTCTGCTGGAGCTTTTACACCCAGCCTGGTCCCTGATGCTAATCTGACAAGCCAACTGGTGACTCCCTAGAACACCTCCCTGCTGAAGTGACTAGACAGAGCTGAAACTGTGCATTAGGGCATCAATCACAGAACCCATCTGTTCCAGCAGGGCTTTTTTCTCCTGCTTTCAGACTCAAGCTTTCTGAATGAGATGCTGACTGGTTTATAAAATACTGCCAAGAATCAGTATACAAGAAATTACCTATTCAGCATCTCTTAGAGATGATAATTGACAGTAGTCACTTAACAAGTAAAGATGTTTTGAATGATTAACGTTAGGGAGGATGAGTTAGAGAATCTCTTCATTAATTCTGTATGAAATTAACCCTCCTAACACTTACAGGCTGAGAACTGCTTTTGCAAAACACTGAAGCACAAGGAGGTTTGGGGTTGTTTTTTTTTTCCCCCATTGGCTAGTCATGACTGCCACAAAATAAATCTGGGATCTGGATAAGCTTTGTTGTCTTCTTCAAGACAATATCCTAAGGAAATCTTATTTTTGGTCAGTAGTGACTCACTCTATCACCATTATCTTCTCATTTATTACTCTAATCTTTCAACACTAAAGGGGAGTGATTCAGAGCATTTTTCCCCATGAGGGCAGTCCAGCAGGGCAGCTTGCCCAGCCCTGCCACACCATCTTCAGCCTTGTAGGTTTGTAGGACCCACGTGGATCATGCCCTGAGCAACTGTGTTAGAGCCCAAATGCTGACTCTGCTGGGACAGGAGGTCTGACCTGAGAACTCCTGAGGTCTCTTCCCACCTAAATTACTCTGCAACACTTAGACCCCGAGATAATCAACTTACATCCAACATTCCACCACTCCAATTTCTGAAGTTCAGGCTTGTCTCAGGTACTTCAGCACTCCCTGATCCTACAAAAGTTTAAGGCAGAGTCATTCATTAAATCGTTTCCATTTCCACCAAACTAACCAAACCCTGCTCTCTGTCTCCTTCAGCAGAGCTGATGGTGACCTACCGCATCAGGCTGTCACAGACAGACAAAATATTTCCTTTCTTACTGTTTCTTCTTTCCAGACACACCACAGATATTTTGATTGATAGGAGAATGCCACCTAGAGAGAGGCAAATCATTTGGGTACAATTATTTCAACCCTTTGTGGCCTGAAGTAGTGCAGTAGCCCACATGGCACTGGCAGCCTCTTAGAGCAGACTGCAAGCAGTCTCTTTTTGGAGATCTGCAGATGGCCAGGCAGATAGAATCATACAATCACTGAGGCTGGAAAAGACCTCTAAGATCATGGAGTCCAACCATAATCCAACTCCCATGACCACTAAACCATGTCCTGAAGCACCACATCTACAGCTTCTTGTACACCTCCAGGGATGTGACTTCACCACCTCCCTGGGCAGCCTGTCCCAACCTCTCACCACTCACTCACTAAAGAAGTTTCTCCTCATGTCCAACCTAACCCTCCCCTGCCACAACTCAAACCCATTTCCTCTTGTCCTATTGCTGGTCACTTGGGAGAAGAGACCAACCCCAGCCTCACTCCAACCTCCTGTCAGGGAGCTGTAGAGAGCAGTAAGATCTCCTCTCAGCCTTCTCTTCTCCAGACTAACCAACCCCAGCTCCCTCAGCCTCTCCTCATATGATGCTCTCCAAACCCCTCCCCAGCCTTGCTGCTCTTCTCTGGTCACCCTCCAGCACCTCAATGTCTTCCCTGTACTGTGGTTCCCAGCACTGAGCCCAGTGCTCAGCTGTGGCCTCCCCTGGGCTGAGTCCAGGGGCACCATCACTGCCCTGCTCCTGCTGGCCATGCTGGTTTTGATCCAGGCCAGAATGCTGTTAGCCTGCTGGGCCAGCTGGGCACACTGGCTCATGTTCAGGTGGCCATCCACCAGCACCCCCAGACCCTTTTCCACTGGGCTGCTTTCCTATCACAGATGACAATTTGTATACAACCAGATACAACTGAAAATTCAAGAAAGAAAGAACATTGTACCATCAGGCCCCAGCTAACCTACAACAGGTCTTCAGTTTAGTTTGAAAGTAGCAGGCACCAACCTTCCTCATGCTGCATTCCCTATAGATCTTTCTTAAGACTTTTATGTCCAAAAGTCTTTCTCAAGACTTTTAATGCATCCTCCCCAATATATTCCTTTCACCCTTCATGATAGCAGAACCCTCTGCAAACACTGCAGTGTTCACCTGTTGGGATGCAGCTGCAGAAGGCATAATTCCTTCCCAACATGCTTGTGTCGGTGTGAGCTGAAATTCCCCCCCCCCACCAACAATAACCAGGCTAGCTCAGTCTGGAAGCAAATGAAAAGCTGTATTTACAAGCAGAGTCTAAAATCTACAGTGAAATGCAATGAATATGTACAAATATACAAAATTCACAACATTCACAAATATATACAATCAACAGAAAAAGCACAACCGATCTCCCTTTGCTTCCCCCCAAGGGGACCCTCCCAAAGGGGCCTCCCTCTCCCAGGAGCTTCCCCCCCAGACCCCCCTGGACAGAGAAGCAGAGTTAGTTAAGCAGAAAGTTGTTAACTTAGCTGCCAAGGTCAGTGTGTTATCTTCAGCCAGAAGAGAAGAAGAAACAGCAGCCAGACAGCCCAGCAACTGCCCCCACTGCCGAACGCAGAATGTGCAGAGTGCCTACTTTGTTTTGGGTAACAGTTCTTAAACATTTCTATCTATCCAATGGAAGTGTTTAGAACAACCAATATTTTGCTTTCTTACACCCAATAGTGACTTATTTACATTCTTTCACTTTCTCTGTTCTGAACTTTGCAAGGAAAAATTAAAAAGACAGTTTCAAACCATCACAATGCTGCACAAAACAAACAAACAAATCTGCAGCATTCTAAATTTTTTTCTCTATCTTGAAGCTCTTCAGAATTAAGAAGACTCTGGAGGGACCTTAGAGCTGCTTTCCAATCCCTGAAGGGATCCTGCAGGAAGGCTGCAGAGGGACTTTTGTTGAGGGTGTCTAGAGACAGGCCAAGGGGGAATGGTTTGAAGCTGAGGCATAGCAGGGTTAGAGTGGAGCTGAGGAAGAAGTTCTTGAGTGTGAGGGTGGTGAGACTCTGGCACAGGCTGCCCAGGGAGGCTGTGGCTGCCTCCTGCCTGGGGGTGTTGCAGACCAGGTTGGATGAGACCTTGAGCAGCTGAGTCTGGTTGAGAGGTGTCCCTGGCATGGTGGGGAGGTTGGAGGAGATGAGCTCTGAGGTCCCTTCCACCCTGAGCCATTCTCTGATGATGGCTCAGTGATGACTCTATGATGACAATTCTGAATCCTATCTGCCAAAACCTCAGCATTTCTTCTCCAAAGAGCTCCTGGCATTAGAGGCTGGCACAGGAGGGTTTCTGTGCCCCAAAAGTGCTGTCTGCAGAACACAGAGCATTTCAGGTATGACGTTTTGTACACTGAGATGAAATTTTGTCTCTCCCTGTCCAAGGGAGGTGATTCATAATGGAGTACAGTAATGATAAGAAAAATGACATCTGTTTAGAGCTCTGGCTGTGTCTTACAGTCAGGATAACCTATCACATTCTGCTTGGCTGAAGCCACACTAGAAAATGGTGTTCATTTCAGATGTGTTAGGAAATGCCTAAACTGATTTTTCAACTCAGTAACATCTTGCCCCCCAAACCCCACCAGAAATCAGACAATAATTACACAGCAGGGTCATAACTCAGCATCCCCATTAGAATTTCTCCTTAGCAGGCCAAGGTCCATCAGCAACACAGCAAAATGAGGTTGTCTTTTAGTCATGGAGTTCCTCAGCTGTATTGAATATGAGGTTGTTTCAGGGTTGGATGTTTGGGGTTTTTTCTGTACTTTTTGGAAACCAGGCTTTCCATCATACAGAAGGTGATAAATTACTGAGAAGAAACCAGTATCTTTCTTTGTCATGTGTGTGGATTGGAGCAGAGATCTGTTTTCCCTAGCGCTCTTGGAGGAAAAGACAGGATTATAAAATAAAGTTTTCCACTCCCCTCCCCACAAGTCCCAGGGCAGCCATTTGAGCTTAAACATTACCTTAAGCACACTTCAAATTAAGCACTGAACACTTCCAAATCTAAATTTAAAGAGGAGCGATCAGCACAAATTTTGTAGCAACATCCAAAAAAAAAAAAGAAAAATGAAAAAGAAAAAAAAATAGGATTGCAAAGTACAGCCAAGGAGGGCAGTGAAATATGCAGCTGAAATAGGAGGTATCAGCAGGCAGGATGCAAAGCACAGCAGGGCAGGTACAACTCAGGGTGATCCATCTTGGAAATGATAAGGCTCTTCTAATTTTATGAAGGATTTGTCATATCAAATGCTTCCTAGTGCCATGACAAATGTCTTTGCCTTCCCTCCCCGAGGATTTTGATGTACGGTACGGGGCTGCCTCCACCTCAGGATTAATGCTGGAATTATAAACAAACCACTCAATGTTTAGGATTATTGATGGTGGGAAGTGACACCCTGCAAGCTGAATTCCCTCACTGCACACTTTATAGTGTCATACAAGGCTGGGAGCTGCAGAGGCAGGACATTCCCTGTACTGTACACAGAAGGGAAAGGATCTGCAGGGGCATGGATTTCAAACTCAGTCTGCAAGTTACCTTGCAACAAAGGCTGCAGCCAGAGGAGAGTGGGCAGCAGGGCAAGAGAGGGGATTCTGCCCCTGGACTCTGCTCTCCCAAGACCTCACCTCCAATCTTGCCTCCAGTTCTGGTGTCCCCAGCAGAAGAAGGACACAGAGCTTTGGAGCGTGTCCAGAGGAGGACACAAAGATGATCCAAGGGCTGGAGCAGCTCTGCTGTGAGGCCAGGCTGAGGGAGCTGGGGGTGTTCAGCATGGAGAGGAGAAGGCTCCAGGGGAACCTTAGAGCTGACTGCCAGGACCTGAAGGGATCCTGCAGGAGAGGGATTTTTCATAAAGGTGTCCAGCAATAACAAGACAAGAGGGAATGTTTTGAAGCTGAGGCAGAGCAGGGTTAGAGTGGAGCTGAGGAAGAAGTTCTTGAGCAGGAGGGTGGTGAGACTCTGGCACAAGCTGCCCAGGGAGGCTGTGGCTGCCTCCTGCCTGGGGGTGTTGCAGGCCAGGCTGGATGAGTCCTTCAGCAGCTGAGTCTGGTTGAGAGGTGTCCCTGGGCATGGTGGGGAGGTTGGAGCAGATCAGCTCTGAGGTCCCTTCCAACGTGAGCCATTCTATGAACTTGTTCTGGTTCCCTTGAGGAGCACAAGGAACAGGATGTTTCCTTCAAATTCAGGGAGCATTTCCAGGTGTTAGCTATCCCTGTGGTAAGAAGCCCATGAGGCACAGAACCCCATGGTTTTGAACTCTGCTATTTTAGGGTTATCATTTTAATTTAGGCAACTGCAACACTGTTGCTTTGTTGTTGCTTTGGAGCATGGCAGCAGATGATTGTTGGATCTACACAAAAAGAAAAAAATCAAAGCAGCAGCTGTTTGCCAGGCTCTTGGTGTTAGCAAAAGAGAGGAAGCAGCAACTCTAAGGAACTTTCATCTATTTGTTTTTAAACAAAACCAAGCTGATCAAAGAAACATACACTGAAAACATGCAGACATGGTCTGCAGTCACTGACTGGCTCAGAACCTGCCAAAGAGTGGTGGGGAAGGACTTAAATCCAGTTGGTGGCCACTTACCAGTGAAGCACTTCTGGGGCCAATTCTCCTTAATGTTTTTATCAATGATCTGGACAAGGGGATTGAGGCACCCTCAGTAAGTCTGCTGATGATGCTAACTTGGGAGGGAGTTTTGATCTGCTGGAGGGTAGGAAGGCTCTAGAGTGATCTGGACAGGCTGGATCAATGGTCTGAGGCCAGCTGTATGAGACTCAACAAAGCCAAGTGCCAGATCCTGCACTTGGGTCACAGCAACCCCATGCAATGCTACAGGCTTGGGGGAGAGTGGCTGGAAAGCAGCCTGCAGAAAAGGACGTGGAGGGGTTTGATCAACAGCTGGCTGAACGTGAGCCAGTATGTGCCCAAGTGGACAAGAAGGCCACCAACATCCTGGCCTGGATCAGCAATGATGGGACCAGCAGGATCAGGGCAATGGTTGTCCTCTGATGAAGACACACCTCGAGTACTGTGTTCAGTTTTGGGGCCCTCACCACAAGACATTGAGGTCCCGGAGTGGTTCTGGAGAAGAGCAACAAAGTTGGTGAAGGGTCTGGAGACCAGGTCTGGTGAGGAGCAGCTGAGGGACCTGGGGCTGGGTAGTCTGGAGAAAAGGAGCCTGAGGGGAGACCTTCTGGCTCTTCATAGCTTCCTTAAAGGAGGCTGTAGCCAGGTTGAGAGTTGGTTTCTACTCCCTCATAACAAGTGAGAGGACATTAGAAAAATCTTCACTGAAAGGGTTCTCAAACACTGGAAAAGGCTCCTCAAGGAGTGGGTGGAATCCCCACCCCTGGAGGTGTTTAAAAGACACAGAGGTGTGCTGCTGAGGGCCATGGTACAGCACCAGACTTGGTAAAATTAGAGAACAGTTGGACTCAGTGATCCTAAAGGGCTTTTCCAACCACAATGATTGTGGGATTCTGTGGTGGGTACTCAGGGCTCTAACATCCTGTTACCCTTCAGTAACCCATGGGAACTTCCCAATGACTTGTGTTTACCTGAGCACAGGATGAGCTTGGGTTAGGACAACAACAACATTACAAAACCCCCTTCCCTTCATGCTGAATGGTAGGTGCTTCAAAAGACAAATGAGTTTTCCTATGACTGTTAGAAAGACCAAATGAGTTTTCCTGTGATTCCACAGTTCCTGGGGAGTTTGGTCCAACAAGAACTCAGATCTTTATTTCATGATCTGTGCTTCACAGGTCAGCTGAGCTCTGCATCTACTTATTGTGCCACCTCTGAGCTGCAGCATCTGAGAGACCCAGAAACAAAAACGAAGCAGGAAACTTCTGACTTTGAGCTGTGTTTCACTGCAGACCTTTTCTGTGCACCACAGCAGGCTCACAAAAGGCAAATCTGATGGGAATACTGCATGAAAGGGCATTGTCTACGTTTCTGAGTCCAGTATTGAAGATTCAAGACTTCAGACAACATTCCAGAGTTTTGAAGTTCTCCTTGTAAGAGTGGATTGTATTTGCAGAGCCACACAAGTGACTCAAAACATTTTCTTTCTCATAGAAATAAATCTTGCAGCCTCTCTGTGAGGCAGAAATGTGGCACAGGCATTTTACAGATGAGGAAACTCAAGCATGGAGAAGTCTACAACCATCAAATTGACATTTACTGTCAACATCCAAAATGGACACTGTTGCATCTAAATGATGGGTTAAGTGCCCACATCCAGGAAACCAGCATCTTGCTCCAGTTCAAAACCAGCAGCTGTCACATACTGAATACTCAAACTACTAAAAATAACCTGATCAGCCTCTTAGGTTAATTAAGAGACTTAAAAATAGAAAGTATCTACCTGGGAAATTTTCAAAGCGAAACCCTAGGGGGAAAGCAAAGGGTTAAATGTTAATAGCAGTTCTTTTGCCACTGGACCCAGTATTACTGTAAGGAGGGGTTGGAAGGGAGATCCAGAGATCATTGAGTTCAACCCCCCTGCCAGAGCAGGAGCACCCAGGGCAGGTCACACAGGAACACATCCAGGTGGGTTTGGAAAGGCTCCAGAGCAGGAGACTCCACAACCTCTCTGGGCAGCCTGCTCCAGGGCTCTGCCACCCTCACCAGACAGAAGTCTCCTCATGGTGAGGTGCAACCTCCTGGGTTCAGCTTGTCCCTGTTGTTCCTTGTCCTGTCACTGGGCACCACCAAACAGAGCCTGGCACCTTCATCCTGACACCCACCCCTCAGGTATTGATAGACATTGATCAGATCCCCTCTCAGCCTTCTCTGCTCCACACTAAACAGCCCCAGGGCTCAGCTTTTATTCATAGCAGAGATGTTCAAGTCCCCCAACCATCCTCACTGATCTCCCTTGTGCTCTCTCCAGCAGGTCTCTGTCTCTCTTGAACTGGGGAGCCCCAAACTGGACACAGTTCTCCAGGTGTGGTCTCAGCAGGGCAGAGCAGAGGGGGAGCAGAACCTCCCTAGCCCTGCTGGCCACACTTTTCTTGCTGCACCCCAGGATGCCATTGGCTCTCTTGGCCACAAGGGCACATTGCTGTCCCATGCAGAACTTGCTGTCCCCCAGCACTCCAAGGTCTTCCTGCATGGAGCTGCTGTCCAGCAATTCCTAGTCTTAAGAGTGACTGGGTATTTATCACCCTAGTAAATGAAAAAATCCCAACCATCAATGTACCAAGTGAAGCACAGGAGGACAGTTAGCAGCTACTAACTGCCAAAAGCTGTGCCACCTCAAGAGAAGAAAAAAAATTGTCACTTCTACTTAATTTTTTCTTGGTGAGGCAGTACTGTGTTCTCCCTGAACACAGAACTCTGCACACACTGTGGGGCACACACTGCATTTTGACCTTTTGTGCCTTTGGCTTGGTCATGGCACCTTCACCCACCTGCCACTTCCCTAATCTCTCCTCCACATGCACAGAAGATGGCCCAGGGAACAGAGAAATCACCCAGCACCAGCTCCTCTGCACACACCTTACATCTGCTATGGCTTGCACTGCTTCTCTCCTCTGCAATAAATTTTAATCAGGTACTTTGTACCCAGTTGTACTCTTGTCTGAAACCATCCAAAGTGCTGTTGTTGCTAAGGAAACCATTTCCCTCTTATCCCTGCACTCAGCTCCAGTGCCTCCTTCCCTCCATCTACCCTCCCTTTCCCTTTCCCCATTTTCCTTGGCTTCAAGGGGCAACTCTGACACCACACTGTGAGGGCTGAGCCACTCACCCTCTCTTCCCTTGGAATGCAAACTCACTTGAGGCACAGAAGAAATCACTGCAACCAGAATTTGTGGTAGCTCAAGTGCAAGTGTCTTTGCACAGGCCCATTAATTAGTCCCCATGCAGCAAGACACAAGGTAGCCCCATTGGGCTGCAAGAGTGAGGAGGAGTTCTAAGCCAAGGTGAAAAAAAAGGCAAAAACTCAGCGCTAGACTATTTTATGGAAGGGAGCAGAGATGGGCTAGAGCAGGCTGCCCAGAGAGGTTGTGGAGTCACTTTCTCTGGAGACCTTCCAAACCCAGCAGCACATTGTGATCCTGTGCAAACTGACCTAGGAGTACCTGTGTTAGCAGGGGGCTTGGCCTAGATGATCTCCAGAGGTCCCCTTCCAAGCCCCACCATTCTATGGATGGGGGAGTGTTGAGTATTTGAGCTTTTCTCCTAGGCAATAAAGCTCCAGGCCCCTTCACTCTCCTCTGCACCTTTCCCTCCATGCCAGCCCTGCTCCAGGAAGGGTTTTTTACCTCTGTCAGAGAAATAAAGACCCTGGAATCATTTGACTGCAGAACTGATTTCTGACCCTTCCCTTCCTTCCAGTCTCCTACTGTCTACATTATGCAGCCAACAAGCAGAGCACAGAAGCAGCTCACACTTGGGGTTATGTTCTCAAAGCTGTGAGCAGCACATGCAGAGCACAGCTCCATCACCACCAGCACAGGGAAAAAACTAAAACAAGAGTAGGGAGTTCAGCTTTCACCACCTCACTTCTCAATGTCCAGACCCAGAAACAAAAATCTAAGCCAAGCCCTTAAGTGGAAAAGGTGCCAGGGAAGCACAGTAAGGAAATGAAGTCAACAACGCTGGAGTGCTTTCTTCAATAAGAGCTGATAAAACAGCAATTGGATAACACCTCAAGTTGTATTTCCTAGGTGGTTTAGGTAAAAGCAAATGCCCTCAGCACACAGAGGTGCCCCTGCACAGCCCCTGTTAACACCATTGTGTTTGCCAGCGACAGCAATTTGGTCATGCTGCAGCTTTCCCTGCCTTTATTGCTCTCCACACTTGCCCTCTCTGCTTTTGCTTTTCATCCCCTTCACCTTTGTGTAGAGGGATGTGGAAGAGACAAAAAGCAAAATCCAGGACTAAAGAGCAAGTAACCCCTGAGATGAGAGAGGCTTCTCTGTGCTTCCACTTTCCAGACTGAGCCTGGCTGCTGTTCCTACAGAGTGTAAGGACCCTGCTGGGTCTGTTGCGGTTGTCCTATCGACTTTCTCTGGATGAGTAAGTTCCTGTCAAGAGCACCACTAAATATCCACTTTAGAAAAGCACTTTTAGCCATAAAGAGCACATTCTCCCTCCCTTCCTAGAGACAGAGCCAGCTCTGCACAGCAAAATGAAAGTGCAGTCTTTGGAGACAGATATAATTTTAAGTAAATACTTCATTGGCATTAATTAGGAATATTTTTCCACCTGTGTTTTGTACAGGGAGCCAAACGTCCCTCAACAGAACTTGCTGGTGCTCCTGCACTTGCTACCACCACTTTACAAGTAATAATTACACCCAACACTTGTACTGCACCAAGCTTTAGATGCTCACATAATATGAACCTGCAGCCTGTAGTTGTGGATTTTTCTAGTCAAAAGCAGCAAAGTGACCGATTCAGAACCATCTGCACAGCAGCTTCTTCCTTTGTGGGCAGGATCTGAAGCAGGCATAGACCCAGCCCACAAAATAGCCCCACAATTCCAAAATGCTTAGCTGGGATCTGAGTTAAGATTCTGAAAGTAAGCATTGAGAGGGAGGGAAGCAAGAGTTCATTTGCATTCAGCATCAGCGCCACAAGATGAAGGTGAAAGAAAAAAGCCTGCAGAAACAGGACAGCAGAAGAGACAAAAAATAAAGGTCACTGTATTGGCCTTCAGGAGAACAGCAGAGCAAATGCTGAGGAACATAAGCCATGGTCTGGATTTGCCAGCAAAGAAAGCAGCCAATTTCTTTGAGCTGGTTGTGTCCAAAGGCTGTGGAGTTTTTAATGCTCTCACTGACACAGGCAACACATTACTGCTACTGTCCAGCAAAACCAAACCAAACCAAACCAAACCAAAAAAAGGCTTACAGAATTCCTTATTTTTCATACAATTATCTTTTCTTTGACAGAAAGCAGGAGAGATTTCTGTTCCTTGCTTTGCTGGGATAACATCCAGAGTTAGGGCTTCCATACTGAATGCTGAAGAAGAGGTATCCCAGGCAGAAGCTCATGTATATCTTGCTAAATATTTACAGAGGTTTCAGTCTGGTGAACATTGTCATCAATAAACCTCTACATTATAGAGTTCAGAGATAAAAGAAATGCTCAATCTGAAAATGGAAGAAAGTGCTAGAAAGACTGCAGTTCTTTTGCAGAAGTCCTGAAATATGTGCAGGGCAGTGGCAGGAGGACAGAGCCAGGCTCTGCTCAGGGATGTCCAAGGACAGCACAAGGGGCACTGGGGGCAAGCTGGAGCAGAGGAGGTGCCATGGGAACAGGAGAGAAAACTGTGTCAGTGTGAGGGTGGCAGAGCCCTGGAGCAGGCTGCCCAGAGAGGTTGTGGAGTCTTCTCTGGAGACTTTCCAGACCCACCTGGATGTGTTCCTGTGTGACCTGCCCTGCGTGACCCTGCTCTGGCAGGGGGTTTGGACTGGATGAGCTTTGGAGGCCCCTTCCAACCCCTGATGTTCTGTGATTCTGTGAAATGCTCACCCCCAGTGTGTACCCAAAGCAGCTACAGGAAGCACTGCCTGTGAAGTTGGACTAGTGGATAACAACATTTTTCTCAGGCCTGCCACTGATGGCTGTGACTCAGAATCACAACTGTCTTCCAACACAGGCTGTTGCTGTTGTGTACTCAGCAGGGTCCTTAAGATCAAGAGACAGACCTTCTGTTTTTACTCCTAAACACATTCAGATTTGCTTAAGGTTGGGCTTGTGAATGTCTAGTTCACTTTGTCCCTTTGCTGGGGAGAGAAAAACATCCTTATAACTGCCTAGAGATTTCCACCCAAGATGCAGAGTTCTCTGAACAAATGAATCTGCAGTTAGCCACCAGCAGCTATCAGAAAATTGTGCAGCTATCCACTGGAAAATAAAAGCAAGAGAGGAGAAGTGTCTTAATATCAGAGCTGTCCTGACATTTCCCAGCACAACTGGATCTGGCTGTGGTCTCCAAGAAATCAATTCAGAGTGAAGCCACAAATATCAGCTAATGCCTTGATTCATAAACTTTTATCCATGCTGGGATGAAAGTCCTACTAAAGTCAACAGGAGCAGAGCCTCATATAGTCAGGTTGCAGGAGCAGAGTGTGCAAGAAGTCAAGCTGACTCTTTGAAAGCTTCCTGGGGTCAGGGCAGGAGCCTCCCTGGGAAACTAGCCCAAAACTTTTTCCTTCATACAAATTCACAGAATCACTGAACAATAGGGGTTGGAAGGGGCCTCCAGAGACCATCCAGTCCAACCCCCCTGCCAGAGCAGCAACACCCAGTGCAGGTCACACAGGAACACATCCAGCTGGGTTTGGGAAGTCTGCAGAGCAGGAGGCTCCACAACCTCTCTGGGCAGCCTGCTCCAGGGCTCTGCCACCCTCACCAGACAGAAGTCTTCTCATGGTGAGGTGCAACCTCCTGGGTTCCAGCTTGTCCCTGTTGTTCCTTGTCCTGTCACTGGGCACCACCAAACAGAGCCTGGCACCTTCATCCTGACACCCACCCCTCAGGTATTGATAGACATTGATCAGATCCCCTCTCACACTTCTCCTCTCCAGACTATAACAGCCCCAGGGCTCAGCCTTTCTTCATAGCAGAGATGTTCAAGTCCCCCAACCATCCTCACTGATCTCCCTTGTGCTCTCTCCAGCAGGTCTCTGTCTCTCTTGAACTGGGGAGCCCCAAACTGGACACAGCTCTCCAGGTGTGGTCTCAGCAGGGCAGAGCAGAGGGGGAGCAGAACCTCCCCAGCCCTGCTGGCCACACTTTTCTTGCTGCACCTCAGGATGCCATTGGCTCTCTTGGCCACAAGGGCACTTTGCTGTCCCATGCAGAACTTGCTGTCCACCAGCACTCCAAGATCTTTCTGCATGAAGCTGCTTTCCAGCAGGACCACCCCTAACCTATACTGGTGCTTGGTTTTGTCCCTCCTCAGATTCAGACTCTGTACTTTCCCCTACTTTACCTACCCTGAAGAGCCTGAGGTTACGAGGTTGGCTTTAGTGCTCTCTTACTTTTGGTAAGGATCTCCTAAATGCATTGCAAGAATGTTTTAATCTTTTGTTCCACACTAATTAATTATTCTTCACATGTTTTTGGAAGCAGAGTTCCTGGTTGCACCTGAGCAATGCTTCTGTTGAGGGCCTGTCACAGAATCACAGAATTAACCAGATTGGAAAAGACTTTCAAGATCATCAAGTCCCAATAAGCAGCTTTTCCAGCACTAGGTAACTCACTGGAAGGGTTTTGTTTTAAGGAGTGGATTTCACTCCTTTAGATCTGTTCTTTCTGACAAGAGAGAAGAAAGGTTACAGTAGTGTACAGCATAAATAATTTCCAACTAATGACCTAAAACGTCAGGGTCAGGTCTTTGGTGGGTTTATTATTAATCTCTTGACTTCAGCTGACTTACAGCTTCATTTGGGGGAACTGGCTTTAAACAAAAGGAGGTTTCTTTCTTTGTTGAAAAATATTGTTAGCTTTAGCTATTTTCTCAGGTTTTCATTGATGGGTGTCTTGATGCTGCTTTTCTTGAATGCTTGCTATGCTTCTGATGAAGAGGGGGACTTGGGGGTTGTTTAGTTGGTGACAGAGTGTTGACACTAATTGGCACTACATAGGGAATTATTCTTACAGGGATTATTACACTGGAAGCATGGGGAAAGACATTTATTTATTGGGCAGATACATGAAACATAACTGTCCTTCAAATAATTATTATTGCAGAAACCTGGGACAGTAACCTGGCAGTAGAGAGACAGAATTGCAGCTCAGGTTTCCAAGAGCCTGCTCCAAAATGAGCAAGGTCAGTGAAGGGATTCATTTCTTCCATGCAGATTACAGACTCAGTGGTTGATTAAAAATAATATGATCATAAAAATCTATGGCTGCTGCATCAGAGGAATGTCAAAGACTATTGAGAGTGTTGTTTGTTCCCCAGCTCGTAAGAATCAGGAGCCACCCGAACTATCTCCAAGATTATGGGATAAGGGATTGGGTACTGCATGACCAGGTGTTAGGAGATGTGTCATTGATGGCCCAGTGACCCAGGGATGAGGGATAGGACTACAGAGCTTAGCTGGTGCCTACATCACTGCTCCATTCCAAACACAAAGCTATGTGAGCCCTCCAAGTGAGTCTGCCCCTGGACTCTGCTCTGCTCAGACCTCACCTCCAATCCTGCCTCCAGTTCTGGTGTCCCCAGCAGAAGAAGGACACAGAGTTGCTGAAGAGAGTCCAGAGGAAGCCACAAAGATGATCCAAAGCCTGGAGCAGCTCTGCTGTGAGGCCAGGCTGAGGGAGCTGGGGGTGTTCAGCCTGGAGAGAAGACGACTCAGAGCTGCCTGCCAGGACCTGAAGGGATCCTGCAGGAGAGGGATTTTTCATAAAGGTGTCCAGCAATAACAGGACAAGAGGGAAGGGTTTGAAGCTGAGGCAGAGCAGGGTTAGAGTGGAGCTGAGGAAGAAGTTCTTGAGCAGGAGGGTGGTGAGACTCTGGCACAGGCTGCCCAGGGAGGCTGTGGCTGCCTCCTGCCTGGGGGTGTTGCAGGCCAGGTTGGATGAGACCTTGAGCAGCTGAGTCTGGTTGAGAGGTGTCCCTGGGCATGGTGGGGAGGTTGGAGATGAGCTCTGAGGTTCCTTCCATCCTAAGCCATTCTGTTATTCTGTGGAAGTCCTGGCCCAAGATGGAGTTAACATCAAATCTGGGAGCAGCCCTCCCAGGAAAGCAACATCTTTGGCATCTGATCAATCTTCTCTAAGAACTGCACAGCGCAGTCAACTTCAGACCTAGACTTTTTATTTATTTTTCAGTGGTTCTTTATCATCAGCTGTACAACCATGGACTGTAGAACCTTGCACTATGGCATTAAACAGGCAGTACTTGTCACAGACACTCTTTCCATACACCAATGAAAAATATTCCACCCAAAGAATCAAAGCCTCCTGAAAATCAGGAAGAGGTCATGAAGAGGTCTGAGTTTCTATCAGCTGCCCTTTACTTGTAACCCTGTTCAGTGAGGACAGCAGCAAAGCACCAGTTTGCACACAGAGTTGACTCCCCCAGCCCTTGCAAGAGCAGAAGTCTGTTGAAGAGGAATGGACTGACCAGAGCTGAAGCAAAAACTGCTGCTCTACAAAGAGCAACTCAACAGGGAAAAATGTCTCACAGTATCACAGTACATCAGAGGTTGGAAGGGACCTCAAGAGACCATCAAACCAAAGTCTCCCTTTCTGCTAGGAAGTTAGGCTTGAAAAGTTGTACCCAAAGAGCTCCTGCTCTCCTAATGTCTCTTTTTACACCATCAAACTTATGTAAAAGTAATTCTCATCTAAGTGACAGTAATTCATAACTTCTTTGAGAACATGGTGGAGAAATATTTTTTTCATCAACATGCAGAGGAGTTAAACCATCAGCAGTGTGAGGTCACCTTGTACAAGTTCTGGGACAGACATACTTGTGTGACTGCTGAAGCAAGCATGTGGCTGGCTGAAGTGGCCTGGGTTTCTCCACACCACTCCTTTCTTGCCCTGTGGAAGGAGCTGGCTGAAAAAAAGCCCTGCAGCCTGTAGGCAGACTTTGCAGCTGATTAGTCAGCCACAACTTAAACCTGCTAATATAAAGCCTGATTGCCATGGCAGCAGGTTAAAGTTAGAAGGAACTAGATTTGAATAATTTAACTGTGCTAAAAATACCAACTTCTAGGCTTAAGTGCCTCTATTTGTCACTACAATGACAATTGCCACCTATGTTAGAAAGTCTCCTTAGAAAACTTAGTCACTGCCTATGCACAGAGTTCTCCAGTCTATGCATTCACACTCCAAAAGCTATCATAGTTCCTCTTGCAGACACCAAGCCCAAGAGTTTTGTTCCTCAAGTAGAATGAATAGATGCAGCTTGATTTTTATCACAAGCCAATAACCAGACACTGGATGCAGGTTGAATGGATTTAGTTTGATTATGTCCAACATCATTGGCTTCCAGACAGTCATAGACTCCTAGAATGGCTCAGGTTGAAAAGGACCTCATCTCCTCCAACCTCCCCACCATGCCCAGGGACACCTCTCAACTAGACTCATCCTTCAACACCTCCAGGCAGGAAGCAGTCACAGGCTCCCTGGGCAGCCTGTGCCAGAGTCTCACCACCCTCCTACTGAAGAACTGGAACTCTGCTCCAGTCTAACTCTCCCTCTCCTTCAGCTTCAAACCATTCCCCTTGGCCTGTCTCTAGACACTTTCAGCAAAAGTCTCTCTGCAGCCTTCCTGCAGGATCCCTTCAGGTCCTGGCAGGCAGCTCTGAGGTCCCCCTGGAGCCTTCTCTTCTCCAGGCTGAACACCCCCAGCTCCCTCAGCCTGGCCTCACAGCAGAGCTGCTCCAGCCCTTGGATCATCTTTGTGGCCTCCTCTGGACTCACTCCAGCAGTTCTGTGTCCTTCTTCTGCTGGAGACACCAGAACTGGAGGCAGGATTGGAGGTGAGGTCTCAGCACATCAGAGTCCAGGGGCAGAATCCCCTCTCCTGCCCTGCTGCCCACACTCCCCTGGCTGCAGCCCAGGGTAGGATTTCCCTTGCCAGCACCAGGAGTAAGCTCTGCAGCTCACAGTTAGCAGAGCTCAGCCAGGATTTCCTTCTATCTGTCTTTAGCACAGACACAGCATTTGAGCTCATGTTAGCTTGTCGTATTCATTTCTTAATTAAAAAAGCTAACATCAAACACCTCCCAGTTTCATCTTTCAATATGCAAATTATAGATACAAGCCTACCAGTAGCAGCCTACTGAAAACTGTGGCAGAATGCCATGCAGGTGCAAGCAAAAAAAAAGAAGGTAATTTGAACATGAAGTGATTGCAACTACAAATGTAGCTATCAGCAGCCCAGGTGGGAAAGCGGTCAAGTGGACATGGGATTGAAGATTCCAAAAGAGAATGAAGAGAAAGGGATGGATTGTGTAAGAGTAGCTCTAAAGAAAGAGGCTTGGGAGTGTTGGCTGATGAGAAGCTCCTCATGAGCCAGCAGTGCCCTCATACAGCACAGAAAGCAGCTGTGTGCCTCTGGGGGTGTTGCAGGCCAGGCTGGATGAGACCTTGAGCAGCTGAGTCTGGTTGAGAGGTGTCCCTGGGCATGGTGGGGAGGTTGGAGGAGATCAGCTCTGAAGCCCTTTCCAACCTGAGCCATTCTAGGATTCCATGATTCTCTGATAATTTAATGTACTTAGGACTAGACAATATTTTTCACATTCTAGGGAATGAAATAAATATTTTCTTTCTTCTTTCTTTTCCCCATCCTTATTTCCATGCCAAATTTACAGTGATGAAAATATTTTAATTTGCAATTTAGAAGCAATTTCCCTTCCCCATCCATCTGCTCCTAGTTTTCCATAGAATCCTTTTGGGTTGGAAAAGACCTTTAAAATCATCTTATCCAACCCTTGGTCTGATCATTTCCTGCTTGTCAGACAGAAAAAGCTATGCATAGACACAAATGAATTTGTTCAGCTGAACAAATCCAACTCTTGCACAGCCATTTTCTCCCTGTACCAATGGGAGTACTGAAACAGTGGCAGAACTTGCCCAGAAAGGTGGCAGAAGCCCTATCTCCAGAAACATTCCATGTAGAAATGGCTCTGAGCAGCCTCCTGTAGTTAAAGATAGAATCACAGAATTGTTTTGGTTGGAACAGGCCTGTAGGATCAAGTCCAGCCATCAGCCTAATACCACCATGGCCATTAAACCATGCCCTGAAAAAAAGTCCCTGCCTGCTGCAGGGGGATTGGAAAAGGTCCCTTCCAAGGCAAACCATTCTAAGACTCCATGATTTTGTGCCTGTGCACCAGCAGAACTGACTGTGAGCTGTTTGTGCCCCACTGGCTCTTGATCCATGCACGTGGAAGTAGCTTTGCATAAGATGGAGAAAAAGCTTTTGTGCACCAAAATGAGCGGGGGGAGGGGGGGGTGGGGAATTGCTTCCACCTGCAGCACCTGCTCTTCCACAAACCCCCAAAGCTAGTAATAGCTTCATATGTCCAAAGGGAAAGCTGTGAATCAGTCTCCACTTCTGGCTCCAAGGTCACTCCTAAGGAGACAAGCAGCAGCCATGCCAGCTGTGCCACACTGCCTCAAAGGATGCTCTCCTCCTCCACACACTTTGTGCAGCTCAGTGCAAATGAGAAGCAAAGGTTTTGTTGATTCTGGTTTTCTGGAGGGAGAGGAAGGAACAAGGCAGCACTATGGCATTGATGGAGCAGAGCCACCCTCAGCCAAGGGCCAACACGTATGCAGATGTGTCTCCACCTCTGCCCCATGTCCCCAGGGGCAGAGGAAGCCTGTTTTGGTGGGCCCATGATGAAATAGCTGCTTTGCTTCTGCCAGGCTGCCCGTGGTGCAGCCATGGGCAGGAGGCAGCAGAGCTGTAGTCCTGGCAGGCCAAGGACCCTGCATCACAAAAGCAGGGCAGCTCGTGCCCAGAGATGGAACAAAAAGTGATGCATTCTCCTAAAATGATGTGGCTGCAGAGAACAGGAACAGGAGGCTAATTGGCAAATAAGGCTGCAGCAAGGAGCTCCGGGGAGGGAGTGTGGAGAAAGAAGAGCCAGCAGCCAAGCTTCCGGAACAGGCTGGTTCTGATAGCTGTATGAAATGCACATGCAGGGAGCCAGAAAGGGTTTAAATTTGAGCTGCTGCTGCAGCCCTGGATTTCCAGCACTGCTTCATTTGCTCCCCCAGTAGATTGCCACTCTGAATTTCTGTTAGATTATGCTGTGCTGGGAGATCCTTCTCCTGGGATCATTAGGCACATCTCAATTTAGTTTTCCAATAAGAATCTGAAAGTTACAATTTAGTGGCACAGCTGCAGTTATTGAAATAGCTCTGAGTGAGGACTCTGAGGTGAGGAAGTAAAGGGAGAGGAACAGTTGCAGCACAGAGGAACTGGTTGGGGACAGATACAGGAAAGGAATGAGAAAGACAAGGAGGCTTCACCTGAGCAGAAGCGTCCAGGAGAAGGGGCGGTGATGCATGTCACCTAAGACTTCAGTTCACTGTGTTCACAGAATCCTGGAATGGCTCAGGCTGGAAGGGACCTCAGAGATCATCTCCTCCAACTTCCCCACCATGCCTAGAGACACCTCTCAACTAGATTCAGCTGCTCAAGGTCTCATCCAACCTGGCCTGCAACACCCCCAGGCAGAAGGCAGCCACAGCCTCCCTGGGCAGCCTGTGCCAGAGTCTCACCACCCTCCTGCTCAAGAACTTCTTCCTCAGCTCCACTCTAACCCTGCTCTGCCTCAGCTTCAAACCATTCCCCCTTGGCCTGTTGCTGTCCCTTGTGTCAGTTGTGCTTCTCATAAAGCCAGTTTTAGAAAGGAAAACAATCTGAAATGATTCTTCTTTGGTGATATCAATGGACAGGTGTGACCAAACTGGAAATGGACTTGCCCATCAAAACAGGTCTTGAAGGACACCACACTGCCAGCTTCCATACTTTTAATTGGCATCCCGAGGTCTTTTGGCTTTATCTCTTCAGAGAAGCAAGACAACGAAGGAAGGAGAATAAGAACTACTGGCTGAAAAACCTGAAGGCAGATGTAAACATTCACAGAACCATTATCTGCATCCTTCCAAAGGAACAGGAAAAGAAAGATGTACATTGAAGGGAATGCCAGCAAATTTGTACAACTGGTAAAGGTGGTCCCTGGGGTTAAAAACCCAAACAAACAAACCCCTCTAATAACACAGGCCAGATGGTGTTAAAGGAGAGCCTGTTTGGGGCACAACATCAAATAACCCTGATGCAGGGAAAATGGAAGAAAGAAGGAGACTCATGACCTCTTTCACAATCCAGATAATCAAAAGCAAATTGCATTTAAAGTGGAGTTGTGCTGAAAGTGGAAATACAATTAAGGACAAGAGTAAAAGAGTAGTACAAGTATGCAGGGACAAGACTGAAAAGGCAGAGGCACAAAGCCAGTTAGGACCAGCTGTTAATGAAAATGAAATCGAGAAAAGGAGCTCTAGAAATGCATCATCCACAACAAAAGACAAAACCACCAAGTTCCCTAATTTTGGTCAAACAACTACTGGCAAATGCAGAAAAGTTCAAGCATCCAAATCCTGATTGTCTGCAGTTCTCACTAAGGATAATTACAGCCAGGTATTTGAACAATTAGTTTTATCTGGGAGATAAAAGCAAAGGACAGGAAAATGAAAAGGACAGGTTGAAGAGTATTTAAGTTAGACACAGTCAGGTTGTAGGGACAAATGAAATGCACTTTCAGATACTCAAGGAATTAACTGAAGCCATCTAAGAACCATTAGCAATTATCTTTGAGAACACAGAGGGCAGGGAAATCCTGGGGGAGCAGGGAAGGGCAAAGAAAGTGTTGGCTCTTAGAAGAGAGGACGGGAGGAAGGTCCAAAGACTTAAAGATCAGTCGACCTTGCTTTCATACTTGGCAGTGTAGAACTGTGCTTAAAGTGATGAGACAAAAGTGTGAACACAGGCTGCAGGAATGTCTTGAGACTAAATTAACCCAGTCACCAAAAAGCAGCTTTCCTGACACTGCTGAGCACATGGAGAGTTGCAGAGATCCTCCAGCAAGGATTTTGCTAGCTAGATCAGCTTTGCTATGTGAGACTCACAAAATACATCCCAAATGAAGTTACAGAAAGTGCACAGTTTAAAACCAGCACTTAAAGCTCTTACCTTTGATCATCCAATAAAATGGGAAGGGACTTTCCACAGCAGGACATTCCTGGGCCTTGTTCTCTTCTGCATTTTCAGCTGGGGTGACAGAGCTGACTGCAATTCTTCCCAGGCCTGGGAGACACAAGGTGTTCTTGGACAAGAGGAGGCTGAAGAGTTGAATGAAATCCAACAAGGACATGGGTAGAGGCTTAAATCTGGGAAAGAACAACCTCATGGACCAGGATGGGTTGGGGGCTGATCATTGGAGAGCAGTTCTGACAAAGAGCACCTGGTGGAGAGAAGGATGCCCATGAGCCAGCAATGTGCCCTTGTGGCCAAGAAGGTTCTCCTGTCCCTCTGCTCTGCCCTGCCAAGGCTGCATCTGGAATATTGTCTCCAGGTCTGGGCCTCTCAGCTCAAGAAGGACCTCATGGAACTGCTTGAGAGAGTCCAGCACAGAGCCACAGAGCTGCTGCAGGCAGTGGAACATCTCCCTGTTAAGGACAGGCTGAGGGAGCTGGGGCTTGGAGCAGAGGAGCCTGAGGGCTGCCCTCATCCCTGGGGATAAAGATGTGCAGGGCTGGAGCCAGGCTCTGCTCAGGGATGTCCAAGGACAGCACAAGGGGCACTGGGGGCAAGCTGGAGCAGAGGAGGTGCCAGGGGAACAGAAAAGGGAAAACTTTTTCCCTGTGAGGGTGGCAGAGCCCTGGAGCAGGCTGCCCAGAGAGGTTGTGGAGTCTCCTTCTCTGGAGACTTTCCAAACCCACCTGGATGTGTTCCTGTGTGACCTGCCCTGGGTGATGCTGCTCTGGCAGGGGGGCTTGGACTGGATGGTCTCTGGAGGGCCCTTCCAACCCCTCCCATTCTGTGACTCTGTGAAGAGATGGTTTCACAGACAGAGCTGTTTGTGTGGTCCCACAGTAGTAAGCAGATAATAGAGCAGTGCTTTGCTGGAGTACTGGGAACAGTTACTTTGAATTGGAGACATTTCTGTCCAGATTGCCTTGTATGGAATGCTGGATGTGGTTACCCTGCTCAGCAAGTCTGAGCCTACCTCCTGCTTCTGAATCTGGTGGCAGAGCTGAGCTAACAAGTGACAGTGCTGAAGACAGATATAAGGAGATGAGGATTTATCAGCTGAGATAAGGGGCTTTGGCTTCCTCATTAGTTACAGCCACTGTGGTTGAGCAACTGCATAGCCTCCTTCTCCAGACCAGAGGGGACAAAGCCAGCTACAAATTGCTGGGAATGCTGCATTTATCATCAGCTCCAGTTCACTTCCCATGTAAGCAGTAGCAATGCACTTGCATTTATAGCTCATTGAAGAAATAAAAAAATAAAAATCATAACAAGGCAAGAGCCATTCTGCAGAAGTTTCATCCAAATCCTATTCTGAGAACAGCCTCCAGTCCTCACCAGAACTGCACAAGCAGTGCACCACTACCCATACAGCAATATCTTTGCCTGGGAATCAGCCAGCTACAAGGACAAGGCAGCCCAGCTGAGAAGCACCCCATGTTAACCTGGGGGGTGTGCTTGTCCACTACAGCAGTGTTGTTCTTGGTATTCCAAGCACATTTTGCTCAAAACTACAGAAATCAGAAAATATTTTCATAGAATCACAGAGGGTTTTGAGTTGGCAGAGAGCTTTAAGGGTCACCTACTTCAACCTCCCTTGTAGATGCTTCTTCACTGTGTCTGGGGTGGGAGCGGCTGGAGAGCAGCCAGGCTGAGAGGGACCTGGGGGTGCTGGGTGACAGCAGCTGAACATGAGCCAGCAGTGTGCCCAGGTGGCCAAGAAGGCCAAAGACATCCTGGCCTGGATCAGGCATAGTGTGGCCAGCAGGAGCAGGGAGGTCATTGTACCCCTGTACACAGCACTGGTTAGGCCACACCTTGAGTACTGTGTCCAGTTCTGGGCCCCTCAGTTGAAGAAGGACATTGAGACACTTGAACATGTCCAGAGAAGGGCAATGAGGCTGGGGAGAGGTCTGGAGCACAGCCCTATGAGGAGAGGCTGGGGGAGCTGGGACTGTTTAGCCTGGAGAAGAGGAGGCTCAGGGCAGACCTCATTGCTGTCTACAACTACCTGAAGGGAGGTTGTAGCCAGGAGGGGTTTGGTCTCTTCTCCCAGGCAACCAGCACCAGAACAAGAGGACACAGTCTCAAGCTGCGCCAGGGGAGGTTTAGGCTGGAAGTGAGGAGAAAGTTCTTCACAGAAAGAGAGATTGGCCACTGGAATGTGCTGCCCAGGGAGGTGATGGAGTCACCATCCCTGGAGGTGTTCAAAAACAGATTGGATGTGGCACTTGGAGCCATGGTTTGGTTGACAGGAGGTGTTAGGTATTAGGTAATAGGTTGGACTTGATGATCTCTGAGGTCTTTTCCAACCTGGGTGATTCTGTGATTCAACAAGAGCAGGCTGCTCAGAGCCCTGTTCAACCTGACCTTAAATATTTCCAGAGATGGGACATCTACCATCTCTCTGGGCAACCTGTGCAAGTGTTTCACCAACCTCACTGTAAAAAATGTTATCTTTTTTGTTAGGTTTCCTTCACTATCTTCTGTAAAGACAGATGAGAAGTCCCTCTTCTCCAGCCTTCCTGTAGGAACCCTCCAGGTATTGGAAGGCAGCTCTAAGGTCCCCCCCAGAGTCTTCTCTTCTCCACCCAGCTGAACACCCCCAGCTCCCTCAGCCTGTCCTCATAGCAGAGCTGCTCCAGCCCTTGGATCATCTTTGTGGTCCTGCTCTGGACTCTAGTCAGAGTAACAGAAATAAAACCCAACCCAAACGACATAAGACAACAAACAAACAAAAAACCAAAGAACAAGAAAAAAAGAAAACATCGAACCACCCAGCAGACAAACTCTACAATTTTCCTATTTTCCAATAGCAAAATAAAACCCCATGGGATTGGCCCTTTTGTAAAAATAAATAAACACTGATGAACCTTGAATGACTCAGTAGTAGATGTCATCTACAGAAGGTTTCCCTGTGCCTCTAGTGTTAACAATATACTGCACAGCTCTCCCCCCTTCCAAGGGGCTCACAGATATTTTGATGCACAATGTGGCTTGACACAGAAGGATATTAATTGGAGGAATGCACACCCTGAGAGTGGAACTGGAAATAAAACTGAGCATGATACAGCAAATTTAAATTGTTTATATGATAGTTGCATATTAATCAAAGCAACAAGTTGCTGAGGTGTTGCATATTGAGCTGAACTGGATTCCCATAGAGGAACACAAAGAACAGTGGGAGAGGAGTTGTTCTTCACTCATGGTCTCCCACATGCTTTGGCTCTAAGCCTGAGGACCAGGAGTGAAGCAACAGCACAAACAACAACAACAACAACAACAAAAAATCAGCAAAAAGAAGAATGGGTAAAATTAAGGCTATTACTTTTCCACCTGCAGATTTTTCAGCAAGGCACTAAGGATATGAGCCTGTGATACTTGGAAAGACCACAGCAAGGGAGAAATTGAGCTTGTCCTTCTCTGCTCCTCTGAAAGTGTTCTTTGCAAGTTCTTCACATGCAGTTCTGGTTAGTGTCCCCAAGGCTGGCTGAGTGAGAAGAACATTTAGCATGAATCCTCTTTGGTGAGCTGAGAGGTTAAACTTTAACAAGCTGTATTTTCTGGAAGCTCACTCTAACTCTGACTCCACAGAAAATTATTTCTGTTTGGACATCACCAGTGCTATTCCCTGCACCAACGATTTGGTCACTACAGGATCTTTCAGCCTTAATGAGAGCAGACTTCTCATCTGAAACACGAGCAGAGCTCTCCCTCACTCCTTCTCAAACAGTACAACTCTCACCCAAAGCAGCCAGAGAGGCCAGCATCCTTTTCTTGTCCACGTAATAAAGTGCCTCAAAGCCACGTCCCCCAGGCACCGTACAGGCAGACGCAGGTGCAGATGCCACCGTGCACTGTGACTCCGAACTCCAGCACACCACTCAGAGATGGATTTTTACCAACAAAGTCCATCCCTGATTCCCACCAACACTTCTGGGAGCTGTGCAAGCCCATTAAGAAAGAGATGAATATACTTCCCTCCTGAGCATCACCTTGAATTCCAAAGCACAAAGAGCTCCAGAGGTCTGGCAGCTCTGAGCATGCCATGCAAACCTCTGCTTCTGCTGGAGCTGCATCTCCTCCTCTCACTCCAGCAGTGCTGCAGCACAGTGCTGTGCCCACCTCCACTGCTCCCATGCTGCAGGCAGACTCTCCATGGCAGAGGCTAAAGAAGTGCTAATGGTATTTCAAATCCATTTCTGAATCAGTCTTTTATGCATCTCCCTCCCCATCTGGAGCTGTTTACTTGGCTGAGAAATCTGTCTGCAGTACTGCAGAAAAGCCATGGGGACACTCATTCAAGGACCAGACAGCTTCAGCAGGTTTCCAAGTTAGAACCAGAGAATCAGAAAGGACCTCTACGAACATCAAGGCCAACTATCAGCCTAACACTACCATGGCCATTAAAACCACATCCCAAAGTGCCATAGCCACACGTTTATGGAACACCTCCAGACTCCACCACCTCCCTGGGCAGTCTATTCCAATCCCTGACCACTCTTGCAGCAGTCTTCCTAATCTCCAACCCTAACCCTCCCCAGCACAATTTCAGGACATTTCCTTTTATTCTATCACCTGATACTAAGGAGAAGAGACCAACACCAGTCTCACTCCAACCTGTTTCCAGGGAGCTGTAAAGAGACAGTTCCTTTAGTACATCTTCCCAAAGTCTTTTCTTGCTTTCCACTACAAACAGCAGCCCTAAAGAAGCATACTCTGGCAAGCAGGAAAACAAAGACTATAGAATGGCTTGAGTTGGAAGGGACCTTAAAGATCATCAAGTTCTAAGCCCCCTGCCATGGACAGGGACACCTCCTACTAGCCCAGGTTGTTTAAAGCCTTATTCAGCCTGGCCTTAAACACTTCCAGGGATGATGTGTCCACAGCTTCTCTGGGAAACCCATTCTAGTGTCTCAGCAGCCTCAGTCAACTGACAGCTCCTTATTACCCCCATCCAGCTGCCCAGGATGTGGACAGCTCTCACTAGTAGCTTTTTATAGACTCAGAGCTGTTCTTTAAAGCAATTTGTGGTGCCCTTTCTTGCCTCCAAAACTCCAGGTCTCTCATCAAGGCCATGTTTTGACTCTCCTCAAACAGACCTTTATGGTCCAGTGATGTCAAACACCTGCTGAAGCTTAAGGGTAGACACTCAGTGGGATCAGAGATGTGTCCTTCATGGGGAGCATGGGAAGATGCACACTGAGGTTACTCTACACAGAAGGAGCATAGGGGAACATTTAATCAATTTAGCAAAAACAGCTCCCTGTGTGAGTGCAATGAACTCATTCCTAGCACTGCCTTCTCCTGCACACCTTCACTGCATGCCTTAGGACAAGCACAGACTGTAGCAAACTCAGCATTAACCATATTGTTTTCCAAAAGCAGGTTACATTAATTTCTTGACTAGCTGTAGAAAAAATCCCAGTCCTTTTCCACTGGTCTTATGTACCTGCTGCCTGATCTCTTCATGTTTTTTGTCTCTTTACCTTGTAAGGGGAGGGCAAGGATTTCCAATTTGAGTATTGCCAGATCAATCTGCCTTGAAAACAGCTGTCAAAGGGTTTCTAAAGAGCTGAAGACAACCTAGTGCAAATCTCCTATTGCCCCTTGGTGAAGCTTTTCACTGCACTACGAGGAATCTGCTGGACTAACAAGCAAAGCCTAAGACATTTCTAACCCAGACTAACTCCTTTCTGTGCAGCACCTCACTGTCACTTACAGGTAATTTCTGAAATGATCCTGTTGCACTAAGCATGTTCACTTACAGGTACCAGACCACGGAATTAGAGTCACAAAGGTCAGAAAAGCCCTCTGAGATCATCAGGTTTAACCACCGAACCATCACCACCACAGCCACTAAACCATGTCCACAAGTTTCTTGAACACCTCCAGGGATGGTGACTCCACCACCTCCTGGGCAGCCTGTTCAAGTGCCTGACCATTACTGAAGTGAAGAAAATTTCCCTAATGTCTAATCAAAACCTCCCCTGGCACAACTTGAGGCCATTTCCCCAATCATTTCAAACACAGCAGGTGGTGCTGGTGCTCATGCAGTAACCAGAGAAGCCTGTGTCAGTCAAACGGCCCCAGGGAGCTCTTTGTTGTACTGCTGCCATAAGGATGGCTGGTGGCTGTTCCTGCCCTTTGGAAATATAGATTCTTTAGGTTCACCTGAGATGTCTAGAGAGGACTGTCCCAAAGTCCCTTGTTTGTTCTACAGCATACACAAATGTCAAGGGTTAGGGCTGGGCTGGCCACTGAATGAGTGACAGATGTTCCCTGCTTCCCAAAGGGGAAGAGAAAGGGAGTAAGGGAGAGAGGGACTTACGGGCTGGAAAAAAATAAAACACCTTTAATGAAAATCTCACCAATTCAATGAAACATATACAAGCATAAACAAACCCACCCCCTGCTGACAGTTACATAACCATCATCACTAAGACTGTGGACAGGTAACTGGGGAGTTTCCAGACTGGACTTACTGGCAGGCAGGAACCAGATTCAGAAGCTGGATTCTGGAACTGCATTCAGGAATGCACAGATTGGGATCAAAGGCAGAATTAAGAGAGTCCTCCATGGACATGAGTCACTGAAGAAGAGGCTTGACCCTGGTGATCCCTCAGCTTTAAACTGACATCCAAGGGTAGAATCCCTTCTTGGTCACTTTAGAGTCCTGTCCTGTTTGCTCCTCTCTGCAGATGCCACCTCTGACTTACTGCACCCCAACGTGGCACAGAGGATTTAGCAGTGAACTTGGCCAGCATGAGAGCAGGTACAAGCCTCCCTGCACACCATCCCTTGGCAGCAGCTATAAACATCAATGTTATCACTTGGAGAAGCAGCCACTGTCTGCAGGAATGTGCCATTAAGTGCAGAAAGTGCTGTTACTGAGGAGAGACCAAGCTGAGAAGTAAAACCACTGAACAGAATTAGCTCTGTTCTACCTCAAACCAGGACAACAAATCAACACCTCAGCACATGCTCAGTGCCACTGAAGAGTGCCAGACCTAGTGTGTCCCTGCTTTACAATTGCTTTTTACACCTTGGCTAATTTCAAAGCCCTGACAGCACAGGATTTATTACACACAGCTCACCACTGATGCATTGGACACTCTGCATGACTCACCAGAGACCTGAGCACATTTCTGTCCACAAATGGAAAGAAATGCAACAACTTTGAATCCCAGAATGGCTCAGGTTGGAAGGGACCTCAGAGCTCATCTGCTCCAACCTCTCCACCATGCCCAGGGACACCTCTCAACTAGACTCAGCTGCTCAAGGTCTCATCCAACCTGGCCTGCAACACCCCCAGGCAGGAGGCAGCCACAGCCTCCCTGGGCAGCCTGTGCCAGACTCTCACCACCCTCCTGCTCAAGAACTTCTTCCTCAGCTCCACTCTAACCCTGCTCTGCCTCAGCTTCAAATCATTCCCCCTTGGCCTGTCTCTAGACACCCTCAGCAAAAGTCTCTCTGCAGCCTTCCTGCAGGATCCCTTCAGCTATTGGAAGGCAGCTCTGAGGTGCCCCTGGAGTCTTCTCTTCTCCAGGCTGAACACCCCCAGCTCCCTCAGCCTGGCCTCACAGCAGAGCTGCTCCAGCCCTTGATCATCTTTGTGGCCTCCTTTGGACACTCTTCTACAACTCTGTGTCCTTCTTCTGCTGGGGACACCAGAACTGGAGGCAGGATTGGAGGTGAGGTCTCAGCAGAGCAGAGTCCAGGGGCAGAATCCCCTCTCCTGCCCTGCTGGCCACAGTCCTGGACACGATTTGCCTTCTGGGCTGTATAAAAGACAGAGTTTCTGTAGCATTCCTCTCCTCAGCACAAATGCATCCCAAATCCACTCCTGTCAGCAGCACAGACCTTTCTGCATTTCTTCCCTACTGCTCTGAGTTCACCTTGCTCTTGTCACCAATGGGTGCAGCAGCTGCTGTGCTGGGTCCTAACAGTTTTAGACTCCATCCTAACTCAGCCCACTGTATTCAGCTGCTAAAGGAAGAAGTGTTATCAGAGGTGACTGGGCACAGGAAGCTGAGTACAAAGAGGGGTTCTGTTCTGCTGAAAAAAATCCCTCCTGTGCCAGAGCTTTCAAGCTTTCTCATCAGAATTCAACAGATCACCAACACCTCCAGGTAGAAAAAACCTCACATGGGGGAACAAGGCTTGGTGAAGAAATGGGTGAGGCACCATCCCCACACCACTCCTGCCCTCTGGCTCTCCTGGAGCAGCTGAGGCCATGCCTGCAGACAGCTGTAGGTGGCAGGGCACACAAGACTCACGTCGGATTTGCTGGCAGCATCACGACAAATGGCTTTCTGAGGGGACAGTGGGAAAGGGTGAAGGGTGTAGAGCCTGAGGGATTCATTCACAATTATTGCAAAGGAGAAACAAAGAGCTCAAAAACAAATCCTAGCAGCAAGAGCAGACTGCAAGCTAGCCTGTTTGCAACCCTGCTTGGGCTGAGGAACCAGAACAGTCTGTACCTAACATCAGGAGAAAGCTGGGCTCAGCTTTCCAGCCAGCTCTCTGCTGTACTGCAGGACCTCCACTTTTTGATGATTCCTTGTGCTTTAAGGATAAACTTTGTTCTCAACTATTAATCCATGGCAATACGCTAGGCAAGTGACTCTTCTCATGGAGAACTGATTACACAGCAAGTTTGGTGCAGGACTGGAACAGTATGGCTATTAAATGTCTCTTTAAGCAAGGAAAAATGGGTAGTCATTGAAAGTTCTGACTAAATCCTGATTTTACATAAAAGGTCAGTGGTTTTGTAAAAATATTTCAGCTTCATTGAAATGCTGTTTTGGCAAAGGTTTTTGAGGATATGGGAGTGTGGGGTTTTTTTTCAGAGGTTTAGAAAACAGAAAAGGAAAATGAGAAGGCAAAAGGTTTTTCAAACAGATTTTAATCAAACTACTGAAAATCTACCCTTCCTACTTTTAGGTAAAGTTTGCTGAACAAGAATTATGACAGAACAATATCCAAACACACAGGCTGTCAAACCTGCACTCTGTCAAAGATTCCATGGAGAAACCTCCACACCACTGTTTTTAATCACTTTATTGGCTTTCACTCTATTTGAAGGGCTCTTAATTTTATTAAATTGAATCCTACTGCCCAGCAGCACTCAAGGCCAATGCACCTCACATTTCTGAGCTGTTATCTCAGAGAATTCCGTTTTCCAGGCTGAGTCAGACACCTCTCCTCTCCATCACACCTCAAGCAGTTACCTTAACCAAGTGCTGTTGCTGCCCACCCACTGGCAACAACCATCAGCACAGTCCAATGAAGCACTGCACTCAGCATATGGAGCTTCCCTCCTCATTTCAGGTGCAGAAGAAAACTTGGTTTTGTGTCAGGTGAAAAACCCACTCCACTTAGTGGCTGAGCAAAAGGAGCTTGGTTTTCATCCATCATATGTCTCATCTGGCCACTTCCACCAGTGAAAATGAAAACAGACAACATTCCTGCCACCTAAGGAAAACAGGCTCTGCCTACTGCAGGCTTGCTTTGCCCACATGCAATTATCCAGCAGTCAGGTCTGCACACTCAACACTGCTCAATTCATAGGGTTCTCCAGTGGATCTCAAAGGCAAGGTAGAGAAAGTAAGGAAAAAGTGAAAAACAGGGAAGGGGGAAAAAATGGCCACTGATGCTGGCTGCAATCCAGCAAATGGACAAGACAGAAGGAGGGCTTCTGTCAAATGTAAATATAATAACTACCCCTACATGCAAGCAGCACATGAAGCAGGAGCAAATATTGACAACTTCATATTATTTAATAGAGATTCATATCACCCACAGCAGAGGGAAGTCAGCCCATGATGAACAGATTTCAAAGCTTTTGCTCAAAGAGTTCAGAAAACAATTTTTGATATAGAAAATGTCTGCAAAAACATTCATAGTGTAAAAGACATAGAACTACAGAATGGCTCAGCTTGGAAGGGACCTCAGAGCTCATCTCATCCAACCTCCCCACCATGCCCAGGGACACCTCTCAACCAGACTCAGCTGCTCAAGGTCTCATCCAGCCTGGCCTGCAACACCCCCAGGCAAGAGGCAGCCACAGCCTCCCTGGGCAGCCTGTGCCAGACTCTCACCACCCTCCTGCTCAAGAACTTCTCCTCAGCTCCACTCTAACCCTGCTCTGCCTCAGCTTCAAACCATTGCCCCTTGGCCTGTCTCTAGACACCCTCAGCAAAAGTTCCTCTGCAGCCTTCCTGCAGGATCACTTCAGGTCCTGGCAGGCAGCTCTAAGGTCCTCATCTGGACTCTACTCCAGACTGCACACCCCTAGCTCCCTCAGCCTGGCCTCACAGCAGAGCTGCTCCAGCCCTTGGATCATCTTTGTGGCCCCCTCTGGCCTCACTCCACAGCTCTGTGTCCTCCTTCTGCTGGGGACACCAGAACTGGAGGCAGGATTGGAGGTGAGGTCTGAGCAGAGCAGAGTCCAGGGGCAGAATCCCCTCTCCTGCCCTGCTTCCCACACTCCTCTGGCTGCAGCCCAGCACACAGCTGCCTGCTGGGCTGCATGAGGGCACTGCTGGCTCCTGGGGAGCTGCTCATGAGAAGATTAATTTGATAAGGTAGTTTTGTGACCTAAGAGACCAAAGTTCAATGTGTTTCATGCACTACAGGTAGCAGAAACCAGCAATGTCATCCAAAATACAGCCTGATGTCTAGGAGCAGTTGGCCACATTGCAGATATTTAATACTTGTTAAATTCATTCTCTCAGTGGAAAGCAGCTAAGCAACTGTAACCATTAGTAACTTTGGAGACTTACAGCACAGCACAGAAACAGAAGTGTATTCTCCACCAGGGAACACAAAGGAAAGGAAACTAAAGAAATGGTTCACCCTATCAGCAGCTATAAAGAAAGCAGCCTCCAAAAATCTCCCTGTTAAGGAGGAGGGAGGAAGGAAAGAGGCAAGTGTGGAGCATGCCCACTGGTCATTGCACAAAAGCAAGCCAAATAGATTCAGAGATGTACAGGTGCTGAAGAATGAGCAACAACATCCTTTGAAGGAGGCAAACAAAGCTCCCATTTACAAAGCTCTGGTGTGACCACTAATAGTGGCAGGTTAAATACCTACTCCTAAGGACACTTTCTACCTGAACAGACTACTCTCAAAGTCTACATCTCAGGACACCAACAAGTCCAAGTGGTACTGAAACACACCTCAAGTGAATCCAGTGTAATGAACCTGGCTCAGGGTATAGTAAGTGCTTGGAACTGTGTTCTTTGTTGTCATGGTTAAGCTTGGATGCAAGAAGAGCAATCCAAGTGCTTCATCTGGGGGAATGTGGGGCCAAAGTGAACCCAGGCACCCAAGGAATACTGGCAAAACCTCCTTCCCAAGCATCTGCAAAATCCAGATACCCACAAAATCTGAGAGTGTTTTTGATCCTTGAAAAGAGAATCCAGGAGTTAAGGTGTCATGAACTCTACTATTTGTATTGAAAAACAAAACAAACCCAAACCATCCTGAAACAGCATCTAGGGGAATAATGAGAACGTGTCCACCACCCTACAGCTTCTAGGCTTCTCTGCTTCAGGGCAGCAGAGACCACACAGCTTCTTAAAGACAAAGAGAAGTACAGAGCAGATGACTTGTTTCTGCAGCTTCAGAGACACTCTGGGTAATAGCTGTCAGGATAGGTGAAAATGCCTTCTGGGGATGAGAAATCACTTCTGCTCAAGTGCGTTTCCTCCTGTTCCTGCCACTCCTGGGCAAGACACGTGGCCCCTGAATGCTGCCTTTGGGGAAACACAACCCAAAATGAACACTTTCCACATTTATTTTTCCACCTGAGCTGGCTAAATTGTGTCTCATGACCCCAGGACCACAATGCACATCTTAAGCCATGAACAGAACGAGAACACCCTCAACTCAGCCAGCACAGTCAAGATATTTCACACACTTCTATAATCAGAGAATGGTAGGCGTTGGAAGGAACCTCCAGAGATCATCCAGTCCAACCCCTCTGCCAGAGCAGCATCACCCAGGGCAGGTCACACAGGAACACATCCAGGTGGGTTTGGGAAGTCTCCAGAGAAGGAGACTCCACAACCTCTCTGGGCAGCCTGCTCCAGGGCTCTGCCATTCTCACCATACAGCAGTGTCATCTCATCTTTTGGTGGAACCTCCAGTGTTCCAGCTTGTCCCTGTTGTTCCTTGTCCTTCATCCTGACACCCACCCCTCAGATATTGATAGACATTGATCAGATCCCCTCTCAGCTTCCTCTTCCCAAGAATGGTACAGTCACCATCCCTGGAGGTGTTCACAAAATGAGTACACATGGCACTTTGGGACATGGTTCAGTGGCCATGGTGGTGTTGGGTCAATGGTTGGACTTGATGATCTTTGAGCACTTCCTCACAGAAAGGCACTGGGATGGACTGCCCAGGGAGGTGGTGGAGTTGCCATCACTGGAGGTCTTTAAGAAAAGATTGGATGTGGCACTTGGTGGCAGGGTTTAGCTGATGTGGTGGTGTTAGGTCAGAGGCTGGACTTGGTGATCTCAGAGGTCTTTTCCACCCTCAATAATGCTGTGATTCTGAGGTCTTTTCCAACCCAAACAGTTCTGATTCTCTCTCTGCTTCTCTGAGCTGTTTAATTTTTGTACCACAGAAATGAAAGAGCCATCGTCCCCCACATAACACTGGGGCAAGAAAAGTGCTTAAGAAAATGCGAGAAATATTAATTTTACACCCTGAGATGAATTTTATGCATCACTAAACAGGAATCTCAATGTTTGTCTGCTGTTACCTATGACTTCCTGAAAATTCTTGCCACAAATATGCTTCAGTTCAATCAGGTATGGAGCTTGGGCACCTCAATCAGAGGCTCTTCAGTGGTGTTTCTTCAGGTCTTGCTTTGTGATGTATGACATTAACACAGCTCTTGATGTGGAAACAAAAAAAAACCTTTTAGCCTTTCATGTCATTTCACACAAAAGCAGATTGTTGTGTCATGTTATAGCTTGTGGATTCTTTCATGCAGAGGTTACAAGATGTAAACATTCCCTAGGGCTAAGTGCTTGTAATTAAATACAGAGCTGAAGCAGCTAATTAAAAAATGTTTTGACGATAGCTGCACAATACTTAATAATCTTCAGAGTGGAACAGCTGTGCAGAAAATACTACATTGGTTAACATTTCTGACAGTGTCACATTATTGCCATGTTTACATGACTGCAAGTTGAGAGCAGGGTTAGGCTGGTGCAGGGTGAGGCTGGAGGAAGTTGTTCTTCAGTACAGGGGTGGTGAGACTCTGGCACAGGCTGCCCAGGGAGGCTGTGGCTGCCTCCTCCCTGGCGGGTGTTGAAGGCCAGGTTGGATGAGGCCTTGAGCAGCTGAGTCTAGGGAAGGTTTAGGCTGGATGTTAGGAAGAAATTCTTCACAGAAAGAGAGCTTGGCCATTGGAATGGGCTGCCCAGGGAGGTGGTGGAGTCACCATCCCTGGAAGTGTTTAAAATAAGGCTGGATGAGGAACTTAGTGCCATGGTTTAGTTGATTAGATGGTGTTGGGTGATAGGTTGGACTTGATGATCTCAAAGGTTCTTTTCCAACCTGGTTAATTCCATGAGTCTAGTTGAGAGGTGTCCCTGGGCATGGTGGGGAGGTCGAAGGAGGTATCTCCGAGGTCCCTTCCAACCTGAGCCATTCCATGACTCATTAAAAGTACTAAGGACCAGGGCAGACAGGCATTAACTTGGAGGAATTTTTGGGCTAATCACAGAGGGTGGGTGCCACCTAACTGGGTCCTCCCAGGACCTGGGACCTGGCACATATGTGGTAAATGTCCTTATGGAAAAGGGCTTGGACAGCTTGGTGGGAATGTTACAGAGCAGCAGATACCCAGGAAAAAGTCTGTTCAACATCTCCTGCTGAGGACTTTCCTTTCATGATAGGAGTGCTCTGGGGCTGCCTAGAAACTCCCTCCTCTCTGCTTTGTAGGGGACCTACTTCAACCCCTGTCACTGCAGGGACTAGGTAACTTCTAAAGGTCCCTTCCAACCCAAGGTAATTCTAGGATGCTATGAGTTGGGACTTCTAGATTCCAGTCTGGGGCCAAGAACTAAGAGTTAGAGGATACAACATATCTGGTGACCATTTTCTGCCTTGAGCTGGCTCATGTAACCCCAATCTAGCTACCAGATCACCACACCCCACACCATTTCCTGGACTCTGCAGCTCATCAAAGCCACAAACATGCCTCAAGAGCACAATCAGTTCTCACAAACCCCAGAAGTCACAAACAGATCACTGTAAGGGACAGATTACAAACAAATACTTCAACTTCACATGCACAATGGGAAACCAAAAAAAAAAGGAAAGAAAAAAAGGGGACAGAGGAAAATCAATAGCAATACACTTACTAATATGTGTCTTAGCCAGAGGCTGCAGCACAGAATGCAATATACATAAGGTAAATATTTCCAATGCAACACAGTTCAATACTATGATAGATACTCTAAAAATAAAGCCTCCCTGAAGAAACAGAAAACATAATATCTACCCTGACAAAAAAGAGAATCCTTGTAGCCTCAGCAATCTGGTATACAATGCTCCATGCCTTCAAGGCTAACTTTGGAACAAAAAGGCTTTTTTGAGGGGAAAGAAAAAAAAAGAAAAAGAAAGTTTTTCCTACACTGCAGTGCTGCAGATAGATCAGGCACCCCAGAGCTGCTTGCTACAGGTGGTGATCAGTAACTCTTGCATGGAGCTGGATTTCTGGAGGGGGGCTCTATCTGGGGCTGTGTTAGTCACAAAGCTCAGGAACTCCCCAGAGGAGGAAGGGGTAGATCTGAACAGTCCCCAGCTCCCACACTGTGGCAAGGAGCTTTCAAAGAAGAATACTGCCTTCCTCATAGCACAATACCTTCCAAGAGTAAACAATGCCAGTGCAAAGCAAAAATTAACACTTGAAAAAGTGGAATTTCCATTTCCAAGAACTTTGAAAGGTCCTTGTTCCTCCTGCACTTCTCACCTCTCCTCAGTGTCACCATGGGACTACTTTCATACCACATTGCCAAGGTTTCATCTGACTGCTGTTTGAATGGAAAGCACAAATCCATCCTCACTGCCTGGTTGGCAATCATCAGATTTTTAAAGCAATCCCCTAGTGCAGGTGATTTGCAGGGAAGCATCTGAATTTGACAGCCACGTCTCACAGCATGGCACATAAATTAAAAACACATCACAGGCTCCTCAAATGGAAGCTCTGAAACACTTAGCTGGACTTGTTGCCACAGAACAAACTCCTCATTAAGTCTCTTCCTAGCCAAAACTGATTTTTCAGCATTATCCCAGGCAACTGCAAGAGCTATAAACCAGGAGGATGAGCAAGGAAGCACTGTTTGGGTTTCATTGTGTTTGGATTTTTGTTTGTGGGGTTTTGGGTTGCTTGGGGGTTTTTTATTTAATATTTATTGTCTATACATCAAAATAGGTTGGACTTCATGATCTTGAAGGTTTTTTCCAACCTGGTTAATTCTGTGATTCTGTATAAAACATTGACTTGTAGCCCACTTAAATGCAGGAGCTAAGGTTTTGGTCTAATTGCTCCTTTTCTTCCCCTCCATCTTGCCAGGTTATTTGCTTTAATCCTGTCACCACAGTGACTTCCACAACCTAATTATACCTTGCAGGACCAAGTGAAAAACTAAAAGAACGTGGGCAAGGTATCTTAAGTGTTGTCTTAAGCCATTAATAAAAATGAAAAATCATTCAGGAAAACAATAGTTCAACACAAGCAGGCAGATGAGGAATTGACTTTCTCTGTTTTGCAAGACTCAGTATTTCTGTAGATGCAAGGGTTTTGTTACAAAACCCCATATTTTTGGATGGCGAAAGTTCCTTGAACCTTGAATGACTGAGCACCATTTATCATTATGTTAATTTAAGTGGTAAAAAGGTTTCCTGACTGACACTAATTGATGGTCCCTCCCGGGGCTTAATTGACATGAGTTTGTCTCTATAAACCTGCACTGTTAATCAGCTCCTTACTCACTCTGAGAAATGTTTGCAGCTGAAGTGTCAGTGGGGGTTACAGACAGACAACACTGATTTTAAGTGAGGGTACTTTTGAGCTCTCTAGTTGTGCTATTTCATTAAACCAATATTTTCCTAATCTTGCTGGAAAGTAACACAGTGCCTTGGACCCATTTACTTGTGGAGTAATTTTTTGCTGTTGTTTTTCTAAGCATTTTATTTAGATGCTGTTTCCTTGCACCTCTTGCAAATCAGATAACTGGTTGTTAAATACTGTTTGAAAACATCTAGAATCACAGAATGGTAGAGGTTGGAAGAGACCTCCAGAGATCAAGTCCAACCCCCCTGCCAGAGCAGCACCTCCCAGGGCAGTCCACACAGGAACACATCCAGGTGGTTTGGAAAGTCTGCAGAGAAGGAGACTCCACAACCTCTCTGGGCAGCCTGCTCCAGGGCTCTGCCACCCTCACACTAACGAAGTTTTCCCTTCTGTTCCCATGGCACCTCCTCTGCTCCAGCTTGCCCCCAGTGCCCCTTGTGCTGTCCTTGGACATCCCTGAGCAGAGCCTGGCTCCAGCCCTGCACATCTTCTCCTCATGTTGAGGTGAAACCTTCTATGTTCAAGCTTAAACCTGTTGTTTCTTGTCTTATTACTGTGCATCACCTAAACAAGCTTGGCCCCCTCCACTTGACACCCACCCCTCAGATATTGATAGACATTAATCAGATCCCCTCTCAGTCTTCTCTTCTCTAGACTAAGCAGCACCAGCATCAGGCTCTCTTCACAGGGCAGAATTAGCTAAGACATCAAGCCATCCTCTTCCTGGAGAGTCATCCTTTGATTGATACCCCCAACAGTATTCCTGTCGTGATACCATCTTTAGGAAATGTGAGAAAAATCAAATGCACAGCAATATGGCACATTGGGATGCCCCACATTATGCTCTGATATTCAAAATGCATGATGGGTTTGGGCTCCTTAGTCTACAACACTCTAGAAAATACCAGTTGTAAATTGAAGCATCCATTAAACCCTGATAGACTGCTGCCAAATTTTCACCTTCCAAGAGTATATTAAGAGCATGTTCCAAAAGGATCTTAAAATAGTAGCTAAGTCACCTTCAAACAATGTCAGATACTTTCATCTCCTCTGTGGAGTGAGCCTACATGAGAACAGAAAGAAAATTCATGGGTAAACCTTCCCCAGCTTCACACCACAGACTTTAGACTGGAGATTAGGAGGAAATTCTTTACAGTAAAGGAGATGAGACAGTAGAGCAGGTTGCCCAGGGAGGCTGTGGATGCCTTCATTCCTGGAGGTGTTGAAAGCCAGGCTTCATGAGGCCTTGAGCAGCCAAGCCTAGTAGGAGGTATCCGTGCCCATGGAAAGGCACTGGAACCAGATGATCTTTAAGGTCCCTTCCAACCCAACCCATTCTCTGGTTATGTGCTCTAGTGATTGGACAAATATCCTTTCTTCCAATACAGAACCAGCACTGAGCATCTTCTGAAGTTCCTGTCAACAGTCAGACTACAGCAGCATTGACCTACCCCAACAGCTCTGCCCCTTGCTGCAAGACCTTTGCATTCTGCTTTAGAAGGTCCTTTGAAGAAAACACCACGATGCTTACTATCCAAACTGGGCTTACAGCCACAGTCCTTCCTCCCATGTCAGCTATCAGTGCTATTTCTAACTCCTCATTTGCAGCACGTTTGATTTGCATCAGTTTTCTGATTTATCAAAAAGAAGCCCTGCATATTCACAATATAAGCCATCACCTGTTAATAGTAATGGTAGAGTTCTTAGAAACACCCAAGACAGGTGATAAATCTCAATCTCTGAATCTCTGTCTATCATGCACATAAAGAAGAGGTGAGTTCACAGCATTGTTTCTCAGTGGAAAGCAGGCTAGGTGTCACAGTACCACCTTGGTTCTGATTTACTGTGCTGATTATAGTCTTTGGTCAGTAACAGTATCAGAAAACTGGTTAAAAAGTTTTAAAGAGTAAAAAAGGCTGATTGATGAAGCACAACCAATCACCTTACTGCTGACTGCAACTGCCAGGGATGCTTGGCAGAAAGAGGAACTGCCATGATGCCATTGGTGACATGGAGAAGCAGAGAGCCCATTCCACATGTTAGGGCATGTCAGAATTTAATCTCAAAAGCTTTGGGAAGATAAAACAAACCAGCTATAAATAACCATAAATTTAAGTTATGCAGAGCTACTCCAGAAGATATTTTGGGGATGAGACTTTTCTTCTTGCCCCAAGGCCACATTTCTAGCTCTTGGGCTGGTGGTAACGCACTGCCCTGCTGCAGCTCCCACAAAAGCAATCCTGCTCTACTGATCTACGATCACCATGCTGATGTACTAAGCATTTTATTAACCCATCATGCCAGTGACACTGCTCCTCTCTATGCATCCCTCCCTAAAAGCATCAAACAGGCTGTTTATCAACTTTCACAGCCCTTAACAAAATAACATCTGCTCTAGCATCCCTCCCACCTCATCAAGAAGCTCAGCCTTTCCCCATCTGCTCCACAACATAGGCTTCCATCACTTAGATCATTCCAACAAGCACCTTCATGCTATCTTTTACTCCTGGGAGGAACACTTTAGAAATACCTGTAAAGGTACTTCATTATTTCCCTTCAAAGCTTCTCATAATTCATCAGCTGTGAAGCACTTTGGGAAAGTAACTAGATTTTGGGGGGAGCTTTGCTGAGTGTTTGTACAATGCTTGCTATAAGTCACAGGAGCCACAGACAAGTTGCTCATAACAGTAATACTTGGTGGGTTCACAGAGATGCTGAACCACCTCCAATTTTGTAATAGCTACCTGAATGGGAAACACATAGCAGTGAAGGTGGCTAAATCTATTTTTATAGACATGCATATAAATTATTGGGATAAACTCATCAAAAGCACAGCAGGTTAACTGGTACAGCAAGTGACAATATCTGATGATGGCCTAAAAGCAGCCACACAAGCATGGCCTTCAAATTGTTAAATTATTTGGACAGGGGAAATGATGTACATAAAGATAAGCATGGGATGCATATTGACTAATTTTTTTTCAGTTCAGGTTTTTGTTTCCTGAGAAGCCAAAGCCTGGGGGCTGCTTTGAATTTCCTCATCCTAATGGGCTGGCCCAATTGGAATGAGCAGACTGCAAACCTGCAGAACCATTTCTCACATGCTTTGTGTAATATCCTTTCTCTTTGCTGGCTGTATTGTTTGCCTGGTCATATGTCAAAGGTACCACATGCTTTTGGACTTGATGAGATTGAAGGTCTTTTCCTACCTGAATGATTCTATGATTCTATGCTGTGAGGATATTTTCTTAATGTTACACCAAGGAAAAGAAAGATGGAAAAGATTTTAAGACTGCCTCATGAAAACTTTCAATCAGAAACCATTCCACAAGACATAAATCACACAATTGTTCAGGTACCAGCACTCCCTGCACCATGCTGTACATCTCTTAGGCAAGCAGCTAGCAAAGCTACTTCATATTTCTTCAGTTCTGCTGTATTTGCCTGCTTGACACCGTGTCCAGTGTTGTTTCTCCCTCCTCTTGCATGAAATGCGAGGTATAAAACACGTAGGTATGGTTTGCAGTTACATCAACTCAGTTTTGTGAGTGTGGGACAACAAAACACTGAGAAATGCTAATTAACTGCTCTTCAGTACAAGGACAATGGTTATAAAGCAAAGTCCAGACTGGATAGAGGAAGAGTCATGTGCTAACTCCAGCAACTTCTAGTCATGTAGTGAAAGCTGCCATCACAAAGCTGCAGTCCAGGTTACCCATGCTCCTTACTCACAACACCCCAACACATCCTACTACTAACAAACTACACTTTTCCCCTCCAAAGCCTTCTCAGACTATACTCTGCTCCAACTGCTCTCTCTGAGATGCTGTATACCAAGACAGCACTGCTGATCACACTCACATACTGTACTTTACAGTAATTAAATGCACTGATAAGCTCCAGGACATGTGTCTCTTGAATGCTCCAGCAGATGACTGGCCCAGCCTTACAGCTGCACCTTGGCTGTGATACCTGAGCTGGATCACTTCACCCAAAAATTCTGTAACCTTCAGCAACTGAGAATGTGTGGGAACTGAGAACAAAACTCTACAGTTAACCCTGACAAATCCCTCAAAATGCTTTCTCTAAGAAGATTACAGAAATTATTTATGGCTCTACAAGAGTGGCTATGTGGCAGCTTTGCCAGTAATTAACTCAGGAACTGAAAAGGGTTTTGGAAGTCCCTTGGCAATCTCAGAGGTCAAGGATTTTCCCTACTCCCCTGCTGCTGCTGGGTGCAAATGGCTCTACACTGGTCACTGGGAAGTGCTGCTTCTATTCCCATGTATGAGATACCATCTCCTGAAGCACCCTTACATCGACAGGGATCTTTTACAAGTCCTATAGCTACACACTGGCCTCAGATATTTCGTTCCTTAATATCAAATGACCTGAACACTCCAAAATGTATTTATTTGTACCTTGAGAAGACTTGGATAAAGCAAGACACACTACTGCCAAAAATACAAACAAAAGCAAAGGCGTAGAAGGATGCAAAGGGGGAGTAAAGTAAGTCTCACTTTATACACTTACTCCAAGGTTAAGCATAAAAGACCTTCCTGTTCTGAACATGGCAGCCAAGCTTTCAACTCCTATTTAATCTAAGTAGAATCACAGAGTCATTTTTGTTGGAGCAGACCTTAAAGATCAAGTCCAACCTTCCAGATCTTCCAAGTCCACCACTAAACCATGTCCCTCAGCATCACTACCTACACATCATTTAAACCTCTTCAGGGATGGTGACTCCATCACTTCCCTGAGCAGCCCGTTCCAGAGCTTAACAACCCACAACCAGTGAAGAAACTTTCTCTGATGTCCAAGTCAAACCTCCCGTGGCATGACTTCAGGCCATTTCCTGTTTTCCTATCACTTGTTCCTTGAGAGAAGAGACCAACCCCCACCTCACTACAACCTCCTTTCAGGTAGTTGTAGAGCAAGAGGTTTCCCCTCATTCTCCTTCTTGCAGTTCTCTCAGCCACTCCCCATAAAACTTGTGCTCTAGATACTTCACAGCTTTCTTCTCTTCTTTGGACTTGCTCTAGCACCTCAGTGTCCTTCTTGTAGCAAGGGGCCCAAAACCGACCCCAGTACTTGAAGTGCAGCCTCACCAGTGCCAAGTACAGGAGGATAATCACTGCCCTGCTCCTGCTGGTTGCACTATTGCCAATCCAAGACAGGATGCTGGTGGCCTTCTTGGCCATCTGCTGGCTCATATTTAGTTGGCTATTGATCATTGTATTTTATAAGAGCCACAGAACTCAGACTTCATGCATTTGTATATGCATACCATAGATGCATCATGCCCTCAAGCAGGTATCCAAGCCATCCATTCTTGACACAGAACAGACTCATGGAGGAAATTGAGCTCAGGTTATCAAACCCAGAAAAAATAGGTGGCTCAGGTTTTAAGCAAGCCATTTCACCAGGCAGCTCTAACATGAAATGTGTGCTTTATTAAGTCAAGGAAAGCTTGTGCATTTCCATTGGCTACCAGCCAGTGATTATGAAGAATATGGATCTACACTGCTTTGCTACACATACAAGTTTCTGCTGGAAGAGTTAGTTTATCAGCTGGCTGCTCTAATTAATTTGCTCTTGCTGCTTAGGTACTGGGGTTGTCACAACTCTGTAATTAGGTCTACACAAACAGACTTGTTCCAAGTCAGCATTTTCTGAATCACAAAGTTGGCTTGACAATCAAAACTTTCTCCAGATGAACATTTAACACTTACATCCAAGTTACCAGTCAAACATTCAGGCTTGGTTCACTGAGCATTCTAGTGGCACATAATTGTAGCCTTGTGGGGGCATTTCAAGCCTATCTTGACATAATCAATAAACCATTCTCCATGGAGAGCAAGTAGAATATTGAAAATAAGCAACTGTGTCACCAAGTCAGGTCTGTGCTTTTCCATTTGCTGCACTTCATGCATTTTTAGAAAGACTCCTGATGAAGTGACCCCCTCTGAGGTCAGACTTATCTTCTTGTGGATCTTTCTAGGAAACCAATCTTAGGGGGTTCTAAAATATATTGATCAGGAATTCTTATCTATCTTGGTCCCCTTCCACTCCCTCTGTGGTTTTATCTGCATTTACACACAGGTAAATGAATGTGCAATACTTCATTAGATTTTGCAGAGTTTCTGGTTCAAAAGAAATCCCTTGAATTAAAAAAAAAAAAAAGAAAGAAAGATAGAAACTGGGAACCAACATTAGGGACTCAGCACTAAGCTCTCCAGACATTTACTGTGAAATGTTGTGGGACAGAAGAGAATCCTCACTAAACAAAGCTTTCAAACTGTCTCACTCCTCTATTGCACTACAGCTTTTGAAACATGAGGAGTTACTCTCAACCACCTCCATTTTTGCCTTTCATCTTACACGCTTGAAAAAAGTGACAGATGCAATCAATTGTCTTTTCTGATAACATTAGGAGTTGTCCATATAAAAAGCCAAGGAAGATTCTCACATGTCATGTTTCTAAGAAAGAAGCATTAAGTCTAGGAGAACAAAGAAATAGGAGGATGCCAAATGCACCAATAAAAGAAAACAGACCAAGGAGCTAAATTCTGTACTGGAGGTGTCTGTTTTCAGCCACAAGAGTTTTTGAACCTCTGAGGTTTATAGCAATGTGGATAGTTATGGCAATTAAGTCTAAGAGAAAAGACACATGGAGGAGAAGAATGACACTTCATGGCTGTGCACACCAGTCCAACTCTCCCCAGCAATGAGGTTCCCTTACTCTAGGCTGCTACATAGCCAGCCAGCTTTGACAAGACAAAGCAGTCCAAAAACAATCCCACAAAACCCAGGTGATATTTCCTTCTATCAGTGTCCTAAGCTAGCCGAGAGCAGGCAGAAGAGAAGAAAATGTAAAACGGTTGGGGGAGTGCAGAGAATTCTTGACCCCATTGGTGGTCACAGCAGCTGAGGTTAACCTCAGCTCCTCAAGAAGCCACATCGTGGTAAACACAGGTGCAATCATTTTGCAAAGCAGACATAACTAACGAAGCATTTTTTTTGTTGTTGCCAGTCATTTGAAAACCAAGACAGGAAGGTTCACCTCTTGCACCCTGCAAGAGCACAGGATGGTATTTGGAGGGCAGCACTGAATAATACATGTTTGGACACTTGGCAAAACTCACAGCAGCAAGCACTCTCCCACAACATCAGCAGGAATCTCAGATGTTAGACCACCTCTTCTTTGCACTCCTGGAAAACAGATTAGCATCTTGGTTAAAATTTCTTGGGTTAGTCATTCCTCCATTCACAAAAAAAAACCCCAACCAACCAAACAAAAAAACTCCCACCACCTTCACAGACTTTTAATATCTGGATTAAAAACAAATCTAAGGAAACAGAGAAACTACTTCAGAAAACACATCAGGCTCATCACTGCCATAGGTGGAGACCTTGCATGCCTGGAGTTGATTATGTCTCACACAAGAGGTTCACACTGGGGAAAACTAGTTTGCTTTAATATCAAGTTGCTGTTGGGCATCTCTATAATAATACACTCCAATAAATATAATAAAAAGTAGTAATGCATTGCCATGATAAACTCTGACCTCACAAACACAACAAGTGGGAGAAAGAAAAGCACCAGAATCTTGGAAACGGGGAAAGCAAGGCAAGAAGGAAGGGTGAGGTAGAGGGGAAGCAAGGCAATGAAAGGAAATTAGACAGGAAAAAAAAAAAAGAAATCAATGTGGATTTTAAAAATGCAAAGAGTTACTACGAGGAACACCTACGCTGGATGAAGAAAGGTAGAGTTGAAGTGGCTGCTTTTAGCCCCCCTAAGGTGTTCTATATGTGGAAAGATACTGAAGAGTCAGAGGAGCTGTAATTAATCAATTGACTTTTAGTCACAAGCAGCCACTGCAATGATGTTCCCAGAAGGAGACATAGGAGCTGCCTCTCTGCCTCAGCCTAAGCAGCCTCTTGTCCTACTGAGTTTGTTTTATTGGTGTGTGTTTACAGAGTGAGATTTTCATGGCGCTAAACCACAAACATTGGAGGGAAGAGCTTCTGCCTGCTCATAAACAGCGTGCCAGAACTAAATAGGTGTCAAGGTTGCACTTCAACTGAGTGTCAATAGCTGACACTGAGCTGTGATAATAGAGGCAGAACTGCATAAAGGAAGTTCTCCTCACTCCAAAATTAAATTATTTCACCTTTGTCTTACTCAAGGTTTCTTCTTTACAAAGAGGAAAAGAAAGCTTCAGAGCTCTGACTCATCTGACAAGTGATGAGGAAAACAGGAACGTGTTGGACTGAGGAAAAGGTGGCTTGTAACTCTGGTTCTGTCCCCAAAAATCTGTGTATTCTGGAGCAGCCTCTGTTTCCCCTCATGCTTTTAGGGAGCTAACACCCCTCACACATGTCCCAGACCAAGCAGCCATTCTCCAGCTACAAATAAAGCACACAAACAACCCCTTCAAACTCTGCAAATGCAGTGTTTGGCAACACAAAATTATTTCACAGCAAGTGAGCCCCTGCTTCCTGCAGAGAGGGTTGGACTAGATGACCTTTGGAGTTCCCTTCCAGACCATTCCATGATTCTGTGATTATATTTAAAATTCAAAAATATCAAGGACAATGTGGCAGGTAGAGTATGAGAAATAATGGCAGCTATCCTGAACAAGGGCCAAGCCACTCAGAACACCATCTTCACTAGCATTTTTAACTTTACAGCAAAAAAACCTTGGTATTTTTAACAGATTTGGATTTTATTTTTAGTACTCAGACATTGGTTCTGCCAGTAACAGCCCCAGTAAAAAGCAACTTTCTGAAAAAACAGTGGAAGCTTATAGTATTTGTCATTTTTTTAGTGTGCCCTTGAAAAACACGAGTCAGTAATTACACTGGTGCTGGTTTCTATGCTCTATGTTGCTCAGCCTCCTTTATCTGAGCCAGGTGGCTACATGAAGGGAACAGCTCTTCAAAAGCAGTTAATACCTCACAGCTTCACTTGCTGAAGCATCTCTGAAACCTGGTCTGCTATCCCCAGTCTTGTGGGTTAGCTGTTACTGCATTCAGAAAGACACTAATACAAATAGTGAGTGCAGTCACAAGATACCAATACCTGCAACAGACCTGCACTGTGACCAGGGGCATGGAGACTCCCTGGGAAAGGAAACCCCCCATCTCTTCTTCAGCCCTGCCCCAGGTGCAGTGTCACAGCTTGCAGAGAATTGCAAGAAATCCTGTGCCCAACGTTCTAAGGTGCTGCAGGTCTTTGTGAGTGAGGGACCTGTAACTAAATGGACCAGCATGAAAGAGAACTAGAAACATGCATGCTTCAACTGGCAACTTCTTGCCTGTATACTAAGAAATAAATGTGGCACTACTTAAAGGATAAAAATGCTTATTTATTTCAAGTATTAATCTAGAATCTCCAGGGGCTCTTAAAGGGGTTGAGCATTCTTCCAGCACTACAAGAAAGCCAATAATTAACTTTTCTCAGCCAGTCTGTACTTTTGAGCACTGGAAAATGATGAAGCATGACTCATATACCTACTGCCACAGAGGAGACAAAGTTTATCCTTGTCACTGTGAACCAAGTCCAAGCCCAGCTAACCAGGCTGCAAATGGCTGTAGACTTCTGCTAATGTTTAGAAAAGCACAGCCATTCATTTGGGGGGAATTAACTGTAAGACACAGAGATACAAAAAATTCTTCAATTTGGATACTTTGTGCAACAATTCATTCATTCAAGCTGCTCAGATTACATTGAACTGGCTAAACCAAGTTTTAGAACAAGCAAACAGCCACAAACAGTTTCTCTGCCAGGTAAAAACACAAGAGACTATGTAGGTGTACATTTCAGAAGTTGGGGTTTGGGGTTTTTTATAAAGCATCTTTAAAGGTAACATCAGGATCAGAGGGAGGCAACACAAAGCATCACTGGATCAGCATCTGCAGAGGTCTGCTTGGGTGAATTCATTATCACTTGGCAAACTGAGCCCTTTCCTCAGGAAAATTTCTGTCCTTTGGAGGTTTTGATTTAAGCATACTTAGTAGATGCAGCTTCTGCATAAGTCTCTCTTTCTTAAAAGTACCTCTGGCAAAAAGCAGAGGATAAAGGCACAGCACAGCCAGATACCCAAGGATGTAGCTGATGCCTGAGTGCAGTAACCCACTGAGCCTCAGCTGCACCCCCAGGAGCCAAGGATAGGATGAATGTGAACACAACCTTGCCTGTAATATCCTTAGGTGGACACATTTTGGAGAAGAGCCTGCCTCACAGTACAGTCCAAACCCACCAGGTGAACTGTCTTGCCAGCTTTCCTAAGTTAAAACAAAACCTGTGCAGCATTTCCACAGGAACCCACACACCCCCCTACCTGCCTCCCTGTTGGCCCCAGACCTGCTGCCAATCCCTCCTCCCAGCTATCCTCCCCACACCTGCTCCCTGCCTCTTAAATGCTCTTCCTTGCAATTAGACAGCTAATTCCTCCCACCTATGCTGCAGGGCAGCCTGACTCAGCCTCAAAATGACCATCAGATGAATACCTGTTATGCTGCAAAGAGATGGTGTCTCTCTCAGGCTGCCCCTGCTTCCATGTTCAGTACAGGCTAGAGGGATGAGACAGAGCAGGTGAAAGCCCTCAGTGTTTTCTGTCATGAGGATCATGTAATTAATAGGGTCTTGGACCACTTCTAAGAATAAATCTCATGGAAAAAAACTCTTAGCTGTGTTACATATGTTGTGAAAATTCTGTGGTGAATCACAGAATAGTGGGGGTTGGAAGGAGCCTCAGGAGATCATCCAGTTCCAACCTCTCTGCTAAAACAGGGTCACTCAGAGCAGGCTGCACAGGATTGTATGCAGGTGGGTTTGGAATCTCTCCAGAGCAGACTCTACAACCTCTCTGGACAGCCTGCTCCAGTGCTCTGTCACCTGACAGGAAGGAAGGTTTTCTTTATATGAAGAAGATGAGCTTCCCAACTTGGACCTTTATGGAGCCAGGTTAAGTGTGTAGACACCAGCACCTCATTAGTAGAGGACACCTCATCAGCAGAGAGCAGTAACTGGAATTACCCCAGTGGCCACACTGTGGTGTCCATCCAGTGTACTGAGAATCCACACAGCTCCTGACTTTGCCATGCAACATCTGAGTCTGTGTGTTCTGAAAACAGCTTCGGTGTTGCAGGGCAAACCACAGTGCTGCAAGCAGTGTGTTAGAGGCTCCTAATGGTGAAGGTCCTCAGAGCCTCCCCACTGCTGTCTGTCATGGCAGCACCTCACCAGGATCTGGAGGAGCAGCCTGTCACCTCTGTGCTCATCAGGGTCAATTCTGAAGTCAGCTGCAAGTCACCAAAGCTGTTTTACATTGTGAAACCCTGGCAAGAGTCCTGAGCAGCTCTGGGACATCTGGGGTGCTCTGGGAAATGAAATAGGAGTTTGCTTTCTGCCAAGAAAGCAGAGTCATGGGGAGGCTCCTGGTTACCCAGTGACAGAGAGCTCAAACCTCTACAGAGGGACTGGGCACACCACCAGCTCAAATCCCATCAAGTCCATTTGTGGCCACCTGGCTCTTCAGAGCAGAAATACATAGGTTAGGTTTGACAAAAAGCAGAGGCAAGAGCAGAAAGAGTTTATGTGGCTAAACGGAGCATGAACAGCAGAGAGGTTGAACCTTAATATCAATATAACCTATTTCCTCCCAAGAATGTATTTCTTGGCCACTGACTGACCAGTTAATCCTCTTTTTTATTCCCCTCCCATCAGTAAAACTCCCAAGTTATTACAGGTGCTACCCAGGGACACAATCTTCACGGTTCCGCTGCAGTGTGTTTTACTGCTCCCAATAAAACGCGGCCAAAGTTTACAGACTGAACTTGAGTTGTGCCCTTGCTGGGACCCCTTGGTTCTGCAGTTTCATCCCACAAGACAAAGATTATCCTCAGAACTTTCTAAATGATAAATGAACCTCTTGCATCATTTCTCTCCCTTCTCTTTTTTTCTTTTTTTTTTGTTTGGTTTAGTATTGTTTTCAGTAATTTCTCTCTTATTTTTCTCTCTGTATGTCCTGAGCCTTTCTGTTTCTCTCCTTTCCAAGTTCAGCATATGCATATACCCTGGGATGGGCCTGCCTGCAATTGCTAATCTCATATGCTCTACGTGCTTCCCATCCTGCTAAGTGAGTGGAAGGAGACCAGAATGCATTTTTCTGAGATGTCATGCAACATAAGATACGCAAATTGTCTCTGATTGGGAAGAAGAGATTATTTTTCCTGTCGAATCCATATGCTTTACCTACACTGCCTGCTAGAATGATGCTCAACAAACAGTCGACTTTTCAAGGCTAGGAGAGTACCAAAATGAGCTTTGCCTGTGAAATCTTCATCTGTAAGAAGGCAAAGTACTGCACAGCGTGCTGTGTTATCAGGACTAAACACAGGTGACAAGAAGGATCTGAGGGAAAGGGATCGATGGAGATAGCCAAGCTTGCCTAGATGATGTTGGCTTTGTCCTTCCTTTTCATTGACCTGCATGGTGGGGTAAGGGAGGAGGGGAAATGTACAGCAGCAACGCCAGCACTAAGAGGAGGGAGGAAGCGTTGTCAGGACATGGTGGCTCCGTGCAAGCTCTGTGGTATCCACAGGATTTAGCCAATCTGTTCCTGCAGATGCCAGTTTTATGCATGATTTACCTGGCTGGATGCAGCTCCTGCTCCTGTGCCAGCCCTGCCAACATGCAGCTTGGGAAGCTGATGCACTGCCAGGGCTGTGTGGAACAGCTCTTCAGCCCTCTGGTGCCCCGAGGGAGGACAAGGCCCCTGTCATTTTAGTCTGCTTTGTTGTAGGGCTTCTCCTGAACTTTTTTTTGCTGCATGTTTTTTTAATGTCCTTTTTTTTCCCCCTCCTTTTTTTCTTTTTTCTTTTTTTTTTCCCTTTCCCCCTTTTTTTTTCATCCAGATGGGCTTCTTCTACTAAAGATTACAAGTAAACAAATGAAACCAAACACCAAAAAAAAGCCTTTTTTTGAGCCAGATACTGGGATAGCACATACACTTGTCATCCCTTCCTGAAGTACTGGCTATTAAAGAGGTAATATTTCCACTGTATCTCAATTGCAGTATAACAAAGCTGCCTCTGAGTGAGTGTATGCGGCTGACCTTCTGTGAGCATTTTCAATATGCTTCAAAATATCACAGTTGTGAGAAAGTGTTCTTTACTAAGCAGTACAAAGCAATCACAGTGGCTTTGGAGATTTTAAAGATTTCTAAGGAGCCACCAGTGCCTGTAAGATGCTCTTGGGACCTCTGTTTTTGCAGTGTGATTGTGCAGTGGTTTATTTCTGTCATAAAAATGCATACAAAGGGGAAAAAAAAAGAAAGAAGTAATCTTCTACAGCTGGAAACCAAATTACAGGACTGTCTTATAATAAGCAGAGATTTTCCCCATAGTGACACAGTGGGACATTAAAGCTTTGAATCTGATCCTACTTAAATGAAGATGGAAAAAATAATAAATCCACTGACTCTAACGATAGAGGATCAAACTCTTAAGGAGCTGTTTAAAACATTAGGTAGGTGATTTATGAGGGTAGTTTTATGTATGTTCATTAAGGGTCCTTTTCTCCCCTCTCCTCTGGAAATACAAGAGAAATATGATCAAATTCAGTGATTCCAGCTGTGTGCTGGTCTGGCAATGGTATCTCTCTGAACAGCACTCCTGATGAGGTAGTTACTCAGACAAGCTTTATATTAACACAGATTCACAAATAAGGATTTGTCATCTCTACCACTGGCATCCATCAGCACACACTAAAGAATTCACAACAGTCATGCAATCAGCAAATAAAATGCTACACCTCAGTGCCTACATTTAGTTGGCACATTCAGGATCTAAGCATTATCAGTAATATGAGTTACAAACAGTTTCCTATCTAATCTACCTTTTAGCAGTACTTCCAGAAAAGAAAGAATGAAAAAGCAGTGAGAAAGCAGAGTTCCTGAGAAGGACTCTCTGGCCTCTTAAACCCTCTAAGTTCTCTTCACAGGAATAAATGTCTGCATCAGTAAATGTAATGCCACGTGCAAGCTAATATATGGTGCCTCATATTTAGAAAATTTGGCTTCTGTGACAATTTCACAGAAGTCAGTGTTTCCTGTTTTGTCACTCCACAAGTACTGTGTTGGATCTGATGTTCTCAAAGGGCTTTCCAATCTAAATGATTCTGTGTGGAACACCTAAAGCTGAGCTCAACTTGAAACAGGAATTTTACAATGATTACTTTAAATGAGTATAGTTTAATATAATATGATGACAAAGTGGCTGGAATCCACCTAATTTTACCTTTTTTACCTGCACTAAACTGTGAAGTTGCTTGCAAGCCACCTACCTCAAGAGAAGGAATTACAAGCTTATGAGGTCCAGTACTTCATTCTCATTCCAGTCAACTTGATGTCCTGAAAGGACTTGGATCTGGCTTGATGCTTCTTTAGTCAAAGGATAGGCAATGAATCACCAAACTGAAGTTCAGCTCCTTGAATTATTTTGGAAAGCCACAGCAATTTCATTGTAAGGCCTGATCCAGCAACAGCTTGTGTCCATCTTCTTTCTGCAGAGAGGCAAGAAGTGCTATGGGACCAAGTACACATCTGGCTGCTAACTGTTGCAAGATAAACAAGCTACAAGTGAGATAATGGCTTTCCTTGAGAGATTATTATAGAATAAGATCATCCTTAAATGACATCTGTCAAGAACAGGACATCCAGACTTGGGACAGCTGCTCAAGTCAGCAGAGTGGCTTTGCTTGTCCTCCAGAAAGCAGAATTATGCAGAGTATAAAACTGCAATATTGGCTAAACCAGACAGCATCAGGACAACAGCTGATGAAGCTAACTAACCTTTTAAAAGCTGCCTCCTGAACATCCAAACATGACAATGATTTCGTAATTCACTTTCTTAACAAAACCCTTGCTCTTACACTCCTGAAAGTGCCACTTTCAAACAGGCAAGTGAGTCCAGATTGCCCAAACCTGGGCTGAAACCGTAAGCTTTCCAGCAAAACCCATTAAGGTTCTAGCACAAGCAGCTGCAGTGGCTGTTTGACTCCTGGCAATTGTTTTATCACTCAACTTGACTTCCTATTGTCACCTCTATGCAGCTGGGTGCACTTCACTGCCAGTCTGGTGCTGGGCTCTCAGGTTTTACCATCTCCTGCTCACTCATACTTTCATTCAGTGCCTTGAATCATGTTTCTGAGAGCTGTGTTGTTCTGAGAAAGCAAGCAGGGGCTGTGGCTGCACACAAACTAACGCTCTGTGATGCTTTGCTGCTCCCAGATGGGAGGTCTTGTCTCCTCTGCCTTTCCAGCCCCCATTGTCCCTCATCCAGCCAGATCTGCCCTCACCAGGCTTGCCTGTGAGCCCAGTCACCTGCATCACCCAGCAGGAACATATCTTTGTGCTGAATTAGCCCATGGAAGGGTCTGATGGGCAACAAAGCTGATGTAAAACACCCAGTGGGAGCATGCAACAGGGAGCAGGGCAGGGGAAGAGTGGGGTCTCCACTTCCTAGTGGCAATAAGTTTTTATGCCAGCCCTCCCCCTCGTGGAAATGCACCTGCAGGCACCTAATTGGTACAGCAAGAAGTTTCAGTCTACTCCTCTCTAAGCAGTGTTTCATAAGGGTTGAAAGCAGCCAGCACCAGGGAGCAGGCAAAAATTGATGTGCTTAGACTGAGGCTGCCAAGAGGGAGAAGCAGCACATCCTGAGCACAGCCACTCAGGGCTGGGTTCAGCAAGAGCCCCCTGTTTGGGATCATTAATGTCACACACTCTTCTGCAGATACCTCAGCTGGATGCCTTGGAGGAGGCAGCAAAAGCTCACATTATTATATTTGTTGAAACCACAGACTGAGGCTAGAATGACACATCTTCCTGGAGAGAGCTGTGGCCCCAGCACTCCCCAAACAGCAGAAGACACATCCCAGTCTGGGTGCTGTTCGATCATTTTAATTACCTGCACGGCAGCAGATAGCCTGGTCCCCACTTGGCTGCCACAGCTCCTTCTCCCAGTTTAGTCCTGAACATCAATCTCTGCTCCAGGGGAATGATTATACAGTTTACATGAAACTCTCTACATAAATAACTGCTCTTTGAGGCAAAGACTACACTCCAAGGTCCACTGCTGCTTAGCATCCAAACCACAAGGCTACAAAAGCTTCTTCAGTGGTTTGGTTGTCATCTTTCTCCCAGTTACTCTGAAGCACTTTATGCAGAATGAGGCAGCTCCAGAAAGGGAGATGCTAGGTGCCTTCAGCTTGCATGGGCTGAAGGCTGGTGGCTGGAACATGCTAGACAAAGCAGCAGTTTCAGGTCTTGCCAGGCAAAGTTGGGAATTCAGCATGTTGTTTTCACCTCAGGCAAGCGCTCCCTATGATGAGCAATGAAGTAAGAAGGGGTGGAACAGCACCTACTCTGGAAGAAAAGAGAGAATGGAGCTCTGTGTTACAGGAAGCTCAGTTTTCCACAGGGCATTGCTGGCAGTGTAAGAACATGATGGCAGGAGGCAAGTTATAGCTCAGCTGAGATTCAAGTAGCCAGTCCTGGTGTAAAATTACAGAATCCTAGCACAGAGGGGGTTGGAAGGGACCTCTGGAGATTATCTAGTCCAACCCTCCTGCTAAAGCAGGGTCACCCACATCAGGTTGCTCAGGATCACAACGACCAGGTGGGTTTGGAATCTCTCCAGAGAAGGAGACTCCACAACCTCTCTGACCAGCCGGCATCCAGGGCCCCTGCACCCTCACAGGAAAGGTTTTCCTCATATTTAGACAGAATTTCTGCACTCCAGTTTGTGTTCATTGCCCCTTGTCCTGTCACTGGGCACCACTAGAAAGATCCTGACCCATCGTCTTGACACCCACCCTTTAGATACTGCTAAAAGAAGGGGAAAAAGCTCTAAAGGTTGCATATTGCCAGACACTGTTCTACTATGGCAAGAAACTTTCTGACGTGGCTATTTCTGGAAGTTGTGGAAGCAATTTCTGGAAGCATTGTGTTCAGATACTTTATTAGCAGCTCCAACTCTGCTTGCTTGATACGTTCTGAGCTCAGTCATTCAAAGCTGTAAATCCCTGTTTAAGCCCCTAAAGATGAAGTGATCGTTAAGTAATTAAGAGTATAGTACCCTCAGTGATATCTGATCCTCTGAGACACTGGAAGAGTAACTTTCTTACACCACATAACATCTCTTTAACTACCTCTGCGAAGATTGTAGGGGAATGAGTTGACTTTTTGAAGCAGACTTTAGATTCAGTGCAAACTGGGAGTACAACATTCATGAGAAGCGTGATGGCCTCAATTTCAAACAGCTTGTACACAGATCTTTTACATTTTGTTTAAGAACATAAACAGTGTCAGTGGAAGTTAACTGAATTGGAACAGAATCATGGAATCACAGAATTATTCAGGTTGAAAAAGACCTTTGAGATCATCATTAACCCTACTCTACCAAGTCCACCACTAAGTATATTGTCAAGCACATCTCAACAACCTTTAACCATCTCTAGGGATGGAGACTCCACCACATCCTTGGGCAGCCTGTTCCCAATGCCTCACCACTCTGTGAAAAAATGAATCCCCATTTCTAGCCTAGATCTCCCCTGCTGCAGCTTGAGGCCATTCCCTCAGATTCTATCACTAATAACCAGTGAGAAAAGCCCAGCACCTACCACTCTCTATTGTCCTTTCAGGTAGTTGTAGAGGACAGTAAGTTCTTCCCCCAGCCTCCTCCTCCTCAAACTAAACATTCCCAGTTCCATCAGCTGCCCTTTGTTAAGTCTTACTCCCTAAGCCCTTACCCAGCTCAGCTGCTCTATGCTGCACCTGCTCCAGCAGTCCTACGTCCTTCTTGCACTGAGGTGCCCATAACTGAACAGAATCATCACAGAAGCATTCAGGTAGGAACAGACCCTCAGGATCACCAAGTCCAACCCAGAACCCTACTCTGCAAGGTTCATCCCTAAACCATAGCCCCAAGCACCACATCCAAACCACCTTTAAACACATCCAGGCTTGGGGACTCCACCACCTCCCTGGGCAGCTCATTCCAATGCCTGACCACTCTTGCTGGGAAAAACTTCTTCCTAATGTCCAGTCTAAACCTACCCAGTCGTAGCTTGAGGCTATTCCCTCTTGTTCTATCACTAATTACCTGTGAGAAGAGACCAGCACCGACCTCTCCACAACCTCCTTTCAGGTAGTTGTAGAGAACAGTGACCGAGGCACTCGAGGTGTGGTCTCTGAGTGTGCCCCCCTGATTTCACCCAGAAACATCCCAAAACGCTGCCGTCGGAACGCATACAGGAGACAGCCCCTCGGAGGCTGTGCCACCGGCAGGAAGCCTGTCCGAGCGGCTGCGGCAAAGGCTCGGCCGCCCGGTGGCTGCGCGGCACAGCGCCGGGTGCGGCGGAAAGCGTACGTGGGGAGGCAGGCTTGGCTGTAAACATTGCCCCGCAGAGGACAGCCCACGCTTCCCAGCTCAGGATAGAGGGGCACAAAGCCCTCCCCCGGCAGCGCCGGGACTGTTTCCACGCAGCCTCAACCGCGACTACACCCCCAGCCGACAGCCCCCTTGCTGTCGAGACTACAGCTCCCGGCATGCAAATGGGCGCAGGGCGAAACCCGGCCGGGCTGGGCCGCCGTGGGGCGTGCTGGGGGATGTAGGCCGCGGGCCCCACGCAGCGCCCGCCGCGGGCACCGCCCTCAGCAGGTTGGAGAGGAGAAGGGTAGGGGCTGCTGCAGAGGTATGCCGCGCTCCTAACCTTAAATTGGTTAAATAACTGAGCAGAGAGCGGATTTGCCATTGGAATGTGCTGCCCAGGGAGGTGGTGGAGTCGCCATCCCTGGAGATGTTCAAGAAAAGCCTGGACGAGGCACTGAGTGCCATGGTCTAGTTGATGGGATAGGGCTGGGTGATCGGTTGGACTGGATGATCTTGGAGGTCTCTTCTAACCTGGCTGATTCTATAATTCTATGATTCTATGAAAAGTCTGCACTGAAAGTGTGGCTGAGCATCAGAACAGGCTGCCCAGAGAGCTGGTAGGGTGGAGATAGGATATTTTGGGATGGGGTTTAGTGGGCATGGTGGTAGTGGGTTGATGGTTGGACTTGATGATCTAAAAGGTCTTTTCCAGCCTGAAAGATTGTATTTTATTCCTTTGTATTAAAGAAGAATAATCAATCAATCAGTAAGATTGGTCTGGACTAAACAACAGGTTAACCTTTCTGAAACAGCATTACTGCAGCTGGAGATCTGACTTCTCATCAGAGCAGGCCAAGCAAGCATTCAGATCTAAGTTAGATATTGTAAGACTTAAATAAGGGGGAAAAAATGCCTGACAACAGAATTTAAAACTCAAAGCAGAATCCAAAGTAATAGTTTAGATATCTAAACCTCCTAAGAGTAATCTAGAGAACTTTGGCATTGTGTGGGGCATTACTGGGAGTTAACTACTGGGAAATGCTAAATACATAACTGTACTGGAAACCTCAGTCCTCTCTGGAGATTAAATGCCAGGCTGAATGAGGTTGGAAAAAAAGGTATTCCCATTCCCTCCAGGCTCCACAGTCTGCAGTGTATTGCCAAGGGTTTAAAGCAAAAGTTTAAAAAGTTTAACTTTGCAAAAGTCTCCATTTCAGTGCAAAAGCCTAGCATAAGTACTGGCACTCAACTCCCTGCTCAGGGTAAGCAGACAAAACATGCATTTTTCAGAGAGGCAGCACTTGCACAGCTGTGGGATCACTGTACTGCAAAAGATGCAGGAGTTCAGGAGTCAGAAAGAATTAGCAAGATGGGTTATAAAACTGGAGCTGTAGCAGAGTCTGCCTGTAAAGGAGCAGGGAACTGTTGTTCAAGTCCACTATTAGATAGTAGTTTGTGCATTGCTCTTCCTTATAACTGGATGCAGAAAGAAAATGAAGGGTTGGAGCATAGGACTTGGGGATTCCACTGAGCCTTTCTGCCTCTAAACATACTTCTCCCTAGTAACAAAGAATAGGATGAGAGGAATGGCCCCAAGCTCCAGCAGGGGAGGTTTAGATTAAGACACTTCTTAACGGAAAGGGTTCTCTAACACTGGAACAGGCTCCCCAGGGAGGTAGTTGTATCCCCATCCCTGGAGGTGTTTAAAAGACACAGAGATGTGGTGCTGAGGGACATGGTTTAGCACCAGACTTGGTAGAGCTAGGTAATGGTTGGGCTCAATGATCTGAAAGGGCTTTTCCAACCAAAATGATTCTGTGATTCTCCAGTTCAGGTCATGCATCACCTTACTAACTATGGGAACCTGGATTTGGACCAAGAGGGTGCTTTGGCCCAGATCAGCCTGTAGTTTCATGTTAGGTTGGAGTTTCAGACATAAGGCATGTCAGAGACATAAACTTTGTCTTCTGAAATGTCTTCTGCAACCAAGGTTTGGGTCCTCCCCATTCCCCATCTAGCAGTGCCCACACTGGGCCCAGAAGGCAACTGGTGCTCAGTAAATCACAGCAGGCCTGGCTTGAAAAGGTATTGGTAGGGGACTCACCTGGGGTCACAGGGTAGTGCTACAGCCTGTTTCCTGATAAGCAAAATGTATCCCCTAGCACATGAAAACTTTTTCTATTGCACTTCAGTCTACAAGGAAAAAAAAAAAGGAGTGAGGGATTTTTATCTGTAAATTATATAAAAGTATGGTAGAGGGTTTGTTGTTGTTTTGTTTAGGATGTCTTATTTAAATATCTGGTGCTTGCAATCCTTTTTTACAGGGAAGCATTTCAGAACTCAGCTGTGTACCTTTGAAGGTTTGTCAGTAAACTGGAACTTTAGCTGGAAGCTTCGTTCAGCTGTCCTTCAGATTTTTGAGTAAGGTTCCATTTCATGTATTCATAACAATTTTATTTGTTTCCTAGTGAGTGACAGGCTAGAGATAAAACCATCTTTGAAGAACTGGAGTTTTTACTGGGTATGAATGCAGATTTTTTTAATATTTTTTTTCCTTTGGGTTCCTTAGGTAGAGTCTAAAATTCAGACCATTTAAAGGCAAATTTCAAATGGTAGCATGATAAGATTGGGAGAGAACAACTATTCTTGAGGTAATTTCTGTTATCAATGGCACGGATTTTTCCAGCAGAGAATGCACCTCTACAATGTGCTGCAATCCTGGTGACAGATCCTGAAGCTGCACAAATCAAAGTCACTGTTTTCAGTACATTGAATGTGGATGGTAGGGAACTAAATCCTTGTCAGGACAGAGCACTTTTAAAAATATTATCTAATTCTGCAAAAAGTAAAAACTAATGGAAATCTAATTACATTTTCCATATCTCCATGTGAATCAATCTCTGATCTTGTTAGGCAAGCTAAAAAAAAAAAAAAAGAAAACACCTGCCTTTAATAAGGTGAAATACTTCATCAGGAACAATGCTCTTGGCTTTTTGGAATTGGCATGGAAGTTTTCTGTGCAATGTGTTGCTTGATTTAATTTCTGGCATGATAACCTGTCTCCCTTGGTGGATTTTCAGCTGCTCAAGAAAAAGAAAAATGATGGATTTGATCTATGTGAGAAAATCTTCCTCAATGAAGCAAACTGCCAATTTCGTCTACTTCCAGCTAGAATGAATGAGCACCACAGAGATCAAAAGTGAAAACAACAACAACAACAGAAAGCTTTGGTGGTATTTAAATCTTATAATGGGAAATAAAATTCTTTAGTGGAAAAGTATTAGCCTCTCCGGACAGCTTCATGACCAGACCAGGCAGGCCATAGAAAAATTTCAGTTAGACTGAACCTTTCCACTTATTCCTGTATATGATTGGACTCTGGACATACAGACCTATGAGCTCTCCTCATTTATGGTTGAAACAATGAAGAACGTTTTCTTAGAGCATAGAATCACAGGATCACTGAGGCTGGAAAAGACCTTTAAGGTTGTCAAGTCCAACCCTAACCCAACTACTATGACCACTGAACCATGTCCTGAAGCACCCCACCTACAGCTCCTTGAACCTTTCCAGGGATGGAAGCTCCACCACCTCCCTGGGCAGCCTGTCCCAACCCCTCACCACTCTCTCACTAAAGAAGTTTCTCCTCATGTCCAAACTAATTCTTCCCTGGCGCAACTCAAACCCATTTCCTCTTGTCCTGTTGCTGGTCACTTGGGAGAAGAGACCAACCCCAGCCTCACTCCAACCTCCTTTCAGGTAGCTGTAGAGAGCAGTAAGGTCTCCGCTCAGCTTTCCCTTCTCCAGACTAACCAACCCCAGCTCCCTCAGCCGCTACTCATATGATGCCCTCCAAACCCCTCTCCAGACTCGTTGCTCTTCTCTGAACACCCTCCAGCACTTCAAGGTCTTTCCTATCCTGTGGCACCCAGAACTGAACACAGCATAAGAGAACTTTAAAATCTACTTATGGGCTTATATATTTCTTGTATTTTCTGATTGAATCTCCTGCTCTTTCCACACGTTTTCCACTACAGATTTTTTTTCCATGGTTTCCCCTGCTCCTCAGGGCTGCAGGTCTGGGGTAGAAAATGGTATTCTTCTTTAGTATTCATCACAGCTGGCAAGCCTTAGTGACTCTGCAGTCATTAACAGCTGTAGAGAAGTTTTGTAACTTAAGAGATATTTGCTCTTCATCTTTGTCATTGGCACAGAAGCTCTTCAGATAAATGGACAAGCTCAAAAACCTCCCAGATATCTAAGAAAATATGGAAACAAACTTTGAGCCTACATGGCTAAAGTGGCTTAACTGCCTGGAATGTTTGCCTCTTGTCCGTATGGACATGTGTGATGGTTTGAAACTGTCTTTTTAATTTTTTCTTGCAAAGTTCAGAACAGAGAAAGTGAAAGAATGTAAATAAGTCACTATTGGGTGTAAGAAAGCAAAATACTGATTGTTCTAAACAATTCCATTGGATAGATAGAAATGTTTAAGAACTATTACCCAAAACAAAGTAGGCACTCTGCACATTCTGCGTTCGGCAGTGGGGGCAGTTGCTGGGCTGTCTGGCTGCTGTTTCTTCTTCTCTTCTGGCTGAAGATAACACACTGACCTTGGCAGCTAAGTTAACAATTTTCTGCTTAACTAACTCTGCTTCTCTGTCCAGGGGGGTCTGGGGGGGAAGCTCCTGGGAGAGGGAGGCCCCTTTGGGAGGGTCCCCTTGGGGGGAAGCAAAGGGAGATCGATTGTGCTTTTTCTGTTGATTGTATATATTTGTGAATGTTGTGAATTTTGTATATTTGTACATATTCATTGCATTTCATTGTAGATTTTAGACTCTGCTTGTAAATACAGCTTTTCATTTGCTTCCAGACTGAGCTAGCCTGGTTATTGTTGGTGGGGGGGGAATTTCAGCTCACACCGACACACTTTTTATTTTTGGCGCTCCAACTCGGGGCTCGATTGCTTGTTTGATTTATTTCTGCTCAGATTAGGAAGCAAAATGAAGCAGTGGAAGAAACATACTATTGTAACAGGTCCTAATGCACCTTGTATTTTGGGAATTGACTTTCTGAGAGAAGGGCGTTTTAAAGACCCTAAGGGTTACAAATGGGCTTTTGGAATAGCAACTGTAGAAATTGATGGAGGAAAATTGAAGTTGTCCATTAGACCTGAGCTTTCAGATGAATCTGCAGTTGTGGGACAACATGAGATAGAGGATGTAAAGCTGCCGGTTGCTTCTCAAACTGTGCATCACAGACAATACAGAACCAACCGTGACTCTTTGGTGCCCATTCAAAACTTGATTCGTCAGTTGGAGAGTCAGAAGGTCATCAGCAAAACACATTCACCTTTCAACAGTCCAATCTGGCCTGTGAGAAAGCAGAATGGAGAGTGGCGTCTGACAGTTGATTTCCGTGCCTTGAATGAAGTAACTCCACCCATGAGTGCAGCTGTACCAGACATGATGGAGCTCCAATATGAGCTGGAATCCAAGCAGGCCAAATGGTATGCTACCATAGACATTGCTAATGCTTTCTTCTCTATTCCCATAGCAGAGGAATGCAGGCCTCAGTTTGCTTTCACCTGGAGAGGCATTCAGTACACATTCAATCGTTTGCCCCAGGGGTGGATTCACAGTTCAACCATCTGCCATGCAGTGATCCATGATGCTTTGGAGAAAGGTGGAGCTCCAGAACACATTCAGTTCATCGATGACATCATCGTCTGGGGTGAGACTGCTGAAGAAGCCTTCGAGAAAGGTAACAAAATCATTGACATTCTCTTGCAAGCTGGTTTCGCTATCAAGCGAGACAAGGTGAAAGGACCTGCCAGAGAAATCCAGTTTCTGGGAGTGAGGTGGCAAGATGGTCGCCGTCACATCCCAATGGATGTGATAAACAGAGTCTCCACCATGGCAAATCCCATCAACAAGAAAGAAACTCTGCGTTTCTTAGGCATAGTGGGATTTTGGAGACTGCACATTCCTGGATACAGTCAGATTGTGAAACCTCTCTATGATGTGACCCGAAAGAGAAACAGTTTCCAATGGGGTCCTGAGCAACAAGCAGCCTTTGACCAGATCAAGCGAGAGGTAGTCCAAGCGATGGGTCTGGGACCTGTCCGAACTGGTCCAGACATTAAGAACATTCTGTACACGGCCGCGAGTGACAATGGTCCAACCTGGTGCTTATGGCAAAGAGCTCCAGGGGAGACACGAGGACGTCCTCTTGGTTTCTGGGGTCGTGGCTACAGAGGCTCAGAGGCAAACTACACTCCAACAGAGAAAGAGATTTTAGCTGCTTATGAAGGAGTGAAAGCTGCTTCTGAAGTGATTGGAACTGAGTCACAACTTCTTCTAGCTCCTAGATTGCCAGTTCTGAATTGGATGTTCAAGGGCAAAGGTTCTTCACCACATCATGCAACAGATGCTACCTGGTCTAAGTGGATGGCTCTGATAACACAGAGAGCTCGAATGGGAAATCTCGAAAGGCCTGGTTTGGTGGAGGTGATCACAAACTGGCCAGAAGGCACAAGCTGTGCTAAACCTCCAGAGGAGAGAGTAACTCGTGCTGAGGAAGCTCCTCCTTACAGTGATCTGTCTGATGATGAAAAGAGATATGCTTTGTTCACAGACGGTTCCTGTCGTCTTGTTGGGAACAAGCGGAGATGGAAATCTGCAGTGTGGAGCCCAACGCGCAGAGTTGCAGAAGCGAGAGATGGAGAAGGAGAATCCAGTCAATTTGCAGAGGTAAAAGCTGTCCAGCTAGCTCTTAACATAGCTGAACGTGAGAGATGGCCAAAGCTTTATCTCTACACCGACTCGTGGATGGTAGCCAATGCCTTGTGGGGTTGGCTGAAAGACTGGAAGAAGAATGGCTGGCAGAGGAAAGGAAAGCCTATCTGGGCTGCAGATCTGTGGCAAGACATTGCTGCTCGCATTGAGAGAATCCCAGTGAAAGTGAGACACATCGATGCTCACATTCCTAAGAGCAAAGCTACTGAGGAACAACAACACAACCATCAGGCAGATCTAGCTGCAAGAGTTTCCCAGGTGGACACAAACTCTGATCCTGATCCTGATCTTGACTGGAAACACCGAGGTGAGCTGTTCTTAGCTCGGTGGGCCCATGACTCGTCAGGACATCAAGGCAGAGATGCAACCTACCGATGGGCTCGTGACAGATCCATTGACATTTCCATGGATGCTATCACACAAGTCATCCATGACTGTGACATTTGTGCTGCTATTAAGCAGGCAAAGCGGATCAAGCCCTTGTGGTACGGTGACCGATGGTCCAAGTACAAGTATGGTGAAGCCTGGCAGATTGACTACATCACTCTACCTCGTTCTCCATCTGGTAAGCAGTATGTGCTGACTATGGTAGAGGCAAGTACTGGATGGCTGGAAACTTATCCAGTTCCTCATGCAACTGCACGTAACACCATTCTTGGTCTGGAAAGACAAATCCTGTGGAGACATGGAACTCCAGAGAGGATTGAGTCAGACAACGAAACTCATTTCAAGAACAATCTTGTAAAAAACTGGGCCAAAGAGCACGGCATTGAGTGGATATTCCACATTCCCTACTATGCCCCAGCTGCAGGGAAGATCGAACGCTACAATGGTTTGCTGAAAACCACTCTCAAAGCCATGGGGGGTGGATCTTTGAAAAACTGGGAGAAACATTTAGCACAAGCAACCTGGTTGGTGAATAGTAGAGGTTCAGTGAATCGAGCTGGACCTGCCCAATCAGATTTGTTGCGAAAGGAGGAAGGTGATAGAGTTCCTGTTATCAGAGAAAAGAATCTGTTAGGCAAAACTGTTTGGGTATTTTCTCCTTCAGGAGAGGCCAAACCTGTCCGAGGGGTGGTTTCTGCTGAAGGTCCTGGTCACACCTATTGGGTGATGCAAGAAAATGGTGAAATTCAGTGTATTCCACAAAGAAATCTAACTTTGGCTGAGAGAGGTTAAATTCAGAGTGTTGCGCAGACACAGCATCGCGCCCAAGAGGAGAGTTCATGAGATCTACGGTGCACGAACCCTGAGAGCCCTGAGTCACCTGAGAGTCCCTGTTCCTTCCTTCGCTCCATCTGCGAGGAAACAAGCTGTTTGCTGTTTTTCCTGTGATTTGACTCTTTTGAATCATCTACATCTGAGATAGCCGGAATGGACTATGGTCTTTATTCACCTAGTGTTGTAGATATTATTTTAGATTAGATAAATGATAGTAGCAGCCAATGGAATTGTTTAGAAGGGGTGGACTGTGATGGTTTGAAACTGTCTTTTTAATTTTTCCTTGCAAAGTTCAGAACAGAGAAAGTGAAAGAATGTAAATAAGTCACTATTGGGTGTAAGAAAGCAAAATAACGATTGTTCTAAACACTTCCATTGGATAGATAGAAATGTTTAAGAACTATTACCCAAAACAAAGTAGGCATTCTGCACATTCTGCGTTCTGCAGTGGGGGCAGTTGCTGGGCTGTCTGGCTGCTGTTTCTTCTTCTCTTCTGGCTGAAGATAACACACTGACCTTGGCAGCTAAGTTAACAACTTTCTGCTTAACTAACTCTGCTTCTCTGTCCAGGGGGGTCTGGGGGGGAAGCTCCTGGGAGAGGGAGGCCCCTTTGGGAGGGTCCCCTTGGGGGGAAGCAAAGGGAGATCGATTGTGCTTTTTCTGTTGATTGTATATATTTGTGAATGTTGTGAATTTTGTATATTTGTACATATTCATTGCATTTCATTGTAGATTTTAGACTCTGCTTGTAAATACAGCTTTTCATTTGCTTCCAGACTGAGCTAGCCTGGTTATTGTTGGTGGGGGGGGAATTTCAGCTCACACCGACACAACATGGAAAAATCTGTTAAAAAATTACAAATAACATCAAAGGAGGCAATTTAAATATTGTTTCTGTTCTTTAGGACATAGAACAGGAAGTTTTTCTTCCTTCTGTATTCCATTCCATTCAGCAGGGAGATTGCTGCAGCTTAATTTGCCTCATTATGTATTTAGCAGAATCAGCAAACAAGTTCAGCACCTGAATGCCTAAAAGGGATCACACACGTGGGGAAGTGTGCAGGAGGAGTCTGAAGTACACAATTGCAAGCTCAAAATCTTTGTAGGTAGAAGCAGCTCTCTAAAGTCTGTCTGTGATCCTTGCTCCTGCAGACACAGTAACCACGAGTGAGGGAGCTGCTGTTCAGAAAGGCAATTGTTTGAGCAGCTGTGGTAAGAATTGCCTTCATCTGCTGTCTGCTCTGCTAACTAAACTTGTGTCTCAACACCTCTGCCTCTTGTGAAGCTGAGAGGGCTGCTTCAGCACAGGGCTGGGAGCATGGCACCTCACTAGCCTTGGTGGTTCCCTTCTGCTTCAAGAAACTTCTTGAAGGTGCTACAAAATCTACTGCAAACAAGGAATGAGTGGGTAAGAGCAGAACTTCAAGAGCAACCATCTCTCCTTCCTTCATAGTGGAAATGACCTGAGATCTCTGTCTTCCAACACTGATGGAAGTGCTGCCCATCCACCCACACTCATCTCCTGGCAGTGCCCGTAGTGGGTTTTGTTTTCATGGAATCATAGAATGGCTGGAGTTGGAAGAGGCCCCAAAGATCATAAACGTCCAGCCCCCCACCATGGGCAGGGACACCTCCTACCAGATGAGGTTACTCGAGGCCTCACCCAAACTGGCCTTGAACACCTCCAGGGAGGAGACATCCATAGCCTCCCTGGGCAATCACCTCCAGTGTCTCACCACCCTCACTGTAAACAATTTCTTCCTAATGTCCAGTCCAAATCCACCCTCCTCAAGCTTCAATCCATTCCCTCTTGTCCTACCATAATAAGCTCCTGCAAGAAGTCCCTTCCTCAGCTTTCCTGTGGGACCCCTCAAGCATTGGAAGTCTACTCTAAAGTCTCCCTGAAGCCTTCTCTTCTCCACGCTGAACAGCCGCAATGTCTGCAGCCAGTCCCCATAGGAGAGGTGCTGCAGGCCTCTGATCATCATACACAGAATCTCTCCCTTTTACATTTTCATCTGCTGCACAGATAATTTTAACCATCAGTGTTTCACTCTTTCAAAGACAATATTTAGACATACTGTCTGTGGAAAAGACTTTCCAGGCAAATACCATCAAAGACAGGCAAGAAATAATCAAGAGCAGCAGGCTGAATTTTGCTCCAAACTGATCTATGCTGAATAAAACTTTAGCCAAAATCAAATGCCAAATTGATTTCTTTGCTCAGCTCATTATCTGTACAACTGGAATATCAGTCTGAAGCTGATGGTTACAGTCTCTTTTCTAGACTCTTAGGACATCTTCCAATGTAAATACTAAAAATGTTTGAACAGTACCAATCCATAAAAGCTGATGGAACATCTTACTATCTAAACTGACACTACCTCTTAATCCCCTCCCCACCCAAGTCCTGTCCAGCATTCATGAAGTTCAACAAGAGCAAGTGCAAGGTTCTGCACCTGGGCCACAACAATCCCCACTATCAACACAGACGGAGGGAGGAGGAGATAGAAAGCAGCCCTGCGGAGAAGGACCTGGGGGTGCTGGTGGACGAGAAGCTGGACAGGAGCAGGCAGTGTGAGCTTGCAGCACAGAAGGCAAATCACAGCCTGGGCTGCATCCAAAGCAGTGTTGCCAGCAGAGACAGAGAGGTGATTCTGCCACTTTGCTCTGCTCTGCTGAGACCTCACCTGGAGCACTGTGTGCAGGTCTGGAGCCCTCAATATAGGAAGGACATGGACCTGATGGAGAGGGTCCGGAGGAGGGCCACAAATATGATCAGGGAGTTGGAGCAGCTCTGCTACGAGGCCAGGCTGAGGGAGCTGGGGGTGTTCAGCCTGGAGAAGAGAAGGCTCCAGGGAGACCTAAGAGCAGCCTGCCAGGACCTGAAGGGGGCTACAAGAAGGATGGAGAGAGACTGTTTGCAAAGGCCTGCAGGAACAGGATGAGGGACAATGGCTTCAAACTAGAGCAGAGCAGATTGAGATTGGATGTTAGGAACAAATTCTTTACCATGAGGGTGCTGGAACACTGGAACAGGTTGCCCAGGGAGGTGATTGAGGCCCTATCCCTGGAGCTATTCAAAGTGAGGTTTGACAAGGCCCTGGGCAACCTGATCTAGTTGGGGATGTCACTGCTGGGTGCAGGGAGGTCAGACTGGATGAGCTTTGGAGGTCCCTCCTGGCCCGGACCATTCTATGCTTCCATGGTTCAGCAAGATAGGCTCCACACATCCAAGGCAGAGCTCACTTCTGAAGTGTCCTGCCTCCCTCTGCACTATACTGAGACAAAGTCTAAAGCTGCAGGTATTTTCTGGCAGGCTTGAGGCACTTCATATGGTGTATTTTAGAAGAACTCAAAAGGTGCATCTGCTGGCTGCCCTCTGTCTGTTCCAGATGTGCTCCTCTTGGCTAAAAGAGTGTGAATGTATAGCAACAATAAAGATGTCCTCACAAGTCAGGGCAGGTACTTCATCTTCAGGCTGTTGAAAACCTGTGGGCTTTTAGGAGCTGCAGAGGATACTTCCCTCCCTTTGGAAACCCAGCCTATGGATGCCCTTTCAAGATGAAAAGCACAGTTTCTATGAGGAAGCCACAAAGAACCTGCAGAGAATCTGCTGGAATTGATTATTGCATTATTGTCTGATTATTGCATTGAAAAAGTGCAGCTGTTCCCCTCCACTTGCTATGTGGTAAAAGCTCCTCTGGTTTTCAGAAAGTAGACAGGAATCTGACTGTATCTTCATTTCTACTGTGTTGTGGTCCTAGGATGTTATGTTGAGTTGGAAGCTGCTTTTTCTTTTCCTCTGTAGCACTTTGTAATTTCTCTAGGCCTGCTGTAGCCTCTCTTGTGTAACAGAGCAGATGGGAGAAAGAACAGAGTGGGGCAGAATCCAGTAACATCCCTTGGATGGTTGGACTGGCAGATTGCAGGAAACTGCGTTGATGATACCTGCCAAGTCACCAATCAGTCTGAATCAATTAATTGTCAGACTGGCACACAACTCCTAGCAGGAAGCTCTGTGTCTCGTTCCCTTTGGTCTTCTTTGCTGTTCTATTTTTATCAATTCAATGTCACACTTATTTTTAAAAAAATAAATAAAATAGTTTCACTTTTTTTTGTATGAAGGTTCATCTTTTTGTTTACTGACATCTTGAGTGCCCATACTTCTTGTAATGCTGTAGATAATGCATCAAAGTCAAGGCAGCCTGATTTTGTTTGTGTTTAATGTTTCCTGGATAACAAATTGCTTTCAGGAAGTGAAAATATTATTCAAGGGAAGATATGTTTTTAAGATAGCAGAAGTTAAAGCATCAGTGACAATGCTGGAGAAGGAAATATGGTTTATTTCTTCATTAGCAACATCCTCTGGCCCCTTCACTTAACTGTTTTATTTTCTGCTCTTGCATGTGTCTTTCTCCAGCAGTGATATTGCTGCTGGCTTCGCACAAATGACCTTGTTTATGCCTTCATATTTATTCCCAGCACCCAGCTATGACATAGTACACAAATGGAATATGCAGGTTGCTAGCAGCATTTAAATTCAAAATTGGCTCCAGCAGAGGCAACTCTTTCCTTGGGCATAGTGAGGTCTAACCCCACCAACCTTATTCCTGATGGGAGAAACTTTCTGATCCTTATTTCTTCCAGGGCAGAGAGCACGGCAGCCCCATGCTGGCACTGGATCAGTAGGCACACGCAAAGCAGGAGCTGCCCTGTGCAGCCCTCATGGGCATACCCACCACCTAGGGAGCATTGCAGCTGCTCTTTGTCTAGAGATTATTTTTTTTCCTGAGTTGCTCTTGCAACAGAGATCTGTGTCTCATCTCCCTGCCTGCCCAAATGCCTGTGAAGATGCAAGTCTCCAGCCCCAGCGGGAGCAGCGTTTCACAACGCAGTGGGAGCACCCCCACGTCCTCATACCTGCTGTTATCAAATCTGGGATAACATTCATTAAAGCTGCTGTGGAATGAAGAGAAGCCACCTGCCTGGCTACACCAGCACTCCCAGATCCACCACATCCCCACTGATAAAATGTAGTGCTTTCATGAGTGGGTTGGGAGCTGCAGTGGGAGCTCTGTGCAAAAACCCTGCTCTTCATGGACTCAGCAAAAAAAATTTGGTTTTCACAAGTGTAACTTTCTTTACGACTTTTTTTTTTTTTTGTCACTGTGTGGAAGATATGATCCACTTGTAGAAGTGGAGGCCTGGCCCGTTAAAAGCAGGTGTTCTCTTCCAGTCCCACGTTGCCATCAGCTGTCTCAAGCCATATGTGATTGTGCAGGGAAAGGTAGCCCGAGCTGGAGCGAGAGCACGTCTGGAACTGGCTAAGTTTGCCTCCAATGGAAATGAAAATGTGTCAGAAAAGAAGTGAATGTTAAATACTGCAGCCTGTGCAGCACCTAGGAGAATCTTAGAACCTGATATATGCAAGTCACTACGGCACATCACATGGATTTTGTGTTGGTGTCGTGTCCACTGAGGGAAGAGAAATATTGGAATTCTCAGCATCTTAAGATAATGATGAGCACAGCATCTCCTTATACAAAGTTGACCTATTAAAAGATTCCTGAACACATGGGAATCAGCTGAGTGGGTTCAGAGCATGCTTGGTGTTCTCTGTCCTTTGAGCGTGTGGCTTTGAACTAGAAGCAGAAGCCTGTAGATGATGACTGAGTGGGGACCTTGGACAGCCTGTGGTCTGTCACATCCCATGCCTCAGCCTTCACCTAGACTCATGTCAGAGTGGAACTGCACTGGGGCAACAATGCTGCTGGATCTGGCAAATCCAAGTACTAGGGAGATGACAGGAACAATGATTTTAAACTAGGGCAGGGCAGCTTTAGGTTAGACATGAGAAGGAAGTTCTTCACAATGGGCATAATGAAATACTGGAACAGGTTGGCCAGAGATGTGGTGGAGGCCTCATCCCTGGAGACATTCAAGGTCAAACTTGATGGGGACCTAAGCAACCCATTGTGGTTGGAGATATCCCTGTTCACTGCAGGGGGTTGGACGAGATGACCTTTGATGGTCCCTTCCAACCCAATGCATTCTATGGTTCTATGAGATCAGATGGCCACATCCCAAGAATAAGAGCTGACATGGTTTTCAGAAGCACAGATCCTCTGAAGACAAAGCATAACTGCACAAGTGCATGTCTGTCATGGGGGTGAAATCCTTGTCTGCACACACACCTGGAGATTTCCAGTGCACAACTTTTCCCAGAGCCACACAAGACACAGAATCACAGAACTGTCAGGGTTGGAAGGGACCTCAAAGATCATCCAGTTCCAGCCCCCCTGCCATGGGCAGGGACATTTCACACTACATCAGGTTGCTCAGAACCACATCCATGCTGGCCTTAAAAACCTCCAGGCATGAGGCTTCTACCACCTTCCTGGGTGACCTGTTCCACCACCTGTCTCACCACCCTCATGGTGAAGAACTTCTTCTTATCATCTAATCTACATCTCCCTTCCTATAGCTTGGATCCATTCTCCGTCCTCCCTGTCCTATCACTCCCTGACACCCTAAAAAGTCCCTCCCCAGCTTTCCTGTAGCCCCCTTCAGATACTGGAAGGCCACAAGAAGGTCTCTTCAGAGCCTTCTCCTCTCCAGACTGAACAACCCCAACTATCTCAGCCTGTCCTCATGGGAGAGGAGCTCCAGCCCTCTGCTTATCCTCGTGGCCCTTTTCTGGACCTGCATGCCCAAATGACAAATCCCATATCAAATCTTAGTCATCTTTAACATGCTTTATTCTTGCCCTTAGGGTTTCTTTGGACACTTGCCACTCTCTTCCCACATCAGTGCATTATTGAATAGTAAGTTAGACCTATTAAAAAGTTGCTTTGAGTTGGCTGAAGGGTAGAGTTTGAATGGTTGCACAAAGGATTTTTCCACTGATGAACCTGGCATATGATGACTCTCTCCCTACACTTGTCCAATTAATTTTGTGTTTAAACTTGAAAAAAAAACCCAGTCCTGCTGTATCAGAATAGTTCCTGTTACACTTCAATGTGATTTTGATCACATTATACTGCAGAAGTAGCACTGGCCTTCCTTCAAGTCTAGGTGAGAAGCTAATTGGTTTCAAACTGTTTTAAATATGCTGAAGTTAGAGTTGTCAATTATTTTTCCTGGAACAATAATAATTCCTCAGATTGAACTCTGCTTTGTTAAAAAGGTTTAAAAGCTCAGATGATTAAATAACTGCCACTATTTTCCTTGTTTCCTCTGCTTTCACATTTAGAATCCTTTGGTTGCTGACCTCCAGATCCTGTTAATTTTGATTAGATTTTGCTCTGAATTTAAAGCTCCCCCACTTCTTTCAAATTAGTCTTCTGTTAATATATTTTCCACTGCTCAAAATTACTTCAGGAGCTGGTACCAAAGGCACCGTGGCAGCATCATTTAATAAGCTTTCTATTCATGCTTGCTTTTAATGTCTTTTTACTGATCTAATCAATAATTTTAAAGCAGCCTCGTGCCGTCTTCGTAGCCATCTCTCACCAAATTGATTACAAATTCTTTGTAATGGGCATTCAAGGCTAATGTGCCATTATGAAACTCAACTATAGAAATGCAATAGTGCTGAACACACAGAGAATTGCCTACAGAATTCCACTTGAGAGTTAGTTACACAAAATTATCACCCAGTTCCCACAGAGACAAATGCTCCTGCAGACACTGCCTTAGAGGTGCGTTGGTCCCAGCGCTGCACTCGGAGCACACGTTCTGGTTACTCACAGATTTCAGCACCCTTTTAGTCTTCTACATCTGTTGTCACAGAACATTTATCACTTTGGATACATCATTATCTGTGAAACAGGGATTAGGATTTTGTTGGATAAGACCCAGCCATATGTGAAATCAGAACAAGGGTCATTACCTTTAATGCCTTTTTATCTCTTTAGATGTTGGAACAATTATCACTTGGAAAGAAAGGAGGACCAAGAGTGAGAGTGGGCATATTCCAAGGTGTTCCAGACATCTGTTTGTCTGGATCAGTGTGCAAAGCCTCCTCAGGGGTACATTGCAAAAGCCACTGTATGGAGAGAAGCATGTGCTGGAGAGTGGTGGGATGCTTCTGGAGCAGAGTGACCATGTTTCCTGATGGAAGAAGGAGGATTTCCTTGGCTGCCTGTGGCCAGAGCCATTATTCCAGTTTGAGCACTCTGTTTGCAAGTGATTTAGGGTTTAACAAAATATATCAAACAGATTTGATCTGGAAGCCCGGAGGAGTTAGCTGTAGTTTTGAAGGGTTTTTACATGAAAAGCCAATATCCATTTTATGAGTATTAGGAATATAGGATTCACCTTGCCAGATCAGATTGATCTAGTGCAAGATCCATCTATCAACACTGTCCAGTATTGATGTCTGATACTGCTTGAAGAGTTCTTGGTTATATCTCTACCAGCTGCTCACCCTGACCCTGAACAGCCAGATAACTTTTATCCTGGTGTGCAGGGATTTATGACCCTCCTATATTTCTATTATCTGAGTGTAACTGCAGACGTTTTATGGGGGTACTTTTGTTTTATTTCAACTGTTGTTTTTTTTTTCTAATTGCCTTTGAATCTTACTGAGCTTCCCTATTCTTAGCTGCAAGGCTGAGCTGGTGTCACTGCAGCTTAGGAGGTTTAACTAAAAGAATGCATTAAAAAGGATGCTTATGAAGCCAGGCATACTGCTTTGAAAACCTGGAGCCAGACATCTGGTCCTGCTCCCACTGGCATCAGGGGGGCCTGCTGCTGGTGACATTCGTGGGAAGAAGAGGAGATCCTGCAGGTGGGGATTTTTGAGGGGTTTGTGCTGGGTGCCGTGAAGTCATGATCAAAGCCCTGTCGTCTGAGGTGTGTGCAGCACAGGGGAGGGAGCTCTCAGCACCTGCTGGAGCCTCTCTCAGACTGAGCTGACACACGGTGGGCACAGATGAGGAGAGGCTTTGCAGTAGCTCCAAATATCCCTTAAGAGCCTCTCACTTCTCCTGCCCACTTGAGTGTGGCATGGCATGTTCAGCTTCCCACCTTCCTGCTAGATAAAGGGAACTGGAGCTGCAAGGGGGTCCCTGCTCTGCCCCTGGGAGAAGGCTTTCTGGAGCACCCGGAGGGAGAAAGGAACTTCATTTTCTTGTTTTCTGGGGACTTTATCCATGTACAGAGGCATCTACAGACTATTGTGAAGGCAGGATAAATGTCATGAAAGTTGTCTAGATGGTCATTGTAGGTCCTTCCAATGAAAAGATATTCCATTATTCCATTATGCCATTCCATTCCATTTAATTATATTCCTTTTTCCTTTCTCCTTTCTCCTTTCCTTTCCTTTCCTTTCCTTTCCTTTCCTTTCCTTTCCTTTCCTTTCCTTTCCTTTCCTTTCCTTTCCTTTCCTTTCCTTTCCTTTCCTTTCCTTTCCTTTCCTTTCCTTTCCTTTCCTTTCCTTTCCTTTCCTTTCCTTTCCTTTCCTTTCCTTTCCTTTCCTTTCCTTTCCTTTCCTTTCCTTTCCTTTCCTTTCCTTTCCTTTCCTTTCCTTTCCTTTCCTTTCCTCTTTCCTCATTACTAAATGCCTCCCAAAGATCCATCTGACAGAAGGCACCTGCAGGCATAAGGTGTCCTGCCTGTAGGGGATGGGTGGAAGGTTGGTTTGGAATAGCTCTTTGTCAGTTTGATTGACAATGTCCTTAGTGACTTCAGCTATCAGGCTGCAAGAGGCAGAAAACAATTCCTTGTCCAGATCAAGAGTGCATGCCAGAGCAGCAGGCTTTGCTTGCTCATTCTGCAGATCCCTGTCCTGATGAGGAGAGGCCACAAGCAAGTGCAAGTAATTCACTTTCCACACCCATTCACTTTTGGGCTCCCTCACTAAGATTAATTCTTCTCCTTTATATTTAATAGCAGCTTTAACTAACACACAAAACCAGCTTTAGGAGTATCAGCAAACCAATCTCCAACCAGGTAGACATCAGCTGTGGTGGGTTTGTAGGACAGACAGCTGTGCAGTGCCAACTTAACCAAGACCACCAGCAGAGCAGCAGTCACAGTCCCAGTTTTAAAGCTGGTAACCTCCAAGAACTACATAAAAAGTTGAGATTTTTCTCATTTCTCTTACCACTGCTCTGAAATTTCCCCTCTGTTTCTGAAAAAAAAAAAAAAAAAAAAAAAGCTCTTTATTTCATGCTTGGCACAAGAAATTCCCCAGAATGCCTCACAAAGCTTTAATAGCAAAATAGCCTCCTCTTTTTCTCATGGAATCTATGAACAGATTTTTCTCCAAGGCCTCAGGTTTGTTATCCAAAAGATATTCTGATGAATTCCAGCCCCCATCATAGTCAGAACCTGAATAAAATTTGAATTTACCTAAGTAAAATAAAATCCCAGCTAAGTATATCCTGAAGCTGGAACCTAGTGTTGACTCCTTTGGATCAGAACATGAAGCCAGTGCTTAGTCCACAACCACAGTGGACCTGCTCCTCAGTTCAGGCATGGTTCATTCACACGAGAAAAGCTATTTTTGTAACACTTTGGCTTCTGCTGGCAGGGATCTTCGATGGAATCTCTACAATTGGAGGCTGAGCAGCTATCAAACATATGCTGTGAAATGCAGAGCGGAGTGTCTGACCCTCCACTCCAGCGCTTCCCAGCCTCAGGCTCCATGGCATCCTTTTTCTGAGCCCTCAGGTGCCAGTTTGTGCACAGAGTGCCAGCTCTTCCCTCCTGTCAGTGCCAGCCCCATTCTCATGTCTGATCTAAATAGGGTTTTGGCAGTGCTTGAAGCATGCGGTAGAAGCATGTGTGTGTGTTTGGCCCGGGACGCTCTCCTGTGCAGCTCCTTCAGAGGAACATGGCAGACTGATCTGAAAGTGCCTGAGAGAGGGATGGCTTATTTGTCTCCCCTGCCAGGACCTGGGATGCGCTTTAAAAGCACAGTTACCCTGGAATAACTGAGCTACACCAAAGACAGGCAAAGTGGTGCCACCTCCCAGCACTCACAATGCAGCGTCACTCATTGCTAGGACAACTCAGTCTCTGCCTTTGTCACCTGTAGCATCTCTCAGGCCTCATGCCAGGGTCTCAGGGCAGGTTGGACAGAAGACACCAATCTTGTGTTATGATCTTTACCATGAGAGTACACTTTACCATGAGAGTATGATCTTTACCATGAGAGAACACTGGAGCAGGTTACCCAGGAAGGTGGTTGAGGGCCCATCCTTGGAGATATTCAATGTGAGGCTCAACAGGGCTCTGGGCAACTTGATGTAGTTGAGAATGCCCCTGTTGACTGCAGAGGGGACTGGACTGGATGACTTTTGGAGGTCCCTTCCAACTCAGACCATTCTATGATTCTATGATTCCATCTTCAGGCCTTTTTAGAAGAAAATGGCATGAACAATGCAAGGTGGAGCTTCCTGCATGTCCTGAAGCTGGCCCAGCATATTCTTCCCTGCTCTGTTTGTCCTTGTTGTGCAAGAAGTGTCAACCTGGCTGGAAACACAGTGTCAATATTTTGCACTCCTGCAGTGGTGTACAAACTGAAGGAAATATTGCTGCATACCAGTCTGTGCTGGGTTAACAGAGGAAGCAAGTTTCCTCCTCTCTCTGGAGCAGCTCAATCTGTGGTGTGGTGCATGATTTAGCAGCATTTCTGATGTTTCCCTGATTAATTCTTAAACAGGTCTCCTAGCAACAGACGAAGGACGACCACGAGTACTTTGCCATAGGAGAAACATCTTTGAATTTTCCCGTGGTGTCAGATGTTAGGATCCTTACTTCCCCATTTATGAGTGTGCACAAAGGTCTCTGGCATGCAGTCACTTCTCCACAGAGATATTCCTGGGATAAGGCACTGGGTTGGGAAAGCTTCTGTGAACACCATAGAAAGGAGCAAAGTAACTCATTTCTTAAAGTTCCAGCAACTGGATTTGACATTCACACTAATCACTTGCTTAAAACACTTCTTAAAAGACACCAGGGTCAATTTTAGAGATGTTTAGGATCCATTTTGTGCCCTTCTAGGTAATTCACAGAGGAAAAGAGTGAGAACAGTAAGGTGAGACTCCTGGTTGTTTTGTTTTTTGTTTTTTTTTTTGGTTGTTATTTCTGCAGACAGAGCAGCTGTATTTGCTAAGACTATCTGCAAATATATAGTTGAGCTGGAAAAAAAAAAGTGATGTTGTAATGTGACCCTTAGGCATTCATTATATGTGAAACTGAAATCACACCATAATAGAAGAAAAACTACCAATTCCAGGATTTCTTTCTACCTTCCAGCCTCTGAAAACCTACTCCTTTAAAAATTAGGCACAGTGCCTACAGAATAAAGTGTCATTAGCAAAAAAGCAGCAGGCTTCCCCTGAAACACAGAGTATCAGTGAAACTGGGCTGTGATCTGAATTAAAATCGTGCCAAAAGGCTGCAGCACTTGGGCATCCTTCTGGAAAAATAATGATGGAGCCTCAATGGCACACTGATCTTTGCATCCAACCTCCCAGTGGATGTGCTAGGAGGAAAAAAGTGGTGTTCTCCTAAGGGCAAGAAGAGAAGCAGTTAGCCCAGGGATGAGGTAATTGGATAATTGTAAGCTGTTAAACCTTTAATTAGACAGGACAGGACAAAGGGATCTCAGCAGACACATGGCCAAGGGATTTGTCCTCTCCTCAGTTCTAACAAAATTGTTGTTTTGATGGGTTTATTAATTTACTTCAGGATTAGATACTTCTCTTAGATGTGTCTTCATGATCTGGAAGTAAAATTAACATAACAAGCCTAGAAAGAAGACTCCTGGGGGAACCTCAGAGCTGCCTTCCAGTACATGAAGGGATCCTGGAGGAAGGCTGCAGAGGGACTTTTGCTGAGGGTGTCTAGAGACAGGCCAAGGGGGAATGGTTTGAAGCTGAGGCAGAGCAGGGTCAGACTGGAGCTGAAGAAGAAGTTCTTGAGTGTGAGGGTGGTGAGACTCTGGCACAGGCTGCCCAGGGAGGCTGTGGCTGCCTCCTGCCTGGGGGTGTTGCAGGCCAGGTTGGATGAGACCTTGAGCAGCTGAGTCTGGTTGAGAGGTGTCCCTGGGCATGGTTGGGGAGGTTGGAGGAGATGAGCTCTGAAGTCCCTTCCAACCTGAGCCATTCTATCATTCTATGATTCTATGTACAGAATACAGATTCCAAAGTGAAAAAGGAATTGGAAGTGCTGAAAAGCTGAGAAATAAGGGTAAAGACTTAGCTGAGGGGTTAGAGGTCTTTAGGAAGTGAAATCTAACAAAACAGTTTTGTTTTCCTATCAATTATGTCTGAGGAAGCAGGACTTTATCACAGAATCACAGAATGGTTTGGCTTGGAAAGGACCTCCAAAGGTCATCTAGTCCACCCCCCCTGCAGTCAGCAGAGACAGGGACATCTCTAAATTTATTAGTTTGCTCAGAGGCTCATCCAACATGACCTGGAATGGTTCCAGGAATGGGGCATCTCTTACACTTCTGGGCAACCTGGGCCAGTGTTCCATCACCCTCATTGTGAGGGTGAAATCAATCCCACCTTTAGAGTGTTTATTCTCTGTGTGGGGGTTATTGCTTCTTTAAAGTCTTGCAAGACTGAGCTCTCATCTTCCATCCCTCAGTCATTATCTTCAACCAAGTCTTTGCAACCTAAATACAGAGTTGCTGTCATTTCTGAAGACCATGCAGTGGGATTTGCAGGGAAATGGGAGTGTTTGCATTGCAAGGTGGGGTGGGCAAATGGACCAAGTGGGCTTGGGTTTCCCTGTGCCAGGGAGTAAGGAAGGGATCATGAGATCTGGAAACCCTTGGCATGCACTCAGGGATGCTGCTTCATCCTGTATGCAGAGCTCAGTACTGCTTCCAGCCCAGCTTGTCCTCTGCTTAGCTGTCTCCTAGAGCAGGTGTGTTCAAAAGTAGGAAGCCACAGCTCCCCTAGTTCCAGTGCTCAGCTCTCTCCATATCTGCACTGCAAGCAAGCAGCTCTCTATGCTGAGAGACAGCCTGGCAATTGAAAGCACTGTGTATTAGACTATCCATCATTAATATGAAGCCTTACAAGTATGTTTATTTTTTTTGTCTTTGGGAAACCAGCAGACTCAGATTCCAACTGTTCCAAATATGTCAGCATCAACTGCAGCTGCAGGGCTGGGAGAGTAAATCATAGGAGCCACCTTGATTTATACATCTGTCTGCTTCTGGGGAGCTCCGCTTTGATCTCTGTCCTTCTTCACTGGTTCACTCTGGGTGAATCCCACCACAACTGCTTGATTTTTATTCTCCAGTCTCCTGTAGTTCAAAATGCAGGGCCAGTTCCTGCAGGAGCTGCTGTTGTCAGAGCAGCTGAGCTCATCAGCACAACCCAGTTACAGCTTCCTCATCTCACACCAGGACACCCCTCCACAGAAACACTGGGTGCTGCTTTGCCAGCCCAGCCTGCCTTCCAGCATGAACAGCCCACTTGTCTCGAAGAAAGGTATTTCAGGAGATAAAAGATAAAGGTTTCCATAGCTTTTCAGCAGATGGCATCAATTAATCTGTCTTATAACTCAAAATGTTAATATTTTATAAGAATGAGGGAACATTCACTTATTTCATTCTTCTTCCCAGAGGCATACACTTAAAAAAATGTTTCCCAACTTATCTTAATTCTTATCTCCTATTTCATAATTACCATTTCACTGTACTTGCTGCCCCTGTCAGATTTTAGCTGTGGGTTTGGGGTGGTGTGGTTTGGTGTGTTTTTTTTTTTTTTTCCTTAAATTGAATCAAATAATAATTAAATTCTGAGGGTAACACCTCTGGCTATCTCTTCATAATTAAACCTTACTTTTTGCTTTAGAAATATTTGAAAGGAGAAGGCAATTGCTGGTAAGAATCCATGTCTGTCATCTGGGGGTGAGTTTGATGACTGAAGTGATTTTGGCAGGGAATTCAGAGGAGCTATACTTCATGCATTTAGATATACTGGCTTCTGGAAATTTTCTTTTTATTGGAGCTGGTTTGAAGAAGTCTGTGCTAATTTCAGCTGAGACAGAGTTAATTTTCTGCCTAGTAGCTGGTCCAGTGCTGGGGTTTGGATTTAGGGTGAGGATAATGTTGGTAACACACTGATGTTGGTCTGTTCTCCCTAGCATAGGGTGACAGCACAAGAGGAAATGAACTAAATTGTGCCAGGGTAGGTAGAGTCTGGATACTAGGAAAACAAAACTTGTACTGAAGGAGTGGTCAGGCTGCCCAGGGAGGTGATGGAGTCCCCATCCCTGGAGGTGTTCAAGAAACTTGTGGCCATGGCACCTGGGGACCTGGTCTGATGGCCATGGCGGGGTCAGGCTGATGGTTGGACTGGATGATCTTAGAGGGCTTTTCCAACTCCAGCAGTTCTACGATTCTCTGGTTTAGGTGTTGCTACGTAGCACTCATCCCAAGTCAAGGACTTCTCAGTTTCCCATGCTCTGCCACAGAGTAGGTGCAGAAGCAGCTGGGAGGAAGCATGGGCAGGACAGCTGACCTGAACTAGCCAAAGGGCTGTTCCATACCTCAGGACTGGCCATGCCAGTGCATAAACTGGGGCAAGTTGGCTGTGGGGAGCGTTGGTCACTGAGTGGTGAACAATTCCATTGTGCATCACTGTCTTTCTTGGGGTTTATTTGTCTCTCTTTTTGTTATCTTCCTTTTCATTACAATTATTCTTATTGCTATTATCATTGTATTTTATTTTCTTACAGTTATTAAACTGTTCTTATCTCAACCCAGGAGTTTTAATGTCTCCTGATGCCACTTCCCATCCCACCAGGGCAGAGTGAGGAGGGAGCAAGTGGCTCTGTGGTGCTGCTTAGCTACCTGCTAGGTTTAAACCAAGACAAAGTCCCAAATAAATGCCAAACAAAAAGCCAGGAGGTTTGTAAGCCTTTTGTCTTAAACACTGCTCTTGCTGAGCAAGGCAGGCAGTACAAATTGTTCTCTTTTTTCACTGTCCCTCACAGGCAGACTAAATTCTGCCACTGTTTAACGTACCTTGGACTCTTTTCCTAGATGTGTTCAAGGAGAATCTATCAATATTTGCGTAATGGGGCATTGGATTTTCCCTGAAAACCTAGGGCAAAATCCAAATCTTACTTTGCTGCAGAGGACTGAGGTAGAATTAGAGTGCTATTAATACAGTGAGAGCTGTGCCCAGGCTCCCATTCTGCTTAGGCACCAATCTTCCTTTGCTCCAGGCGAGGGTTACTTGGCATCTAAGATTCACAAAGTTGAAAAAAACCCTGCACTATAACCTTCTCAATATTTCAGAGTTTACATTGACAAAATTGCCCTTAATATTTTATTGGCCTAGCTCCTCACTGGGTGGCTTGAGGGCATTTTCCTCCAAATAAATAATGGTCAAGAAGATGTAAAATAATAGCTCTTTATTTTAGGGTTATTTACAGTCCCATGATTAAGTCATGAAACTGCAGAATATGCAAAGAGGTGATTATAACACTGTCAGTGTCAGGCAAGGTGTCTGACAAGAGTTAGCTGGGCAAGGACAGCTGTGGCAGCAACTTAGTTTGAGTCCAGCAGCAGCGGAATGCAAGACTTGAAAAGTGGTGTCAGAGGTGGAGGGGGAAAATGATCAGGATGACAGAGAAAATGATGCAAGTTTCCCCAAAGCTGCACTTAGAGCAGGGCAAGGAGAGGGCAGGGTAACTAATGTTGCAGGCAGGATGCTGTGCTTGTTCTTGGTGAGGTGGAGTGGTTCTGCAAGTCACGCTGGCTGGTCAGTGTTACACAGCAGCCTTCCTTACCTCACTGCATTGCGAGGCTTTCCAGCACTCTCAGAACCTGCTAACAGTTCAAAGTCCTTCTCCTTATGCAAAACCTTGACAATTATATCACATTTTAAATTGAATTACTTTAGCTGAATCTGTGCCTTGTGCAAAGGTTGTTTTCCAATTAATTAATCTGCTTCCTCCATATGTCACATTTCTCTTTTGTATCCTTCATGATCTTTCAGACACGAACAAAACTCATCCCAGATCCATATGTCTAGATATTTGCTGGGTTTCTGCCTTTCAACCTGCTTGCTTAAATCTAAACTTAAACTGAAAAGCTATTTTTCAAAACAATAGAAAGCTTTACAGTAGGTCATCTACTCATAATATACTTCGTGATGGTGATGATGCGAGAGCTGTTATCCCTGATGTGAACAGAGGGTGATGAAGGGACTGGACCACTGCCTGAGGAGGAGAGGCTGACAGCCCTGGGGCTGTGCAGTTTGGAGAAGAGAAGACTGAGAGGGGATCTGATCAATGTCTATCAATAGCTGAGGGGTGGGGGTCAGGAAGGCAGGGACAGCCTCTGCTTACTTGTACCCTGTGATAGGACAAGGGGCAATGGATGTAAACTGCAGAACAGGAGGTTCCACCTCAACACGAGGAAGAACTTCTTCACTCTGAGGGTCACAGAGCACTGGAGCAGGCTGCCCAGAGAGGTTGTGGAGTCTCTTTCTCTGGAGACTTTCCAGCCCTGTCTGGATGTGTTCTTGTGTGACCTGTGATGGATTCTATGGTCCTGCTCTGGCAAGGGGCTTGGACTCAATGATCTCCAGAGGTCCCCTCCAACCCCTAACATCCCGTGAGCCTGTGAACATTAATCTCAGCCATATAGCATCCACCTAAGGAAGCTATTGGGTATTTGGCCTTCTAATGCAATTGCAGAGCTGGAATAACTTAAGCCCATACATAATCAACAGGAACTCTGCAGATCACTGTCTAGTTGGCCACAACAACAGTATTCTAGAGCAGTTAGCACCTAATCTAATTAGTTTCCTTGAGTAAAAAAGAAAAGAGAGAGAGAGCCAGTATCTCTCAGGGTTTATAATGTCTAGTTTTTAATCCTATAATTAGCATTGCAGTGGCTTATCCTGGTAGAATGAGATAGTCAAAGTTATCAGCTTTGCTACCCAAATTAGAACTCTTAGTGTCTCCCAGCTCAAACTATCTCAAAATAATTATAATCATAATTTCTGAGGGAAAGTACAGGAATCTCATAGCAGTGTTGTGTCCTCACAGAGGGTGTTTGCTGATAAAAAAGGAGCACCTCATTATTTTCCACTGGTTCTCAGAGGTTAGGCTGGCAGAGGACAATCCTCTGGTATCCTCACATTTTTCTGTACAAAATCACAGTAAAGTGCTTGGGGTCTTGGAGACCTCTGGGCTTCTTGATAAAGGAATTGTTACTGCAACCCAGGAAAAGGAGAATGCTTGAACAGCTGCTGCTCCCAGCTGCAGTAGTCTCAGCCATCCCTGTTCTGGGAAGGCTCAGAGGTCAGTGGACCAGCAAAATCTTCACTAATAACAGTCAAGCACTAGAAAACTTTGAGGTAAGTCCTCTCCAGCTCTGTTCAGTCCTGGGGCTTGATATCAGAAAATGGATTATTTACCTCTACCTATCTTTTTCTCTATCCTGCCTTTAAGGTAAAGAAAAAAAAAAAAAAAGCATCCGTTGCCTAAACATCAACCTCTGATCTACAGCCTAATGGAAATTGTTCATAGTTTAAACTTTGGGAAAATAAAAGGCTGTTACCATTAACTATTGACTGTGATGACTGCCACAAGACAGCCAAGAAATCTTAAATGTTCTGCTGATCTTGTGCCACCAATTTTCTTCATTTCTGGATCAGCTGCTCTTGAGTGCAAAGCTGCATTTCGCTTCCCCCAGATTTGTTAACACAATGGTGGAAGACTGAGCATCAACTAAAGCTTGAAAGACTTCAGTCTTTAGGAGAAGATGGTAGAGAGAAGGGAGCTCTGGTTATGGCAGCTTTGTGGGGATCAGTACATGAGCTTTGGAGTTTTCTGGATCTTGCTTAATTTTTTTTTTCAGATCTTGGCAAAACAGCAGAGCTCCTTCTGCAGGGGCTGCACTGGAGTGTGAAAGGAACAGAATATATATCAGCACATCAGATCTGAACAGAATATATATCAGCAACATCAGATCTGGAGTTCAGTTATGCTGTTAGGAATCCATTAACAAAAAAAATTATTAATTTAGTAGGTTATAAAAAATAGTAAGTGCTATAAAAAAGGAAAAAAACTTCTACTCCAAGGTGGTTTGTTTTGGGTTGGGTTTTTTCCTTCTTTATTTGTATTTTCCATGCTAAGGACAGCTAGTGAAAAGCACATGGTTTTCACTTCAGATTTTACCCTGTAATTCTGAGTACACCTTAAAGCATGAAGGATGAGGCATGGAATCCTAAGAATTATCCATGCTGCAGAAATAAGGAGCTGGTACCAGCATAGCTGTGTTCACAGCTCTGCTGACAAACAAGAGCAAAAAGAGAGGGAGGTGGTGAAGGGAGAAGAAAATGGTTTGTTAGCAGCGGTGAGAGCTCCGGGTCTGGGGAGCGAAACTCCAGATGTGGCAATTTAAATCTCTGAAATTTCAGAGGATCAGGAACATTTCTCTGACTGTCTTATTGAGACACAATACACAATCATCTGCCACAGAAGTGGAGCCATTTAATTTTAAGGCAGTTGGAAAATCCAAGTGAGGACATCTCTCATTCAAAGTGAGTGAGACTTGGCAGGTCCTTTACAGCTGACAAGAGTTAAGTCCTGGCGCAGGCTGTGAAGTTCTGGTTCATAGAGGCAGAGACTACAGAAGGGAAAGAAAAATCTTTAACAGCATCTATGACTGAGAAAATCAACGACTATTTCCCCTGAAAATCAGAAGGGAAATCAGAAGAGTCATTGGTGTGGGAATTTTTATCTCCAGATCAAAGAGTTCAGAGCAATACAGGCTGTTTATGTGGAAAAAAAAACCAAACACCAACCCATCTTTAGCACAGAGGGAAGAAAAAAGCTAACAAGCACATGGGAGTATGTGCTCTAAGAAGTCAATAAAAAATAAGTATTCATTACTAGAGAAGAAACATTTGCACAGTTCAGCAAACAACCAGTGAGTAACAGAGGGGAAAGGAGAAAGCATAACAAAGTTAGAGTGGGATCCCAGGAAATCAGGTTAAGAATCTCAAACTCACATAAGACAGAATGGGTTGGTAGCTCAGTTTGGACCATTAATGTGAGTGAGATCAACGATTTCATATCACAGGATCACAGAATGGTAGGGGTTGGAGGGGACCTCCAGAGATCATCCAGTCCAAGCCCCTGCCAGAGCAGCATCACCCAGGGCAGGTCACACAGGAACACATCCAGACGAGTTAGGAAAGTCTCCAGAGCAGGAGACTCCACAACCTCTCTGGGCAGCCTGCTCCAGGGCTCTGCCACCCTCACCATACAGAAGTCTCCTCATAGTGAGGCAGAGCCTCCTGGGTTCCAGCTTGTACCTGTTTTGTCTTGTCCTGTCAGTGAGCACCACCAAATAGAGCCTGGCATATTCATCCTGGCACCCACCCCTCAGATTCCCTCTCAGCCTTCTCCTTTCCAGAATAGACAGCCCCAGGGCTCTCACTCTTTCTTCATAGCAGAGATGTTCAAGTCCCCCAACCATCCTGATTGCTCTCTTTTGGACTCCAGCAGATCCTTGCCTCTCTTGAACTGGGGAGGCCAAAACTGGACACAATATTGCAGCTGTGGTCTCACCAGGGCAGAAGAGAGGCACAGGAGAAGCTCCCTAGATGCGTGGGACACATCTAGGGACCATTGGTCCTTTTGATCACAAGGACCATATGAAGGCTAAAAAAAGGGCTAAACTCTGCAAAGTGTTTAGTGATCAAATTTATGAAGTTATTCAAGTGACTAAACATATGCAGAAGAACCACAGTGGAGCTTTGAAAAGCACCTAGATATCACCACATACCCTTGGCCCCAACTCAAGATTTTGAAATGACCTAGGGTAAGACTTGTGAAGTCATTGAAGAGCCTCAAATATCTACATAAATCCTGAGGAGCCCTACAGAATGGCTTCACCAATTCACTGGCTTGACTTCTGTTAACAGTTTCAACGAATAGATTCCACTGGGCTTTGAACAGAAACTGTCAATGCCAAGAATTTCTCCATTAAACGTTCATCTTCGTGATCTGGGGTGTTAAGAATAACAATGTTCAGTGCTCTTTGCTGAACACCTAAATCCAAGCAGTTATCTGAAGCTATCTTTTGTGCTCTAAACTGTTCCCTATGCCTTTGTCAAGCATTGCCAGACAATTTCACTGTTATTTCTCCTGGCATAAAATTGGAGGTTTATCTTCAGATGTATCAATATAGTTTGGGTTCCATCTGCACTCGCTGAGTAAAATTAATTGGAGTCACATTTACCACCATCAAAATACTAAATGCAATAAGACTGCTAAATTGGAGAATGGGGTTGGATTTTTTTTCTGGTTTAGGTAGAGTTTAAACAAGGAATTTTCCTCTTCTTTCCTGGCTGTGGGAATTTTTAATTTTTTTTCCTATTGACTCTTAAACCCAAAGAAATAGAAGGAATTTAGCATAATGCTCTGCATTTTCTTTACCCTATTTGCAGTTAAAACCAGAATCCACACAGTCCTTTTCATTTTCAGCCCCCCCAGAGGAGAAATCACAGACTCTTCTATTTCTTAAAGAAAGAAAAAGGAAAAAAAAAGGAGCATTTGGAAAACACACAGAGAAAATGATTAACAGAGAAATGGAGCAGCAGCACTGATTGAACATTAGTGATCTGCTCAGCCACTAAGCTGCTCTGAGTAAGATGTGCCTCATATTCAGCACATTGTGTGCAGTCAGGATGCGAAAAGGAGTGTAAAGCTGGCTGAGAACTCCTGAATGGCAGCTGAAGTGCCGTCGGCCTCCAGAGAAAGGCAGAGCAATTGCCCTCCACTGGCTGCCAACGCAGTCCAGCAAAGCAGTGCTTTGCCCTCTCTTCTTCATGTAGATAGAAATGGCCTGCAGTTTTAATTTGTTCCTTGGTGAAGCCCCCGAGGCTGTTTTCCTGTCTGACCTCTGTTTATTTTGTGTCCACTGGCAAGACAGGAAGAGGAATGAAAACTGAATAAGAAGGCTTTACAAACATGGGGAGGTTTAACCTGCAGATCATCTCTACCTGGAGTCTGGCCACCTAACCCTTGATACCCTATGTTAAATGCGTATCTGATGGGCCTCTCTAACCCTGACTTAAAGTCCATCTCCACCTCTCACCATTTTCAGTACATTTTTCAGGGTGAACTCTTAAGATAACAATTTTCTTTTCCACTTCTGTTTCTGAACTACTTTCAACAAGTAGAGAATGGCAAAGGGTGTCTAAGGCATCTTTCATTTCTGAAGGGAACACCAGCTCTCAGCACCAGCATGTCAATGCAATTAGCCACATTCTTGATCTGATGCATTCCTCCCAAGCACTACCTTTGTGTTTGCTCTCAAGGACCACATGTCTACCACAAACCTTTCAAAAGGAGTGAAAAGGTTATCAATAGCTCTTCTGAGTTTGTGCTCAAGCATTCTGCACATTTTCAAACATCCCCCTCCCCGGGTCATGTTTTTCATTCTTAGTCTGCTGCTGTGGTTGCTGTGCCTTTAGACCCTGGGATACCATGCAAGGAAACCCTCAATAATGGTGTGCTGCAAGTGTTGACTTAGTAACCAACAGAAGGAGGGCTTTGCTGAACCACCCAACAGCTCCGTGCTTCCCTGCATCTCCCAAACTAATGAGAGTCCTCTAATTTAGATGGCAGGAATGAAGAAGCTCGGTGCTCTAGGCAGGGAAGAGATAAAGGGCTATAGTGCAGAGGAAGGGAAAAGGTGAAGAGCATCACCTTGGGATCCAGTTTGGATGCTATCAATCCCTTTCAGCCATCCCTTTTGACTAAAAGGTTTGGTTATGCCATCCAGGGGTTTTATTCCAAATGCCAAAGTGACAAGAACGATTAGAAAGTAATTGCCCAAATGCCTCAGTGTCCTCTGAGCTAGTCAGGATTGTTGCCTTATGAAGCTTTGGACAGAGGGAACATGATAGTCCTTTCATACTCCAGATTGCAAGCCAACAGACTGCCACCACACTGCTGAAATCCAGGGGCTCTCCAGGTCCCTACTTGTGTAATTCAGCTGCCTGTATTATGCCAACTGCACCAGTTCATGGAGTTCTCTTCAGTGGAAGAAAAGGAAAATTGCTACTGTCTGTCTTTGCAGACTATGTCAGAGAGAGAGCCTTGACCTTCAGCCCAGCAGAGGTGGGTAACCTCCCTCCCACAGTGTGCAGAGATGTTGTTCCTTGGAGCAATCTGACCAGCCTAGCCTGAACAACAGCTGGCTTGCATTCTTATAGGCTGCATATCTCCTGTGGCTGATCACGAGAAGAAACAAGGGAGGCCCAGAGAACAAGGCTTTGGTGGGAAGTGGAAAACAGGCCAAAGTAGAATTGGATCCTTTTAGGAAGAGGGCAGATAAGTATTGGCATAAAGCTTCCATATTCCCAAAGCCTTTACACTATGGACCAGTGTAAAACTGGATCTGGCTTCAAACTAGAGAAGAGCAGATCTAGATTGGATATTAGAAAGAAGTTCTTCACTACGAAGGTGATGGAATACTGGAACAGGTTGCCCAGGGAGGTGATTGAGGCCCCTTCCCTGGAGATACTCAAGGTGAGGCTCAACAAGTCCTTGGCCATTCTGATCTAGTTGAGGATGTCCCTGCTGACTGTGAGGAGGTCAGACTGGATGAGCTTTGAAGGTCCCTTCTGGCCTGGACCATTCTGTGATTCTCTCTGTGAGTGTTACTTATGCAAGCAAATGAGCACTTGGTTCTCTATGTGCAATATTTTATCCATCTGCAGAGTTCCCCTCCTTTGGAAGCACCAGACAATACCAACTGCCTCTCTCAGAGGTTGCCAACTGCCTGACAACATTGGATTACAAATGGCTTTCACTGAGCTTCAGGAGGAGTTCCTGTGTCACAGGAGAACTTGGTGTCTATGATCATTGCAGGGAATGGTTAAAAGAACCAAAGAGGTTGCATTCATATGGTAAATTTAGCCAAGTCATGTACATACCAGCATAGCTACCAGGTTTGATGGTGCTCAGATCAGTACTTGAGCTCACTGCCTGCATGTCCACAGTTCAAGCTCCAAAAGAGATTATAGGAACAAAGCAGATTGCATGCAGGATGGGCAAGCAAGAGCCAAGGGCTTTCCAGGGGATTAGAAAGCAGACAACTTTTAAACTGTGGCTTGTGTGAAAAAGAGGACCTTGGACTGGTTTATCAGGAGGTAATTCAGCTACTCTCTATGTTCTTGCATGAAGGGACTAGTGGCAGCTGCAAGAGTTGTCTCAGTTTGGGCTGTGCCCTGAACTCCTGACGTTTCCAGCTGCAGTGCCATGATTGACTGTGCAAGTGATGTGAGTCCAGCACAGTGCAAGGGTGAGCAGAGCAGTGTAAGCCATCCCTCAGCAGCCATTTAAACTAGACTGGCTTGAATTGGCCCTTTGCAGTCACACCACCTACAGCTGAGGAGAGCTTCAGAAAGCTGCCTGTGACACCTCTTAGCTTTCAGTTCTTCTTATCTCCTTGTTTCTTTATGACTCCGGCATCCAATCCATCATCCAAGCTGCATCTTGCTCAGAAGCAGCTCAGGCCAGTTGCCTGGAAGACAGCTAAAGAACAGAGAGCCTGTGAGCAGACCAGGGATCTGCCAGTGAGGTAGAAGCAGGACCTTGAAAGCTCATTAGTATGGCTGGATGTGACTGTCCCTCTGTATGGGCAAGGGAGGTCTGAACCCTATTCAGGGTTAAAAATTGCCATCTAGGTCAAAGACAGAGTAGCTCCTGGAGAGGGATAGAAGCTGTGAATATTCTGGTGTCAAGGTGAAAAATGTGAACTGCTCTCTTGGTAATAACTCTAAGAATTGGGTTTGGCACTTTTCCTTCTAAGTTTTGGCTTTTCTCTCCTGTTTGCATGAACTGAGCATCACACAATCATCTTTTCTTTAAGAAAGACCCACAACATTGTGGGTCTGCCTGTAACAGTGAGCAATAGTTTGAATATGTTCTGCCCCAGATCTAGACCTGGAGTTCTGCTCTAAGTTTTGTCTCAGCTCTCTCTTTAACTCCTTTCAGCTTAATCGGATTTTCATGAATCACAAATTCTTTCAGAATGTTTTACTGCAAAACATCTACAATCCCTTGTTACTGTTGTGGCAGATTAGAGAAGGGCTTCATCTGCTGGGCCACAGTGCTCTGTGCTTACAGGAGCCTTGCTCCAGTCTGTGGATGAGGCTGGATGCTCTGTGCTAGTCACACCCCCTGCCTATACACAGTTCACAACTTTGGTGAGCTGCTTGTTTACTCTGAAGTAATATTATGTCATAAAACCCACATCATGTTGTCCCCCAACAATATCACGAGGGGATCAAGTTTGATCTGGGCTTGTCTCACCCGGCTCAAGGCCTCATCCAACCTGGCCTGCAACACCCCCAGGCAGAAGGCAGCCACAGCCTCCCTGGGCAGCCTGTGCCAGAGTCTCACCACCCTCCTGCTCAAGAACTTCTTCCTCAGCTCCACTCTAACCCTGCTCTGCCTCAGCTTCAAACCATTCATCCTTGTCTTGTCTCTAGACACCTTCAGCAAAAGTCTCTCTGCAGCCTTCCTGCAGGATCCCTTCACGTACTGGAAAGAAGCTCTGAGGTCCCCCTGGAGTCTTCTCTTCTCCAGGCTGAACACCCCCAGCTCCCTCAGCCTGGCCTCACAGCAGAGCTGCTCCAGCCCTTGGATCACCTTTGAGGCTCTCCTCTGGACTCACTCCAACAGCTTAGGTCAGAGCTCTATGCTGGCACAGCTGCAAGAGGGGAGCAGGATTGTTGTGGTGCTCATGTTCTTGTTGATCTTGCACCAGTGGAGCACAAATTATAGATCCAAGCTTGATGCTCCTGGTGCACCCTCACATTGGAATGGTCAAGAAACCAGTGTGGGATCAGTGAAGGCAATACTTAAATATCCTTTATAGTCAGGTGTTCCTCTCTAGCTTTCAAACCCTGCTCAGGGGACTGTGTAGAAACAGCCCAAGAAACACAACCCAGCATGTGCATATAATTAAGAAGCAGTAACAGTGTAATTACACTAATAACACAGACAGAAATGCAACTGCTCTGCAAAGGGAGTTTGAGAAAGCACCAAGGTGAGAGGGGATTTTTGGCTTCAACTTGTTCAGCCTGGAGAAGAGAAGGCTCTGATAAGGAGACCTTATTGCAGTCCTCCAGTACTTAAAGGTGGCCTGTAAGAAAGATGGAGACAGACTTTCTAGCAGGGTCCATTGCTGAGAGGGCAGGGGGTGATGGCTTCAAACTAAAAGAGGAAGATTGAGACTAGATGGAAGGAAGAACATTTTTACAGTGAAGGTGATGAGACATCACCCCAGGTTGTCAGGAGAGATGCTAGATGCCCCATTCCTGAAACTGTTCCAGGTCAGGATGTTTGGGGCTCTGAGCAACCTGCCCTAGTCTAGGTGTCTCTGCTCACTGCTTTGGACTAGATGATCTTTAAAGGTCCCTTCCAAGCCAAAGCATTGAATGATTCCATGGTTCTGTAGCTTCACAAGGGCTGGACTTTCCCTACAAAACAACTGTTCCCTACAAACAGTCAACAAACGGTCAACCTAATTTTTGTTACTTATTAGGAGTTACAGAGGTGAGAATCAATTAGATTATTTTCATTGTGTCATCCTGCAAAAACCTGCAAAATAAAGTTGTCCCCTAGGAAAAATAACATTTTCATTTCTGAGCATAACATTTCTGTGATAGCTCAGTGCATTATCTCAGCACTTCCTTTTACCAGGGAGTCATCTGTATGCAGCGAGGTGATACAGAAAGGGATTATTAAAAACATTTCACAAAGTTCAGTTGCACATTCTAGCTCATATTGCCTATGCATATATGTACACACAGCCTAAGTTTTACTTCAGGAAAGGAGGGGGGGGGGAGGGGGGGAAGCAAAAGCAAAATCAGAAGTGGAAATGTGCAGCATTTGTTACACTTATCAGGGTAGAACACCTTGGAAAGGTTTCATTTGAAAGATGTTTCTGTGTGACCAAAAGCAGTTAATAGCAGTTTCTTGTTGCAGAGCTGAAGCTCTCTGTGTACTCAAGACTGGTGCTCTGGAGTCCCTGGTAGCTGTTGCTGCCGTGGTGGGTGAGAGCCCAGCTGCAGCGCTGCGGAGGAGGGAGCTGTGCTCCTGCAGCCAGCACAGACAGAGGGGCTGTGCTGTGCATCTTGGCTGTGTTTTCACAACACTCCACTGCTGCTTAATAACAATCCATAATGGTCTAAAAATAACAAGCCTCGGTGGTCTGGAAAAGCAGAAAATGGAAATCCTGTCACATTTCATCCAGGGGGAACCGAGACATTTTGTTTTGCTCTGCTCCCTGAAGGGTACAGCAGATGTACAGGTGCTAGACTAGAAATTGTTATAATTACAAAACCTGTACTCAGTTCCTCAGAGAGCTTTGAAATTTTCAACATACAGTAGAAACCTGAGCTTTGAAGAGAAAAAAAAAAAAAAACAGAAATAAATCCATATGCCTCCAGAATAACAGCATACAGGATGATTGCCTGAATTATTTACTGCAGCAAGTCGATCATTAAGAAATACAGCACAACAAAAGAAAAACTCAGAAGAACCTCTGTAAATCTCAACAGAATTGCTGGCCCACCAAGAAGGTTTTATAAATATATATATATATATATATATATATATATATACACAGCTCCAGGTTTATACTGTCTGCACCTATGGAGTGGTTATCTAAAAATCTATACAGACAGGCATCACACTTCTCCTCACCCTGTCTCTGCTGCCTGTGAATTGCAGCTGCTTGTTTGCTTTGAGGGGAAAAGTCTGTGTTGCTACCAGTATAGGGGAATGAATTGAATTCTGCATGTTCCCATGCAGCTGCAGAAAGAAAGAATGGCTCGGTATTTGGATCTTGTCTATTGTTGGTGATGGCAATAAAAGAGAAAACATTTTCAGGTCCTTCTTTGCATTCATAGAATGATAGAATAGCTCAGGTTGGAAGGCACCTCATTGCTCATCTCCTCCAACCACCCCACCATGCCCAGGGACACCTCTACAACTAGACTCAGCTGCTCAAGTCCTCACCCATCCTGGCCTGCAACACCCCCAGGCAGGAGGCAGCCACAGCCTCCCTGGGCAGCCTGTGCCAGAGTCTCACCACCCTCACACTCAAGAACTTCTTCCTCAGCTCCAGTCTAACCCTGCTCTGCCTCAGCTTCAAACCATTCCCCCTTGGCCTGTCTTTAGACACCCTCAGGAGAAGTTCCTCTGCAGCCTTCCTGTAGGATCCCTTCAGGTCCTGGCAGGCAGCTCTAAGGTTCCCCCAGAGTCTTCTCTTCTCCAGGCTGAACACCCCCAGCTCCCTCAGCCTGGCCTCACAGCAGAGCTGCTCCAGCCCTTGGATCATCTTTGTGGCCCTGCTCTGGACTCACCTTAAAAGTCACTTAGTACCATGATTTAGTTATTAGATGGTGTTGGGTGATAGGTTGAATTTAATGATCTCGAAGGTCTTTTCCATCTTGGTTAATTCTGTGATTCTGTGCTGCTGGGTACCACACTGTCCTCTTAAAGCCAAGAAGCCATGGGTGAATCCACTGGTTTCTTCACCAGCTCCAAAACTTACTGACAGCACTATAAGTCTCACAACCTTTTATCAGCACTGCTGGGATACTCTCATGTTCCTTCTAAATGAAGATGTGTAATTTATGGATATCTTCTGGAGACCAGAACATTTTATGTAGATCTGCCCCAATTACTTGACAATGTGTGTTGTTGAAAATTCATCCCTTCCTCCTATCATCTGAAATTCAGATGGAAACTGAAATGCACTGTACAATGATTTCAAACTTCTCTTGGGAGTTGGGCAGAAGTGGAGTTTCCCTGTGTTTAGTATTTTAACCCCCTCTGTATTTCCTCCAGCCCTATTGCTCCAGGAGAACACAGCAGCCACTTCAGGGACAGACAAGAAGCTTAGTGTGCCTAGAGGTGTTGGTGGCTGTTCTAGCACCAAATTATTAATGCTGTGATAAGAGCTTTAGGTCAGGCCCTGTGATGTACATCCTCTCCTTTTAATAGCTGAGTGCTCTTCTGCTTGTCACTGTCACAGCTCTTATTTAACCTCTTTTGTTTAGGGGATTGTGCTTTGGTAGGGAGAGTGAGGTGGAGGATAGATGGGGTGAGTGATGTTGACGGAGGGGAATGAGGCCAGAGGGGTCATGGTAATGGCTCAGAATCACAGAATCACAGAATGGTAGGGGTTGGAAGGGACCTCTGGAGATCATCTAGCCCAGCCCCACTGATAACACAGGTGTGGCTAGATCAGGGTGCACAGGAATACATCCAGCTGTGTTCTGAAAGTCTCCAGAGAAGAAAAGTCCACAACCTCTCTGGGCAGTCTGCTCCAGGGCTCCAGCACCCTCACAGCAAAAAAAGTTTTTCTTTAAGTTCAAGTGAAGCCTCCTGAGTTATGGTTTTATCTGCTGACCCTTGTCCTATCACTGGGCACCACTAAAAAGAGCCAAACCCATCCTCATGACCTCCACCCTTTAGCTGTTTGGATGCATTGATAAGATCCCCTCTCAGTCAGCTCTTTTCCAGGCTGAAGAGCCCCAGGTCTGTCAGCCTCTGCTCATAAGGGAGATGCTCCAGTGCCCTCCTCATCCTCGTAGCTCTCATTGGGCTGTCTGCAGCAGCTGACCTAAACAATGAAGAGAGGCAGGGCAGCCACCATGATGCCCTGTGAGAAGATGGGAACTCATGCACTCATGCCTCCAAGCAGAATGGGGCAGGAACTGTGATTTTTCTGTGGTTTGCATTTTGATCTCTGGTCTGACAGCAGATGATGCCTCACATGCTGCTCCTCACTTGGCATGGTTTGCACATGACATCCTCATCCCAGTCGTTACTCAGATGAGTAAGGAGCAAGACTTCACTCTCACTGAATACCCCAAGCTTTAGACCGTGGATTTTCGGTAGTCTCACTGAAGCCCACTCTGATAAAACCCACAGGGAAATCACTCCCTGCATTGCTGCCCTCACCACACAGCTTTGTAGACAACAGGCTCACTGGTGCTTCACTCCTCCTCCTCTGGACAAGAGGAACTGTTTTCTTGGCTGGTTTTCACACAAACCAATCCCCAAAGCAACAAATGAAGGCATTGTCTTTTAGTTGTTGCTGTCACTTCTGAGGGGCCTTACAGAGCAGAGCTTTCCATTCAGTGTCCGCAGCTGAGAAGGGAGAAGTGTTTGTTCTCCTGCTCACCCTAAAGATAGCAGTATGTTCAGATGGACTTGAGAAGCTCAGCTCCATCAGACACAGAAGGAATGCGATGGCAGAGCTGTTTGTGTGTGTGTGATGTGTTGGTACAGCTCTTTCTGTCATGGAAATGTACTTTCCAGTCTTCAGGATCTGTATTCTCTGGCACAGAATAGCTTGAGTTTAATAGTGCTGCCTGCTGCCTGAGGTGGCCCTACCTCAGGAAACAAAGCAGGACTTCTACAGGCAAAATGTTTGAAATGGCAAACTGAAAATCCCTCTAAGTAGCAGCATCCTCTGAGCTATACAGCATCCTTAAGTGTGTAGTAAACTGTTAAATAGAAGCATTTAAAATGAGAGTATTTAAGGGATTTAAAAAAAAAAACAACAACAAAGGACCAAAAAACCTGCAAAACCAACAACAACAACAACAAAAAAACCTAAATAAAAACCCACAACAACACAATCTACTGAAAAATAAATCTCAGACTAGATCCTGGCACTTCCGTTTCTCACACTGAAGCTCCAAGCAAGGGATTTTACTCTGTTTTGAGGGAAGCTTCTGTAATAAACTCCCCAAATTTTGCAAAAATTAAAAAGGAAGAGAAAGAAAGAAAAGAAAAAAAAAATAAAAGGATGTGGTGGTATTGCATTGTGTTGTGTTTCAGCTGGCATAGCTCTTCAGTGTCATCATGTAACATAGCAACAGTTTCAACCACGGCAGATTTAGAGTCATTCAGAACATGGCAGTTTGGTGTAAATCACCTGGATCCCATCCCTCCTCTTTACATTGTGTCATGTGGAGGTAAGGCAAAAGAGAAGAAGAATGAAACCATGTGCATGGATGCTATGCCTGATGCTTGAAATCTCTCTGAGGCATCTTGGAAAGGAAAAACCCCTGACTTACGGGGATGATATCTTGTGAAAGTTGGGGCTGTTCAGTCTGGAGAAGAGAAGGTTTCAGGGAAACCTTAGAGCAGTCTTCCAGTACCTGAAGGGGGCTGCAAGCAAGTTGGGGAGAGACTTTTTACAGGGGCTTGGAGTGATAGGATGAAGTGTGAGGGAACTGAGCTGGAAGAGGGAAGATTGAGACTGGAGATGAGGAAAAGATTCTTTACAATGAGGGTGGTGAGACACTGGCACAGGCTGCCCAGGGAGGTTGTGGGTGCCTCCTGCCTGGGGGTGTCCAAGGTCAGGCTGAATGAGGCCTTGAGCAGCTGAGTCTGGTTGAGAGGTGTCCCTGGGCATGGTGGGGAGGTTGGAGGAGATGAGTTCTGAGGTCCCTTCCACCCTGAGCCATTCTATGATTAGAAGCTGTTTAACATAAGATTATTCTTTTGTAAATTACATCAAATAAACCCCTAGAAATTCCCAGAAAAAGTAGAAAATAAAGTTCTTCCACCTGTCAACATGAAATAGCCTCCAGAGCCTGCTAGGTCCAGTGCACACCTTATACCCTAGTTAGTTAAAGGATGCTTTCATGAGCTATCCTTAACCCGAGGATTGAAGTAGTAGTTGATGGTTGCTGAGGGGTGCTAAGTGTACAGAAACACTTATGTGTGTGCATGAAATATATGTGGGTGAATATAGCTTGAGCATGGGAACTCTGCTCTGAAATGAGACTTCTTTCTCAACATCTCTCTCTCTCTTATGTGCAAGTAGGCTCCAAAATGATGACTGCAGGGAGTTTTTCTTCCTAAGAGAAACTCCACAATCAGGGCAGGAGAAAGGAGGAGCTACACAGTGGAATGGGCCCCTCAGTGAGATGATGCATTAAATCTCTCCTGATCACACTGAGATAAAAGCAAGGTTTCTAGAACATGAAACGAAGATAATGTTGGTCTGAAAACATTGAAGAATGTTATTTAAAACTCAAAAAAAATCCCTCCTGCAGTTGAGTTTGGTGACCTGAAGTTTGGAATGAGCATCTTTGCTTTGAGTTACATTCAATATACAAATAGAATGGTAGAATCATAGAATTGTTAGGGTTGGAAGGGACCTCAAAGATCATCCAGTTCCAACCCTCCTGCCATGGCCAGGGACACCTCACACTACATCAGGTTGCTCAGAGACACATCCAGCCTGGCCTTAAAAACTTCCAGGCATGAAGCTTCTACCACTTCCCTGGGCAACCTGTCCCAGTGTCTCACAACCCGCATGGGGTAAAACTTCTTCCTAACATCCAATCTGAATCTACCCACTTCCAGTTTTGTTCCATTCCCCCTAGCCCTGTCATTACCTGACACCCTAAAAAGTCCCTCCCCAGCTTTCTTGTAGGCCCCCTCAAGATACTGGAAGGCCACAGGAAGGTCTCCTTGGAGCCTTCTCTTCTCCAGTCTGAACAGCCCCAACTCTCTCAGTCTGTATTCATAGGAGAGGAGCTCCAGCCTTCTGCTCATCCTCGTGGCTATGGATGTCTAGGTGGGACACTGCAGGGATGCCACCAGAGAGGTGAGCACTGCTTTTGCCTGCATGCTGAGCCAAGTTGTACTTCATAGCCCCAGAGCATGGATTGAGCTGATGCACAGCTTGCCAATGAGGAGCACAAGCAGATGGAGCTGGAAGACCACAGTAGCCACCCTCCAACAGCACCCATGGAGCACTGCCCTGCTGGTTTTGCACAGCTTCTGTCACTGTCTGGAGCAGGGCTGCAGCTCACATGGAAGGCAGAGTTGCACATTTCAGTAGCCATTGAGCTGTTCAGGATATGAGGTGCTGTAAACCCAGCAGTGAGCTCATTCTGAATATGCAGTTTCTGGAAAGATCTCGTTTTTCCTCTCAGCCTAGTCAAAAAAGGTGAACTCAGAGCTGGATATCATCATGACAGGAATTACATACTAAGAACTTACTAGTGGTGCCTGACTTCATCTTAAGCAAACAGTTCATTGTAGGAGTAGGAGCAAGAGTAACGTAAAGAGCCTCATTTAAAATACAGATGTATAATATTAGGGGAAATCTCATCCTTAATGAAGTCCACAGGGCCTTACAATTAATCTCATTCCAATCAAGATTTCCTGCAAAGAGTTGCTAGCAACATTAACACTGAGAGTAAGGCACAGCCAGAGGTCATGAGAACTTCAGGGCATTTTCCAGCCCTCTTCCCTGATCACCATTTGGGCAAGGAATCATTATGCAGATTGAAAGCTGCTGGATGGTTCTGATATCAGTGAAGCCTTCAAGTCTTTTCAGCAGATGTGAAGTGTAATCAGCATTTTACAGAAGTACTTTTCTGAATGTCATTTTTACAGTGTTCTTGGCAGCTCTTTAGAATCCATTTCCTGTCATACATGGGGGTACAAAGAGGCAGAATTGTACAAATGCTGCCTTTCTTTCCCTTCTTTTTTTTTTTTTTCCCCTTAAACTGCAGAAAGCTGAAGACAAGAAACAGAGGCTCAGCTCCATACCAGATGTGCAACACTGTGGGAATTCCCGTAGCCCTGTAACCTGGCTGTGGGTTTTCCCCTAGTCTGATGGTGCCAGGCTGCCTGTCATCCCAACTTTTGTTCCATAATTAAAACATCTTTAGTCAGAAGTATCCCTGCCTCGCTCTGCTGGCTGACTGAAAACCTCAGCTCAGCAGCAGCTCCTGCCAAGTGCCTCACGCGTGCTGCGCCTAGCACCTGCAACCTGCGGTTTACAGCAGCCTCCTCTGCTGCAAGGAGGAAATATTTGGCTTGCAATTTGGGAATCACAATGGCAAAGCAGAGCTGATAGCGCAGCATGGTAGTGTGCTGCTGTGCCAGAGCAGGGGAAGAGCTCAGCAGGAGATTGCTCAATTATTTTTACAGATGATCTACCTACTTGTCCAAACTGCAGAGGAGCCTGTGGCCAGACACCAACTTAGTGTTGCCACTGGTCCTTTAATTAAAGTTCATCACTTCTGGTTGCTGAGGTTGTGCTGTTAATTTAGTGTTAGTAGATCAACTGTGTGGAATGTTGTCATGGATGTTTGTGAGACCACAGTGCCAGGGCAGAAAGTGATGGGCAGCACACATCAATGCTGAGAATCTGACACCTGCAAAGCTGTCAAACCCTAGGTAATGTACTCAGATAAGCACAAAACTGGCGATGAGGAAGGTTTATCAATAGGAAAGAGTTGTACCTGCCTGACTGCTCCAGATTGAAAGGTCCATGTTGGCCATATCTTTTGTTATCTTCTGGAGGTTGTTTGCTGGAATCAGCAAGGGGATTTTTGTTTCTCAGACTTCCTTCTGACAGCTGCTCTGAGAGTTTCAGCTTCGTGTTCACTTCTCTGTTTTGCTTCTTAGTAAGCATCTGTGCCTTGTGAAATAGGCTCTTTCCCTTTAGACTGGTGACATCTAACAAGAGGGAGTTGTTTCAAACTGAATTCATAGCAAGGGGATCAAACTCAAAGTGTTGTAAAATAAGTTATATTGTAGCCCACACTTAGGAAAGACCAAAGGAGAGAGTGCTGGCCAGAGAACAAAAAGTGCAGGCAGATGATTCCACATGTCATGATGAGCTAGCCACCTCTGGAAAGCATTCTGGACTAGATACTTTCCAAAACACTTGGTACCAACTGCTGTGCCTTTGTACCAGTGTGCTGCACTGGTGCTGTGTGGCTGCAAACAGAGAATATGAGTAGGAGTCAGACAGGTGAATAAATGAGCATAAATCACCAGACAGTCATATTTAACCTGGGAGATGTTATAATCTCTGAGGCAAAGGATATAAGGCATAAAGGTCTTCTACCAGCTGACAAACAAGACAGGCAGTGCTGTTACTGGAGCTGTGAGAAGGTTTATTCTATTTATTCTATGCCTGTAATTTCCAGTAGATCTTAAACAGAATAGGAGTGTCTCTTATGTTTGCTATCTGCACAGCTGTGAATTTCATCAAGCTCTGATACAGTTCTGCATTTAAAGAAAGAGCTTCTAAAGCAGCAAAGTAAGAGCTGGGCTCTCTTAAGAAACCCAGCAAAAGTAGCTAGATATCAGCTGCCTCCAGCCCTCCTTCGTATGGCTGTGTGTGACACAGAGCAGCATGACCTGCTGCTACACACCCAAAACATGTTTTGTCTTCAAAGAATCTTCTGACTGTTCTCGGCCATTCCCAAAGAGTCTAAACAACGTAGCCAAGACATCCAACCTTGAAGCCAGCTTATCCAGCCCTGTTTTCTGCAGACCCACACACTCACATGAAAAGAAACACTGCCTCAAAGTCAGCAGGTTTCTGCACACCTTCAGAAGGATTGAGTCTGTGTCAAACACAAGTGCTTGCTTTCAGGTTTAGCTGTGTACAATCAAAACTCTTGACAGATATGGCTTTAGATTTCATTTTTTTCCCCCTACTGTTTCCACAGTAACATTTATATAACCTGTGAGAACTGGTAATATCATTTTCCTTGTGGCATATTTACACTCCAACAAGCTGCTCTGTCTGTAAATACACCCAGAGTGCCTCCATTGCCACCATCCCACTGCCAAGAGTCAAAAGAGGGAAAATAAATTAAAAATACAAAAAGGGGCAAAGCTGTCAGCATATTTTTTTCAACAAACTAAAGAAAAAGAGGAAGAAAAAAGAAATGATTGCCACTCTGTCAGAGATAAGGAGAGAGTGGCTGCAGAATGCAAAAGCATTTAATTGACCTGTTGTTGGTTTGAAGAGATAAAAGGGTCTGTCTAGAGGTGCTTTAAAAAATGCCTATATACACACAAACATACACAAGGTTAATAGAAAACTGAAAAAGCTCAGCCACAAGAAGCTACACCACTGGGGCTTCTCTTTTTGTGACCATGAGTGCATTTTAGTTGTCTCATTGCTTGCTGAGGAGGTTTTGAGTGTCTGGAAAAAGAAGTGAAAGCCCTGTGAAGTAAAGCTGAGAATGGGAGAAATAAATCAGTAAGAATTAAAGGGAGGGAGGTAATCAATGAGGAAGGAGGACCTTGCTGGTAGGATACTATCAGACTTCAAGGAGAAGGACATAGTCTGATTGATCATATGGTAGCTCCTCAGCTCTCAGGAAGTGGTTTTTTCATTGTGGTGACATGAAAGTGGGAATTGTGTCAATCTTGCAGTCAATGTTTTAGAATGACAGCAAGTTGACACAGATGATTGCACTGAATGGAATAAAATTAACCCAAACCACTGGCAAGTATAGAATCATAGAATAGTTTGGGTTGGAAGAGACCTCCAAAGGTCATCTAGTCCTATCCCCCTGCATTGAGAACCCCAGCTTCTCTCCATTAGATACTGGCAAAGAGAGAGAAGTGAATAACATCTTGTACCCATGACAGTTTGGTCTCAACAATTAAGTCTGATACACAGAAATAAAAGCTGAGTTGTCTAGGATGATCTCACATAGCAAAGCCCAGCAGAACCATGGAGCAAGATTTCTCCTTAGCAGGCTTGGTGGTATTTTTGATGAAATGAAAGAGTAAATATGTGAAAGAAAGAGTGAGGCAACTCTGCCACTTTACTCTGCTCTGGTGAGACCTCACCTGGTGTATTGTGCACAGGTCTGGAGCCCTCAATATAGGAAGGACAGGGACCTGATGGAGAGGGTCCAGAGGAGGACCACAAAAACGATCAGGGGGTTGGAGCAGCTGTTCTACAAAGACAGGCTGAGGGAGCTGGAGGTGTCCAGCCTGGAGAAGAGAAGGCTCTGGGGAGATCTAATAGCAGCCTGTCAGTACCTGAAAGGAGCTACAAGAAGGATGGAGAGAGACTGTTTGCAAAGGCCTGCAGGGACAGGACCAGGGGCAATGGCTTCAAAGTACAGCAGAGCAGATTTAGATTGGATGTTAGAAATAAGTTCTTTACCATGAGAGTGGTGGAACACTGGAACAGGTTGCCCAGAGAGCTGGTTGAGGCCCTATCCATGGAGCTATTCAAAGTGAGGCTGGAGAGGGCTCTGGGCAGCCTGATCTAGTGGACAATGTCCCTGCTGAGTGCAGAGGGTGTTGGACTGGATGACCTTTGGAGGTCCCTTCCAACTCAGACCATTCTGTGATTCCAACCCAAAGCATTCTGTGATTCTATGATTCTAAATCCGTAAAAGAAAGAGTAAATGTATAAAAGAAAGAGTCAATATGTAAAAGAAAGGAAATCTGCTAAGGAAGAGAAAAGCACCTGAGCTTTCCATTCCTGCTGCAGCCACAAGAGAGCCTGTAGCTGTGTGGATGTCTCCCTTGGTGGCTGCCATGGGTAGAGATCCTTTGAAATGGGCTGGAGCACTGTGAAATCCTGGGTGAAATGCCTTTGACTCCCATCTCATCCTGTGATGTGAGTTTGCATTTCAATATTGAATTGAGTGCTGGCTCTGGCAGAGGGTCAGGACACCACTGTCAAATTCATATTGCATGGGGTGGTCTCAAAAGCTCATCGCTAATTATCAGCTTAGTTGTTTATTAACAACTAATCCAAGCCCTGTGTTTTCATTAAAAAATTGGATTAATCTGTTTTTTCACTCCCATCAGTCCAGTCTACCTCCTGGATTATTCTTCACACAGGCTCTGGATTTTTAATATTTTTTTTTCCCAAATCCTTCAGTATCCTACAGCAGCTTCCCTCAGAAGACAAACCATTAGGGGCACGGGCTGGGCTAGGGCAGGATATTACAGGACATAGAAAGAAGCAGCTGTAAATTCCTAACGTGCTGACTGTCTTCCTTGCCTCCACCACTGGGGCTCTCAGGATATCTCACTGCTGCTGAGGAAATCACCTCTGACACTGAACTGGAGACAGGGCAAGTGCTGTGCTCTTCTTGCAAGGGGCTTGCTCAGAGGCATTTCTTTGTTCCCCTTTCTAGCAGCTCATTCTGTCTTTTCTTCTTGCAATCAGCATGGTGAGGAAATGAAAGAAGTGGCACCTAAACCCATTCCCTTTCTGCTGCAATGGGGATACTGACTCCTTCCTCACAGGGGGGTCCCTACATCCCAGTTAAGGCTTTGACACTCTTTGAGCCATCTGCTCTCTCCCTGTGTTTTCCTCAGCTCCCTGCTCCATCCCTGTGTGTTTGCACACAAACTGATCCTCAGCAACATCTTAGATGCCTTGATTCTCTTTAAAGCTTAAAACTCTTTGCTTATCCAATCCTCAAATTTTCTAGTCTCTAATCCTGTAGGTAGAATTATAGAATCATAGAATTGTTTCAGTTGAAAGAGACCTCCAAGACCATTGAGTCCAACCTTCAACCCAACACCCCCACAGCCATTAAGTCATGTCCCCACGTGCCATGTGCACACATTTCCTGAACCCCTCCAGGGATGGTGACTCCACCATCTCTCTGGGCAGCCTGTTCCAGTGCCCTACCACTCCCGCAGCATAGAAATTTTTCCTCATATCCATCCAATCTTGAAGTTTACTCTACTACAGACTTGAGGAGAAGCCAGTGCAATATATGTGTTGGGTGATCAGTGCTGTTCAACACCTTCATCAGTGACACAGGCAATGGGATGGAGTGAGCCCTCAGCAAGCTTGCAGACGACACCAAGCTGAGTGCCTTAGCTGATACACCAGAGGAACTGAGATGTCATCCAGTGGGACCCAGACAAACTTGGGAAGGGTTCAACAAAGCCAAATGCAAGGTCCTGCACCTGGATTGGGGCCATCCTCAGTATCAATACAGGCTTGGTGATGAGGTGATTGAGGGCAGCTCTGTGGAGAAGGACTTGGGGGTACTGGTGGATGAAAAGCTGGGCATGACCTGGCAATGTGCACTCACAGCCCAGAAGACCAACTTTATCCTGGGCTGCATCAAAAGAAGCATGGCCAGCAGGTCGAGGGAGGGGATTCTGCCCCTCTACCTCATGCTGGGGAGATCCCACCTGCAGTGTTTGGTCCAGGTCTGGAGCTCTCAGGAGAGACATGGACCTGTTGGAGTGGAGCCATAGGAGGGCCACAACAGTGCTGAGAGGGATGGAACCCCTCTGCTGTGAAGACAGGCAGAGAGAGTTGTGGTTGTTCAGTCTGGAGAACAGAAGGCTCTGAGGTCACCTTAATTTGACCTTTCTGCACGTACAGGGGGCCTGTGAGAAAGGTGAGGACAATCTTTTTTGACAGGACAAGGGGTGATGGGTTGAAACTAAAAGAGGGGAGATTTATACTAGACAAAAAGAAGACATTTTTACATTGAGGGTGCTGAAACTGAGGTTGGCTCTGGGCAGACCTCATAGCAGCCTTCCAGTACCTGAAGGGGGCTGAAAGAAGGCTGCAGAAGGACTCTTTGTAAAGGCCTGCAGAGACAGGACAAAGGGCAATGGTTTGGAATGAGATAAGAGCAGATTGAGATTAGATGTAAGGAAGAAGTTCTGCATCATGAGGGTGCTGGGACACTGGAACAGGTTGCCCAGGGATGGGGTTGAGGCTCCATCCCTGGAGATATTGAAGGTGAGACTCAACAGGGCTCTGGGCAACCTGATCTAGTTGGGGATGCCCCTGCTGACTGCAGAGGGGGTAGGACTAGATGACCATTGGAGGCACCTTCCAACCCCAACCATTCTATGATTCTATGAAACACTGGCACAAGTTGCTCAGCAGGTGGTAGATGCCTCATCCATATGAACATTCCAGGTCAGGTTAGACTGATCTCTGAGAAACCTAATCTAGCTGAAGGAAAAGTGGACAAGACAACCTTTAGAGGTTCCTTCCAAATCAAAGCATTCTATGATTCTATCATCATTTAAGAGACCTTTACATAATAATATTCTGTAAGCAATGAACAGCCTGTGAGTGCTGTTAGATAACACACCAGGGCTGGCCAAGGGGCACTGCTGGAGCTGAAGGACCCACACCCAACCAGTGCCCTACATGGTATGCTGCCTGCAGCCCTGATTCACAGCACAGCCACTCTTCAAGTAACTTCATGGAAATTACTTGAAACAGATTTTTTTTCCCTTTTCTTTCTGCTTGCTCTAAGATGATTCAAGCTGATGTGAATTCGGAATATTTTTTTTTTTTCAGGTTGAGTTCCTTTCCTGCATGAAATGTGACATCTGTTGACAGCTGGGTGATAATTCTTTGACAGGAAGGTTTGGGGTTTTCTTCGTGTGGGAGAAGAATCAGATTTGGTGACAGTGAAACACTTCAGCAATGTGCTGTGGTCTGTCTGAGGAGCTTGTGGTGACAAAGCCCATGAAAAGCAGCTCGATTTGTGTTGTCCTTTGCAATGTAGAACCAGCAGCATGGCATCTTAATGACACTGCTGTTGTGCAAGGCAAGTGCACATGGTCATGAGGTAGTTAATGCAGTGACATTTTAAAGATGCTAATCTAGGGTTTCAAACCCCTTTACTCATCCCCTTGAAGAAGAATGCTTTCCTAGCAAATCTTAATGTCAAAAGATTCTCCCTCATCAAGGGCCAGAGTGAGCTGCAGTTCAGGACCAGGACCATTATTTTTCTTTAAAAGTTAGCGGGAGAAGGGCTCCCTACCTCACAAGCACATCACAAAGGACAGGAGCACTCCTGTCCTTCTCTGACCTTTCTGCCCACAACTAGAAGTGACACCCTGTCCAAGAGGGTCAAGATACAGGTTTCCTATTTCACAGACACCTTTCTTATTGAGGGATACTGGCTCTGCTCCTTCACTCGTGTAACGCACAGCTCCAGTAGGATACACAAAGATGCTTGGGTGTAAAATGAGCCTAAGGAGGAGAAGAAGGATACCCCTGTCTCTGAGGAGTTCCTGTTCACAAGCATTTGCCTGTGGCAATGGTTTACTTTTGAGGTCACCTTTCTACTAAATGTACTTTCAACAATTCTGTGCTGTTTTCCAGGTATTTGGAATACATTTGCAGGAGTTCAGGGGAGTCAGGACTCTGAAAAAGCAAGCAAGACACCCACACCATCTTTGAACATCCCAGTGTAAACCTTGCTTTTTCCACCCAGGTGCATGCACACATGCACTTTGCATGGGATATGTTTATTACTGACCAGAGTTTTTTTAGAACTAAACATTAGACCAGTGTCAGAACACAGAGTCTGAGCATTACAAGCCATACAAGGGCACTTCACCCCAGCCCACCTTCCCCTCGCACTGGGTCCCATTTCCACTGTCGGCGTTGCCTAACTGCCATCACCAGCTCCTGTTTGCTGCAGCTTTCCTTCTCCTAACAAATATGAGCAGCTCAGTGAATGTCAGACCAGCCCTGGTGGGAGGAAAACCCTCAACAGAAAGATGATGATTACAGACTCATTAGGCAAACCTCTAGTGAAAGTGCTGTGACCAAATGTTCAGGACTTGGAGCGCCATAAATTTTGCCAAATGGTAGAGCAGTGCCTTACGCAGACTTGCTCTTTTTCTGGGTCAGGGTCACTAGGGAAGGATTCTCTCCTGCTTTAACACAGGAGGCTGAAACAGGGGGTGTATATTTTGAGCTTGCTTTGGTTTTACTCTTAAAAGATGGTCTGAAGCCAAAACCCTGGATCCAAACTCAAGCTTGTGCTGTCAAATCATCCCTCTAGCAGAAAAAGAGCAGCGGAGCATAGGAAAAGTTTCTTCAGGATTTGAATTAAAAACTCCAGCTGAAAGGTCTAGACTCTTGGTTTTTGGTCCAGCAAACATGTTCAGCATCTGTACACAGAACAAGAATTTTGGTCTGCATCTCTTCTTTTTGGTGAGGGGAGAACATAGATGGCTTTATAAAGAAAGAGAAGCCCAGCATTTTCACAGCAGCAATTCGTATTAGCCATGTTCTTTATATAATTGCTGGTGATGATGACTGAGGAAATGATTTCTGGGTTTTGTTTTTCTTGTAGAGCTTTGTGTGTTTCATCTAAAATTGATGAGTTGCTTTGCCTTGACTTTATCACACAGTATTGAACTCTCTGGCACTGAACTGCTGCACCTGTGCCTTTGTGGGAATGAGTAATGCAACCTCCACCAAGTGTCATCTGAAGGAAATAGGAATCTGGACAGAGAAACAGAGTTATTGATGTTTGTCCTGCAGGAAGGTAAAATGATGCTTGCTGAACCCTCCACTGGGTCCTCCAGTACTGGAGCATGTTGGACATCATTCAGGTATTTTCTTGAATCAGAATGATAGAACTGTTTTGGTTGGGAAAGCCTTTTAAGATCATCCAGACCAACCAGTCTCTAACTCTACCAAGACTGGTGCTAAACCGTGTCCCTCAGCACCACATTTCTGTGACTTTCGAACACCTTCTGGGGTGGGGATCCAACCACCTCCTTGAGGAGCCTGTTCCAGTATTTGAGAAACCTTTCAGTGAAGAAGTTTCTTCTAATGTCCAACCTAAACCTGCCCTGGTGTAACTTGAGGCTGTTTCCTCACATCCTATTGCTTGTTACTAGGGAGAAGAGACCAACCCCTCTCTCACTTCAACCTCCTCTCAGGGAGTTTTAGAGAGCAAGAAGATCTCCCCTCAGTCTCCTCCAGACTAAACACCCCCAGTTCCCTCACCAGACCTGTTTTCCAGACCCTTCACCAGATTCTTTGCCCTTCTCTGGACCCAAATGGAAACTTTTCCTTCCCGCAATACAGTGTAGGCAATAAAAAAAGGATTAGTCTGTGGGAACAATTCTGCTGCCTGGGATTAATGGCAGAAGTGGTGCAAATGCTCTTTATGATGGTCCACAGGGTTGCTGAGCTTGACACCAACCTACCTTTCCTCCTGCGTACGGCAATTATTTGTCAGCGGTCTGAAGAGTTAATCTTTAACTCTGCTCACAGAGGGATAGGCAAAACAAGTTGAGCAATAATAGAGACATTTGTGCAATTTCAAGCACTCTAGCATTTGCTTTTTTGAGTGACAAGTGGCAGGAAGCCAACTTTAAAGCTGGTGTTTGGAAAGAAGGGACGAGTTCATTGTACTCCTGTTCAAAGCATGCCCATGGGTAAGCTAAAGGAACAATTTACCACTGCTGAAAGGCTGAGAGGGGACATGAGCTCTGAATACAACCACGGAGCTTAACGCTGGGAAAGGAGAGCTGCTTAACTGAAAGATAGTATTGGCACAGGAGTACAACAAAATAAGGGCAAAGTTGACAAACAGAACTGGAAATGGGAAGGGTTTTACCCATTACAGGTGTAAAGCTAGGGAATCATCTTTGGATTTAGGTTCATCTATCAGCAGAATCTCAGACCTGGAGATGACTCCATGGTATTTGCCTGAGTTCTTTCATTCTTCTCTGGAAAAAGAAACGAAAAACTGACTCACAGAAATGCTCTATTAACATGGTGTCAGTCCCATGAGCCTGCTGTATTCTGCAGAGGACTGGCCACAGCTCTGTGCCTATCCACCTGGATTTTATTGACAGATTTGTATGTTTGCTCTTTTTTTCTTCCCCCCCCCCCCGTATGCTATATCTTCCAAAGATTAAATAAATTACTATTCAAAAGGCAACATTACGATTCTATTTATACTTTCAGGCTCCTCACTGAAACTCAGTACTACAGTGTGGTTTCTAAAACGGAAAGAATTCACTTTTTTGGGTGAAATATGTTAATATAGAGAGGTTTTTGAAGGAGAAGAAACTTGAAAGACTCTCTAATGCTCCATTATTGTCTAGTCCATAAAGAGCATACCACAGAAGCTTATCTTGCTCACAGTGCATAGGACTATCTATTTTTTTTACTTTAGGACATACAGGGAGGGGATGAATTAAATGATCAGACACTTCATAACATGGTTCTAAGCAAAGATCAATCTTCACCTCTGAATGTCCCTCAAGTACAGTCATTTGTGTATAGACAGGAAGCAAAATGCACTTTGACAATGTTTGGACTTTGTGTAGAACTGCTTTCCCCTAAATAAGTACTCAACAAATGGGCATTTTTGCCCCTTTGCTTCTTTTTAGCTTGAAAGATTGTCTTAGTTACTCTTCTTCATACCCTGTGAATCCTTACTTGACTGAAGGACCTGGGAGCTTGTGTAAATATTTCAGCTGGGGATGAGAAAGGGAGTCCAGTGTCTTGCTGCTGCTTTGCTGCTGCTGCAAAGCTTTCTGGGTCTGTTTCAGGGAGCACAGGAGCCCAGAGCAGGATCTGCCCCTGCAGTGGGTGCTGCTACATTCATTAGAACTGTGCCCCTCTAGCTGCTGGGCAAGTCTGGAGGCCAGAGCAATACAAGGGGGATGTACCACAGAGAGGGGTAGTAGTCCCAGCCCTCCTACATATTGCCACTGTATTCCCCTCTACTTCTGTCAACAAATATCTCTTCTATTCTTTAATCACTGGGGAACTTTCTTTAATGAACCATCCTTTTAAAAAGAATTAGGCTCACACACACACCTCTATATCTGCTGATATTAATCAGGCAAGATATTGCACATGCTCTGAGCCATGGAAACTTCTTGGTCTCCAAAGACAATTACAGAAGCTGTAATCACTATTAAAGGGGAAACTAAAAATAAAAAAAAAAAAGGAAAACAAGAGCCTCCAACCGTCAAACCTTCAGGAAGGAGGTTTATGAAGATTTCTGGAGGTGTGTGGAAGGCAGTGAAGAGCATTTCTTCTGCAGTGTGCCCACCAGAGGAAGCCCACAGTGCACCCTGTTCCACATCACACTCACATAGCAATGAATGGCACCCAGGGGCAGCAGCTGGCAACACTAATCCTTATTCCACTGAATTTCAGCTACTCTTCTGCTTTGTTTCAAAGTCTGCCCACATATGTTTAGAAATCTTTTGTGCTGCCTTTACTCAGATGGTTCTAGCACAGTGCAGCTCCAGGTAGATCTTCTCCACTTTGTACTTAGTGTCCAAGGCTGTATTTAGTGCACAGGCTTTGCTCTTCAGGCAGGTGCCCAGAGTTCTTCATCTTGGGGGTCAGGAGAGGTAGAGGATAAACTGGAGAGTAAAAATCATCCCTTTTTAATCCTCTTACCAGGCCTTTGTTTAAGAAAAGTGCACCCTGCCAGAAATGAAGGCACAAGAAACATCTCTGCTTCCTCATTTTTGCTCTTAAAGCACTGACTGATGCACATCCCACACTTAGTTCTTCATAATTCACACCTTTTTAATTCTCCTCATTTTCCTCTAGAGCTTTTTCTGCCAGTGTAATATTGTTATTTAGAGAGGGGGGAGTAGTACCTGTGAGATCTTGAGGTGAGTGGGTGAACTAAACCATGGGAAGAGCCTGTAAGAGGGCATTTCACCAGGGCTCAGCATCAGACAGGTGTATCAGCCCTGAGAAGTCAGTGGAGGCAGAGAAATGACAGCACAAATTAGGTTCCAGAAATTAAAATGTAAAGGAACTCTGACTAAGCATCTTTAATGTCTCATGAAATAAGAGGTCACTAACAGATTGCTCTTGCTGGTGTCAACAGAATCACTTCAGAACCAAGGTGCTGTCTGGAGCTGGAACATTGATGTATCTATTCCTGCATTCCTAACATCTCCATTTTTGCATCACATCTCTGTCAAGCCCTGAGCACAGCATCTTTACTCATTACTTTATGCATCTGCTGTAGCAACCTAGAAGTCATAAAAGTGTCAATGCCTATTTATGGGGCAGGGCTTTTTCTTCCCTGTCTTTCAGTGGCAGCAGACTGCTACCTATTGATATTCAGCACCATTTTGTTCAAATTGATGCTTATTTTGTTGTGATTTAAATATATGAGTCTGTACTATATGTGTGGCTCCTGATAGTTACATGCAAATTTCTTTTAAAGAGATGACTAAGCCAATTTAAACTGCATGTAAAGAAAACATTTCTTGCATGCCAAACTTCAGCCAGGGAGGATTTTAATGCAGGCTTACAAAGCTCTCAGAAATGGAAATTTTGACAGGCCCTTCAGTACAGTGGTGAAAATAACACTGCTGTAATGAAAAAGGAATGATGATAAACAGAGTATATTATAAAGTGGGGTCTAACGAATTCCTAGCCTTTACTTTTTGTCAGCGAGCTGGCGACAGGCAGAGAAAGACAAAACAAGCCTTAGTTTTTAAATAAGAACAGCCCAAACAAAACGAGGGCTTCTGCAGAACAGATTAAGAAAATATCATCTCATCCTTGCTGCATGGAGTCCTGTTCTCATTAGAAACCACCCTTCACAAATTAACATTGAAAGCACTTAGGAGTGAAGAGGTGATAGGTGTGGCTCTCTATCATTTCGGAAGCCTATTTGCTTCAATAAGACATCCTTGTTGCATTGCCCAGGCAGGATTCTTAATGCCTTTTGTTTAAATAGTCATGGCTGGGCTTTTGAGTCTGACTCCTATGAAGAGAAGGCAGAGCCCACAAGCTCCTGCTGGAGCTGCTCAGAGACACAGCCCATGGCAGGGTGGGGTGACAGCTGTGGGTGGATGGACTGTTCTCCTTCCACAGGGTCCTGGTGGCTGCCCCACCTCAGAACATGCCCAGATGCCTACAGGTGTATATACCAACAGGCTGGCCCATGCCACAAAATTGCCAAGCAAACACCAGGGACAATCTTCTTCTCATATTTTCTAACCATGTTTCTGCATTGTCATCCTGTTGCTCTTTTCCCCACTGCCAATAAATTTGGTGGCCAAGGCAGGGCACCAAACGCAAGATGCTGCCACCTGGGCCAGCTGTGAAAGCCACTGCCTGGAGCTCCTCTGGTCCCTGGGGTCTGCCTCAGTGCCCTGGCTCAGTCATAGATGAAATTTACTGCTGCAGGAGGGGAGCATGACAGAGATGGGCTCAGAGAAATCAACTCTTTATCCACCCATTAATGAAGAGCAATATTGCCACAAGGTTGTTCTGAAATGAATTAGAGAAAGAAGGCCACGAGAGGCACCCCTGAGGTCCCTTCCAATCTAAGCCATTCTATGATTCTATGATTAATTCTATGATTACAGCTTCCACAGGCAGCAGCAGAGGACATGTTCCATCAGTAGTATGCTGTGGGGCTGGGGAAGGAGATGATCCACTGTCTAATGTGACATCAAAGTGACATCTCCATATGGAGGCAGGATGGAAACATTCCCATAGAAATAAACATGGCTCTTCATTAAATTTTATGGGCATGAGTCCAACTATTAGCCTACACAATGAGTCTGCCTGTGCAATGAGATGTTAAACACAGCACCAGTCATTCTTCTATTGGTGCAAAAAAACACTGACAGCAGAATTTATATCAAAATGGAAAAGATAAAAGACAGAACCCTGACATTGTTTGGCTTCCATATTTAATATATCATAAGGAATGCATCACTTAAAAATAAAATGTAAACCAAACATTTCAGAACACTGATGCCCTGCTTCTCTGCTTGGCGTGTTCTATGTAAATCAGATCCTCCTGAGCTTGCAGTGTATTTCATATTCTGTTCATGACAAATACCAAGGTTAAACTACTAGAAATATATACATTTTTTCAGCTCCCTCACAAAATTTCATCACTGTAAAGCCATCGCCATTTGTTGTCTCATGGGAGCTGAGTCTTTAAAGCAAAGAAATCAGTGACATCCTACATAATTCTGAAAGGATTTTTGCAAGCAATGTGGCTCCTTGCATGAACACACTCAGGTATACAGAGAAGTCCTCCACTCAGGGCTCCATTTGAGAGGCCAAAGTGCAATTTATCCTCTCTGCACAGAAGACCTCTTGCTTTTTAAAGGGTAGTGTGAACGCAGAAATTGTCTCTGCCTCTGTCTCACTGAGCCTCCTGTCTCCTTTCAGGATCTGACCCAGCAGGTATTCTTGTCATACCTAGCACAGTCACATAACATATGGGGAGCCACTTACTGTGTCACCTCACCCCTTAACAGGCCCACGAGGATGACAAATACATGATAGAAACTACAATCATGAAATTACTTTATCGTCTGCATTGCCTGATTTGTCACAGTGTAAAAGATTAAACTAGGTGGCAGCTTGTTTTCCTCTGCTTCTGTCAAAGCTGGGCCTTAAGTCTGAGCTCTTGGAACACTTTGCATCCATTAAACAGTGACAAATGCAAATGCTTAATTAAATAAATCTTGGGTTTCTGCTAAGGAAGGAGCCTATTTCATGTTCTTTATTTGCAAACTGCTTTGCACTCAGGTACCCTGTGCACACCAGTTTAGCAGAAGATGGGATGCACAACATGAAGTGAGAAATTGTGTCACCCGTTGTTGTCACTTTGCAGAATAACATTCACTCCTCACCTGAGAGCATCTTTTCTTGCATCCCAGTTTCTGTAATGCCTCTCTCCAGCATGTTGGCAATATACACAGCAACCACAGGAGCTATCTTTAATCTCTCTATTAATTTGCTCCTGAAGAGTGTCCTCTTTGCACTCACTGTTCTGTCCTTCAGATTATCTGGATTTCATGCATGCTCCATACGCTGTGGAATACATATCTGAGCACTTCTCCTGCAGCCTGTAACTCCTCATGACCTTGGAGAGATGTTTCTAGCACTCCAAAGTGCTGAATCATCTGTCCTATCCATGGATTTAAATAAAATCTCTTGCCTTGCTATTTTTGGCCGAGATATAACAGCACAGAGGGTGAGACACAGGAACAGTGATGCTGGGCCAGGGTCACAGCCAGGCAGGGGACAGCAATGAATACCCCTGACCGCTTGCACAGAAAGGTTACCTCCTACTCTCTGTCCATGACACTAGGACCAGATTAGGCCAAACATCAACCTCTGCAGAGATTTTAAACCAAACCAGATGTTAAGCAGCAAAAGCTGGACCTCCACAAGTGCCTTTGCACACTAACCCACTTAGCAGCTGACAAATGCATCGTCCATTCATTAGGGTGTGCCTGCTTCTCATTTGTGTTGCTGACAGCTTCCTTTGGCATTGACCACGTTATCCACACATCATGCCCCACCACTAATTTTCCCTTACCACACAACACTTTCTGGCCTCAGATAACCTAACCTGGATGCACATTTCATTTGAATGCAAAGCTTTCTTCTCCTTGAGCACCATGGACACCATCATGATGTCATTTCAGCAGTTTCTAGCTATTCTCTCGGTAAAATCTTGCAGATATTTCCTGCTCAGCATGTCTAGGATGCATGAGCATTCTAAATATCAAAACAGCTAGGAATTAAACATGAATTTCAGCTTCTGCAGTGCTCTCCTCTCTGGCATTACCAATAAAAGCCTGCCTGGAGCAGAACACTGTTCTTAATCCTCTGCCTTGCTCATACTACTCCTCCTGCTTCCTCTGTTGTGTCAAACACAAACTTGCTGTTTCCTCCTCCAGAGCTATGTTGTATCCCCACCTCTGACCAGACCATGCTGCTAAGCTTCATTTTTTAAATGTTCATTTGTCAAGTTGGCATTTTCGTGCTTTCTCCAATACTATCACTCCCTCTTTGCAGAAGCTCCCCATAAACATGACTAAAAATAACTCCTCCTCCTCCAGAGTGTCCCTCAAACCTAACTTTTCTTGCAATGACTTTGTTTTGCAGGGGCTGTGGGCACACTGAGATGTAGCACATGCCATGTTAATTAATATTGCCTCATCCCTTCCTCATATTCACCCATTCTTTTTTATTTACTTCTACAGTCTTGCCTGTCTCACTCTGAGATTAGAAAACCACCTTTTAGTCCTGCACATCCACCTTATTGAGATAGCTTCCCAGCCCTGTGATGAGACCTCCTAGGTGATACAGTGACACTAGAAATAAAGAGTTATAGGCATATAAAGATGTCTGTGCCTCGGAAGCTTTCTCCTAAAGGGAAGCAGAGTGGAAATTTACTGGTGAGCATTAAATCTCAACTGTTCTTTGATTTTAAAAAGATGATGCACCAGACTTGGATGGAGACATAGTGGTGAGCAGCACGTGGTTTCTCATTAAGTACAGAGGTATGCTTTGAGTTACGGACGTGCCTTGGCTCATTTTTTTTTGTACAGGAGGAAAGGATAGATCCTGGACAGGATTTACCTCTAGGGAAATGTTCCTGTCAGGCTCCCTGAGACCAGCATTGCACACGTTACCCCAAGCAGAGGCCATTCTTTAGTGATTGTTTCTGGGAGCAGACAAGAAGCGAATTCTGACAAGGTTTATTTCCCCCCTCTTCTTCAGGACAGATGTTTGCTGGTCCAATGCTACATCTAATGGATCAGATGTACTTGAATATGCAGGGGCAAGCAATAGAAGACTCCCCACCTTTTACCAGTCACTCTCTGCAAACATTATTATGAAAAATTGTAGATGTTTTCCCATCTTGCCCTTCTCTTCATAATAACTAGCACAGGAGAAGTATGACAGGAGACACAAGATGCTGCATTACTTTTTAGAGACAAAAGTTGACAAAACTGACTAAAGCTCTCTTGAAAAGGTGCTGACAACACCTCCTTTTTTCCCTGAAGAACAAAAAAGCAATAAGCTCCAATATTTTTTTAATCCCTCTTTACATGTCCAGATGATGGAACGCCAAAGAAAATCATGCAAACAAAACCTTCATCAGCCTGTCCTGGAGGCCAGCCAGAGACTAGATAATTTGGACAAGACCATGATGAGCAGGATGAGTGAGTGGGAATAAGGTGCTGCTTCCAGGCTTTGTAAAACTCTGTTAGACAGCCTGTCCCTTTTTCAAGTGTGCTGGAGCTTTTGTTTTGAGAGCAAAAACAAAGCCCAACACTTTACCTAGTCCATTTGAATTGGAAGCCTTGAGAAGGAGAGAAACAATGTCCTGCTGTAATGGTGCTTTCCGGTCGAATCACAGTCATGTGGCACACAAAGTACAGCACTTAAGAACCTGCTTTTAAAGAGCTGCCAGGATTTTTAACCTCTTCTCAAAATACATGAAAGACCTCTTAAATGCATAGCCTTAGCACGTTGCAAATCTATTCATTTAGCAGTTGTACCAGATATATTTCTTTGTCAGCTCCCCATTTAAGAATGGATCATCTTAAAAGGCACTGACATAAATTGTTGGGCAGGAGATCGATTAGTTTAAAAGGTTTTTCCTTTTAACAGATCAGACAGCTGTGATATCTCACCAGTTGGGATGGGGAATCTTCACTGAGCAATTCCAGTATTTAATCACTTCTTTAAACTCATAGTCATTTGAATGGATTTCACCCAGATTCCATGATCATGAGTTACTCAAATGCTCCACAGAACGATAGTATGGCTCAGGTTGGAAGGGAGCTCAGAGCTCATCTCCTCCAACCTCCCCACCATGTCCGGGGACACCTCTCAACTAGACTCAGCTGTTCAAGGTCTCATCCAACCTGGCCTGCAACACCCCCAGGCAGGAGGCAGCCACAGCCTCCCTGGGCAGCCTGTGCCAGAGTCTCACCACCCTCAGACTGAAGAACTTCTTCCTCTAGCTCCAGCCTAACCCTGCTCTGCCTCAGCTTCAAACCGTTGCCCCTTGGCCTGTCTCTAGACACCCTCAGCAAAAGTCCCTCTGCAGCTTTCTTGGAGAATCCCTTCAGGTCCTGGCAGGCAGCTCTAAGGTCCCCCTGGAGTCTTCTCTTCTGCAGGCTGAGCACCCCCAGCTCCCTCAGCCTGTCCTCATAGCAGAGCTGCTCCAGCCCTTGGATCATCTTTGTGGCCTCCTCTGGACTCACTCCAACAGCTCTGTGTTCTTCTTCTGCTGTTGTATTGAATAGATGTGAGCAAGTGGCCAGAAAATTCCACTGAGGCAAGCAGTGTAATTAGCTAGAAGAAGGTTTGGTGCAAGGGCAGGCATTGTTCATTTGAGGTGGGTAAAATCAGCTTTTACAAGGTAGGTGATAAATTATCAGCATTTAGGTGAGCAATAGGGACCACACAGGTGAGCAGCACACATCTATGAGCCATCATGGCAGGGGCAGTTTGTTGGACCCCATCCTTCCCAGTGTAACCTGCTGACTCAATTCTTACAGGTGTGTAAAGGAGCAGACAGGAGCTGCTGCTCCTTGCTGTTCTGAAAGGCACACTTTTGGACAGGCACCTAATTGCTGTTGTTTCTTGAAATGAGTTCATAAGGAAGATGCTGAAAACAGCAATCTGGTAAATAACTTTAATTGCATTCTAAGGGCAAACTTCTGCCAATCATTATTCCCATTGGGTAACTCTTTCCTCTGCAATTAGTCTATTGATTTTGTTGAGATTGCTGTTGAGGTTCACATTGTGTTGGGTACCACACAAGCAAATGACAGAACAGATCTTCACCCTAGCACTGAAACATGGCAGTTTTCTCCTCTCCATCCTCTATCCTGGGCCTCCAGAGTTTAGTGTACAGAGGAAACTAGACAGGTTGGATGGAGTGGTGCTGAGCATCCAGGGCCACAAAGATGATCTAAAGGGTGGAGCAGCTCTGCTATGAGGACAGGCTGAGGGAGCTGGGGATGTTCAGCATGGAGAAGAGAAGGCTCCAGGGGCACCTTAGAGCTACCTGCCAGGACCTGAAGGGATCCTGCAGGAAGGCTGCAGAGGGACTTTTGCTGAGGGTGTCTAGAGACAGGCCAAGGGGGAATGGTTTGAAGCTGAGGCAGAGCAGGGTTAGAGTGGAGCTGAGGAAGAAGTTCTTGAGTAGGAGGCTGGTGAGACTCTGGCACAGGCTGCCCAGGGTTGTTGTGGATGCCAGTTCCGTGGGGGTGTTGCAGGCCAGGTTGGATGAGACCTTGAGCAGCTGAGTCTGGTTGAGAGGTGTCCCTGGGCATGGTGGGGAGCTTGAATTAGATGATTTCTAAGGTCTCTTCCAACCTCAGCCATTCTATAATTCTATGATGCTATGATTCATGCCAGTCATTTAGTTTTCTTCCTATCTGGAGAGAGCCCTGCAGCTAGAGCAAGACTCCTTCTCACATCCAGTGGCCATGTTCCATTTCTTCTCTGGAAGATGAGCCTGAGATGCCCATGCAGTCACCCCACTTTATTATTACAAATAGTTAACAGAAGCAAAAAACTGTCAGTGCTAGACTTGGGTGATGTGGTTTCCTCTGTATGAATTGCAGGAATTATTTTTTTTTTCCTTGACCTGATAAAAAAAAAAAAACCAACGTTTGACAGCTCCACAAACTTCAGACTCCCTGCAAATTAAATAAACTGACTGCAGCAGAACTATGATCTCATCAGCCTCCCACACACTTACTTTTGTGTTGTACTCATTTATATCGCATGCCTAATTAATCAGGGGACTTGACAATTACTAAACTACCAACAGATTTTCTGATGTTCTTAACGCTGCGGAAAAGGAATCAGAAAGCAAGGATTACAAATCAGAAACTTACTGGAAGTGGTATAACCACAATCCCTCATATTTAGAAATCATCTTTTCAAGCCAGCCAATGAATTTGCAGGCTAAGTCTCACAGCAAACCCAGATTTATACCACTGCTGAGGGAATATTTTATTATTTATAGTTTGTTTTCTTGTAAAAGCCATAGAGTGAGGGGGAAAAAAAAAAACATTCCCATCTTTATTCCTTTTTTAGCATCCTTCCATAATCTCAACAGGAACCAGAAGATGTCACATTTCAGATGAGTTTATGGAGATTCAGAAGTTTCAGAGGCAAGCATATCTCCATGTGAATGGCATTTCAAAACCAAATTCAAACATTATGCTGTAATTCCCTCTGAAGATTCTCTTCCATATAGCCCATATTGAATAATAACCTGCAAGGACTCCATGTTTCCAAACCTACCCTCTTATTTTATCATGATCACTATTTGCAGAGATCCTGCATGCCACACATACAGTACCTTGACCAATGTACATCTACCTGAAGGGGGCCTACAAGAAAGCCCTGGACAGGATGAGAGGGAATGGAATTAAGCTGGAAAAGTGTAGATTTAGACTAGAGATTAGGAAGAAATTCTTGACAGTGAGGGTGGGGAGACGCTGGAACAGGTTGCCCAGGGAAATTGTGGCTGTTCCGTGGCTGGACATGTTCAAGGCCAGGTTGGATGAGGCAACTAATGATGAACAGCACTTTCCTGTACATAAATAAGGTCGTTTTGCAAGACAGAGTCATCACAGACACTGGGATTTGAGAACACAGCATTAGAGTTGCCTTTTCAACCAGGCTAAACCTACATTCTAGGATGGTTTTGCAAAATGAACATTAGTAGCATGTCCTACATCTCCCTGTCTATAAGCCAGAGGTAGGTGTTTGTTTCCAACCATGCAGAAGGAAGAATCTTTTGGATAATCAAAGGAGACTTGTGATTACTTAGTATTTCAGAGTTGTTTCTAACCTGGGGAGAGCACGAAGAGTCTCTCAGGAAAGGTGTCATCTTGCAATACACAGGAAAGCTGAAGACTCGTGCCTGTTTTTAAATATATATAAGAACAACTGCAGATAAAGTCAGAATTGAGACATTTGAGGTATTATGCCTGAGGGCATTCAAGCTCCTAGCTGGTAGGCATAACGAGAAGCTTCCCATTTAGCTGTTACATTGTTGTGCTGTATGGGGGTTTTTCCACCTTTCTCTGAAGCATTTGGTCTGGGTTATTGTCAAACCCCTACTTTGAGCATTGCTTTGGCTTAACATAATCATTTCTATGGTGCTGAAACTGGGACATTCTAATTATTTTTCAACATTACAGCACCGTGCTACTAAACCCACTTTAATCTATAATAATAACAGGATAGAATCATAAGCCAAAAGACTGTTTACAAGTTGACACAAATGACCTAATCTCTATGAAGGGCCCTAGTGGGAAAAAGTGTGAAAAATGCACTTCACAGAAGCATCCTTGGCAGAAGAAGTGAATTCAGTGAAAAGGTTTCATACATTTTAACGAAAGCCTGAATCGGGTGACAGAGCTATAAGAAGTTTATCTTGTACCAACAAAAGTGGCCAGAAGAGATCTGGGGGAATGCAGCTTTATCTGCCTCATTACTGAGTTCAGTTTAAAATAGCAAATAGAATAAACAGATGAGGGGCAAGGAAGTGCCTAAGCACAACAAACTAACCTCTGCAAGATGGTTCATGGCTTGATTGCTTTGATTGTGACCTGTGATGAGAATGGGCTTCAATATTCCTCCAGCAGTTGTATAGGTCCATTAGCCAAATGCTATTCTTCATAACAAAACCATTATAAATATGTGGCCACAGAGTGCTTTGGGCCTGATTCCAGCTGGTCCCAGCTTTCAGCAAGCCATTTCAATACAGGGAAAGAGAGAAAGGAAAAGGGAAATATTTTCTCTTTTTTTTTTTTTTTTTTTTTTTGAGCATGTCATAGCTCCAAATCTAATAATGTGTAGTGGGACGGGTTGGGCAGGTTTCTGCATTGTCCAAAAGTTGTAAGTTAACCCTGGGAGAGGCTGTTTAATGAAGCATGAGCGCTGCTTGGCTTCAGCACAACATGCAGGCATGATGTTAAACTCAATACTGCTGTTTCAACAGCATTTAGTTTTCTCTGTGGAAGGAGAAGTGAGGTTTGAAATTCCATACTCAAATAAGAAAGGCCCAGGAATATTGCAGCTTAGGAGACAAATTGAAATCATTATTTTATAAAGCCTTCTCAAGTGTATTATTTTATTTTTCAGTAAGAGAAGTGAGAAAAAGTACTGTCATGTCACCCTAAGGCCAGCTGTGCTCCCAGCAGTGCCTAAAGCAAGCCCAGCACAGGTCACCAATACTTGGTCTCTGAGAATCGATCTTTCTTAGCCAAATGAAGGGGAGGGTGTCTCAGGCAGAATTTGTTATGGCATAAACATAACTTAAGTGCTGGAAGGAGAATAGTTAATGTGGGTAAAGCAAAAGGCCAAGGCCACATTTGCTTGGCTGTATTTCTCAGATTTATTGCTGTGCCCTGGTGCAGATTCCTTAATTTTTACTTTCTGTCAGCTTACACATCTATAAACCAGGTCTAATTTGCTTTAGCTGCCTTGTGTATCTGTTCAGTCTGATTCATTCCCACTGAGTACCCAGGCTCCAGAGAGATAAGTACTACTATCAGAAGTCTTCACTGCCTGGTTGATATTGTTTTGCCACTCACTATTGAATCTTTTCTCTCTCATTTCCATAGGAGTCACATAAAGCCAAGCTGTTGAGCAAGTCTTCTCAGAAGCTGATCTGCAAGGCATCGTGAACTTCTGCACGCAGAGAGCAGCAGCTGACCACCTCTGCTGGCCTAATAGCAGTAAGGCTGTCAGGTGTGAAAACCTTCTTCCACTTCAGAAGAAATCTGACAATCAGACCCAGGCTAGGGAAAATATTTATTTTCACATGTTAGCTGACATATGTTAATGTTCAAGCATAAGCAGAATGTAAACCAAACGGCAGACTTGCTGCAGGAAAATGTATTTCTGTGGGGTTGGTTTGGTTGGTGTTTTTCTTTCTTAGAACACAAGGTAGAATGTGAAACCAAGCAATTCCAGTCACATTCATGAACAATCAGACCAGCAACAGTTTGGAATTTCCCCACTCTGAGGGTGTCAGATGTAGTATGGAATAAGGCAGAAAAGTGCTAGCATGATGGAAAGATTCTTGACAGCATATAGACACCAAGTGACAAAATGACAAACACATGTAAACCAACAATTAAAAATATGAGGGGACTAAAAATATGAGGAGATTAAAAAAACAAAAACAAAAAAAAAAACAAAAACAAAAAAAAAAAAAAACCAAACCACCCAGAGTTCTGAAAATTAAGAACTTCCTGGAAAGATTTGGTGAGAAGCTCTGCTGAGACCCCACCTGGAGTACTGCGTCCAGTTCTGGAGCCCCTATTACAAGAGGGATCTGGACATGCTGGAAGGTGTCCAGAGAAGGGCCACCAGGATGAGCAGAGGGCTGGAGCACCTCTCCTATGAGGACACACTGAAAGAGTTGGGGCTGTTCAGTCTGGAGAAGAGAAGGCTCTGAGGTGACCTTCTTGCAGCCTTCCAGGATCTGAAGGGGGCTACAAGAAAGCTGGGGAGGGACTTTTTAGGCTGTCAGGTAGTGACAGGACTGGGGGGAATGGAACAAAGCTGGAAGTGGGGAGATTCAGGCTGGATGTGAGGAAGAAGTTCTTCCCCATGAGAGTGGTGAGAGCCTGGAATGGGTTGCCCATAGAGGTGGTTGGGGCCCCATCCCTGGAGGTGTTTAAGGCCAGGCTGGATGAGGCTTTGGCCAGCCTGATCTAGTGTGAGGTGTCCCTGCCCATGGCAGGGGAGTTGGAACTGGATGATCCTTGGGGTCCCTTCCAACCCTGACTGATTCTATGATTCTGTGATCTTGCCATCTAAACTGCTGGAAAACCCCTGAATCCTTTTTCATGTTCACTAGCCCCTGTGTTTGTTCTCCCTCTCCTCCAAATGCAATGGGAAAAAAAGACCAAGACATGCACCCAAAAAAAAATTCACAAAACGAAGAGCACAGAAGGGAAAAAAAGAAAATAACTTAAGGACTGAAATTTATTTTATATAGTTGGAGCAAAGCACAACTTCCATGATTCAGCTCAGCAATAAAATGTAGGTATCAGGGAAGGCTTAGCTAGCTCCATCCCAGACAAAGACACTTTAGCCAGAGGTCTCAGAATAATGAGAGATTCCAAAAAAGCAATCACTGGAAGCAAACAAATATTTGAGCCTGTAGTAAAAGGGACTTTGCATACATGTGTGAGAAGAAATCCAATGAATAAACAAATTACATATAAACACTGCAAAAGCCCTCAGCTCTGCAGAAGTTCTGAAGCAATTTGAAAAACATTTAGAGAGCAGCAGAGACTCAGGGCCAAGTCGCAATCCCTTTCTGTTCTCTGTCCCAGTTTGCAAGAGAGTTTGGCACTGGGGAAATGAAGCTTATACCGGGTTAGTCACTCCAGAGGCTGCAAGTCAGCTGTCAGCTTGACCACAGGTCAGCAGGGTGGCGAAACAACGCCACAAAAGCCCTATCTGCAGTGTCATTGCAGCAAGAAATTCCTTGACACAGCCCCTCCTCTGGCCAAAGCCTTATGGTACCAGACTTCATGCAGTGTAGACCTGGCCTTTCCAAGCTGCCTTCCAGCAAACCAAATACTGCAGCAAAAATAAATCTCTGCTGTGCTGGTGTAAAGGTCCCAATCTGCCAAATCCCCACCACGTGCTGTAAGGCAGTGTCAGGGGTTCAGGGAAAAGTCTGTTTTGGCTGTCTGGACTATCAGGTTAGGGTTGTCTCAGAGAGGCAGTAAGGTATGAACGAGCTAGGGAAAGAATATGTGTCCAGTTCAGTTCATGAGTTTGCAGTTTTTAAGTAGGTTTTAAAGATTTCTCATCAATAGCATATTTCCTAACATTGCCACTGTCTGAAGCTGTCAGCTTTGAACCAAAGCCAGCCCACATCTACTGTCTCTTAATTAATTAAGAAGGTGAAATCAGAAAGTTCCAGCTCAAGTAAACCAAATTAAGAGAGCTCTGTGACAAGGCATTGGGAAGAAGTTCTTGACTATGGGGATGGTGGAACCCTGGAATAGGTTGCCTAGAGAGGTGGTGGAGATGGAAATCTCTATCCATGGAGATTTTCAAGGTCAGGATTGATGGGGCTCTGAACAACCTGATCCAGCTGAAGAGGTCTCTGCTGACTGCAGGGAGGCTGGACTAGATGACCTTTAAAGGTCAGGTCCCTTCCAACCCACCAAATGCTATGATTCTGTGAAACAAAACCCAGGTGAGCTGAATGCAGCCTTACCAGTTCTGAGAATCACAGATTTTAAAGCAAAGGGTACAGTTCTCAAACACCATTTCAGTCTTACCTGTTTGAAAGGGAAGCCAAATACCTTGGGGCCCAAGTCCATTGTGGCACTGGGTACAGAGAGAAATTGTATTTATGACCATGAGTTCAGCTCTGGTGACTCAGCTGTGCTGTACCCAGTGAGGAGGTCTTTAGCCCACCTGAAGACAAGGCTCAGTTCAAGAGACACTTATTTTTTTCCTTTAGAAACTCAAGCAAACATGATACTTGGATTGAGACACTCATCTTGAGAAAGAGTTCTTTCTTTTCAGATCTGCAGGAATTATTTGGGCAGTGTGTACTCTCTGGTCCTTCATATTTAACAGCCACAATTCTTTCATTATGCAATTGTCATTGAACAGAACACAGCCATCCAACCTTTGAATCCCCCCTAGAAGCCAGCACAAACAATTTATATGCCAATCTTGTTTCCCAGAGGAGGCTTAGGTACATCTTTTTTTTTTTTTTTTCTTTTTTAGGCTCTCCTTTTAAAATGCCCAGACATGCTTTGTATCAAAATAAAAGTTATCATACTGGTGAAGTGCTTCCCATATGTTACAAATATCTACAAGTTGCTGGAAAGTTTTTTTATGCCCAGAAACCTTAAAGAATTGCCAAAAGCTGTGATGTGTCAAATATTTTAAATAGGTTTACAACAGAAAGCTGTACTTTGGCTTTAGCATATCATGGGTATAAATCTAAACTGACAGAATTAAAGCTATTCAGACTGGAAGAACCCACAATGCAGTTATCAGGCTCCCAGGTTAATATGCATAATGAAAGAAGTCTTATGATCAGAAGGGAACTGAAGAAAAAAGTTGTAGGGGAAAACTCATTAAAGGCCTGATCCTCAGTGCTGATAAGTCATTAGCACAGGTGGGTGCTCTGCACCTTCCCAGACCAAAGGCTGAAAGCAGGAGGTACTTCAATGCCTTTTGTAATCAGATAAGGGTGTTCTGTATTTCAGTATTGTTCAGGAGCCGTTTGCTTTATGCAGGATTTTCATAGTGGGAAGTGTTATGAATTATTTTAAATAATTAGCCTTGTTTTTTAAGCCTTTCAAATTGCTTTTGTACCACTTGCAAAGGGTTTTGTCTTTTTTTAGCATTTCTCCTCCCATCCACCTACCAAACCACTTTTAATCCATTTCTCCTAAAGAGCAGAGTAGCAACATTTTCTGTTTATAGGTGGCTCTCTCAGGCACCTTGAGCTCTTGCACAGGCTCCATATCTCACTCACTGAGCAGCAGGAGGAGCGAGATGGGCATCGATGCATGGCTCTGGCCAGCCTGCTCTAGTGTGAGGTATCCCTGCCCACAGCAGGGGGGTTGGAACTAGATGATCCTTGTGGTCCCTTCCAACCCTGACTGATTCTATGATTCTGTGATTCTATGACATTAGACATCACACACTGCTGGCAGGATCTCTTTCAAATGAGGGGACAGGGAAATGGTCCCCACAGGCCCATGCTATAAGCCAGCACTAGGTATGAGCATGAGAACTGAGCAGTTAGAAGAGCCAAAATGTCACTGTGCTCTGCATATTTTATGTGGATTAATTGTATGATATTGATTTGAGTCCATTATAGCCTGCTTTGTTACTCTAATAAATTACATTGTTCTTTGAAACAATGATGGCTTAAGATTGAAATACTATATTACATTTCGGAGCTGACTGGTGTGCTTCAAACCTGATATTTACCATTGAATATGGGGGAAAAAAAGGAATCCTTGAAAGGTTTGCACTCAGAATAAAATCTCTAAATAAGAACCCAGAAGTTTAAAACTGGTCCCCAAGCACTGGTTAGAGTGGGAGGTGAACAGCAGAGGAAAAAAGCCATTTTTCAGGCTGAGGTTTACAAACAAGACACGTAAGCAAAAGAAAATGAAGAATTTCTCCTTGAGATCTGAGTAAGAGAAAAGTTTTATCTCCTGAACCCCAGACAAATCTTTATTGCAAAAAATGATCTCCAATGCAAATGCCTTTTTGTATGTATCTTAGGTTGGGGGCTTGGAAGAGTTAATTACTGAGAGAAAAACAACTTTCCCAAGCCATATCTGTATTAAATATGTAATTTATTATTAATTGTATGCTTTATGTAGCAATGCAGATGGAATGTGAAGCTAGAAGAATTTGCATAAAATGGCATCTAAAGAGAAATTATTTTTTATGACTGTGATTGATTTTTATTAAAAACACAACCATAAGTGAACAGTTCCAAAGTAATTACCAAGACAAGCCTGAGAAATGAATTCCTTTAAAAACCCTGCTAGGCACTGTGCATTCCACACATTCTGTGTGGCTTTTCTGGAACACCAAGTTTGTTTTTAGGGGAAGCAAAAGGCAAACAAGGCACTGCTGGAATGGAAAACAGTGTAGGCAGGAGCTCAGAGTAGATTAAGTAGTTTAGTGACACCATATTTATTGATACCATGTGTTAAATAATGAACACGAGTGCCTCATCTTTTAAACCCTATGGGGTTCCTCTGAGGAGCAGCAGCAGAGTCACTGCAGGTAGATGCATGGGGATAGGGAAATTGCTGCATTGCTCTAATTTGCTCTGTCAGAAATTCCCACCACAGCACAGACAAGATATTCTTGCAGGTTCAGCCTCTGGGATGCAGCAAGTCTGGAGATGGCACCCTGCAGAAGCAGGGGTTCAGTGGCAGAAGTAAGGAGAGCATCTCTCTCTCTCTCTACAGCCCAGACAGACTACTGAAGACTGCCCTCAAATATGTGGAATTTTAAAGTTCTCTTTCTTTTTGAAAAGCTTCATTATCATCACTAACTATAGCTCATAAGGGAGCCTTAGGGAAGTATCAACAAGATTCACAATAAACAGGCACAAATACATTCACAAACATAGTCACAAAATTGAGCTTTAAAATAGTCTTGCACCTCTTTAAAAATCAGCTGCTCAAGGCCTCATCTGACCTGGCCTTCAGCACCCTCAAGCAGGAGGCATCCACAACCTCCCTGGGCAGCCTGTTCTAGAGTCTCATCACCTTCCTACTCAAGAACTTCTTCCTCAGCTCCAGTCTAATTCTGCATTCCCTCAGCTTCAAACCATTCCACCTTATTCTATCAAAAGGGGGAATTTCTGCACTCGTGTTCAAACCTGCTCACATTTTGGTGCCTAGTTTGAAAATCCATCTGTAATCAGCTCACAGATTAATTGCCTTGCCTTCTGATGAGTCTGACATACCCATGGGTCACCTGACAGCAGAGAAGAAACTCTGAGTTGGACACAGTGGACTGAGCTGACTTGCTTCAAGTGCTTCCACTTTCAACTGAAGCAGGGCTGCAGCTGATGTGCACAGTCCCTTATGGTCCTTCTCCTCAGCTAGGTCTTCAGACATCCTGAGGTTTGCTGGGCTGTGCCACTGCTGGAAATACCTCTGGGACTGACATTACAGAATTGGTCATTCATCATGTTTGACACCAGGGCTATTTCAGAAAGTACTGCTCTGGCACATTCAGGAGTAATTATATCAAAGCTGGTGCTGAGCATTGCTTCAGAGGGAGGTCATGCAGACAGGAATAATGCATCACATTTTTCCCTATTGTAATGCTATGTATGTCCCATACACATCTTTTGCTCCTCACAGAATCACAGAGTGTTAGGGGTTGGAAGGGACCTCCAGAGATCATCCAGTCCACCCCCCCCCCTGCCAGAGCAGGATCACCTAGAGCTGGTCACACAGGAACACATCCAGAGGAGACTCCACAACCTCTCTGGGCAGCCTGCTCCAGGGCCCTGGCACTCTCACCATAACAGAAGTTTCTCCTCATGTTGAGGTGGCATGTCCTGGGTTCCAGCTTGGACCTGTTGTTCCCCGTCCTATCATTGGGCACCACCAAACAGAGCCTGGCACCTTCATTCTGACACCCACCCCTCAGATATTGATAGCCATTGATCAGATCCCCTCTCAGCATTCTCTTCTCCAAATTAAACAGCCCCAGGGCTCTCAGTCTCTCTTCATAGCAGAGATGTTCAAGTCCTTCAATCATCCTCATAGCTCTGTTGGATTCTCTCCAGCAGATCCCTGTCTCTCTTGAATTGGGAGCCCAAAACTGGACACAGTATTGCAAGTGTGGTCTCAGCAGGGCAGGAGAACCTCCCTACCCCTGCTGGACACGCTTTTCTTCATGCATCCCAGGATGCCCTTGGCCCTCTTGGCCACAAGGGCACATTGCTGTCCTCTTTTAATCTGTCACCTGGCTGGTGCCATGTGCCAGGAGTGTTTGCCTTCGGAGTGAGCCTGCTTGCAGATATCAATCAAATAGCAGAGAAAAGCAGGGAGCAGTACAGAGGGAAAGAAGAAGAAACAGCAACAACAACAAAAAGCATTTGGAAAAGAAAGTCAAATTCTTATGCAAAGTAATGTATGTTAAATATATTCCAAAGAATTCCTCAGAGAAGGGAATGTGACTTGCATGCATCTAAACTTATAGAACAATATGCAAGCCATCATTAGGAGCTCAAAACAACAGATTATGTTTCATTTGCAGAGGCACATTTCACAGCCACAGAAACAGACACTACACAATGATCTGATTTACACAAAGTAGAACATGCACAAACCCAATTCCAACTCTAAACCAGGAGCATTTCAATGCAATCAAAAAGGTCTCTCTGTGTACCTTTCCTAACAGCAAAATTGTGCTTCCAGTAGGCATAAAATTGGCTCATAATGGCTTAATCCCACCAATGTTACTCACCTTGGCATGCCTGACGTCAGCCTCATGAATAATTCTCTGGGTGTTCAAATGGTGAGGCAGGACTCATCATGAGATTAGTCTGGAAAGACTGACTTTAAAATTGGGAATCCTCAGAACTGATGTCGGATGTTACAGCTTTAGGATCACAGAGAGGCCTTTCTTGAGTTTTTATATGTCAAAACGTGAATTCAGGATTTTTTTCCTTCCTTTTCTTTTCCCTTCTTGTTCTTTTCCCTTTTGAAAAGCTCAATTTTCATCAGTAAATATAAATCATAAGGGGGGGTTAAAGGGGAATATCAGCTGAGACAAGACTGACAATAATCAGGCACGACTCAGCAACACGGAGTTTGCAAGAGATCTCTCCATTTATCAAGTGCTGTCTTAAGAAGATTCAAACTCTTCAGTACCACACAAATAACAATAGGGCAGCTTTTTAGATTAGTACCAAGTGAACTTCCAGCTCAAGAAATCACATCTATCTACTTCTCTGATTACAAACGTTAGTTACTTGACAACCAAACCAACAGAACCACGGGGACTTCAGCTCTTACATGCAGAACCTCAGTTTCAACAGCCAGGGTGAATCACACAAACAGAACACCTTGAAACACAGTTCTGCTGCATGCTTTAGGTGATACAAAAATATACTTCTATTTATCAAAAAAGGCATTAGGACTTTGGCCTACTGGCACTTTACACTGCAAATAAAGTCCCAAACAGCTCTCTAAACAGTTAAAAAACAGCTTTTTTCCCATGCCAGGCAATAGCAACCATAAAAGCATTGGTTATTATTTATATTTTTACCTTATTTTGTAATGAAGATGAAAGCAAAACATGTGAATAGTTCCGGAAAAAAAAAAAATTAAAACATAATAAAGCGGGGAGGGGGTGGGGGAGGGGAAATCCCTAAGAAATATCCTTATGCATTTAGTTTGGAGGGCTATAGATTGAATATTGAACATTTCATCAACACTGTCCTCAATTTCTCCTAGGAGTTAAACTGCACACAAAACCCCAAGGACCTGACTTGCCTTTACTACACTGCTTTCAGCTTTTGTAAAGGACATTTTTTTTTTCACCCTACCTAGTTAAGACTGAGCAAACCCTTCTGCAACATAAAGTGCTGTTTTAATGCTTTAACCACAACTGAAATACTCCTTTTCTGACATGGGAGCCACACAAAACTTCTCTGGAAAACACAACAGGGTAGCAGCTGATAATGAGGATAGTTCTTTGTGGTAGGGACTAGCAGCTCTGAAAGAGGAGTCACAAAGGTAGAGGCTTTAATGACAGCTTCAGGCAGAACCTGAAGCAGGAGGAAAGGTAATGTCTGAGGATGAGGAAGGTGGAGATCATGCAGGAGTGCAGACTTGAACCAACTCCCCCCTGACATGCATCCTACTCTGAGATCCTACAGACAAAAGCACAATTGCTTTTGTTTACGAGCATCTACAATTCTGTGATTTTTGTTTTAATACAAGAAAAGAGCCCCAAGAATTCCACATAGAGAATATGTAGCAACCTGTTTGAGACCCCAGTGACACAGAGAATGATGTAGTGTCCCAGTTACACACTGCAGGAAGTCGGAATTAGGACTGCTTCTGGAGAAACCCATGAAGTTTGAAACTATACAGCTGAAACCAAACCCCCAATCTCTGTCCTACATCTCAATCCTCCACAGAGACACAATCTCATCCTTAAATAAAGCAATTCTGCCCCATTTCTGGTGTCTGGAAGCAACCTGCCTAACTGCTTCCAACTGCCTGGAGTAGTCAGCTGAAGGTGTGTCTTCACCCATCATTCCTGTCAAGTTTAAGAACCTACACTGCTTTGACAACGTGAAAGGGATTTTCTTTCTCTCTTTCTTTTTTAAAACATTTCAGTGCAAAATTTGAGGATAATTGCCCTCAGATAATGGAGAGTTGAAACTCAAATCTGTTCTCATGTTTGCAGACTTGACATACACTCAGGTATCAGCTGTGGGATGATAACTGCTGGATACCTGCAGGATGGCCACTCCAAAGTATGCTGCACAATAAATGTTCAGTGTAGCAGTGATGATGCTCGGCAGGGCTCAGATTTCCAGCTGAAGTTTTACATTCCAGAGCTCGTTAGAAGCATATAAAACTAAATCAAACAGAACTGATTCAAGAGTTATGTAAAAAGCCTCCAAAATACTAAAAAACACATTAAAATATTAAAGAAAAATGTACTATGTAAAATCTTCCTTTCAAAGAAGGGTGTGAGTGTGTTTGCCTGGCTTTACCTACAAGGATAACCCTGAGCGCTCACCAGATTTTCACTATCATGAATGTAAATTGAGGAAAACGTTAATTAATACTTAGCAAGACAAGGAGTCACTTTTAGGCAAATTCTTTTTCTTCCCAATAGCTGTTAAGAAAGGCAAAGGAATGCTTTTGGGACACGAAGGATGCAATCCCCCATCGCTGACACCGCAAATTTCCTTGGAGTGAAAAATGTCCAGCAGGCAGCTGTGTGCTGGGCTGCAGCCGGAGGAGTGTGGCCAGCAGGGTAAGAGAGGGGATTCTGCCCCTTGACTCTGCTCTGCTGAGACCCCACCTCCAATCCTGCCTCCAGTTCTGGTGTCCCCAGCATAAGAGTCCAGAGGAGGCCACAAAGATGATCTAAGGACTGGAGCAGCTCTGCTGTGTGGACAGGCTGAGGGAGCTGGGGGTGTTCAGCCTGGAGAAGACTCCAGGGGGACCTTAGAGCTGTACATGAGATGTTGAGGAACATCCAATGGGTGTTGAAAGAGGTTTCTTGTCATAGAGAAGAAGGATTTTTTTACAGCTATATTTGCCCTGAGTTCCCATAAAGCATGGGCAAAATGGCATCTGCAGCCTGGAATTACTGTTTTATCCATGATACTGCACTGACAAAATTAGAATGTAATTTTTCTTGTCCTCACACTAATTGAACTGACACAGCTCTATTAAAATGCATCCAATCCATTACCAGCATTTCAACAGACAGGAAATACATTTGCTTGTTTTTCTTTTTCTTTTTGTTTTTCTTAAGAGACAAGAAGGGGAGAAAAAAGACATTTTTGAGTTGGTTAGACATCTATTCCCAGCCCATAATAAAGTTGGTATCAATCAGAAAAGCCTATTAGGCCAGAAAATGAATACTGAAAACTTCCTAATTGAACACTTTCCATTTACATGATACTGAAAGAATGGAGTGGGAGCTGGTGGGACTGCCACTGGGTTAGTCACTGTATCACTGATATCATAGTGTTGTAATCAGCCTTTGGGACAGGGCACACCAACAGCCCAGGGGCTCAGGCTGTGCTGCAGTTTGTTGTGGGAAGTATCTGTGGATGAGAGGTGACTCAAGAGCTGTTTTCTCTGCTTATCACATTTAGACTGCTATGTGACTTATTATTGAGGGTTTTATTACCTGTCACAGATTCGCTGCTTTAAAACTTTAAGTCAGATCCTGCCAAGCTGCTCTGTGCAGATTTGTCCTGGGCTGAGGTGGAGTATCTCATGGGATGCCAGGTTGGAAGAGGCCCATGTTATGCTATGCAGCACCACACCACAGCTTCTCTGAAAGCTTCCCAGTTGTTCCTTGCTTCTTGCTTCTATCTTCAGAAGTCTGTAACAGTGCACAAAGGGCCACTTCTGTGGTCCACTCAGTGGCCCTGGGAGCAGAGCAGGACCATGACAGCATGTAAGAATGGAGATTCAGTGGAGCTGTGTCCTTCTGCCCTACCAAACTCTGCTCTGGATGACTGATAGATGCTTCAGCCATAAGTTATCAGCTCCTAAGTTGCTGCAAAGCCAGTTATGGCTTTGCTCAACCCTTCAGAGAAGTAAGTGGCTTAGGGGTGTCAGCAGAGAGGCCAAAGAAAGATAAACCTGAGGTCTTTTCACCAGACTTGGTAGAGTTAGGTAATGGTTGGACTCAATGATCTTAAATGTCTTTTCCAGCCAAAATGATTCCATCATTCTGTGATTCTATTCCATGATTCCAAGGATCATCAGGTCCAACCTTTCTAGGCCACAACAGAGTTGAAAGGAGCTGGCCCAGCACCCTGCCAAGATGAGTCTTAAAACTCAGTCCAATGTAGGGCACTCCACTGCTTCCCTTGAGAGATGATTCCAATGTCCAACTGTTCTTGTGGGGAAACACTTTCTTCTGGAGTCCAATGGGAATCTCCCCAACACTAACTTGTCCCCATCACCCCTTGTCTTCTCCATGGGACTCCTCATACAAAAGAGAATCTCCATCCTCACTGGAGCCACCCTTTATGTACTGGTCCATGGCAATAAGGTCTCCCTTAAGCCTTCTCTTCCCAAGGCTGAACAAATCCAGTTCTCTCAGCCTTGTCTCCATGGACAGTACTATATGGGTCTTGTCCCACTGAAGCAGCTGGCAGGATTGGGCTGACATCTTTAAATTCTTTGGAGGTGGGGATATAGTTTTTATATATATCCACAAAGATCCCCACAGTGGGGTGTATACCTTGATGCTGGAATGGAATTATTCTCGTACAGACAAAGCCAAACCACCAACAACATTCCCTTCATTCAGAGGGGTATCTCATGTCACTTCTCACCAGAATTTCATGCAGCATATGATGCAACAATCTGCAAAGATTTCATTGCACTGAAAGAAAGAGCAGTGCAATATTCCAACGTGGTCCTAACAAGAAGCATAACTGTGGCCACAGCTGCCAATAAGTTCATGATTCTACATATGTGGTTTGGGTAGGATGTAGCAATGACACCTGGTGTTCTGAGACTTCCAAGAAAAGGGGAGGGTTTGGTGGCCAACCTGACTGGGAGAAACCTTGAGAAATACTGAAATTAGAGTTGGTCTGAGTGGAAGGTTAAAAATCATACGGTGAAAACTGCTGGTGTGAGGTAGATTCAAAACAGTCACAGTGAAACCCATGATATTCCAATTTACATAGTTCATTTCCTCCATATGTTTAATTAGGTATTTCTACAGATCTGCCATGTGTCAGGAGGCTGAGGGGAGACTTTCTGGCTCTCTACAACTCCCTGAAAGAAGGTTGCAGCAAAGTGGGTGTTGGTCACTTCTCCCTGGTAGCAAGTGACAGGATGAGAGGAAATGGCCTCAGGTTGCACCAGGGAAGGTTTAGGTTGGATATTAGAGGAAGTTTCTTCACTGAAAGGGTTTCAAAAGCTGGAACAGGCTCCCCAGGGAGGTGGTTGAATCCATATCCCTGAAGGAGTTTAAAAGCCACAAAGATGTGGTGCTAAGGGACATGGTTTAGCACCAGCCTTGGTACTTTGATAATGGTCAGACTTGATGATCTTAAAGGTCTTTTTCAGCTGAAAGTTTTTTTTGATTCTATGATTCTACTGTTCAAGAACTTTGCCAAGGCACAGAATAAGTGTATACAAGAGTCCAGAGGAGAGCCAGGAAGATGATCCAAGGGCTGGAGCAGCTCTGCTGTGAGGCCAGGCTGAGGGAGCTGGGGGTGTTCAGCATAGAGAAGAGAAGGCTCCAGGGGGACCTTAGAGCTGCCTGCCAGGACCTGAAGGGATCCTGCAGAAAGGCTGCAGACAGGCCAAGGGGGAATGGTTTGAAGCTGAGGCAGAGCAGGGTTAGAGTGGAGCTGAGGAAGAAGTTCTTCAGCAGGAGGGTGGTGAGACTCTGGCACAGGCTGCCCAGGGAGGCTGTGGCTGCCTCCTGCCTGGGGGTGTTTCAGACCAGGTTGGATGAGACCTTGAGCAGCTGAGTCTGGTTGAGAGGTGTCCCTGGGCATGGTGGGGAGGTTGGAGGAGGTGATCTGTGATTAGTGACATGGTCTAGTTGATGTGGTGGTGTTAGGTCATAGGCTGGACGATGATCACAGAGGTCTATTCCAGCCTCAATAATTCTGTGGTGCTGTGATTCTGTGATCTCTGAGGTCCTTTCCAACCTAAGCCATTCTAAGATTCTATGATGATCCTATGAACAAATCATCTTGACAGAAACACAAAAATCATGACTGGCTTTAAAGTTCTCAAGTATAATCTATATTCTATATAGTCCACTTCAAAGCTCTTAAATTCTGCAGTATCCAGGGTACTACAGGTATATTGGTACCAGATGTGAGAACACTCAATGCACTACTTCCAAGGAAGTGAGAGAAGCAGATTAAAAAGCTGGATATAAATATATAGTCAAGCTATTAAATATATTAATTGCAGTTCATTTTAAAAGGCTTAATGCTTTCTGATAGAGTATCCCTAGCACAGGACCTCATGGCAGGTTGCACTCAGAAGACCAACCCTTCTGCAGCACAGTGGAGAGGATAGCTTAGAGAGGCTCCCATTTGCTGAGGTTCCTCCAAATCCCTTTCTGGGGCTGATTGCTCTTCAGTTTTAGGGACATGGCTGTACTCAGCAGCTGTTTATTCTCTTGGCTTTCTCCCACGGCCAGTGGTAATTCTCCAAGTATACAGCAAGGTTAAACAATAGCAGAGGCTCCTTTTTGGACACAGAAGAAGAGGAGGTGGAATTGGATGTGGGAAATTTTGGGTTATGGTGATTGCTGAAATCTTCTGTGAAATGTTTGCAGTGATTTGGGTTTGACCCAGAAGGAGCAGTGGCTCTCTGGCAGTGCTGCCCTGCAGAGAAGGCTGTTTGCATTACCAGCTCTCCTCTGCTGATTAACTGTAGGGTGGGATGTGAAAATGCAGTCCAGGTTTTAACTGCAGTCTCCTGTGGGTGAGATGGCTGTGGTCTGTTGAATGCAAGCCTCATGGCTTCCTCACCTGGTTTTGCTGGCCTGGTTCCTTTGCTTCACTTCTGCCTGTGTTTGGTTTCACAGAGACACATCTCATATAGCCTTATGCTGTACAGTGGCAGAAGCTGCCCAAAACATTATCCTCCCTAGCCAAACAATTTCTGTGTGGATAATTCTTGTTCTAAATTCTACTATCATCACACCCAAGGTCACTCTCTCCATCCCTGTGAACCAATCTATGTGATGGGAACAGAAATATGTTGTGCTGCCCCAAAAGTTTAGATTTCAATTGCAAATGTTCAAAGAAAGCACCAGCCCAGATCTTTAATTGTTAGTAAAATGTAATCTCTAAAATGTTTCCCTTAGATGCAAGTTGTGTGGTGTTTGAGAGTGCAAAAGCTTCCTTCTCTGGGAGTTTGGGAACTTTTTTAGCCATGCAACTATGTGGTGATTGATTTTAATTAAGGGGAATACATTTGCATTTGCAGATCTATCAGCTTTTGCAAGCCCTGAAACAGCCCACAGTGGTTTTACACAGGGCACACTGATGGGCTGGTGGAGTATAGGACACATTGGTGAATGCACAATATTATAGGCACCCAGTGCTGGAGGCTCCAGACCTCCTCACACTGTGAGGAGAAAGCCACATTGTGAGAAGCATTGCAGTCACAATGTCATCTGCAGACTATAAAGGTGTTGCACACATGTGCACTGCTCATCTGCTTGGCATACCAAGGATCTTGGCAACCCTACAGCTCACACCACTACAGCTCTGGGCTGGGCAGTGGCATCTCACCAAGAACCATGCATGGCAGCAGCAGAACTTGGGTCTTTAGTGTAATGAAACTGAGGAGAGGTTTTCCTAGTTCATTAATAGCTATATATTTTATTTCTGCTCTGTTCATAGTGGAAAAAAAAATAAAATGACTTGGAGATGAGCTGAAAGAATATCTGATAGATTAGAAGGTTCCTGGAAGGAGAAACAGGGAGGTGGATTAGAAGAGTGGGCATTGCCTTGAAAGAAGCATTAGTGGACAAAAGCTGCAGTCTCAGAAGCTGAAGGGAAAGGCTTTGTGCAATGAAGAAGGCTGAAACACCCTGTACAGGCAGCAGACAGCAGCTATGTACAGTTACCATAGTTGGTCATCCTGAAAGAGCACAAATGAGCACAAGCTGGCAGGAGAGGTGGTAGGAATCTGATTTAAAAGTACCATGTACTGTTAGGATATAATGGAGCTTCCTGTGCACTTGCTGTGTACTTTCTGTGCATTCTCTTCTCAGCAGACATTTCTCAACATCTCTAACCAACGAGAGACTAAAGGTGCTGCATAACAGTAGGGATAACATTTTGTTCTCTCAGACAGCAGAAACTTGACTTAATTCTTCATGTTTCAAAACAATCCAAACCAAACCAAACCAAAAACCCCCAAAACAAACAAACAAACAAAAACCCCAAACACCAAACAACAAAAACTCAAGCACCTAGATGAGCCTCCCTGAACCTGCCTAACTTGGAGCTGCCCTATTCCTTTGTGCTTTGTTCCCACCTGCTCTTATTATCTCCTGCAGGGTTTATTTTGGAAGTCACAGGTTCTTAGTTAGAACAGTTTTAACTATTTCTCATCAGATTCAGCCACCTACATAAAAGTCTCCAAGTGTTGAAGTTGTTCAAGGGATGCTGTCAATTTTAAACCTGCTCATCTGTTTAAGAATCTTTTACCTTCTGTTGTTAGGAGTGAGCCCTAAGGTTGTGTACTTGAAAGGCATTAAAGAGAAAATACCTCCTTTGACAGGGGTCTGGAGCACAAACCCTATGAGGAGAGGCTGAGGGAGCTGGGGGTGTTTAGCCTGGAGAAGAGGAGGCTCAGAGGTGACCTCATTGCTGTCTACAACTACCTGAAGGGAGGCTGTATCCAGGTGGGGGTTGGTCTCTTCTCCCAGGCAACCAGCAGCAGAACAAGAGGACACAGTCTCAAGTTGTGCCAGGGGAGGACAGGCTGAGTGTTAGGAGGAAGTTCTTCACAGAGAGGGTGATTGCCCATTGGAATGTGCTGCCCAGGGAGGTGGTGGAGTCACCGTCCCTGGAGATGTTCAAGAGAAGCCTGGATGAGGCACTTAGTGCCGTGGTCTGGTTGATTGGATAGGGCTGGGTGGTATGTTGGACTGGATGATCTTGGAGGTCTCCTCCAACATGGTTGATTCTATGATTCTGGTTTGGGTGTGATCCATTTCAGTGGTGTTCTTCCTGCCTTGCCTTGGCCATGCTGTAATGGCATGCACTGATGTCTCCATGTGGGGCTCAGGCTGCAGTGCAACACCTCTAGCTTTAAATAGATGATTTTGTAACTTGCTGCCAGACCTCTGTTAGGTTATATGCAGGATAAACTGCAGTGCAAACGTACAAGAGCGTCAGCTGAAAAGATCTGCAAGAGGCAAAGAGTCAGGCTCAGTACTACACCCCTTGCCTGACATCACATCCACGGAGCTCTCACAGCTTGAACCCTGTCCCTTGCTCAGCAATGCCACATCTTCTGGTCCTTACTAAGAATGAATTCTTCTGAGTGCTAACCAGTGCTGGGAAAGGAGACTTCAATGGGCTTAGGGTTGTGGAAGAAATAGAGCAAAGTAGGAGTGAACAGGAAAGAAAGATTTAAGGAGAGATGAGATAAAATGAAGGGAGACTATTACCATGGAGGAGCGAGGGAGAAGTTTTGTGGACAGATGTATAAAAGGCTGTTATTAAAGACAGACAGAATTTCATATGCAGAAGGAGGCTTAGCTGGAAGCGCCATGAGATAGCAACAGTTTTATGGCATTGCCAAGTTTTTAAGTACTGATTTAGCTAACTTAACATTCTTATAAAGTTGTTGTTGGGTTTGGGTTTGATTTGTCTACATTATAAATATTTGGATGTTTTATTTTCTTGTCAGTGTAATGTGTGATTCTGACTGACTCAGACCTTAATTTCCTCTTCATAGTTCAAATTAGAGAACTCAAATGGATCTGTGCAATATGAGTGAACTCCCTATCCTTTAACTGCAGAGGTGTAGGAGACTTTGGTAAGCAGAGCTTTCACACAGCTTTATCTCTGGTGGAATAACTGGAAAGAACTAGTGAGAAACACTCAGGAGACACTGGCAAGACACACCACCAATGCCCCAGGCTTTCCAGGCAGCACAGAGAGAAGCAACCATTGGAGAAGCCAAAAGGAACTCCCAGGATAAACTTACTCAACAGCTCATCTCCATATTTTTGCATACCGATGCATACTGAGGGTAGAGAAAGTTTTCTTGCTGCCTTGAGAAGTAGAACTGGCTCCCAGTGCATTTCAGATGTTGTGTAAACTACCTCCATAAATCCTTATTATCCTCATGTGGTTCTTTGCAGGCTTCTAACTAAGCAAAATCAACATGTCTCAGCAGCTGCATTTCTGCAGTCTAAGTGGGTGCGCATCCTTGTGCTCCTAATCTGTAAGAGGAGGTAGGATGTGTGTCCAGAAAAAGAGGGAAAAGGAGCATTTGATTACTTTCTTGTCTTTATAGGATGCTCTGCCTTGCTAAAGCTTTACAAATATTTTTTATGTAAATTATACTAATGAAGTCTAAGATCCTCTTCCACTTTTTATTCTAATTAAAGAAGATAGCAGTAAGCTAATATTGACTCTGATAGACATAATACAATGGCTGTTTAGAGAGAGATGAGAGAGAAGCAGACATAAACATGTATTTATCAAGGCCCCATTCACTATTTGCTCACTGTTTGTCAGTAAAACTGCCTGAATGAAGGCACCCATTTAATGGGGCTCCTCTTCTGAGTAGAATTACTGTAAATACCTGCAGAATAGGGGTACCAACCACCTGCTATTTCTCTTCAGGACCACAGCAAGGAACACTCATTCACAAAATCACAGAATGTTAGGTGTTGGAAGAAACCTCCAGAGATCATCCAGTCCAAACCCCCCTGCCAGAGCAGAGTCTGCACAGGAATGCATCCAGGTGGGTTTTGAATATGTCCAGAGATGGACACTCCACAACCTCTCTGGGCAGCCTGCTCCAGGGCTAAGTCACCCTTACTGTAAAGAAGTTCCTCCTCATGTTGAGGTGAAACCTGTGTTCAAGTTTGTATCCATTGTTCCTTGGCTTATTACTGCACCAAAAAGAGCCTGGCCCCCTCCACTTGACACTCACCCCTCAGATATTAACAGACATTGATCAGATCCCCTGTCAGCCTTCTCTTCTCAAGGCTGAACAGCCCCAGGGCTCTCAGTCTCTCTTCATAGAGGAGATGCTCAGGTCCGCTAATCATCCTTGTAGCCTCCTTAGGACTCTCTCCAGCAGGTCTCTGTCTCTCTTGAACTGGGGAGCCCCAAACTGGACACAGAATTGCAGGGGTGGTCTCAGCAGGGCAGAGTCAATCTCACTATCCCAGTGTACAAGAGAGGAGAGTGTTTATCAATCTCACAATATTTTATTCAAAAGAGTTGATGTTAAAGGTGAGTTATGCATACTGAAAACGCAGAGAAAAGGAAGGCTGAGTGTCCACATGAAAGAGTTTTGCTCATGGTCTGGCATGAGTAAGACTATCAACCAATTTCCTGAATAAAGCAGCTCTGTATTAGGTGACATTCATTTCTCCAAAAGATAAAACTGCTTTATTTAATGCCTGATCTAAAGCCCTGGGAAATTTTACTCACTTCATCGTACTCCCATCTTCTCCATGGAAGACATACTTGGTCAAACTGTTAACCGTTAATTAAGTAAATTAAGTGCTTTGGCCCCAATTTCTTTCCAGTAAGGCCTGAGTAGTAATAATAATGATATCAGTGTGTGACATATGTGCAGTGAAGTCAGCATTTGACATAATGCTCCTAAAGAAAATTTCAGTGAAGTATCTACTATTAATGATGACAAAGCTAAGAGAATAGGTTTAAAAATTACATTTTCTTACTTAGCAGATCTGATTCTGATGATCACCAGGAGTCTGTCAGATATATGCTTGACTCCAAAACGTATGTGCCCCAGAGCTGCTGGAAGGCAATCAAGAAAAATGCTTAATGCCATTTCTTCATAGTATAGTTTTTTAGGGACTCCAATGAGAATAAGGCAAATTGATGGAGATGGAGAAAGTAAAGGAGTTATTATCACTTAAATACACTACAGTCTTAGTGCATAGGGAAAACAGAATCAAACAGAAAAAGAGCCACAGAAGTCTCCAGTTCAGTTCAAATGAAGGAGAGAGAAGGAGACTGAGAAAAGGAACAAGAACTCTTCTAAATGGTCCAGAGAGGTTTAGAAAGAATCGTATTGCTTTTGTTGCTATTTTCACTCAGAGTAAAATTTTTCTATTTGACAATTAAAATAGATGAGGTTAATCTGGACATTTTACAGAATTACAGAATTGTCAGGGTTGGGAAGGGACCTCAAAGATTATCCAGTTCCAACCCCCCTGCCATGGGCAGAGACACCTCACACCTGATCAGGTTGCTCAGAGCCACGTTCAGCCTGGCCTTGAACACCTCCCGGGATGAGGCTTCCACTACCTCCCTGGGCAACCAGTTCCAGTGTCTGACTACCCTCATGGTGAAGAACCTTCTCCTAACATCCAATCTGAATCTCCCCACTTCTAGTTTTGTTCCATTCCCCCCCCCCAAGTCGTATCACTACCCAACATTCTAAAAAGTCCCTCCCCAGCTTTCATTTTTCTCTTTTGTAGCTATATGATGCTAGCTACTTTATGGGGACAAAACACAAACCTTCTCTGGAGGTTTGCTTAAGGGCCATTAGTGTGCAGAGTAATTTATAGCTCCTGAAAACTTTGAGTTATTAATTGATTGCCAATGCTGATGCACTTGATAGGATGTCAAGCTACATATAAAATGTATGGAAAATACTTTTGTTTCTTCCCTCTCTCTCTTCAACTACAGTCATTAAACCGAGATAGATACGCAGGGCAGCTCTATCGCTCTCCTCAGGCCTCATCGTTTATAGAGCATCCCACCAGCTAGGAGCTTTTCAGACTACACAATCAGAATATCCTAAAATACATTGCTAAAAAATAAGTAGAATGTAGTATTCCAGTGCCCTCTTTCCCCCCATTACTTCTCACAAGGACATGAGAAATATTACTAGCACCCAGCACTAGAGGAACTATTCCAACATTTCAAATTATATCCAATGCAATAACAACATAATGAAAAGTCAAAAAAATCAAGAATTGTAGCCTGACTGTTTCACGTCCATTTTTCTATTGTTTGTTGGGTTTTTTTTCTTCTTGGGTGTTAAGTGAAAACAGAGCAACTGTACTGAGCATTTAATTCAAAGGCTCAGTGTGCCAGCAGGGATTAATGAAAGGTGCCTAAGGTGTCTGTGATAGGAATTTCCACAGTGAAAAACCCAGCAAACAGTAAAGCTTTCGATTTGCTAAACTTCCATTGACCTGTCTTCAAGCTGCTCCATTAGCCATACAAGCAGGCTTAACCTACTGTGCTTTGAAATCAGCTGCAACATTAACTGTCATACTTCTCCTTCCTCTATGAGCTGCTCCAAGTCCCCATGGTCCTTTAAAGTGGGAGTTCCAGGTGCTGAATTACCTGTGTGAGATGAAAGAGAGGTAGGTCTGAAGCCTGCCAGCCGCGCGGGAGGCAGCAGGTACGGCACCCCTGGGAAAAAGCCAAGCCGAGAGGCATCAGCGCTGCCCATGTCACCATGTGCTGCTGCCAGAGCTCTTTGCAGTGGGGTGTTGCAAGGGGCTTTTTTTTTTTTTCTGTGTGTGTGTGTGTGTGAGTTTCAGAATGTCCTCAAAATGATCAACTGAGAAAAAAGTGTTTCTAAGCCCAAAAGGAACTGCCACTAGTTAATGCATATAGATTTGAGGGAACAGATGGGAAGTTAGCTCAGGAACAGAACCTCTGCTTTCTCTCTAGCTGGTAGAGGAGATAAAAAAAGATTTTCAGACCTTTTAAAACAGTGTTTGTGTCTAAGGTCAGGGTTGGGCTGGACACTAGATGAATGACAGATGCTCTCTGTTAAGCCCTTTCCCTTCCTCAAAAATAAAAAGTGTGTCGGTGTGAGCTGAAATTCCCCCCCCCACCAACAATAACCAGGCTAGCCCAGTCTGGAAGCAAATGAAAAGCTGTATTTACAAGCAGAGTCTAAAATCTACCATGAAATGCAATGAATATGTACAAATATACAAAATTCACAACATTCACAAATATATACAATCAACAGAAAAGCACAACCGATCTCCCTTTGCTTCCCCGCAAGGGGACCCTCCCAAAGGGGCCTCCCTCTCCCAGGAGCTTCCCCCCCAGACCCCCCTGGACAGAGAAGCAGAGTTAGTTAAGCAGAAAGTTGTTAACTTAGCTGCCAAGGTCAGTGTGTTATCTTCAGCCAGAAGAGAAGAAGAAACAGCAGCCAGACAGCCCAGCAACTGCCCCCACTGCCGAACGCAGAATGTGCAGAATGCCTACTTTGTTTTGGGTAATAGTTCTTAAACATTTCTATCTATCCAATGGAAGTGTTTAGAACAATCGTTATTTTGCTTTCTTACACCCAATAGTGACTTATTTACATTCTTTCACTTTCTCTGTTCTGAACTTTGCAAGGAAAAATTAAAAAGACAGTTTCAAACCATCACAAAAGGTAAGAGAAAGAGAAAAGGGAGAGAGACTCATGGACTGGAGAAGAACAATAAAACCGCTGTAATGAAAATAATAACAGTAAAGTGAAGTAGGTACAAATATTTATAAATCCAATATCAAACCAAATCCACTCTGTGGCAATGATCACCACTGACGCTGTGGGCAGGCACAAGGGAAATCCCAGACTGGACTCAGCAACAGTCAGGAACCAGAGTCAGGAACTGGATTCAGGAATGGACAGATCGGGATTAAAAGCATAACAGACAGAGTGCTCGTTGGATGATGGCCACTGAAGAAGAGGATTGGCTATGGTGATCCCTCAGCTTTATACTGAATGTGACAACCATGGCATGGAATCCCTTGTTGGTCAGTTCAGAGCCACCTGTCTTGTCTGCTCCTCCCCACAGGTGTGGCCTTTTACTGTGCACCCCCAACATGGCACACAATTAACAGTGACCTTTGTCTGTGTGCCTGTCCGTGGTGCTAGCGATAAACATCAGTGTTACCCCTGCTGGAGGCAGACACTGGGTCTGAGAACATGCTGTTAACTGCAGAAAGTGCAGTCTCTGAGAAGAGACTGAGCTGAGACGTCAAATCATTGCACAGAATTAGCTCTGTTCTAGCTCAACCCAGGACATTTGGTTCAGTTATTGAGCACTGCAGTAGCAGAGTTCAACCTGTCCAATAAAGGCAATGGTTTTAAAAAGGTTGAGCTTTGTGCTCCCTGGCATGCTGAAAGGCTGGGAGAGGAGATAAGAGGCTTCCAGTACTTGTGCATTATCAACAGCAGTGTTTGCATTCAAGACTTTAAAGCTACTTCTGTGTCAGTTTCTTCATGAAGGAAGGTGATTTTTAACCTAGAAGGAGGCAAAGGGACAAGCAAAATTTGTCTGTGCTTTTAGCACTTTTTCCCTTTCTTATCCAGAGATGGGCTGGGCAGAAAATCAAAAGGAACAAGGAGTTAAGAGGAGAACATAAGAGAGGAGAACAAGGACAACAAGGAGAACATCCTTATTTTGGAGGAGACATGGAATGATCTGATATTTTTGTTTTACAGATTAACTGAGAGAAAATTAAGCTCTCAAAATCATGAATATTACTAAAAAAACAACAAAACATGCATTGAAGCCTATGCCATGAAAATATTTCTTCCGGGAACTTTTTTTAGTGCCCCTCCTGAGATTGCAGCAGCTCTGGAGTCCATATTCCCTGTTTTCAGAGGAACTTCACACTTTTACCTGCTGAAGGCCATGCCATATGTGCTGTGCAGATCCCTTCATAGCAAGGCAATGCAACAACAGCTCCATAGGATAAATGCAAAGGAGCTCTTGCTGCACCAATCTGCTTCCCAGGAGATCTCCAAAAGGACTTTTCCAAAATGTCCTGTGGAGACCAATTCAAGGCTTTCCACCAGTTAAAAATGTAATGCACAATTATATCCTAAAAAAAAAGAAGACACTTCAGGGAAGTAGGAGGCATGCCTAAAATGTATTCTTTTGGAAGAAATGTCAATATTTTAGATGGATATTGTGAATGGAGCATTTTACCAGTCACTGTTGCAGTATTTTGCTGACTAAATATCTTAATCTGAACTGTCATCATACTAATTTTCCAGCTTTCAGTGCATATAGCAAACTAGCAGCATGTCCAAATTAGCTTATATAATTATCAGTGGAGCAGAGGAAATCATTTAAAAGGAACCATGGATCTGGAACAAATATCTTTTTTTTCTTTTCTTTTAAGATTACATTTGAAAGAAGTTCAAAATTTAGGTGATTTAATTTACATTCTGCTTTTGTATGGAGAATTTTCAGCATGCAGTCTCATCTTAAACACCTCTGGGTGAGGTTTTAATAATCCATCCATGAAAAGAAGGCTGCTTCAGTGCTCAGGGCTGCTGCATGGGAACTGGGAGAAGAGGTTCCTCTCTGGGAGGAACTGGGACTTAGTGTCTCTGTGCCCCGAACAGCCACACTGAAGATGAAGATGTCTCAGTCTTTTTCAGAAGCACAAAGGAAGTTTCCTTCCTTGCAAAACAAGGGAAATCTTGTGAAAGTCTCTATCTATGCTTCAGATTCTTGGGTACCACCTAGTGGCACCAGGCTGGTTAATGATGGATGTAACTAAACTACAGGACACTCCAGAGTTTGGATGCTGTGATTGCAAGTTTATGTCCTTAATAATAGATCTTTTCAGTTTACCTAGAAAGTCACCGAGACTATCTGCAGTAACCCACTGAAAAGAAAACAGGGCAGCTATTCACAGACATCATCCAGCAATATTTACCCCAAAACCACACAAAACCCACCCCATCACAATCACCAAATAATTATTAACCACCAACCCCCCCCCCCACCCCACACCCACACACCCCACCCACCCACCCCAACCACCCCCCCCCCCAACCCCCACCACCCACCCCTCCCCACCCCTCCCCCCCCCCCCCCCCCCCCCCCCCCCCCTCCCCCCCCCCCCCCCCCCCCCCCTACACATCTCTACATCCCCAAACCCCACCCCCCCCCCCCCCCCCCCCCCCACCCCACCCCCACCCCACCCCCCCCCCACAAACCCCCACCCCCCACCCACCCCCCCCTCCACCACCCCCCCACCCCCCCCCCCCTCACCCACCCCCCCCCCCCACAAACCCCCCCCCCCCCCCCCCACACCCCCCCACACCACCCCCCCCCCCCCCCCCACCCACCCCCCCCCACCCCCCCCCCCCCCCCACCCCCCCCCCCCCCCCCCCCCCCCCCCCCCCCCCCCCCCCTCCCCAAAATGTTAAAGTAGTAAATAGGTTCTTTGAGCTCATCCACACTAAATTTCATTTTGTAGCCCTAAGCATTTAAGGTAACAGTCACAGGGTATTAGTCAGAGAGATTTCCATAATACTCATTGACTTTAATTTATTATTGTAAAAAAAAAAAAAGAGAGACCAAAAAAAAAAAATTAAGAGTTAATGTCAGTAGAAGAGAAAAAATAGGCCAATGTCAATGGATAATGGTCTTCCACTAAGAGGAGACTGTTGAGACATTCACTGAGAATAAATGTTATGAAATATGAAACACACCATACAATGCCACAATGTGTAATCAAAGCTATTTTATGTCAGCTCTTCTGAGAGACTCCAGAAGACGTTATCAAAATCTGATTAATGCTTCCACACTTGATACCTCTTGATTTATTGATGCAATAACCAGCTGAGAAGGACTCCTCACTCAACCAATTTATTTAAAGTTTGCCATAGAAGCTCATGCACACCCTGCTTCCCATCTGCTGGGATATGTCCTATCTTTAGAATAATATTCATCTAGAAATGAAAGCCACCAAGTGGAATTTGTTCTGGCTGAAAATATCAGAGGCTGATCTAGTTATTTGTTGAGAAGGGAGCAAGCCAGTTTCCAGAGAATATTGACGAATGGTCTCCAGATACACAGCAAAGAGCTAAATTCAGAGGTGTGAAATTAATGTGACTGCACCTGTGAAAAGTGGCCGCGAATTTTATCCAAAATGATATCTTATAAATATGTGGAGAGAGCAAAGGTATCCAGGGCCTTGGAACACATGCTGGAGGAAATCATGAAGATCCTACCACTGAAAAAAAAGAGAAAATACAGTTTCTCATTATCCCCCTTTTGCTTAGCTTCTTCACAGATTGCATCGGACCCTCAGAGGTCATCTTGTCCAACCTCCCCTCCCTGCAGTGAGCAGGGACACCCCCAACTAGATCAGGCAGCCAAGTTATCTGGATATTTAAAACCAATTTATGACTCTGCTATTCATGGAATGCTTTCATTTTCAGAGCCTGTTTAGGAGTTGCTTCATGCCATCAGTACAGGCTGTCCCTTCAGGTCCCAAGCAAGCAGATATTTTCATCTTCTAGAATAAAGATCATTCTCTTTCAATTTTTAATAACATTGTGAGATCTAATCCTCACGTCATTCATTTAAATAAAAATCTGTAGGTTTAGCTGCTTTGTCTGAATCATTTAAAGGGACGTTTTTTCATAGGCTTTTCATCAGGGGCCAGGTTCTGACCCGATTTATGCTGTGGTTTACACTGCAACCCGCTGAAGTTAAAGGATTCGCACATCGCATAAATTAGAGGAGATTTGACTCCAGGGATCTTTGGTAAGTGGCATAAATTCAGATCAGGGAAATTCTGCTCTCTTTTCAAACCCCACAAAGGTGTACACAAAACTGAGAACAAGATACAGCCCCAAGTCTCTTACTTAAAACGTATTAAAAAGGTTCCTGAAGTCCTTTCATCCTCCTTGCTGTGCTGTGCCCTAATTCTCCCAGCCCACGGTGTCTCATTTCACACCCACCATGCTGCTATGCTGAGAAGAATACAAGTCCCATTTTGCCCCCCCAGAGAAGCATATTTCACATACTCTGGACTTCTAGCTTGGATAAGAGCACCTGGCAGCAGCTTAAGGAAAGGTGACTGTGGATATAACAATCTTCGTAATCAGCTCAATCCTACAGGCTGAAACTTCCATCTGTGGAAAAGCTTTCTGCAATTGCTAATCTGAGCACTTCATTACAACTATTAATATTTGAGGACATCTGAGACCTGTTCTTCAAGACAACTCCATGAAAAATTTATCAATATCAAAGAGCCTTGTTTCTTCTGAGGTTTTTGGGGGGTTTGTTAGGTTTTTGTTGTTGGGTTTTTTTGGTGGGTTTTTGTTTGTTTGGGTTTTTTGTGTGGCAGAGAAACTCCCTTCTGGCAAGAGCGCCTTCTCTCTGCTGTACCATGCCACATATTTGTGGCCATTGTCTAATGTTGTGCCCTCGCTGGGTAATCAATCACTTTCCCCTTGCTCACCAGGATAGTCAGGGCAGGTTGCCCATTGCTATTTGTGCTGACAGAGGCATTGTGGCAGAACTGAAAAAGAAACTAAAGAAGGTGGGATGTCCTTTTGAACTGCACAGCAGCTCAGCAGAGTGAAAGGATCATAGAATTGTCAGGGTTGGAAGGGACCTCAAGGATCATCCAGTTCCAAGCCCGCTGCCACGGGCTGGGGCACCTCACACTAGAGCAGGTTGCTCAGAGCCCCAGCTTTCCTGTAGGCCCCCTTCAGATACTGGAAAGCCACAATAAGGTCACCTCAGAGCCTTCTCTTCTCCAGACTGAACAGCCGCAACTCTCCAGCCTGTCCTCGTAGCAGAGCAGCAGCTCCAGCCCTCTGATCATCCTCGTGGCCCTTCTCTGGACACCTTCCAGCACTTCCATATCCTTCTTGTCATAAGGGCTCCAGAACTGGATGCAGTACTCCAGGTGGGGTCTCATCAAAGTGGAGCAGAGGGGGAGAATCACCTCCCATGGCCTGCCGGCCACACTTCTCTTGATGCAGCCCAGGATATCATTGGCTTTCTGGGCTGCAAGTGCACACTGGTGGCTCACTTTGAGCTTCTCATCCACCAGCAGCCCCAAGCCATGGAGAGCTGTACTGGGATTGGTGAGGTTTTGCTTGAAACTCATCAGTGCTGTTCCCTTGCAAGGCTTTAGATCTCCTTCACAAACACCATCAATGGCCAAAGCAATGCTCAGCTGCTGTCTACCTGTTACTGCATAAAAGAATCACTCTGCAGCTGTGATACACAGTAATCTCACACAGCCTGACTCATAATCCTGTGCCCAGTGTACCTTGTGCAAACATGGCCTGCTAGAAAAGTTCATATGAAGCTGTAGGCTGTGCATTAGCATCTGGTAGGACAAGGAAGATCTTTCCAGCAGTGACTGTGGTGTATGTCACAAGATCCCATTGATGGAATTAATGGGATGCAGGAAATACTTCAGTCAGTATAATCTACAATTCATACAAAACAAGAACTAGGGGACCAGACATCAGATCTGAAATTAAAACTCAATTTACTGAAAGCCTGCAGAGAACCAGACTTCCTGATGTGTGAATGAGCACAGCAAACAGTCCTGATGGGCTGGTCTCTTTAATGGATTGCAGGCAGAGCTACTCATTGTGTGAGGTTGAGGATTTCTGTGCGTTTGGGCCCTTCAAAGCCTGAGGAATTGTGTCAGTGTGATAGAATTCCTGTGATGGTTTGAAACTGTCTTTTTAATTTTTAGGTTTGTTAAGGAGAAGGTTTGTGGTAATGTTGAGAGAAGCACAGAGCTTATTACTCACACGATAAGTGATGCAAATTAATGCAAACATTTTGTGTGGGCCATAACAGAGGGAATTTTACTTTTAAAGAATAAGATAAATTCCCTTTTAATCCCAGCTATGCAGCTATGTTTAAGCATCCAAAGCACTTAGTGTATTGACAAGTTCACAAATGCAAGACTTCTGACCAGTCCAAGCAGTACTCAAAAACGACCTCCAAGCCACGAAGTTCAATTTCAAATGGAATTGAGAATTTTGGCCCTTCCTGGAACATGTTTAGCACTTCACACTGCCTGCCTTGGCAGGAATTAGCCTTCAGAAAAAAGTTCAGTGGGTGCAGAGATCCACTGCAGCTCTAGCTTCTAGCAGCTGGTTCATGAAGTAGCTGGTTCTTCTGCAAACAATAGTTAGCAGTTAGGATTGCAAACATCTGCTCAGTACTTGAGCAGTGGATCTATGAAAACTGCCTATTACATCTACAAGTACAGCAACTGCATTCATAATGAGCACTGTCACTGCACTGAGCAGCAAAACAATGAACTGTGATTAACCTCTGCTTGTGAAGTGTTGCCATTAATTTTGGCATTTACTATGGAAATACTTCTGACGTTTTACAGAAGATTTGAATAATTCTACTGATATTTTCAGGGGGCATTTTGATTACTGAGAAACCAATTATTTGAACATTTTAAAGTCATAAATATACAAGAGGCGAGGAAATGTGACAATATCTTCTTCATTAAATCAGCTTTAAGGCAGAGGACGTAGGGAATTAAAAAGCTGCTCTAGCTGAACTATTTATAACTACCTGATACTCCTCCAATCCCTTTAGTTAACATTAGACTCTCTTGACAAAGGCATAAAATAAAATGCTCACACTTGAAGTCACTGGCTTCAAAAGTGTCAAGATCTCAATAATATTCTGATCATTTTAAGGAAATAATAAAAAATGAGTGAAGGATACACTAATTAATTCAACTTCAGCTATCCAATTACACAAATACTTGTTTAGTTCCCAAGCCTTCCATCTGAGTTCATTTTCTGATGTGAAACTGGGCTCAGTAAGAGTGGATTTTAGAGGTTCCCCTCTTAGGCAAATTAGACACTTGTGAAAATTAACTAAGGAATGAATGGGGCAACGGCTGGGGCTCACATGTTTACAAAAGTCTGCACTTACAGGTGGAATTAGGGCAAGAATTAAGATGTTTGTTAATTTGGCTCAGTGTGCATTTCTAGAAGTTTATTCCTCATTGGTGTGGTTCAGAAAAAAAACCAACAACAATCAAATGAATCTTATCTAGGCTGCAGTTCAGGCAAGTTCCAAAGAAGTATTTATGACAACATACATCTTTTTGTTCAATTAAGGAAAATGCAGATTTGCTACTAGCCCTTCTCATTCATTCAAAGTCAAGGTCCTTTTAGCCTCATGAGTTCAAACAATGTCAGATGTTTCAGATGGGAGAATGAACCCTCCATCCTCCTGAGACAAACTGTACAGTCAGCTCCCACCCTGCAGAGACCCAGTGACCACCGCAGAAGAATGGGAGGCATGGAGGGAATAAAGAGCTGCCAGGGGCAGTGATGGACCACCAGCCACAGTGCTGCTGAGGAGGGGAAGGAGAAAGAGCCATTCTTGACCAGGCTTTCAGAAACTCCAGCTTTCAGAGCAGTTCTGACTCTAGGTGGCAGATAACTCAAGACAGTGGAAACAATAGAGTGGGAGCATTGAGCTGATCCTCATAGATTAACCTCATCTGATTGTGAGGGTCATATGAGATTTTTAGATAAATTAAATGCTAATTTAGTGGATTAGACAGTAGAGGAAGAAGCAACTCTTGACTTTCTCCTAAAGTCCATTGAGAAATAGGAAACTGAGCTGTGCTAATGTGCTAGCATCATTATTGAATTAATAAATCACCCTAAATTATTGACAATAGTTTTGAAATTAATATAGGACATAAATAAAACTACGGAAAGCTGAGAAAATCTGTTTAAAAGTTGCTGAAAGGTTAAGTCAAAGGAGTGGAATCTTTGCAGTAGGCTGAGAGTGAAAAAAAAAATTACCTTGTTTTTGACTTAAGGCAAACCCTCAGCAAAAAAAAAATCTTTACTATGAGGGTAGTGGAACACTGAATCAGGCTGCCCAGGGAGGTGGGTGGGGCTCCATCCCTGGAGATATTAAAAGTGAGGCCAGACAGGGCTCTGGGCAACCTGTTCTAGTTGAGGATGTCCCTGCTTACTGCAGGGGAGGTTGGATTAGATGACCTTTGCAGGTCCCTTCCAGCCCAAACTACTCCATGATTCTATGAAAGGTCAAGAGAAAAAAAAAATTAAATTGTGAGACTTTGTTAAAGAACACTGCATGGGAGATAATTCAAAAGAATAAGACATCGTTGAAAGAAGTCAAATCCAAATAAAGGAAATAATAAAAACCAGTATGAGCTCTGTCAATTTAAATGTGAAAGCACAGTTGGGCAAACCTGAGCACTATGAATGTCTACTGCAAGGAGCAGTGAAAGGATTTCAGTGCTGAGTAAGGGAGCAATAAAATAGCTAAAGAAATTATAGGTGCAGAAGCGTTAGGGAAAGTCACTGCTCTCTCCAAGGCAGAACAGCAAACGGAATGCCAGGACATTAGAGAGGGCACAGAAAGTGAAGCGGCAAAGTCAGGCAGTGCTGTCACCACACAGATCCCTGGGACATGCACAGCCTGAGCACTGCACAGGCACAGCAGAAGGGAAGAGGTGGAAGAAGATGAGCAGAGATTTTTGTTTTCAGGGGGATGGTTTCTGTGCAGAATCACAGAATCAATCATTTCAGTTGGAACAGACCTACTGGATCTGGCACCTGGCCTTGCAAACCTCATACAACTGAGCTCTAGACCTTTGGTCTAGATCCCTCTGGCAAGCCTTCCTACCTTTGAGCAGATGAACACTCCCACTCAGTTCAGTGTCACCTGCAGACTTAGTGAGAGAGCACTCGATTCCCTCATCCAGATCATTGATAAAGATACTAAACAATACTGGCCCCAAAATTGAGCCCTGGGGAACACTGCTTGTGACCAGCTGCCGGCTGCCAGCTGCCAGCTCCATTCACCACCACTCTTTGGTCCTGGCCATCCAGACAGATTTTAACCCAGAGAAGTGCTCACCCATCCAGTTTCTCCAGGCTATGGATGTGGAGATCAACAAAATCAACTATCACCTTGGTCTAGCCAGAACCTTTCACCCTGTCCTGCTCTTGGCAAAGGGTGGCAGCATGAGCCCAGTCTCATTTGGAGTGTTGGCATCTTTATTTAATAATTATTTTTGTGTGTTGCCAAACCATTGATAGCAGATAAACCAGAGGTAAGAAACAGGAATTCTGGATAGTTTATACCATAGCTTGAGGAGAACTCAGCCAGTCTGCCTAGCAGGTGGCCTCCGTGGTCTGAACTGATGGGGGGGATTTCACACCTGCATCTCAGTAGGAAACAGTTAAGCTGTAGGTTTCTAACTTCTCTGCCTTGGTCACTTGGTGATTAGATTCCTGCAAAGTGCTCCTCATGCAAATGTACCTTCAGCCTACTTGCAATTGATTGAGTTGCAGCAGGCACAGAATGCTCCTGAGTGACATCAGTCCTGTACTAGTTCTTCTAATGGTTTCTAGCTTGGAATTTTGTAATCCATTAATTCCTGCATGCCACACGATCTACCTTTAGGAAAGGCTGCATCTCCTCCTGAGCAGTATCTTCTTGAGGACAGTAACCCCTTCAAAAGTCATTAAGTGGTCACATTCAAAGAAGAACTTTCTAGTATTTTCCATATTTATGTATATTTAAGCTATCCAGATATTATCCTTCATAGGTGGCAGAAAGCTTGGTCTAACACTGATCCCCTTGATCAGTTTCTTTTTGCCAAAGTAAGAGATGTTGATACCAGGAAGATATTTCAGAGATCCTTCATTCTGTTTTTAATTTGCAAACCAGGATAGTTGTGCCTAACGTAAATTAAATTGCAGGCTACCCTGAAAAGAAGGTAAACAACTAATAGGTGGAGCATTTTGTTCAACACCATTTATTCACTGGAAGAATAAACTTTTGAAAGCTCACCTCTAACCTCTCCTTTGATTCCACATCCCCAGGTTCCTGTCACCATTAGTGAAAGCTACATTTGGACTGTAACTGACCCTTATACACAATATTGATGCACTCTGAGTTCTTGTCATTTCAAACACATCAGGGACAGAGCTGAATTGGAGTCTGCCAGGGGCTTAATTTGAACAAGCAAAACATTAGAAAAGCCCTCACTTTCTGAACAACATTAAGTAATCAAACGAGAAACAGAAATGATGTCATTTAGTCAGAGGGGGCAACACTTTGCAAGCCCCAAGTTCCCTCTTTTAATGGCTTTTTAGAAGGTTTCACTTTAATTTTGTTTCCAAAAAGCAATAAAGCAGAAGTTGTGTTCACGAAGCAGACAGAAAATTGATTCCCTAAATGCTGATCATTTTCCAAGGGTAGTTTCAGAATTTCTAAACTCCTGCATATTTAATAGTGGTTTTGCTTTTAGTTTAAATAAAAAAAAAAATCTCAATGACTAGATTAAGGGTTATTGCTTGTGATTTACATATTGATATTTGTTATTGTTGCTGCTACAATTATCCATTATGTTCCTCTGCTCACATTTCAAAGTCAGACTTGAAACGTTTTTGTCCTTTTTTTACATTGATTGCTGGTTTTGCTCACCTCCAGTAAAGTACTGTATGGCTGAAAACAAGAATCTTGCACATTCCAAGCAATTTGCTGCTTGTTCTGCTCAGTTCAACTTTATTTTTTTTTTAGTTTTTTGACAGGAATGCAATTTACATTTTCTTATTAATACTGATAAGAAGTTGGACATTAGAGTTATTGGAAACACAAGTCAATTTGGTTTGCCCTTCAAACAAAATATTCCTTTGCCACAAGATTTGGCAGCTCTGCAGTAAAGATTGATAGGTCTGAATGCTGAATTCTTTGTAACTCAAAGGTTACCAGCAAAGAGTATTTATAGTAAAGCTGAGACAGAATCTGATGCTACCTGAAGGAAAATAAAAATAAATTATGAACATGTGAGTGTATTTTAGTTCCAAGTATTTCTGAAACAAACAGGATTTTTAACCAGTGAACTCAGTGTACAGGAGAGAGTCATCTCCAAGGACTTACAAGGCTGAAATAGAAACTACAAATCATAGAATCGTACAATGCCTTAGGTTGGAAGGGACTTAGAGATCATCTACTCCAACTCTCAACTAGACCTGACTGCTCAAGGTCTCATCCAGCCTGGCCTGCAACACCCCCAGGCAGGAGGCAGCCACAGCCTCCCTGGGCAGCCTGTGCCAGACTCTCACCATCCTCCTACTCAAGAACTTCTTCCTCAGCTCCACTCTAACCCTGCTGTGCCTTGGCTTCAAACCATTCCCCCTTGGCCTGTCTCAAGACACCCTCAGCAAAAGTCCCTCTGCAGCCTTCCTGCAGGATCCCTTCAGGTCCTGGCAGGCAGCACTGAGGTCCCCCTGGAGCCTTCTCTTCTCCAGGCTGAACACCCCCAGCTCCCTCAGCCCTCACAGCAGAGCTGCTCCAGCCCTTGGATCATCTTTGTGTCCTCCTCTGGACTCACTCCAGCAGTTCTGTGTACTTCTTATGCTGGGGACACCAGAAGTGGAGGCAGGATAGGAGGTGAGGTCTTCACAAGGGCAGAGTAAAGGGGCAGAATCCCTCCTCTTGACCTGCTGGCCACACTCCTCTTGATGCAGTCTGAATGAGCCAAGAATGAGCTCTAAGAGCAACACACAAAACCTGTTTAAGGGAAGGGCACTTTTTCATGCAGTTCAGATTATAGGATTTTTATAGCCAAGGTCACTTAATTTTATAGATAATGAAAGTGGTGCCAAGCAGGTAATAGGCTGCTGTGCTCAGAATGTTTGTTTTTCAGAAAATTTTAAAGTGCAGTGGTTCCACTTCTCTTGCCAAGAAACTGAATGGTTCATTTGATACATTTTGACAGAAAAAGGCTCTGCTGGTTTGCCATAGGAAGTCTTTCTTCTTAATCTGTATCTAAGGCCATAGCTTGATGTAGAAGTAATAATCACTTAAATTTCTTAATGATTTTTTTTCTTTAAATTGCAGCCTTCAAAAATGGTATTTTCCTGTCTGAAAGAATGTTGAGGGGGAAGAATGAAGAGAGCACAAAAGAGAATGAAAGAAAAGTGGAACTGACCACCTGGACATGTTCCTGTGTGAGCTGCTCTAGGTGATCCTGCTCTGCCAAGGAGGTTGGACTGGATCATCTTTCAAGGTCCTTTCCAAACCCTCAGATTCTGTGATTCTGTGACAAAAACATTTCTTTTTCTTTGTCCTCTGCTTTTATTTTTGTTATTATAAATTATTCCACATTAAACCTAGGTTCTTGAAATACTGGAATAAATATTCACCCTGAAACAGATTGTAGAATCATAGAATCAATCATAGCACCATAGAATGGTCTGGGTTTGAAGGGACCTCCAAAGGTCATCTAGTACAACCCCCTCTGCAGTCAGCAGAGGCATCCTCCACTAATCAGGTTGCCCAGAGCCCTGTTGAGCCTCACCTTGTATATTTCCAGGGATGGGGCCTCAACTACCTCCCTGGGCAACCTGTTCCAGTGTTCCACTACCCTTTCAAACAACCCTCTGCTGCCTTGTTCTCACTATGTGCCTTCCCTGTGGATGAAAAACAAAAAAAATATACTCATTTTAGGTTGGTTGTTTGTTAGGCTTTTTTCTGCATACAAAGCAGGAGTAGCACAAGCAGCAGCCCAAGCCCATTTCCCGCAGTACCAGGAGGAGTTGCATTCTGAGATTTTCAGCTCCACATTTTGTTGGGCTGTATGCAAGAGTTGTTTTTTCCTCAGCTGGAAGCATCCGGCAGTGTCAGAGTCAGGTGTGACATCTGAATGACTCGGGCTTGCAACTTGTGAGCAGGGCATTTCTAAGAGTGTAGCCTGGGCTGTAGATCACCACGTGGAGAATGCCTTTATGGATAAAGAGATGCTTTCTATTTAGATGCATGCCCCTGCTGAATGACAAAAGAAAACTAAGAGATGGCCCAGAGTCCTTTGGTGCTTAAAATAGAGTTTGCTTCTAACTTTATAGAAAACACATCAGGGCTTGGGGATCATATGACACCACTTTGATTTATATAAACTAGCTCCACTGTTTGCCTTTGTAGGTTGTACTAGACTTCAAGGACAGTTTTCATGTTGGAATGACAGAATGGCAGGATTGAAGTAAACAGAACAGTGAAGTTTGGTTTTTTATTTTGTTCTCCTATTTAATATAATTGCCAGGGTTTTTTTTTCAGAGTGACCCTGAGAGTCACCTCAGTGGTAATGAAATCGAGCTGCATAAACAAAGCTGTCTGATTTGAACAAAAAAATTAAGGTCCTAGTTCTTCACAGCTAAGGAGCCCTTCACAGAGTGACAATTTGCTTTTAAATTGACCATCTCCAATGGAATCCGTGCCTTTGTCACAAAAAGCACTACTCTTTTCTAGATTAATGGTTATAGAAGAGAGAAATATGGCTTGATCTACCACGTTTAGTTAATAGATGCTCTCCAGCTCCACCACACCCCCTCATCCTCTGAGCCAGGCAAGTCATGACTGGCCCTGTTCATTGATCAGTGTGGTTAAGCCCCCACTCCTGTCCATGAGACTTAAGGGAGGTATCAGGAGGATTGGAATCTACCACGCTGAACATCCAACACCTGTAAGGAACATTAGCTGCTTTTCAGATTAACATATTGGGTACAATAGGATTTAGCTAGTTTGCCTGCTTTCTAGGATGTGCTCCGCTGACCTAACAATGCTGGGCTTAAGGTTTCTGCAGGCTGCTGGTGAAGGGAAAGTGCCTGTATGCTTCACTTCTTCTTAATTCTGCCTTTTATGAAAGTATAGGGAGGCACAGCCTAGGCCATTTCCCATCTATGGTCACAAGGTATGGGACTGAGAAAATATACAGCTCAGTTCAGGCATGTAATTGGTGAGTTTCCATGGGATAATCCTTTGGTAATGGGAGTTGAGAATTCCTAAACAAGGAAGTCTTGAGTTCACTACAGATAAGACTTTAAATAGGAACCAACTTGTATGCTGTGTAGGGAAGTGTGGGACTAAGAAGACATGAAAGGAGGACTTCAGTAGGGAGATCATTTTGGTTCAATATCTGAGCTACAAAGTAAAGCTTAAAGCCACCTCATCACAAAGTCTGAGACCACATCCAGAGCAAGAGCTGGAGGGATTTCTGTGTCCAATCAAAGACATGATCTTCTAACGGTCCTGCTTCTGCCTCCTGTAGTTGAAGGTAATGAAAAAAATGAACTGATTACCCTAAGTGCCTAAGCAGAGTGCTGTGGGGAGCTGGAAAGGTGATTCCTGTTTCTGTAGAGGTGAGGGCACTCTTAGCTCTCTCTTCAGCATGTTTGCAAGCCTTTCAATCTTTGAAGTTGCTTTTCTCAGTGCATTCCCAGACCACCTTAAGAGATGAAAATATTTTCATCTAGAAGAACCTACCATCTCTGAGGAACTGAGCATGTTGTCAAGGAGGTGAGGTCAGTCTATTAGATCTATAGGTTATCAATGGGAGAGGCTGCTTATAGCAAGCAATTTCTCTAACTTCAGAAAGAAGGACTCTGCCTTCCCCTCCTGCTTTGTCAAAGTTGTCTCTTTACAACACTTCTGAATCCTTCCATATCTACCCTGTCATTCTGAGATCTGAAATGTTAACAAACAAAGTGTGATGCTCTTCAAACTGAAGCCAAAGGATGCTTCACTGAGACCATAAAAATCAGCGGGAGGTGAACCTGGCCAACTATTTATAGATTTTTTTTTTTTTTTTGCCTTGACTCTCTCCTAGCATTAAGTTTTCATTAAGTTTTCTTAATTGAACACAGCCACTTTACTTTTGGGTGACTTTTCCAAACTCTGACAGTTGGTGCTACACATGCTGTCTCTTCAACACAACATCATACCCACCAGTTACAGCCAGTAATGATCCTTTTTCCAATATCAATCAGAACCATAAAGCAGAATGGATAGCTGGAAATACGAGTCAAGATTTTGATTGACAGTGAACAGCAAACAATATTTCCAGCTCAATAAATGTCAGTGAGCTTTTGATAAGCAAGATATACTATAATAATCTTCAGAGTAGAATATAGAACAAGAATAAGAAAAAATTAAAAATCTGAAAAAAATGGAATGTAGGTGAAAGAAGCCAGCCTAGCTATTTGAAATGTTCTGATTGGTTGGGCAAAATGTGGTTCACAGTTCCAGATGTATCTGGATAAAGGAAAGGAAAAGAGCTTGTTTGCATTAATTCTGCAGGGCTAATGGAATGACCTAAAAGAAAGACAGCAATATAAAGGGAAATCTAAAAGGTTAGTTTGGAATTCTTAAAATTCACATTCACTTATGATACCCAAACTACTACAAGAGTAAGTTTAATCACCATATAAACTGCTTCCAGTATTATATCTGGTCTAAATATAAGTGTAATAAAGCATGTCAGAGGAATCCTTAGGGATTGCTCTCAAAAGCCATGCAGACAAAACCAAAAACAGAACAAAAGAAGCAACAAAAAACATTCCCAAACTGCACATGAAACCCCTTTCTATGCTCGTTTGGTGCACCTGATGAGGTTTAGAGGCAGCTAGATTTGGGATCTCTGGACATTCATTTCCACTGTGCATACATTATATATCTCCAAAACTTGTTAGGGTTGAGTATTGTCATGTACATAATTTTTCTTTCCTTTTGGGGCAGGGGAAAAAGGATACACAGAGCATTGATTTCTTGTGCTCAGAAGTCATCACGTCATCTTCTCATTAATCAGAGATATGCCCAGTCTGAGATGACTACAAATTGTGTAGCATCTCCTTATATTTTCAGGCTCTAGAGATCTTTTGGGGGAGCTTGGCAAATCAGCAGTCAATACCTGGACTTAGGTAGCCCTAGGTTAATAAACAGGATATCTTTTTGCTTTCTGAAACCTGTCAGGCTGCACCATAACTCCCTTCAATAACACAGCACAAAAATTAGAACCCCTTCAACATTTTAAAGTGATTCTAAATCTTGAACTTCTTCATGATTTCCTAATTTTACTTACTAAACCTTTGATTTAAGTAGTGGATTCCCACCTTACTCTCAGCTGAACAACCACTGATATGTTTTTCCCAACATGCCACAACAGATTGCAGACAGGAAGGCACTGGAGAATTCTCTGTACCTATGAGGAGGCAGGTGGTAAGGTGTGCTTGACTGACGACTGATTTCTGTTGTATAATAACTTGCAGAGATATTTTGGGGGTAAGAATACATTATTTGTTTCCTGATAGATTATTTTTTGCACAGTGTAAATGATACTATGATTTATTTGCCTGGTCAAAGTCTAGGGGACACAAAAATCTATAATGAAATAACATCAGGTAGGCTTCTAATGATATATTATGATGTTGGTGAATTCAGGATTGTGATGGATCTAGACTTAAAAGGAAACTTTGTTCTGTTATTATTTCTTTTTCCATAACAAAATGTCAATACTTAGGAAATAATTTTTTTCAGAGAAATACATAGTACATCTCTTTAGGAAACTTAGACCATAGAATCAGAGAATCCTGACTCAAGTTGGAAGGGACCTCAGAGATCATCTGCTCCAACCTCCCCACCATGCCCAGGGACACCTCTCAACCAGACTCAGCTGCTCAAGGTCTCATCCAACCTGGCCTGCAACACCCCCAGGCAGGAGGCAGCCACAGCCTCCCTGGGCAGCCTGTGCCAGAGTCTCACCACCCTCCTGCTCAAGAACTTCTTCCTCAGCTCCACTCTAACCCTGCTCTGCCTCAGCTTCAAACCATTCCCCCTTGGCCTGTCTCTAGACACCCTCAGCAAAAGTCCCTCTGCAGTCTTCCTGTAGGATCCCTCTTCTTAAAATCTCAGTGACTGTACATGATCTTGACCCACAGAAGTTGCTACTGTGCCATAGAGTCATTTCAGAAGCTTGTCTGCAGCCTCAGTGCATTGTTTTGTTCTGGGCCTTTTTGTTTGTAAACCCTTGACATGTGTGAAAGGGAAGTGCATTAAAGCCTTTGTCAAACAGTGGACTACAAAAAAGATCTTCAACACTTCCAAGAGTTCCCTGATTTCTAGTGACCCATTTTGGGAGAGATATGCACTCATCAGAGACATCTAAAACTTGTTCAGAGATGTACAAATTACTATAATCAGCCTCTACTCCTAATCAGTTTCAGTGAGTGAGTATTCAGCTAATCTAAAAATTGCTCTCCAGAGAGTTTCTAACTGCATGTTCAAGAGGGACCCAAAGTGAGTGAGCACCCTCGGGACTGTGAGTGCACTGCCTGGCTAGGGCAGCTCTTGGAGGCTTTGGCAGCACTAGAAATCAACCTGCTCTACTTCAGCCTCATTCTGCTTCAAACCCCTCTACCTACTCTCACATCAATTTACATCTGCACCAACTGCTCCACGATGGAGATCTGCTCCTGGACACCACTGCAGGCTAATGCAAATACCACCACTAAGTGCATGCACAGATCTGTGGGGGTTGCATTTACAGGTAGGGTTATGAGCCAAGTACCAGGTGTGTAGCCTGTTCATTTGGGTTTGGGGAGAGTAGAAAGAATTAGATGATCCTTTCCTATAACCAAGAGCTTCTGAGAGTCTGGCAAATTCCTGATACATTTTTTCCCCACATGGTGGAAATGTTCTGGTTTAAACATAGATTTTTTACTAGCCAAATTATCATATTTGATCTCCCATCTATTCACTGTCATTGACTTACCTCAAAATAAAATAATCTAACAATTGGAATTCAGTGTCTGGAACAAGGTTGCCTTGTCTATGTGCTGTGGAAATGGCACTGTCATTTAACCACAAAGAATAGCAACAATTTGTTCAGTGACGCTGAAAGGCCATCCAAACTCTTTTAGCTCTCACAACATTGATGAGATCCATCTCAAAGAGAGAAAATGTAATTTTAGCTATGAAGTTCTTTCCTTCTCCCTTTCTGCAGGGCTAGCCACCAGTGATCATTCTGTGTAAACACCTCTCCATCATAACACAGGCTGTGAACATGAGTGGAGAGCGTGGTGGATCAGCTGAGATGGGGTAATAACAGTCTCCTCTCAGCAATAGAGGTGACCGGATTGAGACATGAGCTCAAGTGAATTATACCTACATAGGATTGAACACGGATATCCATTTGGGGCTGCTATTAATATGCATTAAGGAAAGGGGGAAAAAAAAAGGAAGAAGAGGAATAGAAAAAATAAAGAGACGAGTGTTGGAGAAACTAGAATTTTGTTTTTCAAGTCAAAATTACCTAAAGCCTTTCTCTTAGCTATCAGTTTGGCAGATGTCTTACATTTTAGGATATAGTCCCCTGTAAATAAAAATGCAGGGATATCTGTTATAACACTAAACACCTCTTATCCTGTTAGCCATCCCCTCCATTATTAACTGCCTGCCCAGTTCCCTCACAAGTGTCTCATCTTTGCACTTTTCCCCTTGCATACTGAGTGACACCCTGCACTGATCTGGCAAACCAACTCTCCTCATTAAGTCCCCTTCAAATCTTTCCTCTGCTGTGACAACTTTGGGAACTCATCCAAAGAATGGAAAATTATTTGGATGAGGAGAAGCATGCAAAAGCGTATCTTAGTGATAAGCCCCAGGTTCCTCTGCTTTTCCAACCCTATGCTGGTAAGTCAGCAGCAGAACCACCTCATTTTCAGAAGCCAGCAAGACAGACTGGAAGGGAGGAGCTCTCTGCCCCCATCCATTGGGAAAAGGGAAGAACTAGAGCTCTGTGGAGAACATCTCTTGTGTAGACTCGCTGCCCAGAGCCAGCAGTTCGCACACTGCAGTGCTGGGGCTGTGCCACAACACACACTCCACCCACTCCCTCGTCAGGTGTTGCAACATCTGCTGCTCACCACTGAGTGTTGACCCCAGGGGGCACAGGGAGCTGAGTTCAACTCAGGGGCCAGCCTTTACAGCGGACATTCCCTGACTCTTGTCAGTCAAAGAGAGCAAGCCAAAAGTGTTGTCCAGCCTGAGAGCTCTGCAGGACAGTACTACTGACAGTCTTACTACCCCCTTGAACCTCAGAGCTGAATGCAACATGGTGCATCAGCTGGACCGAAGGAACCATTTCACAGGCACCTTTAATGCCATCATTCAATCAGTTTGGAGTTTGCTTACATTTTAACAACTTCTAATTGTAATCCAGAGTTCTACGGGGACAAAGGTTCGTGTAAATAACATGGTGCACATAGCCTACGGATAGGGGTGTGAAGCTTCTCCTTTTCCAGAGTTTCTCACCATCTGGGGCTCTGACCAAATAAAGCTTTGTTGTTGTGGTATTGTGCTTGTTTGGGTTCCATTGAAAAACGTCAAGTAATCCAGGGGGAGTTTCTTTTCTTCTGCCTACATTCCCCATCCCAGAAAATGCTGGAGGCACAGTCTTCTTAGTGGCTATTCTTCAGTTCCCTTGATCATAACATGCTCCTCTTGTTGTTCTTAACTGGACCTAATATATTTTCTAATGTATTTTCTCTTTTCTATTGTTTTTTCCCACAGTGACTCAAAGAAGAGTCACATTCTAGAGGAACTGCTTCAAATCTGACTTCAGAGGACCTTGTAAAGAATCCTGAATTTGAAACACATCATTCTGCCACCTTAGAAACACATTTTGGCACTCCCTGTTTGAAAATATCATAAATGGTATATATGATCTTTTATTCATAATCTACTCTTCCAGATGATACAGTTAGCATTAACTGTGATTTTTTTTTCATAGCTAAATGCATTCTTTAAATGGCTTTGAGCCTTTGTAAAGTATGAATGTACCACACAATATGTTGTGACAACTGGTTAATTAGACCTGATTTCTCTTTTATTTTCTTTTGGAGTTTCTCCTTTCATGTTCACTAACCTGACAATTATGTTTACTTTCCAGTGTCAGCGATACCAAAAATGATAAAACTGTTCACAAAAGGAGGTACCAAAAGTTGTGGTTAGGTTTTGTTGTTAAATTTTGGGTTGAGGTTGTTTTGGTTTCGTTTGGGGTTTGTTTTGGTTTGTTTGGTGTTAGGTTTTTTGGTTTGTTTTTGCATTGGCTTAGCTACCATTGCTGATGCATTAAATAGAGACATTTGTAACCGTGCATATAAAAGAAATGCAACAAAACAGCTTGACTCATGCCAGCAGGTTGAGGGATGTGATTCTGCCACTCTACCCTGCTCTGGTGAGACATCACCTGGAGCATTGTGCTCAGCTCTGGAGCCTTCAGCAGAAGAAAGACATGAGCCTGTTGGAGGAGGTCCAGAGGAGGCCACAAAAATGACCAGGGAGCTCTAGCACCTCTCCTGTGAAGAAAGACTGAGAGGGTTGGGGTTGATCAGGCTAGGAAAGAGAAGGCTTTGGGAGACCTTATTGTGACCTTCTAGTATTTAAAGGAGGCTTATAAGAAAGATGAGGACAGACTCTACAGCAGGGCCTGTTGTGACAGGGCAAGGGGTGATAGTTTCAGACTAAAAGAGTGGGAATTCAGATGAGACAGAAGACAGACATTTCTTACATGGAGGGTGGTGAGACATTGCTCCAGGTTGCACAGATAGGTGCCTCATGAGGTTGCCTCATCTCTGGAGAAATTCCAGGTCAGGTTGGATGGAGCTCTGAGCAACCTGGTCTAGTTGAAGATGTTTCTGATCACTGCAGGGGGGATGGAGTAAATGACATTAACGGGTCTCTTCTAATCCAAACCATTCTAGGAGTCTGTCATTCTGTGAGGCTCTGCTATCACATATATTTGATCTTCTACCTTTATTTGACATTTGGCCTTCAACACCCCTTGGGAGGAGGCATCCACAGCCTCCCTGGGCAGCCTGTGCTAGAGTCTCACCACCCTCCTACTCAAGAACTTCTTCCTCAGCTTCAGTCTGACCCTGCTCTGCCTCAGCTTCAAACCATTGCCCCGTGGCCTGTCTCTAGACACCCTCAGCAAAAGTCCCTCTGCAGCTTCCTGGAGGATCCCTTCGTATACTGGAAAGCAGCTCGAAGGTGTCCCTCTGGATCTTCTCTTCTCCAGACTGAACACCCCCAGCTCCCTCAGCCTGTCCTCACAGCAGAGCTGCTCCAGCCCTTACATCATCTTGGTGGCCCTGGATGCTCATCACCACTCCATGATTCTGTAGATAGTTAAATTCAGTACAAAATAATGATCCACAACATTCCAGATGGAAAAAGATTGGATTTTGCCCATGAAAGCACCCAGACTAGTTCCTTTTGCATTATCATGCCAGCTGTTATCTCCTTATCCTTGTTGGTGGGAGGCATGAGGGATGACAGTAGATGTACACCTTCCGTATCTTCCCAAGTCCCTTTAGAAAGCAGAGGTGAATTGTCCAAAACAATGTGGAATTTCATACATCTCAGTACTTAGATGTTTTTATAACAATTTTTATAACAATCATTAAATCTTGAAGGCCTTTGGAATTTTTTTCTTAGTTTATAGCTATACAAACTCCCATTCACATAGCTATCCACCAAGCCCAGGAATTAGCATTGCAATTTCTTGCCTTTGATATATGGATCTTAGAAAGATCAATTATCATTTAAATTAAAAAAAAAAAATCTATCTTCTATGTATAGTGATTGCTAGAGCCTAAAGTTACCAACTGCGCTTAAAATTAACTCTCAAAAGTTTCTGAAATGTTGAAAAATACGACCTTACAGGCCTTCACTTTCTGGGAGTGTTTATCAGCAATGAGTCATTTCACCCCTGGTAAAACTGGGGCAGACACAAGCAGTCCCCTGTCTCCTGCTGTCTCCTTTGCTTCATGGAAAAACACAGCTTGATGTGATTTCTGAGAGCATGAGTTCGAGAGGTGAGTGCTGAACTCAGGTGCTGTGCACCAGCCTGAGCTCTTAGCTGGCAGAGTCTGGAGCCCTCCCCTTCATATCCTGCTTTTGTGTGGTGAGTTGTACAAATTGTGTGGTGCTCTTGAACTCTCATTATGGTGTTTTGTGCTGGCAAACAAGTTCAGTGAATGCATTAGTGGATTCTGGTGCCTTCATGCACCCAGCAGCAGCTCTCAGAGAGGGTTTAATGGGCTGCCCCAACCTTGCAGAGATGGGCTTATGGCAGCTTCAGCTATCCATAAAAAGTGCTGCAGAGAAGGAGCTTGCAGGGACATGTACATAGAAATGTCTCCTCCTTCTCTTTTCCCAGGCACAACTAAATATTCCTGCCTTGCTCAAATTACCTTGACAGTTGGTCATTTTCAGTGGCTTGGTTTTGTACACCACCACTCTGCTGCTGCACACACATGCACAAGTCCACTGTGTGGAGGACCATTTGCTGAGAACCCCAGCAGCTAAAAAGCATTGAAGGCACTGCTGCTGTGCACCTAATCAAAGACAGAGCCTGAGTTAGAGCAGTTTAACAGATTACCCTTATTAGCTGAGTGACTGCAGCTGACCTTGTACATAGTTTGGGCTCTTTTTTACAATGACAAGCAAAACACTTTAGCTTAAGCCTCTGTGCAGGTGATTTAAGCAAGGTCTACAGCTTTATGATTTCAGCTTTGAAATTGGCTTTCTGTGGTCTTGGTCAAATAATTTAATTTTACTCCATGATGTTTCAAACACTTTCCTCTAAACCAGGGAGATCAGTTGGTTAACATGAGGGACCACAAAATAATTAAAGCTGATTTGTTATCTGTTTATTTAAAATCCTAAAAGGAGATCAATATGATGATTTGTATGAGCAGATATTGATTTGCATGAGCAGATATTTGGGGATGTGAGTGAAGTGTTAGTGCTCCTTCCCAGCTAATTAACACCTGCAGAACACTAAAAAAGAGTCCTTCAATTCACTGGATAGGGGAGCATTCAAGGCCTGAAACTCTCTTCAGTTCATTCGGGCAATTACTGCCAAATTTATTTTTCTTAAAAGGGATAAAAGCTTCATCATGATGGAGTCAATGCAGTTACCAGCCAGGACAAACTAAAAACTATTCAGTAATGGTACTTTGGGTCCAATTTGAAAAGCAGCCCAAGACAGAAAGTAATTTCCTCATCCCATAAAACATTTTCAGATTACAAAAGCCCTGTCCTGAGGGCAGGTACAACCAAGGGGTTTCAGAAAGTGTCACCATAAAGAGCATCACAAAAACTCACTGTTGGAGGCATTCACCTAAGGTATGCCCCAGCCAAGCTCAACTCTATCCCTGTCTGGCTCAGAGACTTGAGTCTGGGGCTTCTTCTGGGGACCAGGACCTGCCAGCCTGCTGTGTATTCCTGTGCTATCCTTCTGGCTGAGTCTACTTTTCCAGACAAAGAAACAGTTTTTTGAAGAAGTAGAGGTGTAAGGGTGAGGAAAGGAGGTATTTGAGTCCAAAAAATGACAAGATCCACATGAACCATGATGGAGACCATAACAAATTGTTCAATAAGTCTTGATGATAGTGGTTCCTCTTGTAGAAACGCTGTTTTGGAACAGGGAAAAAAAAGGAAATTCTACCCTAATAGGGATACATGCTCAGATGATATTTGGGGAAGCTTTGGTTTAAGTCTCCAGTAAAGTCTCAGGTGAAAATGGAGGTAGATTTTATCTGGTAGATTTCTCTCTATACTACCAGAATTGGAATTCTCACCCTCAATTTGTAAAACATTTGAGACAAAAGGTTTCTCAAAACCACCACTTCCCCATGAAACACCTGACTTTGCTGCACACAGTGAGTCAGAATTTCCTGATTAAAGAACTCTGCTTAAAAAAAAATAAGAACAAGTTCCTACCTGACCATACTGCAATTCCCCCCCTCCATCAGTAGTGCTGTTAGTGGAATTTGGTGCGTGCTGGCGCGAGGTAAGAAGACCGTCACCCGTACGTAAAACAAGGCCTTTAAGTATGAAGTCTGCTGAGGTCATGGTGGGCTGACTTGACTTATCTTCACTACAGAGCAGCAACAAACTATTATTTTTCCCACCTTCTGCTCAGTCAGCCATCTCAGCTCCTATTGATTTCAACACAGATTCACTTGCCTTAAGGTTTGCTTTGTAAGTTATACATTTTCCACCTGACCTATTACCAAGACATGTTTTAACCCATTTTCTCCATTTCTAGCCATGCATTTTAATCCAAACAATTTTTTCCCCAAAGGAATAGGGCATCAAATTATATATAAAACAATCCTTGCTTTTGCAAGCTGAATTATAAAGCACACAACTTTTAAAGTGGTCATAAAGTCCCATCATTTTCTTATTCATATTCAGCTTTTCTGTATGGTGATGAGACATAGAATGAAAATAATGACCTTTACCTTCATAACTGAGGAGCATCTTTACAGAATGGGGCAGGATTCTCACTTTCTGCTTCTGCTTATGACCTGGCTTAAGAAATCATTCAGTGTGATTACAGGCTAGATCTGAAAAACTATGTCACTGCCTAAAAGTGTGGCTTAGGTGAAGCTGAAGCATCCAAGTCAACGATTTTGCTCGAAATGTCCTTCTGGCTGCAAGGTGCCTCCCTGGGCATGTGAGGTTTGGCCTCCTCTGCTGCCCAGAGCTTCTCTGGTCTCAGCAGGGTGGTGTCTACTTCAGCCATCAGGCTGGTTGGGACTCAGCAATCAGCCTTCTTCTCCCTTAGTCTCTTGAGGAATTTGATCTAATAGCTGTTCACAGATCACAGCCAACAAACATGTGAAGAATACAGATGAAGTCACTTTATTTTTAAAACTTGGCCCAGGAGAGCATGATTGGTAGTGGTGCTTATGTGTTATATATGCTAGCTATTTCTTACAGCATTTGCCCAAGAAATGGAGTATATATATTTAATTTCACCTTCTGCCAGGAAAAGTTCAAGCCCACGTTTCCAGCCTCACGGTGCAGTTCCTTAACCATTGCACTACAAGCTACTGGTGGGTCTCTGATCTGAGCACCAGAGGTGTTTTCCAAAGACAGTTTGATCTAGCAGCTGAGAGTTTAATTGCTTCTGACTGGGAAGGGAGCTGCACTCCAGGCTTCTGCCTCTGTACAAATGATCAAACCAGTTGGCTGTTTCACAGGCACTGAGTGTGACTGCTGGCCCTTCCAAAAACAAACCTTCAACCTCAGCCAATTTGTGAAAGTATGGCTGGAGGTACCTGCCCTGGGCTGAGGGTATGAGATGAACAATTCACCCACCACAGCTGAAGCCTCACCAGTGGATATGGGCAGAATGGGAAACTCTTCTCTGTGCTCAGCATTTGCCATCAATGGGCACTTTTGCTCTGACCAGATCCCTTTTCTGAATAGTCTCCTGGAAACTTTCCACATGGTGTATTCACCATCCCAAAGATGTTTCATATAAAAGGGAGCAGCCCACAATAAACTGCATTTGTTGAAACCCTTCTCTCTGTTGGTTTTCACCCCTTGGTTATTTAAATAGTACATTACTATAGCAACTAGTGCCTCTCTGTCTTTAATGTATTGAACTTCATTACAGCATATGAGGCAAGGGAAGATTATTATTTTACTTTACAAAGGTGGGAGCAAGATATAGATACTAAATGGGTGTTTACATAGCAAAGTCAATTTAGGATTTCAGGAGAGAATATGCAGCCAGGTGAACTCTAATTTAGCAAGCACTGGTAACAACAGGAGCAGAGACATAATCTGGTGTGGACTAGTAAAGGGGAGCCCCAAAATCCCAGCTCACACTGAAACCATTGCTGTCATCTGCTCCCTGGTTCCTTGCTGTGAGTTCACTTGTCAGACAGATGAACGCCAGGGGAAATTTGCATTTATGAGTACCTTACAGTCACATATTTCTTTGCCTGGGTGATCAGGGGGCTGAGTATGATGGACATGACTTTCATTAGTCACAATGCAGTATTTTGGTCCTTATACTCCTGCACGCAAGAACCCAGTTCCGAACAAAGCCGAAGCATCGCTCAGCAACGAGATGTAGCCCCTGTGCCACGCTCCATCCCACACCTGGGTCAACACAGCATTGAGCAGGCAGGCACTGCATCACACAGAGTTTTGTCACACAACACTATACAATTTCCGATGTGTCCCTTCTTGAAGTCAAGAGCATTTAACTGGGAAAGCACAGGAATTGATAGCACTTTATTAGCATTGCTGGCACATCGCTCCTGTAAAGCAGAGTGGCAAAGGAGGTCACTCCCTCATGTGAAGAAATGTGTTGTATTATTCCAGTACTCATTTTGATCTTTAATTTATTTGCTTCATTTAAAAAAAAAAAAAAGAAAAAAAAGTCACTGACAGATCTGTTGATTCAGAACATCTAGTAACAGTGGTGCTCTGAGGCTTAGCAAAGAGATGCATGTTTGAAAAGTAAGCTCTGCTTTGGAAAAAAAGGAAAATCAGATATAACACCAGGGCATTTTTTTTTCTTAAAGCTCTGTTAAAATTATTCTCAAAGTTTTATCAGCAGATGCTGCTTCAAACACATTTTCAATTGTTTTTAGGCTCCGTTTTTTTTTTCTTTTCACTTTTTCAATTAAGATGTTAGAAGAGCTAAGTGTAGCCTTAGGTTTAATCTAACCAATTGTCACAGGTTAGGGCTGTGCTGGCCATTAAATGATTGACAGATGCTCTCTGTTAACCCCTCTCCCTTCCCAAAGGGGAAGAGAAAGGCAATAAGAGAATTAGGGTTATGCATAGGAAAAGAAAACTAAAACTACTTTAATTAAAAGAATAAAATTAAACGTAAGCAAATATATAGCAACCCAATACTGAACATGACCCTCTGATGGCAATTAGTCACTGTCACCACTGATGCCGGGGGCAGGAACTGAGCAAGTCCCAGACTCAGCTCGGCAGCAGAAGGGAACTGGATTCAGGAGCTAGACTGTGGAACTGGATTCAGGAACTCATGGATTGGGATCCAAGGCAGACTGGACAGAGTCCTGCTCAGACACTGGCCATTGAAGAAGGGGCTTGACCCTCAGCTTGAGTATGACATCCATGGGATGGAATCCCTTCTTGGTCAGTTTATGGTCACCTGTCCTGTCTGCTCCTCCCTGTAGCTGAGGCTTTTTTCTTTCTGCACCCTCAATGTAGTACCCAAGGTCTGGCAGTGAGCTTGGTCTCCAACAGAGCAAGGATAAGAAGGGCTTGTGTTACTTCCATCCCTAGTAGTAACTGAGCATTGTCACTACTAGACACAGACACTGTGTGTGAGGTGTCACTAACCACAGAAAGCGCAGAGCCTGAGCTGAGAAGTCAAATCACTCAACAGAATGAACTCTCTTTTAGCTCAAACCAGAACACAGGAAGTCAGTAATTATAATTTACTGCATATGGTCATGCAAACTAGGACTAACACCAGCAGAAGCTGGTCACTCCTACAGCTCGCTGATAAACATGGGCTGGAGACACAGTCTGCACAAGACACCTGAAGACTCCTTAACTGACCTGAGCAAGCTGCAAACAAAAATAGTGAACAGAATACTGCAAAGCCTGCCTGTGCCCTGCTCCAGAATTTGCCTGTAAGACCGTTCTTTGTTATGGAATCATCTTCTGGAGTCTCAGGTTATGGTTTTTAAATGCTCTGCGGCAAGTTATGATGGCTACAAAGAGGAGCTTGAGAAACGTAGCTGAAGGTAAGACACTAAAAGAACACAACACTGACTTTTCAAAGTCTGAAGCAGGGCTTGTGAGCATCAGGAATGCAGTGTTCATGTGAAAGGCTTGTTAAATCCCAGACCCTGGGGGAACAGCAGAGAGAATTGAATGTGTGGGGACCTAAAGAAACAGTGAATTTCAAATCAATATAGAAATATATAACACAATTGTTACTGTAACTGAATGTTGTTCCTTTCTTCCACTCAGACTCCACTTCCCCTTTGGCCATATTCCTCTTATTATGAGCCTAAGCAGCAGAGATTTCATTAATTTCACTACCCCAGTAACTAATCTATAACCTGAACTGCTGCCACATACAAGATCAAAACTGGTGTTTGAAAATAGGGGCTTATTAACCAGGTTTTTTGGGGAAAAATTGTAATTTGTGCGAGGACTTCATTCAGCATTGTAAAGGGAAAAAAACCAACACAACCTAAGTAACGAGGGAGAGCCAAAGCTGATGCTAGGAGAAGCTTGGGGATGTGCCTTGCATTGCAGCACACTGTAAGACACTGTCAGGTGCTTTCTAAGGATGCCTGATTGTGCTTCCCAGAGAGAAACAACCTCCTGCATAGGCAGCAAGTGCTCTGCTGATGGAAGACAGGACTGAGGGGGTTGCCATGAGGAGGAGAAACGCAGGGGAGCGTTCCTGAAGCCCAGCTGGGAGGTGAAACAGATAAACAACTTGTGCTGTTTCTCCCAAGGGAAAACCTCAACACTAATGAGTGGTTATGTGCAAAATCCTTAACACGCTCCCAAAGCCCGGGATTAATCTTGCAGGATGTCTGGAGGACAGCAGAAAGGAGCCCTGCTTGGACAACAGGTGCCCAGGGTTGCAAAATTTGTCTTAGCTTTCTTTTTGGCATTTTGAAGGGCATAAGGTGAGGGGAACTCATTGGGACATTTGGGGATTTTTTTAACAGGATTTTTTTTTTTTTTGGCTTTTAACACATTCAGAAGTTGTCTGAAAATATAAATACAAGTGGGACAAACCCCACTCCAACCTATTTGCCAGGTTTGAAGGGCAATTGCTGTTGGCAGAGTGTTTTGACACAAGCAGAACTTAAGGAGCCACCATCCTCCTCACTCCTGTATTCACCTTATGACACAGCCCTGCAGAGGCTGAGTGTTTGACACTTTTCTCACACTCCTCTTCTTCCACTCTGCTCTGGCTCTTTGAAATAGTCCATTTACCCCTATGCTCCCTGTCCACTATGCCCATCTTTTTTTACTTGGTATGGAACAATGTGAACTCTCAAAGTCACTGGCTTAAAAGCCTCAGTTTCGGGAATCATGTGAAAAGTATTTCTTTAAAAATGGAAAAAAAGTGAACTTAACATTTTATTTTTTTTTAACCATCAAGGCTATAGATAAGAGCATGGAAATATAGGAAAGTAACCAGCTTACTGGTGCTGCAAGTGTCTGCTTTGGATGGGTTATAAAATTCATCCTCAAATATTTCAAGGCACGTTTTATAACAGACATTTGACTATTGAAATAATAATAAAAGTAAATATAAGGGAATAATTTATTTTTATTTTAAACCAGGTTCTTTCTCCAATCCATAACAATATTCCAGTTAATGACTTGACCTATTACACAGTTCTGTTATATGCTAATAAACTTAATATAGTCCCATTTCAAAAGTGCTTTCCAAGATAATTGTATTAATTATTCTTATTAAAGCCTTCCGATGGTGGCGTGAGGTGGACCGTGCAAATTCAAGGTATAGAGCTATTATAGCTTCACTGATTCATAGAATGGTTTGGGCTGGAAGGGACCTTAAAGATCACCTAGTTCCAAGGCCCTGCCAAGGGCAGGGACACTCCCACTAGAGCAGGTTGCCTTCCCAACCCTTTAACACATGGCTAGCATTGATGCTGCCTTTTGAGCCTTATTACACCGCTGTGTTGCTTCTGCGTGTTAGCAAACCCTCTGGCAAGAAGGTTGTCAAAGGAAAGTAATGCCATGGTGAGCTCTGCATTGAGCACACTAATGGGTCTGAAAGAAATTGCAATATGGTAAATAATCTTCTGTCTGCTATAATTAAGGATGTAGCAGAGATGAGGAAGATTACTTATCTGCTAGCAGGAAAGGCAAAGCCCACGAATGAAAATAAATGATGTGCCACCCACTCCAGCAAAGAGGAGTGCCCCCTGGCACTCGCTGCAGGGGATTTATGCCTTCCTGCAGATGTTCCTGCAGCTGCCCCTACTCTGCTGCACAGTGGGCAGCTGCTCTGCCAGCTGCTCCTGCTGGCCAGGAGTCCTGAAAGGATGACAGGAGGATGAAGGGGGAGCCTGCAACCCAACGGCTGCCACTTCTTCTCTTCCCTCTATGGCAAGGAAAGGTAATGCCAACGTCATGGTGGCACCAGCCTCCTCATGCTGCAGCAGCAACCTGACAGTTCATTATGTGACATTAGCAAATGATTCTCCATGCAGATGTTGCAAGTACTGACGTGGCATGGCCTTGGCTGATGTGACCTGGGGTAGGCCTGCGTAATGTCATACCACACTGAATCAAGGGAACTGAAAGCTGCTGAAGACTGGGACATCTTCCAATGGCTCAACAGCAAGTGCTGTTTGATCACAGCATGAACTGTCCTCCTCATCCCTGCCCTGCCTTTTAGAATCATAGAATCATTAAGGTTGGAAAAGACCTTTAAGATCATTGAGACCAACTGTTGCCCAACTACCATGACCACTAAACCATATCCTGAAGCACCACTCCTACAGCTTCTTGAACACTTCCAGGAATAGAAACTCCACAACCTCCCTCAGCAGCCTGTCCCAACCCCTCACCACTCTCTCAGTAAAGATGTTATTCCTAATATCCAAACAGAATTGTTTACAGGATGTGCATTCCCAGATCCCTGCTTGCAGCACGCATTAACGAGTAGACAGAAATGTTTAATCTGGGGATGAGTTCACAGAAGATGATTTGCAGGGATTACACCATGATGTGTATTGGAGAGTAGTGAATGACCATCTGCATGTGTGCAAGCCAAAGGGACTGTATCAACACATTGCCAAGGCCAAATTCAGACAAACACCACATCTCATCTCCTCTTTATTTGTGGTTTTCCTCCCATCTGCAAAGATTGTCTCTTGGGTACCTCCAGTGAGAGACAGTGCTAGACAGGGAGAAGCTGGGAGTAATCATTTTTTGGAACAGAAGAGCTGAGTTCTAGGAAATATGAAATAATTCATATCCACAGGGGTTCAGGGACCCTGCACACTATTGCTAATTAATTTGGACACAGGAAAAAAATCAAAATCACTGCCATTATGTTTTGGGAGATGACAGAATTACAGATTGGTAAGGGTTGGAAGGGACCTCTGAAGATCATCCAGTCCAATCCCCCTGCTAGAGCAGAATCACCTAGAGTAAATCACACAGGCACACATCCAGGTGTGTTTTGAATGCCTCCAGAGACAGACACTCTACTCAGTGAGATGTTGTAATCACACTTATGGGCATTGGCATAGACAAAACCCCAGGAATTTTCTTCTCTCTAGCACTTGCAAGAAAGACACAAGGACACCTCAGAATGGACAATAAAGTTGCACAGAGAGGTTTTTTTTCTAACTCCAGTATGTGGCTGGCTAATTCCATGGAGTGTGAGCATCTTATGGGGTTGTCACTATTTATTTGACAGTGGATGCTCCTATTGCTTGTACAAACCTTATTCTCCAGAATTCCAACAGTGGCTAACACCGAGTTCCTTCGGTTAACAGTGTGAGGAGGTGGGGGGAGAGGAGATGTATAATTTTATGTTTTCTTACAAGTTTGGAAAGAGAGAGCTTTCCTTTTTTATGGAATGTTTTATTCCTCTTACACTAGGCAAGTTTATATGATCTCAGAGTTTACCTCCTGGTAAATAATATACAACACTTAGTATTTTATTTACTTCTTCATTTTTCAGCATTTCTACACAAGTTAAACTATCTTATTATTTCCTATCTATCCACATAACCCCCCCCAAATTATCTCAAGGTTTATCTTTCTTTTTTTTTTTAACAGTTTACATCTCTGCTCAGTCTATCCCTTTATTAGTGTTCCACATTTTATGAAATAACCAAAATTGAAGACATAATGACAGGTGAGGCCATACCATACAGATGATTTGTTGGTGCTGTAACCTCTCCAGTAGTAAAAAAAAGGGAGCAGAAAAGTATCCTAGGTTGTTTGTTTTTTTTTTACCTTTCATTCTACTGTTATGGCCAGATATAGTATTATACATTCCACTACATGACTCAAAAAATCTGAGAAAATGAATGAAAATGGATATGTTTGCTTTTACCAGCAACTGTAATGCTTTTTAGAGGCACTTCCTGGTTAAAAGGTGCAGACTTAGTGTTCTTTTTGTTCTTTTGCAATCATGGCATCACCTAAACTGATAAGCATCCTGACTCTCCCAGACCTTAGGACTAGAAATACTGGCTCATAATCATTCTGAAAGCTCCTGGAGCAATCCAGAGGCCAAACTATATTACTCTGCATTGGTACAATATTGCTTCATGGGAGAACCTGAAGAGATGTAGTAATCTGGATGGATGGGAGTTCAGATGGAGGCTTTCATTTAATCTATTTTACCCAGAAAATGCAGGTGTGTAAACTGTAAGTTGAGAGTCTGAGAGCTAGTCTGGGGGAAAAAAACACCCTCTTTAATTGCAAAGGATAAATTCCAGCTTGGATTTCTCAACATTGCTTTTCCTTTTCTCCTTACAGGTTTCCAGATGTCCTAAAGAGCATCCCCTCATCACTGCCTTCCAGAAGAGCAAGACAACACTAAGAAAAGTGAGGTACAAACCCTTCTGTCTCTAACTTCCCACATTAGTTTGCCCAAATTAGTCAAAATTTGGATTTCATATTTTATTTAAGGCTATGCCAATATTTTTTTCTGCAAGGCACTGTCTGCAAGAGGACTCTTGAGCTCTTCATATCTATGTATCTCTCTATATACATCTTGCGTCAGGTCCTGGTCATGCAGAAGCTGCACAAACAGCCCAGAGACTTTCCCAGGAAGGTGAAATCTCATTTTACTGGAAGCACCAAGCCAGGCTTTTTTTCCCCCCCCCTGTTATTTTTCTTCTCAGTCTAATTTCTAATATTGTTTACTTTCTTGATATGAACACTGACATCTGAGGGGAAGAGATTGCTGACTGCAAATATATCTCACTTTGGCAGAGTCATCCCAGTAATTTATGCTGACTGGATGAATATCTGGACAGTTCATGCAGGAAGGAAGGGTTTCATTTTTTTCAAAGGGGGGGAAAAAACCTCTCTCTGCGTGGTGCTGTGTGAAAATATAGAATCTTCTTGAACAATTCAGTGAGGAAGAAATTTTGAGTTCAAGTGAAAAATACTTCCTTTCAGTCAGCGCAGTGTAGATTTGAAATTGCTTTATTGAAGTAACTGAATTTATTTTTGTGTTACTTTGGGCTAAATGCTCAGAATTTAGCCACACTGCACCAGTATGCATTTTTCCCCTATTCAAAAGGCAGACTCTCACAACTTACGTTTTTAATGGTGAAGAAGGAAGCATTAGCTTTGTATCTGAAGTGGGAGTTTTAGCTCTGGTGTCACAGAGTTGCCAGGGAAATGTCACACATGAGCACAGGACTGCAGCCTGTCTACCTCAGGCAGGAATTATTTTCCCAGCCTGCAGTGGTTTACATGTGGTGTATTTAATTTAAAACAAGGTCTTTTCTCTATAGATTTGGAAATATATATATTCCATACACATACATATATGCATGTGTATATATATTTTTGCAATGAGAAAAAGCAGTGCAGGAAACATGCAGCCTAAGCAGCATCTTTCTAGTAAGGCCAAAAAAGAAACTAAGACAAGTCTAAGCAGACTGGAAAAAAAAGCCCAACCAATCCCCCAAATCATGAGACTTTCAGTGTGTGAATTAGTTAGCCTAAAGTCAACCCAATTACTGTCTCTTCAGTGTTGAGTCTAATTCCTTGTGGATATTTTTATTCATTTCCTTGAGCTTCCCTCAGGCTTATTTCTGAGTTTTTAAGCTAATTTTTAGGTTTGGGGTTGTTTGTTGTTGTTTGGAAACTTCAGAATAATTGTAGTTTTCATGTAGCAGCTATCGTGGCTTAATGGGCTAAGCCCACAGCTCTCTATCTCACACTAAATGAATGGGAAATAAAAATCTATTAATGACTTACTTTAGAATAACTCCTAACTTATGTGAATTGTATTTTGTAGTAAAAATAGGAAGGCATTTAAAACCAAAACTAAGGAAGAAATCTCTGTGTATTCAGAGAGGCTCTTAAATCAAATTTGGGGTTAGGCTTTCATTACTGTTGGCAACATTTTCAGGTAAAAAGTATGTAAAATAAGTCAATATTACAGTTCAGATCCAGTGAATTTTGTTGGAGGATGCTGGATATTGGAAATAAATTTTATGCCACTCCAAATGTCCATTGCAGTGTGAAGGCAAATTTATTACCCTAGCTGGCGAGATTACTTGGACTTGGAGTTTATCTAAAATCAGTGCAAAGAGAAAGTGTTAAAAGAAAATATCCTGAGATTTTTGCTTTATAGAGAGGAAAAACAAGAGAGGAAAGGGGAGAGAAAGAGAAGGATGGAGTTGACGGTAGATTAAAAACCCTATTGTCCTAACAGACAACTTTGAAAAAGTTCAAAGAATCTCTCTCACAGAGAGAGCTTTAAAGAGAAAGGGAATAAACCAAATCATTCTAAAATTGCCAGCATATTCACTTATGGCTCTATTACTCCAGCAAGACACCCACAGCTTCCCTTCTTGCCAAATGGAGCGGTGCACATGCATCAGCAGGCTGACGAGACAAACTAACAACATTTTATGTCGGGAGCTAAATTTGACATCTCTCAGTGCAGCCTTTTATAATTCTATAAACCTCCAGTTGTGGTTTTTCAAGATCACCCTCAGCCAGCCTGTTTCCTCCATCTGCACACACTCGTCCTCTCCAGGAAAGTACTAAAAATGTGCTATGATTGTTGGCCCCTTCTCCCTACTTCTAAACGTAACATTGTTCTGCCAATACAATCCCATAGTTTTGGTCTCATCCTGAAATTAAGACTTACATTAATGTAATGCTACCATTAAAGGGCGATATCTATAAGGTCCACAGAAGCAAGACCTTGCATGAATCTAATAGACATCGATAAAATTGAACTGTTGCTAATGAAGTAATAATTTGCTAACAGATTCAGATTCTCTTAATGAGCAGAAGACAAAGATATAACTTGAACCATGGCTGCATGTGGCCATTGCAATATTATTTCACCTTATTCCTTTAAGCAAATTTGAGCTACACAATGAGATTGCCTCAGAAATGGGGTGGAAGGAGCAGCAGCAGGGATTTTGCTGCAGCATAATCACATACAATATATTCTTGCTGATAACTTCGGGGTGGGATCTTTTTGTGCCGATGCACACAGTTTAAGCTCTCACCTTGAAGTTAATTTTATACTGCAGTAGGCAGAGCAGCCATTATGTGGGAGCAGAATAAAATTCAGAAAAACTGGTTTCATATGCAAACACATAGGACCTCTGAGTGCTCCTGAGTGCTGCTAGATGGAAAGACCTCTTTTCCTGAGATGGTGAATGGCTCAGCAGGAGGACATTTCTCTACACCCTGTGGAAATGCAAATACACCTCACTAAACAGCAACAAGTCACCTCAGTCTGGTCCCCATTGAAAATGGAGAGAAATGGCAGGTTACAAGGCACTAGGTATTAGGAACTTGGGCTAAAGCTGACTGCCCCAGAATTGTGAACAAAAAATCCCACAATGCTCCAAGCAGGGATGTGCTCTGATTTGCAACCAGAAGTACTGGTGACAGAGGTGAGTCTCAAATCTCCCTGACATCCTGAGCTCATCTGGCTGAGCTGAGGCTGGGAGCAGGGTACCTGTGTCGCCTGGAAGGAAGCCCAAAGGCATCTTGTCAAAGTAGCTGCTCATCACTGCCCTCCCCGGCAGTGCTCTCTTCTAAAAGCCAGATGAATGATGGTACTGCTGACCCATACACCATGTAAGAGTTCTGTGAACAAAAAATCCACCCTAAGGAGATATGGTCTTCCCCTCCCTTGCTGCTGGGGGGTTCCTGGATTGAGGGACTCCTTCTAAGGCCTCCTATTTCAGCTTGCCAGAGGAGCAGAAGTGAGGAGGAACATGATGAGATGAACATTTAGGGCTCCTGACTGGTTCCATGTCTTGCTGCCATCCACCTTGTTCTTCATACTATAAATAGTTACCAGCTATCCATGGAAATACCTCTGATTAACAGTGTGTTAGCAGACACAACAGTGCGTTATCAGGCACAATCACAAGAGAAAAACCAAACCTATAAAAATAAAGGATAGCCCTTTGAAATGTCTAAGAGGCTTCTTTTCTCCATGAACACTGGGATACTGCAAGGTAAGCATGAATAGGATAACTGACACCTGAGCACATTGTGCAGCACAGAATAAACTGGATAAAATTGTGAGGAATTCAGATCTGGACCAACTGGATTTTTCCCCCCTCTTTTCTCTCCATAACTGTTTGTGAAGACAGAGAGTGTTTAGGGGAGGAGAGAAACAGGGATGTAGTGACTCTAAATTTTCACCTGGCATTTCTGTGGTGAGAGACAGCTGCTGGGAATGCATCAGGGCAGGTCACACAGAACACAGCCTGGAGAGTTTGGAAAGTCTCCAGAGAAGGAGACTTCACAGCCTCTCTGGGAAGCCTGCTCCAGGGCTCTGCCACCCTCTCAGGGAAAAAGTTTTCCCTTCTGTTCCCATGGCACCTCCTCTTCTCCAGCTTGCCCCCAGTGCCCCTTGTGCTGTCCTTGGACATCCCTAAGCAAAGCCTGGCTCCATCCTCCCCACACTGCCCTGCACATCCTTATCAACAGGCATTAGGGCAGCCCTCAGGCTCTTCTGCTCCAAGCACCAAGCCCAGCTCCCTCAGCCTGGCCTCTCAGGGAGATGTTCAGCTCCCTTCAGCATCTATGAGGCTCTGCACTAGACTCTCTCCAGAAGTTCCCTGAGGTCCTTCTTGACCTGAGGGGCACAAATAATTCTTCAAACAAAGCTGCTTTCAATTCTTCAGATAAAGCTGCTGTTGCAAATCTGCTCCTAATTAATGTTTACCTTGAGCACAACCCAGTTTTATCTCTAGTAATTCTTCAGGTACAAAGAAAATGACCAAACCAGTTTTGACATGCATGCAGATGCACCATAATAGTGGGGTATGGATTGAAGCCTTACTTGAAGGACTGAAGCTCTGATGGTAGAAGCTGTGAATGGGATGTTCTTGGCAAATCTGGTGGGCAGAGCAGAAACCAGTATTTATCTATAGGTGCTTCCTGACCATTCTCTTACACATAGCCTTTACATAGTTTATTGCTTTTACTGGTATGGGAGTGGAGCAATGGAGCAATACAGCACTGGGTTGCTGCCAAGCTGAGGATGCTATTAAAACTGCATTTTAAGGTTTACATTTTGAGTGCTCTTTTATGCAACTTTAGATTTTGGCTGAAGTGTTGTAAAGCTAGAGAAATGTCTAAAAATAATACTTTATAATTGCAATAGATAAATCTTCCATATTGCTGCCTTTCAGCTGAGGCAGGTGCATTTCCAATGGCAAACTGAAGGCCTGGGTGCTTCTAGCTATAGCAGGGATTCAAAGAGTGAGGTAAAAAAGAAGAAACCTTGTTCTTTCCTGTAGACTGTTCATGATCACTGTCCTCATTCATGTCTACTACTAGTGGCACCTCAAGACCTGAATAAGATGCCCATCATGACATAAATATACACAATGGCATCTGGATTTACGCAGTGGCAGACAGGACTGAGTATAATGGCAGCAAAGCTGTTAGGGCTGCAGACTTTTTTCTCTAGGCTTGAATAAGGGTTGATCTGAGTGAGTAATGGGGACAGGCTGCCAGAGCAATGGGGGTGCTGAGGTGAAGAGGTTGAAGGAAGCTGGCAGGATCCTTCCATAGCAGGACAGGATCCACAAAATTTCATGTGCCTGAGGTATCAACAATTGGTGCAAAGCATTTAGAAAGTGACAGGCTCGGGTCTGGAACTCAGGGTTTCCTTTTTCTCATCTTTCTCTTCATATCTTATATTAATTTATCTGAAATTTAAAATATGGCTGAAGTAAGGGGATGATAACCTAGCTAATAATAATTGGATCCAACCTAAATAAATTTTGTTTGTAAGAAGCTCAAAAATAAATCAAGTATATCTCTGAACAAAATAGAAATTCCAGAACTGAGATAACTATTTAAGCATCTTTAGACTTGGAGCAGAAACAACATCTTTCCTGTTTCATATGGGTCAGGTGTGAGAGAAACTTCTACTCTTCTGGATCCACTATTTTTTTGCAGCCTTAATTTTTCAGTTTGGCAAATAAAAGCATGTAATAGATTTTTATTTGCAACAACAACAGCAACAAACTTAACAATAGCTAAGGCTGCATCTTTGCAATTTAAGGATCAGAACACCCAAATTCCTTGCTGAACTTACTGGACATTTTAATCTCCTAAGTCCTTCAGTATATGATCATGCAGGAGTGTGCTGACTTGCTAAAAGGTACAAGATGCAAATCTCTTTCAGATGCAAATCTCTTTCAGCAACCTGGTTTTTATTCAGCAAAGAAGCAAAAGTCGTAATTAAATCTATGTTTTTCTCACCATCATTAGTTGGGAGAGGAGACAATACTGGGCAAGAATGATACCTGTATTCCATTGTATGGTACGTTCACATTCCTCTGTTGAGCAGATTATGAATAATGGCTTTTGATAAATTTCTCCAGCCTTATTCAAGGATAAATTGTTGTCTTCCTCAGCAGAGGCAAAAGAAGTCTCTTTTCTCTTTTTCCTTTTGCTCAGATCTCATATTTCTGTGGTTGCTATAGAAAGCTATTACTAGAACTCATACCTAGTAAGTTTTCCTCTCCATCACCAAATAACTCTCTAATATCCAGTGTTCCTACATGTTTGGTTTAGATATTGTTCTACAGCATCTCTTTCCATCTTTCTTTTTTTTTTTCTAACTTGCAAAAAAGTGAAGGTTTTCTTCTCCTCCAGACACCTTTGAACTTCAAAATTTTGAAATTCAATGTAATGCCTCCTTTGTCAGTCAAGAGTCACCAACATTTACAGTGAACCACTCTTACTTGTTTTGCATTTGTTGTGACTATGGAGTTCAGATGAGTGCTGGGTGCTCATGGTTTCTGCTGCAGCTGACAAGGACCGGCTTTGGTTCGCTGACTAAAGCAGCATGGTCAGCAGGTTGAGGGAGGGGATTCTCCCTCTCTACTCCACTTTTGTGAGACCCTGTTTGGAGTACTGTGTCCACATCTGGAGCCCTCAACTGAAGAACACGGAAGTGTTAGAACAGGTCCAGAGGAGGGCCATGATGATAAAACAGAGGGCTGTAGCACCTCTCCTGTGAAGACAGGCTGAGGAAGTTGAGGTTGTCCAGCCCGGAGAAGAGAAGGCTCCACAGAGAGCTTAGTGTAGCCTTTTGGTATTTGAAGGGGCTACAGGAGAGCAGGAAGACTTTTTACAAAGGCGTGGAGTGACAGGATGAGGGGTAATGGATTCTAATTGGAAGAAGCTGGATTTTCATTAGACATTAGGAAGAAATCCTTCACTGTGAAGCTGGGTGAGACACTGCAACAGGTTGTGGAGGATCCAACACTTGGAAATGTTCAGAGCCAGGTTGGATAGGGCTTGAGCAATATGGTCTAGTAGGAGGTGTCCCTGCCCATGGCAGGGGAATTGCAACTAGATGATCTTTAAGGTCACTTCCAACCCAAACCATGACTCTACAACATTTTCATGTGGAATGATTCATGCAGGGTGGCAACTCTTTACATCTTTCTTCCACAGTAGCATGGCTACTGTTAGCACTGTTGGGCCAGCCAGAGCCAGGATGGGAACGGGAAGACGAACTGGAATGGGAAGTGGATGGGTAGAAAGAGTTAAAAACAAAGAAAGAAACAAATAAATACAGTGCAGAACTAGTGTTTTCTCCATTTTCAAATAAAATAGCCACAGCAGCAGCTTGGCTTCTCAAAAGCAGATGTAAGATGGGTGACAAGAAAAGGGTGAACCTTGAAGTCTTGAGAGTAGTTGTTGCAGAGCATGCAGCACCCATTTGTACGGGTGACTGGGGAGGACAGAGTTTTGCCTAGAGCAGCAGAGCCTCTCCAGCCTGACCCTATGAAGGGATTACTCAGGAAAGCTGCTGTTCTGCCAGCATCAGGTATGTGCAGCAGATGATGCATAGCTTGAGGATGCATCATTTATGCTATTGTCCTATGAGGGTTATGAATTCCATAATGTAAAAGCACTGTATGACACATGTCCACTTTTTTCCCCCACTCCTTGCAGTGAAATACAGGAATCCAGATGCACTAAAAGCAGAAATGCTAACTGAAGTATGCCCCATCACAAGAATTTTATATATCAACCAAACCACAAAAAAAAAGAGTCATACTTTTAATTATGTAGAGTGAAATGCAAAGGTAAAGTCAAAGACTTTTTTTTAATCTTAATGCTTAAATGTTAAGCTCGATATAAAAGGGGTGCATAAATAAATGATAAATTGTTGATTACTTTGAAAGCTTATTTGAAATTTGTGCACTGTACTGCTGACAGTGAGTGTCCTGAATTGGCCTAAGAGATGCAGCTTAATGTAGAAAACACCCTGACAGCCTCTACATTCACCTGACAGACAGATGCGGGGGGGGTGGTGTGGGCTTCAAAGTACTGAAGTGATTCTGGCCACATGAAAATAAAGCCCTTATATAACCCATTACAACAAGTCTGTAAGATCTCTAGCACACCAAAGAGGGAGAAAATAACTCCAAATTCAGCCATTAAATGTGGCCTGGGCTTGAAGAACAGGGAAGAAGAAAATAACTCCAAATTCAGCCATTAAATCTGGACTGGACTTGAAGAACACAGAAAAACTATGACCTTGATTTTCCTGTGTTGAGAATGTCAGTGTAGCATGAAACAATGCTTAGCAAGTTCCCCACTCCCTGCCTTCATTTCTACCAGGCATTGTACTTATACAGATGCATGCTCACACTTTACATTATGTACAGTTATCCCATGGCATCTTTTAAGGTGCCTGAAATCGGTATAGCAAGTGGCAGAGCATGGTTTAATGCTCTGACTTCAAAACTAGACCTATACTTCATGTGTTGTTCATTCAACCACTTCAAGAAGGGAGCCACTACCCTTAAGCAGTCCTTTTCTTCAGGTTGTCATTATGTCTTCTTCAGTGTGTCCTGGTGCTCTCGCTCAGATATTGGCATTTATAGACTCCTGGCAAGCTCACAAATCCTCTCTCTTCACCCAGTGAGCATTGTCTTCAGTAGCTGAGGCAATGCAGGTAGGTGAGCAAGCAACAGCAGTGCCCCTCTTTCTGTAGCCCATGGATGCATCAAGTGTTTCTGAGTTGAAACACCACTGAGTGGAATGAGAAGCTGGCATCTGAATCTGTTTGCTTTACAGCTCTCTGCTGTTTGATTAGAAAATCATGGCTGGTCTTCCCTTGAGAAAATCCATTCCCCCCCTGTCGTGGAGAGGGTGAATAGGGATGGAGGATGGTGATTATTAATTATGAATTATGAAAATATGAGTTATGAAATTATTGTTATTATTAATATTCTATTAATTACTTTATATATATTGATTCGGGTGCACGGTTGTAATAATATAGACCATAACTGATTTAGTGTTTACAATTATACCCAATTATAATATTTACAGTCAATTTCTAATTAAGGGAACGAAAGGGTGCAGTTCCGCCACTTGTCCACTAGATGGAGACTCGACAAGGCGCTCGCGGCGGCTAGCTATGTAAGAGCTATTTATAACGTTATCACGAGGCAGGTTAAGCTGGAAATACCACGCGGCTGTGCGCGGGCGCTTTGAATAGAACATTACTAAATGTTATACACATGAAAGATACATGCAGCGAGACAAATTGCCGGATCACGCGGGCTCGCTGGGTATCTGCTTCTGCCCGAGGATGGCCCCGTTCGGGCCGTGCTTTCTTTCTGCCTCCCGGCTCTGTGTGTGGGGGGCAAGGTTTGCTTTCTCCTCCCGCGGTCTGCGGGAAGGGCAGTTCGCTTCTTTGTTCTCCCGCGGTCTGCGGGGGGGGGACTGGCTCCCTGACCGGAGGACGGCTCAGGAGGGCCAGGTCTTTTCGGTGCTCGGCCCCTCTTTGGGGGCTTCCCGTAAGCAGGTCTCCGGTGGGGGGGTGCGGTGACGCGATGCTTCCCCCCCTCGACTCGGCTCGAGGTGGGCTGACTGCCGCTTCTCTGGGCGACTGCTTCCATTTAAATTATAATGGTACAGTCATTGCCTTGACTTCAATGGAGAGGCTAATCTTTTGCCCTCTCTTTTCCCTCGGGGAAAATCCCAGGTGTTTCGCCCTGATACGGGCTGCGGAGCGGCTGCAGAGGGCGGCTCCTTTCACTCCCGCGGTCTGCGGGGGCCACGCAAAATGCGTTTCTGCTTGTTGGGCTGCTTAATTAGCTTGCAGCATTTCTGGACAGCCAGGCTTGGGCTAGTCCTTCCCCCTTTGGGTTACAGCTTACCCTCTTTGGGGGCTTCCCTCAGTCCTTTTCAACTGGGTCTACGTCGCTTCTGGCGACGGGGTCATCCTTTGCGGGTCCTCGATGCACACTCCGTGGGCTGGCTTCCATGTTCACAGAGGCTTCCATTACGCTTGCGTGAAAGGCTTCTAGCTTACACAGTCGTGAGTTGCATGATGGGCGAAAGCAAAAGGAGAGAGCAAGGTGGCACCAAAATGGGGCAATACTTATAGACACTCGAGGCTGGAAACTAGCCAGTGGGCACATTGCCAACAACCTGATTCCACCTATAGAAAGGTGAAGCTAGAATTATGCCCGTAGATGGACAGAGCATAGGCATCCCATTGAGATGGGTGCCTGCAGTTGTTTATTCCCTTAGGAGACAGGCAGGCGCCTGAACCTTTTGTCTTCCCCTCCTGAAAGAAGGGTGGAAGGGAGAACTTCCCAGAACATGTTGGGACAAGTTGGCTGGTATCAGGGGGCATAATTCTGGGCATGTGATGCCTTCACGACACCCCCCAAGGAAGTTTCTGTGCTCTGGCAGTCTACGAAGCCCTTCTGGGGGCATACATGTTTGGCAAAGTGGAAGAGTCTTCTGTGCATTGCACAGACAAGCTGGAGGAACATGCTCCCACAGCCCCTTCCCTCCACAGCTCTTTCACAGAAATGTGCGGGCACTGGAACCAGCTGCTCTTTGAAAAAGCCTGGACAAAAGGAGAATATCTGATGCAGCAATGAATGCTTTTCCCTCATTCCTCTCCTGGAGGAGCTGGTAAATGAGTGGGACAATGCCTGATCATTTTAGCACAAAGCCAGAGTTCAATGGAGGGGCAGGACTTTGCCCCATAAATACCATCCTGTCCTCACTCCCCCTTTAATGACCTTATTACTGAGAGTCAGGCTCCATCTGTGCCACAGCCTTAGTGGGTTTGTGTTTCCTATCAGAGCTCTGCAAAATGAGGAAGGCAGTTTTACTTCTGTCTTGAATTGCCATCATTAAGATGCTTTTCGCATCTGATGCCTCTCTGCATGCTGAACACAGATCACGTTCCCTGGATCTTCCCCCCACTTCTTCCCATGCCATCCACCACCCACCTCTGCTTGTGCTGGCTGCCTCCAGCACTGTGCAAGGAAGGGCAACATATGCTCCATAATCAGGAGCATCTCCCCTCCAACATTTGGGATGGATGGGTGGCCAACCACAGTATGACAGGTGACAGACAGAATGCAGCTCATGCGTAGGGCCTAAGAGTAGGAAGAACAAGGCATGCCAGAACTCTGAGGTCTGCCTGTGCTATTGGCAGGTTTTGATGCTGGGCCAGACTTGCTGCCCCAGCTCCTTGGCTGCTCCATGCACTCACTCCTCTGGGGAAAAATGTGATGGCGTTGTGTCTGTGGGAAACTCAGATGATCCACTAAGCTGGGAGTGTCACCTTGTGCTGCTCACCTCCTTGGAGAGGAGTATACATTACTTCCTGCTTGGTCATGAGGGATATGGGTCTCAGGAAGTGGGATCATGGTGCCAAACGCCAGGGCTGACATCCCACAGCCCTGGGAAGGAGGCTACTGTGACTCTTGAATCTGAATTTAAGGCTCTATGCTGCCAAGATTTTGTTAATTAGAACTCACCCTCTATGTGCTGGACCAGATCTCGCACTTTGAATGTATCATTCAAGCTTGCTGACGGCAGGGTTCAACGTGCTGAACCTGCAGGATCAGACTCTGTCCAGTATGTAAAGTCTCAGCTCAGACAGCAGGCTGGACTTTAAAGGAAGGCAATCTCATATTTATTAACAATTTAATTAAGAAAGATCAGGCCTTTTCAGGCTGTTTTGAGTGAAATATGAAAATAAATACATAGATAAGGCTATCATTCCTCATATCAGCCACATGCTTCTGAACAAAACCTGTCAGTTCCAGATATTCTGGGTGGAGTGATTTAATCCATCACTGGGGTCAGACCCTTCTTTTCCCATATAGGGATTTAAAGCATGGTACTACAGGTTTGAATCTTGAACACCAAACAAAACAAAAAAAAAAAAAAAAAAAAAAAAAAAAAAAAACCCAAAAAACCCAAACATGAAAAGCAAAAATCCCTCCCTGAATTTTGTCCAAGCCTTGTTTGAATACAAAACTGCCCATGCACTGGGTTTTATTCATTAAAATAAAGCACACAAAATAACTCTCACCTGCTATTGTTAATCATAAGGATTTGCTCAGGAAAACAAATATACTTGGGCTTTCAGAGGAAATCAGTTCAGAAGAAGGGAGTATTTTGGCTGCCATGGCAGCCCAGAAGAGAGTGAAAACAAAAATCTCTGCTGCTGCTACTTTGCAGCTGACTCTGAGATGGACTGTTGGTGATGTGTGATGCTATCTTTAAACAGTAATTGTTTCATCTCTTCCGTTCCCCTGGGCTGAGACTAAAAATGATGCCTCCAGAGTACTTTGTCTACAAGCAGGTATAAATAATTTGATCAAATCCTTTATGGCTGCAGAGGAGCTGGAGCTGTACGAAGTATTGGCAACAGGCCTCACAAAGGATCTAAATATTGAGCAGAAGTGACAGTTTGTTGATCGTGACGTCTAAGTGGCATAATGTCACCAAGTCACCTGCTATGAAACATACCTCCATCTCCAACAGAAAAGGGAATGGACTGCTTAAAGCTGTATATTCTTTTCTGTCCTTTCTTGCTGCAAGGTTAACTCTTGGGACCCAGGTACCCACTTGACCTGACAGGCATGGATTATTATGAAGGACAGATGTAATACAGAAGCACATGGGGATTCCTGACATTGTTGATTGGAGTTGGTTTGTAATAATTGATGGCCCTGTTAAGAACTTCTACCAGGGACATGCCAGGAAAACAGTGCAGCTGCCTCACCAACAGTAGCCTCCTCACAAACAAAGAGCCACCACACCTCTGCAGCTAGGCTTTTAGAGCATACCTGCACCTTACTTGTGATACAGAAACAACTCCTATTATTAATGTTCAAGCAGTGACTCTTGCAGGAAAGCATTCCTTTCAGCAAACTGGTGATATTTCCTCAGTCACACTGTGATACAACTCTGTAAATCAGCAGCATTATGCAAGCAAGAGACTTGACCTAAAAGATAGAGCAAAGACTTAAACCTCCAGCACGCAGAGTAATAGCCTGGCTTCACAGATGTCAATGGGAATTTTACTATTGACTTCCATAGGGCCAGGATCTCACCCATATCTGCATAGATGATAGATAGCTCCCCTGCCTTTCAATATCCTCTCTGGCTAACAATAAATTATCTCTGCCAGTGATTACTTTTAAGATGTAGCTCATAAAAATGCTTGTGAAAACCAAATAGTTTTGCCTTTGGGACAGACTATATTGAAGGAAGAGTAGGATATTTCTGAAATCTTCCCCAGATGGATTGCCATAGGGCACTACAAGATCTTCCTGCCTTCATTTCAAATGATTCCAGCCCCTTGTCCTGCTGGAGCATTATCCTAGTAATTTTTTTTTTCAGCAAGAAGGAATTAAGCTTTCTATCAAAGCACATTTAATCTGAATATTTGTTAAGTGGTTTTGCCTCCTTTCTTGTTTATGGGTTTGCAGAGATAGTTTTGTTTACTTTGAGAGCAGATACAAATACAGTCCCTGGTGGTATTTTTTTTTCTTTTGCATACATATGGGCCCCTAAGAAATAGTGCTTAGTAGAATCTGATGGGGGGAATCTGTTATTGTAATATTTTTCTTGCATACACATGTACCCCTAAGAAACAGCATTTAATACAAGTTGATGGAGGAATCTGTTTTTTGTAATTTTCTTTTTCTCATCCTAAAGTATTGGCCAAGTGCCAGCTTCAGGATGTATGTTGCAAGAAGGAAAGAGTATTACTGATAAAAAGGCAAATAAGCTCTGATTTTGAAAGCTCCAGGACTCCTTCATTCAATAATCTTCCTGTGGGTCAACACCTCTTTTGGTCAGATAAATCATTCCCATTCCTCTCCTTTCCTTTTGTTTCTTCATTGGAATAAGCTTTTAAGATCAGATGGAGAAGGCTTCCATCAGGACCACCACTTCTAACTTCTCCAGCTGCCAGTGAATTTACCCTTGCTGTCTTCTCTCGCTACCTGTACCATTAACCCATTCTTCCCCAAGCTCCTGCTCCTCCTGCAGAGGAAGGGCACCAGGTTACTGGAATAGACAAGGCTCTGCTTGTATTAAGATAGACAAGGTGTAAACCGCAGTGTAAGTGATGTCTGCTCAGCTTGTATGTGGTATTGCAGAAATATTCAGACTCCTTGGGGACTCCAGCAGTGACTTCCACTCTCTCCACTGAGAAAATGATAATTTACTGCAACCTTTCCTTTCTTACCTGTTAGTTACGTATCCATGAAAGAACTATCTCGTTCATCCTGCTGGAATTTTCTTTTAAGATTTCTTTGACAGGAATCCTTGAAAGTCCTTTGAAAATGAAGACACAGATGTTGAACTGTGTGCCTCCTGCATGGAGAAGAGCAGCTGAGCCCCGTTTTTCTACATGTGAGGAAAAGAGCTGTCACGTTGTCATCAAGAAAGAAAAGAGCTGGAGAACAACACCCATATTCACATCTTTGTGTTTAGATCTGGAAGTGAAGCTTCAGTGTCTCAGGCCAGGTCCCTCACAGCCACAAGTATACACATGTGTTTTGATGTTATCTTCCCTCTTTTGCTGCTGTCCCAGCTTTGAACAAATATTTTGAAGCCCTTGAATTTATTTTGCAAATGTAACTGGTATTGGATATCACTTAATATCGAGTGTGCCTTTATTTCTGCAAGAGCTCACAGCCTGCTGCAGCTTTCTCTTTGGGCTAGCATGGAGTATACAGACGTGAAAAAGCTTCTCAGGGTACTAAAGTGAAAACCCATATGAGCCAGGATCAGTGGGAAAAGGGATAGGTTTATCATAAAGGGCTTTGCTCTCTCTACTCTTCTTTTCCTCCACTACCACTGTCTGTATCCTCATCCCATGTAAACAACATGGCAGCATTTGTACTGTCCAGTGGAGGAGGACACACATCCTTTAGAGGAGGAATGGAGAGGGGAAGAGGAGCAAATTAGGATTTTTTAATTAGATTCACATTTTTCTAGAGAAATCTACCTAAAGCCCCAAACTTTATCTAAACCAGTAAAAGTAACAGTAATTAAGACCTACCTAGCAACTTGCTTAAGGAAACCTCTTCCAGACCTATTCTGTGTACACTACAGAGCCTGGCAAGAGAAGCAGGCTTCCGAGCATCCCATTGATCTTTTAATCCCAGTGCTTTCCTTTGCCCCTTCTGCCACTTTCCTTCTTGATGCTCTAAATGCATTCATGCAGACATAAGACGCTCGAAAGATAGGAAGGTATTTGAGATGGAGGTGTTTGACACCCCTAAGGTCATATGTGTGGCATTTCATTAGCTGTGAAGTACAGTGTTCACTCTGACATCAATCAGCAGATCAAAGGACAACACAGTTCAATGTCCTGCCAGAGATAAGTGGAAGGCACTTACAACAAGTCAGAACTTTAAAATTCCTGCTTTTTAAATAAGCATCATAATTAACTTGGTTTACTTTCTTTATCTATGAATTATACATATGAAGTTATATTAATTCCCTTATTTTGAAAGCTATATTGTTGCAAGTTACAATATCTTTTTGCAGTTTCTATCCTATAAACTTTGAATTCTTTGTTAATTTTGTTGGAGAAGCTACTCCTGCTTTTATAAATACTTTATATCTACAAGGGAAGACAATTTATCAACTGAAACAGCCATGTTTAAATAAAATCTATTTAGAAATAACTGAAGTTAAGCACACATAGCTCTCAGAATCAAAAATAGAATGTAAATAGTGATTGGCATTGTCAGCCACTGTAATTTTCCTTTGTGGGACATATCTTGGGGCGGGGGGAGCTGTTTGTTTTTAAAATTTTTACACTCCTTTCTTCCAAGATTGGAAGGTTTTCGGTTTTCTGCCGAGTTTAAACCAAAGATTTGAGCAGCAGCCTAGAGGGGGCACTCAAGCACTACAAACAGATCCTCCTGCTGCCTAACTACTCAGATCGTGCTGCGCTGGAGCCGGGCACAGCCCGGAGCACGTTCGCACGGTACCTTCTGTAAAGAGAACATAGGCGAATAAAATAAACGAAACCACTTCTTTTTTGTCTCAACCTGTTTGCCGGTGACAGGCAAAGGTGCGCTTAAATGACGTTTAGCAACTGAAGGTGCTAGAAGCGTAAAGAATGGTGTAGACTGTGGAGTTTATCTGTGGTTTCTTACCTCTAAAGAGGGTGCCTTGGGCAGCATGTTTCAGTAGTAGATAGAATTATTATTCATTTACTGAGTTTTTGGAATTGTTTTAGAGTTTAATGACAGCCACGTCCCCTGTGGTTGATTTTATGGAGTGAAACATTTGTGTATTCAAAATATTTTCAAGAATATTCTTTTTTTTTTCCTGTGAAGGAAAATTTTGCCTACTCTTGCAGCCATGGCTGTTTGCCACAGCGGTCATTTGGACTGCTACCGTAAAGCCTTTATCTGATGGCAAAAACGTTGTACCAGATGTTCCTTTATTTGATCTGTTTTATGATTAATCAGATTTAGCCCAAAACCAGAATGAAACCCCTGCTATGGCACATGACTGCCAACATGACAATGTGTTCTGGGGGGTGGGGAGGAAAGTTCATTTAATCTCTAAAATGCTGCTGTGCAGAACAATAAGTTTGCATTCTGATAAATTCTGGAGGAAGATGCTGTAAAAGTGAGTATAAAAGCTGTCAGCAGGATAATTTTCCAAACATCTCAAACTGGTAAATAGTACTAATCTCTCCTAAAGGAAATGTTAAAGGAACTTTGGATAGTCAACAGTTATGCACACAAGCTCTTGTGTCTGGCCAGAAGACACTGATGCTGCTTCAGCGGAATGGAGCTGGGATAAAGGCTAGGAGGATGCACCAAGAACCACAAGGCTAAACCACACCTTAGCAATAAAATTCGGCTTCTCTGTAGGATAAAAAGTTTTGCCACAAGGGAAGGGCTCATTCAGGCTTCTTCAGTCATACATGTGTGCAATGCTTGCCAAGAAGGGGGAGTTTTATGAGTTCATGCCAGTGATGAATCAAGCAGTGTGGAGGTATGATTGGGATTGAAAGGTCGCATTTCCCTTGGGAAAAGCACCTAGAATACAACACCACAACATCAGGAATTGTGAGGTGGTATCACTGCTTTGCTACAAAACCACAGAGGGTCCAGAGGAGGGCCATGATACTAATCAGAGGGCTGGAACACCTCTCCTATGAAGACAGGCTGAGGGAGTTGGGGTTGTTCAGCCTGGAAGAGAGAGGGCTCCACACAGAACTTAGAGCAGCTTTCCAGTGTCTGAAAGAGACATACAGGAGAGCTGGAGAGGGACTTTTCACAAAGGCATGGAGTGACAGGATGAGGGGTAACGGCTTGAAAGCCAGGTTTAGATTAGACATTAGAGGGTGGTGAGGCACTGGAACAGGTTGTGGAGGCTCCAAGCCTGGAAGTGTTTAAAGCCAGGATGGATGGGGCTTGAACAACCTGGTTTAGTGGAAGGTGTCACTGTCCACGCCAGGGGGTTGAAACTAGATTATCCTTAAGGTCCCTCCCAACCCAACGCAGCCCATGATTCTATGATTATAATATGTTTTTGCACGTGGAGCTGATACACAATAGATAGTGGCAACTTTACTTTTTAAATAATAAATGAATGTGTTATAATTGATTTTAATGCCATAAGGAGATGTGATTCATGTATCTTCAGATAACCACAAGCTTCTTGGGTTCATCAGTACATAGACTGGTGTGGAACACCATCTTTTTCTTCAAGGATACACTGCAGGATTGTAAATACATGCTTGATATACATCATAATGGAATCCTTACGGTACTTATTAAATGTCACTACTGCAGTACTGCCAGATAAACAAAAATACTTGTTCTTTACAACTTCTAGCTTCTGTGCTTCTGGCAAATGGCAAATATCTTCTCCTTGAGAGCAGTAAAATAGGGAAAAACTAATAGAAGCTTGAGGAAATGGGTAATGACTTCTGCCAAATAACACTCTGCATTATTATTACTATTATTATTATTAATTACTATTATTATTATCACTCACCATCACTGAGGACCATCCTACTAGGTTATTCCTGGTGCTATGCTTAGGAACTAAAAGAGATAGACGAAGCCCTACGCTTTACTTCACAACACTTACATGGATAAATTCAAAATTTCATAAATGAGTTGCACTGAGATCTAGTGAAAAAAGAGCTCTCTTCTTGGGCAATTCTCCCATGGATTTCTGAATAGGGGCTGTCAGGCTGATATAAACCATGGAATTAATCCAAGGTTACTACTGATCAGACTAGTTTCCTCTGCCATACCTTGGAAGGACTCCTGAGGTACTTCAGTGACGAAATTTCAATCACTTCAGTAACTGGACCCTCAGGACTCCTGATGCAGAATAAATCTATGTTCAGCTTTTAAGGATCTGCTGATAAATATTGGTGAGATGAACTCAGTGTCCACTTTCTAGGAATATCATAGAATCATCTTGGTTGGAAAAGACCTTTATCAACTCCAACCAGTACCTAGCATTACAAAGTCTGTTGCTAAACATCTCTGCATCTTTTAACTATGTCCAGGGATGGGGATTCAACATATCTCTGGGAGCTTGTTGCAGTCTTTGAGAACCCTTTCAGGAAAGAAGTTTCTCCTAATGCCCAATCTAAACCTTCCCTGGATACACTTGAGGCCATTTCTTCTCATCCTGTTGCTAGTTACTTGGGAGAAGAGATTGACACCCACCTGACTCCAGCCTCCTTTCAGGCAGAGTGCAATGAGGTCTCCCTTCAGCCTCCCTTTCTCCAGACTAACCAATCCCAAGTGCCTCAGATGCTCCTCACAAAACTTGTTCTCCAAACCCTTCACCAACATCATTGCCCTTCTCTGGACCCACTCCAGCACCTCAATGTCTCTCTTAAAGCGAGGGATCCAAATCTCAACACAGTCCTCAACGATGTAGCCTCACCAGTGATGAGCACAGGGGCACAATCATTTCCCTGGTCCTGCTTGTCACACTATTCCTGATACAAGCCAGTATGATCATATTTTATGGAGCAAAGGCAATTTTATGATGGTACTTAGAACTACAGTCTCTGTTTATTTTGGGATAAACTGGAGAGAGAAGTACTTTGAACTGGTTATAATGCCCCATGGTCTGGACACATATTTTACCATGGGAATTTGAAACAGATTTAACCAGAAATTTTTCTCTCATTTTTTTATTACTTTTCATCCTGCTTCTCAGCATCACCCATCAACAGTTGGGGTTTTTTTTGGTGTTTTTTTTTTTTTGTTTTTTTTTTTTTTGGACAAGGAGTTTCTTCTTATATTTTACATAAGAAATTTGATTTATTTGGTTATAAAATAATTTCAAACTTTCTTTTGAACTAGGCTTATTTTTTTTCTCTCTCAATAGTGTCCTTTAAACAGGTGATGAGTTCTTTTCTGTTCTAATAACTTTTATGAGCCTATTTTTATGAGAAACAAATCTTGCAATCAGCATTAAGATCTCCCATTTATGTCTTCACTACAGCATATCCAGTTAACTGTAAAATGTCACACATCCCAAGCAGATGTCTGGGTACCATAAGCTGGCATTGAGCTGCCTTGTCTTTAGCAGACTTGCACCAGCTCATTGCATTTCACCTGAATTAGCCCATGGTCTGCTACCAGCATTCAAGCATTTGCAAGCAAAATGATACAACAAAAGATGGAGATTAGGAATAGATCAAGATGAGCACTTCTGCATTTAGGACTTTGTGGTTTTCTTGCCCCATTTATTGGAGCAGGTCTTTACAATGATCCATTTTCCACGTCTCTTTTAATACCTCCCAACTTCTGCATCAAAGCCATGCCAAATCATCCAGAATGCCGGGCAGCAATTTCCACCCGTGGCACTTGGTATGCAAATATACACATTACAGCTCACACATGAAGAGCTTTTCCAGCAGCTGTTGAAGATGCACATTCAGAGTGTCTTTAATAATGAAACCACTGTTGCGCTGCAGTAATGAAAAAATTCCTTTAGGGATGTTCTCCCCAGTAGGGACAGCTTGTAATGCAAAAACCCTGAACTCAGGTTTTTTTATTCTTTTGTTTAGCCTTTGGTCTTTCTTCTCATCTTGCTCCTCACAAATGCTTTCTTACTACTTTTTGCTCCTGTGTCAGCTGCTGCCTGGCAACTTTTCTCTGTCTGGTGGGACAGGGCAGGGCACCCGACTGCCTTCAGACTGGCTGCCAGCACCATCCCCTAGCAACCTGGCTGGGCACCCACGATGCTCTCCAAAGCACCACACACATTGCCAGCAACATCTGTACCTACTGCCCCACATCCACAGCATCCCCTAGCTCACCTCCTGTCACACCGGGCAGTGAGGGAATCATCAATGTGACCTTTCCTACCTGCCCCCATGCCTGCTGAAAGGCCACAGCCGATACACAATAAATAAGGAACAGCACAACCCAATTCTCCGTGATGCAATCAAGGTAGTTTCATAGTGACGAATGTCAGAATTACCTTTGGCTGATAATTAATATTCCTGTGCTGTGTTACACCAGCGAGTACAAATGATTGGCTCTACTTTGTTTAATTTATCTCAATAAGAGATTTCATAATATTCTATAGCTTGATGAATTCATTTATTTAACCTGTCAGTGCTAATAACTCTGACTAGGAGGAAGGAGTTAACAGAGCACTGTAGGATCTCTAACAGCATATTTAACTTTGAATCTTCTGTCCAGCAAGTTACTCTAGTCTCCTACATAACAAACACTTTTTTGGCTGTAGCAAATAAAAAACATTTCCACATGCTCAGTACCTTTTGTGTCTCTCTCCTCTGCATCTGCTCTCACTTCAACAGCCCGGTGCTTCTGGTTTGGTTCTTTCCAACGGGAGTGACTGGAGACTTCAATAAATATTTGACGACCTGATCTGGCTCCTGATCCATGTGTCTGCCATCAGTTCTGTGTGCCTCCATGTTCACCCACCACGTAGAAATCTGAAAGTTGTGTGCATACAAACAACAGCAGGGAGGCTGGGAACACAGAACTGTATCCAGCTAAAATCTCCATTTCCTTTATTTTTTTCTCAGGTCTGAGATACAGCAAAAGCATGTTGAACAGCAGGTGATTGCCTGAAGCATTTGAATCATAATATATGTATAGATACCAGCTTAGATTCTGTCTCTGGTCACTTCAGCAAGCATTTGTAACAGGGTTATTCAGAGAAGATACACAATAAAACTTTCATAAAGCTTTTTGAGGTGGAAAGGAGATAGAAGAATGCCAGTTACTCTTATGCATTTTTTTCCCTGTTGTTGAAGTCTTCTCACCCCATCTTATAGAGACATCCCATTACTTCACAGCAAGGGATGTTTAATGGAAACGGAGCTGGGGAGAATGACTTATCAAAGGTCAGCTGGTATTTGTTCAACAGCCTGTATTTGAAATCCAAGCTTCTTACGATGATTATTGCCTTGTAGCGCCATCTTAAAGCAAGGTACATTCTTCTTTCTTTTTTCCAGCAGTAATTCCACAAATTACTTAAGGTAATTGCCTTTTTAGTCATAATTCTGCCTGCGTTCTCCATATCGACACTTTATGTCCCGTAAACAAGGAGGCCAACAACTTTTACTCTCCACATTACTTCCATATTTTAATAAGTTTAGGTGCACACGTGATCTGCAGCACTGAAAGCAAGATCAATTAATTCTTCAAAGGCTCTCATCACGGCTAAAATGGGCAGTAAATTGCACCGTATCATTAAAGGAAATTATTTAGGAAGAGTAGTGAGGACTGTTAGTTAAATAAGCACGGGATAAGACTGAAAAGCAGCAAATTAGAGAGAAAGCATCAGATTGGTGAAAAGAAGGATTTTAGTTGATTTTTCTTTTTGTGAGAAGGCCCAAAAGGGCAGCATGCCAATTAGCAGGTAAGGTTTGGAAGAAAAGCATGACCACTCCTAACCTTGCAGACCTTGGGACTTTTGCAGAAGATGCCGGAAGTCAAGACGAAAGAAGACGATCCCGTAAAGACGGTTCTGCATCCCAAGAGCACAGGCATAGCATGTTCACTTGCAAATACATGTGCCTTTATACCACGTGGCAGTCCTGGCATGTGGAAAATGCTGCAGATTTAAGCAGGAGTTCCTCACAACTTGGAATTTCCCAGTTTTCCTTCACACATTTTCTCATTTGGCTCCTGAATCTACATATTTTCATATTCGAAATGCAAAAGGTTACTCAAATAAAAATCATAATCAATGTGGAAGAGATGTATAGGTGGCTCTGGTGGTTTATAGGAGGACACAAAGCAATCTCATCTGTAAATGTGGTGGAATAATGTCTCAGTGTGACATTCAGCATGACTTCATTTTGGGTTATAAAAGCAACTGATGCCTCAGACCATGGACACTGCCAGATTTTTTTTCACCTTAATTCGGATCTGCTCATTCCTGCATTAGCAAAGGTTTTCTGCACGGGGATCTATAATTCTGCTCAGTTATGGCTGTATAAATACTAATTGACTGTGGGGGAATTACATAGGCTTTGAAGACAGAAGATAAATGCAGAACTTGATCCAACTGGATTTTTCCCCTCAGCTGTAAATTATTTGCAGTAATAAAGCTACCGGTAACCTTCTGTGAGCATTGCCAGGCCCTGACCTCATAGGAGTCCCTGGGGCTAGGACTGGGTTTGGCAGGTTTTGGGCAGCCATATCATAGGGTCCTTCCCCCATTTCCACAGATATATTTCATATTTCTCCTCTTTTTCCAGGCTTTGGGCAGTCATATCACAGGGTCCTCCCCCCATTTCAACAGAAATATTTCATATTTCTCCTCTTTTTCAGGCTTTGGGCAGCCATATCACAGGGTCCTTCCTCCATTTCAACAGATATATTTCATATTTCTCCTCTTTTTCCAGGCTTTGGGCAGTCATATCACAGGGTCCTCCCCCCATTTCAACAGAAATATTTCATATTTCTCCTCTTTTTCAGGCTTTGGGCAGCCATATCACAGGGTCCTTCCTCCATTTCAACAGATATATTTCATATTTCTCCTCTTTTTCCAGGCTTTGGGCAGTCATATCACAGGGTCCTTCCCCCATTTCAACAGAAATATTTCATATTTCTCCTCTTTTTCAGGCTTTGGGCAGCTGTATCGCAGGGTCCTTCCCCCATTTCAACAGAAAAATTTCATATTTCTCCTCTTTTTGAGGTTTTTGGCAGCCGTAGCACGTTTTTTCCTCCAACAGAATTAACAGAGTATTTCATAGTTCTCCTAGGTTATGTATTATTCTGTCCTTCAGCACTGCCTGGTCTTTGTGCCCCTGAAAGTCTCTTGGCTGTATTGCTTCATGTCAGAGATGTTTAGGTTCTGTGTGGGGGAATACAAACACAAAGTTAGAAGGATTGAGGCTTTACCCTTGAAATGGAAAGATCTCAGTGGTCAATTTCAGCACTTCGCTGTCTTTGGGGAAAACGAGTACCTGAGGATAATGTATAAGCTTTATCACCTTTCATCTGCTAAAGGACTTGGTGTTAAGAAAAACAAAGATGTGAGCTTGTGACAAGCCAGCCGTGTTTGTGTTACGTGCCAACCTCACGGTAACACACCTATGTAACATAAAAGTTACACTGCAGCCGCGCAAAGCGGGGAGCAAACACCAGACGTGAGCTCGCTGCTGCTCAGGGCTACTTCAAGGACCGTCATCAGCTGCAGCCAAGTTTGTCAGAGCTGCTTTGGGTCTCAACTCCGTATTTAGAGAGAGGAGAAGCCTGGAGCCTTCTCACGGCGCTTTCGTCCCTGCAGCTTAACAAGGCAAGAGAGTCTGTGGGTTTCCTAATAATTTTCCCTTTCTGCTGACTCACCCCCGTGCCACCCGAGCCTTCCTGAGCTTCATCTTTCCGAACCAAACAAAAACTACCTCAAATCTTACAACCCCCCCAACAACTCAACCCCCAAGCGAGCGCTAACAGCAAAGATCGAGCAGCCCCTTCCCGCCTTCTCCCGCACGCGCTTCGCGCCTGGCACTCCGCGGGCGCGGGGAGTGGGCGGGGCGCGGGCGGGGCGCGGAGGGGGGAGGGGCCGGGAGGCGGAGCGCGGCGCTGCCGGCCGCCGGCGCCCCGCGCTGCCCGCTCGCTGCGTGAGGCGATCCTAGCCGCGCTCCGCGTTGAAAAGTGACAGCGCGGCGGCGACTTCCCGCAGAGGCTTCGCACCCGCGGCCGGCCGGTAGCCAGGCTCCTTCGCTCGCTCCTTCCTTGCATCCTTCCGCGGCGCGGTTCGCCGCGATGTCCGCGCTCCTCCTGACCCTGGCGACGCTCTGGGGATTACCGCCCGTCACCGCGGCGCTGGCAGCGGGAGCCGGCGGAGGTAAGGAGCGGCCGCGGTGGAACGCGGAGCCAGGGCTCGCCCCTTACGCACGGCCCGGTGAACTTTCCGCCGGTACCGGCTTCACCTTGGGAAGTTTTACGGTGCCTTGCGCGCATCTCTACCCCTCTGTGCTGTGCTGTGCTGCGCTGCGCGGGGCGGGCGCGGCCGCGGAGCACTCCGCGCAAACTTGGGTGCCGGGAGCGGCGTGCGGGGCTGCAGCGCTCGGCAGAGCGAGAGCTGGGCGAGCTCGGCGACGGCAGCAAGCAAATTAGAACGAGCAGAGGGGGTAGAAGGCTGTGGACCCCCAGTGATCAGTCGTGAGGGATGTGCCCCTCCGCAGTGATTCAGCCTGAGGGATGTGGTGCGGGTTCAGGGATGTGCCCAGTCTCGGTGGTCTGGGTTTAGGGATGTGCCTCCTTCCCGGTGATTCCGGTTAAACGCACTGGCTCTGAATTACGGCTGGAATCTAAGCAAGCACGGCGGGTGGTCATTGCGGGGGTCCGGTGCCGGCCGCCTGCCAGTGCCTGAGCGGTGGCACCGGCCGCGAGCTCCCTGTCGGAGCGAGCCCCGGGGCTGGGCGGCCGCGTACCGCAGAGACGGCGAATGCCCTCCGCTTCCCCGAGGTTTCAAAAGTTCCTTCCCTCAATTTTGCCGAGCTGCCACCCGCTTAATGTCTGAGCTTGTGTTTGGGCAGCGGGCAGCTGCTGCGCTCGGCAGAGCCGGGGTTGGAGAGGGAGCTCAGGACCCCTCAGCTGAGGTGTGGAAAATTTCAGAAGTTGCAACTCTTTCTCCTCAGGAGAAGTCTCTGATCAAAGAGAGTAGCGATCCTCCTGCCGGAGTTAGTTTCAGGGTTTCTTGTCGCATTTGGTGCTGTTACCAAACCTCCTTTATATCCCCGGAAAAATGTTCGAATTGAATTTTTAAGTACGGCTGAAGTCTCCCTTCTGTTCTGCTCAGGTGCAGGAATGGCAGCGTGCCGCTCTGACTCAGGTTTTCTTACCGCTGTAAAAACCACTGCTCATCAGAAAATAGCCTTGTCGGCTTGTTTGTAGCCGTTTTGCTTCAAAACTGCCTGCTCTCATGAACGAGACTGCTCTGAATGTTGTGGTACCCAGTCTGCGAGGATTTAGCTAGATGTCAATGGGAATACAACTCTGTAAAGCATTGAATTCTCACCGTTAGTCATCCAGCTCCTCTCCATCACATATGCACTACCTGCTAAATTGTTTACTAACTGCCTACAACTCATTTGGGTGAGGTGCAGATGCCTCTAAATAGTCAGTCTGGGGTGCAGATTTCTGCTTCAGTCGAACTATCAAACCTCTCCGGTCCCTTTCCTGCGTGGCTATCAGAATTACATAGGTGATTCATGCTGTAAAATTCAGAAATAACTACCTATCAGAGGGGAAAGTATTGCTGCAGCATCACAAACTTGCATGTTTAAAACACTGCATCGTAAGGCACAAGGGTATTGCGAAGAGACGAGGCTGGTGTTCAGTATAATGGCACCTGGGCAGCCAGATAGGAAAGGTTCTTGGAAAATCTTTCAGTTTTATGAAGGGTCTGTATGCTTTTACTTTGATAGATAAAGATTCATGATGGTGATAGTGCTTGCTTGATGGAAAATATTTCAAGAACTTTCCACGGTATTCACAAAATGGTCAGATTGTGTTTCAGCAGCTGCAGTGTGCATCTGAATCTGATGAATAAAAATCAAACTTTCCAACGTTTTGTGGAATTGTTCTGGAAGCTGATTTGTCACTCTGTCTTCCTTGATGGAGATAAACAGCTGCCAATGATTCATGAATATTAATCTCTGGTGTTTAAATTTTGCTTAATTTTCCTTTTTCTTTTGTTTTTTGTAGTTACCTTGCTCTGATGTTAGTGTTTCTCAAACACACACAGACACACAGAGAGAGTGCTGTCAGGTAGTATTAAAATCAATCCCATCTTAAAAGGCAACAAACATCCTTGTAAATCATACCAGCCTGAAAAGTGGGATAAATCAAATTTACTTAGAATCAACTAACTCATCATATCATAATGTCATGTCTTATCAGAAGTGAGTGGAGTACAAATTAGGACTTAAAAGGCATTTTGTTTAAAATATGTCAAGTAGTCTCAACCTAAAAGGGATTCAGGATGAGGCATCCAGAAAGAGAATTGCATTTGCACATCAGATATACTTTATGATACACTGCAAAAATTATTGACCATACCAAGCTGATTTTCTTTTACAGGAGAAAATTCTGAGTCACTGGAGTGTGCTAAGCTTAATGTATGTGAAAGGCACTGGAATTTGGAAAGCACTGAGGCTCACCATTGGTAATAAGAGAATTGGGAAAATGTCACAGGTTGTGTTAATAGCAGTGTTGTGGTAGCCATGGTAATATCAAATATTAGAGAGGGGCTGTAGGGAGAGGTGACACCTTCTGTTAGACCAGTGTGGAAAAAAGAGGTGGGACCAGTGGATAACATCAACGGGTGAAAAAAAAATAAGGTGTGGTGGTGCTGAAGCCCAGTGAAGTTTTAATTATCTAAACCATTTCTTGAGGTTTGAAATACAATAACATTCTTCCAGTCTGTCAGGTCTGTCCTCAACCAGGTTACCCTTTTTTTTTTTTTTTTTTTTCTGGTGTGTGTGGATATATATATATGAAATAAAAAATTGGAGAAGAAAATGATATGGAGATGGGGAGCTGGAAATGAGATGGAGAAAGAAAATGAAGGGAATCCAGCCACAGGAGGGTGATAGGCTAAGGGAGAAGTCCTGCAGTTGAGGGTTGTACCTTTTAAGCCGTGATGAGATACCATTTCTTACGCTTCAGTCAGTCTCCTCCTGAGAAAGCTCTTGGACTCAGATTCCCTTGCAGTTATCCTGTGAAGGAGTTGCAACTGTTGCAATAAATGAAATTCAGAAGCCTGAGAAAAACCTTGCTGACAGCTTAGGAAGCTGAGAAGCCTACATTTGTTACCTGCTGTCCCTAAAGATATGCAAGGGAACTTCACAAGTCCCATCTCCACCTCCTGAGCTGCTCTATAGCTCTGGTGGGTGTGTTTCAGCTTTCTCCAGCTTTGGAGCTTCACCTTGGCTTCATGCCTGGGCTCCTATACTCTTTTTTTTTTTGGTCATACTTGTTTGATTTTTGTATCTTTGCTGTTGTGGAATGGAATCCACGTGCTAACAACTGGCATGATCACCCAGAGGTTACCCAAATTACATAGATGCCTTGGGTAACAAACAGGAGCATGATGTGGATAACCTTCCCAACGGTGTGGTGTTGTCACTGAGATGTTGTGTCAGTGAGTGCATTGCTCAGTATTCATTGACTTGCTGTCTGGTGAAGGTGCTGGTTGGTTTGGGTTTGGTGGCAGATCTCTCCCATCTGGCTATGGACTTCACATGTGGCTATACTGTTTTGGATCTGTCCTTCAGGTGCTGATGTGATGAAACAGCTCATCAGCAAGGTCTTGCAAGAGATCCTCCTGTAAATGTAGGCTTTGTATTGACTGGGGAAAATACTGTCAGAAATTTGGGAAAAACCCAAATTCCACATTTTTTATTTTCTTTTTTTCTTTCTTTAGTTATTTTTAAGCTGTATTAAAGAAGGAAAGACAAATGTTCATGAGTATTACTCCTCTCTGGAGTCACAAATGCTTCCAAAACTTGTGTCTCTCCTCTACTTAGCAGGGAATTTATTGTTTCACAGTCTCCTTTGACCATATGTAAGTGAAGGCTGGAAACAAATTACTTTGAAATGGAATATCCAGGTTTAAGGTTCAGCTGGATTACTCACCCCAGTAGCAGAAACACAAACTAGATGAAATAAATCTGTCTCCTTGTGATGTCTACGGATGGCCTTCATTCCCTGGTAAGGTATCACAGCAGGCAACAATGAAGTACATCAGGAGGCTTTACAATTGTTTCACTTAATGCAGCTTAGTGTTTGAACCTGGATTTACCAAGCATTGCTGTACTTCACCAGGCTGAGCTCCAGCTTGGCCATCTTTTGGAAAGTATTCTTTCGGGGGGGGGGCGGTGGGGGAAGCCAAAGCTGTTTCTGTGCTGTTCTACGGATATTTGTGTGTTCTCATAGTTAGGTCTTGAAACTAGATATTGAGTATTAGTGCCTCACATGCAAAAGAGATGCTTCAAGTACACAGTGACATTGCCATTTATTTATTTATTCCAAAGAACAACGTTACTTAAGCGCTCTCCAACCTGTCACTGGAAAGACAAAATTACAGAGGAGGGTGAAAATGGATCGAGGAATTTGGGACAGTAGTTAGAAGGATGTGTGAGAAGAGGTAATTGAAGACCAAAATAATGGGAGAGATCCACAAGTGCAATTTCAGTGACTGATTTTATAGGCAATCAGTGATGTATCTGTGTCCTCAGCTGCATGCAGACAGCCCTGACACTTCTGGAGTGTGAGGAAAACGTGTGTGTGGTTTTCTGTGAGCTGACACACACGTCCTTTCTTACCTGAATTGTTGTTTTCAGTTCAGTGGTTTTCCAGAGCTTTTGTACAATAAAAAGAGAAGCGGTAGAAACACACATACTGTTTAGAAGGGAAAATGCATTTTTTTTAAACTTCAAAACCAGGTGTTTGATGTGAAAAAAATCCTATATGTAAACTTGTTTTGTAGCAAACCTTTTACTAATTTACCACAGTTTCTGCTGATGCTCCTGCAGGTTGAGGTAGTTGTCCTCCAAAGACTTAGAGAAAAGCTTCAACTTCACATAATGGTTCTTTTGAAGTGTTAGGTGACTGCTGTATGTAAATTTCAGTATATGTCACACCTTTAAGGTTCATAAGAACCTCAGTATTTCTCCATTGAAAGCAAGTGGCAAAACTCACACTGCCTTGAATCTGCAGCTTGGAAGCGCGTGTTCCCCCTGTGCCTTGTTATCTGTTGCCCTTTTATCTGTTGTTTGTAGCTGAAGGAAGCAGGTTTCTTTTTATTGTATTGACTGAAGGTTGCATGTAATTTTAATTTGTGAATTTAGAATCACGGCTATGTATAGAAAAGCTAGTAATTTAGACATTGCTTTTGTTACAGTAGCATACTTGGAATCCCAGCATGTGGCTGCTTTTCCTGGTTTTTATGTGTTAATCTGCTCCTTAATAGCCTTGTTCCTTCAAATGCAATTAAAACAAATTTTACTTGGAGAACTAATTTTAATTGCATTTACCCAAAACATTCTTAATGATGAACAGCAAAGAGGAAAATAGCAGGAACATGGCTATTTTTATGCAAGTCATCCAGACTATTGAGTCTGTGTTTAGTGTGAGTTTGGACTGAGTGTAGACACTGTAGAACTAGGTCCCAAATTTGTAAGTGCAATTAGGAACTAATTGGACTTTTTTGATATAATTAGTCAAATAATGACTATGCACCTTCTGTCCCACCCACTAGTTTGTTTTTTTAATTAAGTTGATTCCCCCCCTAAATTCTATTGAAAAGCTGAAAATACTTTCAAGTGCAGTTATATTCCAGCTAGTGAGTCAGTTGTTAACCATGATGTGAAAAATTCCCAAGGTGAATCCAAACTTCCCAGCACTGTAAAACAGAATCTTCCTTTTCCATGTAGTTGGCAAAGCAAAATAACCAGGACTCATTACTGTGAAATCAGCCATCCAACCCAGCTGTGATCCTGCTGACAGAGTATCTCTGCTTTGTGTGTGCATGAGGAAGCTCCAGAGCCTCCAGACTGGGAAAGGGCTGTTTCCTGTGGGTGCCAGGCTACGTGTGAGCAGGATTGGGCCTTGGTATTGGAATTCCAATAAAACTCAGTTAGTGCCTTTTAATTAGATTTAATGGGAGCTGGGAAGGATCATTAGAGAGATAAACACATGCTTTTTGCCAGTAGTATGTTCACTGTATTATTAATCTGATTTAATTTGTAAACTCCTGATAGCAAGAATAGGGTTTTTCTATGTACCTGCAAAGTGTCATATAGGTCTATTACATTTTGGGTGTTATATATATGTCATTGCTTCCCAAGCAGTATGTAAATGTAGAAGTGGAATTGGGCTCTCTGTGGTGTTTATGAACTCTACAAATCTGAGGATAAATTTGGATGCTAGGAAGAAAGTTGTACATCTCTTCAGCAACCATGTTTTCATTGACCATTTTGTAGTAAATTGCAATGGTATATTAATAACAAAACACTGCAATTTGTGGAGTGTACAACTAAGTAATAGGCTTTTAGGGATGATGTAATGCCAGTCTGGAAGTGGAATACACTTGGAGATGATTATTTCTGTTCAGTTAGAAATACAGTCTAATTCTCTGAGGTGGAAAAACAGAGATTACAGTATCGCAAGTCCTAGATAGGACATGTTGAATCCTGGAATGCTCTTTCTGCAATCACTGGACGTTCCTGAACCTCTCATGTGCCGCTTCCTGCTCAGTGATGGTGGCCTTCCAGAGGAATCAAGTTGCTGAAACTCAGCTTTGCTTCAGAATTAAGGATGTACTCATTTAGTTTCCTAAATAATAACAATGCTTTGTGGACTGCAGATGCATTAAAGGTGGGAGGTGCCCCATCCCTGCATACATTCCAGTCACGTTGTTTGGGGCTCTGAGCAACCTGCTCTAGTTGCAGATGTTCTTGCTGATCGCAGGGGAGTTGGACTAGTGGGCCTTTAAAGGTCCCTTCCAATCCAGAGCATTCTGTGATTTTTATGACAGTGCTTAATCAATATACCAGCATTTCACCCAAGTGAAGCCCTTGCAAAGCTATTCAATACATGTTCTTGTTTCTTCCACTCTCAGCAGAGTCACTGATTCCCTAACTGGTACTTCGTGAACCACTTTTAAAGCTCCCTTCCACCCTGAAGCATTCTATGACAGTTGCCTGATAGTCAGTAGGACATCCCTTGAGGGGTTGGGACTAGGTGGACTTTGCCTGCCAACCCAAGCCATTCTGTGAATCTAAATGAACTTTTGTGCATGATGCTACTGAATGGCTTCTGCTGTAAGTGTAATGAGAGAAGTGATGTAAGATAAAAGTTAAGCCTTTGGATGAAAGGAAAATGTCTAATTCCTCAAGCTTTTTACTACCTTAGCTCTTTCCTATAGTTCTTCATAAGCTTCACTGTTGTTTTTCCTCAAATGAGAATAGAAAACTTGGAGAATGGAAAGATGCAGTTTGGGGTTTTTTTTTGGAGTGGGGTAGACCATGCAGAAGGCAAATGCTGGTGCAGTGGTGTGCAAAAGCAGTACTTCCCATGGGAGGTGTTGTGTCAAAGAGAAAGGCTGTTCTGTGGACAGGACGTGTGCCTGCACTCTCACAGAAAGATGGCCATGCAACTTTCATGGAATGCTTTGTGCTTTTCATTTACCTGCCTGCAAAACAGCAAAAAGTAGTCTTGTCAGCCATTTAAAAAAATGCAAATCTGACATTGTCTAATAGTTTGGGCTGCTTCTTATGCTATTCTCAGAGGCTGTGATGTGGTTGGTGGTCAGCACTTGGATTTCCACCTCCTTTATTATGCATGAAAGCATTTTTCCTCAAATATGGCTCTTCTGAATAAACTTTATGCAGTGGAAGTACTCCAGTGCTGCAATTTGTGATACATCTTTGTTCAAAATTTAGCTTTTTTGGAGAGATGCGGTAGTGTTGTGCAGTCTTAAAAAATACAAGTTAAAAGAAAGTGGTGCTAATGCAAGGCCACAAAAATCACTGTAGTTTTCTAGGTGATGGATAGGTTTCCCCCAAACACCTGCCTCTCTTTGCAAATGCAGTGACGATAAGAGGAGAGAGTGAAGTAAGATCATAGCCAGCTGGATGCTCTTTTGCATATGCAAACAATGATTTACCCAAAGTATGTTGGTATTTGTGTAAAACTGAGCTTATGAAATGAAAGTGTGTCATTTGCCAACCAGACTCTTTCTTCTTTGGAGAAGAACAGTGTTTATTTACGTTTTGCTGTGCTGACAAATCGATTGCAGACCTGAGTCTACACCTCTGAAAGAAATGGATTCTTTTTTCATCCTTGGTGGTTATAGCATCAGGCTGCATCAAAGAGTAAGGAACTTGGGAACGTGTTATTAAAATTCACTGGAAAATCTTAGAAGACCTTTAATTAAATTATATTGACTCTATTGCCCCATGGCTTTTATACAAGGAATAGGTATTTCTTACAATATTTTTATTTCAAAATTTGATTCAATTTTGCCTGAGTTCCTTAAATGGATCCTTCTTTTATATTTCCCCCATCTAATTTGAAAATATATACATGAAAGTTGTGATTACTGTTTCTTGGTTTATGCAATAAGCTGTCTTCTGGAGGATTATTACAAAGTATTAAAGAAATGATAAATTAATCATTTACAATTTAAAATATCTCTCTATCTATCTATCTATCTATATATATAGTTTTTGGCCAAGAAGTCCAGCTTCTCTTGAGTCTAGAACACCAAAAGGAATTCCAGACAGTGCAATGTGCCAAGAGGTGTATGGTCTGCTAGTTGGAAGTCATTAGGTGGCTTAAAGCTAGTTGTGTGCAATGCAAACAAAGCTGCTAGTGTTGTAGATGAGTCTTTAATCATGGAAGATTTGTCCTAATTTTGGCGGGTTTTGGTGATCTGGAAGGAAGGTAAAGGTTGTGCTCTGTGACACAGCATGGCAGTTTGCCTTGAATCTTTGCAGACTTACCCAGGGATGAGCATGCTTCACTTTCTTTTCAGACCTATCTCCAAGTAGCAATTTTTCCTAAAGTGTAACTAGGGATAAGTCAGATTAGGTGTTCTCAAGTGCTGGGGCTCAGGTACTGCCTGGAGGGAAATTGAACTGACTTCCAAATTCATCAGAAATGCTTGGTCTAAAAAACAAACCAAACTTATTTTGTGTACATGTGGTGAAGTTGTTTGAGGGATGTTTGCTGGCAGTGGGAGTTAAGGACTTGGAAATTAGCGAAGGAGGCCATGAAAATGAATTCTTCTTGGGTTCCATATTCTAAGCCAAGTGGTTTATTCTTATATTCAGATTATAGAGAGAAATGAATGGCTCCAGCATAGGAGTGTGGTCTTACAGATGTCTTAGGCAAAACATTTGAGGTTGCAATGTTGAAACATATCTAATGCAGCATGAAAACTAAAGCACTGTCCCATGCCTGGTGCTTGTTGGGTTGAATTGCTTTTATGGCTTTGGCTGAAACAAAGCAAGGCTACTTGGGAGCAAGATGATGTTTTGCAGGCCATGTCTAACCTGACTGCAGCAGTTAATGGTCCAGGGCTGCTGTAAGCCACTTCTGAGATTGTATTGCACATACATATATGTGTATAGAAATGCTTGGGTATATAGGGAGAGCCATGGAAGATGCTATTGCTGAGTATGGCAAAGTTGGGATTTCCAGGTCTTTTTTGAGGAGACATAATCCTACACCCTGACCCAAGTGGCCCATTATCCCATTTCTTCAAACTGAAGCAAGCTGTTCTGGTCAGTGTGCCTGCACAGACCCGTGTGAATGAATCCTTTAGCTTGCTCTTGCTACGTTACAGTTCTTGCTCTGGGTTTCAAAGGGCTGTGACTTGAGCAGAGTTGACAGGACACAATATTACCCATTTACTCTGTAGATTATACTCCTGGAGAACTGATGGCAGCTAATCTGCCACTTCTGTGTCTTCAGGGACCTGCAAACTGCACATCTCCAGAAATACCACAGGAGAGCGTCAGATCTAGGTTTCTGCAGTTTACCTATTTATTCCCCCCAGGTTTCTAGGCGAGTATGGCCAGGTCTCAGCCATTGTCACTTCCTTTGTCCTATGAATAGTTTCCTTTCTGAGTAGAAATGCTGTCTGTCAATACCCACTTTTGGCTACTCTTGGAGCAGTGAGAAGCTTTGAAGCAGATGGTTGTCAACAGAAGATGACAGAATTCTGAAATGCTGCTCCAATCCAACCTGTGAGGCTCAGTATTTAAAGCACATCCGAGTGTACAAAAACCTGCTTGTATTTCTAATGCCACCACTACCTTTTGCTCTGGAGCAGTGCTGGTTCTATTCATCCATTTCCATCATAACAAATTGTTTCTTTTACTGAAAGTAGCAGAACTCCCCTAACCAATTAGTGGTATTCAGTAATGAGTAAAACACTATGAATCATGTTATGATTTGATGTCAGTTAGAATCGTTCAACGCTCCTCAACGAAACTCTGCTGATTTACATTAATTGGTGGCCTGTCTTATCACAATGATAGCACAGCATGTTAAAAGTGCCTTGCAACAAGTTGTGATACACCTAAACTCCAAGATTTTTTTTTTCTTTCTGTGCTCTGAAGATGACTTGCAAGACTTCAAAAGTCAAATGAACTTACTACGTGACTGTGAATCTTAGGAATATGACTAAAAGCATTTGCATAAATTAAGCACTAAAGAGCTTGTAGGTATGGCACAACTTGGAGGCTGCTTCTGCATTGCATTTGCTAATCCAGCAGCTCAAAATAATTTAAATGCATTGTAAAAGGCTGTTTATGTGCCTATGAAAGGCATGATGCAAATATGCAGATTTAAGAGAGTGTCTCCTACAAGTTTATATATCTTAATGAAAAATGTCAGAGCGTAATAGATCAACAGCCTGCGTAGTCCCACAGTAGCCAGGTTTTTTCCAAAGATAGCACAGCATGTCCTTGGTTCTAGGAGTAAATTAACACTGTAGAATGCTTGCTCTTGAAGCCAGCTAATGACTCTCTGTCTGATTTTGGGGAGGAACTGCCAGTCTGTTGAGGATGATCATCTTGAAGCGGTCACCGCTGCCTGATTGTGCAGACGTACAAATCATTTCACTACTTCCCTTATCTGTCATTCCAGTTGCTGTCCTGATTCATGTTGTGTGGAAAAGGTGCCCCACCTAAGTGGCAATCTTTGAATGTATCTCATGCAATGCCTGTGAAGCTGGCTGTGGGCTTTGTTTGTACCAGGGACAAGCAGAGTGGTTATTGTACTTGTTTGTTTCTGATTTCACCTTGGCACCTCCAGTAGGCTATCTCCTTGTTTTATTGTGGTTTTTACTTTGAATTAAATTTGCAAAATCTCATGCCTGGGAAAGTCTCTTACAACTTCAGGTGACCAGGTGCTGCAGAGCTTATCAGAGACTAACAGCTTTTGATGATACATGTGCCTGCTGAATGCTGCTTTTATTTGGGATTGCAGCCTCAGGGAGACAAACAAACGAGAAGTGGATAGTGGAAATAGAGAGGCAGGGAAGGCTACTGGTTAAATTGCAGGTTTATTTTATTTGGTAGGGAGCAAGAAAGGCCATGTCCAGTACAAAAACAAAAACAAAAAAAACAAACCAAAAACCAACAAAACAAAGCAAAACCAAACCCACTAACCAAAAGAAAACAAAAACAACAAAAAAAGGGAAAAACCCCTGCCACAGCAAACAAACCTTAACAGCTTCCACAGTGCTTCAGAACCAAGAAAAAGCTTGTATTTCTGAATAGGTGTAGAGATAAGCAGCAACATCTGGCATCTGCAAGTATTGTCTTTTGTAAGCCATAGGGAAATCAATCTCCAGCCTTTCTTTCCTGAAAATAGAGGTGCTTCCTTGAAGCACTGGCTTTTGGAATGAAGGTATTAGTGAAGAATTCATGGATGACCCAGATCCAATTTTTATAGACATGAGTAGTAACATGCTGTGGGACTTCAGGTCTGCATGGGTGGACTTCAGGTCTGCATGGGTAGACTTGACATTCACCTGCAGGAGTCTAGACTTAAAGGATTCTTTATTTTATTTTTCCAACTGAAAAATAACTGATGATTTAAAGCAGCCCATCCCAACAGAAATTTGTACCACTGTAAAGAAAATACTGCCTCCAGTTCTGGTGTCTCCAGCATAAGAAAGACACAGAGCTGTTGGAGCAAGTCCAGAAGAGGGCCACAAAGATGATCCAAGGGCTGGAGCAGCTCTGCTGTGAGGCCAGGCTGAGGGAACTGGAGGTGTTCAGCATGGAGAAGAGAAGGCTCCAGAGGGACCTTAGAGCTGCCTGCCAGGACCTGAAGGGATCCTGCAGGAAGGCTGCAGAGGGACTTTTGCTGAGGGTGTCTAGAGACAGGCCAAGGGGCAATGGTTTGAAGCTGAGGCAGAGCAGGGTTAGAGTGGAGCTAGAGGAAGAAGTTCTTGAGTGTGAGGGTGGTGAGACTCTGGCACAGGCTGCCCAGGGAGGCTGTGGCTGCCTCCTGCCTGGGGGTGTTGCAGGCCAGGCTGGATGAGACCTTGAGCAGCTGAGTCTGGTTGAGAGGTGTCCCTGGGCATGGTGGGGAGGTTGGAGGAGATGAGCTCTGAGGTCCCTTCCAACCTAAACCATTCTAGGATTCTTTGAGGAAAATAAAAAGCCAGCAGGAGTGCACTGATGCTTTAATAACACAAAGCAGTCCCTCCATACTTCAGTAATAAAGTTGCATGGGCTGCAGTCCACTTTCTTGTCAGCATCTCTCTATTGACACCTCTCTGTCAAAAAGATGAAGTGTCAAGCCTAGCTCTGTTTTCTCTTATGTTAAATGTATTCTGTAAAGCTATTGTGAAATCTGAAGCATATGAGCTTTGCAGATAGTGTTTACATTTGGGACCTGTGGGGACCCGGCTGTGAACTTTGTGCTGCAGAAATCAGTGCCCTTTAAAGCAACTGCTTATATTAAAAGTAAGCACATCCCTCAAAACTGTATTTTGTGGAGTAATCTAATCTCTAGAACTCATTTGGTTTGTTTTAGGAGCAGGGATGTATAATTATTGGTATAAGCTGAGGTTTCAAAATTGGCCACTTTAAATGCATAGATAGACCTACCACTTTTTTGTCTGAGAAAGCTGTTAGTGTTTAAAACCAGGCAAGAGACAAACCCCCAAACCCTGGCAAGCTAAGCCAGAATACTTTGGAATTGTGGCCTGACACTGTCTAATAACAGCCCAAAAGCTCATTAATATTGATCTTCGTAATTCTCTCAGTAGCCTGAACATTGTTTCTAATTACAAGAAGAATAAAAAGCAGGCTAATATGTTCTTAGATGTCAACATCTGATGGACCACAAAACATCCAAAAGGATATCCTTCAGAGGCAGTAAGTGGGAGCCATGTGTGTGAATTTCATTAGCTGGTGATAATATGCCTGCCCATACCTGGAGAGGAAACACCACTTAAAACTCGTGTTGCCTGTGAGGCCAATGGGGTCATATACCTGCCAAGGTTTGACCTTCTGCAGCTCTTCTGCAGAAGTGGCTGTGGCCAACTTGTAAAACTGTGGCCTTTAAAATTTTTGAAGGAAAGTACCTGAAGAGTTGGGTCTAGGAAAGATTGGAGCTGGGCTTTGGCTCTGCAGGTGCTGGTGGTGGAGTGAGGTTGCCATCAGGAATGGGGCAGAGACAAGTGTGTATTTAGATGCTTGCTCCCTAAGAAAAAAAGCATTTTTATTTTTTAGGGCAATATTGAGAGTTTTTCAGAGTGGAGAAGGAAGTGTTTCTGTTTTCTGGCCTCCTTTGCCCTTAGTAACCCTTTGATTGCCAAGTGATCTGATCTGAGAGCCAGAAATGCCCTCTGTGCTGGAGGTGGTGATGCTGTGCTGTGCCTGGAGTATGGGGTCAGGGATACACCTCTGTGACCTGCCTGCCTGGGCCATATTCTGCCTTTTGCCTGGAGGAGAATGTCCTTTCTTCAGATCTCTTCCCCTGCCAATTCCAGGCAACGAACTCTGTGTTGGCTTTGAACCAAATAATGAGTAAAACAGGGAGGGGAAACCTGAGCAGATGCTAGGCATGCCAATGGTGTCCTTGGGGTGAGGTTGCTCTTCTCATGTTCTCATCAGGTGAATGATGCTAAAGCTTGAGATCACTCTTAAATTTCTATGGCAGAGATTTGGGGAGGAGTGGCTAATGAAAGTCCAAAGAGGAGAAACTATGTCCCAGAAAAGCAAAGGTATTGCTGAAGAAGGAACACCCAAGAGATTTCCTTCCCTGAGCTCTTACGACTGGGCTCTGCCCTGTATGGAGGAATAAAAGGAGAGGTCCCATCAATCTCCCTCTTATTAAATGGGCACAGCTAATATATTCTGATAAAATATGTTCATCATGCTGTTTAAAAACAAAACATGTTAGAAATCTACTGACAATAAATGAAGATTTATTGGGTTTGGTGCCATTGAGGCACCTAACACAGATTTGGAATACTAAGTGGAATTTGTAAAAGGGAAGGGGAGAGGGGAAGGTCCTGGTGCCATTTAATTAACTATCTGGCCAATATTTCTCCCTTTTTATTGAAAAATCTGTAAGTTGCTACTGGCTTGGAGCATTGTTTGGTACAACTCTGGCCAACCCTTAGCAAATAAATACATTGAACAGAGAGAGCCTGGTACACTTCCACCAAATAAAATCATACCCTGAGCTGTAGAGATGGTTTGTTGTGACAAACCAGAATATAATGGCATTGTGTGATTAAAAGGGAGCTATTAGGAGAAAATTACTATTTATTTATTTGATAAGCATAGGAGGAGTATCTCTTGGTGAGGGTATCTGTCCTGGTGAGGGTATTCTAGTGTGAGGTGTCCTTGCCCATGGCAGGGGGGTTGGAACTAGATGATCCTTGTGGTCCCTTCCAACCCTGACTGATTCTGTGATTATATGATTCTGTCTCTGGGGGCTATCTAAGAGATCAGTGCAAGTGTGAGCAGTGCTTTTGTTTTAACGTGGAACACAGTGATGTAAATAACCTGTTTATGCAAAGAGCCCTGCACAGGCTTTTTTTTTTTTTTTAATGACTTGTTCTCTAGATTGTATTCTTGTTGTTATCAAAGCCAGCTTTGATCAAAATGCAGCAGATGCAAGTCTTAAAATGCCTGCAAGGGTTTCAATCGAGTTGAGGGCTTAATACCTTACAAGATTTAATAAAAATAAACTAAACCCCCAGAATGTTGTCTTTTTGGAGCACTGATTTAAATACACTTCATATCAGTTTTCCAGGTTGCTGCGATGGAGAGACGGGATGAGGCCTGATGTGTCGATTTATTGTACAAAGCTTTTTCTTTATATAGGTTAACATAATATCAGAAGGCAGCTTGTAATTGGTCATTGGTATGTCCATACTACAGTTGTACATTCATGATTGGCTACAGAGAGAAAGTATCACATGAACGCATATATTTTTCAGAAGGCTTAAGCAAACATCAGGCAAGAGATAAAGGGATTCCATAATTCTGTCCTAAGTTTTGGGTTGTTCTTGTTATCAGGTCCCTGCATAACTCCCTTAGGTCACAGTGGCCTCTAGGGAGCTGACCTGTCTGTGTTTTCCTTCTAGCTGTGCTCTGTTCCCAGGGTTTGCCACCCATCAGGGTTAAAGCATCTCCTTCTATCAGTAAGACAGTGTCTGGGGTTCTGGTCCCTAAATCAATTCCTTCATCAAATAACCTTGAGAGAGAGAGAGGACAGTGTGAATTCTGCGTCCTGAGTCTGTCTGTGATGCCCCAGAAGTTTAAACTGAAGGGTTCTGTGCTTTGCTGGGAGTGGTGCCTCCTCTGACTTTTGTCCTGGGCTCAGAGCTTGTCACTCAAAGTGAAAGCATCAAATCAATAGTTCAGTTTTTAGCTTAAAAAAAAAAAATGCCGCAGGCAGCATTTTATGGGCACAGAATGTGTAAAGCTCAGCTTTTCTGTAGGATCTACCAAAGAGGGAGAACCTCTAAACCTGCCTACTGACACATTAATACCATGGCAAACAGCTATGTTTTGAGGAGATGGAGACCCAGTTTGGAAAGAGTTTAAAAGACAACTGAGAAACAATCTAAAACCCCTGAATTAACTTCTTTATCTCTCCCAGCTCCTGGAGCTCTTGCAGTCCCTCTGGTCAGGCTTCCAGGGGGAGCTCTTAGGTTGAAAGGTTAACAACTCATTTACTAAGTGTGGCAGTTTTCTGTCATTTTTCAATTACAGTTATCTCTGCTCCTTTAAAAACTGAAAGGCCCTTCCAAAAATGTGTTGTACTTAAGTGTTATTGCTGTCAGTTAATGTTATTAAATCCTAGATCTTCAGAAGTGAAATGCAAATATACATTAATATATTCAGTTGCTGCATAGCTACTCCATCATAAAAGTGACTAGCATGGTGTTGAGGCAGCTCTGCACACACTGGCAGATGTTTTGTTTTTTCCTAAGGATTAAAATGTTCATTTGAATATCAGTTTTGTGGGGGACTCTGGGGGAAAGATGGGTACTGAGGGGAAAGTCTTAAGGGTGGTAGAGGAGTGGAACAGATTCAGCTGTGGTATTGGTTGTGGTTTACGAATTGCTGGGGCAGCAGCTCAGTGTGAGAGCAGGAGAAAAGTAAGGTGAGCAGATGAGATGGTGATGCCTTGTATGTAGGGCTAATAGAAGATGAGCTGCATCCTGAGGCCTGGTTAAGGGGGGGTAACGAGGAAGAAAGAGGAATTGCACCAACTTGCAAATCAGAAGCCTGAAGTACCGGTGGCGTTTTCAGGGAATGGAAGATGATGAGGGCAAAAGCCACATCCTTCACAGCCATTCGATATGGTATTCATGTGCCTGCTCCTTTGTGAATTCCTTAAATTAGCAATTTCACTTTTCTGCAAGTCTCCTGTACTTTGCCTCTGCACTGAATTAAGTCCCATTATAAATGACATCTTTCCACCAGTCGGCATACAGGTTAGCGCTCCCCAGAGGGCAGCTTTAATGAGGTTATCTCTGTGACAGCTCAGCTTCAGGTGGCACGTGTGCCCCTTTGAAATACCCTCTCTCCCCTCAAATATTGTAGCAAGTTCTGTGAGCAGACTTTAAAACTTCCCTTTCAGGGGAATGTATGGCCAGCACGTTGTGCATCTACTCTGATGATGCAGCTGAGGCTTTGACAACCTGTGCTGTTTATTTCTGCAGCGCTAATAGCAATGAATGGCTTGACAAGCTGAAGAAACAAGATGTTAACTCCATGGTGCTTTCAAAGGATGCTCTATGGACTGAGACAACAGATTTAGAGGAACAATAGGCACATACACAGCAGTTTTGACAGTGGAAACATATGGGGCCTGTGTGTCTTAAGTTTGTATCAGAACTTCTGAATGGAGGGAAATGGTTCGATGTACACAATGGCTACGGGCAGGAATACAGGGGTCCCATCATGGTGAAGCTGTGTAGGTGAATGCAACCATCTGCTGTCCCCAGCAGAAGGACACATCGCTGCTGGAGTGAGTCCAGAGGAGAACCACGAAGATGATCTAAGGGCTGGAGCAGCTCTGCTGTGAGGCCAGGCTGAGGGAGCTGGGGGTGTGCAGCCTGGAGAAGAGAAGGCTCCAGGGGGACCTCAGAGCTGCCTGCCAGGACCTGAAGGGATCCTGCAGGAAGGCTGCAGAGGGACTTTTGCTGAGGGTATCTAGAGACAGGCCAAGGGGGAATGGTTTGAAGCTGAGGCAGAGCAGGGTTAGAGTGGAGCTGAGGAAGAAGTTCTTGAGTGTGAGGGTGGTGAGACTCTGGCACAGGCTGCCCAGGGAGGCTGTGGCTGCCTCCTGCCTGGGGGTGTTGCAGGCCAGGCTGGATGAGACCTTGAGCAGCTGAGTCTGGTTGAGAGGTGTCCCTGGGCATGGTGGGGAGGTTGGAGGAGATGAGCTCTGAGATTCCTTCCAACCTGAGCCATTCTAGGATTATATGATTTGCGTGTTCAGAGGACCTGGCTGTGGTCCGTGGCTGTGCTGCATGTATTACACTTCTTGGTACCTTCAAGATGTTAAAACATGCAGTTATAGTCTTCAGAAAGACTTCCAGTGTGAGTCTGAAAGGCTCATAGAGTGGCAAAGGCCAGCATAGAAGCCAGGAGCTTGGTGCTACTTCTGCTGCTGGCAGTGCAAAAGGTGTTGAGGTCCCTGGGCAGGCACTGAGGTTGTATTTGCTTTATCATTGGGGCCTGCCCACATCATGTAGGCTCCCTGGGTAGGAGAGAAAGAAGCCTGTCCTCTCAGACACCAATTCACCCCATCCCAACCTTTCTCTGCTGGCTCTGTTCTTGTCTAGTACGAGCTTTGCACAGGTAGATGGAGGTAAGGTACTTCCAAGGCCACGACTTTGAAGTTCAATATGGTTCAGACTAACATCAATACTAGTATCTTAAAACAGCAAAAGTCTGAGCCACTATTGTTAGTCCATGAAAATGTTGGGTCAGCTTTTGGGAAGGGTGGTGGCAGAATAATCAGTCAATATTGTGAATATTTCTGTTGTTGCCCATCTCTAAAATGTATTTCTGCTGCCTCAGTGTTTTCCAGTTGCTTTGCAGATGTGACTAACTCTTCATTGTTCACTCTCTTGCATCTCAGCTTTGAAGCTGATTTTTCTGTTTTTTGGACTATAAGACTTTGACATGCAGAAAAGTCACACTCAGGCTAACATGACCTATATAAATATTGCCCTAACCACTGCCTGGATGAAAAGACTTACTCCCTTTCCAGAGGTGGTCAGTTCTCTTGTCTAATAGCAGAGAATTGTTGCAGTTCTTTCTGATTTGTGCCTCTACCCACCAGTGGGTGCTCTGCCACCTCACTACCTGTTGGAAACAAACTTCTTTATCCCAGCTCATCTGAATGAAATTAGTTCCCAAGCGTCTCCCTGGATTTGTGCATCTGGTCCTGGGGAAACTTTGCCTTTTTGAAGTTAATTGGCTTAAAATATTTTTTTTTGTTTGCTTCTTTAGGAACAGTGCACTGCAGAGGTCTGGGTTTGTTTTGTTGTGTATTTTATTGTAAGCTAAAATACCTTGGTGCTAAAGAGTAAAAAGGCTGGCTACATAAATCAATGCTCCATTGTATTTCTTAGGCTATTAAGTAAGAATTTAGTGTATTTGGAAGCTTATAAATGCAAAATCACTCAGTTGTATCCAAACTGGTTCAAAAGATGCTGATGAGAACATTTAAGGGTTTTGTAGGTCCTGACCATGCTGATGACTGTAAGTATGCTTGTCCCAGTTGCTTTCTGTGGCTGAACCATTTCTGTATAACTTTAATGACCAGTAAATAGGCTCACATTCTACACACAGTATTCTCTGTTTGGCTTGCTTGGCCATTACTGCCACTTATCATAATGATGTCCTCTTTGGAAAGAAGGTGAGATGGAGATTAGCAGGTGTGCCTCCCCCAAAAAACCCTACAACAGGAAAAGGAAAGCCAGCACCCAGGATGCACTGACAAAAGGAGGCCAGATGCAGAGTGAAAGGCACATGGTGCAGGTTCTGGCTTCTCCCCACAAAGATTGCTACAAGAACAGAAAACACACTGTGATTTATTCTTGTGGCAGAAAAAACTGCAAATGGAACAAGAAGTACAGAAACCTCAATATGTTGTTGCTAATACAATTCAGATTTAGAACAGTGTGTCCTCCTTCACCATTATGCTCTGTTTAAGCATAGCTAAGTTAAACCAGTCTATAGTCAGAGCTGCTTGAACCACAGTCAGAACTTCCACTAAATAAACATCTAACACTTAATTTAATGGTAATTATACAGCTTCTTAAGAAAAAGAGAGTAATTCCCATGTATTATATTTGTTCAAAAGTTATCTCCATGTATAATAACATCAAATGATTATGCTGTCTCTCAAAGTCATATATCGTGCCATTCTTACACAGCCCAGAAAATGACTTGCACTTACAGATAGGTTTATCTGTATATATATATATATGGTGGATTTAAAATTGAACAATTCTAGACATAATTTTCCTAATATTGGCTAATCCATCTTTAATTAAAATGTTAATTGCTAATCCAGATACTACACATGGAGAAATCAGCCTGCAGTCAACTCTGCCTTGTTTGCACTGTGCAATTATGTGGCCATCTTCTTCAGAACCGCAGTGGAGTCATCTCTCATCTCTGATAACCACCTGAAAACATCTTGTTCAGTTATTGCACCAACTGTTTACCCCCTGGATGAGGAGAGAAGGGAATGGGAAGGTTAATTTAATGCATTAAAGTGGGGCCTGGAATGCTTGCTTTAGGAGAGTTTTTGCACAGAATGGGCCTGTCCATGCTGAAGTTACCCCTGGTGGTTTCTCGGCTAGAAAACACTGCTGAAATCATGTCTGCTATGCAGGCCAGGACAAAACACCCTCTGTGCTGTGCCTGAGCAGTGTATTTCAGAAGTCAGCCTCGGTCAATCTTGTGTTCCAGCCAAGGGTTACGGAAGGTAAGGTTAGCAAGATGAAAGTTGTGCTTGTCATGTAGAAAAGTGCATTAAGGCTGCTAACTCGCTTCAGAGGGCTGCTGTGGTGAGGACTCCCTTTTGCTTTTCATCACGGGGATGCAGTCTGTGTGCAGCTCAGCTTACTGACTTTTCTTTTTTTGTGGTTGTTGTTGTTGTTTGTTAATACAGTGTACAGAGTTAAGGAAGTAGGGCTATTCAGTCTGGAGAAGAGAAGGCTCCCAGGAGACCTTATTGTGGCCTTCCAGTATCTGAAGGGGGCTACAAGAAAGCTGGGGAGGGACTTTTTAAGGTGTCAGTGATAGGACTGGGGAGGATGATGCAAAACTAGAAATGAGTAGATTCAGATTGGATGTTAGGAAGAAGTTCTTCCCCATGAGGGTGGTGAGACACTGGCATGGATTGCTCAGGGAGGTGGTGGAAGCCTCATCCCTGGAGGTTTTTGCAGCCAGGGTGGATGTGGCTGTGAGCAACCTGCTGTAGTGTGAGGTGTCCCTGCCCATGGCAGGGGGGTTGGAACTGGCTGATCCTTGAGGTCCCTTCCAACCCTAATGATTTTTATGATTATTTCACAGTAAGCAAGTGTAATAACCCTGTGCTTCCTTATGCAAACGTGTAACTACTGTGGCCAGGAAGTCTTGGGCAGGGCTTCAGTTGAGGGATCTTACTGACAGCAAATAATTACAAAACTAGTGGCTGAAACTTTGTTATTTGGAAGTTATTAGGCAGTAATTGGTGAATAGAATGACATTCAGGGCTTTGTGCCTCTGAAATGGGTGTGTTCACATCTTCTAGGCTTGAACATATCTTTTTCATCTGTCACCAATGCCATTGTTGGGTACAATACAATTTAAACAACATGGGTTTTTTTGAAGTAGTCCTGTTCAAATCTCAAACTCTTCAAATGACACAAGTGTTGTGGTTTTTATTTCCAGTCTAAGCCATATATTACATGAGGAAAATAGAGACTTGCCTATAGAGTGCCATCTGTTGATTTTTATTTAATTAGGAATCGTTTTCATAAATGTTTCTCACACAAAGTGTATCCTAATAGATAAGCTCTTGAAAATAATCCTCATGCCTTTGCTAGAATCTGAAAGGAAAAGGCTCTCCACAAATACATGTAAAATATTAACTATAACTAAATAATATTGAGCAGAAACCATGTCTCTTGATTCCACAAACATTAACAATCTGTTTCTATTTGGGGTTTATCTGAATACCATTGGGAAGGTTTGAGCTTTTGGGTTTTGGATCTACTTTTCTTCCTTTTTTTTTTTTAACCTGTTCGGTTTTTTTTCATCAAAGGAAGGTCACCTCTTCACCTTTCTTTTAATCTTTCCTCCCTTTCATTCCCCTTATGCCAGTGTTCTTTCCAACTTGTGAAAGTCACTTAATCTCTGTTTGAAACTGTACCTGGTTTGCTCCAGCAGCACGGCTTCTCTTAGCAAGTTCATCCACATGGATAAAGAGGAAGATGCCTTTGACATTTCTGCTGTTGCAAGAGGATGAGCTGCTCCTTGGCTGAGATCTCCAAAAGAGAGGTTATTTTAGGAAGAGTATGGATTTGTACGTATCACTTTTGGCTTGGTTTACAGTCACCCTGTCTTTGAGACGTGTTTGAATATCTGCTCTTGATGCATGAATAATACTGCTATTTATAACTTGGGGTTGGGGGGGGGGGGTGGGGAAAGTGGCCACTTCCACCTCCAGGAGAGGCAGTCTGCCTGCATGGAAATTGCATTTGTTTCGGTTCAGAATGGATCTGAAAACGACCCAGGCTCCATCACTTTCAAGGTGAGGTGGTGGTTTTGAGCTGCGTCACTCGGGTAGGCAGAGCCTGTTCCAGAACAGCTTGTGCCAACTGACCTGTCCAGGCAAGCCTGAAGCCAGGCTCCTGGGGGAGCTCTCGTCTTTCCCTCTGCCAAGTCCTTAAATTGCCTCTAGTAGTAAATGTGAGGTGGTGCTGTCTGGTGAAAACGTGCCATCCTACCACCTGGCACGCTTATTTCTGCAACCTGTTGAAACTCAGCTTCTTTCCTGTGGTCTCCTACCGTCTGGTCTGCTTCACGCAGACTGGTAGCTGGGGCTTCAGCACAAGTTCACTGCTGCCTCAAGTGTATTAGTTCCTTTTGTTCTTAGCTAGATGGAGGGGGATTAAGAATGGCTTCATTTTCCCCTTGCATCGTAGGCTAAGGCTACAAAACCTAAAGACAAATCTGCTGTTACAGCTCTTGTCTATTAGAACAGGCTGAGTGATAAGGGTTAGGATTTGCGACTAACAGACTTGGAAAATTGATCTTCATGAGATATTCCAAAAGTCATTATTCAGTGAATAATCTTATAACTGTGAGGGTTGTAGAACACTTACATTGTCAAGAATGTTTCACTTAAGTTGCCTTTGCAAGCTGGTATTTTCTCTTTTTTTTTTTTTTTCTCCTTGAACACCCAAAATCGAGTTCCTTCCCAAGCAGAGGGTCAGTTACCAAAGTGTGTGAAATGCCTATGGGCTGTGTCTTAAGTCAGGGCTTATCTGGTGTGGGGAAAAAGGGTGCCTTTAGAAAGAGAGCATGCAGATGAATCCAAGCTGCTCTTCAAAGGAAGTCAGGACACCCACTCAAAGAAAGTGGGGAACTGACAGCCTTCAAATGCCACCTATTTACTGCTAATGATGTGGGAAGGGTGATGCAGAGGTGAACTGACTGGAAATCAGTTTGAGTAGGTGGTGTGCTTTTTAGTTTTGTGTGTGGTGTTGTTTGCTGTGGGGATTTTTGTTTTGCTTTTTTTTGGGGGGGGTGTTATTTTGTTTGTGGGTTTATATATAGTACTTAATTTTTATTTTATTAAAAACTAAAAAAAAAAAAAAAAAAAAGCTTCCATTAACCTGATAAAAAGGAAGAGGTCTGATGCAGCTGCTTTTAGTGAGTAAAGTGGCCAGAAGAGTTCCTAAGATTGGAAGCAAAAAAAGATTATTAGGATAAGATAGGGTAGTTCTGGGGAAGAAAAGGATAAATGACAAGTGGGAGATGACCTTAATTTCTTGAAAATGTTTTCGTTTTCCTTCCTCGTTCTGTATAAGCAGATTTGGGTCTCTAAAGCTCTCACATTTATCTTGGAATAATCATCCCCAGAGCTTCAACCTTTTTACTAAAATACCTTTAAAAAAAGCTCTAAGTGAAAGTTTAACAATCCCTCTCCTCCAATAAAGATTGTTCAATAAAATCATAACTGTGTATTTCTTGGCCTGAATCCATGTATCTGATTCTGCATAGATGCAGAGCAAAGCCTGTGGAAAGTCTAGGAAGATGCCCACTCTTGGTTTTTTTTCTTTGCTTGTTTGATCTGTCTGTCCACACACACACTTTTCCTTTATATGCTTCTGGTGCAGCAGAAGTTTCTGAGATAGTGTTTGTGATGTGTGAGCCCCTGTCTTCACAACCACATGGACCTGTATAGGTTGGGGGCTGCTCTGTTGGAGAGCAGCTCTGGGGGAAAGGACCTGAGAGTCTTGCTGGACACCAGGATGGCCATGAGCCAGCAAGGTGCCCTTGTGGCCAAGAAGGCCAAGGGCAGCCTGGGGTGGATCAGAAGGGCTGTGGGGAGTAGGTCCAGAGAGGCTCTCTTGCCTCTATACTCTGCCCTGGTATATTGTGCCCATCTCTGGGCACCTCAGCTCAAGAAGGACCTCAGGGAACTGCTTGAGAGAGTCCAGCACAGAGCCCCAGAGCTGCTGCAGGCAGTGGAACATCTCCTGTGAGGCCAGGCTGAGGGAGCTGGGGCTTGGAGCTTGGAGCAGAGGAGCCTGAGGGCTGCCCTCATTGCTGGGGATAAAGATGTGCAGGGCTGGAGCCAGGCTCTGCTCAGGGATGTCCAAGGACAGCACAAGGGGCACTGGGGGCAAGCTGGAGCAGAGGAGGTGCCAAGGAAAAACTTTTTCCCTGTGAGGGTGTCAGAGCCCTGGAGCAAGCTGCCCAGAGAGGTTGTGGAGTCTCCTTCTCTGCAGACTTTCCAGACCCATCTGGATGCGTTCCCGGGTGACTCTGCTCTGGCAGGGGGGTCTGGATGATCTTTGGAGGTCCTTTCCAACCCCTACCATTCTGTGATTTTTTTTTTTTTTTAAATCTAGTTTATAAAGGATCCCTTTTCAGTACAACATCTGTACTTCTATGGTTGGAAGCTGTGCATGGACAAACTTATGTACTGTGGTGCAGTTACTCCTGGAGCATCCTGCCATCAGACTAGATTGCTGCACCTCTTCTGTCCTGTGTGGTTCTCCTTGTTGTTGTTTATTTCTCACTGTAGCCTTTAAAATCCTCCTAGCTTTGTATTTAGTACGCTGTGCCTGTCATCATCAATTGAGGCTTTCCTTACAAAGTAAGCTCAACCCTTGTTTTGCTCAGGCAGCACCTTAAGACCTAAAACTGTGAGTGCAATTGTAGAAAATAATGTAGAAAAAAAAAGTCTCCCTTAAAAAATACATCTAATAACTGTGTTCCTATTTCTCCAGTGGTATAGCAATAACTTCTAAGTACCTTCCCACTGTGGTGATTTCTAGTTCACTTTCAAAAATCCAGCTTATTGAAAATGCCACTGTTAATAGCCTTCTTGGTGGTACAGTAAAAGATGATTCAATAGGATACCCCAGTTAAACAGGGTACCTTGTGTACATTGGGTTTCTGCCCAGCAGCTGCTTCTGCTGAAGTGTTACAAAGGATACAGGAATTAATCAAGGTGTAACCATGGGGACAATCAAAGTGTAGCCACCATAATGTGATCTGTAAGGACAAATGACATTGTTCATCTGCAGTTTGGGCTGATCATTTCTTGACTGCCTTGGCAATATGGTGACACTGGTGTGGCTGGTGCTTCCCACAAGAATTGAATCACAGAAACACTCAGGTTGGAAAAGACCCTCAGGACCACCACGTCCAACCCAGAACCCTGCTCTACAAGGTTCACCCCTAAACCATGTTCCCAAGCACCACATCCAAACCACCTTTAAACACATCCAGGGGTGGTGACTTCACCACCTCCCTGGGCAGCACATTCCAATGCCTGACCACTCTTACTGGGAAAAAATGTTTCCTAATGTCCAGTCCGAACCTACCCCGATGAAGAATGTGTAAACCAGATATTTATTGAGTTAAGGCTCCATTTTCCTTAAAGATCTGTCCATAAGTTGTGAGATTGTTCCACATGTGTGTATCTGTACAGCAAAAGCAGCACGTTTCTGGGTGCAGATTGCACTCTAGCTTGTGCACGTTTTCTGAGAGGAAGGGACAGGGACAAACAAGTGGTCAGCATTAAGGTGACTTAATTGGGTTTTTTTTCATATCTATTTTTAGCTTGCAAGATAATTGCCTCATTATGGGTGGTAGATTCTGATTTGATTGCATCAACTTTCATCAGAACTGCATGCAGTTTGCAGAAAGATGTAGCCAGGCACAAAAGCCCTTTGGATGCTCAGAAATGGCTATTAGGAGAAGGGTAGCTCAGCTCTGTAGAGATGGGATATCTGGTGGAACAGCCTTTGGGGGCAAGGATCATTATGTTGTTATGCTAAATTAATAGTACTGTTTCAGCTAACTTGCTCCTACAGTCAGAGCTCGTCAGGATGCCCATGGGAATATCTGAATTGGTTTGTTTTAATTGCATTATTTAATTTGATTGTTTAAATTGCCTTTCTGTTTTTTGTTTTTTTTTTTTTTTAATGTGCAATCATTTTTCAGCTGAGAACACTTTCAGATTTGGATTTGCTTGTGTGCTTGTTGTGTGTGCTCACTACTTTGGTTCTCCTCCAAAATTTTTTTTGTATTTTCTTTTTTTACCCCTTGGAAGACCAAGTGAGAATTAATGTGTTGGCAAAACGCAGCCATGACTTCAGAGAGAGTTGTGAATAATGAATGCAGGATCTTTCACTCTAATGGCAGTGAAACATTAGCCAGCTTTTTATTAAAAATGCTGCATTTGTAATTATGGCCCAGAAAAGAACAATTCAAGTGCAGAAAACTCTTAGAGCCTGAGCTGCCAGCCTCCTCTGTGTGAGTGGACAGATAGGGGCTCATTGGCTGGAAACAGAGTTTTGCACTGGTTCAAACAGCTCCATGTACACACTGCTGGGCCTGGCTTTTAGTGTTCCTGGAGAGGAAGCAAAGTTAGCTTTCAACCAGGGCATAACATGGGGAAGGCTTCCTGATTCCATGTTTTTTTAGTCTTACAGCATCACAGGATCACAGATCACAGGATGGTAAGAGACCTTTGGAGATCAAGTCGAACCCCCCTGCCAGATCAGGACTATAGAATCCAGCACAGGTCACACAGGAACACATCCAGATGGGGCTGGAAAGTCTCCAGAGAAGGAGACTCCACAACCTCTCTGGGGAGCCTGTTCCAGTGTTCAGGGAATCCTTAAAGTTCTTCCTCTGCAGTTTACATCTGTTGGCCCTTTTCCTATCACAGGGCATAACTGAACAGAGCCTGGCCCTGTCCCCTCCTTCCTGAATCCCAGCTCTCAGATATTTGTAGACATTGATCAGATCCCTCTCCAGACTAACCACCCCCCAGGCTCTCAGCCTCTCCTCACCAGGCAGTGCTCCAGTCCCTTCAGCATCCTTGTAGCCCTCTCTTGGACTCTGTCAAGTAGATCCCTGTCCCTCCTGAACTGGGGAGCCCAGAACTGGCTGCAGTATTCCAGGTGGGGCCTTGCTAGGGCAGAGCAGAGGAGGAGGAGAACCTCTCTGGATCTGCTGGATGCACTCCTCTGAATGCACCCCAGGATCCCATTGGTCTTTTTGGCCACCATGGCCACGTTGCTGTTCCATGCAGAACTTCTTATCCAGCAGGACTCCCAGGTCCTTCTCCACAGGACTGCTCTCTGTAAGATCACCTCCCAACCTGTACTGGAGCAGCTTTGTGATTCTTTAATGCTTTTCTATGTCATTCTATAAAACAGATGTATCAGATGTGGCTGCTAATTGTTTAAGCCAGGCAGGAGTTTGGTCTGTGCAGCCTGAGGGAATCCTCCTACACCATCCTCTTCAAGTCAATGGCAGCTCTGTCATTGACTTAAAGATTAAAGGGTTCAGGAAGGTGAATTGCCTTAAATCCAAATGATTTAGCTCTGATTTAAACCAACAAGCAGGAAACTTTGATTTAAATAATTGATTTTAATCTTTACAGTGAATTTATAGTGTTGGATGTTTCTTAGAGAGAAATTACTTGTGTGGTGTATCAGTTTAAGTGTGCTGATTTGTGACCAAAGAGGAATTTAGCTGAGGTATTTTTGGCTAAGCAGTGAAACATTCTTCCCTTTCCCAGTTTCCTAAGTCCTTTTCTTGACCAGGTCCATATTCAGCCTTAACTCTTCATGAATTTTTAGCCGCTGTTCAAAGCGTGAAGAGTTGAGATATAATTGAGTGTCTACTAATTCTCAGGCCACATGTTACCTTTTATATGCCTTTATTTTCAATCTGGCTATGACTTAGCTCTCATTCCATGCATATTGTTCACCATTTGGAGTGGGTTTTCAGGGACACTAGAGGGAGCACAGCTTGTTTAGCTGTGTCACACTAGCATGATCTAATCAGGCTACAATATCTACTATAGACAGTGTTATTCATATGCTCTTAGTGCTCAGGTTTGTATATCTCAGGCCATTTTTCAAGGGGAAAAGATGCAAAAGATGAAGGACAAGTTTTGAAAAACCTTCATTGAAAAAAAAAATTAAAGTATTTCTCATGTTTCCTTAGATGCAAGGCTGGCACCTTGCATTCTCCAGCAGTGTATGAAATATAAAGCAAATGCAGTGGCAGGGTGGTAAATGCAGATTTCAAATATACACTGGTTTGTAGTCAATACTGCTGCATGGTTGGGTGTGAGATGTGCCTTCTCTTCTGCTGAGCTTTTTACCCACAGAAACCACAGCATCCAGGCAATACAGACAGCACTTGGGGCTTTTTGCTTTTTCTGTTGTTTGTTTGTTTGTTGGTTTTTTGTGTGTGTGAAATAAAAAAAAACACCTTAACTAACTAACTAGAAATTACAAGAAAAATAGAACAATGCTCTTCACACAGCATCCTTCCTGTATTAAGGAAACCTATTGCCTGACTAAAATGAGATTGCCATGACTTGAAACATCCTTTGAGCCAGAACATGAAGATGTTGACATGGCAGTTACTTGTACCTAGAGTCATAGAATGGCTTAGGTTGGAAGGAGCTTAGAGATAATCTACTCTAACATGGTGTCCCCAGCAGAAGGACACAGAGCTACTGGAGTGAGTCCAGAGGAGGCCACAAAGATGATCCAAGGGCTGGAGCAGCTCTGCTGTGAGGATAGGCTGAGGGAGCTGGGGGTGTTCAGCATGGAGAAGAGAAGGCTCCAGGGGAACCTTATTGCTGTGGAGGGACTTTTGCTGAGGGTGTCTAGCGACAGGACAAGGGGAAATAGTTTGAAGCTGAGGCAGAGCAGGGTTAGACTGGAGCTGAGGAAGAAGTTCTTCAGTAGGAGGATGGTAAGACTGTAGAAGAGGCTGCCCAGGGAGGCTGTGGATGCCTCCTCCCTGAGGGTGTTGAAGGCCAGGCTGGATGAGGTCCTGAGCATCTGAGTCTAGTTGAGAGGCATCCTCAGACAGAAATAATTCATGTTTTCTGATTCATAATAAGGGTTGGAACAGTTTTAGGACTTTTTTTCTGTTTAGACTTTCAACCAGTTTTGACATGTGAGTTCCAGTGGCTCTAGGTTGGTTTCAGTGATGTTGCATTCCAGGGGCAATGATTGGCTATAATGACCATCTTTCACCTCACATGTGTGTAACTTTATTGGCTTGTGTTAAAAGGCATTGATTTATTTTTTTTTTTCTGAAATATTTGGGCTTTGGGGTGGAGGCATTTGTCCTGGTTAGGAATGCAGTGGAGTCAGCAGAGCTCTTCTTTCAGCAAATACATTTCTATTTAAAAGCAAATGCAACATTTGAAGAGCTTAGATGGACATTAATTGCCCAGGCATCATATTTTTGCACATGCCATTCATTCTAACACTTAAAACATTATGACACTTGAAAGCCTGCTTTCTAATCTTACCCTTTTTTCATCATATTTTTCAATGTATGTATTTGTAAATCTTTTGTGTGATGTGGTGCTTGCCTTACTGAATGGTGTGTGATTTCTGTCTGCCTTTCTTAACTTGGCTAATAAGGGTGGCTGAGTAATGCCTCTTTAATTTCTCTTACCTCTGCATTGTAATTGAAGTGAGATGTGAAAGCTGTGTTTTTAACCTACCATCAAACAAAAGCTTTTCAGTTTCTGCTCTGAAGCAGTGCTATCAACATCATCCCTGAGAGCAGGTAATCAGTTGCACCTATTGATTTGACACGGATTTCCATCACTTCTGCCAAGTGTGCTGTAACCCCTCCAAACCCTCTGCTAGGATACAATTACGGTGTTCTGTCTCCTTTTCTGCATTTCAAATGGGAGCACCTTCCTGTCTTGCATGGGGAAGAAGGACCATAGAGCTGCCTTCCAGGACCTGGAGGGAGCCTACAATAAGGCTTGGTGAGGAACTTTTGCTGAGGGTGTCTAGAGACAGGACAAGGGGAAATGGTTTGAAGCTGAGGGAGAGCAGGGTTAGAGTGGAGCTGAGGAAGGAGTTCTTCAGTAGGAGGGTGGTGAGACTGTGGAATAGGTTGTCGAGGGAGGCTGTGGATGCTTCCTCCCTAAGTGTGTTGCAGGCCAGGTTGGATGAGGCCTTGAGCAGTTGAGTCCATGGTGCGGAGGATGGAGTAGATGAGCTCTGAGGTCCCTTCCAACCTGAGCCATTCTATGACTATAAACTTCTAGAGTCTTCTGGCAATGTTGTCATTAGCACAGGAAATGAAGTTCACTGGTGCCAGTGCTGGAAACCTTGCATAAGAAACTACCACCTTTGAACCACAATCAAGACCTAATCTTGAAGCTCAAACCAATTAATATATGATGCTTCCTCCTGCTGGTGTACAGTTATTATGCAAACTCTTTGCTGTGGTCCTCACATGTATATATTAAAGACATATTAGTAGAGCTGTATTTTTCCTTCCCATGTTGAAGTACAGGCAAAAAGTTTTGACAGAGGAAATCTATTATGTGGGGAGTTCCTCTTCCTCTCTCTATTTTTTTTTTTTCTTGTGTTTCTTTTTCTCCACCAGTCATCTCTCATCAGGACAAGTTGGTCTTGCTGCCTTCTCCATGACTAAGTCACCAGCTCAGATTTTTGACAGGTCTCTGCCAGAGATGAAATATCTATGGAAATTACAGATGTGATAATTTCAGATGAGCTTTGGCTGAGTTTGTTGTCCATGTCAGCAGATGGAGCTCCATTGGACCTCAGCTCTGTTGCCAGCACTGAAATTGCCTGACTGTCTGGGCAGCCTGGTTGTTGTTTGACGCCTGGCAGTCTAGCCCTGGGTTCATAAATAAAATGCATTGTTTGTGTTTTTTGTGTGATGTTCTCATCCACAATGGACATGGCCAGCTAGAGCACAGATGGAGCAAGCAGGCTGTGGTGGAAATGGCTTCTGAAGCCATTGCTTCAGTAAAAGAAATATACCTGTGCTGTGGCTGCAGGCTGCTGTGGCCTGTGCTGCTTTGGCCATGTTGGGGGAGGGCAGAGAAGCCCTCCTCTTGCTCCCTTCCTCTGGCCGAGTCCTCTTCCCCCTGATCAGTCTGTGCCCAGAGTGTGAGGACAGTGGTATGGGATTGAAAGATTGCTTAAAATGTGTATCATTAAGCCAACCTCAATCATTTTGATACCTGTCAGATGTGCAATGCATATGTCTTATGGATGTGTTGTTTCACATATGTCTCACAAACTTAACTATTTTGTCTCCATTTGGCTGTCTCTAAATTCCATGCAAATAGTTGGTTAGTATTCAGATTCTCTCATGGCTGCCTTTAATTCTTATAGGTGGAAGAATATTTGTTTCAGGCATTGAAAGAGTCTAGCTACATCTAGAAGTCATCACAGAACCACAGAATGGAAGGGACCTCACAGCTCATCTCCTCCAACCTCCCCACCATGCCCAGGGACACCTCTCAACCAGACTCGGCTGCTCAAGGTCTCATCCAGCCTGGCCTTGAACACCCCCAGGCAGGAGGCAGCCACAGCCTCCCTGGGCAGCCTGTGCCAGAGTCTCACCACCCTCACACTCAAGAACTTCTTCATCAGCTTCAACCCATTCCTCCTTGGCCTGTCTCTAGACACCCTCAGCAAAAATCCCTCTGCAGCCTTCCTCTAGGGTCCCTTCAGATACTGGCAGGCAGCTCTGAGGTCCCCCTGGAGCCTTCTCCTCTCCAGGCTGAACACCCCCAGCTCCCTCAGCCTGGCCTCACAGCAGAGCTGCTTCAGGCCTTGGATCACCTTTGTGGCTTCCTCTGTACTCACTCCAACAGCTCTGTGTCCTTCTTCTGCTGGGGACACCAGAACTGGAGGCAGGATTCAAAGTGAGGTCTCAGCAGAGCAGAGTCAAGGGGCAGAATCAACTCTACTGTTGTTACTCAAAGTTAAGCAGAAACAAATAGGCTTAGATGTTTAAATCCAACTAGAATGGTTATCAACAAATTAATGACGTACAAACTCAAAAGCAATTCTGCTTCATTTAATATTCTGGAACTGCAAACCAGTGTGTTCTATACATGAATCATTTTGTCATAAATGAACCCTGCTTCTTATACAAGCAAATAAAACAGACATGCCGCAAGATATTTTATTCATAAACCAATATGTAAGGAATGGACATAGATTTTAATATCTCACTCTTAAATAAAATATGCTCCCCTCACTCTGCTTGTTACACAAATTTATATAGCCCATAGGAATCAATATGCCATATACATAACCTCCTTTAACTCTGGCATGTTTGCTACTTCATAATTACCTCGATTTAATGAAAAGTTCTTGGGTTTAAGACAGTCCTAGAATCAACTCAGACTTTAATTAAAAGTTTTACCTTAGTTTTAAAAAGGTCATTTTAGCCAAGGGGAGATAATGTCCTTTCATAGCAGCACATCTTGCTTCTGCTCCTAATTGATGTTATTTGCTGGGCTCTGAAGAATAATTCATGCTGCTATAAAGAGGGGGAGGAGGGAATAAAAGGATTTCAGTGCTGTTGTTATGATTTATTATTATTATTTTCCTTAGAATAATGTTTTTCAGTATTAGAACGTTCATTGTTTTTCTTTATCCTAGTAGGGAAATAATGTTTAAAAAAAATAGCATAGAAATGTTCTTAATTGGTGGGCAAATGTGATATTATACTAACAAAGTATAAGTGACTGCCAGGATGTGTTTGCTGATGAGGCAGCAGTGTCTGCTCTGGCCCACTGGAAAACTGTATCTTGAAGCATGTTCCTCTCCTTCAGCTTCCAGCCCTGTCCTGGAGTTTCTTCTCTCGTTCTGTTTTGGTAGGCAAAGCATTCTGTCTGATGTTCACTGCTGAGGATTCGCTCCAGCACTGTGAATATGTGATTACAGAACAAGACTGCTAGGTACCTTTAGCAACCTGCAGATTATTACAACAAAAAGGAAAAAATAAAAAAAAAGCAAAACACCAACAAATCATACAACAAAAAAAAAAAAAATAACCCAACCAAAACAACCCCCAAGCCCCAGTGTAACACTTCACAGAGAAGATGTAAAGCAAGAGAAGAGCATTCATTCAGCATTCAAAAATCAGAAGAGCCAGTCTTTAAATCCAACAAATTGTCTCTGAAAAGATGTCCCCTCTGATGCAAAAAAACTTTTTTTTAGTGTTTGATCTGGTCAGAGGATAGGTGATAGGAGGTTAATCAAATCAAGGGGAGCACAAACAACAGATTGGCAAAGGCAATCAAGGGAAGAGGAAGCAAACTGAGAAAAGCAAGGGGAGTATTTTGACATCTTGATCTTAAGGAAATCTTTCCCTAGTCATCATCCCAGTGTAAGAGTGGTCCTGCAGTCATGGTCTGGTGCCTGGTTAACTCAAGGCAGACCAAGGCTGGAATATCGAGAATTGAAGGCAAAAGCTGGTCCTGCTGCTGCACACCTCCATGAGTCAGGTCATAGCCAACAAAAACAAAAAGAAAACTTCTGAAGATGGTTTGTCCTTTGCCATATGATGCTAACTCAAAGGCACTGAGGAATATTTTAGTGTCATTCAAGAAATTCATGCACTTGGCTGAATAGGGAGAGCAGGGTTAGACTGGAGCTGAGGAAGTTGCTCTTCAGTCCCAGGGTGGTGAGACTCTGCGATAGGCTGCCCAGCGAGGTTGTGGCTGCCTCCTCCCTGGGGCTGTTCAAGGCCAGGCTGGATGTGGCCTTGAGCAGCTGAATCTGGTTGAGAGGTGTCCTTGCCCATGGCAGGGGAGCTTGGACTAGATGATCTCTGAGATCCCTTCTAAACTTAAGGCATTCCGGGATTCTATGAATTTATTGATTCCATCATTGCTGCATTATAAATAACCTTCTTGGTCCTAAAATGATAAAAAGGAAATTATTGTCATATTTCTCAAAGGAATTGGGTGACTAGCTAGCTGTTACTTCCATAGAGCTGTAGTCACATCTGTGGTGACAGATGCCCATGTGACTTCGTTAGATTTTCAGAAGATGAATTTGGTGAGAAAGAGCTCAGACACCTTTTGTTAGGGCACTTAGGACTGACAAGACAGATTTACAAATACTCACTGTTGGCTTGCTCTGAGAAGGATCCTGCTGAGCATCAGGAATTATTGAAAAATCAATAAATTCTTAGTATGCAGAAGGTCAGATGTGTTTCTAAAATACAGAGATGTACAATTAAAGGATTACAGCTCATATGTGCCTTGTGTAACAGAGCTCTTTACGACAGATTGTTATTCCCCTCAATCTATCAAGCAGTTAATTTTAAATCCTAAAGAAACACATATCCATATGTATGTTACTCTGGGAAGTTGTTCCATTGCTCCAGGCATAATAATGAGTGTTTTTAATGTTGTTTGTGCTTCTGTTTTCATGTCAAATGGCTTTCAGAGCCATTGTTATCTTTTATGCTAATTACAAACTTCTCCCCTTTGCTGTACTCCACCATACAGAGTGTTACATTTCAACTTTTCTATTTTTTTGATGTTACTTCCCTACACCCCCAAGCCAGCCTGACTGTTCTTGCATTAGCCTGGATTACTTGATTTGCTGGGCTGGATCTGGAGCCTGGAGTTTCAGAAATCTGCTCTAAAGCTTAGCAGATGAATTCATGCATCGGTACCAGAATAAGTAATTTGGTCATCAAAACTACAACCTTCCTTGCACCAGGTCGGACAAGAGCTGCTCATCATTCAAGGGAGATTGAATTTAGCAGGCTGGGGGTGTTTCTGGTTTAAAAATCTTGGTCCAGGTTCTCATTTCTGCAGGCCAGATTGTCTCCAAAGGAGGCTGCTGTATTGAGTGATGCTCATTGATGAGTTTTCAGTGTATTAGGGAACTATTTTTTGTCACTATGTACTAGAGATCTTGCAGAGCCTGTTCTTACTCTGTGTTGGCACTGTTAATGCTCATCCTACCACTCCTCAAATTATCTTAACCTCTGAATAATCAATTTAATAAACAGTAAAAAGCTCATCTAAAAACAAATACTGAGTTAAGGCCTGTCCCAGTCTCCTTCAAAGATAGCAGCAGAGCAGAGATGGTTCATCCCAAGACTGGCATCACCACAACGTGGTTGCTAACCTGTGCCCAGTCTTATATAATACAATTAATATAAAAAATGCATTGAGCATGCATGAATACTCCTGTATAATGTGCATGCTTGCATGAAAAATGAATGTGAGTGGTTTGAATGCTGCCTCTGGGCAATCAGGACCTGTACAGAGAGGAGCTGTGCTGCTGTGCTGTGGTGGGAGAACACTTTCCCAGTTCTTTGCAGAGCATAGCAAAATGAGATTAAGTAATGGTCATGAATGGCAGGAAGGAATACTCCAGCTAGGAAGCACAACATCTCACCATGAAAGGGCAGCAGATGCTTAGTGGTGGTTACAGGTGCCCAGAGCTTAGAAATATTCAGCAAGCTTCAGCACAAGCTGATGTAACTGAATTTAATTCTGCTTTGAGTGAGGGAGTTGGGCAAGGACCTTCAGAGAATTACAGTAGTGTATGACTTCCAAAACAGAAGGATACAAACAGTATTATAGTCTTAAAAGACTTTGAACCACTCTTCCACTGAAGTACTAAAAAAATGGAAGGTACTTCTGTCAGCCATTGGAAAACACAGGGGCTGCAAAAGAATCCTTTAAAACTTACCTGAAAATTGCACTAAAGTAGTAGCCTCCTGGAAGACACAGCCCCAGAGTTGAGGGCAGATACAAATGTATTTCCAGTCAGCCTAAATCACAGTTTATTTCAAAAAAGGTTTTTGAAAGCTATGGTCTTTGAGCAAACCATCAATGTTGGATAGCACAAAACATCAAGAGTTCAGGAAGGAGCCACTGTGGAAATTTGCATAGGAAGTTTTCAGAATATAAAAGGTTTTTGTTTACAGAAGCTGATTGCCTGTGGAAGTGTTCTAGCCAGTGCAGGAACTGCTACAAGGACATACAAAGGGTGTCATGGAATGGCTTAGGACCTCAGAGCTCATCTCCTCCAACCTCCCCACCATGCCCAGGGACACCTCTCAACCAGACTCAGCTGCTCAAGGTCTCATCCAACCTGGCCTGCAACACCCCCAGGCAGGAGGCAGCCACAGCCTCCCTGGGCAGCCTGTGCCAGAGTCTCACCACCCTCACACTGAAGAACTTCTTCCTCAGCTCCACTCTAACCCTGCTCTGAGGCATTCCCCCTTGTCCACTAAAGAGGGTTGATCAGAGGCTTGTTGAGCCTGGCCTTGACTATCTCAACTACCTCCCTGGACAACCTGTGTTTCACCACCCTCATCATAAGGAACTTGCTACTACCATCCAATCTGGCCTTGTCTAATTGAGAAGTGTGAAGGGCAGGAGTGATGCAGCTGATAATTTATCAATCCCAAACTTTTGGCATCCCCTTTCTTTTCAGATTCTGCCATACTAATCCTGACCCAACCACTTGTTCAGCATTCACAAATGAACAGCCTTTTTGTTCTTGACTCTGCTTCAAATGAAGCATTCCCAGGACTGAGGTCAGCCACTGGAAGTTGAACATTTTGGATGAGCAGGTGAGTTTTGAGAGATGGTAAATTAATAGGAAGGAAGAATAAATGTCAACCCCAACCATAGCTGCAGCAGTTTCCATAGGAACACAGATGTGTGGCTCCTCTGCATGACATATTTAGCAGTTTGATTGCGTGTTTGTTCTGACCTTACAATGGAAAAAGGCTGTTAGAGAATTCTAGCATTTGAGGATGCTAACGAGGGATCGTTATGCTGATGGTTCCTGAAATTCCCCTAAACTCCTGTGTTAAAGTTCATAGCTGGAAAATGGCTCACACAGAACCTGAAGCATAAATCATCAGATGACTGAGTTCCACTTTACCCTCCACAAAGTACTCTGCTGGCTGTCAGAACAAAGACAGTGTGCATGCAAATGTTCTTTAATGGCTGTTGTGGTGGTCTTGCAAGGCAAAAGAGAAGTAACATTGAGCAGTAACCTTCAGCCAGTAACCTTTCATCAGTTGCCCTTATGATAGCCCCCTTGCAGTCACACAAAGCCCTTCTTGAGGTCTGCAGCCTCTCCTGCTCCTCTCCATAACAAACTACCTAGATACCTTAGGAAGTATTACTGATGACAGATAACTGATCTCTAATCTGGAGATCTTATCAATGCTTATAAATATCTAAAGTGCGGGTGCCAAGAAAACTGGGCCAGACTCTTTCAGTAATAGGACAAGGGGCAGTGGGCACAGACTAGACCACAGGAAGTTCCACCTAAAGGTAAGGAAAAACTTCCTTACTTTTGAGAGTGACAGCACTGGAACAGGCTGCCTGGAGATGTTGTGGAGTCTCCTCCTTTGGAGACTTCAAAACCCACCTGTGCAACCTCCTCTAGCTGAAGCTGCTTTATCAGGGGGGACTAGACTGGGTAACCTGCAGAGGTTCCTTCTAATCCCCACCATTCTGTGATAACTTCCTGATTAGTGTGAAACATTCCGGTGTGCTATCAAAGCTGAGCTTTGTAGAGTCTGTGGAATGAGTGGGATTTGAATTAAACTTTCTCAGTGGTGAGACACTGGAACAGTTTGCTCAGGGAGGTGGTAGAAGCCCCATCCCTGGAGATTTTTAAGGTCAAGCTGGATGTGGCTGTGAGCAACCTGCTCTAGTGTGAGGTGTCCCTGGCCATGGCAGGGGGGTTGGAACTGGATGAGCCTTGAGGTCCCTTCCAACCCTAACAGTTCTGTGGTTCTATCTGTATAGAGGTGGACCATGTTGATGAAGAAGCTTTCTGTGCTGACTCATGTGGCTCTGCAGAGGTTTTGAATTACATTTTTTTTTCCTTTTTTTTTTTTTTTGATGCAGAAATTCACAAGTTAAGCCATGGCCCTTCTGTTATGGCACCCTGCTTCAGCAGGTGCTGGTGGCACTTCCATCACCTCAGAGGCACTTTGCCATAACTTGCCGGCTGTGAAATTCTCCTGTTCCTGTTGTAGTTCTCAGGGATGTCAAAATTAGAACATAAATTGTCCCTAGTCAATTATTTCATTAAATGAGCAGTGTGGCCTGCTAAGCATCATTATTATTATTATTCCCATTTTGCAACTGAAGAAATGAAGTTAAAAAATTTTTAGTGGTATGGCTGTGAGTGTTTAGTTGCGTATCTGAACTCTCGGGAGTACCGTAAATAAGATCAAAATCTGGCATGTTTCAACTGCTCAAGTCATTGAGAGCAGAATGATAATGAAGATAAATTTGTGCACATGTGGTACTGGTGCTGAATCTACAATTGCTGTTCATTGCCAAGGCAAGCTTTGAACTCTGGCTACTGAATGCTCCAGGAGAATTAGCAAGCCTGAAAAATTAATCCCAGCAGAGGGATACAATAAAGGTGCTTTGTTGTAGCAAAGTCAGGTGCTCTAACAGAGATCTCATAGAATGCCTTAAGTTGGAAGGGACCTTAGAGCTCATCTGCTCCAACCTCCCCACCATGCCCAGGGACACCTCTCAACCAGACTCAGCTGCTCAAGGTCTCATCCAACCTGGCCTGCAACACCCCCAGGCAGGAGGCAGCCACAGCCTCCCTGGGCAGCCTGTGCCAGAGTCTCACCACCCTCCTGCTCAAGAACTTCTTCCTCAGCTCCACTCTAACCCTGCTCTGCCTCAGCTTCAAACCATTCCCCCTTGGCCTGTCTCTAGACACCCTCAGCAAAAGTCTCTCTGCAGCCTTCCTGCAGGATCCCTTCAGGTCCTGGCAGGCAGCTCTGAGGTCCCTCTGGAGCCTTCTCTTCTCCAGGCTGAACACCCCCAGCTCCCTCAGCCTGGCCTCACAGCAGAGCTGCTCCAGCCCTTGGATCATCTTTGTGGCCTCCTCTGGACTCACTCCACAGCTCTGTGTCCTTCTGCTGGGGACAGCAAAACTGATGCAATATTCGAGGTGAGGTCTCCTCTCTTTCACTTGGCATGTGATGTTTTTTCTGGAGATAGGTGATTTTTATTGTTTTTTTCTGGAGGTAGGAATGCACATGACAGTCTGCTGCTATTTTTAACTCATCTTTTTTTCCCCCCCCCCTCTTAATTGAACCATTGAAAATGGTTTGTTTTGTTGCAGAGCACTCTTCCTGTAGCAAGATGTAAGTTACCTTTGAAGCAAAGGGAGGACATGACCTGACTGGCTGCTTGTAAAGATTTCCTTACATTCCCAGACATTTTCTTATGTTCTTGATGATTTCTGAGCCTTAGCAGTGATTCCAGTTAATCGGAGTTGTCTGAATGGGGCATGAAGGACACTTAGCTCTCAGGTGAGCCTGTGACTTCTCCTGGAGGATGTGAGTTGTGAAAGACAGGAATGGCTTTCATCGCCTTGAGAAGAGTTACTAAAATACTTCTGTTTTGGCTCAGTGCAAAACCAGAATGTAAATTACTGGTACTAAATGAGAGTGGGTTTGGAATTTTTTATGATTTTTTGGTGTGTGTGTCTGGTGTGCAGTGTTTTATCAGATCCAAACCTTCTCTGGGGCTTGCCTGGCTCAGGTGGAGTGGCATTGCCAAAATACTTCCATGGGGAATGCCTGATGGATTCCTTCTCCAGCAAGAGATGGAACAAACCGAGGTTGTCATTTAGATTCAGGTGACTATTTTCTCCTAAGCATCACATCCACATAACATGGCATTAGCATTCATGGCACTAGCATTCATGGCACTGCATGATTATGTTATTAAAATACTCAGGGAGTAGAGATTAGCACAGAGCTTTTAGGCACACGGACACTTCAGTGCTGATATTAGTCGAGGGTTTCTTCTTTATGTGACCTACCACCTGCACTGGGGCACCTGGGGCAAATCTAAACATTGGTTTGTGGAGAGGAGAGATCCTCAGTGGAGGTATATTTGTGAGATCCTGAGGGGAGCCAAGGAAATCTGTGTTCCTAATACTGTGCCCTGCAGAGAGCTTTCTCACAGGCACTCAGTGCCGATCTCGGCCAAAACGCAGAACTTTTTAAGTGCTCACCAGTGTGTCTGATCCAGCCCATGGGAGATAACTGGGAAGTGTTTGTGAAATACAGGAGGGGCTAGGAGAAAATGGGATCCCATCTTGTAGTCCAACAAATAAAGGGGATTGGTGTGATGTGTTGTAACTAGAAAGAAGGTCAGGAGCTGCCACATCTGCCGGCTTGTTGTGGAATGAATGAGGAATGGGATTATTCCTCTTTGCTCTGCTGAGACCCCACCTCCAATCCCGCCTCCAGCTCTGGTGTCCCCAGCACAAGAAAGACACAGAGCTGCTGGAGTGAGTCCAGAGGAGGCCACAAAGATGATCCAAGGGCTGGAGCAGCTCTGCTGTGAGGCCAGGCTGAGGGAGCTGGAGGTGTTCAGCCTGGAGAAGAGAAGGCTTCAGGGAGACCTTAGAGCTGCCTGCCAGGACCTGAAGGGATCCTGCAGGAAGGCTGCAAAGGGACTCTTCCTAGAGACAGGCCAAGGAAGTCCCTTCCAACCTGAGCCATTCTGTGCTTGTTGTTTTATTGTCATTACACCAGCCACTTCAAAGCACTCCTGAATCAGAGAGACGGAGTGTTAGGAAGCTCTACAACTTTTCTGCAGTCACTCTGCTATGAGTGTAGGATGTTTATCTCACATTATCAAGTGTTTGTTGTTTTACCTTCACCTCAGACACCAATATATTTGCTGCCTGTTAAAACAGGATTTACCAAATGGTGTATTAAAAATGTGATTGTTGTTTTTGATAGTGAGGGTCACAGCTGGTTACTGAAATCTGTCACTGCTTTGTGACAAGCATCAGATGCTTGGGCTTGAGGGCAGTTGTGTTGTGTGGGGCTGGTAATAATGCAAGGTCTCATCTGACTTATTGCTGGACACTGAGTAAATGTGCAAGCTCTGACTTTCAGCGTGGAAAACAGAAGCAGGTATCTAGAGAGTGCAGGGTTTGAGCTGTGCAGTTTTGTGGGGTGGGGTGTTGGTGCTGGGGGTGAACGTCCTGCATTCTGAAACTTCAATATGAGAGCCAAGACCATTTCTGCAGAGTGAGTCTTGCTTCTTCTCACTTGCCTATGTGGAAAGTAGGGGTGGCTCAAAGAAACTGCAGGGTTTCACTGGTGCAAAATGAGTGCTCATTTCCCTCAAATCGTCAGAGGTCAGATCATCAGCAACATTTGCCTTGTATCAGTGCTCACCCCTCTTAAGATTTCCTGACGTAAAAGTGCAGATCGTCTGGTGCCCTCACAGCAGCTCTGCTGGCCGTGCTCAGAGTGGGGATGTGAATCACTGTGGGAAGGATGCATTTCATCAGGGAACAGAAAACATTTTTTTCTTACCATTTTTAGAAAGCCTTTCACAAAAGTCTTGTTCCTTTCAAGTGCCTGTACTGTGTAATCTTGGATTATTGTTCAGTATCAGATAGATGCAGGAAGGGGTGCTGGGTGATAACCAAGAGAAGCTGCACCCTCTGAACATCTGGGAGGCTTCTCTGACTGAAATGTGCCCATCCCCAGCCTGCACAATTTCTAATGCAAAAGGAAGCAAACTCAGAAAAAAAAAAAACCAAACCAAAACAAAAAAACCCCACCCACAACAGTTACACAGCTTTCTACTTTTGTCCTTGCATCATGTTATTAGCCTAAATAAGACAGCTGTGATTAAGCCTGTGCAGATGAATGGTGGGATTTTATTCTGTGGGTGTTTGCTTCAGCTACAGCATCTATGGTCCAAGCAAAAAGTGCTTAACAATGAAAGCATCCAGACAGTAATGCTGTCTCCTGCATACTGAGTGCAGAGGCCAGCTTGGTTGCACCCCACTACCAAAACAGCAGTGCCTTCAAGGCAAAGCAAATTAGATAGCATCAGGCAATTTCTAAATCAATATTTTTCACCCCTTTATTGCATCTGAAGTTTGGTATACTGCTCAAAATGGTCTTTCCAAGGAAGCTGAGCCTATTCTGGGCCATGAGGCAGTAGGCAGAGCAAGGAATCACAGCTGGTTTGGAGGACATAAAGCATCTTTGGATTTGCCAGGGTCACAGAAACCCTTCTGCTTCTTCCTCAGAGCTGTGTTTGTTTCCCTGTCAAGCTTTGAGTGAGTAATGCTTGAAAGTAATCGTATCTAAAGAGTAAGGGCTGTGATGTATGAAAGGCAGCATTTTACAAACTCTACATCTTACTGTTTAATCCTAGCCTCAAAATCACAGGCCCAAATGTGTTTCTGTGCTTTCAGTTTTTTTCTCTTTGCATACAATTATGATAAAGCAGAATTTCTTCACAAGGGCTTGTATGAAATTCTGGAAGAGGAGAGACAGAGGATTGCTTTACAGCTCCATCAAAGTGTTTAAAGAGCATAAATTTGACTGTCAGAGTATTATCAATCAAGTGCTCATTTTGGAGTTGTTGCTATCATCCAAGTCTAGATCTGAAGATGAAATCAGAAGGTCAGGATTTCACAGACATTTCTCTCTGTCGACCTTTTCTGTGTGTCTGGGGTTTTGATTCAAAGACAGATGGCTGGGTTTTGAAAAGTGTTTAGTACATACCAACTATGAGTGATCTCAAGGGGAAGATTTTTTTTTGAAGCCCAAAATGGGCACAGAGCAATTGTACCCTGCTGCAACTTTGGGCAAGTTGATGAAGTGAAAAGGAAGGACTCTCCCCAGGTGACCTGATGCCTTGGGTAGGTGTCTGGCTGTGAGCTGAATGTGGCCATGAGATTGCTTCTGAAGGTAGTGAGACTCTGCTCTTGAGCATGTTTGAAGTTACAGTCATAGAATCATTACAAGCATTTACCTGTGCTGTAGGAAGCAAAATTCACCTTCTTCAAAGAGAGAGTAAGGCACAGATTAAAAAAAGAGAACCACAACCCTTCTTTTCCCTGACATCTCTACAGGTGCATTATCATGGGGGCTTTCCTATACCCAGCTCCACAGCTAGTCAAAAGGACTCTGTTTTAGCTATTTCTCTATATTTTATTCCTTGCAGTAGAAATATTGTTTGTATTAATAGTGTGACACTATGTTGGCCTGGCATAAACCAATGCAAAATTTTGTACAGCCCTCTAATGCAAAGCACTGAGTGTTCCCAAGGGCTTGGTTTGTACCTGAAAGAAGAGGATGTTGTGCTGCAATATCAACTGAGACTTGCATTGCAGCTTTTTCTCACATGAAACACCTTTCACAATGGGAAGAGGAGCTTTTCCTACAGTCCCTTCCCATAGCATGCAGTGTAGAACTCACTACCAGCTCTTGTACAAAGCAGCTGGCACTGAACAGAAAAGACACAAAAGATCGACCAGAATTGAAACTACCTCAAAATGAAATGAAAATCATCTCCTATCAGCAGTATCTCAGAAGTACAGCTTCTTTTGAACAATGCAAACTAGCCTCTGAATTACCTGATGGACCTGAACAGAACCACAGAGTGAATAGGGAATATCTAACACTTAGGTCAGCTGAGGAAATCTGAGCTTTTCTTGTCTAAGAGGAAAGGCAACCACAATGCCTTCTGGTATTTAATACCTTTTAGTCTCACCTTGAATGCTGCACCAAATAGCTGAAGGGATCCTGCAGGAAGGCTGCAGAGGGACTTTTCCTAAGGGTGTCTAGAGACAGGCCAAGGGGGAATGGTTTGAAGCTGAGGCAGAGCAGGGTTAGAGTGGAGCTGAGAAAGAAGTTCTTGAGTAGGAGGGTGGTGAGACTGGCACAGGCTGCCCAGGGAGGCTGTGGCTGCCTCCTGCCTGGGGGTGTTGTAGCTGAGTGTAGTTGAGAGGTGTCCCTGGGCATAGTGGGGAGGTTGGAGGAGATGATCTGTTAGGTCCCTTCCAACCTGAGCCATTCTAGGATTCAATGGGCTCTCTCCAGATGTTGTTCCCTAAATAAGAATTGTGCATTGCAACTAATCTTAGTATCTAATTAAGGGAGACTTGATGATGCCCCTTTATAAATGCTAGAAGCAGAGTTCTGTCCTTCTGTATCTCAGGTTAGAAATACAACCAATGGTACACCTAGGAGTGAAATCAAGGTATTGTGAGAAGAGCAACTGAACATTTTCACTCTTGTATTTGACAACAGGAGAAATGAATTTTCTTTTCTTTGAGGTTCAGACACTACAAATCTCATATGCTGTCTGATGTTCAATTTATTTTGTCATTTCCCAAAAGAGCTTCCTGATAGGTAAGTGCTTGGAGTGGGCTGCTCTCCAGTCCTTTCCTGCCTGGGGGGTGGGCTTCATTTAGCAGGAGCCTAAATCTCCCAAGGAAAGGTTGTACATAAATTCACTTGAACGTGTAAATCAATGGGTTTGAAAAATGGCTGTAATCTGGGTACCTGGTATCTTTTTCAATCATTAAACCATATAATAGGCAGAAGGAAATAAGAGCAAAATGAATTAGAAGTGAGGAAACTAGGTGTTTTTTTTTTTTTTCACCTCTTATTTGTAACAGGTGAGTGTAATGGAAGATCAATAGTGCTGGCTTGGGTCAGCTTTCCTGTAGGGAAGTGGTAATATTTGCAGTTCTGAACAGGGCCTTGTAGAGCATCTCAGCCATGCCCATCAATACCCTTTGATTTCAGTAATGCATCCGTTTGAAGCAGAAAATGCCAATCACCCTGTCTCGTGCACTGATGCATGAGAAAATCAACAATAATGGAATTTAGTCATCAAAGCCTGTTGCAAGGGTGGTGCGCAAACATTAATTAACCTTTAAAAATAAGTTTGGGAAAAGTAATATCATTCCTGTTTCGGAGCTTGGGCTAGCTGGAGTGCAGGAAGATAAGCATGGCTGCGTTCTTCCAGCATCACAGGGGTCCAGCTGGAGGTGGAGAAAGGGCAAGTCCTCAGATCCAAGGGTGCAGTTTTACATGTAGGACATGGCTGGAAGACCTGAGAGCCTCTCTAAAGGTGTCTCTCTTTCCCATCCACACAGCAGTGACAGTGGGGCAGCACCAGCCGCAGCTGCGTGCAGAGCCAGCACTTTGTGCCTGATGCAGGAGCAGATCTTAGCTGTACCTGGGGCAGTGCACTTTAAAGGAGGCTTTGCTGGTATTGAGAGGGGGTTTTGGGTAGTTTTGCACACACATCACCAGTGTGGGTCTCTGCTGGTGACCTGTGTGATCACCACTGTGGTCTAAATGCTGAAAGAGAGGCTTTGCTTGCCCCATTACAGTGGATTTTTTTCAGGTGGTGGATGTGGGGGCAAGTCCTCCTGCCTGTGGCAGTCTCTCTACTCAGGCTGTGTGAACTGTTTCCTTTTTCCCCAGTATATAAACCAATATATCCTGGTGACATATTATAGGCTCTTTCATTAGATTTAATTTCTTCTCTTGTTTATTTTATTGCACTGACTGAAGAAAAATACGATACTGTGCTTGTCATTGCCTTAGGGGTTGTTTTTTTTCCTCCTGTATAAATATTATCTTTTTGATGATTCCGAGAATTCTGAGGAAGAAAAAAATATTGATTTTTCTGTGTCAAAAGGCTCTTCTGTATCTCATAAATATTCTTTTTGTCAAGATTTAATAATTCGTTGTCCAAGCCAGTGCTTAAGTGGAATAGATTTATGTTAATACAAACTTTCTCTGGTATTAAGATGATCAATTTTTCAGTGAGGGGGAGAAAAAAAGGAAGGTGTCAGGAGCAACGAATGATCATCTGTGCTATGGCTTGCTGGTAACCTCAGGTTCAACCCAGATGATTTTGAGATAGAGTTCATTGGGTGGATGTTAGAATGCATGCAAGGAAAGAGGCTCTTTTTGCATAGCTGCCTGGACCAGAAATCCTCATGCTTATCACTGTCAACAGGTGTTGAATTAAAATGGCTGCAAGGTGGTTTTCCCCACTTGTCTTGGGTATTTTCTGGGAACATGAAAATTAGAGTTGATATTCAGATTTAACTCTGAAAAAAAAATCCCACCCCAGTCCAGTGAGTTTAAAAAGCAGTGGGAGAGTTTTCCATGTTGTTCAGTGGGCTTTTAGCCAGGCTGCAGCCTGGCCCTAAGAAAGAAGGGAGAAGCTTTTCATGGGCTTGAACAGAGGTCCCCTTAACGAGGCAAAATCCTCTCCTTACTAAGGGTGAGAGTACTTAGGTTTTAAAGTACTCCATGTATCAGGAGAAGCAAAGTGATTGCAGTGAAAGTGGGTAACAGTGAGATGAGATACTCAATTTTACTAAATGTGCTAAAAGCCAGTTTGGGAATGAAGAGATGAAGACAACTGGTGCAGTGTTAATCTCTTTTTGGGATATTTGTGCCTGTTAAAGCAAAACAGTTGATAAATGATGGCTGCATGCAGAATACAACTTCTATAGGGTCACCTCTGACTGAGAATGGTAAAAAAACCCAAGCCAACTGAGTCTGCTGCCTTCTTTCACCTTTGGTTTTAATTTATACCTTTGCTAATAGAACAACAACAACCACAAAAAACCCCACAACCCCCCCCCCCCCAAAAAAAAAAAAAACCAAAACCACAAAACAAAAAGCAAACAAAACCACCCAAAAAACACCACCAAAAAAACCCACCCAAACCCCCGAAACCAACCAACCAAAAAAAACTATGTGAAATTGAGAATGGCAAAATAAATGTTCAGGGTATTTTGTGGTTCTGGTAAATGAACTCATTCCTCGTTCTGAACTCATACCTCAGCCACAGATTGGGGTGGAAAGGTAAAACTATTTGCTCTGCTCTTGTGAGACCCCCACCTCCAGTTCTGGTGTCCCCAGCACAAGAAGGACACAGAGCTGCTGGAGTGAGTGCAGATGAAGACACAAAGATGATCCAAGGGCTGGAGCAGCTCTGCTGTGAGGCCAGGCTGAGGGAGCTGGGGGTGTGCAGCCTGGAGAAGAGAAGGCTCCAGAGGGACCTCAGAGCTGCCTGCCAGGACCTGAAGGGATCCTGCAGGAAGGCTGCAGAGGGACTTTTGCTGAGGGTGTCTAGAGACAGGCCAAGGGGGAATGGTTTGAAGCTAAGGCAGAGCAGGGTTAGAGTGGAGCTGAGGAAGAAGTTCTTGAGCAGGAGGGTGGTGAGACTCTGGCACAGGCTGCCCAGGGAGGCTGTGGCTGCCTCCTGCTTGGGGGTGTTGCAGGCCAGGTTGGATGAGACCTTGAGCAGCTGAGTCTGGTTGAGAGGTGTCCCTGGGCATGGTGGGGAGGTTGGAGGAGATGAGCTCTGAGCTCCCTTCCAACCTGAGCCATTCTATGGTTTTATGTATATTGATGCTTTGTATATTAATGTGACTCAAAGTTTGACTCCCTGCCTAACAAAAATAAGAGGGTTCTATTTCTTTCTGCAGCAGGGTTTCAGACCAATAAGCCTTTTGGCAGGGTGATCAAAGTTGAGTTTCAGGGATGGCTGTGGAGATTGCCAGGCTCTATTGTATATAATTAGCATACATTGTTCAAAATTCTTCTTGGTTATACCAGTGAGGAGCCAGAACCTCTCTCCCGAGATCAATGCATTTTCTCTGCTATTTGCACTGCTGAAACCACAGTTCAGCTCGCTCTGTATTTCTCTAATGTGCTGTACACAACTGTGAATACATGTTTGATTACAGTAGAAATGTGATTAAATTTTGGCTTTGTTCGCCGTACCTGCTCCTGCTCACTGTATCTCTGCTGAGATTTATCCCAATGTTCAAAACTCCTCAACTGCTTCAGAGAGCTGCCAGAAAAATGGCAACAGCAAACAACAAACAAACACAATCCCTTCTGCCAAGACCTTCATTCTTTTATTCCTACAAATGTGGGCTTTATCTCTGCTGCTGTGGCAGATCTCTGCATTGGATATTTCCATTCTCTGCAACAACAGAAATAGAGGCTTGCAGTCAAACCAGAAGAAATGGATATGTCTTTAAACAGTAGTTTTATTATAAAATAGTGGTCTTTTTGTGGAAGTGGTAAGTAGAATTTCCTGTATTTTTTCAGCAGTGGTTTGTTGTCCAACAGGAACATTTAAAATTATTCTGCTCACTCCGACCGCCTTGCAGCCTCTCTGTGTGCCATATTGACCTGCAGATGGGCTTGCCAGAGATTCATGGAATGGTTTGGATTGGAAGGGACCTTAAAGGTCATCCAGTTCCAACCCCCTGCCATGGGCAGGGACACCTCCCACTAGACCAAATTGCTCAAGGCCTCATCCAGCCTGGCCTTAAACACCTCCAGGGCGCATCCATGACCTCCCTGGGCAACCTGTTCCAGTGTCTCACCACCCTCGCTGTGAAGAATTTCTTCCTTATCTCCAGTCTAAATCTGCCGTCCTCAAGCTTCAGTCCATTCCCCCTTATCCCATCACCACAAGCCCTTGCAAAGAGTCCCTCCCCAGCTTTCCTTTAGGCCCCCCACAGTTACTAGAGGGCTGCTGTAAGCTGATGGGTGGAGAAAGTCTGCTTTGGAGAGGGCACAGCTCCTAGGTGTCAGCCTGAGGTTTGTCATTTATGAGTGTCTCTGCAATCCCAAACGCCAATAAAATGATAAATAAAACTTTGCCAGCATGATTGTCCTGTTTTACAGGCGAGAGGCATGCTCTTGGGGCACATCAGCCCTGTTACTTTAATGCCTGTCAACAGAAGCCAAAGGTCTCTAGCTGCAATTTTTCCTTTCATTCCCCCCAGTTTTATGAAGTAAGCCTCTGTTTATCATCATCTGCTCTCCCTGTTTGAAGCAGGAAAGTACAAGAGATCTTCTCTGAAAAAGAAGGGCAGATATGGTCATGGAACTTGCTTCTCTGTACTGCCCTGAATTTTCATGACATGGTTTTATACTTTTTGCTGGAAACAATGTACCAGGCACTGACTGGATCAATAAAAATTGATTTTTGAATAGTGAGTAGGAGCAAACAATGACATAAAAGGGGAAATAATCTTCTGCTGAAAGCAATTGGATAATACTCTTCTTACCAGTAACTGATGGGTTCATGAGATAAAAAACAAAGTGAGCATTTATGATGGGGGGGAGGGGGATAATAAGTAGTTTTTAATTCTGATCTGTGATATTTTTATGGCTGATATAGAACAAAGTATCTCATTTTATTCCAAGCAAGGTGGTTCTGGGTTGTGGGTTGGTTTATGGTTGTTTGTTTGGTTTTTTTTTTTTTTCCATCTTTGCTGGCTTAGTTGTGAGAGAAGTGTGCTAAGTAGACCCAGAAGGGCTTTCAAAGGATGGATTACTATTGCTTTGGGCTGTACAGGAAGGTTAATTATGGAGGTTGGGAAAATGTTGCTGCTTTAATGATAAGGGACTGCTATAGAGAAGTGAACTAACTGAGCTAGTTTTCAGGGTCATCTTAATTTTAAAATAAATGACAAAACATCAGGCTCCTTGATCATCCTGAGCATTAAAAATGAAAGGTCCGACATGCATGAGAAGTACCTAATGACCAGAAAATCCAGGAGAGGTAACTGGGGAGGAGAGCAACCAAAAAGGCGTTCATTAGAATTTTTATCTTACTCAGGTTTTGTGTTCAGGTTTTTTTCCCTGAAAACTAATTAAAAAATTTACAAACCCAAAGTTGTGGAATTTTTGCCAGAGTTTATAGACTGTTAAATATAATAGAACTCACAATGAATTAAACTGTAATTTACCCCCATATTTTTTATTCTTTTCTGTTCTTCTTTTCATGGGACATTATTCTGCCATTCTGCAGGATTTCAAAGGAGAACAGAATTAAAGTTTTATTGTTGGCCCAGTAAAGTTGACATATTATCACCATTTCTGCTTTAGTGTTGGTCCTGTAATACAAGTTTTCAACTGGGAAATAGATATTTTCCTCCCACCCCCCATTTTTTGCACTAAGTGACTGAGAAAGGAAAAGGTCTGTTCAAGGTTTGTGTTCAACATTTCTTTGCAAGAAATATGAAGCCCTCTAAATTACAGCATTTGCTAGAAAGCACAAGAAAGACTACCTGTCAGATTAAAGAATGATTACTGAAGAGCATCATCCTGCAAAAGCAGTGAGACCAATGGTGGGTAAACCTTTATAAGTGCCGGAAATTGGCATTCTGCTCAAATCGGTGCTCTTAGGGATTCATTGAATCCAGGCAAAATTGCTCCAGGCTCACGAACCTCTAAGAAACCTGACAATAACCAGCTGTCTTCTGAGATTCCCACTGAGGTGTCCTTGAGGATCACCTCTGTGGGCAGCACAAAATGCAGGTTATTGGGTTCCAGGGCTGTTCTGCATTAGGAATGGTTGGTGCTGTGCTGTGCTTCCAAGCTGGTCCTGCTAGAATTTCATAGCGGAGGGCTTAGGGCTCCTCTAGGGCTTAGGTACAATTCCATTTTGAATACCTTATCTGTTACCCTATGGCTTTTGACTGCTGTCATTATTTTAAGTCATGTGAGTTATTTTTGAGAACCAAGCTAATGCAGACCAGGCTACAAGGAGTTTTGAGTTTTCACAGAATGATAGAGGTTGGAAGGAACCTCTGGAGATTGTGTATTCTAACATTCTTGCTGAAGTAGGGTTGCCCACAGCAGGTTGCCCAAGATTGCATCCAGGCGTGTTTGGAATCTCTCCAGAGAAGGAGACTCCACAACCTCTCTGGGCAGCCTGCTCCAGGGCTTCTTTTCAGATGGAACTTCCTATGTCTTAGTCTATGCCTCTTGCCTTGTCACTGAGTACCACTGAAAAGAGAGTGGCCCCATCCTTTTGCCACCCATCCTTTAGATATTGATAAGCATTGATAAGATCTACTTTCAGTCTTCTCCAGCCTAAACAGCCCCAGCTCTCTCAGCTTTTCCTTATCAGAGAGATACTCCAGTCCCTTCCTCAGCTTTGTAGGCTCCACTGGACTCTGTGCAGTAGTTCCCTGTCTCTCTTGAACTGAGGAGCCTAGAACTGCACACAGTGCTCCAGATGTCTCCTGACTAGGGCGGAGCAGAGGGGGTGGAGAACCTTCCTCAACCTGCTGGCTGCACTCTTTTTAGTGGACCCCAGGAATTAATTTGCCTTCTTGGCCATGAGGGCACATTGCTGGCTCATGGCTAGCTTGTCCACCAGGACTACCAGGTCCTTACCTGTGGAGCTGCTTTCCAGCAGGCCAAACCCTAACCTGTGCTGATGTATGTGGTTATTCCTCCCCAGGTGTAAGACTCTACACTGGCCCTTGGTAGGTTTCCCTCCACCTAACTTTTCATCCTGTCCAGCTCATGCTCCAGGTTTTCATGTTCTGTTGTGTCTTTGGATTTGCAGGAACTGACATTGAATTCTGAAGACAGACATGTTTTAATCCTCCTCTACCCTATACTTTACTGACTTGAACACATCAGAAAGCATCTTCTGTCTGCCTCCTGTGCAAACAGAACACCTGTAGGAAATGAACACGGAACAGTCTGATGGGTATTCCCAAGACCATTCAGCTGGGTTTAGTTCTTCAAAATCCAACATTCCAGTATTTAAAAAATAATTATTTTCTAATCCTCATCTGTGGCTGCTGCAGTCAATGAAAAAAATGATTCAACTAACACAGGACTGTTGGTACAGGAGAAATGAGCAAAGATAGATGTTTGGAAGTTATTGCATTAATTTGTAATTCATAAAATTAATGAGGTTTGTAGGAAAGTTAATATCTGAAGGTCCTTAGAATGAAAGCAGTTATTAAAAGCATTATTAAAGTTGAGATGAAGAAACATTTTTGTTTTCATACTCATCTGTTGCACTTTTGAAATGTGTTTGTCTTACAAATTGTGATGGTGCAGGAACAGTAGCTGGGAGGGTTCAGTGGAACTGAGGTGGTTGTGAAATATGGGAACTCAGCAAAGCATTACCTGTGTGCTCTACTCATTCTCACATATTGGGCTGTTCTTTGTTCCTTTATTGGTTCTTTGATACGAGGGAAAAGGTCATATTTGTGCGGTGTTGGGGAACAGGACTGGCCCTCACTTAAGCTGTGTCTGTGGTAGGACTTAGCTCAGGTCCACAGTGGTAGTTGCCCTGTGGCATCATTCTGCTTCCCAGGGCAGGCATAGGCTGAGTGTTGAACTCTAGTAGGAGGTGTCAGGAGGTTGTGCATGATACAGAGAGATGTGTTTGTGAGCTTGTGTGGTTCTGGGGTTGTGTTTTCCTGTCTTGTTGGTAAGAGTTACAAGACTTACTCCCAAAATTGCTTGGAATTTTTGGCTACCATAACCTATAGTGAAAGAGCAAAACTGCTGCTCCTTCCAAGAAGGCAGAGGCAAACTGTTGGGGTGACGCAGTGGCAGGTGGGTTGGACTAGATGGGCTGCAGAGGTCCCTTCCAACCCCTGTGATTCTGTGGTGTGGAGTTCAAGAAAGTACTTCTGGTGGAATAATGTGGGGAATCTGGTCAGAGAGTCTGATGCTTCCAGTGATGAACACAGAAGCCATAGCTGCAGGAAGGGACTGGCTGGTGGATGGAGAGAGGAATTGCAAACTGAAGTAGGTGGCATAGCAAACTAAGATGGACAGCTGAAAGCAAGGCAAAGACCTGGAGAAGAAAAGCATTTAGTGGGGAAATGCTGCTCTGAGCAATGGGTTTAGTAAGTTGTGGGTTTGTGGTTTAGCCAAGAGAATCTTGGACACTAAAAGTGCAGAAAAGCAGAACTGTGGATACTGAGAGTCTAGAAAATTACGGGGATGAAAAAGCCTGAGAGGAGGGATTGGGAGGAAAAGTGATTTGGTTGTGACTGTGGTGAGCAGATCAAGTGCTGGTGAGGACTCCCCAGTGCTTGAGGAAGTGAATACAGAGTATCTCTGCACTCCAAAGATCTCTCAGGCATTAGAAACTCCTGGCTCAGGCTGGGTAGACTTTCCTGTAGACAGCATCTCACTTAATTTATAAATTGTTTCCATGTAAAGAAGTAGTGTATGGAAGGGTATATAACAGCAGTGTATAGTAGGGTATATAAAAGCTGAGTCTTAATGAAATACCTCCCCCCAGTAAATCTAAAATACAAGCACTTGACTTTATTTATTCTGAAACATGCAGTTTTGTGATGACAGACAGCTCCATTTGCTTTTCTTTCAGATAAATACAGCAAAATAAATATTCCTATTTGCTGTAGTTATTCCTGACTAGCATATGTGAGTTTGCAGCAGCAGCAGCAGGGTATATAGATTTAAGAGTTAAGCAGGACTTAAGTGTAATTCCTACTGAGCATTTAGCTGGAAACTTTGTGCAAGGAAAACTACTGAGTTGCTCATTCAATGACTTATTTGTTTATATGGAAATTCAATTAGCAGGGCCCCTGGGGTTTCCTTACCTTTTCTCTTCAGGGTTTCTCACCAGGAGAGATACCAACACAGCAGGCTTTTGGCACCCACAAAGTCCCACGATTGGCAGGGGGCTCCCATGGCACAGGGATGTGCCAAGGCAGTGCAGCAGGGGAGGAGCTGGGGAGTGAGACTTCAGGGCCCTTAAGCTTAACTCCTGAGGCTAACATTAACAAATGCCAGGCTCAGGTATTGAGGGGGAGATAATATCAGTGAAGAGAGGAGCAGCATTGTTTTATTATAGCAACTGATGGCACAAAAAGGCTCAGTTACAGCCTGTGCTGCATGAGCACTTGCAACTGGTTGCTGTGTTTGGATTTTTCCTCTTTTTTTTCCTCTGGCATGAGCAGCATGCACCAAGGTGCACCAGAGAACAGGGCTGTGGAGAACTGCGTGTGCTGGTAGCTGCAGAATGCCAAACTCAAAATGGATGGCAGTGGCAGCACCATGCTGTCAGCAACATTGTTTTGATACAGCACATGAAGGAGTGACACAGAGGTTGGGTGTATGAAGTGCAGCTCAAGCACCCATAAGAGTAGCCTTTGTCTGGAACAAGGAGCCCTCTTAGCTACATCACTCTGTTCTCAGCAGACACTCAAGAATAAGGGCATGGAACTGTTGGAGCAGGTCCAGAGGAGGCCGTGAAGGTGATCAGAAAGGGCTGGAGGACCTCCCCTATGAAGACAAGCTGAGAGCATTGGGGTTGCTGACCCTGGAAAAGAGAAGGTGCCACAGAGACCTTCTAGCAGCCTTCCAGTATGTGAAGGGGACCTACAGGATAGCTAGAGAGGGACTTTTTACAAAGACACAGAGTGACAGGACCAGGGGTAATGGCTTCAAGTTGTGGAGGCTCCAATCCTGGAAGTGTTCAGTGGCAGCTTGGACAGGGCTTGAACAGCCTGGTCTAGCAGGAGGTGTCCCTGCCTGTGGAAGGAGGCTTGGAACTTGTTGATTTTTAAGGTCACTTCTAAGCCAACATGTTCCATGATTTTCAATTCCAGGTTTCCTTAAATAATCACAGCAAATAATAAAGGAAGCTCTGTAGCTGAAACAGTGATACCTCATCTGCTAAATTCTGTTGGCTTTAATCCCTGGTATCATGGTGCTTTCCAAACACCAGGAGATGTTTTGACAGCTCTCTTCAGCTTAGTTGGTGTCTGAATCTTTATTATTATTATCTTTATTATTACTATTATTTATTTTATTGTAGAAATGAGAAACCCTTTATTTTTGTAAGATGGCAGCTATTGAAAGAGTCTGCTTTAGATAGTTTCTAGTAAGTTTGGTGACTTAGAAGGGAACTAAAAAATAAAGAATATTGAAACCTGATTGCAAATACCACACCTCCAAGTGATGAATATCCATTTATTGAAATAACTGTATTCAATTTTGAAAGTAAAAGTTTTAAGATGCAAAGAGATGATTCTTCACAGAAAGGATGTAATGAGTCATTTCACAGTTTATTAACCCCTGCTGCTCAGCAGAGGAAATATCAGATCCCCACTGAATAGAGTTTGATCATTGTGTTGGGTGTTGATGAACTGAAACAGTGACATTCAACAAGCAGGTTTTAATGCCTTGGTGGCAGATATGAAATGGAGAGTAAATATTCCTAGTGGACTCTACAAGCTTATCCCATCAGTGTCTCCAATTGTTTCAGTCAATCATAACCCCCCTGAGAGAGTGCTGGAGTTGGCCTTGTCTCAGGCAGGCTCATTGACTTTTATTGTGCAATGCATTTTGTCCTCTGCAGGAAGAAGACAGTGGGGCAAACACAGGCTTTGCATTCAGCCTGTTCTTAATAGCAAGGGAGGGAGTTTGTTGGAAAGGAAATCAGGACAGCCACGTGTTCTTGGTGAGAACCTCCTCTGCAGAGGAGGAGATGCTCTGGCTATTTTAACAGACATCATCAGCCTGAAATGCAGTTAATTAATTATGTTTTTCCAATACTTCACACACACTTTGAGGTGTTACATCTTTGCCCGGGGTGTCAACAATGTAATTTTTTTCTGCCTCTCTTAATTTTCACCTCTACAGCTCCATGGGAGCCTGACACATATAAAAAAGTATCCAGGAGATGACTTTATTCATCAGTCTGCCCCTGATGGGGGTTCTGTGCACAGTGCCCATTAAAGTGAAGGGATTTCAGCACAGGAGCAGTGGTCTGCTTGGGCACAGGTAGAAAAACTGGAGCTTACTGATGTGCTTTCTGAACAGCAGCTGTGAAGGTGGTGACTCCCTGCAAAAAAATGCTGCCAGTACCTTGTGGCATTTTCAACCCCCCACAGTAGTTCATGTATAAAATGCAATTAAAAACTCAAGAGTATTGGATTCCCATTAAAAGAAAGTGCCATGATTTTGGAGCACAGAGTTGCTCTAGGAAACATTCAGTTTCTTAGAAGCCCCAGAGGACAAATTAAGTAGATTACATCACTAATTGTTGTTTAAGCAGTGGAGATCTTGGGGTTGGAAATGGCTGCAGAAAGGTGGGGAGGGGGGAAGGAAAAAAAGATAAATTTTAGCTGTACTTGGAGAGCTTGAAATAATAGATTCAGAATGGATTTGTTGTTTTGAGTACAAGAATCCTAAAATGGCTCAGGTTGGAAGGGACCTCAGAGCTCATCTCCTCCAACCTCCCCACCATGCCCAGGGACACCTCTCATTCACCCTGGCCTGAACACCCCCAGGCAGGAGGCAGCCACAGCCTCCCTGGGCAGCCTGTGCCAGAGTCTCACCACCCTCCTGCTCAAGAACTTCTTCCTCAGCTCCACTCTAACCCTGCTCTGCCTCAGCTTCAAACCATTCCCCCTTGGCCTGTCTCTAGACACCCTCAGCAAAAGTCTCTCTGCAGCCTTCCTGCAGGATCCCTTCAGGTCCTGGCAGGCAGCTCTGAGGTCCCCCCAGAGTCTTCTCTTCACCAGGCTGAACATCCCCAGCTCCCTCAGCCTAGGAGGGGAGCTGGTGAGCTCGAGTAGAGGAGAGTAATTTTGAGGGAAGCCTTTTTTTAAGTGCTCTGTAAGAAGATGCTCTTTGTGGTGTTTACTGTAGACTAGAGAGGTTCTGCTGATGACTTTGTTGTACAGTGAGAACACCCAATCCTGTGTTCCCAGCCTCCATGCCAAACAGGAGAGAGACCTGGAAGGCCTGCTGGCAACACAGTTCCATTTAATGGAAATTAAATGATGTCACATGTAAGGACTTGGGTGCAGTTGGCCAAGAAAAAGTAGAAGTAGCAAAAGATTATTTATCATTAAAGGCCATAAATCAGTCTGGCCAGATCTCTTTAGAGGGAAATAGTGCCTCAGCTGGTTGGATGTCATCCCTGGTGAGCAAGAACTGAGTAATGGCAAACTGAACCCAAGGGGAATTTTGTAAGTGGTCCCAGTTAATTAAGATATTACCAGTTCAGCAAAAATAAGAAAAACATTGAGAAACGGAACGAATGTAGATACCATTAGCAGCTTTTAATGGATTCCTCCTCTGGCCCTTTATCTCCTGGTCAGCATTGCTTTCAAATACAATAAAAAATGGAAGAGACATGGAGTGGAAGTGGAGTAAGGACTGGCCCTCACTTAAGCTGTGTCTGTGGTAGGACTTAGCTCAGGTCCACAGTGGTAGTTGCCCTGTGGCATCATTCTGTTTCCCAGGGCAGGCATAGGCTGAGTGTTGAACTCTAGCAGGAGGTGTCAGGAGGTTGTGCATGATACAGAGAGATGTGTTTGTGAGCTTGTGTGGTTCTGGGGTTGTGTTTTCCTGTCTTGTTGGTAAGAGTTACAAGACTTACTCCCAAAAACTGCTTAGTGTTGGCTATTATAAGCTACAGTGAGAGCAAAACTGCTGCTCCTTCCAAGGAGTCATCCCTGAGATCTTGGCAAAGGCAAACTGCTGGGGTGAGGCACTGGCAGGTGGGTTGGACTAGATGATCTCCAGAGGTGCCTTCCAACCCCCATGCTTCTTTGGTTGTGTGAAAGTGTGGCTGTGAGCTTCTTTGGGATAGGTGCAGTGCTGATGCTCTTGATCACCACTCACAGCTCTGCACTGACTCATACTGCAGGCACTTGCAATTAAAAAGTGGATCCAGGTGCCTGGTGGTGCCAAGGAAAAGACACAGAGAGAGATGTTATGTTTTCAAAATACCTGTAACTTCAACATGATACATCTGGCAACAGCTGCTGCTTGTCTTGGAGAAGAAAATTCTTGTTTATATTACCTCTCTTGCCTTTCAGATGCTTTTAGAGAGGCTGAAATGTGTATCTGAAAGGAAAAATATTCTGCCTGTAGCTAGTTAAAAGAAGAAGTCAGGCCTGTTCCTCTTTCATCCTGCTACAATCAGAACACAAGTGTAAAGTCCGTGTGTCAGGAATTGTTTAGGACCTCACAGGTCTGTGTGAAATTTAAAAATTAAAATCCCTTTAGGTCATAGTGATCTTGCAGAGATCAAATTGCTTATGAAATTCCAGGGGCTGAATTAGTTAGGAATAGTGATGAACTAGATAAAAAATTAGTTATGTAAATAAAAAAAAAAAAGCTGTTTTTTCTTCCCTGTATGTCCAAAGGCCTTGAAGAATAATCTGACTTCTCACTGTGCTCTTTCTCTGTGGATGCTGCTTCTTCAGTTTGCTTCTTATTGTATTTATGATCAGACCCCAGCAGCTCTAGCAAAGGACTCAGTGCACAGCAGCTCAGCTCGGAGTGATGCATCTCCTGTGATCGATGCTGTCAGTGGGACAGGCCAGCATGTGCTGGTGGGGAAGGACAATGTAAAACAGCACTTACACAGCAGGTGCACTTCTTGCAAACCATAGGGTGAAACAAGAAGTGGATCCATCCTGCTGAACACTGGAGAGGTGCTGGTGTTGGGGCTGATCAGTGTTTAGTTGTTTTCTGATGGAATCCAGGTCTGAGTATAAGGATATGTAGACTTGAATTCCATCACAAAACAACTAAACACTGATGAGCTCTGCTATAAAAAAACACAGAGGGTGGTGAGACTCTGGCACAGGCTGCCCAGGGAGGCTGTGGATGCCTCCTCACTGAGGGTGTTGCAGGCCAGGTTGGATGAGACCTTGAGCAGCTGAGTCTGGTTGAGAGGTGTCCCTGGGCATGGTGGGGAGGTTGGAGGAGATGAACTCTGAGCTCCCTTCCAACCTGAGCCATTCTGTGAGTCAAGGTTGTTTATTTTGGAGAAGGGGAGGTGCTGGGGAGACCTTATCATGGCCTTTGAGTACTTAAAGGAGACCTATAAGAAAGGTGGGGCCAATATTTTTAGCAGGGCCTGTTGTGGCAGGAGAAGGAGTGATGGTTTTAAACTAAAAGATGGGAGGTGTGAGCTAGGTAGTATTTTTACACTGAGAGTGGTGAAACACTGGAACGCCTTGCCCAGAGGCTTCGTAGAATCCCCATCCCGGTCAACATTCCAGGCCAGAGCAATCTGGGCTAGTTAAAGATGACCCTGCTCACTGCAGGGAGGCTGGACTAGATGACCTTTAAAGATCTCTTCCAACCCAAAGCATTCAATGATTCTATGATGGTATGAATGCCCAGTCTTGCATACCCTGCTCTTCCAGCAGAGCTAAGGTAACGTCAAACCTCCTCATCTGCGTGCTGCAGACCCTGTGCTGTTAGCAGTAATAGGGTTGTTGTCTCGGCTCAGCTGGTGGTGGTCTGCTGCAGTGAGAAAGGTCTTGCTCTACTCTTTCTTCTCTGCTTTTGTGTCAAAGGTGATGCTCCTGAGGAAGTTTTTGGTGGCAGTAGCAAAGTTCCCAGTGGCCTCTGATTGTCAAAGATTAGAGCTGTTTCATTAAACGGTAAATAAGAGAGGCTATGGAAGGAAAGCCATAAAGAGAGAGAGAGATCTTGGCCAAAACTCTGTGCTGCAGAATGCTCTATAAATTAACATGCTAAGTTAACTCCAAACACCAGCAGGAGCAAAGAAGCTGATATTGGCCATTATGGGGCACTTTGGGTTGGTTTTTTTTTTTTTTACAGCAGGCTGAACTTTCTGCCAGTTAATTTTTATGTTGTTTTTAAACTTTGTCATCTTTACTGCTGTTGTCCAAATGCCATTAATTTAAAGAACTGTCAATCAGAGCTGATTATTGGTATGCAGGGCTTGTGCATGGATAGGAGGATTCAGGGAAGGTTGAAATGCTGTAATCCATTTTGCTTCTGTACAGGCTAGAGAGCAAATATGGCAAAATGCAGCAAAATGTTGAGGAATCTCACAAAGCATTTTGAATAGTACTTTGAAGCTGGACTTCTAACGTGTCATTACTCACTATTTAACCACATTTAAAAACAAAAAAAGCCCACAAAACAAAACTCTCTAAAGATTAGGTAGCAGCAGCATGATGTAGTCAGCTTTTAAAGTTTTGGGTTTTTTTTTGTCAGTTAGAAACCAGAATTTGCAACATTACAGAATCACAGAAACATTCAAGTTGGAAAAGACCCTCAGGACCACCAAGTCCAACCAGTTACCCTATTCTACAAAGCTCACTCCTAAACCATATCCCCTAGCAGGGCATAGAGTTCAGATCTGAAATGGAGCAACATAGCAATTAAAACACTTGTAAGAATGAGAATTACTGTAAATAAGGAAGAAAATCCTCTGTAGAGTACCCCAAGTACTGGGGCTGGAGAGGGACTTTTCATAAGGTTGTCTGGCAATAGGACAAGGGGGAAGGGTTTGAAGCTGAGGCAGAGCAGGGTTAGAGTGGAGCTGAGGAAGAAGTTCTTGAGCAGGAGGGTGGTGAGAGTCTGGCACAGGCTGCCCAGGGAGGCTGTGGCTGCCTCCTGCCTGGGCGTGTTGCAGGCCAGGCTGGATGAGACCTTGAGCAGCTGAGTCTGGTTGAGAGGTGTCCCTGGGCATGGTGAGGAGGTTGGAGGAGATGAGCTCTGAGGTCCCTTCCAACCTGAGGATTCTATGAAGTAAAAGATTGCAAACTTTTAGTTGCTTTATCAGCAATATGAGAAATGGCTGAGCCCCACTGGCTCCAAGTTAGGTTTGTTGACTTTCTGCTGTTCCATTAGGGGTGGTGTCAGGTTTGTGCCCAAAACAGAGCAAGGAACAGTAGTCAAACAGAAATAGCCAGCAGAAAATCAAGAATCAAGAATCAAGAATCAAGAAGGTTGGAAGAGACCTCAAGGATCATCGAGTCCAACCTGTCACCCTACACCTCATGCCTATCTAAACCATGGCACCAAGTGCCACGTCCAATCCCCTCTTGAACACCTCCAGGGATGGTGACTCCACCACCTCCCTGGGCAGCACATTCCAATGGCCAACCACTCTCTCTGTGAAGAACTTTCTCCTCACCTCCAGCCTAAACCTCCCCTGGCGCAGCTTGAGACTGTGTCCTCTTGTTCTGGTGCTGGTTGCCTGGGAGAAGAGACCAACCCCCTCCTGGCTACAACCTCCCTTCAGGTAGTTGTAGACAGCAATGAGGTCTCCCCTGAGCCTCCTCTTCTCCAGGCTAAACAGTCCCAGCTCCCTCAGCCTCTCCTCATAGGGCTTGTGCTCAAGGCCTCTCCCCAGCCTCGTTGCCCTTCTCTGGACACGCTCCAGCAATTCAACATCTTCCCTAAACTGAGGGGCCCAGAACTGGACACAGGACTCAAGGTGTGGCCTAACCAGTGCTGTGTACAGGGGTACAATGACCTCCCTGCTCCTGCTGGCCACACCATGCCTGATGCAGGCCAGGATGCCATTGGCTCTCTTGGCCACCTGGGCACACTGCTGGCTCATGTTCAGGTGGCTTTCAACCAGTACCCCCAGGTCCCTTTCTGCCTGGCTGCTCTCCAGCCACTCTGACCCCAGCCTGTAGCACTGCATGGGGTTGTTGTGGCCAAAGTGCAGCACCCGGCACTTGGACTTGTTGAATGCCATCCTGTTGGACTCTGCCCATCTGTCCAGCCTGTCAAGGTCCCTCTGCAGAGCCCTTCTACCTTCTAACAGATCAACACCTGCTCCCAGCTTGGTGTCATCTGCAAATTTACTGATGATGGACTCAATCCCCTCATCCAGATCATCAATAAAGATATTGAACAGGATGGGGCCCAGCACTGATCCCTGGGGGACACCACTAGTGACAGGCTGCCAGCTGGATGTGGCACCATTCACCACCACTCTCTGGGCTCGGCCCTCCAGCCAGTTCCTAACCCAGCACAGAGTGCTGCTGTCCAAGCCACAGGCTGCCAGCTTGGCCAGGAGTTTGCTGTGGGGGACAGTGTCAAAGGCCTTGCTGAAGTCCAGGTAGACTACATCCACAGCCTTTCCCACGTCCACCAGGCGGGTCACCTGATCATAGAAGGAGATCAGGTTGGTGAGGCAGGACCTGCCCTTCCTAAATCCATGTTGGCTGGGCCTGATCCCTTGGCCATCCTTCAGGTGCGCAGTGATTGCCCCCAAGACAATCTGCTCCATGATTTTCCCTGGCACTGAGGTCAGGCTGACAGGCCTGTAGTTCCCAGGTTCTTCTGTCCGTCCCTTCTTGTGGATGGGCGTCACATTGGCCAGTTTCCAGTCTTCTGGGACCTCTCCAGTGAGCCAGGACTGGTGGAAAATGATGGACAGAGGCTTGGCCAGCTCCTCTGCCAGCTCTTTCAGCACCCTAGGATGAATCCCATCAGGTCCCATGGACTTGTGAATATCCAAGTGACTCAACAAGTCTCAAACTAATTCCACATGGATTTCAGGAGTACAACACTGCTCCTTGACCCCATCAACCAGGTCAGGAGGCCAGTTATCCTGAAGTCCTCCTGCCTTACTGTTGAAAATGGAGGCAAAGAAGGTATTTAGAATCTCAGCCTTCTCCTCATCCTTAGTTACAATGTTACCCTCCACGTCCAATAAAGAGTGGAGGCTCCTCTTGCCCCTCTTTTTAGCATTAATATATTTATAAAAATGCTTTTTGTTGTCTTTCACAGAAGCGGCCAGTTTAATTTCTAACTGTGCTTTTGCCTCTCTAATTTTTCTTCTACATGATCTAGCAACATCCTTAAACATATCACTAGTTGCCTCCCCCCCTTTCCAAAGGCGATAAACCCTCTTTTTCCCTTAAATCCTTCAGGAGCTGCTTGCTCATCCAGGCCAGTCATCTTCCCCGCCGGCTGGTCTTACGGCATGTGGGAACTGCCAGTTCCTGTGCGTTTAGGAGCTCCTGTTGGAAGTAGGTCCAACCATCCTGGACCCCTTTCTTCTTAAGGGCTGTTACCCAGGGAACTTTCTGAATAAGTTGCCTGAACAACCTGAAGTTTGCCCTCCGAAAGTCCAAAGTGAGGGTTCTGTTACTGCTCCTCCCTATTTCCCTGCATATTGAAAACTCCACTATCTCATGGTCACTGCACCCTAGACAGCCTCCAACCATCACATCTCCCACCAGCCCTTCTCTATTTGAGAACAGCAGATCAAGCAGAGCCTTGCCCCTGGTAGGTTCACCAAGAGCTGCATCAGGAAGTTGTCATCCATGCACTCTAGGAACCTTCTGGACTGTCTCCTCTCTGCTGAATTAAGTTCCCAGCAGATGTCTGGTAGGTTAAAGTCCCCCACAAGGACAAGGTCTGATGATCTTGAGACAGCTTCCATCTGCTTATAGAATATCTCATCAGCCTCCTCATCCTGGTTGGGTGGTCTATAACAGACTCCAACCAGGATGTCAGTTTTGTGTGGCCTCCCTCTGATTTTAACCCATAAGCATTCAATCCTTTCATCTGCAACCTCGAGTTCTGAGGCATCAAAAGATTCCCTAATATACAGGGCCACCCCTCCTCCTCTTCTCCCTTGCCTGTCTCCTAAAGAGCTTATAACCCCCCAGTGCAGTACTCCAATTGTGAGAATTGTCCCACCATGTTTCTGTAATGGCAACTACATCATAGTCTTCCTTGTGAACCAAGAGTTCCAGTTCCTCTTGTTTGTTGCCCACACTGTGTGCATTGGTGTACATGCACTTCAGCTGGGCTGCTGATTTCACCAGTTTGTGTGGTCCTCCCTCCTCAATAGTGTACAGAATGTCACTTAGGAAACCCTTTGATGTCTGTGGATAGAAGGTATTAGCTTTATTTGTCAGCTCTTTCCATTTGCATTCCACTGCTCTTTGCTTCCTGAGGAATTTTTTTCCCCATTTAATTAGAAAGAAAAGCTAAGATACATACTTTTAACAGGCTTAATTTGCAGCACTGTGCCACAGGTTCTTTGCAAGCCTTTGTAGGGAGTGTGGAAAGAGAGTTTCTCATTGTTCCTACTAAGCCCTTAACAGCAAATATTATTGCTGCTTTCCTACCACTGTCTCCATTGTCTTTGCTGTTGACATCCACATTTTTTGGTGTTAATCACATTTTAAAAGGACTCTTGCCTCACTTGCTTCACCTGCCTCTCCACCTCAGGCACATGCACTTGCATGGGGAACAACACCAATTTTGGGTGGTGTTAAGCTTGTGACTTTAAAAATCTGAGAACTCCAGTCTGGTACACACCAAATGTCTATATGATAGCATCAAAATTTGGGATAGAACCCCAAATGTTTCAGTGTTTGAAGAAAATTGAAGTCCACAGTACACAGATTTTGGCCATCTATTGCCTTCATGAACTTCTAGAACTGTGTTTAAAAAGCAAAAAACTACCATAAGACATTCATTTCTGTTGTACACAAACGTACATAGAACCAGAGAACTGTTTTGGTTGGAAACCCTCTCTTAAAATCATTGAGCCCAACCATCAACCCAACCCCACCATGGCCCCTAAACCATGTCCCCAAGTGCCATGGCCACACCTTTCTGGAACACCTCCAGGGATGGGGACTCCACCACCTCCCTGTGCAGCCTGTTCCAGTGCTTGACCACTCTTGCAGCAAAGAAATTTTTCTTTATCTCCAACCTAAACTTCCTCTGACACAATTTTAGTGCGTTTCCTCTCCTTCTATCACCTGAGACTGGAGAGAAGAGACTGACCCCCACCTCACTCCATCAGATACTTGTACAGAGAGCAATGAGGTCTCTCCTCAGCCTCCACTTCTCCAGACTAAACACCCCCAGGTCCCTCAGCCCAGGTTGCTCAAGACCTCATCCTTGAACACCTCAAGGGAGGAGGGGACATCCACAACCTACCTGGGCAACCTGTTCCAGTGTCTCACCACCCTCACTGGAAATAATTTCTTCCTATCTCCAGTCTAAATCTGCCCTCCTCCAGTTTCAATCCATTCCCTCTCATCCTGCCACTACAAGTGCTTGGAAAAAGTCCCTTCCCAGCTTTCTTGTAGGCTCCATTCAGGTACTGGAAGGCTGCTCTAACGTGTCCCCAGAGCCTTCTCTTCTCTGCACTGCTGAAAGGGACTCCAAAAGCAGGTTTTATGGATATTTAGAGCAGAAGAATTGAATTTGTTGCTATCATATTCCTTGCACCATGCACTGAGACTCACATTCTGGAGATGTGTCTTTTGGGCTCATCCTTGGTCCTCTGCTGGCACAGCAAGCCGGGGTCAATATTTCTCCATCTAAACCTGAACACCTGCAAACATTCACAATTCCACAAGCAAGGACTGGCAGTTCACTTCCATGGTCGCAGGTTTTCTCCCCTTGGTCCTTTTGACATCAAACCCTGTAGCTGGGTGGTGTGATTGGCTGCTCATTGGTGTCAGTGAGACTGGCAGAGGCTCACAGTGCTCCATTCTTTCCTCTCGGGTAGCTTCAGCAAGGCTTTAGGGAAGACCCTTGCACGTTGTTCACATGCTGGCAGCTGCAGAAGGAGGTTTAGGAGGCGATTCTGCAGCCTGGAGGAGTTGTCTGGTGTTCCAGATAACAAGCTCATGTAGGCTTCTTTTCCAAAGAACAGCTCTAGGTCAGGCTGCAGCAGGTAGGACAAGCAAGGCTGCAAGTGGTTTTGCAGTGCCCAGGGAAAAAATAAACAGAGCATCTATGCTCAAACTTGGGGCTACAGTTCCAAGAAAGAGGATTACAGGGCTTGAGGTCATGGGATGTCAAACTGCATGGGGAGAAGCAGAAATGTCAAGGGGACACCCATTTCCCGTTGCAAAGAAGACAACACATAACCTTCACATAATCTTCACCCCTGCTGGCTTAGCTGGGCTGGGTGAAGCTATCCCATGGTGGGACACTATTTCAGAAGGAAGTCCTGGAAGGCTTTTCCTATGAGGCAGGATAAAAACATCCCATTTAGTAATTAAAAAAAAAAAAAACAACTGGATTTCAATTTGAAATTATACTGAAGTGGTTTATTTTATGTTTACAAGATGCTATAACACAAGGACAAGTCTGATTTGAAAGTAGTTATTTGCACTTGCTTAATATTTTTCTTTTAGAAGTTTCATTTGTAGAGACTTACATTTTGGAGATTTAGGGCTTGTCCAGAGTTTGAACAAAAATGAGATATGATGTATCTGTGGTGTGTGGAGTATTAGTTCTGTGCTCCATATCTGATTATAATTTCTTCCGTGCTGAATCCAAATGATATCGTGCTCCCTCCTAACCAAGCAAGTTAATAAAGCACTTTCAGTATTATATATTTGTAACATTTCACTGAACCTGCTATGTAATCTGAGTGGTTTTGATCAAGAGGAAGAGAAATAATGTCTGACTCCCATCTACACTCATTGTAGCACTTAGACTGGATTGATACTTAATTGAAAAAGCAGAAGGATAAGAATTTGTATATCTAACATTCCAGAACCTTCCTCTATTTGGAGAGAATAAATTGTCTGCTTTATCAGGCACCATGCCCAGGGACACCTCTCAACCAGACTCAGCTGCTCAAGGCTTCATCCAGCCTGGCCTTCAGCACCCCCAGGCAGGAGGCAGCCACAGCCTCCCTGGGCAGCCTGTGCCAGAGTCTCACCACCCTCCTCCTCAAGAACTTCTTCCTCAGCTCCAGTCTGACCCTGCTCTGCCTCAGCTTCAAACCATTCCCCCTTGGCCTGTCTCTAGACACCCTCAGCAAAAGTCCCTCTGCAGCCTTCCTGCAGGATCCCTTCAGGTCCTGGCAGGCAGCTCTGAGGTCCCCCTGGATCCTTCTCTTCTCCAGGCTGAACACCCCCAGCTCCCTCAGCCTGGCCTCATTGCAGAGGTTTTTCAGACCTTGGTCATCTTTGTGGCCCTTCTCTGGACTCACTCCAAGAGGTCTATGTCCTTCATAAGATGTAGGGCTTTAATTCCTACCATCCTTCCAACTCCTACTGTCATTAATTAATCCTGAAGGATTCATTAGCAGTGATGATCTATCCTAATTTATCTAATGTACACTGTACATATAAAACAGAAACAGAAATGCCCATGTATGTATGCAGATGTGCAATTCTAGTTGTGTCTACATAAGGCTATAGAGAATCCATTCCATCTGGAACCGGATGACCTTCTGCAGTCCCAGTTGAATGATGAAATCAGTTTTAGCTGCTGCAAGTGTAGAGTTGTGTTCTTTGAGCAGCCATGAAAGTCACAGTGTCTGTCAGCTTGAGAAATCTGAGCTCAGTACTCCTGTTTCTCTTTCACTGTCATGGGAGAAAAGAAATCCTTCTCCAGGGGAGGACAAGATGTACTACTGGGATCAAAGCTTGACAAATGACTTTCTCCTGGTCTTAATAGCTCCAGGATGGGTCTCTCTGAGGACAAGTGGGTTGCCATTGATCAGGGAGGTCATTGCATGGTTTCTTTGGCCTCTTTGGACAACATGGGTGAAAGCTGCTTTTTGTCATGTTTACCCTATGTGTTTCTCTTGATCTAAGGAGCAGCCTGAAATTGGCTTGCTTTTATTTTACTAAACTCTTCAATTCACACACACACAAAAATAAATTAAAAAAATAGCTCCTGAATATCTTGAGGGAAGAGGTCTGTGCAGTGTGGCTTGCTGTAATATTGCATTGCTTCCCTAAGTGGAAAAAAGACATTGTTGGAAGTTCTCAGCAGAGAAGGACAAAGTGCACCCTTCCTTAGTCATTGGAGCCTTTCAGGCTGTGAGTGTTGTGTCACAGCTGAGCTGACAGGAGGCCATCCTTCACAGCAATGAACATGTCAGCCTGTCCTCCTCTCAGCTGTCAGACCATCTTTATGCATAAGGCAGAGGAAAGGAGGGAGGGGAAAAAAAATGCAATTTGATGGAAAGTTGGATTAGTGCAGACAGAAGGATCATGGCTCAACAGATGTGAGCCTTACGTTTGCAACAGGAATGAAAATATGAATTAGCCTTTATTAAAGTTTGCACAGCTGCCTCTTAGTCCTGACACTCTGGGTGAGGAGAGTTCTGTTTCCTCAGCTTTCCTGCAGGAAATCCTTGCTTTCTGCTGCCATCCACTCCTTGCTCACCTGCAAAACAATCTGCTGAACTTTTAATAAAACTCTAACTACGTCTTACAGTGTTTGTAGTAACAGACACAGCCCCCGGCCCTAACCTTCTTTTGACTGGCTTCAAAATTAGGAGAGGTATCACAAGATGTCAGGGGTTGGAAGGGACCTCCACAGATCATCGAGTCCAGCCCCCCTGCCAGAGCAGGACCATAGAATCCAGCACAGGTCACACAAGAACGCATCTGGACAGGGCTTGAAAGTCTGCAGAGAAAGAGACTTCACAACCTCTCTGGGCAGCCTGTTCCAGTGCTCTGGGACCCTCACAGTGAAGAAGTTCCTCTTCATGTTGAGGTGGAACCTCCTGTGCTGTAATTTATATCCATTGCCCCTTGTCCTATCACAGGGTGCAACTGGGCAGAGTCTGTCCTCTCCTTCTTGAAGGGGCCCTTGACAAATCAAAGGAGGAACACCTAGTAAAGACTTGCCTGAGTCAGTCGTGTGCTGCCTGCCTCATCCTTTCAAAAACAGAGCTTGGAGGCAGTAATGATGGGAGAAGAGTTGGTCTTTGAGGGGAAGGCTGTGTGCTGGAGCTGAATGTATGGCTTGCAGCAGGTCCTTGAGTAAAGGAGGTGTTGAGAGGCTTGGGAATGTTTTAATAAGCACAGCTCAGATCATGCAGATTTTCTTTTGTGTGTAAATAATGCAAAGCATCTATACAAATGCCTTAAATTCAAATCACTATTGCAGTTAGAAATCTCCATTGTTCTTAGAATTCACTGCATGCTGCTTTCACCCAGGCTATTTATGTAGCTTCCTAGCTTGTTAACTACACAGCTGTCTAGAGAGAATAAAAACATTTCACCACTGCCTGGGAACAGAGGAAGTGACACTGGAAGACATTGTGTTTGAAGTCTGTTTTAGAAGGAGTTTTTGATGCAGCAAAATCCTGCATTGACTGTACTGGCATTAAGTTATTTGAAAACATGATGATGATGATGATGATGATGATGATGATGATGATGATGATGATGATGATGGGACAGAAAGGAAAAAAAAAAGACATGTGAAAATCATCATCTGTGTAGAAAATTGGTTTGAAGGGAAGGACATCAGATGTAATGCCTGGGATGACCACATCAAAGAGCTTGACAGTGTGGGAGAGGAAGAGGAAACAGTATCTAGAGGAAGGGCAGAGGAAAGGAAGAACTGGACGGGTTTTAGGAAGTATTTGGAATTCTGACTTTTTACTTTTAGAGCAGAGTGATCGACATACTTCAGAGTCCTGAATTTCCCATCCTGCATGTGGTCACTTTTGAGATTCACTAGTGAGGAAAGAGCTTGCAGCAGGATACCTGAAGGCTACCTGAGGAAAAGAAAGAAAACACGATGCAGTGTCCTGGCCTCAACTTGGTCTCATTAACTGTAGTTATTGCAAATTAGTGGAAGCTAATTTAAGCCTTCCTTCCTGCAGAGGTGCTACCCAGACCTAGGGGGTCAGGAGGACAATGTGAGCTGCTGTATCAGCCAGCTGTGCAGCGTTCATTGCCGAGCGCCCGAAAACCCCCATCCGCAGTGCTTGTGTAACTTATATAATGTGCTCCAGTCCCAATTGCTCTATCTAGTAACCTATATAAGTCTATACTGGGAAAAAGAGTGCAAAGCTAAGATGCCATTTGCTATTTCAGGCTGTCCTTGAAACTTCAAATAAATCAGACAGAATAAGACTGTTCTGATTTCCACCAGCCCTGCGCATGGGAGGGTTGCACAGGCAGCATGCGGCAGGCTCTCACTGCAGTAGCTCAGTGTAGCTGCAATGTATTTACAGAGGTTCTTTTATTATCTTCAGATTAAAATGGAGCATCACTGATAATGCACTTCCTTGTAGCCACACTCCAGGCAATAACAGATCTTTTGAAGTGTGATCAGTGCTGTATGCAAAGCTGCTTTTTAGAAAGAGAGAGGCTGAATATCTTTGACTGTGATGTGCTTTTAAAACACTGCTTCCCTTTTTCACAGGGCTTTAATAAGGGCAAGCATCACACCACAAAGTAAAAGGTCACTTATGACAAGAATGTAAATATGTGGTAAATCTCTAGCAAAGATATGCCTTGATGTTTGTTGGGGGAGTTCATTCCAGTCGAGCTTTCATAAGAGCAGAGAACCTTCAGCTGTTTGTTTACCAACGAATAAGAACTCTTCATGAATTTCATAGCATCACAGGATGTTAGGAGTTGGAAAGAACCTCAGGAGATCATAGAGTCCAAGCCCCCTGCCAGAGCAGGGCTACAGAATTCAGCACAGGTCACACAGGAACACATCCAGATGGGGCTTGAAAGTCTCCAGAGAAGGAGACTCCACAACCTCTCTGGGGAGCCTGTTCCAGTGCTCTGTGATCCTCACAGTGAAGAAGTTCCTCCTCATGTTGAGGTGGAACTTCCTGTGCTGTAGTTTCTATCCATTGCTCCTTGTCCTATCCCAGGGTGCAGCTGATCAGAGCCTGTCCCCTCCCTCTTGACCCCCAGCCCTCAGATGTTTATAAACATTTATTAAATCCCCTCTCAGTCTTCCTTCCTTGCTTTCTTTGCCTGCAGAAACACATACTGTCTGGGATTGCTTTAAGATGGTCATGGGGAGCTGGTCCAGATAGGTGGTGTGTTTTAGGGGGGAGATTGGGAAAAAGAAAGAAAAAAAGGAAAAAAAAAGGAAAAAGAAATAAAAAAAGCAAAAGCCAGAAAATGTAGGATTGCTGCAAGTGCTGTTTGGAGGCTTTGCTAGCAGAGCTGCACCCCTGTAATTGCTGCTGCTAAGACTCTGCAGTGGAAAACTGGCCCAGCACAGGAGCAAGGGCACAGGAGCTGCACAGCTCTGATCTCAGTGGCACTCCAGGGACTAATTACATGGATTGATAATTAATAGAACAAAACTAGCTTCAGCTGTCCATTTCCAGATTTAGGAGTCCCTGCCATTCTCTTAAAGTGATTTCCTCAAAGGCTTGGAAATGGATCTGAATCTGAGCTTAAACAAGGAGTGGGACTAAGAAAAGCATTACCCAAAAGTTAGAAAAATTCTTGGCCTAACTCTGACTGTTGGAAGATTTCTTTTGTGCTTGATTTAATTCATTCCTCTGTGCTTCTACAGAGGACTTTGTTTCTCTGTGCACATTGAATAACATCAGACTAGCTAAGAAAATGCCGTGAATGTTTAGGGGTGCAATTCATTTCTACAGCAGTTACTGGTTTTCTGCATTTTTGGTTCTATACTAAGACCTTTTTTTTTTTCTCTTTTTAGAAACACTTAAATCTAGGTCTCTTTTTCTCCCCCAGTTTTCTACTCTTCTATTTAAATAGCAGAGGTGTTGGTTTAAGGAGAAATGAGAGGTGCTGGGAGGGGCAGGCATCATGATTGAACTGTAGGCTCCAAACTGAAAAGACTTTTAAAAGTTGAGTGTTATTAAGAGCACATTTAATCAGGGCAAGTGACAAACAGTTTGTTGTAAGACACATAAATACTAGTGGGAAAGTAATTTCAGTGCCATGAAAAACAATCAACTCTTGCATATAAAGTAAATGGAAAAAAAGTAGCTCTGCACAGTACTGCTCCTGCCGTGTACCACAGTCATTTACAATTCCTTTCTTCCTGATCAGAATAGCCTTTTTTTTTTTTTTTTTTACCCACAGAGTGAAGCAGGAGCAGAAAAATCTTCGAAAAGCACAGTAATATGCAAAAACAGCCACAGGAGTTTCCTTTTTTTCTTTTCCTTCTTAGTTGGTCATATTTAATAATCATAAACCACCTTGTTTCTTAAGAGCCTGACCTTCTCTGTTAGCAAAGCTTGCACCTAAAAATCCTGCAAAGTTTCAATTTTCAAATGTCACAAAATATCAAATAGGTGCAGAAGATAAGAGGCAAGTCAATAAATGTTTGTGTTCTTCTCTGGATGCTCTTTTGTATTTCATTTTGGATGGAGGAAAAAAACAAACACACATGAAAAAAACCCAAACCCCAACAACAAAGCCCAAAACATGAAAAATAACCCAAAATTTACTCTGTCCTCCAAATAAAAGCAAGAAAGAGAGCAGAGCCTGGGGTAAGAGTCAGTTAAAATATTGATTACAGTGCATAGCAATTTGTTGAAAAATAAATAAATAAAGCCCAGATGCCTGCAGCCTGTTTAGGAGAAAGCATCCTGTTTCCTATGGTGGGAAGAAGTATAATTAAAAAGCTATCAACGGTCTGGGATTGTCAAAAGTACTTTGTCACCTGAAGCACATTCCTTGTAATTATCTTTTGGGCTTTAAGCTAGATCACCATTAACCTCCAAAGAAGAAGGGTTACTATGCTTTCTGGTGTGAGAAATTGTATCATCATGTAAATTAAACCCTGTTAGGTAGTCAAATTGGATTTGGGAAACGATTGAGTATTAAACCTAGTCATGTATATTATCCACTGACACAAAGCATGAAATGCTAAGAGGGAAAGAAACAGAGAATTGGAGGATTTTTTCTCCTTAAAAGTGTCAACATCCTTCGGAGAAAAAATATTGAGTTTATATTTATAAACTCAATATTTATATGTAGATACATTTTGATTATGTGATAATTACTATCTTTTTAATTTCATAGAATCCTAGAATGGCTCAGGTTGGAAGGGACCTCAGAGCTCATCTCCTCCAACCATGGGCACAGACACCTCTCAACCAGACTCAGCTGCTCAAGGCCTCATCCAACCTGGCCTGCAACACCCCCAGGCAGGAGGCAGCCACAGCCTCCCTGGGCAGCCTGTGCCAGAGTCTCACCACCCTCCTGCTCAAGAACTTCTTCCTCAGCTCCACTCTAACCCTGCTCTGCCTCAGCTTCAAACCATTGCCCCTTGGCCTGTCTCTAGACACTCTCATGAAATGTCCCTCTGCAGCCTTCCTGCAGGATCCCTTCAGGTCCTGGCAGGCAGCTATGTTCCAGAAAATGAGACAACTGAGATATAATACAACAATACTCACAATCACACTTAGCTGTTACTGAGGATCTCAAACCCTGACACATCCACCAGGACTGGCTGGCAATGATTCCTTCTACCTATATGAATCCAGTATCCCAAATTTCCTACTCTGGCAATAGTGCCTGGGTAAAAGGCAACTTCATTCATCTCTGCAAGTTAGTCTGCCTGGTGTGGAACACATGGAAAAGTTTTAACCAAATACTGAAAAATTAATAATATTCTTACAGAACATAGAAGGTATTATTTAGGGAAAAAAAAGAAAGGAAACAAATGAATTTGTTTTTTACTGTAGTCAGAATATGCTTGAGGAATTTGTGGTTTGAATCCAAGGAGAATAAATGCCTTTTAAGTATGGATTTCTTTCTTGTTAGCTTTCCTGGCTGTATTTACAAAGGTGCAGTGTTTCAATAATCAGCATAAATTAAGGGTGGTTTCACCCTGCTTGATAACAAGGCAGGACGTGGCAGTGCTAGAGGTGAGCCTGCAAAGATGCCAAGGCTGTGGGCAGGCTTAGCAATTGCCTGCAGGGTTTTTAGATAGGACAGGCTGAGGGAGACTAGCAACATTTCAGGGTTTCAGAATTGCTTGTGGTGGCAGTCTTGTTTTTTGTCCTGTTTCATGCCATCCCCATGTTTGCTGCCAGCTCACTGAAATACTGTAAACTCTTCCAGAAATCTCAGCCTCCTAAGAAATGTCTCCAGGTACCAAGTTCAAATGGGGTGATAAGAGCTCAACATGTCCATCAGAAGCTCACAGGATGTTAGGGGTTGGAAGGGACCTCTGGAGATCATTGAGTCCAAGCCCCCTGCCAGAGCAGGACCATAGAATCTAGTGCAGGTCACTTAGGAACACATCTGGACAGGTCTTGAAAGTGTCTAGAGGAGGAGACTCCACAGCCTTTCTGGGGAGCCTGTTCCAGTGCTCTGTGACCTTTACAGTAAAGAAGGTCCTCCTCATGTTGAGGTGGAACTTCCTGTGCTGTAGTTTATATCCATGATTTTTTTTTTCAGCAACAGGACAAGAGGTAAGGGGCACAAACTTTCCCCTTATGGATATAGGAAGTTCCATCTAAACATGAGAATGGATTTCCTTATACTGAAGGTGATGGAGCAGCAGAACAGGCTGCGCAGAGGGGTTGTGGAGTTTCCTTTGGAGTCATTCAAAGCCTGCCTGGATGCCATCCTGTGCAAACGGCTCTAGGTGAACCTGCTGTTGTGGCAAGGGGGTTGGAGTGGATGAGCTCCAGAGGGCCCTTCCAGCACCTATCCTTCTGTGGTTCTGCGATCGGCTCTCCCATCTCAGCACTGAGTGGCCACGCTTGGCTCTGTGGCTAACATGCTGTTTGGACCCAACACAGTGTGGACAACAAGCCCTTTCCAGCTATGCCTAACAAGGCTCTGGGTTGACAGCAGCCTTGAAAATAGAATTTCCTCCCTTTGACAAAAGGAGAACGTTGAACTACAGTGAATGGTGAGGGAGAAACAGGAGCGAAACCCAGAGCTTTTCAAATTGCTTGACACTCATTTCCATCATTAAGGAGCACAGGCTGCTTTGTAGTTGCTAAATTAATTTGCCAACAATCTCCAAAGCTTTCTGAGGGCTTAAGTATTTTTGCTTTTTAAAATTATTTAATTATTTTTAAAAAATTATGAAGAGAACTTTTTTTGTTTAAAAAAAAAAAGAGAGAAAAAAGTTCTGCCAAATTCCTGCATGCTGACAATGAGCTGTATCCAACATTTATAGCCTTGCTGCTTTCAAGTTGTGGGAAGTGGGTAATTGAAGTGGTGTGCAGGATAAATGGGAACATCCATTGGTTCCATATAAACCTTTTTAGAAGCCTCAGAACGGAAAGTTGGGGCAGGCTGATATGAATTGCAAAAGGACGCAATTAATTTGTACATGAAAGAAGATTTTTAGTGTGCCATTAGCCTCTGTAACAGCCAAAAATAAAAAGGCAATCATGTATAACCTTGCCAAAAGTGTGACAAACTGCTTGTCGTGGAAAAGGGGGTTGTGTTTTAAGCAAATGCATAATGTTTGTATAAAAATGTGGCTGTTAACTCTTTCTGGCTGCCAAGGAAATTAGGTTTTAGAAATCCTATCTGAAGGGGGACTACAGGAAAGCTGGGGAGGGACTTTTTAGGGTGTCAGGTAGTGATAGGACTTGGGAGAATCAAGCAAAATTAGAAGTGGGTAGATTCAGATTGGATGTCAGGATGAAATTCTTCCCCATCAGGGTGGTGAGACACTGGCACAGGTTGCCCAGGGGGGTGGTGGAAGCCTCATCCCTGGAGGTTTTTGCAGCCAGGCTGGATGTGGCTGTGAGCAACCTGCTGTAGTGTGAGGTGTCCCTGCCCATGGCAGGGGGGTTGGAACTGGATGATCCTTGAGGTCCCTTCCAACCCTGACAATTCTGTGATTCTATGAAATGATCATTTCTGAGTCACATCATAGCATCATAGGCTCACAGGATGTTAGGGGTTGAAAGGGACCTCTGGAGATCTTCAAGTCCAATCCCCCTGCCAGAGCAGGACCGTAGAATCCAGTGTAGGTCACATAGGAACACATCCAGACAGGGCTGGAAAGTCTCTAGAGGAGTAGGCTCCACAACCTCTCTGTGGAGCCTGTTCCAGTGCTCTGTGACCCTTACTGTGGAGAAGTTCTTCCAAAAAAAATCAAAAGCATCTGCTAGAGCCAGTGGCAGTGCCTCTGCTGTTTGGAAGACTTCTGAATTTTCACCAAACTGATTTGATCTCATTTTCATTGTCTCCTTGCTCCTTTTCCTATTTTATATTATTGGAAGCATCAGGTAAAAAAGTCAGGAGGAAATTGTAGATCTTTGTCCCTCCCATGGGCAGGAACACCCCCCTCCAGTCCAGGTTGCTCAAGGCTTCATCCAACCCAGCCTTGAACACTTGCCCCCTTCCTGGGTAACCAGTGTCTCCCCACCCTCACTCTGAAGAATTTCTTCCTAATCTCCAGTCTCAATCTGCCTTCCTCAAGCTTCAATCCTTTCCCCCTCATCCTATCACTACAAGCCCTTGTGAAGTGTTTCTCCCCAGCTTTATTGTAGGCCTCCTCCAGATCCTGGAAGGTTGCTCTAAGGTCTCCCCAGAGCTTTCTGTTCTCCAGCCTGAGCAGCCCCAACTCTCTCAGCCTGTCCCCATAGGGGAGGTTCTCCAGCCCTGTTATGATCTTCATGACCTCTGGACCTGCTCCAACAGTTCCATGTCCTTCTTGTGCTGGGGCAGCAGAATTGGATGCAGTGTTCCAGGTGGGGGTCTCAGCAGAGTGGAGGGTCAGAGTCCCCTCTCTTGCCCTGCTGGTCACACTGCTTTTGCTGCAGCCCTGCACACGGCTGCCTGCTGGGCTAAATTGATGATTGTTGGGGAAATTGATGCTTGCCTGTGATACCACTTTAGTCTGCCATACTGTACATCCATACATCTCTTTAGGTTGATCATACTAATTATGTTCTGGGTTTGCCTTTCTCTTTTCTTCTTTGGTGGTGTCAATGTGTAGAGAAGAGGACTGATGAGAGACTTGCAGCTGGTGCCTGCTGTGTAGCAGAGAATCTGTTTCTCACCATCACACCCATTTTTTTTGCTTCTTCCTCTGTGATCCTTCTTTGCCATTCCTGATGAATTTCTCCACTCTGCTGTGTTTTATTTCTCTCATTTTTCCTCCCTCCTCTGGATAAGTGCTGCCTTCTTCAGGCTCTCACACTTTCTGGGTTTCTGCACCACTCCAGGCTGTGCTGAGCCCCGAGCACCATTTCTTTAATCCTGCTCTTCACTGCGGTCCGTTCTCGTTGCAGCCATGGCACAGATTTTGAGTTTCAGCTTTGCAAGAACTCTCATTTTCTGGCACTTTTCCAACTGTGGAAAATGCCCCTTTTGATGAGCCAGCCATTGTAATTAAGGACAATTACAGCCCCATTAAGGGTTCCTGCTATACAGTGGCTACCTATCTATGGTGCTTAACCCCACAAAGGGACTGCATGGCAAGGACAAAGACCTACAACCTCATCTAACATTGAAGGCAGCCCTTGTATGGGCAGGGGCTTGGACCTCCTGAGGTCCTTCCAACCTGAACTGGTTCCAAACAAAAAAAGAATATTTCCCCCCCCCAAGAATTGATTAAAGAGATGTGTAAGACTCCCTAAGGATGCATGAAGCATGTCCTCTTCTTCCCCATCTGGATTGTTGCACTTCATTTTGTCTCCCAAAGAATCCACACTTGAAAGCACAGCCAGGGTGATAGGCTGCTTTCCAAAAGAGCTAAAGAAATGTCAAGTTCCAATTAGTCTGAAACTTCTTGATTATTTGTTTTTATTTGCTTCTGCTTTATGTTCTGAAATATGGAAAATTAACAATGGAATTGCATACAGAAGAACAATAATACTTGTGAATTTTACCTGAATGATTCTTTCCAGGCCATTATAAATTTTCTTGGTGTATTTATTTAGGAATTAAAAAAAAAAAGAAAAAAGAAAAAAGCGAAGTGAAGGATGGTACCATTTGCACAATAAGTTTTGAGAAGAAATGTGGAAAGGCAAAGAGTCAGACTCACCCTGGCATAATTTGATCAGTTTGGGTGAAGTTGCACCAGGGACTAATTTGGCCCAAGAAGTTGGTAATCATGTACCACAGCTGTTACAGTGTTTGAAGGCAATGGTCCATAATAGCAGAAGAAACAATATTGGGCCCCAAAGGACCTATCAAGTGAACGAGATGTTAGAGATGTTAGAGTGCTTGTGGGTTTTTTTGCACAAACACTGAATCAATATGTGTTGTGAAATCCAAGTGTGCTGAAGAAAATGAGAGACTTTACTGGATCTGAACCTTTTAGATTAAACCTCCTGATGTGTGCTGTAGAGCAATGAGAGGGCATTTCAATAGCATCCCCAAACTGCCTGTACAGAAGTGGACACTTTCATACAAATTCAGGCACAAATCCAGCCTGGGTGCAGAGTGGGCTGAGAGCAGCTCTGAAGAAAGAGACTTGGGGGTGTTGGGTGCTGAGCAGCTCCCCAGGAGCCAGCAGTGCCCTCATGCAGCCCAGCAGGCAGCTGTGTGCTGGGCTGCAGCCAGAGGAGTGTGGGCAGCAGGGCAGGAGAGGGGATTCTGCCCCTGGACTCTGCTCTGCTCAGACCTCACCTCCAATCCTGCCTCCAGTTCTGGTGTCCCCAGCAGAAGAAGGACACAGAGCTGTGGAGTGAGGCCAGAGGAGGACACAAAGATGATCCAAGGGCTGGAGCAGCTCTGCTCTGAGGCCAGGCTGAGGGAGCTGGGGGTGTGCAGCCTGGAGAAGAGCCCAGATGAGGACCTTAGAGCTGCCTGCCAGGACCTGAAGGGATCCTGCAGGAAGGCTGCAGAGGAACTTTTGCTGAGGGTGTCTAGAGACAGGCCAAGGGGGAATGGTTTGAAGCTGAGGCAGAGCAGGGTTAGAGTGGAGCTGAGGGAGAAGTTCTTGAGCAGGAGGGTGGCGAGACTCTGGCACAGGCTGCCCAGGGAGGCTGTGGCTGCCTCCTGCCTGGGGGTGTTGCAGGCCAGGTTGGATGAGACCTTGAGCAGCTGAGTCTGGTTGAGAGGTGTCCCTGGGCATGGTGGGGAGGTTGGAGGAGATGAGCTCTGAGGTCCCTTCCACCCTGAGCCATTCTGTGATTCTAGGATTCTATAACTCTGCAGATGACATTTCTGTTTCTTTACCAATAGTCCTAAAAACATTGAAATATTGTCTTCATGTATAGCTCAAAACCTTCCAAACTTTTCCCCTTAATAGAAATCCTTCATGTAAGGTCTGAAAATATCTCCCAATATTTATTGTGAGTAAATGTGTGTGAAAATCTACAGACATTGATGTACTTTGAAAACCAGTTGCAGAGTTTATCATTTGGAGCATAGAGGTCAGAGATGTATTAGAAAGAGAACAATTATGGTTTGTAGTCTGTGATTAAATATCAGAAGCATTAACCAGCCACAGCATTGCAGTCATAATATTAGAATAAAAATGACAGTTGCTGTTGTAAAAGGCTAATGAGGTGCTCTGTGTGTTAGGCTCTTCTGTAATTTGAAAGTCTGCTACAGACCTGCACACACTCATTCATTCCTCCCACTCCAAAAGAGAAGAGACTTCCCAAGTCTTTTGTATGCCCCAAGGTAAACATTAAGTCAAACCTGTGTCGTAATCCAGCCAAGCTCTGGATCAGTGGTGGCTCATTCCCAGCAAACCAGCTGCTCAAAATGGGCAGCTCAGTAGTTCTGGGCTTTTGGGTTTCCTTCACTGGGAAGTTGTAAGGGACAAAGATGATGAACCTCAAAAGAGGCTTTGGTTTCCTTACTGCTTCTAACTGACAGTGGAAAAAGCTTCCCAGGCAGCTTCAAGTACCCCAGCAGAGTGCATTTGCTTCTCTTGGTTACTCAGGAGGAAGGTGCTCTCTATTCTGAGGAGATGTCATGCATGTTCTCATTTCTTCACACTTTGGGCTTTGCTTTCCTGGTTGGTTTGGATTTTCTCAGCATTGCTTCTGAAAAGGCCACGTGAGCCTCAAATTCTGCTGCTGGTCTTGGCATCAGCTGCAGACTTCTCCATTGTTGCTGGTTTGCTGCGTGTGTGTTTTGTTTAGATTAAAAGGCAAAGAACATTCATTCAGGGCTTAGGCAGTTTAGCATAATTAATTGTACAGTACAAATAATTTAATTAAGTTTAAACGTGGTGAAATTAAAGGCCTCACAAACCAGGGGCACTGGTTTTGTACTGCCAGGGATAAACCCTTCATCTTCACTGGAGGTATTTTTTCTCCACTGTACTCAGTGCAAGGAAATTCCAGGGAATGGGAACAGTCCAAAAAAAAAAACCCAAGCCCTGGTGAGGGCCTCCTGCACCTGTAAGAAGGGATTCAATGCTCTTTCTGTAAGACAAGTGATTCCCCTTGGCTTTTGGATGGCTGTTGCAATGAAAAGGCTGAAATGTTTCATGTCTCTCTTTGGGCCTTCAATCCCTCTCCTGGAGAGGTTGTTCTTTGCCCCCCATAGCAATGCCTCTTCTAAGAGTGTGCTGCAGAAAATGGCCTGCAAGTGTCTGTCATCCCCATGGGGTCTCCAGATGACTATGATTTCTTCATTACTCTTTCCATAATTGGATGTCAATCAGTGACTTAAAAATAAAGTCTTCATCAAGTTACCAGTCCCTTGGGCTCAAGAGCCTCTCAACACCTCAACCATTATTATCTAATTTATTGTACAGATAAAAATGAAGTGCTGCTATCAGGTAACCCTGGGGAGAGGGAGCAAATGAGCTCCTGTGTGCTGGGAGGTCTTGGAGACCAGTCCAGAGGGACCACAGTCTGTCCTCCAAGGGGCCTGACCTTAAACCAACTTATTCCTCTCAGCTTGGTGAATGTTTTCACCTACATAGTACAAACACTTCTAGATTTGCCTAGCAATGCATATTTCTGCCTTTTAGCTCTTCAAGTAAAAGGTTAAGGAGGGAAATATCTGCCAGCTAAGGTCTTTTCAACTGATTTTCCACGGCAGAGTCCAGCTGAAAGATTTTTGTATTGACAGCTGGTGAGACGGTCATAGAAATGACATCTGCCCATTAAAAAGATTCCTCTTACTCTTCCTTGTCCCCAGGGATTTCAATATTGCAAATCATTTTCATGAGGGATGTAACCTTAGATCAAGTTATGTGAAAATATATCACTGCCATCAAGTGAAATAATCACAGTGTGGCGCAGGAATATTAAGCCAACTGCCTTCCTGCATGGTGTGCAGAGGAGCTTTCTGAGCCTTTCCTCTGAGTGTCTTGGATTGTTATTTCCTGTTGTGACACCTGTAATTGTATATAGCAATCTAGATTTTAGAGCCCTGACAAGGCTGCTCTGGGTTCCACAGCGTACAGAAATCCATCACGGCGCATGAGCTAGGGTTTAAATTGATGGTGCCACACCAAGCACTGAAATAAAAGCACAGCAGCACTTATCCTTGTAGGCTAATAGCAGCAAATGATTTTATGAGTCATTAGTTCAGATCCTATAGTCCTACCCATTTTAAAGCATTTCCAGATTAATGCTTTTTTGTCTGTGATAGGATATTAATCGTCTGCTGAAAAGTGTGCAGCTGCCAGCGGTGCATCACAGCAACACTGGAGTGATGGGAGGGAGTTGGTAGTATGGCAATAACTGATTCATTGCTCTGGTTTGGTAACTGGTGCTTTCTCAAGAGACCATCTCCCAACAGCTGGATTCACAGAGTCATAGAATGGCTCAGGTTGGAAGGGACCTCAGAGCTCATCTACTCCAACCTCCCCACCACAGGCAGGGACACCTCTCATGGCCTTCTTTATGTAATTCAGTTCAGAACATCCTTGTGGCACTGGTGCTGTTTCTTCTCTTTAATACAGATACCACTTCTGAGCATGGATTTCCTGCTGCTGAGCAGTTGTGAGACGTGGGACCAACCCCCCTCAGATTTTATACCCCCGAAGTGGCAGGAGAGTCACCTTGCTGAAGCGGCAATCCAGCAGGAAAATGGTGTTTCAGTTTTCAGTTCAGCTATTGCATGGTCTGTAGCTGCTCCTCTCCCTCCTAACTGCAAGGCAACAGGGACAGCTGGATTTTACCTGTACCTGGTGGATGGGAGCTGGAGAGGGATGGGATGCAGATGGGTTTTGCTGCAGCAGGTCGTACGTTTCACTCTTGTGTTCTCTCCAAAATGGAGCCATTCCTTTCTGACCATATTGAAGACTTTCTGCATGTGACACAGCAGAGAAATGCTGAGAGGTGTTTTGTTGTCTGAGAGTAAACAAGACCACAGATTGTCTTTTTTTGTGTGGAGGAAGCATCATCTTAGACCTCTGCTCTTAAGACTTATCTCTTTATGCAAAGATGGATATATTTTTTTGCTGTACAGTATCTAGTCTAGCTGATTGCTTAGGGCTGGGTGATCCGTTGGACCGGATGATCTTGGAGGTCTCTTCCAACCTGGTTGATTCTATGATTCTATGTATTTAACATGCTATTTTTTAATCAGTTCAGTGATTTTTTTCCCAGTATTCCTCTAAACACCATGTGGCAAATGTCACCAGAGGTTTGCAGCACTTAGCTCTGTCCAATACGAGCTCTATGGTATCGGTGAATCCTGGTCCTGCTTGAAGTATTGAGCTGTTATTTCCTGCCTCTTCATCTCTCAAAATGCTGTGGCAAGTGCTTGCTCTGAGCACAGTTATTCACAACTAATGTTTGTTGATCATGACATGATCTCTGCATGATGTGTAGGGATCTGCTCTAAGGACAAAAGGCAGCACAAGAAGGACTTTGTGTTGGGATGCTGGAGGTTCATTGCCCAGCTTTGAAAGCTGCAGGTCCACTTCCTTCCAGGATGCCAGTTGCAAGATAAAGGGTGACAGCTGGAAAATCAATATTTATCACACTTGTACTTTACTTTTTCCTGCAGCTGAAGAGGGTAGCTGGGTGTCTTCCAAAACTCCTTCTAGCCTCCATCTGGAAGTTTTTTCTTGATCACACACACATAATCACAGAATTACCCAGGTTGGAACAGACCTCCAAGATCATCAAGTCCAACCGATCACCCAACCCTATCTAATCAACCAGACCATGGCACTAAGTGCCTCAGCCAGTCTCTTCATCCTCCAGGGATGCTGACCCCACCCCCTCTCTGGGCAGTCCATTCCCATGGGCAATCTCTCTTTCTGGGAAGACTTCTTCCTAAAATCAAGCCTAAACTTCCCCCTGCACAGCTTGAGACTGCGTCCTCTTGTTCTGGTGCTGGTTGCCTGGGAGAAGAGACCAAGCCCCACCTGGCTGCAACCTCCCTTCAGGTAGTTGTGGAGAGCAATGAGGTCACCCTGAGCCTCCTCTTCTCCAGGATAAACACCCCCAGCTCCCTCAGCTGCTCCTCATAGGACTGCACCCTGGCTGTGAAGGCTGCTCAGAGCTGTGTAGGTTTATCTGCTTCCCTGTATCAGGGACAGTGACCACAGGCTGCAGAAAGGGCAAACATCCTCCTGCATGCCTCAGGCTTTGTGTGAGCTTGTTTCAGATACAGACAATTACACACGATGATCAAAACTGTGCCAGTGGTTATTTTAAAGTAAATGAGTCTCAACTCCTACCTTTTGGCTTAATAGCTATTTAATATTAATGATGTGAAAGTGGTGAAATGGAGTTGGGTAGAAAAATCAAACCTGGTGTGTCTGCTCCTAGGCAGGCAGGCAGAACAGAGAGAACTGAAGAAGGGAAGGCTCTGGGAGACCTTAGAGCTGCCTGCCAGGACCTGAAGGGATCCTGCAGGAAGGCTGCAGAGGGCCTGTTCCTGAGGGAGTCTAGAGACAGGCAAAGGGGGAATGGTTTGAAGCTGAGGCAGAGCAGGGTTAGAGTGGAGCTGAGGAAGAAGTTCTTGAGTAGGAAGGTGGTGAGACTCTGGCACAGGCTGCCCAAGGAGGCTGTGGCTGCCTCCTGTCTGGGGGTGCTGAAGGCCAGGCTGAATGAGTCCTTGATCATCTGAGTGTAGTTGATAGGGCATGGTGGGGAGGTTGGAGGAGATGAACTCTTCCAAGCTAAGCCATTCTGTGATTCTATGATTCCATGAAGTGTTTCTCACCTCCCTGTCCTCCTGTCTAATTCAGAGTTCCTGGCCTTTGGAGGAGCCTCTCTGCTCTCCACTGAGTATACATAGCCAAGGAGCTCAGGCTCTACATCTTAACAATTTGGACACTGATGGTGTGATGTCATGTCTTTAACAGTGGAAAAAGAAAAAAAACCCACAACACAAAATCCGTGGATCCTTGGCTACTTAATTAGCTTGTTTTATTGTGCTGTTGAATCCAGGAGGAACAAAGGTTAGTAGTAACAGTGTAAGATAAGGACCTGGAGTGCTGGAGGGCTGGAGGGCTCTCACTTGAAAGAGAGGTACTTTTTGTAACCATAACTTCTTGGAAAGTGCTGCAGTTTTGATGTTGTTACTGCTGCATTCAATTTGCTTCTCCTTCTCCAGTGAGTAATAAATGGTGTTGAATCTATTTTCTCCTGTATCCCAGACAAGAGCCTGACATCCATCTAGATACCTCATTTGAAGGGATAGTTAGAATCAGAACTTTGTTGGGGTTTTGTCTGTTGGTTTTTGGTTTTGTGGTTTTTTTTTACCTTTCTCTCCTGTTGTTCTACTGTATTCTAAATTCATAGGCTAGGGTGTCTGCTTTACAGGACTAAAAAGAGTAGAAGCCTGTGCATTTTCCAGCCATCAGTAAATAAAACATGCAGGCTTGCCTGCAGTTTAGAGTCACAGCATGGAAAGTTGCCGTATATTAAGAGATGCAAAAGGCATCTTGTGCTCTTGCCGTGTTAAGGCTTGGTTAGTAGGTAGGTAGCCAGGTAATGCCATCTTTAGATCATGTTACCAGATGCATTATTCAGTCACTGCACCTTGAGCACACAGAGGCTGACACTGGTAGATCCTGAACCTGCTGTGAAGGTTGCAGCAGAGTTCTCTCTATCCTTCTGTGCCTCCCTGTGTTTTAAATAAGCTGTAGGAATGAAAGAGGGAAGAAATGCAAGAGCAGGAGATGTTGAGGATGCCTGCCTAAATCTGGTAGGAGGGTTAGGTGTTGCATCCAGCATAGATTTTTATGTAGGAGGCTCCTGCAGGGCAATGTGAGCCACATTGTTGCTGGAGGAAGGGGTTTTGTGTTTTCTTTGTCCCTCAGTCAAGGTGAGTCATGGTGGAATCTCTTGTCACACAAATTAGAGTAACCCATCGACTTCATCAGCACTACCAGGACTTCCACCAGCTGAGGATCAGTCCCCAGACCCTTCCAGAGGTTAGCAAGGGTACTGCATACCTGAGTCAGCCTTCTCCGCCTAGTTGCCTTAATCAGTTTCTGAACACTGTGCTCAAACATACTATGATATTCATCAATCCCCCCTCCCAAGTAAGCAAGAAAAAATTCAGGAAGGTTTTTGTGTCGTTACTGATGGTGGTAATGGAGTGAGATTGATGGGTTGCACTGAAATCCTCACGGTAGCAATGAAATGCGTCGGAAAGGAAAACGGCTTTAGTGCAGAGCTATGCAAGAATGTTTAAAGGTGTTCTGCTGAAATGTGGGGAATTAGGAATATTGGGAAGAAGTGTGAGTGGAAACACATGTGTAAACTTGTTATTAAGCTTTAATTTACTAAACTTACCAAAAAAAACAAACTGCATTTTTGCAGGTGCAGCCCTTTTGGAGTTCAGTGCTTGCAATAAAAAACCCCCGAAAACTGGTAGCTCTGTAACACACAACGGCCTTTCCAAGAGGTAGTTAAAGGCTTTATCAGTAAATGTAAAAAATGGGGTTGCTTAGAAGTACTCATAGTGAACAGCATGCACACAGATGCTTTTGTAGAAGGCAAATTAGTTTCCATGTAGCTAAAAATGAGAAAGGCACAAAGTGCAGGAGCAAAGTAAATGAGCTTTTAGGTCCTGCAGAATGATGGTGGCAAAAGAAAGGTCCAGCAGTGTGATTTGGCTCCACAGATTAATGAACAAGGGTGTGGAGAATGTGTGCAACCATTAGACAAGGTCCCTATGGCTGGTCCACAAGTGACCACTGCACAACTGTCCAGTTTGCCTTTCTTTAATCACTAAAAGCAAGAGAATTTTGTATACAGTAGGAAAAAATCTTGTCTTTAAGGGATGGAAGGCACAGACACTAAATCCCAGCAAACATCACTCCCCAAACTAACCTGCCACTTTCATCTGAAAAACAGCTTTTCACCTTGAAAAATATTTTTTGATCTTGATCACACTCAGTCCAGCTGTCTTGTGTGGTCATCAAGATCAAACTGTCAGGGACTTCCATGTAAGAGGCCACTCAAGGCTATCAAGTCAGCTTGAGCCAAATCCGAACAATCACAGCAAATCCAGCTTCTGAGTCTTGTCTCTAAAACTTTAATTTCTGCCTCCAAGATCATATCTGCTCTATCTTTTTTTTTTTTTTTTCTCCAGGAATGTATCAGGCTTCCTTTGCAATCAATTTGCCCACACTGGCTTCTTTGGGAGGTGTGCAAATTGTCAGAAAGCTCCTAAATTCCAGTCTAAATTTATTCATGAACAATTTATAGCCCCTCGGTCTTGTAGGAGCCTCAGCCTTTAAAGTTAAATAATTCTTCTTCCTCCCTGCTGTTTACTTCCAAATGTATCTATAAAGAATAATTGTATCCCCTCTCAGACTTCATTCTGCTAGGCTAAACAGACCAAGCTCTTTTTAATTTCCTCCTCCTTAATCATCCTACCAGGATTTAGCTGTGCTGTTTCAAACCCAGGCATGTAGAATGGCTCACAGGATTCTGCTTTGCATCCCTCTCATGCTGTGCGTGGCAGTCTTGACTCTGACTTACCTGCATGAGGTAGCTGTCATTAAATGCTATAAACAAGAGAATGTACTGGCAAATGAACCTCTTCTCCAAATCAGGAATTATCCATTTGGTGGGAGCTCCTGTTACAGCCTAATTGCTTGGGTTGGGCTCAAGCGTTCACATTCAGCATGCAAAACCTTCAGAGAACTCTGATTTCTCAAACCAGGTTTATTGTTTTCTGTTCAAGAAAGAGAGATGCATGTTTTAGGTTGAACCATAGCTGCTCTAAGCAGGCTTCCACTTGCTATAAACAGAATAAAAAGTCATGAGCTGTCCTCCCTAATTCCATCAGCTGTGGCATTAGACAAGTTCTTCAGCATGTGCTGACATCCATGAGCTTCCCATTCCAACTCCTGACATTCTGTGACACTGTGATTCAGGGAAGTGTAGCTCATTTCACAGTTTAAGCTCCTTTTGACACCTCTCCTGCTTCATCACATTAATTGAAATACAATTTTTCACTAATTGGATGATTAGCCAGCATTCACTGTAGGTCCCCCTTTGACTTGTGAGGTTTTTCAGCCAGAGAAGGGAACTCATCCTTTACCTTGTTCCAGACAGTGTAAATATTTGTGCCTGAGTATTAAAATCTCATCTGTCAGATATGGTGCAGAACATCAGAAAAACAAACCCACCAGACTCATGAATCTCCTTCTGTGATCTCATTTTGAGATCATTAGGTGACCTGCCAGCCAGCTGGGTGGCCACTCAGTGATCTTACAATTTTCCAACTGCTCTTGGAAGCCCAAGCAGGTGCGGGGTGAATCTGTCTAGCAGCAGCGTGGATGCCATCCCCAGGTCGGTCTGCCTGCCCTGCCCTGCCCAGCCTCTCCATCCCTGTATCTCTGCAGTTGGTAAATTACAGTTATCTGTCCCCTGGCAGGGACCAGGAACCTTGCTTATTAAGAATTAGAAAGAGCAGGGAATTGTTACAGGCAGGCAGTAGAAGAGCTGAGATGATAACTCATGGTCTCTTCTCCTGCACCTCGGTGCTCTTTGTGCCAAAGCTGAGGGTATTGTGGTGCATGGCCCTCGGGGCAAACACGTGGCAGCTTATCAGTGCCTGCAGAAGCACATTGCAGAGCTCCAGAATTAATGACACTCCTCCAGGACACGTGGCAGGTCTATATATAAGTGTCTGCAGACTTCCAGCCCTCTGCATTAACCTCTGGCCATGCATCTTCCCAGGGCTCCATTCTGGCTGAAGTGAGAGCGTGAACGGGTGACCTCTGGGGTGAAAAGAGTGAGTTGATGTCTCCTTCATGGCAGATCAGGCTCAACCATGTTGGAGGTGTGATTGGCTGCCTGCCCCCATGTGCCAGGCTCAGGGGGACACTGGAGCACAGGGTGGGAGGGAACCTCCTGTGGACAGCCACAAGGTCTCCCACGGGATGGCGATAGTAGGTGGCTGAGTAAAGAGGTGGTGCAGAAACATGAGGTTATCCTGCCAAATAAATGAGATTATTCCCCTTTTCCTCTGTTAGGGATGGACACTGACTCAAGCTCTGCTTTGTGTTCACAGTCACAAAGTGATCTGGGTTTTCAGAAGGTGGGGGCTGTTATGTCAGAAAGATAATCTAAGCCTTTAGCATTTCATACTGGACCCATACACCTCAGTTAATACCAAGACAGTATTGAACCAGTGAGAGGCCACAGCAGATTGGCCTGTCCTGGACTGTCCACTGCTGGAAGAAGAGACATTTTCAGCATCTAACCAGGGTTCTCTCTCTTAATGGACAGCACCAGTAAGGCTAGTGGCCACTTGTGTGTCTTCCCCTCTCTCTCTGCTGTCTCCAGCATCGATGAAAGGATGCTCACTAATTTCAGCAGGCTTCAGCTCTTGTCTGAAATGATCTGAAAGCAACCAGCTGACTGTAATCCTTTTGTAGTAGATGCTGTATAGAAATGGAACCCACTCAGGGTTATGAAGTCCCCCCTTAGTGACAATTCAGGAGCTGAACAGAAGGTGCAAGTGAGGGTGCTTCCTCAATCGGTGAATTTCTGTTTGAATAAAGTTCATCATACAGTGCATGCCTCAGGAATGCCCAAAGCAGACATCTAAGAAGTGTGAATTTCACATAGGGCAATCAGACCAGTTTGGGTGCTGCACACCTCAATGGAATGTGTCTTGAAAAGAGCTAGTGGATTGTCAAGATTGGAAGTAGTGCTTCTGCCAGCACCCAGGTGTTGACAGAGCACTTCTGTTCCATGTGCTCTTAATGATGTGCTGCTGGAGAGCCTGCAGATGTCCCTGGATGTCAGGATGTTTTCCCACCTCTCATCAAACTGCATGCTGGACTTCTTCCCCAGTGTTTGTGAGTTTACTGGTTCAGGGCACTTTGCTTTTCCATCATATGCTGAAAACTTGACATTTGAAGACATTAGATGTCATCCCATTTGCTAGAAATGTGGGTTAGAAGGGTGTTGAATAAATATGAGGGGGATTAGGTGGTTGAGCAAAGGCAGTTAGAAAGTTCCCTGTAAGAACACAAGAGATGGAAATCATCTTCTTCCAAGCTAACCCTGGAGGCTACCCATCTTGATTCACTTGCTGGGTGCAGTGAATCTGTAGTGTGCCACTGTGGTGTGTGCAGAAGAGGACAGCTACTGCAGGTAGAGATGGCATTTATTGAAGAACAGTAGAATGTAGGTTTCCACATCCCCCACCTCCCCCAGAGATCATAACTGCAGTCCCTGGCAAAGGCAAGCTGGAAGCAGGCTGCCCAGGGGGGTTGTGGAGCCTCCCTCCCTGGAGGTATTCAAAACTTCCCTGGATGTGTTCCTGGGTGACCTGCCCTGGGTGAACCTGCTCTGGTAGTGGGGTAGGACTGGATGAGCTTTTGAGGTCCTTTCCAGCCCCTAACATTCTGTGATTCTGTGAACTCCCCACAGACGCCTGCAGATGGTTGTGTGATTTATATACCTGAAGGCTCCCTTGTGGAACCACAATGGGGAGAAAAATCTACAGGAAAGGGTATATACATTGAGTGCCACAGCCCTCAGGCTGGCAGCAGCCTTTGGGAGGGTGTTTTTTTTGAAAGCCCATAATGGCAGAGTGAGTTCTCAGCACAGCTACACTGATTATATGGAAGCATAGCCTCCTTTGGCTGCAAATTCACTGCTATTAGATGGATTTTTAGTCAGGTCTTATGTGAGTCTCAAAGAGTGACAACCAAAATACTAGAGCAGTTAGGTTTGCTTTTCTATTATCAGTGACAACTTTCTCCTGAATATTGAAAGAAGTCTGCATTTTCCACTGGAAACTCCTGGATGGAAGACATCAGATAGCAGGGGCTGGTGCGTGTGGAAGAGGACAGCCTGCCAGGGGAGGAAAATGAGGTCACCAAATACCAGCTCTTGATCTTTAAGGGATTCTTCTCCTACCCAAATGCTGTCATTGCCTCCCTTTTGCCACCAGCCCTGTGTTTAGTTCCATATCATTGCCTGCAAGGCTTACTTAAAGCAATTCTCTGCTTTTCTCTGTAGAGCTCCTGCCCTATTAGACTGTCACACTCAGGTCCTTTCCTCACACTTGGTGTGGTATTTACAGCATCCTGACAAACAGCCACACGTCAGTGTGCTGCAGGTGCTGGCTGTGGCACTGATCATCATCATTTTGATGTCATGGTGTGCAGCTTTAACCTTTTGTTGTGCCCATCTGTTGTGTCTGCCTCACCTTCTGCTGGGGTTCTGAAATGGTTGTGGGGATTGTGCCTGGGATCGCTGTTTGTACAGCATTTAGGACACTCCAGTCCTAATCCCAAACCAGAGCTTTTAATTGCTGCTGCAGTGCAAATACATTGAGAGGGGCAGGCCAGCTGTTAGGAAGATGAAAGCTAGCTTTTGACTGTCTTCCTCTGTGCCAATGCCCTTCACTTAAGGAAGAGAAACACTATTTATGTGCCCTCCCTTGCCCTCCCTGCTCTCCAGTGATTCAGCTCTGTGGGCTTTTACCTACTTATCTCTACCATTCAGGTTATTCACAGAATCATGAAATGGTTTGGGCTGGACCTTTAAAGGTCATCTAGTCCAACCTCCCTGCAGTGAGCAAGGACATCTCCAGCTAGATCAGGTAGCTCAGAGGCCTTTCCAGCCTGAGCTTGAAAGGTTCCGGGGATGGGGCTCCGTAGTTTATTTCTGGTACCATACATTGTGCAATGATCCCTCCAAAGCAAGGGGCAGAGCTGAGATGAGGGGTGCTTCACTCATGACTGAGGAGACTCCTTAGATACCACTTTGGGGTCCTTGTCCTAACTTTTCCTCTTTGCAAGCCCTATGGAAGTGTCATGGGCAGGCACAGCTGTGGAGCACCTATTACAAGAAGGATTTGGAAGTGCTGGAAGGTGTCCAGAGAAGGGCCACAAGGATGATCAGAGGGCTGGAGCATCTCTGCTGTGAAGACAGACTGAAAGAGTTGGGGTTGGTCAGTCTGGAGAAGAGAAGGCTGTGAGGTGACCTTCTTGTGGCCTTCCAGTATCTGAAGGGGGCTACAAGAAAGCTGGGGAAGGACTTTTTAGGGTGTTGGGTAGTTATAGGATTAGGGGGAATGGAGCAAAACTAGAAATGGGGAGATTCAGATTGGATGTCAGGAAGAAATTCTTCCCCATGAGGGTGGTGAGAGACTGGCACAGGTTGCCCAGGGAGGTGGTGGAAGCCTCATCCCTGGAGGTTTTTGCAACCAGGCTGGATGTGGCTGTGAGCAACCTGCTGTAGTGTGAGGTGTCCCTGCCCATGGCAGGGGGGCTGGAACTGGATGAACCTTGAGGTCTCTTCCAACCCTAACAGTTCTATGATTCTATGATGATGGTGATGATGGGTAAAGGATTCCTTTCCCATTGTGCATCTGTGAGTGCCTAGCAGCTGTTTTCTCCTGGGTTCTGAAGCACACTTTGCAGGCTACCATCATGTAGAAGGCAGGGTGGAAGGGCTGCTGTATTAAAAACTGATAGAATTGTCCCATGTAATTTCTTTATGCTTCTTAATGAACCTTCATCTCTTTCTGCTCATGTTAGAGGGGTAAAACAGTAGTGGAAGTTGAGATATGTAGAAAAGCTTTGTCAAAAGCCAGTCTTCCATGAAATAGAATCTCAATTTTACAGAAAAAAAAGAAAGACCCACTAATAAATTACATTCCAAAATGTGGCTTCAAATAATGCATGAAGTCTAATTTACATAAAAACATGTCTGGGAGCCCTTAAGCTCTTCTTGTTCTGCAGTATGCCAGGACCTCGTTCAGAAAGGTGAACAAGAAGTTCCCTCTTGCAGTCTTCATGTGGGAAGCTGCTCATTTTCTTATGTTTTCTGTTGTGGTGAAACAGTTTTCCAAGCTTAGTCTGTTGACAGAGCAGTGCAGAGGATGCTTGGCAATGATGGATACAGATACACTTGGGCACATCCTCTCAGCACCTAGAAAATCTGGTGCACCTTTGGGATGGGGACCACACATGCAGGTTTGAGCCCTTAGAGAAAAGAACAGAAGCCTTTATTTTTTTTTTTTTCTCCAGAGGCATATTGTAGACAGCAGAAGTAAGTAATGATGCCAGCTGCTGCCAACGGTGATTAAGGGCTGTAGGAGAAGGCCTGTTAGGGAACTAATGGTGCTCCTCTGTGCTGGGAAGGGCTTCAGCCTGGTCTGTTCTCACCTGAGGTGTGCCTGGGGCAGGAGTCCTGCACGCAGGATAGCTCTGGGGGATCCCATCAGGCCTCCCAGGGGAAGAAAAGTGTCTGGTTTGAAGATGTGCAGGCAGTTCTGCTGAGGAGCAGCTTAGGACACAATGTCACAGATGTGAGGAAAGGTCACCGTGTCCCACGCTCAGAGGGGCTCTTGCTGGGCTTTCTGTTGAGCAGGGTTCCTCCTCATGGGCTCTGTGTTGAGCAGGGTTCCTCCGTGTGGAGTCTGTGTTGAGCAGGGTTCCTCCTCGTGGGCTCTGTGTTGAGCAGGGTTCCTCCGTGTGGAGTCTGTGTTGAGCAGGGTTCCTCCTCGTGGGCTCTGTGTTGAGCAGGGTTCCTCCTCATGGTCTCTCTGTTGAGCAGGGTTCCTCCTTGTGGTGTCTGTGTTGAGCAGGGTTCCTCCTCATGGTCTCTCTGTTGAGCAGGGTTCCTCCTCGTGGGCTCTGTGTTGAGCAGGGTTCCTCCTCATGGGCTCTCTGTTGAGCAGGGTTCCTCCTCATGGTGTCTGTGTTGAGCAGGGTTCCTCCTCGTGGTCTCTCTGTTGAGCAGGGTTCCTCCTCGTGGGCTCTGTGTTGAGCAGGGTTCCTCCTCATGGTGTCTGTGTTGAGCAGGGTTCCTCCTTGTGGGCTCTGTGTTGAGCAGGGTTCCTCCTCATGGTGTCTGTGTTGAGCAGGGTTCCTCCTCATGGGCTCTGTATTGAGCAGGGTTCCTCCTCATGGTGTCTGTGTTGAGCAGGGTTCCTCCTCATGGGCTCTGTATTGAGCAGGGTTCCTCCTCATGGTGTCTGTGTTGAGCAGGGTTCCTCCTTGTGGGCTCTGTGTTGAGCAGGGTTCCTCCTCATGGTGTCTGTGTTGAGCAGGGTTCCTCCTCATGGGCTCTGTATTGAGCAGGGTTCCTCCTCATGGTGTCTGTGTTGAGCAGGGTTCCTCCTCATGGGCTCTGTATTGAGCAGGGTTCCTCCTCGTGGTGTCTGTGTTGAGCAGGGTTCCTCCTCATGGTGTCTGTGTTGAGCAGGGTTCCTCCTCATGGGCTCTGTATTGAGCAGGGTTCCTGCTCATGGTGTCTGTGTTGAGCAGGGTTCCTCCTCGTGGTGTCTGTGTTGAGCAGGGTTCCTCCTCATGGTGTCTGTGTTGAGTAGGGTTCCTCCTCGTGGTGTCTGTGTTGAGCAGGGTTCCTCCTCATGGTGTCTGTGTTGAGTAGGGTTCCTCCTCATGGTGTCTGTGTTGAGCAGGGTTCCTCCTCGTGGGCTCTGTGTTGGGCAGGGTTCCTCCTCGTGGGCTCTGTGATGTGTGGATCTCACCAACGTCCTCAAATGTCTGCTCCCAGCCAAGTTTCCATCAGATCTCTATTTGATGATTAGGCTCTTTAGATGCTTCCCTTTCTCTCCCAGGACTTTCCCTCTCTTCCTCTCAGTTCTGCACATACTGCAAACCTATAACATTTGTTACTTGCAGGAATCAACAAACAAATTGTTTTCTTTATTTCTTCTTCATGGTTGTACCTTCTGGGGCAAGATGCTTTCAGAAAGAGGAGGGACAGCAGCTTAAGCTGGGAAATTCAGATGAAACCTCAAATGAATCAATATTCAGTCCTGATATCAGGGATTTTTTAATCCTCCCTTAGCCTAACATCTCCCCAAAACAGCCTTATGGGAAAGCAGGCCAGGAAGAAAGAAGCTTATGACAGCAACTTACAGGTTTTCTCCAAAGGTTAATGAATTGCAATTAATTGTGAAGTACTGCAGCAATGAACAGTAGCTTTGAATTTGATAATGAAAACCAAAACAAAAGAAAAAAAAGAGAAAAAAAAAAGGACACAAGGAAAAACTCATATGGAACAATCCTGAGCTTGCAGATGTTGGGTGTTTTTTTTTTCCTCCTCTCTTGGTAGGTTCAGTTTGCAAACTTAACTCAGACAATTTACAAATATAATTACAGCAGAGAATTAATTTAGGGGTGTGCAGTGTGGTGGAAAGAACAAAATGCTTGCATTAGGAAAGCTGAGGCCAACAATTCTGTGAAGGACTCAGTCAGCAAGACCACAGCCATGTGCTTCACAAAGAAAAAAAAGGGGGACTGTAAATAAGCTTGTCCCCTGTGTTGGGGTCATTTCTATTTAGACTAAAATAGGTAATGAATCAGTAGTGGAAAGATTGGGAGACCTTTTTTTTGGCTTCAGTTGCTCTAGGAGGAATCTTCTCAGACAATGAGCTGGCTGGGTTGGGTGGTTCCCCAGAAGAGTGTGAGTTGTGGAGGACAGAAACAGCACTGGGAGGGACTGGGATCGCTTTTTCTGTCTTCTCTTTCCAATTCAGTGCTCTGAGGAGACCATCATTAGCATTAAGGTAGCACCAAGAAGCTCCAACCAAAACTGTTGTGGGCAAATGTAAGGAAATAATTTCTAACCCGTTGTGCACAGGGATGGAGTCAGTAGAAGATTAAATGATTTCTTCAAGCCCAAAGACAGGCAGAGAGTAAAAACCAAACCCAGAATCCACTCCCTTTGCATTGGTGTGCTGTTCCTTCTCTCATCTCTGCCTCTTGCCTACCATGGTCACAGTGTTTGAGCCACTGAAGCTCTTTACCTGGTAGCTTGAAAATGTGTGGCCAGGAGCACTGCACTGCTGGCACCCTCCTGAGGTGGTGCAGAGCCCGTGGTGAGCTCTGGCACTGGTGAGCTGGAGGAATTCACAGCACAGCCTCCCCCTTGCTGTGGCCGAGAAGAAGTCTGACCATGCCCAGGAATTCATTTCTCTTGCTTTCTCATCCTCTGCAGTAATAGGGTCAGAGCAGTGGGGAAAGCAGGAATTACTTTGAGGCTTCCTGCCTGCCCAAGAAGGCTGCTCTCTGTGATGTGCTTAGAGCTCCCAGACTGATGTATTTATTTTACATCTGTGCCTCTGCCTGCACAGAGCAGGGTTACACAATCAGGAAAGTTTACAAAAAGAGATCCTTAGCTAGAAAACCTAAAGCTAAAATAACAGGGTACAGGTATCTCAGAGAGATGTGGCTGGTGATGTTTGCTCAAAACAGACTCCTCCTGTCATAACAAAGGGTCCCCTGAGCCATCTCAAACCTCAGTTCAAAATTTATTATACTATTTAGCATACACAAGGTTAAGAAAATCAGCACTACAGCCAGATGGCTGGGGAATTGTATCATCCTGTTGCTCTTTTCCCCACTGCCAATAAATTTGGTGGCCAAGGCAGGGCACCAAACGCAAGATGCTGCCAACTGGGCCAGCTGTGAAAGCCACTGCCTGGAGCTCCTCGGGTCCCTGGGGTCTGCCTCAGTGCCCTGGCTCAGTCATAGATGAAATTTACTGCTGCAGGAGGGGAGCATGACAGAGATGGGCTCAGAGAAATCAACTCTTTATCCACCCATTAATGAAGAGAAATATTACCACAAGGTTGTTCTGAAATGAATTAGAGAGAAGCCATGAGAGGTGTCCGTGCCCATGGTGGGGAGGTTGGAGTAGATGGTGTCTGAGTTCCCTCCCAACCTGAGCCATTCTGTGATTCTATGAAGAAGAAAAGTCATATTTAATGGAATCATGTCCTGCTTCCCTTCTAGACCATGTGGCACTGAGCCTGTGCTTCACAGTTCAGAAACCAGTATAGAAGTTGGTGCTAATAGTTCAGTTTAGTGCCAGTAACATTGGAAATGAAGTATCTGGGTAGAGGGAGAAGGAGACAATGCTTCTATAAATAGTAACTATCCAGAGGAGGCAGATGGGGTAAAATTACATTTAGAGATTAAACTGGTAGCAAAGAACCTCTGCAGCCTAAATCCAGCTCCAGCCTGGAGTTCCAGTCCATCATGAGACGTCAGTAAAGCTCACCAGGTTTGGAGTTTTTTGGTTGGTTTGGAATTTTTGGTTGGTTTGGGGTTGTTTTGTTTTTCCTTTAAATCTTTTACATGAGGTAATACTTTGCCTTCTGGCTGGAGCTTTGTGACAGTCCCTGTCTGTATAATGCTTTGAAGCAGAGCTTGCAAAGTGCTGAGCGTTATTAAGACGAGATGAGCAGAATCTCTTATCTCAGACATCAAATTCTTCAGGGATGAGGAAGGAGGCAGTGATCTATTATCCATAATACTTCTCCTGGGACTAAGTTTGATCAGCCTGAGTGTGATCCAACAAAACCCTGTTCAGCTGTGGACAAATGGACATCTCTATTGTAAGGGATGAAACGGCAAGCTGCATAAAGGCAGGCATCGCCCGACACTGTCTCTGATCATAATCTAGCTGTGCCTCAAAGGAGAGCACCATGATACAAACATATTTGCAGGAGTAAGCCAAAAATAACTCCTGCTGCTGTTCTGCCTGCATAATGCCATCAGCAATGTGCACAGACAGTGGTTGTTGTTGTTGTGGTGTTGTCAGCCCGGCGTGGTGTAGCCGTGCCCATTGAGAGGCAGCCAAGCAGCTCGCTCTGGGGACCATATTCCAACCATGGCATATTCCAACCTTGCAAAGCTGGTCAAGCACTTCAGCAGCATTCAAGGCGGAAATGAAGGATTGTGATAAACTGTGGCTCAATAGTGTGGCCAGCAGGAGCAGGGATGGAATTCTGCCCGGTACTGGGCACTGGTGAGGCCTCACCTCAAGCACTGTGTGCAGCTCTGGGCCCTCACTTCAGGAAGGATATTGAGGTGCTGGAGCAGGTCCAGAGGAGAGTGACCAGACTGGGGAGAGGGGCTGGAGGGGAAAGTCTGATGAGGAAAGGCTGAGGGAGCTGGGGGTGTTCAGCCTGGAGAAGAGGAGACTTAGAGAGGACCTTATCACTCTCTACAGCTACCTGAAGGGAAGTTGTAGTCAGGTGGGGGTCAGGCTCTGCTCCCTGGCAACTTGTGACAGGACAAGAGGGCATGGCCTGAGGCTGTGCCAGGGGAGGTTTAGGTTAGATATTAGGAAGCATTTCCTCACAGAAAGGCTGATTAGGCACTGGGAGGCACGGGGAGATGGTGGAGTCGCCATCACTGGAGGTGTTTAAGAAAAGCTTGGATGTGGCACTGGGTGGCATGGCTTAGCTGATGTGGTGATGTTAGGTCACAGGCTGGACTTGATGATCTCAGAGGTCTACTGTGATTTGGTGATTCAATAATGTCAGACACCTGCTAGAACAGCTCTGGGTTAGTTTCAGAGATCAAGCAAGCTATGGTTTCAGGTCAAACCTTAGTGCAGAGGAAAGGACAGGGCAGAAGCAGGTGTGGGGCAGGTGGATGTAGGCAAGTTTTAGGCAGTAGCACAGGTGAGAGTCATGGAATAGAACCATGGCATCAGTAAGGTTCAAAAAGACCATGGAGAGCATCAAGTCTAGCCACCAGCACAGCACCTCCAAACACAACACAGCACCACCATGGCCACTAAACCATGTCCCAGAGTGCCACATCTACATGGTTTTTTAACACCTCCAGGAGTGGGGACTCCACCACTTCACTGGGCAGATTTTCCTCAAGTCTTTGAGGCAGAAGAGGAGGGAGTGCACAAACAGCTGTCAATAGCTGTGCCAGGAAACAACCCAGAGCCACACTCTGGCATTCTGAGGCTACACTCTGCTCCTTCAGCCATTTGAGCTTTCTGGCCATTGTTTCAAGGTCACACAGGACTGTCCCCTCTGTTGTCAATCAAATGAGCAGCACCTTGCTCACTCTTCCTCACCTTTTCTGTCCATTCTGCAGCCCCGTGCCCCAGGGCAGCGTTTGCAGCTTTAGTGCCTTTTACTTAAAGGATGCATTTGCTGAAAGGATGCTGTGGTTCACAAAATCAGTAAGGCTTTGAATTCTTCTGGTTTGCTAATCTTTGGGTATTTTGCTTTCCTTTTTAGAACACTTTTCTTCTCCCCTGCTCCCCCCCCCCCCCTTTTTTTTTAGAAGAGTTTCCTGCCTGTAAAAGGCTGGGGGATAAGTGCAGACTCCTAAATTCACTGCTATTTATTGGTTTGATGTGCAGCACCTTTTGGCGAGACATGACACTTGATGACTATTGACAGGGAAATAATGACTGCCCATTGCTACAGGGCCACTTGCATGATCTGTTGGGACCAGTGCCTTCATTACTTAAAAAAAATGAGCTAAGGAAACCTGTTACAGCCATTTGCAAGGTGACCTATAAACTGTACCAGAAATTCTGACCTTAAATAATTGTGTACTTCAAAGACCGAATGTGCTGATTGGAAGAGAGTTTTCAGAATTCTTTATATTCCCCAAAGGACGTATTTCAACCAAATTTCCTCAATAAGTAATCACGACATACTGTTTCTGGGTGATTAACAAGAGCACAACAATTATAACCCCCACCCCACCCCACCCACCCAGGATGACAAGCTTTGGGTGAATGTGGCATGGTCTGCTGGCATCCTTTCCTGCTCTTATCTGCTGTGGCCTCTACTTGGGATAGGCATGAAAAATGGCCAAGGGTTTGTTCTCTGTCCTCTCTTTCCAAAGACACTTTTCCATGTCACTAATGGTAGACTCATGTCCATGTTCACTTGTGAATCTGTACTTGATAAAGTGTATATGTATGAAATATAGATGGAAACCTCATGGAGTTCAATAAGGACAAGTGCAGAGTCCTGCATCTGGGGAGGAGCACCACCAGGCACCAGGACAGACCAGGAGTCATCCTGCTGGAAAGCAGCTCCATGCAGGAAGACCTTGGAGTGCTGGGGGACAGCAAGTTCTGCATGGGACAGCAAAGTGCCCTTGTGGCCAAGAGAGCCAATGGCATCCTGGAGTGCAGCATGAAAAGTGTGGCCAGCAGGGCTGGGGAGGTTCTGCTCCCCCTCTGCTCTGCCCTGCTGAGACCACACCTGGAATACTGTGTCCAGTTTGGGGCTCCCCAGTTCAAGAGAGACAGAGACCTGCTGGAGAGAGTCCAAGGGAGAGATACAAGGATGACTGGGGGACTTGAATGTCTCTGCTGTGAAGAAGCTCTGTGAAGAGCCCTTGGGCTGTTTAGTCTGTAGAGGAGAAGTGTGAGAGGGGATCTGATCAATGTCTATCAATACCTGAGGGGTGGGTGTCAGGATGAAGGTGCCAGGCTCTGTTTGGTGGTGCCCAGTGACAGGACAAGGAACAACAGGGACAAGCTGAACCCAGGAGGTTGCACCTCACCATGAGAAGACTTCTGTATGGTGAGGATGGCAGAGCCCTGGAGCAGGCTGCCCAGAGAGGTTGTGGAGCCTCCTCTGGAGACTTTCCAAAGCCAGCTGGATGTGTTCCTGTGTGACCTGCCCTGGGTGATGCTGCTCTGGCAGGGGGCTTGGACTGGATGATCTCTGGAGGTCCCTTCCAACTCCTAACATCCTGTGATTCTGTGTGAAATACAAGTAAGAGCATCTTTCTTTGTTGAAAGGTTTCTTCTCCTTTCAGAGCCATCCATCTCTGTGAGAGCTGACATTTTGTGTTTTCTATTTTCCTGTTCCAGAACTGTCCTAATTGTGTGCCCTCACAGGTTTTGCCTGTGAGCCCCTCTCTGCTCCTTAAATAATCCTTGCAGGAGAGCTGGGATGCTCCTTGTTATTGATGTATTGCTTTTTCACTATGCACTTTGGAGGTTTCAACATACTAGAAGGTAAAATTGCCTGCCGTAGAAGCTCTTAAAAGTCAGATTTTGCCAACCACAGACTTGTCAAAGGCAAGCAGAGAAGGCTAATGAAGGAAGAGTAATGGTACCTCGAATCTCACAGTGCTTTATATTAATTGCTCACAAATGCTGACTGCTGGCAACTGTTCCACAGAAAAAGCAGAATAGAGTTGGGAGGCCAAACCTGCATTCCTGCAGTGTAGCAGTTTTTATAATGCAGGCCAAATAATTGCAGAGGACATCTAAGTGTTTCTGCCCCACCCCATGTGGTTTGGGAGGTCAGCAGGAAGAGCTGGGGAGGCACAGCAGGTCCTCTGCTGATGTCCCTTGGTGGGCTTGGCAGGCTGCTGGCAGCTGGAGAGGTGCCTGGTGCTGCATGAGGTCAGTGGCTTTGTTTTCTGCTCGTCCTCACCTCGCAGCAGATGTTTTTCAGAGCCGTGCAAGGACACAGCTTTGGTCCTTGCCAGTCACTGGCACCTATGCCTGCAGGGTCTGGAAGTGTCAGTTCCTGTGTCAGCACAGGGGAGGGGGGAGAAGACTGAAATTCTGTGGGAGGTTTTCCTATTTGAAATCCCGAGCTGCCAGAGTTCAGGGGAAGGAGGAGGAGATGGACTGATGCTTTTTGTCAGGCAGATAGGTTAAAGAAAAGCAGGTCCAGCTGTTTGCAGTCATGGCTTTGGCTATTTTGAGACTTAGACCTGAGCATTCTGTGATTTGTGCTTCTTTTCATATAAAGACTTAAAATAGTTCCAGTGGCTAGAACAAATATAGCCTGTCCTGTACATTTCTGGGGAGGTGAGAAGGGTCCTGTCAAGAACAGTTTTGTTCCATTAAAATGGAAGCCTGTGTTACAATTCACAGGTTCAAGATCATACAAATGATAGATCATCTGGTGTCCCCAGGAGGAGGACACAGAGCTGTTGGAGCAAGTCCAGAGGAGGCCACAAAGATGATCCAAGGGCTGGAGCAGCTCTGCTGTGAGGCCAGGCTGAGGGAGCTGGAGGTGTTCAGCCTGGAGAAGAGTCCAGATGAGGACCTTAGAGCTGACTGCCTATACCTGAAGGGATCCTGCAGGAAGGCTGCAGAGGGCCTTTTGCTGAGGGTGTCTAGAGACAGGCCAAGGGGGAATGGTCTGAAGCTGAGGCAGAGCAGGATTAGAGTGGAGCTGAGGAAGAAGTTCTTGAGTGTGAGGGTGGTGAGACTCTGGCACAGGCTGCCCAGGGAGGCTGTGGCTGCCTCCTGCCTGGGGGTGTTGCAGGCCAGGTTGGATGAGACCTTGAGCAGCTGAGTCTGGTTGAGAGGTGTCCCTGGGCATGGTGGGGAGGTTGGAGGAGATGAGCTTTGAGGTCCCTTCCATCCTGAGCCATTCTGGGATTCTATGAAGTCTGGAGAACAATAAACAAGTGTATTTGATTTAATAATGATGGTCTTAAAGGTCTTTTCCAGCCACAGTGCTTCTGTGAATAAAGCAAGTGTACAAGATGTAAACACAACTTACCAAGCATGTCACATACACTGAAATTGGCTCTTACCACATTTTCAGATGAACTCTGCAGAGATGCAGGACAGAAAAAAAAAAAAGAAAGTCCACTGTCCCGACCCTTCTGTTGGCAGTTAACCTCTCTCAATTCAGCAGCACAGTTATGGATGATGTTCTCACAAAATGTGTTAGTTCCAAAAGCAGAGCAGACAAGTGGAGTTAAACTTGTAACCTTTACCTGCTCCAAATGTTGTCTCTATTTTTTTTCAAGAAGAAAAATGTAAATGACACATTAAAGACAGGGAAGCACTGATTATCTGGTCTGATAGATTAGAAAGTGTTGGGAGATGAGGGGAAGAAGGTCATGTCTGGAACAGGAGGTCTGAGAGAGCAACAGTTTGGCTTCATTTGCCTCCTTTTTGTTTCTAGGTTTTCAACTGTTTTCATTAAACTCAGGTGTTTCATAGGTTCATCAGTTCATGGAATGGTTTGGGTTGGAAGGGACCTTCAAGATCATCCAATTCTAACTCCCTGCCATGGTCAGGGACACCTTCCCCTAGATCAGGCTGCTCAAGGTCTCATCCAGCCTGGCTTTGAACACCTCCAGGGAGAAGACATCCATGACCTCCATGGGCAGCCTGTTCCACTGTCTCAGCACCCTCACTCTTAGCTTGACTGGCAGACATCATTTTCTCTATTCAGGCCTTCACCAGCTCTTGTATGTTGAACAGGAAGTTTATAAACCCCTTCAGGGGGTTAACTTCTTGGTGCTGGGATTTTTTGCTCCTGGTTGTTTCCCACCACATTGTAGAGCTTGCTGTGGACCAGTAGCACTGTTGGGTACCTTACTGCCTTCTCAGAATCAATGGTTAGAGACTTTGAGTTAATTTTATGGAGGAAAATAGGAGCACAGCAACATCAGGAGCTCTCTTGCACACCATGAAGGACAATTCTTCTCTGGGACACATTCTTTATTTATTTATTTATTTTAATTGACAAGAAGAATCTAGCAGATCAACTGGCAAGTAAATAGAAATCCAGGATCCTTCACATTTCTGAAGCCCTGCAAACCCCCAGTAGCTATACCCTGCTGAAAGTATGCACAGATTTTGTCTTCCTCTGTACTTTTGCCTACTTTTATTTTCTCTTGCTCTTTTCTTTTGCCCCAAAATGTCTGCAAAACCTGCAGAAACCAAGTGTGTGCAGAAATGGAAAGGAGGTGAATGGGGTTCAGTTCAGTTGGCCTGCAGGCAGGAGTGGTGGTCCCCAGGGCCCAGTGCTGGGGCCAGTCCTGGTCAACATCTTTATCAATGACCTGGAGGAGGGCATGGGGGTTGAGTGCAGCCTCTAGGCAGTTCTGTGGTTCCGTGCTGGGCTGGCACATTGTGTCAAGTCTCTCCTGCCTTCCTGGCTTTTCCTCTCCTCTGAATGCTTTAATGTTTTGCCTGATGAGGCATGTTTGGAGGAGTTCTGCATAGGAAGCCTCAGGAGTTTGCAAGTTTGCTGCTAATGGAGAAGTTAAACCAGCAGCCATTAAGACTTGGGGGAGTGCTCTGGCTGTGAAAACACATTTCCAGCATTTCCTCTTATTCACTGGGAAGTGTTAGGACACTGTGCCTGTGTGACTTCTAAAGAGCTGAAACTTGTAGCTGTGTGCTGTGGAAATGGTATTAAATGGGCAGTCGTGGCTTCTGAATAAAAGACATGGGGAGAAGTGTCAGGAACAAGGAGGTTTTAAGAAACTAAACTCCCATTTCTCTGCACATGTCTTGAGCAGCAGAAAACAAAGAAGAGATTCCTAATGACATCACACTGCATCCAAACCTGGCTGCTCTTTTAGGGGTTCTCCTCATAAGTGAGTGGGTTAGGTACTGAAATGACTCACCATGGATGTGAGGGGCCAGCAGTGAGGGGCTGAGGTGATCACCATGGACCCATTGTGAGTTCATAGAATCATAGAACAGCTTGGGCTGGAAGAGACCTTAGAGATCATCTAAATCCAAACCCCCTACCATGGGCAGGGACACCTCTCAGCTAGCCCAGGTTACTCAAGGCCTCATCCAACCTGGCCTTGAACATCTTCAGGGAGGGGGCATCCACAACCTCCCTGGACAATCCATTTCAGAGTCTTGCCCCAGAGTTGTTGGGGGATTTGCTGTGACTGTGGCACTGCTCAGTGAAAGTCTTCCAGTTTCAAAGCCTGGCTGAAGCTGATCCCCTTTTGAGAAACCCCCTCTGCTGCCCAATTGCTCTTGTGTGATGCAAGCCCCTTTGGGAAGGTGAGCACACTTGGAGGGTGCTTGTGCCTCATGGAGGCTTTCACCCAGAAAATCACAGTGCTGCCATCAGAAGAGGTGTCTGTGTTAATCAGCTCAGGCTTATCTTTGTGAACAAGCTTCACTTAGCTGCAGACTCAAGATTCCAGGCAAATTTTCAATCAAAACACAGACCACAGTCAATTCTGTGGCCAGCTCTGGACCCTGAGCTGTGATAGAGGAGCTGTCCCTACCAGTGGCATGCAGCATAAAAGACCTTAAAAGCATCCTTCAGACCAAGGCAGAATGAATTGTGGCTCCTGCAGAGCTAACTAGAAGATAGATTGAAGCAGTCTTGTGCTTTTCACTGTGCCCTGTGCCCCCCAGCCATCACCCTTAAAAAAACTGGGTGAGCCCAGACAATTATCCCCATAAATAACAGGAACTTGTTACAATAATTCTTGGCTTATAAATATTGGAGTTTTGGTGTTTTTTTTTTCCCAAAATACTTGAAGGTTTTCCTAAAAGTTGCTAGAAGATGCCTGTAGTTGTTTCTGCTTCCCCTACCAGTACCTAAGCTCATACACAGATTACCATTGAATAGCTCCAGAGTGTTCCTGGAACACTTTCTGTAATTTTACCTGAGCTCTGTACTCAAAACCAAGACTAAATGTTCCTTCCTTTTGTATTTAGACAGAAACCAGGTAGGTTTCCCCATTAGGCAAAAAACAAAACAAAACAAAACATAGCCCTAGCAGAATGATGGAGATGAGCTCATTGAACCCAACTCAGATGTTGTCATCTTCAATAGCTTTTCTTGTTCTGCATGAGGAAAATTATCTTGAAGTCTGAAAAAAATTAAGTGAAATTTCAGTTGCATAATGAAGCTAAGCTCTTTATGGCTGGTAAGAGAGGAGCAAGATTTTACAGAGTTTAGGAAATTCATAGTGGGTTGGAAATGTTGTGACAGAAAGAGGGCAATGCAGACACAATAAGAGAAGAAAACCTTTCCATCCTGTGACTGTGTGCTTCCTATGAGCAGATTGCAAGCCCTGGCCCAAGCTGTGGCACAAAACATGTCTGATGGTCATTTTGCAGTGCTCAGAAAGATCAGCAGGGCCTGGGTTTTGGAGGTTTTATTGAGTTCAGAAGCTAATCCCTAAGTGTTGTTAGAAATGGTGTGCACATGCAGGCATCCAGCTGTGGCAGCCAGCAGTGGAGCAGCCTCATCCGGACCCACAGTGACAGAAGGACCTTTCCCACCAAGAAGGACCACTGAAGTGTAACTCAAAGCATTGCCATGGCTCACCCCAAGATCCTTCACAAGTCCTGGATGACTCCTCTGTCATCTAACTTACCTGCCTCCTACATGTGCTGCAGCCTAAGCCAGCTGCAGCCTGAAATAGTCTTGAGAAGGATGAGAGGGGATCTGATCAATATCTATCAATACCTGAGGGGTGGGTGTCAGGATGAAGGTGCCAGGCTCTGTTTGGTGGTGCCCAGTGACAGGACAAGGAACAACAGGGACAAGCTGGAACCCAGAAGGTTGCACCTCACCATGAGGAGACTTCTGTATGGTGAGGGTGGCAGAGCCCTGGAGCAGGCTGCCCAGAGAGGTTGTGGAGCCTCCTCTGGAGACTTTCCAAAGCCAGCTGGATGTGTTCCTGTGTGACCTGCCCTGGGTGATGCTGCTCTGCTAGGGGGGTTGGACTGGATGATCTCTGGAGGTCCCTTCCAGCCCCTACCATTCTGTGATTCTGTGAAACACTGCACGTCTGGTTCTGGGGCAGTCACGGGCATGAGGTACAATTTGCCACTCATTTCTTCACTTTGATTTCCTCATGCATCATCCTAAGTGGCTGTTAGGGTTTTTTTCCCCTCTTGTGGTATGAATGGGAGCTTCAAAGTCAGAAGCACAGAAAGTCACCCAAGGCTTGGTGTGTGCCATGTGTAAGCAGGAGCTCTTTCACACACACAGGAGAAAACGAAAACAAATGAAAATGTCCTTCAGAGATGGTCTGCATCAAGGTCACTGCCTGGGTGATGCAGAGGATGATGTCTGAGATATATGCACAGAGAACAGCAAGAGCTTTGATGCTGAACCTGCCCAGCCTACAGTGATTTTAACACTGCAAGTGAGAAGGAAGCCTAGAGAAGAGAGGGGTGTTCAACCTGGAGAAGACAAGACTCCAGGGGGACCTTAGAGCTGCCTTCCAACAACTGAAGGGAGGGACTTTTCCTGAGGGTGTGTAGAGACAGGACAAGGGGGAATGGTTTGAAGCTGAGGCAGAGCAGGGTTAGAGTGGAGCTGAGGAAGAAGTTCTTCAATACAAGAGAGACTCTGGCACAGGCTGCCCAGGGAGGCTGTGGCTGCCTCCTGCCTGGGGGTGTTGCAGGCCAGGTTGGATGAGACCTTGAGCAGCTGAGTCTGGTTGAGAGGTGTCCCTGGGCATGGTGGGGAGGATGGAGGAGATGAGCTCTGAGGTTCCTTCCAGCCTGAGCCATTCTGTGATTCTGTGATACTTGGTTTGTGGTGGTGTTTTCTGTGTGTGTTTTTTTACTCTTCAGGCAGGTATCAGCCATCCCCAGACTGAAAGACTGCTGTGCAGCATTGTGGATAGTCATTCCTCTTTCACTTTGTGCAGGTTCAAACAGGATTTGCTGCTTCTCTAAAACAAGGTGCTTGTAGGAAATCTAAACCTCTGCTGTGTTTTCTGCAGAGCATAAAACAATATCTGCAACAAACTTCCTTAGTGTTAGCTGCCTGAAAGCCTGGAAACAAGCTGGCCCCAGGGCTAACAATACAACCTCTCTCCATTCCTCCTGTCTGAGAATGTCTTTGTATCTTTTCCTTCTGACTGCTCCCTGGCAAAGCTGCTCCAAGGTTTGCTTTTTCAGGTTTGTTTTGTGTTAGCTGGAGGCGTTTTAAGGAACAGCAGAAATGTTGAGGTAATGAAGGCTTAACCCCAACCAGACAGGTAACCAGACAGAGAAAACAGGAGCCAATGGCACAGGATGATATTCCTTACCCACAGTTCAGTCACTCTGTGTCTGAAAGCCCTTTTCTTAAACATAATCATGGAACAGATCTGGTTGGAAGACACCTCAAAGATCATCCAGTCCAACTCTCCTCCCAGCACTGAAAGGTCGACACTAAACCATCTCCCTAATCACACAGTGCTTGAACACCCCCAGGGATGGTGACTGCAGCACTGCCCTGGCCAGACCATTCCAATGTTTGAGAACCCTTCCAGTGCAGAAATATTTCCTGAGATCCAGCCTGAACCTCCCCTGGTGCAGCTTGGAACCCTTTCCTCTGGTCCTGTCACTTGCCACCAAGAAGCTGGCCCCATCCTCACTCCAAGCTGTTTTGTGTCCTGGCATGGGGGACCTCTGGAGTCCTCTGCTCCTGCCCTTGCTGTATGGTGGCTGTGGAACCAACCTCTCTATGTAGTCCATAGATTGTGGCACACACATCTGAGTACTAGAGGTCAGCACTAGTCTCAGCTGGCACTGGCACAAAGTCACACAAGACTTTGCTGAGTACTGCTCAAAACAAGTGTGAGCAGCACAGTGGGTGAGGTGATTATCCCCCTCTGCTCTGCTCTCATGAGATTCCCACCTGCAGTACTGCAGCCAGTTCTGGCGCACTCAACACAAGAAGGGCATGGAACTGTTGCAGCTGATCCAGAGGAAGCCATGAAGAGGATCAGAGGGATGGAGAACCTTCCATATGGGGTTAGGCTGGGAGAGTTGGGGTTGTTCAGCCTGGAGAAGAGAAGGCTTCAGGAAGACCTTAGAGCTGCCTTCCAGTACCTGAAGAGGACCTACAAGAAAGTTGGGGATGGACTTTTTACAAGGGCTTAGAACAAGGGAGAATAGCTTTAAGCCATTTAGCTTTAAGCTATTTAGACTGGAGATTAGGAAGAAATTCTTTACAGTGAGGGTGGGGAGACTCTGGAATAAACTGCCCAGGGAGGCAGTGGATGCCTCCTCCCTGGAGGTGTTCAAGGCCAGGCTGAGTGAGGCCTTAAGCAACCTGGGCTGGTGGGAGGTGTCCCTGCCCTTGGCAGTGGGGTTGGAAATGGATGATCTTCAGGACCCCTCCCAACCCAGACTATTCTGTGATTCTAAAACTAAGTGAAATCTGAGCACATGAGAGAGCAAAGCAGGAATGATGCTACCAACAGGAATGCCAAACACAAGGAGAGAGTTCAGAACCGCATCCCTTCAGAGTGGAAAGCGACGCAGCCCTGCATGACACAGATAAGAACTGGTGCCAGTGCCAAGCCCAGCTCAGAGCTTCTGACTTGTGAAAAAGTTTTGTCTAATGGGAAAAAAAAAAAGAAAAAGAAAAAAAAAAAAGAGCTGAAGCAATCAGTGCTCCAAAGTGCTGACTGGAAGAATAAACATTAAAAAGATAAAGCAGACCAGAAGGCAAAAGCAATCAGATTTGTAAAAGAGAGTAGGTTCTGATTTTCTCTCATGGAAATAAATGCAATAAAAGCTTCCTAACTGGAGTTGTATAGAGTTGCAATTTTTTTTTTCCTGCAATAGGAGGAAAAATTGATGCCGGTGGTTGTTTTAATATTTTATGGAGATGCTTCAGCAAATAAATGGCAGTGTTTTTCAGTTGCAGACAGAAGGTAAATGGGATGACTGAAGCTTTTGGCTAAATATATTTTTTCTATTAGATGACTTCGCCCTATGGTTGGGTAGCTTTGGCAAATGTTTTCTAGATGCCACTTTAAACATCAGGAGCCAAGCCATGGCTTCAGAACATGCTGTACTGGCCATGGTGGTGTTAGCTCAGTGGCTGGACTGGATGAACTTAGAGGTCTTTCCCAACCCAAACAATTCCATCATCTTGGTATGTCCAGGGCTGAAAGCACTAGGGGCTGGAAATGCTCACCTGTGTTTTGCCTCAGCCTTTGGAGCTATGCAAACCCCCAGCAGTGGCTCACACGAGGAGCAGTGTTGAATGGAGCAGATGTTTTGCATACTGAGGCTGGCTGTCCTGCAGTCACATTGGCACCCTGGAGATTTTAGAGCCTCTCTGAGCAGGCTGAGCAGGAGACCATCAATCTGACCTAATGGCCAGCATTCAGATCCTGTCTTGGTGTTGCTAATGTAAAGCTTGTAGCATAATAGAGCTGCTAGTGAAGCTGCAGCACGTGCAGACATACATGGCTTGTCCTTTGAAAAGGAAGGGAGCATTAAATGCGTTAAAGCACTCCTTTCCTTTTACCTGAGGGGCAGTGGGGGGGAACCTAACTCAACTAAAAATAGTCAGGGCATTTTGTCCTGTGATCTCTCTCCATCCTATGGATCAATATGTCCTGAGCCTGCATCCCATACGTAAAGAGCTTTCATGGGTGAGCTGACCTTGCTATGGACTGGATGGATCTGCAATCAACAGACTCATGGTACAGTAATGTGGGGAGAGTGCAGGTTAGCAGAGTTTATAGGTAACGGAATTCAATCAAATTCAAACCAAGGTAAACCAAAAAGCGAGGTTCCCCGAAACCTGGAGACCTGAGGTTTGCGGAGACATCCTAGTGCCATGGGCAAGCCTTGTTGCTAGTAGCAGCACGTTGCCAAGTCCTGGCAGCTCTTCTGTGTGACTAGAGTGGCTTTTTGGAGGTGGGGCATGAAAACCCACCCTCCTTTCCTCATTTGACTCTGACAGGTGGGAACTGGAGGTATGAGAGCAGCAGGCAGGGACCATGATGAAATCAGAAACCTAGGGCTAGCTGTGAAGTGAGTCATCACACCAAATACCTTTGTTATTTTAATGTGCAAGGAAGGTTTGGGGAGGTTTTGTCCCTAAAATGAGTAATAATTCAGGACATTTCTTTCCTTTTGGGAAGCTGCTCTTCTTTAATCAGTAAAGTACTGAGTGCAGTGTCCCAGATGAGTCATCAGTAGAACACTGAGGGTTACCTGCCTGATTTGCTGCTTTGGTTGCATGCTAGGGGAATTGTATTTGTTTTCAGAGTTAACAAGGAGTTATCTTATTTATTTTGAGATTTTGTGACTAAAATGCAGGCCAGGCCCTAAGTTAAGAGCAAGAATAACCATTCATTTTATTTATATAATTTCCTTGTCATTTTTCTTTCTTCTTAGGAAAGAAATAATTTCCTTCAGTAACATAATTCAAGAATTCATAGGGGCTGGAAAGGCTGTTTAAGAAAAACAGAGGGCATACAGGATGGGTGTGTTTGTGCATGTGTGCAATGTGTGAGGGTACCTGCAGGAAAAAAAGTACAAATCCTTCATGCATTTTTCCTTCCTCTCTGCCAGACTTCACCAAGTTAATTCCAGCCAGCAGCCAGGCATGTAAAAAGCATTTGAAGTGGGGAAAACCTGAGTGTAATAAATACAAAACCTCTGCAGCGAGGAACGTCAGGCATGCTCTGTTCTAAATTACATCTGGAGTATGCCAGGGCTGCTTTGTGAGCAAATAGAGCTGGGTGGAAGAGGATGAAATGCTCCACGCATTCAGCCTGCACCACAGTCTGCTACGGAAGTGGTCCAAGAGTCTGCAATTAGGTTGATGCTCCAGGATCCAGCACGTTCTGTGCTTTCCATGCTGTTGGCTAGTCTCAGGCTCTTTGTGATCCCCAGTGCTGGAGCCAGGCTGCCTGGGGAAAGGGGCACTGGTGATTAACCCAGCCCATTAGGACAGGCAAATTCAGTCCAGGCTGGCAGGGGTTCTGCCACACTTGGTTTGTTTAATTTCTGCCTTGATTAACATCAACTTTTATTAAAACTTCAATTTACAATTTTCCTACCAGTCTTAAGCAAAGTTCAGGTAAAAGTTGTAAAGAATTAGAATGAGGTGAAAGCCTTCATGTTCTGATTTGATTCCTGCCAACAGGAGAGTTGAGAGGGAGAAGAAACATCCGTGGAAGCACGGAATGCAAATTGCTCAGCATGCAGCCAGTCCTGACACAAGCTGGGTGTTAATTTATTTAAAGCTCAATGATATTGTAATGAATTCAGGGTTTGCTTGGCTTTGAGGGAGAGATTGTGCCTGTCTTAGGGAACACTAGGAGATAACGTTCACCTGCTGAGTCTGGCCTCTGCTCTTGGGGAGAACACCTGAGCTGCTTCTTCCCTCACCCTTTCAAAGCAGCAGCACAGCTCCTCAGGAGTAGGATCAGATCCTTGTACAACTGTGCCCTGGGAGGAAAGAAAGAAGGACATAAGTCCAGTAGATGGCTAAAACAGCATCCTTGCAGTGTTGGGCATGGCATGTGTTCCCCAGGGGTCAGGCCTGGGTCCAGTCTTGTTCACTGTGGTCATCAATACCCTGTATGAAGAAACAGAGTGGACCTTTAGAAGGCTTACTGAGCAGAGCTAGGAGAGGTGGCTGATACGCTGTCAGGCTCTGCTGCCATCCAGCATGACCTGGACAGGCTGGAGAGTTGGGCAGAGGTGAACCTCATGAAGTTCAATGAGGGCAACTGTAGAGTCCTGCACGTGGGGAGGAATAATCCCTGCACCAGTACAGGTTAGGGGTTGACCTTCTGGAAAGCAGCTCCACAGAGAAGGACTTGGGAGCGCTAGCGAACAACAAATTCTCCATGAGCCAGTGATGTGCCCCTGTGGCCAAGAAGGCCAATGGGATCCTGGGGTGCATTAGGAGGAGTGTGGCCAGCAGGTCTATGGAGGTTCTCCTTCCCCTCTACTCTGCCCTGCTGAAGCTACACCTGGGATGTTGTGTCCAGGTCTAGGTTCCCAAGTTCGAGAGAGACAGGAAACTACTGGAGAGAGTCCAGTGGATGGCCATGAGGATGACTGGGGGACTGAAGCGTCTCTCTTGTGAGGAAAGGCTGAGAGACCGGGGGCTCTTCAGCATGGAAAAGAGCAGACTGAGAGGGGATCAATGCATCCAAACAGCTAAAGAGCGGAGGTCATGAGGATGGAGCTGGGCTCTTTACAGTGGTGGCCACTGATCAGGCAGGGAACAAGGGATATAAACTAGAACACAGGAGTTCAGCTAAATGTAAGGAGAAACTTCTTTACTTGGAATGTGATGGAGCACTGGAGCAGGCTGCCCAGAGAGGTTGTAGAGTCTCCTTCACTGGAGACTTTCAAACTGCCTGGATGTGTTCCTGTGTGACCTGATGTAGGTGTTAGCAGCAGGGTCAGACTCAATGATCTCCAGAGGTGCCTTCCAAGCCTTCCCATTCCCTGATTCTGTGTCGTTTCATTCAGGTGAATTGCAAAATGAGAGGAGGAAAGGCTGAGCCATTTAAATTTGATAGCCATGTAATTTATAGATTGGAATCACTTGTGGAACAGGGTGAATTGCAATTGCCACGTTCAAACCCACCCTGCCAGTGGCAGCTAATGGTAAAGTTTGGTGAGGTGGTGATCACTGTTAACAGGCACCAGGAATCATTGGATTTAAATTTCAACAAAGTCCAGAGACCTCAGCTGAGCTCTGAGCCCCTGTGGAAGTCTTTGCACAAGCACCTGACAAGAGACCTTTGCAGTGTTTCAGAGCAGGAGATGAGAATTGTTGTCGTTCTCATTGTGGAGCAGCCTGGGCAGTCTGCTGCTGGGCAGTCTGAGGCAGGGCACTGCACTGCTGTGAGTAAGCAAAGCACAAATCCAGACCATGCTTGGCTGGCTGCAAGTTAACTGTTGTACTTTTTAAGCTGTGCCCTTTCTGCCTTTGCTTGTGGGAAACATTTGATGTCCCAGTTCAGCTCATGAAAGACTTCTTTCAAAATCCTTTGGCAATTTTTTTCTTTTTTTTTTTTCCTGATGTTTGCAAAGTTTCATTTCTATTAGGCCTGCTGTTCAAAGGCAACTTTATCTTTCTTAATATGCCTGCATTACGGCTTTTGTTCTGGTGGTATCTTTGAGTTCAGTGCATGAATTTTGAAGTTTTCCACCCCAAGTCCATATAAACAGAAGAGGAGGTTAATAATAACCATGTTCAATTATGCATGCTCCAACAGTGTGGTAACCACTTTCATGTGCACCAAGTAGAGTGGAGAAAAAAGCAATTTGTGTCTAAACAAGGGCAGCATTTTCCCGTTGTGGAGGTCACTGGGCCACATTGTACTCATTAGATATACAGCAACTCCAGGAAGAAGTTGAGTCTTAGATAAGCAGAAGCAGAGCTCTAATGGATAGTCTGCAAATATATCAGCTGATTTGTAAAATGTGAGTGTTTTATGTATAATAGGGCTTTAGAGCTGATTTTGATTAATGAAATGCAATCTACTTAGTCCTTCAGCAGTCAGCCCACAAGCATCTAACCAACTAATTAGTCTGTTTAGGTACAAAGTATTAAATCTGCCTTTTGTTTAAAAATAGGAAAAAGGGAAACAACTCAGCCCTGCTCTAGAAGGCAGGTTCAAGAAGTAAAAACACTTCACTGGTATGAATGACCTAATTAGAGAAGTACTATAATGATATAAAACTTTTCCAGGCTTTGTAGTTTTGAACTTCATGACTATTTCAGTCTCAGAAGTGAAATTGTTAAGTGGAAAAATTTGAGGAAAACAAAACCTGCATCTTTATATTTTGCAGATGTTTGCAGAGATGGTTTAGTGAAATCAGCTGAGGTCACAAATCTTACAGTCAGTTTCCTGGTCCTTAAGATGGGCAAGTCCTGAAAGTCTAAGAGGCCTTTTCTCATTTATTATTTGATTTCACATCCATGCCTCAGATGCTTACAAGTGTTAACAGTTCTGAGTACTGCAAGTGATGGCATTTGAATTGGATTCCACAGAGGCTGTGCTGGAGAAGATGCTTCCAACCAGGGCCTGCTGAAAGCCATTGACAGATCTTAGCCATGTGGTACCATCATTGCCCAACACACAAACAATGCTGCAGCTGGTAAAACACTTCCATTTCATACATATTAGTCCATTAAGATTCAAAGTCTGAGTGACAGCTGAAGGAAAGTTCAGTTCTTCATCAGTGCTAGAGACTTTGTTGAGTTATTTCTCTGATTCTATTTCACATAACCTCCAAAGTAATCTGATTTTTATTTTTTTTAAAGAAAATCTATTTTCTTTGTGAATATCTCCTTCCTTTCACATGCATTTCAGATCCATCTCTTCTCCTCTACCTTCCCATTTCCCATTAGTTCTTACAGCAACATGAGTTGATTGTTCTTTACTGGTAGAGCCAAGTTTCCCCTGGCAGCACATCAGCTATTTCCCTTAGGAAACACATTGCTTCTTCCTGGAAGAGAGAAAAACGGGGGGTGGGGGGGGGGGGTGAGGGGGGAGAATACTGTATTTCCATGATATTTCTGAATAATCTAAATTATCTGCTTCAGCACCTGTGTAGTCAATACACAGAACAGTCAGAGGCAAGCCTGTTTTCAGTTGTTTCAGGAATTTCTTTAAGTGAAGAAACTTCTGGGAAAAAAAGGTCAGCCCAAATCCCTCATTTTCTCCAGTTTGTGCCAGCAGACAGATTTGATGCATAAACACCATTTAAACTGTGCTAATCCACATATTATTAATTTGGGTGCTGCCTCCAATCCTGCTTAGGATGACTTTGGTAAAGATTCTCTGGCTGTTATTTGACGTGCTTATCCTGCTAAGATTTCTGTGATTATCCCCTTCTTTCTCTTTTGGATGAGAACTAGGACTAGTCTGGAACTCCACTAGTCTGGAACCTCCTCACCCTTTTGAATACCCCAGGGGGATCTTTCTTAATGCAGTTACTGTTCCTCCTCTCAGCTCTAGCTGTGAAAGCTCAGGCAAAGCTGCTTAGCAAATAAGTGAGCTCACTTTAGAAATAGCTGCTGGACTCAGCAGGCTCTTAGGTTTGATGGTGCCTTACTGAGGTCTCCAGTTCCTTGCCTTCCTCATAGCATCTGCATCATCAGAAATGGTTTATCAACCAGGAAGGGCCATAAGCTCTGCATCTTGCCCTTTGTTTTCTGTCAGTATATTTGTGAAGTCTTTTAGTGTGTTTCTGTTTTATCTCCTCTGAGATGCTTTTCAGCACTTGCCCTCTGAGCATTCAGAACACAACTTTACAGGTTGCCCAGGGAGGTGGTTGAGGCTCCTTCCCTGGAGATATTCAAGGTGAAGCTTGATGAGGCCCTGGGCAATCTGGTCTAGCTGGGGATGTCCCTGCTGACTGCAGGGAGGTCAGACTGAATGACTTTTGGAGGTCCCTTCTGGCCTGGATCATTCTATGATTCTATGAAACTAAGTCCAACAAGTAAAATGTTGCCATTTTTTCCACAGTAGAGTGGCAAATCCTTGGACTATAGCAGTGCCTGAAGTCATTATTGAGGGTGGAAGGGAGAAAACTGCTGATTTTATTCTGAGCTTTCTGGCACCATAACATTATAAAGCCACTGACCACTGCCCCAACAACCTACAGCATTTTGCCACTCTTTTGTGTTCAAACAGTGCCCATAGAAGCAGTATCCTCTTCTGTATCATAGAATTACACAGAAGCATTCAGTTTGGAAAAGAGTCTCAGGATCACTAAGTCCAACCACTGACCCTGCTCTACAAGGTTCACTCCTAAATCATAGCCCCATGCACCACATCCAAACCACCTTTAAACACATCCAGGGGTGGTGACTCAGCCACCTACTTGGGCAGCACATTCCAATGCCTGCAGATGCAGAAGTGAAGGAATCCCAAGACTATCCATGGAAACAAAGAACAATTAAGGTCTATGATCCTATGATCCTAAGGTCCCCATGAAAACTGAATGGCAGCCAGCACACCTCAGTGGGTGGAGAGCCCTTCAGAAACGCAGGGATGAGAAAGCACTGGACCCATCTGGATGTGATCCTGTGCGACCTGTGATAGATTCTATGGTCCTGCTCTGGCAGGGGGGTTGGACTGGATGGTCTTCCAAGGTCCCTTCCAACCCCTAATATCCTATGATCCTAAGGTCCACATGAAAACTGAATGGCAGCCAGCACCCCTCAGTGGGTGGAGAGCCCGTCAGAAACACAGGGATGAGAAAGCACTGGAAGGCCACCGCAGGTTCCTGCTGCTGCTTCATCACTAAAATTCCTACACACATTAGTCAGCAGGACACATTTTTATTGTACCAAATGGACAAATGCTTTTTGCTGGGCCCCGCCAGCCCGTTTGCAGAAGTCAGGCTGGGCGGGAGATCCTGCTTAATGTCTTACTGGAATCAAGTCCTGCTGTGCGTTTAGCGCCGGATCGCCTGGAGAGCAGCCAGCGCTGGTAGCGCTGCTGCTGACAAGGTCTGCGCCTAAGTAGTTCTCTCCCTGATTTATGAGCAATGCGTTATCATTGGGTGAGTGACAGAGTGAGCTGCTGGATTTGTTAATTGGGCAGTAAAACACACTCTCGTCCTCGTGTCCCGACGTTTTTCATTAAAAAGAGACATATCTAACGTTTAATGAAAGGCTTAGATAAATAAATGGCTGCAGAAGCGTTGAGCCTAGCCCCCTCTGCTTGTTTCAGCAGGAAGGAGGAGCAGTGTACAGTACATGCATTAATTAGTCTGGCAAAACCTAATTAAAGGGCTGTAAACTCTGTAAGGAAGTTAACCAGCCTTGTAATAAATACCAATTGATAGGTACAGGAGGTCAGCTGCTGTTAAGTAAAGAGCTAACCTGCATAGAAATTCTTCTTCTTTTTTTTTTCTTTTTTTTTTTTAGCATGGAGACAATATAAATAAGTTAATCCTCACAAAAAATAGAGCTGACCTTGCAGATTGGAAGGCAGCAGATTGCAATGTTTTCACAACTTCTCCTAGTTTTTTAATCTCCTAGCAACTGTGTGCCATTTGCATATCTTACCACATCCAACATCTTCAAGAGATCTTCTGATGATTGTTGTCAGGACAAAGGAAAAAAAAAAAGGGCATTGTAGTGGAGTTCTTGGAAGACTGTTGTTTTTTATAACCATGCTTAATGTCTTGGTGGGAAGCTCTGAAGCTACATCAAAGGTTTAGTGTAGGAATTTGATATTACAAAAGCACTTACACTTCTTTGGTGGTGTTTAGAAAAACACTGGGGCCTGAGTTCAAGACTGGCACTGCTCCTGCTGACTTAAATGCAGCAGTAACTATACATATCTATCTATCTATCATCTATCTATCTATGTTATATATAGAGATATATATACACAAAGTACATGCATAAATATATGCACTTTATATAAGTAAATAAATAACTATAAACATATGAATATATATATAAAATATACATAAGTATATTATGCAATGTGCTCTCGTGACCAACAAGGCCAATGCCATTCTGGGTTGCATTAGTAGGGCTGTGGTTAGTAGGTCCAGAGAGGTTCTCCTGCCTCTCTACTCTGCTCTGGCAAGGCCACAGCTGGAATATTGTGTCCAGTTCTGGGCCCTTCAGTTCAAGAAGGGCCTCAGGGAGCTGTTTGAAAGAGTCCAGCACAGAGCCACAAAAATGATGAAGGGAGTGGAACATCTTCCCTATGAGGAGAAACTGAGGGAGCTGGGGCTTGGAGAGGAGGAGATTAAGGGCTGACTCATTCATGTTGATAAAGATGTGCAGGATGAGTGCCAAGAGGCTGGAACCAGGCTCTGCTGGGTGATGCCCAATGACAGCACAAGGGGCAATGGTGGAATCTGAGACACAGGAAGTTCCATTGAAAGAGGAGGAAAAAATGTTTCCCTGTGAGGGTGGCAGAGCCCTGGAACAGGAAGTCTCCCTCTCTGGAGATATTCCAAACCCACCTGGATATGTTCTTGTGTGACCTGCTCTAGGTGATCCTGCTCTGGCAGGGGGGTTGGACTGAATAAGCTTTCACGGTCCCTTCTAGCCCCTAACATTCTGTGACTCTGTGTAATGATTTTCTTCATTAAGGTTTTTCTTCACTAGTTTATCAGCAGAGTTCTACTCAATTAATTATCTTATGGCATCTGCAATAGCAGAGCTTCAATGAACACATAGAGCCCCCAGCAATGGCAAGGGATGGAGTCAGGGGCCATGATTTGACACAGCAGGAGTGTTTCTGTCTGACAGGTTAGGCATTAATTAAGCTGTCCTTTTTATTTGTGCAGGAAATCTTTTGCTCTTCTACCACTAACAGAAATAGATGGTGAAATTTCAGAAGAGTGTGCACAATGCTTATTCTTTTCCACGTTGATGCCAGGAAAATGCTGGATCTAGATACAGACTTCATCCAGAGTATGTGAGGAGAACATAAAGTTTGTGCTGCATTGTCTGTCCCATCTTCTCTTTCCTGTAGGTGAGAAGCAGAGGTTCCTGGACTCCTTGAGCTGCTGTGGTGGAATAAAGGCAGGGTAGACCCTCTCTTGCTGTAGCATATGGAAAAGTCATTTGAGCTCATCTGAGCCCATGAAATCTCAAACACTCTGCTCAGATGGAGGTAAATCTGATAAGAGCTGAACTCAGTGGCTGACAGTCTGATTCACCCCCAGAGAGTGACAGCAGGCAATTTGAAAGCCCATCCTGTGTTTGCAGATGTTTGTCTGATGTCTGAGGGATGTACCTGCAGAATGATGTGAACAGGAGAGTGAAGAAGACCTTTTACAAGGGCTTGTTGTGATAGGATGAGAGGAAATGGATTTAAGGTGGAGGAGGGGAGATTTAGACTGAAGATTAGGAAGAAATTCTTGACAGTGAGGGTGGGGAGACACTGGAACAGGTTGCCCAAGGGAGACTGTGGATGCCCACTCCCTGGGGTCTTCAAGGCCAGGTTGGATGAGGCCTTGAGCAACCTAGTCTAGTGGAAAGTGTCCCTGCCCGATGCTGAGGGGGTTGGAACTAGATGATCTTTAGGGTCCTTTCCAATCCAAACCAGGCTATGAATCTATGATTCTGTGATAATAGCAAAGCTGGTATCAGGCTGGCATCACTTGCAAAGAGCCAGGGAACAGCTCAGGAGTTCAGCATCATGGAGGAAAACACAGGGATTTAAGCAACCATCTCTATCTTTTCCCTGCAGTACCACTGGAACGCTGTGCCATCCCACTGGGATTTACTTCAGGCTGGTCCACTGGCACAGTTTATCCAATATCACTTCTTACATGATCTGTAAGTTTGGAGGAAGCCCAGGATGTGTGTACTGCATCTGTCCCTGCCTTTAGGAGCTCAGCTGTGGGTGCTGAGGTCACTCATGGGTCCCACCGATTTTTGGTCAGTGGAAGTGGCAGTGTGCTCCTTTCTTCATCTGTCTGTAATCAGCTGTAGCACCCCAGCCAGAGCAGACTGTGTGAGCTGACACAGGCCTCATGCAAGCTGTACAAAGTAAGCAGTTCTGGAAGGGCACAGCCTTGCCCAGGGTGCTGTTGTGTAGCCAGGAAAGAGAAGGGCTAACCTGGTTGGTTTCTCACCAGCTGCCATTGCTCAGGCATTTGAAAGATGGGGAAATGCCTGAGTTTAATCATCCCTATGCCTGAAACAGCATAAGAAATTAGTTTCTTGAGCTATTTTTATGTTTTTCTAACTTCCAGCTAAATCATGTATTGTGGTGAATCATTAACCACCGACGTTTATTGCTAATCCTTACAGAGCCCATTTTTAGCTGCTGTGGTATTTTGAAATGCAGGGTTTTATAGACTACAAATATGCATCAGACAATGCAATTATCTGTTTTCAACATGTCTCCAAGTTTATTCTTTCTCTGGAGAGAATATATGGAGAGGCTGACCTTTATTTATGGTGTGCTTTGTACTGTACTTTGATTCCTTCTCCAACCTCACCTTCATGGGGAGTGATTTTCCCATCACTTGGGGAGAGATGCACAATTCAATTCCTGCTACACATAAAATCCCTGTCGATTTGCTGCCTGGGATGAAATAGCCTGCATCTGCAATAGCAAGAGCTCTGCATTCACCCTCTGTCACCAGGGAGGGGACAAATCAGTTCCAACTGATTCCTGTCAGGATAAGATCGGAGGGGCATATCTGTTTGCTTGCTACATTTCAATTGAGGACAAGCCAGGCCTTTAAACTCGGAGGCAAGTTCTCCTGTAATTGCTTTGTACAGAAACACAGATAATCAAATTTTTTTCTTGCCAGAGACAATGGAATTTTATGCTTTGATTTATCCTGGAGCACTCCATTTGCAGTTCTCCCTGCTCCCGAAGAGTCCTGTTGGAACGGAATGGAGCAGTGGCTGACATCCCAAGGAGAGTTTTCTGCAAGGAAATAAACTGAATAAAGGAAAATCTGCCAGAAAGATATTTTTGGTGGAATCTGGGGCTCGTAGGTGTTTTAGCACATGCTACTCTTGGGGACAGTGGCAAAATGCAGACAACTCTGAGGATGTAAGTTCACAAGTATGTGGGGTTAGCTCCCGATGTATACAGGTTCAAACTCTGGAGAGATGCAGGAGCTTTATCTGCATCTACATGAGGTCCACAGCGTGTGGACTGCCAGCAGAAAGTGCCTGGCATGGCCAAAGGTTGACGACTGAGTCTCCTGCTGAGAGCTGTTCTTTTGTGTAGCATACTGAAATGGCTAGCAAGATAAAATAGGAATGGAGAGAGGGAGAGCAGGAGTGAGACTGGCAGTGCAGGTAGCACCTTCTTCATACCTGGATGTGGGGAGCAAGGACAGCTGAAGCACAGCCTGGTCTGGTGCTCTCAGAGCTCACAGTGCACTGGGACCTGTCTGAGCAAGAGGAGACACTTCATTTAATAAGAAGTAGAATACTAAGGTGCTGTGAGGAAAGAGGTTCCTGCTAAAAATGGGCAATGTGCTGGTCCTGCAGCAGGGCAGGGCAGCAATGAGGCAGGGGGTGAAAGCTGGCAGAGCCATTGGCAGATCCAAACATCAGGGGACCCAGGGGGATTTTAAAGAATTCATTTTGGCCCAACACGTCAGACAGGTATCCAAATCCTGCTTACATTTCTCTTTTGAATCTGCTTTCCAGATGGAAGGTTGAAAGGACCAATAAAAGGGTGCTGAAAGATCTGGCTGTGCTTTTGATTGCTCCCTTCCCAGGAAGCTCTCAGTGTTACTCACAGCTCAGCTCATTCTCTTCCTTACACTTAGAAACACTCCACAATATTTCACTTTTTAGCAATAATGAAGAGACCCCGTGGTGGTTCAGACAGGTATGCATTAAAACTGAGTGGTTTGGTTTAGACTGACAAATTGAAATGCCTTGGTTAAGCTTCAGCTATCTGAAAGAAAATTACTTGTTTCTGTTTTCTTGGAAATGATGGCAAAAATCAAACTCTGTATAAACTTTATTTATCTAGAAACTTTCCAAGTGCTTCTACTTTAAGCTGATTTGCTGAGGTTCTTGTCTAGGGTTTGGTTAAAATTAATCTAAGTCTGTACATAGATACCTTTGTACCTCCTTCTCTGTGCCAACACCACCATGAGCTGCTGTGTGGTAGTCAGGGAACCAAGGAATCAATCTGTCTGAATCCATGAAAAACAAGAAAAAAGAAAAAGGAAAAAGAAAAAAAGAGAAAATAATAGAAAGAAAAAAATATTAAAAAAAAAGAGAAAGAATCTTTGAGCTGGGAGAGCTGCTGAATGTGGCTGGTTGCAGAGGGTGGGAATCAGGATTGCTGCAGCAGCTACTGAGGTCCAGGGTGGCGTGGGATGAAGGTTAAGCCACGTCCTCAGACTGGGAATGGGATGGAGAGCACAGAAGGTGGGTGAGAAGTGCTGGGTTCTCATCACTTGTGATTGTAAGGAGATGCCAGCTCACCTGTCAGTGCTGAGGTCTTGCTGGGCCAGTTCTCAAAAAGGTAGCAACTGAGCTCAGAAAAGTGAAAAAGAAAAAGTGATTCAGGCCAAAGCTGAAGTTTCAATTTTTTTTTTTTTTGAGCTGATAGACATAAAACTAATGAAAAAAGGGGAGAATTTTGAGCTTAACTTAAAAGTAAGCCTCATGGTAAGACTTGTCCTGCCTCATAAGGGTGAGGCAGGCAATTCATTCTCAGATGCAGCTGCACCAGTATCCCAGCAAGGCTGGGAGAATTTGACAGTAGATGGTGGGTAATGGTGCTTTAAGGGAGAGAATATAGCATTTTTGACTTTTTCACAGCTCTCCTTTTTGTTCTTTGTGGCCAGGAAAACTATTGGACCTGTAAAGCTGCCTGATGAGGCACTAGGATGGGCAGCCACACATCCAATGCTTTTTCTCCTGGGGAGGTTAAAGCATTGTGGGTAAACCTTTAAATAAACAGAAGATTTATTCACAGGAGTTGGGTACTTTTTTCTTCCAAACTGAAGGCATCCTCTTAATAGAAATTCTCCAGCTCCCCTTGCCCTGCAGCCTCTGAGGGTGTGTGTCCACAGGGGCGAGCGTGGGGAGCGCGTTCCCGCTGCCTTTGGATGCCTCACAAGTCTTCCTGTGTGTGCCTTAATAGCCTTCCCAGGGAACTGAAGGCTCATTTTGTGTGCCTCTGAATTGAAATCCAGGTCACAGAGATGTTAAATAGCAAATGACACATTTACTGTGCCACCCAGCTGCCCTCTGTAATGCAGCAGGAATGCTCTCTGAGCAGGGGCAGGGTGCCAATATTCACTTACATACAGGTTGGTTTGTTGTGGGTGCTAATGTTAAAAAACTAGGGGGAAAAAAACAAAACAAAGAAGAAAGGGATGCTGCTCACATTTAAATAGCTGCTTATTCCCTTTGCACCTTCTCTCTTGAAGTGCTAATGCTCTTTCCTGGCTGAAAAATCTCCTAACCATTAGTTCTTTTCAGTTCAAACCTTTACATTTCTGTTTATGATAAGAAAGAACTGATCAGAGTTTTTCCAGGTCACCAGAAATCAAGGTGATGCTGTCAATATGCTGTTCTGACTCCTGTGCTTAGTTAAAAACCCAAATGACCTCTTTGGTGCATGGTGCTGTGTGTAATGTTCTCCCTTTGCAAAGGGACTTACTGTATTTCTCAGGGAGGACAGCAGTTTGTCAGAGGCTGGTGCTGCATTATTGCAGCCTTACGAGCAAATAATGAAGTTGGACACCTGCATTCTGTACAAAAAGGCTTTTATCAGGCAGATGGAGAATGTACTTCAGGGCATCAAAAAGGCTCATCACTGTAGAAGAGAAAAGATGGGGAGATTGGGGTATTTGCTACACAGATGTCCTTTCTGGAATAGGATTGCAAAAGACAGACCCAAGCAGCAGCTAAATTGACTTTTGACCAATAGATGGAGATAAAAAGTGGTTTTCCTCATTAGCCTCTCTGGTTCATTGCTGCTGAGCAGGTCAGTTTACCTGCAATGCCCTTGCTGGTAGCAAGTCTGTGGAAAGCAAGTGAGTTCCTCTCTGGGTTATTATTTTTCCCAATAAATGTTATCAGATGAGGGATTTAGCTCTGCTGAGGGCTTTCTCAAGTGCCATGGTTTGCTTTCGCTAAGTTCAGGATGCAGTTCTGATGCTGTGGAGCAGCTTCTCAGGTCCAGGACTTCAGTTTTTTTATCCTCATACAGATACCAACCAGGTACCAAGTGCATGGCTTAACCTCTTTCTTCTTTCTCATGTCTTCTAATTGACACATTTTTTCAAACCCACACATTTATTCCTGAATCCTTATTAAGCTTTGACACTGTTGTCTTATGAATCTAATGCAGATAAATGTTTGCTAAGGAAAAAACAAAACAAACACAACCCCCCTCTCCCCCTCCCCAACCCCCAGTAGTATTCTGCCATCTGTTGATTATGGTTTGATACACTGTAGTAAATCAGGAGGTATTTCTGGTCCTTAATCTAAGCATAATTTCAGTTCAGCTCTGATTTCCTCACACCACAAACTACTGAGTTTCATTTATAAATTGCTTCTAATGTATTCCACTTATGGCTGGTGAATGTAATTAACATTTTCTGGCAAAAAAAGAAACTATAAATATCAAGGCCATGGCACACATTATTCATTAAAAAAGAAATGATAGGGGGGTCCTTGTTTTTGCAAATATAGAAAGAGGTTCCCAAAAATGTGTAAAAAAGTGTTCACAGCCCCTCTCTAATAGGTGTAAATAGGTTTATTTTCTGTTTATTAGGGAGGGGGGAAGTGAGAAGGCTGCAGCATATCACAGCACAATCAAACAAATGAGACCTGGAGTCACTGCTCAGTGCTAAGCACCCTTTCCCATGGTGCTGGTTTCATTTCTGAAGGAGTTGAGTAAACCATGTACATTAAATACCACTCCTGACCTAGGATGGAGACAATCTAACATCTCTACTCTTTCACTATTATTTACCTTTGCAAAAAGAAAAACAAAAAAAAACAAACCAAACAACAACAACAAAAAAACCCAAACCCACAAAACCAAACCAAAACTCAACCAATCAACCAAAAAAACCCCAAACCAAACAAAACAACAAAAAACCAACAACAAATAAAGGAACAGACAGGAAACTCCCCAACAAACAAACAAAAATAAACCAACACCAAGCTCCACTGCCCTTGAAACAAGTTTTGCGTTTGGTGCCATTCCAAACCATCTTTAAACTGAAAGTGAATCAGTTCAATATTGGTTGTGAGTTTTGAGTCTTTTAAATGGCAGTAAAGTGTAAATCCTCAGCATCAATCTGCCTTGAAGAAATCACCAGAAGAAAGAAGGCAGAGTTTCAGTGTCAGTGCAAGCTTCAGGCTGCTCATAAGTTGGAAAATAAATTGTCTCACTTCAATCACAGGCTCACAGCATGTTAGGGATTGGAAGGGACCTCCAGAGATCAGCAAGTCCAACCCCCCTGACAGAGCAGGTCCATAAAACGTAGCCCGGGTTGTGTAGGAACACATCCAGATGTGTCCTGAAAGTCTCCAGAGAAGGAGACTCCACAACTTCTCTGGGGAGAGAAAGCACAGTCAAAAATAATGGCTGCAAAATGCGTTATAATCTGCACCCCTTGAGTGAATTGGTGACAAAATCTTTGTGTCTGTGGGGCAGGTCAGTGCTGCTCCTCTTTTTGAACTGCTACAGGTTTCTTGGGTTTCCAGGACTGTCTTTTGCCCCTTTTCAAAGACTTTGCTCCCAGTATCTACAGGAATTCCTGGGAAGTGGATATGGGAAGTTTCCCTGTTACTGCTCATCCTTTCATAATTAAACAATTACCCAATGTTTTAGTTCAGAGCCTCAGTTTGGAAAGCTTAGGTACAGACAAGCAACAACAGTCCCTTAAACACAATGAGGTTTTTAATTACCTTCTCACTATTGATCGTCTCAGGCTTTGATGGGGGTGCAGCAGCAGTGGCCTTAACTCTTTTGCTAGGTAAGGATGTAAGTTTGGGAAGGTGAAGCAGTTTCAAGTGTCTTACTCTTGCCTGAGGCTGCGTTTTCCTCCCTTCTCCTTGGCAAGGAGTTCTGATAGATTTTCTTATTTTCTTGGCTAGATGGCAGATCATAGAAACATAGAATCACAGTGTGGTAGGGGTTGGAAGGGGTCTCTGGAGATCATCTAGTCCAAAACCCTTTCTAATGCAGAGCCTTATTTTATGGCATGCACAAAGAACACTTTTTGTTCTGTGTGATATATGAATCACAGAATCCTAGAATGGCTCAGGTTGGAAGGGACCTCAGAGCTCATCTCCAACCTCCTCACCATGCCCAGGGACACCTCTCAACTAGACTCAGCTGCTCAAGACCTTGAACACCTCCAGGGAGGAGGCATCCACAACCTACCTGGGCAACCTGTTCCAGAGTCCCACCACCCTTGTACTGAACAACTTCTTCCTAACTTCCTCCTTTTATGCATAGAGTAAAACCCTTAGGAAGATGTTAAAGGACAAATAGCATTTAGTGCTGGTCCTAACATTTCCACCAATTCATTTAACAACATCAAGGTGAAATTCTGCTGGGAGTTAACATAGAACTGTGACTCAGAAATGAGGTAATGAGCTTCAGAAGGAGTTGGAGAACCCCTGCCGAGTATGGAGTTGCTCACAGTTAGCCCTGAGTACATAAAAGATTTAGTTAGGAGTAGGTTTTGCTGCAGGTGGAGAGACTGCCCTTGAGCAATGCAAAGCTTTACCTTGTTCTCTAATGCACCCTGCACCCAATTTTCCACCTGTTATGATAGCAAACTAAATTTGGCCACGAACAAGCCCAGCTCACCTGGGGATTCAATTAGGACAAGAAAATGATTTTTTTTTCCTGGGATTTAAGGTTTATTTGAGCCCAGTAAAGAGAAGATAGCCCTGTATTTTACCTTGATTGAAGGGAGAAAAAGCAGGTATACAATTACACCAAAAGTGACATTGTGATTTATTATGTCAAACCCTTGCTTTCTTCTTGCAGCACCACAGAGGTCACTGACAAAGCAAGGCTTGCTTCATCAGATCAAGAGAGAAACTGGTAGTGTGAATAAAAGCCAGGAATGTCATTTTTAATTTTCAGTGTCCCTGCTTTTGTGGCAGGGAGCCAGACCATAGCGTTGCAGTTGCTTTTATAAACATTGTAGGGAATGCTTTTTCCAATGGAGTCCAGGTATGCTTCCTGGAGAATTGGGGTCAGGGCTAGAGATGTAGTTAGGGGGATGTTAAAAAAAAAAAAAAAAGAATATTTGCAGATTTGTTTTGATGATATATAACCTGCTCTGGTGGGATTCTCAGTGATTAATATTTTTATGCAATTTTGTGGCAAAAGTGGGGAAAGAAGTTGCTTAGAAGAACTTACTGTGGCTCACGTTGGTGTTGCCCTGTTAGGTCACAGAAATAATTTCAAATTCTTCCCACAGGTTGGGCAGTTAGAAAGCTGGGGAAAAAAAAAACACCAGCCACCTGAGTTGATAAAGTTTTAAATCAGGATTATTTATAGACTCAGGGAATCACTCAGGCTGGAAAAGACCTTTAAGATCACCAAGTCCAACCCTAACCCAACTACCCTGACCACTAAACCATGTCCTGAAGCACCACATCTACAGCTCCTTAAACACCTCCAGGGATAGAGACTCCACCACCTCCCTGGGCAGCCTGTCCCAGCCCCTCACCACTCTCTCACTGAAGTTGTTTGTGGTATTTTTTCCCTTTTCCTTATTAATTGAGAGTATAAATAAAGCAAAGAAGCAGCAAACATGCAGAAGTGTAAGGGATTTGCACATGCAGTGTGTTGTCGACTTTCTACCCAAGTGATTTGCTCTGTGTCCTTAGGACAATTAGCAGTCTGGTTTTAATAGTCTTAGTGACGCTTTGCAAAGGGTTACAGCAGACTTTTGATCATTAAATAACTCACTTTGATAACTTTTGCCCACCTCTAACACCAAATATGATTATCCTCAATGCAAAGATGCTGCCTTCAGGCTATAGAGACCAGTTCAGTTCTTGTACCTCGTCCTTCTAATCTGCCAAAGTGCTTTAGAAAGTGACACCTTTACATGTTGGACATGGGAGCTCAGCAAGCACACAGGCAGAGATCTCTGAAATTAAGAGTGCTTTCCCAGCTGACTGCAGTGCTCTTGGGTGTGGTTGGCAATACTGAACTAAGTTTTCAAGTGCTCTCCTTCCTGCAGGTTAGGTTCAGAAGCTGCAATGCAGAAAGACTGAAACTAATCAAATAAACCAATTGTTCTATCAAAACAAGCAATCAGCAGAGGGCTAGAAAATCCCATTCTGGCAAGAGGACACTCCAGGTGTGTTCCTCTGGTAGTACCATGTGATGAAGAGCCCTCAGCAGAGCTATACATTTTGTTTTTAGGTTTATCTCATGACCTCTGTGCAGGCAGTGTATGTTTTGAAATGCTCTCTGGTTTCTTGCGTGTGTGCATTTGTTGCTTTGCCTCTCCTGGACTCTTTTTCCAGGAGGTCTCCATTTTATTCAGACTTAGGTGATTCAGATAAACTAAAACAAGCTCCTTACAGACAGTGTTATTCCAGTTTGTGTGACATATTCCACTTACCCCCAGACTGCCTGTGGTTCAGCACTCTGTTACTCATGGTAACCAGTTCCTGTGTCCAGGACTTTAATCTGTTTGGTTTTCTGTGGGTTTTTTGCTGTGGTTTTTGTTTGGTTGGCTGGTTGGTTTTGGTTTGGTTGTTGGTTTTTTAATGATTTAAACCACAGTAAAAATGGTTTAGGAGGTTTACAAAGTCTTTTCACAAGTTTAGACAGATTTATTTCAAATGTAAAGTCACATCCCAACTCGGGGTGGATAAGCCCTTGTCCTTTTCCTTTCTCTTTCACATGTCCCTTCTTCTTACAATCTCTTCTCAGTATGTAAATTACATAACATATTTTGGTATAATTCATATTACAGCTGCTCATGCAGCCCAGGAGGCAAACCATAGCCTGGGCTGCATCCAGAGGAGTGTGGGCAGCAGGGCAGGAGAGGGGATTCTGCCCCTGGACTCTGCTCTGCTCAGACCTCACCTCCAATCCTGCCTCCAGTTGTGGTGTCCCCAGCAGAAGAAGGACACAGAGCTGTGGAGTGAGTCCAGAGGAGGCCACAAAGATGATCCAAGGGCTGGAGCAGCTTTGCTGTGAGGCCAGGCTGAGGGAGCTGGGGGTGTTCAGCCTGGAGAAGAGAAGGCTCCAGGGGGACCTCAGAGCTGCTTGCCAGGACCTGAAGGGATCCTGCAGAAGGCTGCAGAGGGACTTTTGCTGAGGGTGTCTAGAGACAGGCCAAGGGGGAATGGTTTGAAGCTGAGGCAGAGCAGGGTTAGAGTGGAGCTGAGGAAGAAGTTCTTGAGCAGGAGGGTGGTGAGACTCTGGCACAGGCTGCCCAGGGAGGCTGTGGCTGCCTCCTGCCTGGGGGTGTTGCAGGCCAGGCTGGATGAGACCTTGAGCAGCTGAGTCTAGTTGAGAGGTGTCCCTGGGCATGGTGGGGAGGTTGGAGGAGATGAGCTCTGAGGTCACTTCCAACCTGAGCCATTCTGTGATTCTATGATAATTTAGCAACAAGAATTTTGGACCTCTTTCCCCAGGAGCTGTGAGAGATAGCCAGGTTTTTGAAAGAAGATAGTTGAAGCTTGTTGTAGAGTTAGTACTCATTACAGTACCTAAAAATGATGGAAAAGAACCACATGCCCAGTCAGCTAAATGGGTAGGAAACATCTCAGCCTTTGAAATCCAGAACACAGTGCTCTAAAGTTTGTTCTTGTTTTGATAAGTGGGTGTAACTTGATTGACTTCAGTAATACCACATCTGGGAATGGGAATGGGTTGGCTCTGTAATAATATTGCTGCACAACTCTTGTGATCTGTGGTTGGAAACTTGATAGGCAGAGTTCATATTTCTGGGGATATGTGAACATGTATTTCATCAAGTCTCAGCACAAGAAGGACATGAGCTCGTTGGAGCAAGTCCAGAGGAGGCCACAATAACGATCAGAGGGCTGGAACACCTCCCCTCGAAGATACAAGGTTGTTCAACCTGGAGAAGGCAAGACTCCAGGGACACCTCTCAGTACTTAAAGGGAGCTCATCAGAAAGATGGGGACAATCTTTTTAGCAGGGCCTGTTGCAGCAGGAGAAGGGTTTGTGATTTTAAACTAAAAGAACTTAGATTTTGAGTAGATGGAAGTAGGAAATTCTTTACAGCAGCACAGAAGTGTAGCCTGCAGCAGTGCTGTGATGCCCCTAGTTTCACACTTCAGAGGGTACCTGAAAGCTACTTCTTGCACGCTGACTTGGGTCGTGTACAGTGTGTGGGAATGGTGGTGTGAGAGTAGCAGGGATTATGTGGAGGAGTGTGGGAAAACTGTCACAAAAGGCTGTCTAGATGGAATTGGTAATCCTGCGTGACATTCATTGTATGGTGCAGGTGGATGGGATGGCTTAGCACCCCCAAATCACCATCTCTGTCTCCTTTACAAGCCTGTGATGCCCCTAGCACAAATGGGTACCATGGTGTTGCCCAAACCCTCTTCCTCAGCTGGAACACTCTTCAAGTTCATATTGAGGGGAGATGAAAGAAAAAAAAAAAAGAAATTCCGAAAGGTTCAGCAAAAAGAGTGTGCTGTGTTCTAGAAAAATACTGCTCCAAACTTCTTAAGCAGTGATGCAGCTGCAGGCTGTTCTGGTGGGATTCAATACCAGGCTAACTGAAATGTCAGTATCTGCACGCAGCCAGCAGGGAGCGATCGATAGTGCCAATGAACCCTGGGGAGCAGCTGGGCTCTGGGTCCCAGTGCCCTGCTCTGCAGATCCCTCTACCTGCATCCTCTGGATCGCCAGGGGCCACAGGGATTTAGGCATCCAGCTCAGACCCAGGTGTGGTGGGTTGCAATTACCCACAAAGTAAAATTGCCAGACTAGCTCAGATGGAACAAGAGGGAATGGCCTCAAGCTACGACTGGGTAGGTTTAGACTGGACAGTAGGAAAAAAATTTTCCCAGCAAGAGGCATTGGAATGTGCTGCCCAGGGAGGTGGTGGAGTCCCCAAGCCTGGATGTGTTTAAAGGTGGTTTGGATGTGGTGCTTGGGGATATGGTTTAGGGGGGAACGTTGTAGAGTAGGGTTCCGGGTTAGGCTTGGTGATCCTGAGGGTCTGTTCCAACCTGAATGGTTTTGTGATTTTGTGAAAGCAAATGAAGCTATGTTTAGAAGCAAAACTACGATCTAGAAATATGAAATGCAATGAATATGTACAAAATATTCAGTATTTACATATATTTACAATTTATAAACAACACAAGAACCCCCCTGGACAAAACCAGGGGGTTACCAACAGCTTCTCCCACCTTGAGAGAGAGAAGAGCAGAGAGTAGGGTGTTAGTACTTAGCCACAACAAAGAAAGGCAGCCAAGGTCAGCAACAAGCAGCTAGTATCTGCTAGAGTGAAGAAGTCAAAAAAAGTGGTAGTAATGGTAGTAATCTGACCAATGGGATTATTTAGACCTTATCATTATTTTCCCTTTTGTATCCAATGGTAATTTATCACTTTCTGTTCAAGAGCAGTGGAAAATTTTCCTAGGCCCAGCCTAAGATTATTGTACCAGGCATCAACATCCACAGGCATGGAAATTTAATCCTCTTGTGCTGTGGCTTGCTTGCCATGACCTCAGCCAGCCATGCTATTTTTGAGCTTATAGACTTCTGACTCCATCATAATGAAGTTGAGCTGGTAGAAGGTCCCACATAAATAACTTAATAATATGTCTAAATGAAATGGCTGCTATCTAACTAGTAGAAATAACAGAAGTGATTAAATTAAATTCAATATACACATTAGCCACTGAACTACTCTGCCATAAAAGAAAGAAGAGTGTGGTCTAAGGAGTTGTCTCTTTTCCTCCCACAGCTCTATAATTATATCTTCAGGGAAATGCCACAGCTCAGCATTTAACGATCTGCCATCAGAGACATTTATGAGGAGGTTTTCAGGGAAGGAGGGAGTCCTTTTGTACAAAAAAAAAAAAATATCCCCAGTCATTGGATAAGTCTGGCAGTCTGCTGAGAGGAGCATTGATCTGTGTATTTACATACCATGTGAAGTTAATAATTCAAAGTTCTTCCCCCAAGAAAATCCACAACAAGGTCACGATCTGCCAGGAAATATTCGGAAAAGAGAGCATAAATCCTGGGCAGTGTCAATCTGTCAGTGCCCTGCAGCAGATTTGTGTGCTTTGAAAGGGCACAGCTGGTCAGTCAGTGCCTCGGAAGCTTCTCCGAGAGGGATGGCTCTGGCGAAACCCTGCCGCGTTGCAGGCTGAACCATGGGGTGTGCTGGAAGAAGAGGGAGGCATTTGCAGTGTGGCAAGGAGGGGAATGAAGTTTTGATGCAGAGTTACATATGGCACAGAGTGAGCAAACGGAAAAATTAGCAAAATACTTTTCCTATTGCCAGATTATAAATCAGCCTGAAATGTCCTTTGTAGCTGGAGCAGATACTGTTGCTACTTTGGAGGTGACAACTGAGAGTCTGGAGGAAGCCTAATCTGTTAAGTGCTCAGCATGAGCAGCTTCCAACTTAAATGCCTGTGTGATTTCCCAAATGGACAAGAAGCAGCCCAGGTTGTGGCTGTCAGGTGTTTCTTGGACATTTCAAAACATGGCTTGCATAGTTGCTCATCAATTCCTTCCAGTACCTGGAGGGGGCTACAAGAAGAATGCAGAGAGACCGTTTCCAAAGGCCTGCAGTGGCAGGCTGAGGGACAATGGCTTCAAACTAGAGCAGAGGAGATTTAGATTGGATGTTAGGAACAAGTTCTGCACCATTAATGTTGTAGCACACTGGAACAGGTTGCCCAGGGAGGTGGTTGGCATCCATCCCTGGAGATATTCAAGGTGAGGCTGGACAGGGCTCTGGGCAACCTGATCTAGTTTAGCATGTCCCTGCAGACTCCAGAGCAGGTTGGATTAAATGACCTTTGGAGGTCCCTTCCAACCCAGACCATTCTATGATTCAATGATTCTCTGAGCAATTAGATTGCCCAAAAAGATTCTGAGATGCAGGGAAAAAATCAAGTGCCATTAAGAATCAAAAAAAAAAAACTATACCCAGATCTGTGAGTGCATTTATTTGACTGACTGAAACACTCAATAGGACTTGAAGAAGTCTCTTTAATTAAGTTACATGAGCTGCTAATCTAGTGAGACAGGGATTTCCAAGATGATATTGTCAGATTCCAAGTGAGGTGGCAACAGCATCTCCTGCTTTGTCATTTATAGTGACTGTTTATCACTTCCATTTCTCACAGCGTAGGCAGTCAGGCAAATCACAGTCACAGAGCAAAACCCAAAACACTCCATACTGTTATGTTGTAACCGTTTGTAAAGGGTAGTTCCTACCAACCTTGTTCACGCAGGTGAACCTTGCAGAGCAATTCAGCTGTATCTGTGAGAGAGACAGTAAGATGCTTTTTTTCTTTTGGGCATCCTCCTCTGCAGCCTGTGAACAGGAGAGCCCTCATCACAAATGGGGTTTTACCAAGCAGGAAGTCACCAAAAGAGCTGGCTCAATGTCAAGCTCCATTAGACACAGCATTTACCAAAGGGAAGAAGACCAAATTGGTTGGAAATCCTGTCCTGAGACCTTTATGTTGGCATTAAAAATGAGAAAGACTAAGTATTAATAAACAGGAAAGATGGTCAGAGGGCAGGAGCTCCTCTCCTGTGAAGATAGACTGAGAGAGTTAGGGCTGTTCAGTCTGGAGAGGAGAAGGCTCCAAGGAGACCTTCTTGTGGCCTTCCAGGATCTGAAGGGGGCTCCAAGAAAGCTGGGGAGCAACTTTTTAGGGTGTTGGGTAGTGATAGGATTAGGGGGAATGGAACAAAACTAGAAGTGGGGAGATTCAGATTGGATGTTAGGAAGAAATTGTTCCCCATGGGGATGGTGAGAGACTGGAACAGGTTGCCCAGGGAGGTGGTGGAAGCCTCATCCCTGGAGGTTTTTGCAGCCAGGCTGGATGTGGCTGTGAGCAACCTGCTGTAGTGTGAGGTGTCCCTGCCCATGGCAGGGGGGCTGGAACTGGATGATCCTTGAGGTCTCTTCCAACCCTGACTGATTCTATGATTCTGTAATAGATCATCGGATTCACTCACTTTGAAATCATTTAGAGTATTTCATTTTTGGGTGTTTGATTGTTTTGGGGGTTTTGTTTTGTTTTGTTTCTTTGTTTTAACAGAAATGTAAAGCAATTACTCTGGGACTATTGATTATGTAACTGTAGTATCATCCTTGGTTTTCCAATACTAGGTCTTCAGATCAGTATTTTAATGACTTAATTAAACTGTGCATATATCTCCACACACACACATAAACTTCCTTTGCTTTCCTTTTCTTTCTAATTGTTTTTAAATGTTGCAAATGCATGCATAGCACTCTGGTGTGAAGGCTCTGATTAGAGGAAGAAAACAGTGTAATTAATAAAGAGTAAAGCTGATTTTAATCCCATCTATTATTTTTACCAGATGATTAGTTAGAGTGGCAAGATTTATTCCTCACTCTGCATCCTGAAGTGCTTGTTTTTCATGTAGAAAGTTTCCCCCTAGCAAGTTGCATGTTCAAGTCCCATCAGATGCACTGCCATTGGGATGTTGATTACAGAATCACAGAATGGCTTGGGTTGGAAGGGACTTCAGATCTCATCTCCTCCAACCTCCCCACCATGCCCAGGGACACCTCTCAACCAGACTCAGCTGCTCAAGGTCTCATCCAACCTGGCCTGCAACACCCCCAGGCAGGAGGCAGCCACAGCCTCCCTGGGCAGCCTGTGCCAGAGTCTCACCACCTTCCTACTCAAGAACTTCTTCCTCAGCTCCACTCTAACCCTGCTCTGCCTCAGCTTCAAACCATTCCCCCTTGGCCTGTCTCTAGACACCCTCAGGAACAGTCCCTCTGCAGCCTTCCTGCAGGATCCCTTCAGGTCCTGGCAGTCAGCTCTGAGGTCCCCCTGGAGCCTTCTCTTCTCCAGGCTGAACACCCCCAGCTCCCTCAGCCTGGCCTCACAGCAAAGCTGCTCCAGCCCTTGGATCATCGTTGTGTCCTTCTCTGGACTCACTCCAGCAGTTATGTGTCCTTCCTGCAAATGGGACTTTATCACAGATTCTGGTGGGCTCCTGGCCATGACTTGAGAGCCAGGTCTTGTTGAGTAGGTTGAGTGATATGTTTTACAGTTTGACATTTGCATTCAAATGATGAAATCATTGTCAAGTTTTTAAGGAAGGAAGAATCACAGAATCTCAGAATGTTAGGGGTTGGAAGGGACCTCCAGAGATCATCCAGTCCAATCCCCCTGACAGAGCAGGATCATAGAATCTGGAATGCTTTTGGATTGGAAGAGACCTTTAAAGGTCTAGACTGAGCAGAGGCATCTTCAACCAGATGAGGTTTCTCAGAGCCTCATACAACCCAACCTGGAACTTTTCCTTGGATGGAGCATCTGCCACCGTTCTAGACAACCTGTGCCAGTGTTACACCACCCTCAGTATAAAAATGTTTTTCCTTATATCTAGTCTAAACCCACCCTCTTTACCCCTTTTCCTATCACACATTTCCTGATAAAGAGTCCCTCCCCAGCTTATTTTGCATCCAGCTGAAGCATTTAGACATTAGGAAAAAGATTTCCACAGCAAGGGTGGTCATGCATTGGAATGTGCTGCCCAGGGAGGTAGTGGAGTCACCAACCCTGGATGTGTTTAAAGGTGGTTTGGATGTGGTGCTTGGGGCTATGGTTTAGAGGTGAGCCTTGTAGAGTAGGATTCTGGGTTGGACTTGATGATCCTGAGGGTCTTTTCCATCCTGAGTGTTTCTGTGATTCTGTGATTCTGTGGTTTGTAGCAGAAGTTCAGTAATGAATGTGAGAAATACCTCAGTGACTCTAATAAGAAGTGGGACGGGCCTGTGCTCTGCTGTATCGATCCAATTGATTCAGCAGCCAGAATGATTGATAGGAAGGGATTTGGACCCAGCCCTGCAATTTGGGCTGCTGGTCATTAGCCTCATGCTCAGGCCCTGGCAGCTCATTTGTAGGCTGGCAGTAGCTGTCGGGCATCTGAACCATACAGCTCTAGTCTCCCACTTTAAAACTTCGCCCTGGAGAGCTACTGCCAGAGCTGGCAGCAGAAGGTACTGTGAAATATTTAAGCCATCCTTAGTTTGGAAAATCAGGACCCTGGAAAGGTGGTGGCAGCAGAGGATCTCAGGTCAGGTCCCCCGTGAGGGAGAGGGAGCCTGCAGGTGCTGCCACAGATAAGGCAGAAGGGACAGACAGGAGGTATTCAGTGGATTTGTTTGAAGCGATTTGAGTTGGATCAGGTTTGAAATGGATATATATTTGTGTGCTTGTTTGTTAGGAAAGATGGAATCAGTTCTCAAAGGCACCCTTGGGGGCTGTGCCGGCCGCCCACGCGAGGCGTTGATATGCAGTGCCAGCAGCAGGCTGCTGCTTCCCCGGCTGCTGCAGGGTGAATGTCAGCTCATTTCATCTTTGTCAGCGTGGTCCTCCCTCACCTCGTCCCCTGAAAAGAAAGTTTAAAAGGATGCATTTAAAGAAATGTTTCAGAGAGTGGCCCGAGGAAGTGTGCTCCCCGGGATCTCTTGGCTTTAGGTTAACCCGTTCCTCTCCAGGCCAGTGAGTTCAGAGTTGCCTCCAGCACCAGGGCTGGAGCGTTTAGTTCTTATTGAAGGTCTTAATACAGTGATTGCTCTGTAACTCGGGAGGGAGAGAGCTCAGTGTTTGCTGGGCACTGGGTAAAAAGTCGTTGTTTAACGGGAGGTGGGAAGTCCCAGGGCTTGCTGTGGCTGGAGCCAGGCCCAGCCTTGTTTCTCACTCAGGTTCTGTATCTGTACGTGTGCCAGTCCATCCATCCATCCATCTATCTATCTTATCTGTCTGTATATCTATCTATCCATCATCTATGTATCTATGTATCTTTCTATCTATCTATCTATCTATCTATCTATCTATCTATCTATCCTTCTATCTATCTATTCATCTATCTATCTATCTATCTATCTATTCATCTATCTATCTATTTACCTATCCATCTATCTATATATCTATCTCTCCATCCATCCATCTATCTATCCATCCATCTATCATCTATCTAGTCATCTATCATCATTACATAAATGTCAAGGTTGGTAAGGAAAGAAATTGATATGGCCTCATGTAAGGGACTTGAAAGTAAATGTTTTCAGATCCAAGTCTAGCATGAGTCAAGCAATTCTCAGCACTGTGGTGCTCTAATTGTTCCATGGGCACTTGGAGAATGTGCTGAATGTCTCTGTGCCTTCGCCTTTGTGGAATCCTTTGTCACTGCTCTTTGTCACTGTGGGAGGACAGGAGACTTTTACAGCCAGGAAAGAGCCACTCATGTAGTCTGTCCTACAGAAGCCTCCTCTCCCATACTAGAGATTGCTGCTTCCCAGGGAGCGGAAGACAGCACACACTGCTGGGCTTTATTGCAAGGCACTGCACCAGCTGAAGGAATGGATCCACTGATTCAGGACAAGTAAGCAAATTCAGCTGGCTGATGAAAGGAAGCCTAGACAACGGTGTTCAAACACTCGCTCCCATTTCCTCCCAACCCCCTCTCCCCCCAGATGTCTGGTTTCTGTTTTAAAACATAATAACATTTCATTAAGGAGCCATAGCAACCCTTCACTAATTTGTGAAGAGTACATCGTGAGCTACATTCTGTACTTATCAACATTTGAGCACTTTAGATCTTGTTTCATCTCATTAGTGGATGTTTATGGGACTTGAGGGTTTCAGCACTCTCTGACTCATTAGCCAGCCTGTGGTGGTTGGTGCAGGTTATGTACTACAAGAGATGATTTCCCCAGCCTTTAAATGCTCACACAGCCTTCAAGAGCAGTTTGGTTGGAGACGTTTTCTCACCTTAAACAGTCAGTCAGTGGGGAATGTGCAAAGGTGTGTTGTTTCTCTTGACAAACACCACTTGGTAGAACACCCTGGCTGTCAAAGGCACATCGAGCTTGGTGGCAGGCAGCTGCAACACCCAAGAGATGTCATTTCCAAGGGGTGGATATTTAAATTGCTGGCTTTGGAGAATTCAGCCACAGGATGGCATTTGTATGAAACAGCAAATCAGAAGAGTGTGTTGTGTAGGAAGCTGCTTGGTGTTCCCACCAGAAAGAGCAGGAATCCTGTTTTCCCTCTCATTTACTAAACAAAAGCCCTTTTTGGTTTTTTGGGGGATTTTTTTGTTTTTTTTTTTTTCCCTCAAATGCTGCAGTTAACGTAGATTCATGCATGATGTAATTTATTTGAAAATAAATGCATTCAGCAGTGCACCATTTAGTAAACTGTCACTGGCATCTGTTGGAGACAGGCAAAGAAAATAGTGATGCAGAAGGAGATAGTTTGCCCAGATCTCTGGCAGGTATGAAAAAAAAAAAAAAAGAAAAGAAAAAATTCCCTGGCTGCATAATTTAATAGGAAATAATCCAACCAGTCTGCTTTTGGTGGTTTTGTTTCTCAGATTGCTTTTCTTCCCCATCATGATGCAATGCACTAGCAAACAGGAATAAACAAATACAAGTGTGAATTGACAGTGTGATGGAAATGATGGAGCAGGAAATGGCATCTTAAATTTGTTTACAATATGGTACAAGTCAAAGCCTAGGAAACTGCTTTATTAATAAGCAGTTGATGGTCATGTTAATTAGGAAATCAGAGAAAAAAAAAACCCTGTGCCACTTGCCTGATAATTGCCTTATTAACACTGCATAGGCTGTATCCATTTTTTCAAGGATTAATGGGGGAGATTCAGATGTTGTGCTGTTGCAAAGATAGGAGGGATTGGCTTTGTTGTAGGTGGAGCTCTGGTGCTGTTCTTGGGAGAGGATAACTGGTAAGGTCCTTAAAGCCCTCTGCCCAAATGGAAGTGCAATGAAGATGAGTATCAGATCTTAGCTGAACAAACATCTCTGAGTTTTACAGTTGCTGCCTGGCAAACTGTGCTCATGGAATAATAACTCCACAAATTGGAAATCTCCAGCCACGCTCATCAAGTGCACCTCTACCCAAGCACTGCAGCACCACTTTGCTACTGATCTTTTATGCATGAGTCGCTGTGCACGTTGTGGTTTTGATGGGAAATGAAAAAACTGAGGGCTCATTGAAGGGACCTGAATGTGAAAGAAAAGAGGGAAGATTTTATTTCCAAAAGCCGAAGCAGAGACAGAAGCAGCACCAATGCTTTTCTTCCACGCCAGCGACGGAGCCAAGCAGTTTGTAGAACAACAAGCTATTAAGTCCCAGCACATCGTCCTCCAAGGGCCTCGTGCTGCTGAAGTTGTCAGAGGACACAGCAGCTCGTCCACAAAAGCTGCTCATGTGAGGCAGGGGCTGTCAGGGATGCTGCAGCAGGACATGCTGCAGCAGGACGTGCTGCGGCTCCGGCGTCGGGGCACCAGCGCTCACCTCACCTGTGGCTCTCCCAGCGCTCTGACGTCCTCTGGAGTGGTTTGTGGGCACTGGGTGGTTTGCAGGAGGGTGAGATGGCTGCACAAAGTCTGCCTTACATGCCTTTCAGCAATTAGTTCAAGATGGTGCTGGGGTGGTGATGTGAGGGCCCCACTAATTGAAACCAGCCCAGCTGGGTGCCTGCGCGGGGCTGCTGGAGTGGCTGTGCTGCAGAACCAGGCAGTGCTTGAGAACATCTTCAGTGCTTGTTCCATTCTGTCCTCATTTCTTGATTCGTTTCTTCAGCTGCAGTTCTGCAGTGTGTTCATAGAGCTGACAGCAGCACAGCTTCCCAGGCTTGGTTTTTCTTTTCATGCCACTTGAAGCAAAATGCTTCTTTTTGTGCTGAGCTGCTGATGCCTCTGCACACACATGGACTTGGGTTGTTCTGTGTCAGCCTTGCAGAGATATTCCAGTGGTGGGATTCAGAACAGTTTCAGCGATCCATGAGGAACTCAAATGGAAGCTGAAGGCTAGAGTCTTCTGGCAGAGTTAGGGATTGTGGTGGGTTGAAATGTAATTTCTTATGGTCAGGATATAGAAGCAAAGTGTCACCTTCCCATGGTGGGCTTCCACCTCGCAGGAGGGTCAGGAGACAAACAAGGTGAGGAAATAATGAAGGGAAGGACTGACAGCCTGGGGAAGGTTTTGGGCACTGCTTCATCTGTGGATTTTTGCCTTGGGTTGCCAGATTGTCCTGTAGCATTTTCTGCCAGAATAGGAGAGTTCTGTCACTCTGACTTCATGGCCTGACATAAATCTTGTTTATGTGGTCAGCCTTGAAGAACCAAGGGAAGGTGCTCTTCTCTGAAGCATTTGAGGGCAAAAGCATTTGCAAGAGCATGGAGGACTTAAAGAGACTAAACATTAAATACTGTCTTAAGCTTGTTAATTTCTTGTTAAGCTTCAATCTCCAGCCCCTACTGACACAGTCCTGGCTATTTGTCTGGTATTTCCAGTAGTCCAGGACCACTTAATAGAGTTACTTCAGGTCTTTGGTTTCTATAACATCTGGAGGACAAGAGGGCATTGATGCCCAGGAACTGCTGCTTTTAAAAGCTGTTTTGAGGACTTTTCTTTGGCCAATATCCTGTGTGAGTGGAGTGTTTAGTCCTGGGCAGCAGCCACTGATCTCTGCTCTTTGTGTTGGTGAGTTGTGCCACCTGGTAACTCCACAGGGATCTTCTCTATTCTTCTGTGCTGGCTTCCTTCTCATCAAAATCATACTTCTCTTCCCCACAGTCCTTTTCTTGTGTTTCTCTTCTTGCCCTTTGATGTGTACCCTCTGGAGTTCAGGATGGGTCTGCAGTACTGTCCAGCAGTCAAGAAGATGTTGCCAGATTCTGCCAGCAGCAGGATGTGCTGCAGATCTGTCATGCTGGTGGCTGTTGGGAGGACAGATCTGTCCTGTCACCTTGAGATGTCCAAGTAGGAGAAGCCAATGCTTCCCTCCAAAGAGGATGCTGTTGCTCGACTCCTGCTAGGAAAGACTCATAAGTCCTTCAAAAATGCTAATTAAAAGAATATTTTGAGGTCAGTTTCCACAACAGGAGGATGATTTCTTACCTAAATTCAAATTCACATGTGTTCCTGCAAAAGCCTAACTTCTTCTGAAGCATCTGTCCTTGGCTGTGGCCCATCCAGTGTAGCTTCCTGTCTTCTGATGAGGTAGATGACTTCTGCTTTATTGTGTAGTGCTGCATCTGGCCCACTGCTCAGCAGACACCAATGAGACCTTATTGTGGCCTTCCAGATTCTGAAGGGGGCTAGAATAAAGATGGTGAGGGACTTTTTAGGGTGTTAGGTAGTGACAGGATTAGGGGGAATCTCCCCTCCAACCTAGAGGAGGGGAGATTCAGATTGGATGTCAGGAAGTTCTTCACCATGAGGGTGGTGAAACACTGGCACAGGTTCCCAAGGAGGTGGTGGAAGCCTTATCCCTGGAAGTTTGTAAGGCCAGGCTGGATGTGGCTCTGAGCAACCTGATCCAGTGTGAGGTGTCCCTGCCCGTGGCAGGGGGGTTGGAACTGGATGATATTTGAGATCACTTCCAACCCTGACAGTTCTGTGATTCTGTGAAGCACTTTGTTCAAGTCAGACCAGCAAAAGTGTGTTGCTGAACTGCTGTGGACAGAGCTCTTTGGTGAACTGGAAAATGAAGAAGAAGGAGCTGCTTCAGGGGTCTGATTCACAGCTCTTCTGTGATTCACTTGGAACTGCTGGAGTCACAGGGATGTCAGACTGGGGTGGCATAGTGCTGAAACCAGTCCCTTGCCTTGCACTTAGAGATGCAGGCTCTGCGTTTTCCAGTTGCTTTATGATTTTACCACATCAATGCTGAGCAAGGGGAACAGGCACAGATCTCATTTCCTGTTGTTATCAGTAACAGGGACAGTTCATAACTCCCTGGGGAGCTAAATAATATTTGTGTTCGTGTTTGACTTTTGTAGAAATGAGCAAAAAAGAACTAGCAATAAGCACAGGGTAGTCAAGAGCATCCTGATGCTCACCATGTGCAAAATCCATACAGTGATCCTAGTAGTAAAAGCAAGTGACTATTCCAGTTGAAACCCACTTTGCCTTGGCTCACCTAGATGGCAAAAAGAAAAAATAAAATCCTTCTGCTAGCTATAAGATGGATGGCAGTTTTTATAAAGATATGAGGAAAACCAGTAATTGTTCCAGTCAATGATGACATTTGTCATATCCCCTTTAGTGAGCTCCATCTCTTTACAGGTTCAAAGTGTTGTTTGTGAAGCCCTTGATGTCTGACACATTGATTTGTCTGTGCAAAGAGCAGCAATATCTGTCATTTACCAGAGTACAAAGTTTCCCAGCAGGTGTCCAAGCTGGAGGTCGTTCAGGTGAGTTTCTTTGGCTGCAACTCAGAGGATGTATGGAGGGGGATAGAGGAGGCTGCATTTCAGCCTCATCCTGCTTTGTCCATCCTGGGAACTGCTGATAGTTTCCTGCATCTAAGCAAAGCCTTAGAGATTGCATCTGCTTTTTTTCCAGCACCAGGCCCTGTAGTCCCTTACTTCAGGAAGACTTTGTTTATAAGGTGCTGTGTCGCAGATTAAAAAAAAAAAAAAAAAGAAAAAAGCTAATCTAAAAAGGTTGTGGGTTTGATTTAATAACATAACTGACACATTTGCTGTTTAATATCCTATTCCACACTGAACAAAGTCCCCGGACTCATCGTGGCACTCTTTTATCTAAAGTAATAGCAAAGGACATTATTTTCTGTTTTAAAAGCCCATGAAGTAGATATTAGCTGCTCTTCAAATGCATGTGCTCCATGCTGCTGGGGAGAGGAATCTCTGCCTCCCCACCTTTGTTCAATGGCAGTTCTGCAGAGCAATGTTTCTGCTGCTCAGATAATTCTTCTTCCTGTGGAAGTTTCATCTGAGGCTGTGATTTGGCTCCTCTCCCCACACAGGGCACCAGCAGAAGCCCTGCTGGGTGATGCACATTTGACATGGGGTTCTGCTTTCACAGGAAGCTAATGAGGATGAGCTTCACTGGAAATGGTCTACTTATTGTGGTGCTGCTGCAGCAGATGCAGTGCCTTCCAGAAGTTACTGCTGCTCCAGTCCTTGCAGCTCTTCCTAGCAGCTACAGGGGGGAGCAGTGGCAAGGACATGCAGCACAGGAGCTTTTGAAGTGCCAAAATGACTCTAATCGATCTTAATTCCTGTTTCTTCTTTGCACTGGCACTCAACAGGGAGACAAGCTCCAAAGTCTGACTCCTGGCAGTGTCTTCATTAAGAAGACAAAGGAATACAAAGGACTTCAGCGCTTGAGACACTTCTTAATAGATACTTCTGAGTCCTTCCATCTAGACAGGAGCCTAAACCTGATCTTGCTCTCTGTGAAGCCCAGGATGACTTTTCCCATTAAACACAGTGGCTCAGTGTTGGCTGTTAATAAAGGAAGAGGGTGATTGTCCTTACCACTAAACACCATTCAGTCCAGAGCATTGTAAAAGTGGTGTTAGGCTGATTAAGAAGATCCAGGCCAAGACTGTTTAAGTGCTTACTCTTAGAAATGAGATAGCACAGGCTGCAGGTTAAAGGCCCAGACTGCAAGGTCAGCACAAGACGTGCTTTTTAAAACACACCTCTGTGACCTTGTCTTGCCTGTCCATGCAGAACACCAGAGCAGTGTATCTGCCCCAGCTCAGCTATGAAGGCAGCAGGCATGAGGGAAGCCCTGCCAGCATGCCATGCAGAGGAGGAGGAAGAGGAGGCTCAGGAGAGACCTTATTGCTGTCTACAACTACCTAAAGAGAGGTTGTAGCCATGTGGGGGTTGGTCTCCTCTCCCAGGCAATCAGCAACAGAACAAGAGGACACAGGCTCAAGCTGTGCAGAGGGAAGTTTAGGCTTGATCTTAGAAAGAAGTTCTTCCAAGAAAGATTGCCCAAGGGAATGTAGTGCCCAGGGAGGTGGTAGGGTCAGCATCCCTGGAGGTGTTTAAAAAGAGCCTGGCTGAGGCACTTAGTGCCATGGTCTGGTTGATTAGATAGGGTTGGGTGATTGGTTGGCCTTGATGATCTTGGAGGTCTTTTCCAACCTGGTTGATTCCCTGATTCTGTGATTCTGTGAAGAGACCCAGCTCTCCTCTGCTGGGAAGTGATCTGTGCCCTTTCAAATGGCATCTGGTGGACAGAGGTAGAACTCATTACATCTTACAAAGGGAGCAGACCAGGGCTGTTTCTCTACCCTCCTGAATCAATCCTTTGTGAAACCAGTTTGGTTTTAGGCTAAAGGCTTTACTCACCCTGTCCCAAGCCCCAATTTCCATCCACTTTAGATACCAAAGCTGTGTGCTGCCAGCTCCCTGATGAATCCTCCCTTCTTTAATGTATCAATCTTGATAATTCCTGTGTGAAGTTAGGGAAAGCATAGCAATTTTAATTGTGGCATTAAAAGCCACCTAGGTCCTTGGACTGAAACCCAGGGATACCTGTGAGATTTCTAAGAAATCTCATCCTGGGGTAGCTGTCAGGGAACTGAATCTGCATCCTTTTCATTACAGACCATTGCTGTAATGAGGGGAGCATCTCCTCCTCATGGGGGACAGCAGATTTTTCCATGCCATCCATTAGGGAGACAATTGCTGCTTGGAAGAGGGACCACAACAGCACTTTTTGGATGTGTGAATGCTCACAGTCACCTGCTTAAATAGCTGCTGGAGAGAGTGGCGTTGATGGTTTTGCCTCTGCTGCTGGGATTTTGTTTATTGTATTGGAGAATAAATCTTACGAGGAGTGACTGAGGGAGCTGGGGATGGTTAGTTTGGAAAAGAGGAGTCTGAGGGGAGACCTCATTGCTCTCTGCAACTACCTGAAAGGAGGCTGTAGAGAGGTTGGTGCTGGTCTCTTCTCACAAGTAATTAGTGATAGAACAAGAGGGAATGGCCTCAAGCTACAACTGGGCAGCTTTAGACTGGATAGTAGGAAAAAAAAATTCCCAGCAAGAGTGGTCATGCGTTGGAATGTGCTGCCCAGGGAGGTGGTGGAGTCATCAATCTTGGATGTGTTTAAAGGTGGTTTGGATGTGGTGCTTGGGGCTATGGTTTAGGGGTGAGCTTTTCAGAGTAGGGTTCTGGGTTGGACTTGGTGATCCTGAGGGTCTTTTCCAACATGAATGGTTCTGTGATTCTGTGGTTTACCTTTCATCATCAGTGAGCATTTTGTAGACCTGCTTCCCCAGAGCAATGGCAGTGAGGAGCAGGGGGGCAGCAGGAGAGCTGCATGCTCTGGGGGGAGCGAGCTGCCAGCCGCAGCTGAGGTTCCGTCTGAAGCTGGGAGCTCAGCTGAAAAATGACTCAGCGCCTGCAACTGGCTGTATTTCTAGACCCATACTTAGAGAGAGAGGAGGGGCAGGGATCTGGGAAGAGTTATCTGTTATTGTTGGCCTGCACTCTGCAGCTCCAAAGCAGCAATACAAGCCAATGGATTTCCGGTAGATAATTCAATGGTAACTTTCTTGTGAGCGCTGCAGCGTGGGAGCCTTTGAAAGAAGGAGGTTAAGAGACAAGTAAGTAGGACTGGAGTGCTATTATTACAGCTATTTTTCTTTGCTTCTAATACATGTCATCCTCTTTTATTAGGAGCTGACTGTTGAACCAGGAAAACTGATGCCAGGACATAAAAATGATGCATAGGTGAGGGAGTCTCATTGATAAGTGATCTGAGTGGTGCTGACCTTTCAGAGAAATTGAATAAAAATATACATGCCTGGAGACTTTCAAAAGGGAAAGATCACCTGCATCCCCTCATTGTGCTCAGAGAGCATGAGTACAGCTGGCAGTGACAAGGAAAACAAAGCTGCTGCAGTCTCTACCTCAACCTGCCAGGCATGGGAAACAGCACACCAGGCACTGGGTATGGCTAAAACCATAGCTCTCGGCACCAGGCAGCTGGGGAGAAAGTTGAGAGCAGCAGAGGTGCCAAAGCTGAGTCAGCGCTTCCCAGGTCCCACTTGTAGGACTGTTACACACTATTCAAATAGCAATTAATTAATGTCTGCTATTCTTTTAGGTCCAACTGTATGTGCAGGGCTGCTGTGTTCACTATGCAGTAGTAAGATGTCACTGCAAGATCTGCTGAGAAACTGAGGAGGAAAGTCAATTTTTGCTGGCAGCCTTGGGAGCTTTCAGTGATTTCCTATAGAGATGTGCTGGTGCTCTCCCAGGCTCACACAGTCATCTTCCCTGGCTCTCCATAGCCATAGGCACTGCACCTTCCTGTGTCACATATGAGATCACAGTGTTTGCCTCACACATTCAGTTTTCATAGCTCAGCCTCTCTTCTGTTCTCTACCAGTCTGTTTAGATGTATTTGATGTGCAACTCACCCACTTTCCTCTTCATCTCTGTAAACAAGGTTTGTGCCTCTTCCTCTCAGCCACCCAGGAGGCTGAGCAGGGACTTTTGGCCTGACATCTTTTTGTGAGCTTCTGCTTGGCTGCAGCAAAGAATTCCATGTGAAAGGCATTAGCCAGCTAATAACAGCTTGCTCCATCTCAGTGTACTGGTAGCTTATGAAAGAATCGTGTTCAGACTAGAACTGAGAGCAGTGGAGGCATCCTAGACCAGCTGGACATAGCTTGAGCAGTGGAATTTTCAGTCCTATGCATCCTGTTCTCTAATGTACCCAAAATATGTCTGCACAAGGTGAAGGCATCAGTACAAGAAAGCTTCTTGAAGTTCTTTGTGTGGACATTTTGTAACCAAGAGTATGTGCTCACATTTATGGCATAGAGTCATAGAACCATGGAATGAGTTGGGTTGGGTTCAAGATCATCCAGTTCCAACCCCCTGCCATGGGCAGGGACACCTCCCACTAGCCCAGGTTGCTCAAGGTCTCATCCAGCCTGGCCTTAAACACCTGCAGGCAGGAGCCAACCATGACCTCCCTGGGCAACCTGTTCCAGTGTCTCACCACCCTCGCTGTGAAGAATTTCTTCCTAATCTCCAGTCTAAATCTGCTGTTCTCAAGCTTCAATCCATTCCCCCTCATCCTGTCACCGTAAGCCCTTGTAAAAAGTCCCTTCTCAGTTTTCTTTTAGCCCCCTTCAGGTACTGGAAGGCTGCTCTAAGGTCTCCCTGAAGTCTTCTCTTCCCCAGGCTGAAGAGTTCCAACTCTGTCAGCCTGTCCCCACAGGGGAGGTTCTCCAGCCCTCTGATCATTGTGGTCTCCTCTGGACCTGCTCTGGTCCCTCTTATGCTGGGGTCTCTTACATACACTTAGATAAGCTTTCCTTCAAGGAATATAGTTTGGGATATTGGTTACATCTGGCTGTTTAAAGCTCCATTTGAAGGTGACTGGTTGCTTTCTGCTTGCATGTCATCATAGGGATGCCTCTGTGTCCATTTGCAGGAGGCTTGGAGGAGCCTGTGGCTGGCCAAACGCTGGCCTGGGGCTTCCCAAGGCTTGGGAGGTGGCTGCTGGTGGAGCAGCTTTCCTCAAGAGACAGATGGAAGTAAGAAAGTAATAATTAAAGAGCTCTAAATCACCCACACATGGATTTCCTCCTAATACTCAGTACCATTGTAGAATTTAGGAGCTTAATTCTAGAGGCTGTGCAGTGTAGTGAGTGCTGCCAGGTGACTTGGAGTTGCCCAATTTTCCCCTTGCTGTTTTCTTAATTTCTTTTTTACAGACACTATTCAAATAAATACTGAGAAACTGGGAACAAGGAGAGAAAGAAATAGCCCCAGTGGCACCTCTGAATTTGGCCTTTGCATTACGCTGATAAAAAATAAACCAACTGAGGCATTAAAAGATGGATTCTTCTTTTTTATGCATTGGGTTGGGTTTAGCTTGATGTTCCACATCACAAAACTCTCAGTCTTTCTTCTGGGAACCTGGAAGCTGTTGGACATATGGAAGTGAAGGCTGAATATAGCAGGGGTGGTGGAAGTGTTTCCTTTGGACCTTGAGCATTTGTCCTCTGGGTGACACAGAGCAAAACTGCTGATGGCTTGGGGGTGGCCAGGGCCTTTGTCTCTGCTGGGATCTGCTTGGACAAGAACCCTATGTTAGGGACCTGTCTTACTCTAAGCAAGAGGGAAAAAAGCAAGGAGGCTAAGAGATTAAGGGGAGCAGAAAAAAGGTAGGGGGGGAAAAAGAGAGACAATAGGTCTGCTGTCAGCTGAGGGCCACTGTCATGTTGGCTTGGCTTGTTGGAAATGGAGATCACATTGGAAACCTGGCTTGATGCTTTGGCCTGCTGTGTGCAGGCCATTCTGGCATTGTCTTGAGAAAAACAAGTAAGAATAAAAATACTTCCTTCACTTCTAGATGGCTCACGAAGAAATAAAACATTTCTTCTTCTGCCCAAACTCTTGGGTTGGTGAAAATTACTTGGCAGCAGAGGTCTGGGGTAATGACATTTTTTAGGTCATTAGCTCTTTAATAAAGGAATTAAAAGCTGGTTTAGGGAATCATCACCTAAAGAAGGAGGAGCAGAAGGTATTACACCTACATGTGTGATCTCTTCCCAAACTCCTTATATAGAGAAGGTCTGAGAGCACCCTAGCAGTTGCCCTACTCCAGGTGTGAATTCAGGTGTTCCAACAGCATGCTACAGAATGAGGAGAGAGCAATGGCAAAGCCCAGTGGTGTTTCTGGACAGAGGTCTCCTTGGGAATCCACAAGTTAGTTACAAATGGATCCATTCTGGATCTGATGGAGACTCTATGGCCACTGTGAATGTTGCTCCAAGGCAGTGTAGGGTCTGACTACTGAGGTTCTCACCTGCCTTCCTGAGTAAGCCATGAAAAGAGAGCTTCTTCATTTACTTTAGAGACTGTAGTAAAGTGAATTAAAAAAAAAAAATATAACACAACAGAACTCCAAGCCAGCAATTTTTTTAATCTTCAGGTTCAGTTTAAATTGTTGCTTGGAGTATGGAATGAAATAGTGCTACATGTGTAATTAGCAAATTAATAGCTCACCACGTTGTGCAGAAATGTCAGCCCCTAGAAATGTCATTGCTATTTCTCTCCTAGCTTAACTTTTCATTTTTTAGCCCAATAATTTTGCCTCCACTGAGAACATGCTGTCTGCCTGCTGGATAGTGGAGCAATATATCTAGGGAGGCTGGAATTCCAGCATTTTGAAGGCAGCCTAATTGACATTTGAGCTCTCCATGGGCATAAATAGTTTTGGGTTGTTTTTTGTGTGTGTGTGTGTGTGAGGGTGATGTTTGTCAGCCTGCTGGAAGCAGGGAAGAGGTTGGTATCCCACCTCCTGCTGCAGAGCTCCCAGATGAAGCAGAAGATCCTGGAGGCTTTGCTGTTTCATTCCTTCTCAGGACCTGAATCACAGGATCACAGGATCACAGGATGTTAGGGGTTGGAAGGGACCTCCAGAGATCAAGTCCAACAGCCCTGCCAGAGCAGGGTCACCTGGGGCAGCCACCCAGGAACAGCTGCTCTCAGTGGTGCTATGCTCTGCTGCCTTTTCTCTCAAACTCTTGAGCTTGGCTGCTGTACTCCATGGGTTTATTAGAATCATAGCCACATTGAATGCACTGACTTGGAAGAGACCTTTAAAAGTAATCTAGGCCAACACCTCTGCAGTCAGCAGGGACATCTCCATCTAGATCAGGTTGCTCAGAGCCCCATCAAGCCTGACCTGGAATGTCTCCAGGGATGGGGACGTTCTGAAGCATCCAGAGACCTGTCTAGCACTTTGTGGAGAGACCCACTACTGCCCATCAGCCATGTCCAGGGCTGCATCAAGAGCAGGCAGCTTGCAGCCATGGCTTTTATCCAGTGAGCTCACATACAGCATGTTCCCCCAGGAGCCAGGGTCGACCCATTCCTTGCACACTGGCAATATGGGTTTTGTTTTCCAGCTGTTCTCAGCCTCCCTCACAATACCAATGGGGATGGGGGAGCAGAGATCCCGTGGCATCCGTCAGTGATGCAGCACTTAGTGCTTTAAGTGTCCCTGTGCTGCCAGTCAGGCAGTGCTCCTGCAGCCCTGTGGATGTGTGTGTGATGTTTGTGCCACTGTTCCTGCTGCTCCTGTGGAAGTCATTAGATCACCTCAAGGGCACCTTGCTGGGTGTGTTGTCTGTGCCCCTTGAAGAAAGAGCAAGACATGGTGTTCTCCCTGAAGCCACAGCAAAGCGTGCTGCAGCTCATGCTTCTCTGTCACATACTGTGCTCTGGGATGAGAAAGTCAGCTGCAGTGTGCTGCAGGAACTCAGCTGCAGAGCTGGGACCAGCAAAGCTAGTGAGGGATGAGAGTGTGGAGTCACCATCCCTGGAGGTGTTCACAGCACCTGTGGAGAAGGCACTTCAGGACCCGGTTTGATGGCATTGGTGGTATTATGCTGATGGTTGGACTCTGTGAACTTAGAGGTCCTTGGAGTGCTGGGGGACAGCAAGTTCTGCATGGGACAGCAATGTGCCCTGGTGGTCAAGAGAGCCAATGGCATCCTGGGGTGCAGCAAGAGAAGTGTGGCCAGCAGGGCTAGGGAGGTTCTGCTCCCCCTCTGCTCTGCCCTGCTGAGACCACACCTGCAATCCTGTGTCCAGTTTGGGACTCCCCAGTTCAAGAGAGATAGAGACCTGCTGGAGAGAGTCCAAGGGAGAGCCACGAGGATGATTTGGGGACTTGAGCATCTCCCCTATGGAGAGAGATTGAGAGCCCTGGCTGAGAGGGGATCTGATCAATGTCTATCTGTATCTGAGGGGTGGGTGTCAAGTAGAGGGGGCCAGGCTTTTTTCAGTGGTGTGCAGTAATAAGACAAGAAACAATGAATACAAACTTGAACATAAAGGATTTCACCTCAACATGAGGAGAAAGTTCTTTCCAGTGAGGGTGCCTGAGCCCTGGAGCAGGCTGCCCAGAGAGATTGTGGAGTCTCCTTCTCTGGAGACATTCAAAACCTGCCTGGATGCATTCCTGTGCAGTCTACCTTGGGTGATGCTGCTCTGGCAGAGGAGTTGGACTGGAGGATCTCTGGAGGTCCCTTGCAACCTCTAATGTGCTGTGATACTGTGGTACTGTCTTTCCCAACTGAAATGGTTTTATGATTCTCTGACTGTGCCTTCAGTTTGTGCCGAAGTCTGCTTTAGCTCCCTTCCAAGAGCCGTCCTGGAATCTGGTAACTCAGCAAGGAATTCGACTCTGTTACAAAGTGCACAGCATTAGAGAACAGCAGAGGGGTAGTGAAGTCTTCTATTGCACTGCTTGGTAGCTACCAGAAAAAAATGCAAATTGAGGCATGATTTTCCATCCTGGTACCTGCCAGTTAAAATCGGTTACTCCCCAGTTAGCACTGCTTTTTGTTTGGCTGGATAATGAGGTGGCAATTTCGCCTTGTTAGAGCAAGTGCAACAAATTGATCACATTCTTTTCAAAATGCTTTGCTTTCTTAGAAGTAATTGAAAAGCTGGGGCCAAGCACACCACCATCAATAGCCATATTTATCCAATTTAAACTTTTCTACAAACTTTTCCGGAGGACAAACGTATATTAAGATGACTTTTGATGCTGATGAAAGCGAATCTGGAGTTTCCCTTTATTTGTTCTTTAAAGCTAAACCTCTTTGTTACAAACTCTCCTGCAAGAGGTGTTTGAAGGTTAGTGTGAGAGGAACACAAATGGTTGGTAATTCCTTTTTTTTCAGTTGTTTTCTCCTAATTAAAACCCATCTTGTTATTTACTGCATAATATTTATTGAATTGAGCTCTGCACACCCTAAGTAACAATTTACTTTTATTGTTTCAAGCGGCTCAGCTCCGTCTCGTTTTGATCACACACCAGAGCAAACAGTTCACATCTGAATACCACAGATTATTATTTGTTTCCTTCCTAGTGGGAATTTTTTCCTGGTGGATTAACTCTTTCAACAGCAGCTCTGACATGTTTGTAATTACACCTCCCGTGTAACCTACCACATCAGGAGGAGGGGGAAAGGAAAAAAAAAAAAATAAAAGGAGCAGGCATGAATTTTGTTCATTCAGATTGTGTTTGCTCACCAGAAGACAGCCTATTATCTCTTCTTACAAAAGCCATAATGAGAAATTTTCTGAGCTGATTGTTCAGATCAAGCAAAGGGCAATGTGTGTTTGACTAGAGTCCACCTGAAGCCTTTGGCCCAGGCTGAATCAAATGGGAAAGCAAAATTCAGATTCTAAATCCTAGAAGGGTTAGGTAGGCCCTGGGCCAGTGTCAGCTGGGACTTTTCTATCAGAAAAAAATAAAAAACCAAAACCTGAAAACAAGTATAGGGTTAGATTGGCTGGGAAGACTACAGCTAAGTGAGAAAAAACTCTCCCGACCCTAGAAGTTGTATTGTGAGGATGTCCTACTGTGAAAGCACTGTGGAGATCTACTCTAAATCTGCCCTCCTCCAGCTTCAGTCCATTTCCCCTCATCCTATCACTCCCAGCTCTTGTCAAAAGCCCCTTCCCAGCTCTCATGTAGCCCCCTTCACGTACTTGGAAGGCAGCTCTAAGGCCTCCCTGGAGCCTTCTCTGCTCCAGGCTGAACACCCCAGCTCTCTCAGCCTGTCCCCATACTGGAGGTGCTCCAGCCCTGTGATCATCTTCAAGACACTCTGCAGCAGTTCCAGGTCCCTCTTATGCTGGGGCATTAAAAAAAAAAAAAAAAAAATTATAGGATTAGATTGGCTGGAAAGGCTGAAGCTGGGTGAGAAAAAAACCTCTCAACCCCAAAAAGTTTTCTTGTGAGGACTTCATACCTTGAAAGCACTGTTGATAAGACCCAGATAAAATCTTTTCTTTCCTAGGGTAAATGCCATTTAGTTTTTTCCAAGCTCATTTTGTATTTACTACTCAGAGATTATTTCCCTCCTGCATCTCTGGTACTTCTGATTCTTCACATGCAGCACGAGGAAAATAAGAAGCAATATGAAATTTGTCAACCAACCAGGCAGGCTGATGGCCCTTGCTTGATTCCATCCATAATGTCCCTGGGCAGACATGCCATTTCACATGGCCTGATCAATAAAGCAGCAGCAGCAGCAGGCTGGGAGCTCTGGCAGTGTGTTAATAAATCCCACTTTTCCAGGGAGCTGTATATGAACTCCTGTTGAAGTCACTTGAAGATTGGTGAGCTGATCAATGGCAGGATCAGACTCAAAAGTCTAATGAAGAGGAAGAAGAAATGCTCTGCTGCTCCACGTATCATTGCCACGGGAAAGGTGAGAAACTTTACTCTGTGTTATGGCTTGCTACATGGAGCAAAGTATTTCACTACCAACTCTTGAATTTTGCCCATGCTGGGACAGAATCATAGAATCACAGAATGGCTCAGGTTGGAAGGGACCTCAGAGCTCATCTCCTCCAACCTCCCCACCATGCCCAGGGACACCTCTCAACCAGACTCAGCTGCTCAAGGTCTCATCCAGCCTGGCCTGCAACACCCCCAGGCAGGAGGCAGCCACAGCCTCCCTGGGCAGCCTGTGCCAGAGTCTCACCACCCTCCTGCTCAAGAACTTCTTCCTCAGCTCCACTCTAACCCTGCTCTGCCTCAGCTTCAAACCATTCTCCCTTGGCCTGTCTCTAGACACCCTCAGCAAAAGTCCCTCTGCAGCCTTCCTGCAGGATCCCTTCAGGTCCTGGCAGGCAGCTCTGAGGTCCCTCTGGAGCCTTCTCTTCTCCAGGCTGGACACCCCCAGCTCCCTCAGCCTGTGCTCACAGCAGAGCTGCTCCAGCCCTTGGATCATCTTTGTGTCCTCCTCTGGTCTCACTCCACAGCTCTGTGTCCTTCTTCTGCTGGGGACACCAGAGCTGGAGGCAGGATTGGAGGTGGGGTCTCAGCAGTGCATTCCAAGGAGGAGTCTGTCCATTCTACCTTCAATCCCAGTCCATGGAGTCCTGAATCCAGTTCCAGCATCCAGCTTCTAAATCTGTTTCCCATCTGCTGCTGAGTCCAGCCTGGGACTTGCCCAGTGCCTGCTCACAGCGTTGTTGGTGATGTTGTTGCCATCAGGGGGGTTGGGTTCCATATTGGTTGTGCATATGCTTGTATCTAGTTAATTTTATTTTTATTACAGTCATTAAATCAGTTGTTTAGTCTGGAGAAGAGAAGGCTGAGAGGAGACCTCATTGCTCTCTACAGCTCCCTGAACGGAGGTTGCAGTGAGGCTGGGGTTGGTCTCTTCTCCCAGGTGACCAGCAATAGGACAAGAGGAAATGGGTTTGAGTTGTGGCAGGGGAGGGTTAGGTTGGACATGAGGAGAAACTTCTTTAGTGAGAGAGTGGTGAGAGGTTGGGACAGGCTGCCCAGGTGGGTGGTGGAGTCACATCCGTGGAGGTGTTCAAAGAGCTGTAGATGTGGTGCTTCAGGGTATGGTTTAGTGGTCATGGTAGGTGGGTTAGGGTTGGACTTGATGATCTTAAAGGTCTTTTCCAGCCTTGGTGATTCTCTGATTCTATCAAATTTTGGAACTATGAATTAAACATGGAAAGTGTCAGGTTTCCTGAAGTGTCTCTGGCCTGATGACCAAACACTGAGGAAGGACACAAACTGTTGTGTCTAGTTGTAATTTTGTCTCCACACTGTTACAGCATTTGCGAGAGGGTTGGCTCTTTCCTTGTGTCACTGCAGCAGCTTTCATCTCAGCCCTGTGAGCCATCAGGAGGCATGCTGCTGTGCTCTTTCAGAGGTTTTTTTTTGCAAAGGACAAGCTGGAAGCATTGAGTGGGTTTGCAGGTTGGTATTTGAAACACAACCAGCTTTTAGCTGGATGCAGCAGATCAGGGAGTCTATTTTATTGTCTGATTAGGTGCCTGCTCCTGTGCCCACTGAAGTCAAAGACTTCTATTGATCTGACAGAGTTTATTATTAGGAGGAGATTTTTACTAGGAGGCAGATAAGTGAAAAAAAGATTAATAAGTATTTTTGCATAAACATGATTATAAATCTGAAATTCATATCCTGATGATATTCTGTTCATATTCTGGAATATTAATTTTCAATTCAAGGCTTCAGTGATTAATCATACCTTGAAGAAATTTGCTAGAGCACTGAAACACAGAGGGCTCTTCTGGAGGCAAAAGAATTTCCTCTGGCAATTTGGATGTGTATAAAATGGGTGTTGTTCTGGTACTTAGCCAGCACTATGTTTTGTGTCTTTATGACTTTTTATTCTCCCTTATTTTTAAACTTGATAGTTGGACAAGTGTGGAGTCCTGCATCTGGGAAAGAACAACCCCATGGACCAGGATAGGTTGGGGATTGATCTGTTGGATAGGAGTTCTGGGGAAAAGGACCTGGGGGTCCTGGTGGACACCAGGATGGCCATGAGCCAGCAAGGTACCCTTATGGCCAAGAAGGCCAAGGGCAGCCTGGGGTGGATTAGAAGGGCTGTGGGGAGTAGGTCCAAAGAGGTTCTCCTCCCTCTCACTCTGCCCTGCTGAGGCCACATCTGGAATATTGTGTCCAGTTCTGGGCACCTCAGCTGAAGAAGAACCTCAGGGAACTGCTTGAGAGAGTCCAGCCCAGAGCCCCAGAGCTGCTGCAGGCAGTGGAACATCTCCTGTGAGGCCAGGCTGAGGGAGCTGGGGCTTGGAGCTTGGAGCAGAGGAGCCTGAGGGCTGCCCTCATTGCTGGGGCTAAAGATGTGCAGGGCTGGAGCCAGGCTCTGCTCAGGGATGTCCAAGGACAGCACAAGGGGCACTGGGGGCAAGCTGGAGCAGAGGAGGTGCCAGGGGAATAGAAGGGAAAACTTTTTCCCTGTGAGAGTGGCAGAGTACTGGAGCAGGCTGCCCAGAGAGGTTGTGGAGTCTCCTTCTCTGGAGACTTTCCAACCCCACCTGGATGTGTTCCTGTGTGACCTGCCCTGGGTGACCCTGCTCTGGCAGGGGGCTTGGACTGGGTGAGCTCTGGAGGTCCCTTCCAACCCCTACCTTCTGTGGCTCAGTGATGTGTAAGTGAAGGCAGTGGGAGTGTTTCCATTAACTCCCCTGAGCCCTGACAGAGGCAGCAGCTGTCACTGCCTGCACCATCAGTTCACTCCCAGTATCTTATTTTTCTGAATGAAACAAAATAATAACTCTGCAGGGCAGCTGATCACCTTCTTATTTTCCATAAATCTACATTACTGTCACACACCAGAACTGCCTCTCTGCCAGAGAACAGATTCCATTAAAAGGCTGCCAGAACAAATGTACCTGCCCTGCATCCCAGCCAGACACATTTGATTGCAGCAAAACACAAGAGCAGCTTTCTCAGATGGGGTTCCTCCTCTTGGAATGTCTTGCCACCATTTCTAGAGTCTGCTTGAAGCATCAGCAGCTGAAGTGTCTTTTTACTGCCCTGATGGAGAGTAGGTTGAGACTGCAGCTTAGGAAGAAGTTCTTCAATAGGAGGGTGGTGAGACCCTGGAACAGGGTCTGGAACACAGCTGCCCAGGGAGGCTGTGGCTGCCTCCTGCCTGGGGGTGTTGCAGGCCAGGTTGGATGAGACCTTGAGCAGCTGAGTCTGGTTGAGAGGTGTCCCTGGGCATGGTGGGGAGGTTGGAGGAGATGAGCTCTGAGGTCCTTCTAACCTGAGGCATTCTAGGACTCAATGGATCATAGCTCACCTTTTGTCTATCTAGACAGACATCATGTCACCATAGGACACAGCCTTACAACACTACAGATGAAGAGGGAGCTTTTACTTTGCCAGCTTCATGCAAAAAAGTTTCTCAGTGTGCTGTGCCTTGGTTAGTTTAGAAGCTTTCTAGTCCTTCACAGAATCACAGAATGTTAAGGGTTGGAAGGGACCTCCAGAGATCATCCAGTCCAAGCCCCCTGCCAGGGCAGCATCACCCAGGGCAGGGCACCCAGGAACACATCCAGCTGGGTTTGGAAAGTCTCCAGAGCAGGAGACTCCACAACCTCTCTGGGCAGCCTGCTCCAGGGCTCTGGCACCCTCTAGATGGTATCATGGTAAAAGATTGGCACCTGTGAGTGGAGAGGATTTGTTCAGGTGCCCTGTGCTTCCAAGGGTCCATTTCTCAGGTATTTCTCTGGTCTTAGAAATAAAACCAAACCAAAATTCTCCTTAAGCACTGTGAGATGAATGAATTGTGTTTGGAATCTTGGACACTGCAATTAGCTGCTGGCAGTAGAAGAAAACTATATTGAAGCCACATCTTTAAAAGATGTATTTAAAGAGAGTTTAATTAATTTTCATTTCTTTCTATTGAGTTATTGTGTATCTTACATCACAACTTAGCAGAGTGCTCCAGGATGTGATTTTTTAAAGTATTACTTATTACTCCTACTTGTTAAGAAGTAGGCTTGTCCAGAGTTACTGACTTCAGCCAACTCCTTCTGTAGCCTTTTGTTTCTTATGTGTAACATCCAAGGGTAGCAGAAATGCTGACTGGAGTCTCACATTGAATTTGTCACATTGGCGTTTTCAGTAGTGCCTCTCGATGCTTAGCTCTGTTTTGTTGCCTTGCAGCAGCAAACCCATCCTCTCTCAGCTGCTTTTTGCACACTGAGAGAGCTCACACTCCTGCATTCCCTTTCTCCTCAGCTGTGTGCATGCACACACTCTGCTGACATTTCTGGGGGCTGCTATGACCAGCTTCACTCAGCTACGTGTGAAGGGGAGGAGGTGGGAGAAAGCAGGGGCAAGTACTCCAAGGCCTCAAGTATTTTTAACTCCTTCTTAAAATAATAGAGAAAAGGGGACAGTGTTACTGCAGAGCAACAGCACATGGCAGGCCTGCAGGGCAGAGGGTGCTGGAGTGTCCCTGGAGGAGGATCCCCTTTGCCCCTCTCTCTACAAGAAGACTGCACAATGAGTCCTGCAGGAGCTTTGCCTCCATCTGAAATCTCCTCTCTGCTCTGGGGTTTCTCTGCCAGCGAGCTGTGACTCTGCCAACTGTTACAGAAACAAAAGCTCTTTCCAGTTCACTTCACCCACAAATAGCCCTGCTGTCTGAATGCCTTCCTTGCCCAGCTCTCTGCTCTCTCTTTTAACAGCCCCCCTGCCAGTTTTGAGGGGAGCATCCTAAACCTGAGAGAGATTTCTTCCTGCCAGTCTGGCCCTAAGCACCCTGTGGGCTGGGCTGCAGGATGCTGTGGCACAACCTCCTTTCAAGGCACAGGGCACAGAGGCTGCTGCAGAGAGAGGTCAGAGTGCTTCATGGCAAGAGATCCAAGGGAAATGGGGCTCTCAAAGGCAGTATCTTGCAAAGGCTATCAAGGAAACAGATATGGAATGGCTCAATTCTATTTTAAAGCTGCTAGACAATAAACCATCAGATCCCTGGCCTGATAATCACATTCCAGCCCAAAGGAGAAAGGGGAAAAAATGCTTTTCTTTCTCAAGAAAAAGTCTGATTCTGCTGGTGGTACACTGACATTCAGAAATCCTCCAAGAGCAGCCAACAGACCACAGAGGGCAAAATGGGAGATCAGCTGCTTAGTTTCCTGACAGCTGGGTTTAAAACAAAGAGTGTGTGCACAGTGCAGTGCATGGCCAGGCTCCCCAAGGTGTCTTCTGCAACCAATGCTTTGGTGCATTTTCATTCTGTTGTAGGCAGCACAGGGTGTCCAGATCGTGTCTGGATCTCCTGGGTCTGGCACAGCAAAACAGATGCAGGATTTTATTTGATCAGGCCCATCCAAATCCCTGGAGTAATCACTGACCGCTACTTGAACAACAGCTACCATAATATTACTAATATTATGAGAAAAGTAAGTGAATCACTAGAAAATACTTGCAAGGTTGAAACATTGTTTTGTTGTGAGACCTCACCTCCAATCCTGTCTCCAGTTCTGCTGTCCCCAGCAGAAGAAGGACACAGAGCTGTGGAGTGAGTCCAGAGGAAGCCACAAAGATGATCCAAGGGCTGGAGCAGCTCTGCTGTGAGGCCAGGCTGAGGGAGCTGGAGGTGTGCAGCCTGGAGAAGAGAAGGCTCCAGGGGGACCTCAAAGCTGCCTGCCAGGACCTGAAGGGATCCTGCAGGAAGGCTGCAGAGAGACTTTTGCTGAGGGTGTCTAGAGACAGGCCAAGGGAGAATGGTTTGAAGCTGAGGCAGAGCAGGGTTAGAGTGGAGCTGAGGAAGAAGTTCTTGAGCAGGAGGGTGGTGAGAGTCTGGCACAGGCTGCCCAGGGAGGCTGTGGCTGCCTCCTGCCTGGGGGTGTTGCAGGCCAGGTTGGATGAGACCTTGAGCAGCTGAGTCTGGTTGAGAGGTGTCCCTGGGCATGGTGGGGAGGTTGGAGGAGATGAGCTCTGAGGTCCCTTCCAACCTGAGCCTAAAATTCTATGATTCTATCTCCTGCAGCCTTTTACAAGCTTGTGAGAGTTAAAAACCATGAAGATTTTCCTTGAGAAAAAAGAGCTCCTGCTTCACCTTCACTTTTCCTGTAACCTAAGTGTATTTAATTCCCAGATTAAGCTGATAAAAAGAAAAGTGACAACACTGAAATGCCATTAGCCACCTGACTTTCTAAGCAGAGCTATAGCCACAAAAGATTACTGGAAATTGTGTGGTTAAAGCACTGCAGTGCATGTAGGAAAAGTAGCAAAGTGAGGTCAAACTTGCCAGCAAATTCACAAGATAAGAAAGAATTGCTTTGATGGTTTTTCAAACATCCTAGCCATCCTATATTGGGTCATCCACACTAGCTTGAATCTTTTTAAAAGTTATAACAAATTGAAAAATCCAATTTCTTGGATGAAATATTTTTATTTTCAAGTCGAATTCAAGCTTGATTGAAATGTACTTGCAAGATTTGCAAAGTAAGCCAAGTCTGTAAAGCAATCAAGAAGTTTTGCTGTAGGTAGGTGGTGGAATGATGTCCTACGTGATCTCCCAGGTTCCTACACAAAGTCTCCCAGCCATGTTTGAGGGAGGGGAGCTCAGGGGTTCAGCAGATCTGGTAGAAATATCCTGCCCTGGTGGGTCTCAAGCATTTAGTTGTTAAAACTCAATGAGAAAGATGTATTTGAAAATGTATTAAAAGAATCCCCTAAAAGCTCTGCTTCTGATCAAAGGATGTTGAGTTCATAGAATCATAGAATGGCTTCATGTGTGAAATTCAGTATACTGTAAATGATGGCTCTTAGTTTTGTAATCTTGGTGTTGGTGCTCTGCTTGTTACCATTCTGGCATTTCCTAGACTGATAAATGAAAATAAGGCTTTTAGCCACGTTCAGAAGAAGCTCTGAAGAATAGATGATTGAACTTAGTAAGACTGTGAATCAAGTCAGAAATGGCTGAGATTCCACCAGCACACAGAGAAAGGCTTTCTGCGGTTTCTAAGGAAGAATTCCTACTTATTCATCAAAGCTCCAAAAGCAAAGCAGAAAAAAAATACTCTTTTCTGTTTTCTTTTTTCTTTGTTTTTTTGCAGGAGTCCTAAAACTCTTCTTATGCTCCAGTCACTGTGTAGGGCTCCAACACTGGTGGTGGAAGTCCCCCACTGATCAAGGATATTGCTCTTCAAAGCCATCATAGAGAATAGTAAGGAGTGTGGCATCAGACATTCAGATTACCAGAGCCTTGATCATCTCCTCAGATACTCCTCTCTCTTTTCCTGTCTGTCACTGGCAGCAAGATGCATCAAGTACCACTCCTGGTATAAAAGTCAGATGCTATCTTAATCAAAGCAAGATTATGAACTGGGAAGCTTAAAATCCTGAGCTCTGCTCTCCACACAGTATTTTAGACATAATGCAAGGGTTTGGTCTTCTGAGTAGTTTTAAGTGTTATAATTACAGCTCTGCTGAGTGCATTGTGCTTGAGGCCACAGCCCTTGAGCCATGGCACCTATGAACCTGATGCTTGCAGAGGTTTTGACCTCATTAGCTGGGCAAAGCTGAGTGCATTTGACTCACAGCCATACTATGGGGAAATCTTCATCTCATTCCAACATAATTAAGGAAATCCAGGCCACAGTGGCTCAACATAAAGTGTTTTCTGCTCACTCAAGTAGCATTACAGGGAGCTGTTGAAGAGGTGTATTAAAGTCTCCAGGACTGTAATCTATGTCTTTGATCGCCAAGCAGGTCACCCAGGGAGTTATTCCTGGAGGTGGCATTTTTCCACTTGTGCAGCTGATGCTGTCAAACAGGTGCTGCAGAAGCACAGTTTATATATCCACCTATTTAATACATAGAATCATAGAATGGTTTGGGTTGGAAGGGACCTTGAAGGTCATCTAGTTCTAACCCTCCTGCCATGGGCAGGGACACCTTCCACTAGGCCAGGTTGCTCAAGGCCTTGCCCAGCCTGGCTTTGACACACATCACATCTCCTTAGCTGCATTTTCTTGGCAGTGCAGCTGATGCTGCAAGGAAGGGCGAGGCCAGCCTTGGCTCTGTGATGGGAACAGGCAGCTTCTGCATCCTGGCCAGGAGCATACAAGTTGGAGGGGACAGTGCACATCACAAGCTGCAGTGTTGCTCTTTGGGTCTTTGTGCAGCAAGAGGAGAGTGAAATTTTGCATTGTTTGCATGTCTCAGAGGACAGAATTGAAATTCCCACTAGAAGAAGGTCAGAATGATGAAAGCACCCTGAGAAGGGGCCTTTTCAGAAGGATGGCATTGAAAAGCTTGGGCTTTAGAAGGAGAAAAAATGTCTCAGGGAGCTGGGAATGGGGTAGGGATTGTATCTGCTATAGGTCACTGTCTCTCTTCCTCTGTAGATCAGTAGCAGAGGCTGAACATCGCAGCTAGCTAATAACTGGGCTGGGCAGGGGGTGTGAATGTCCTGACTGTTGTGGTCTGTGTTCTTGGCTGATTATTCACAGCTCAAAAATGCCATCTCCACTCTTGAGGAACTGCTGTCCCCATTAGCACTGTAAACAAAGAGGTCAAGGACTGAGCTGGAACAAAGGCAGAGCTATTGCCTCCTTTCAGGCTAGATTGAGCCTGGGAGCTCACAGGGAAGATACAGTCCCTCTGTAGTGAGATTTCCATCTTCGAGAGACTCTTCTTAAAGGGCTAAAGTGTCCAGCCATATTTGTGCCCTGACACAGAGAGAGAGATTAGAAATTAAAATCATGTGAGTTCAAAACAACAGGAGTTGGAGCTCCCCCAGAGAGAACAAGCAAGGTAACTTTATACCTAAGACAGCAAAGTTGCAGCATTATTTTGAGAGGTTTTTGTCAGCCTCAGTCTTGGGAGTAACCTTTACAAATTGTGATCATATTTGTGTGACTAATTGTAAACGTCTTTAATCCCATGCTTTTCTATCTCATGCATTTCAATGGACATCATGCACTGGGGTATCTCTAATCCCATTCTCTCCTCCCCAGACAGGATCTCTGCTTCAGGGCCCAGTGTTTCTCTGATGGGAGAAACTGAGGGGGAGCTGACCTACACTTTTTAAAGTGAAGACATCAAAGAATCCCCTGTGAAGCTTCCAGTCTGTAAAGCTGTCTGTTATTAGAACACAAACCTAATAATCTAGGGGAAGGTAAATCTGGTTTGCTGGATGACATAAACAGCACGTTGGGATCCCAGACTACAAACCGAGGGCAGCACCATCCCTTTTATATTCAGCCCACTGACATTTACAGCCCTCCAGATTACTCCAGCAGCACACAGTGAGTAAAAGGAATGAATAAGAGGTAACAAGCTCCCCCTTTCCACCCCCCAGATGCAGCCTATTACTCAAACACACAACAAACGCTGCTTCTCCCCTGAGCTCTGAGCAAGCAAATTAAATGCATCCCCCCCATCCTCAAGGGCAATGTTATTTGTCTCAGGGGGATGCTGATGGAGGCATCGAGCACCGCGAAGGGCTAGCTATTAGGTCTTTGGAAAGGAGCTGAGTGCTCAGCACGGTGGTGGCAAAGCACCCCAGCATCCTTTAGTATCCGCGGTACCAAGGAAACGTTGCCTTCCTTATTGATTACCCGAGGAGAGCTGAGTGCTGGAAATGGAGTCAGTGGTGCCACTGCCTGCAGCGAGGGGGCTGTGCTGATCTCCGGGATGAGGAATGAAGTGGTTAAGAGAGGGTAAAAGTGTCAGCAGGACCCTGCCACTTTGCAGATGTTACACAGTTAAGCACCTTGCTCGGTAGTTAGCACCGGGAGCACCAGTAGCATTTCGACTTCTGTACTGAATGCAGCAATGCTTTGCTCAGCTGCCTTCCTGGGCTTTCCAGATCTGCTCTGGGAAAGTCCTGTTAAGTCTCCCTCTGGAGACAAGGATAGCCATTTTTTAAATGAATGCAGCTCTTTCTTGATCCTTTCTGTGCCTGCACACTTACAGATATTTTGGGCAGTTTCAGGTGAGGATTTAAATGTTTTTAGGATTTGCTTGGACCCCTTTGTGGATCTCATTCAAAGCTTGTGTGGTGATGGACAAAGCCAAGGAATCATAGAATCATAGAATTGTCAGGGTTGGAAGGGACCTCAAGGCTCATCCAGTTCCAACCGCCCTGCCATGGGCAGGGACACCTCACACTACAGCAGGTTGCTCAGAGCCACATCCAGCCTGGCCTTAAAAACCTCCAGGGATGGGGCTAGATGTGGGACAGGGGAGATCTTCCTGGATCGTGATCTCTTTGATTAATTAATCAAACTCCATTTTGCTGATTTGGTTTATGATGTACTTTTGTCTTTGCTGGCCTTCCTGGGAGGCTGTCCAAGAAGCTGGTGTGTTATAAAGAGCTGTCAACTGCTTAACCTTTGCTATTCCTTGACAAAATCTATAGTAACTTACTCCTTGGCAATGTCATCCTGAAACTTCTAAGTACTTCTTTTAACCTCCTGATGCCTACTTCTTTTACTCCCTGTGCCATCCAGCTTTACGTTACATATAACATAAACGTGACTTTTTGTTTGTTTGTTTCAGGGTAATTAGTAACTTTTTTTTTTTAAATGTATTTTACTTTTGAAAGGAAACCTGAAGTGTAATACCCACCTGAAGGCTGGGTTTGATGGCAGTGTTATTTTGGAGTGATTCAGTATGTGTGTCTGCAATGTGACTGGAAGGTTGATAAAGTAATTACCGTTTTTATGAATCTTGGAGTTATTATTCCCTTAGTACAAGCCCTTGTAACTTGTCAGCTTCAGGGGGAACATTCATCACCTCTTTTCTTTTCTTTTCTTTTTTTTTATGGTGACATGATATGAAAATGGCTTATGCAAGAAATTTCAGCTTACATGTTCTAATAACTGCTTTCAATTTGTTCTTCCCATCAGCACCATTAATATGGAAATAGGATGCAAAATTATGATGTCACATTACAGAGCAGCTTTGGTTATGGTTTCCACTTTGGTTATGGTATTTGCTGTTCTTCTGGAGAAAATACAAAGTGTATGGAAAGAAAAGATAGTGATGAACCTAATCATCGTCACCATCACCACGACAAAAGAGAGGTAGAGTCCTGGTTTGGGGTGGAACACAGCTAATTAGTTCAGTGCTTTTATCAAATAGTGGAAACAGTGGTGCTCATAGTTAGCATCAAGGACTGATGTGCAGAGCAAGGTCACTGCTAAATCTTCTGTGCCAGCCTGAGGTGCAGAGTAGAAGGCTGCACCTGTGGGGAGGAGCAGGCAGGACAGGTGACCCCAAACTGACCACCAAGGGGAGATTCCGTTCCATGTATGTCGTGCTCAGTATAAAGCTGAGGGACCACTAGGGTCAAGTCTCTTTTCCAGCAGCCAGCATCTAAGGAGGACTCTGTCTTTTCTTTTGCGTTCCATCTCAATCCATGAGTTCCTGAATCCAGTTCCAGAAGCCAGCTCCTGAATCCAGTCTGGGACTTGCCCAGTGCCTGCTCCCAGCACCAGTGGTGATGGTGATATGATTGCCATCCGGAGGGTTGGGTTCATTATTGGATTTGTATATATTTCATTTTATTGTTTTGTTCATTAAAGTACTTGTAGTTTCCTTCCCCAGTCCACAAGTCTCTCTCCCTTATTCCCTTTCTTAGCCCTTTGAGAAGGGAAAAGAATTAATAGAGAGCATCTATCACTTGCCTAGTGACCAGCCCAGCCCTAACCCTTGACAGGTATGAAAGGAAAAATGAATATTGGAATAAAGAATTGGACCTCTGGGTCTGCCACTGGCAGGTGTCCTTTTCAGACAAGTGAAATCGATCAGAAATGTCCCTGGAAAGCATTCAGTTATTATGGATTGGGTTTCTCTTACATGAGTCAGAGCAGATTGACACTCAGCTCTGTGAGTCTGGTTTGTTCTCTTGTATTCTTTTGCAACATAATAACACCCCCACAAAAAGATTTTAAATACTAATATTCCTGTTCTTCTGCAGCAGTAATACTTCAAGAGGCTGTTAGGGTTTATTTAGTTATTTATTTATTTGTAGTTTATTTGTAAGTTCTCCATTAGTATGGAGTATTCAGATAAATGCTAATTAGTGTCCATCTCTAATCAGTTTAAAGAAGTTTCAAGGAAACAGTGCAGGATATGCACAGAATTAGTGTGTGTAAAACCAAACCAAAACAGAGAAAACCAAAAAAACCTACAAAGAACAACAAAAAATACAACCCAAACCAAACAAAACAAAACCAAAATGAAAGAAACAAACAAAACCCTCCAAAACCAAACACCCCAAAATAAACAAAAAGCCCTCCAAAACAAAACAAACCCCAAACAACAAAAAACCAAAAACAAACAAACAAAACAAAAGAAATCCAACCAACCAATCAAAAACCCAAAACAAAACAAAAGAAACAAAAGGCCAAAACAATCCCCAAAACCCCTCGAAAAATACAAGAGGAAGAAAATAGTGTTTCCAGCTGCTTGTTTGATATCCTCATCTTTGATCTCTGTGCATCCACAGACTGAGGTGCTAAAAATAATTTATTGGAAATATTAATAGGCTGCAATTAAAAGTTCAAAAGAGGAGTGGAAAAGCAGTCTTTAACCAGAGGCTCCAGCAACCTGCTGCTTTTACATTTTCAGGCCCATGCTACCCCATCCTGGTAGAGTGCAACTTTCACATGGTGCTTAAAAATGTTTTCCGTGGGGTAAGAAAAACAGCACAGGAAAGGGAGTGCCTTGGGGAACACCACGAAGAGGTAACACTACAAGGAAGTGGAGTGAACTTTTATTTTGAACACATTTATTAATCACAGAATATTAGAATCCTAGAATGCCTCAGGGTGGAAGGGACTTCAGAGCTCATCTCCTCCACCCTCCCCACCATGCCCAGGGACACCTCTCAACCAGACTCAGCTGCTCAAGGTCTCATCCAGCCTGGTCTGCAGCACCCCCAGGCAGGAGGCAGCCACAGCCTCCCTGGGCAGCCTGTGCCAGACTCTCACCACCCTCCTGCTCAAGAACTTCTTCCTCAGCTCCACTCTAACCCTGCTCTGCCTCAGCTTCAAACCATTGCCCCTTGGCCTGTCTCTAGACACCCTCAGCAAAAGTCCCTCTGCAGCCTTCCTGCAGGATGCCTTCAGGTCCTGGCAGGCAGCTCTGAGCTTTCCCCTGGAGTCTTCTGTCCTTCAGGAGCTGCCTTCCAAGATAAGATCATTTCCTGTTCTGTTTGTTTTGCTCTTTAATAGCCACACTGGCAGGTGAGCTGGAATGTATCTATCATTTTCTTCTAAGCTTCATCTGATGGCAGTGATTATAACTTTATAAACTCCATCTCTGAATCATCCCTGTGAGACCTAGACACTAATGTGAGATTTATGAAGTATTTAAGCACTGTGATCCAGCAGCCACCCTTCTCCTGCTGAGTTTTTTTGGCTAAGTGTTACCCAGACTGCTAAAGATCTGCAGAAAGTCCTTGTTCTTCTGGAAAGAGATCCAAAGCCTCTCCCAGCTTTATAAAACTTGTGGGCACTGGGATCATGTCAGCAACTCTTATTTATCTTTACTCCTCCTGGGAAGATCCAAGGGTGCAGGGTGGAGTGCTGGTGGACAGCAAGTTCTGCATGGGACAGCAATGTGCCCTTGTGGCCAAGGGAGCCAATGGCATCCTGGGGTGCAGAAAGAAAAGTGAGGCCAGCAGGGCTAGGGAGGCTCTTCTCACCCTCTACTCCACCCTCGTGAGACCACAGCTGCAGACAGAGACCTGCTGGAGAGAGTCCAATGGAGAGCCATGAGGATGATTTGGGGATTTGAGCATCTCCCTTATGAAGAGAGACTGAGAGCCCTGGGGGTGTTTAGTCTGGAGAAGAGAAGACTAAGAGGGGATCTGATCAATGTGTATCATTATCTGAGGGGTGGGGGTCAAGTGGAGGGGGCCAGGCTCTTTTGGGCGGTGCACAGCAATAGGCCAAGGAACAATGAATACAAAGTTGAGCACAGAAGATTTCACCACAGCTTCTTTCCAGTGAGGGTGGCAGAGCCCTGGAGCAGGCTGCCCAGGGGGGTTGTGGAGTCTCCTTCTCTGGAGACTTTCCAAACCCACCTGGATGTGTTTTGTGTGACCTGCCCTGGGTGATGCTGCTCTGGCAGGGGGCTTGGACTAGAGGATCTCTGGAGGTCCTTTCCAACCTTTAATGCACTGTGATACTGTGCTGCCCGGGGTGCTGGGGTGAGGCAGCAGAGTAAGGAGGCATTGGATATGCTGAGCAAAACATTGCAAAAAGCAGGAGCTTCCTCTGACAGTCCCACAGTCTAAACACAGGTACAGCTGCAATGGAACAAGCTGGTTAAGTTGGTGGTTGGTTTTGGGGTGTGTGGCTGTCTGTGTGTGCTTTGGGGTTTTGTTGGTTTAATTTTATGTGTATTTATGTTCTTTGACACAGTATTTAAAAGACCACAGATGAAGTTCCATGACATGCTTGACAATTTCAGATAGCAAAACTTCAGATCAGGTGTGATTGAGGGGGAGGAGAATTCAGGTCAGGTGTGATTAATAAGTTGCCTCCTCATGGGACTGGGTGGGGTAAAGTCTTCATGAGCCAGCTGTGTGCTGGGCTGTATCCAAAGCAGTGAGAGCAGCGGGTGGAGAGGGGATTCTGCTCCTCTGCTCTGTGGAGACCATGCCTGAAGCCTTGTGTCCACTTCTGGTGCCCCCAGCACAGGAAGGACCTGGAACTGCTGGAATAGGTCCAGAGGAGGTCATGAAGATCATCAGAGGGGTGGAAAGCCTCTGCTGTGGGGACAGGCTGAGAGACTTAGGGCTGTTCAGCCTGGAGAAGAGAAGGCTCTAGGCAGACCTTAGAGCAGCCTCCCAGGGCCTGAAGGGGCCTACGAGAAAGCTGGGTGAAGAGAAAGCAGCTTCTGGGATTTCATGTGGGAAGGAGTGATCAGCAACCCAGAGCTGAGCAGGGTGAGTAGCAGAGGCTGAGTGGTGTGAGGATAACATGCACAGCCCTGGGGGGTGGAAGGAGGGAGCCACCTTAGCTACTGGTGGCTCAGGGTCTGGAAGTAGAGTGCTGTGTTGGTGGCTGGGAGGCTGGTAAGGGTCTGGGAAGGGAAAAGGGGAAAGGATGCTTCTCTACAGACGCCTGGAGTCAGTGATACCACTGAAATATAAACAAATTCTGTGAAGCTAAGGAAGGTAAGGCTGGAGATGTGTCTCTAGGGTAAGTCTCCAGCATTCATGTTCTAGGACCAAAAAGCTGGGCGAGCTTTTCAACTGAGACTTTAATGTGCTGATGCTGCCCATGTCATGAATTACTCTTGAGAATAGGTCTCAGGCTGAACTTGAGTGAGGAGCAAAGGTTCTTTGTAGTGTTCAGAACAAGTAACTTGTTTGGGCCTATTGGTAGCAGAAAGGTGTTTGCTCACTCAGTGTCCAGCAGAGGGAAAATGCCTATGGGTAGTGAGGTGTGGTGAGAATAGAAAGAGATGGCTTTTATGGAACATCTGGACAAGGAAGTTTCAATACAGAACAGAGAAACATTTGAGTTGTGTATTGTTAGTCCTAGTTGAACTGTGACTGCCTAGTGCTGTACAAGAGCAGTAGAGCATCACTGGAACAACCGGAGACACTGAAGCATCCAAAAGGGAGAACAGAAAAACCTGCCCAGGTGTGGCTGGGGAGCCAGACTAGAGCTGGTGTTGACCCTGGTTTATGTAAGGGGCTTACAAAGCCTTGCAGAGCTCAGGAATGCTTCCTGATCGGTCCTTTGAAGCTAGCTGTCAAAGCAGGGTGGATTTTGTATGACATGGGAGCAGCCTTGAAGTTTACTTGTGTATTGATAAGGCTTCTTGTGGAAAAAAAAAGAGAAGTGCTGTGTTTTGGAACAAACCTGCCCAGCAGAAAGAACTCTTGGAGCAGCCTGGGTTGGGAGATCCCCAGGGACACTGCTGTGCTGTGGCAGGGTGCTTGAGCCAAGCCAGGCTGTAGCCCTGCTTACAGCAGAGGAGAATCATTTAGGTTCTTGGCTATAAATGGATAGAGAAATGGGACTGACTGTCTGCTTGCAAGTGATTTGTGTGTCTGGGCTGTTTCCCGAGGCTCGCTGCAGCCGCTCTGAAAAGCAGAGGGAGTGCATTTCTTAGCCTCAGGCACAGTGCCCTGTGTCCACACCCCCAGCTAATAACCATGCAAACGGCTAGCACAGATCTCCCTCACCTTTCCTTTTAGGTTGGAGGAAAGGGACAGGTGGAAGGCCAAGAGCTTGCTGAAACAACATAATTTAGTCAATCTGGAGACATGTGGGGATCTTACCTTTATATAAAGGTAAAACATATTAACCCCCAAGGGTGAATATTTTGGGTGATAGGAGAAGTGCTTTAATTTCCCTCTGCCTCTCTGCACATCCCTGCATCCAAAGCCATCCCTTCCATAGTGTTTTGGTTTGGTTTTTTTTTTTTCAAGGTCAAACTTAAATTTGCCTCAGCTACTTACTCCATTATATTAAAATAAATGTTTCTGGCAGTGTCAGCAAAACACATCAGTAGAATCAGCATCACACAGCAGATCCCTCCTCCATGTGAACTGAGAAGCCCTGCTTGGTGTTGGAGGCTGACTGGCAGATGCAGTGCTGCTGCTGTGCAATTCCACATCCCAGGGATGTGTCTCAGGATGTCATAGTACTTCCTGGAGTCCCAGAACAATCTCAGTTGCTCTTCTCTTCTTCTACCTGTGCTATTCAGCACTGAGCTTTGTAGGCTGGGCCCAATCAAAAATATATTTACTCTAGCGAGAATGTGGTTGGTGCCAAGCACTTCCTTCCTTTCAAAGAAGCTGAACTGATTGATAGATCTCTCTCTATATTTTTTTAACAGATGTAATGGGAGAAACCTTTCACAAAACAGCTGAAAACTTCTAAGATGCCTCAATTTTGTGCACTATTGGCAAAGAAAAGTCTTTCAAATGTAGTCGTATCTCTAGCTGAGAAATGGAAGTTTCCCAAACTTTCAAAACCTGGTTTTCAGGAAAAAAAAAAGGGGGGGGGGATAAATAACTTAAATTCCAGGGGGGAAACAAAAGACAAAACCCCAGAAACCAGCCTTCTTTATGTGCTTTACTTGGAAGCAGCTTGATTTTTAGTTGATCTGGAATGTTCAGAGCAAGAAAAGGAAACCCCCAGTTTGTGCAAAAGTAGTTGTCAAGGCTGTGATAACCATCTCAGAGATATCTAGAGATTATTGGAAGTCTCCAAGAGGAAGGCCTGTGTCTCTAATTAGCTGCTAATTAAGCTCCTGATTATCTAGCCTGTATCCAGTGGCATTTACAAGCAAGATGATAAGGGGATGCATGTGTAATTGTGTTATGCCAGGAAACCTTAACTGGATTTCCTGCCAGCTATTGTCACGTAGATTAAACTGCTGAAAACATTTGTTTCATTTATTTTCTTCAAGATAACTATGCAAAGGCCAGGTGAGATGGTTTAAATTACCAAGCTGACTGGACAAAATGGCCCCAAGATCCTTGTACCAACAAAATAGTTTTTGGTGGGTTGTTTGGTTGGTTGTGTTTGTGTTTGTTTTGGTTTTTTTATCCTTTGTCTCTTCTCTTGGAGTTGTTGTTTTTCTTGCATGGAGTTGTTTTTTTTTTTTTTTTTATTGCATGCAGCTCATGTATGAGCTTTGTAAGAGCCTATTAGCAACTGAGTAATATCAAGGCTTGAAATAGGGAAGCTGTGGAGTAAGAGGCTTGGCAATGGGGAATAATCCACACCTCCCTGTACGCTGGACTTTATGATGATGTTGCTTTGAGATTCTGTTTCCCAGCTCAAAACCTTTGTCCCTTGGTTGTGGAGCTAACGTGAAAGCTGCTTTAATGCACCTGGTGTCATTCATTGAGCTCTGCTCATTTCAGCAGCTGCCAGAATCTTTCATTTTCTAATCAGTGGGTGAGAGGCACTGTGTTTGTGTTAGCTGCTTACACCTGGCCTGACCTCACTATATCATCAGGGTGTTCTGTAAAGGGTTGTATTTTGCTCTCCATGATCATAAGGTATAGGAGGCAGGTCAGCTGTGTGCTGCCAGAACGGGTGGGAGATCATTTGCTACAAAATCATAAGAAGGACACAGAGCTGCTGGAGTGGGTCCAGAAAATGGCCACAAAGATGATCCAAGGGCTGGAGGACAGGCTGAGGGAGCTGGGGGTGTTCAGCCTGGAGAAGAGAAGGCTCCAGGGGGACCTTAGAGCTGCCTGCCAGGACCTGAAGGCTGAGGAGGGTTTGAAGCTGAGGCAGAGCAGGGTTAGACTGGAGCCAAGGAAGAAGCTCTTCAGTAGGAGGGTGGTGAGACTCTGGCACAGGCTGCCCAGGGAGGCTGTGGCTGCCTCCTGCCTGGAGGTGATGAAAGCCAGGTTGGTGAGTCCTTGAGCAGCTCAGTCTGGTTGAGAGGTGTCCCAGCCAATGTATTAAATAAGAAGCACCTGCTCCAGAAAGAGCAAGGCTTCAAGCTCACCTGGGTGGCATTTTTCATTAGCTTCAGTCCCAGACTAGTTGCTCTCCACTGTGTGTTCTTTAGAGCACAAATCTCGGGGCTATTCACAGGTGTCTGAACACAGGCCTGCTATAGGGAGACCTCTTCCTTTAGCTGAGGATTTCTGTACTGCTCTGGACCTTGTGGCATCTCTGATACCATCAGAAAATGAGACTGCATGATGCCCCTGGCTATGGGCAGGGTGTTGCTGCTGATCCAGCATGTTTCTCTGCAAGAGTTTGAGCAGTGCTGGTGGCATGAATCAGAAGCTAATGGACTCCACTGAGTGTGAGCTCAGAAAGTGAAGATGGTGAGGGGTGGAGCCATTTACTCTGTGGCTTTCCCAGGTACCTCTACAAATAACCCCCTAGAAACAAGACAGTGCTCTTGCACTGGCAGCTGGCAAGCCTTCATGGCATCTTGAGCAAAGCCTTTTGCTTATTTTATGCAACTTTCATCAGATAAGCATAAAAGTAGCAGCTCTCTGCTGCTTTTGTGTGCAGTTTTGCTAAGGGGAAGAACCCAAAGCCTTTTGAAGTCGGTGGCAAAATGCCATTGAGTGGTTCAGCCTTTAAATCTTGTGTGTATCGCTGAGGCCGTACAGATGAGCTCTTCCTGTGACTTTGACTAAACCTTGCTGCACACAACTTCTGCAGAACACTGAAGCCAGGCAAAAAGCAGCCCATGTACTATTTATACCTGGAAGAATTCCAATTTTCTTCAAAGCCAGATCTTCTGCAGTATCATGCAATTACTTTCACCTGTGTATATGTTTTTACTTCCAGGACTTGCCTTAAGTGTGTTGCAAAGATAGGAAGGGATTTCTACCAGGAGATAGCATGAAAGATCAAATGTTGTTTCCTGTCTTCATTTTCTTTATCTCTTCAGAGGGCTTAGAGACAGCAGCAGGTAATTTGGGTCTACTTTTTTTTTTTTTTAAAGAACTTCAGCCCCTAGTTGCTGCTGTTACCAAATCAAACCTTCAGAAAATTGTGGTTCCTTCATAAGGACATCTCACAAGAGCTGGCTGCTTTTGGAAGGAGAGAAAGCTGTTCACCCTTGGTTTCTGTTTAAATAAAACCTTAAATCACTTAACAAGAGGAAAAGCAGAAAGGGAGTAATATTTACCAAACATGGAATATGTATGGTAAGGGAAGTTAGCCTCTCTGGTAGGATGGTAAAACAGAAAGGAAAACACAATTTTGCCTGGCTTTGTCCTTGGGCAGTTGAGTGATTAAAAGGGCTTGGGTCTGGCAAATGGGAAGTATGTGTGCTAGCAGCACTGGGGAAGGGGCTTAGGCTTAATTTTGGAGGTCATAAAAGTCATATTCTGAGTCTGGTCTGAGAACTCATTCCACAGGCCCTTTGGAGGCTCATGACAGATAGAATCATAGTACTGTTTAGGCTGGAAAACTCCTTTAAGACCAAGTCCAACAGTTAACCCAGCACTACCAAGTCTGCTGCCAAACAGTGTCCCTGAGCATCCCCACATCTACATGTCTTTCAAATCCCACCAGGGCTGGTTGCCTACACTTCCCTAGACAGTCTTTTCTACCACCTGACAACCCTTCCTTTTTTTTTTTTTTTTTCCTCATGTCCAATCTAAGCCTTCCCTGGTACAACTTGAGACCATTTCCTCTTGTTCTCACACTTGCTATTTAGAAGACACCAAGACCCACCTCCCTACAACTCCTTTTCAGGTAGTTGTAAAGTCCCCCCTCAGCCTAAACCAGTGGAGCTCCCTCAGCCACAGCTGGATCATTAGCTGGTTAAAAGTGAGACAGGAGGTTTGTGCGGTGCGAGAGTAGTGAGGGTCTGCTTGCCTGGGAAGGTTGGATTTGGAGGAGGGTGAAGTTGTTTTACTCTGTGTTCTCATGCTGAATTCATCACATGCTGCCTTCACCTTCTTCTCCACCTTTTCTCTCAATGATACTAAACCAAAGGCCATGAGCGTTTCTCACAATTAAAAGTGTTTGCTGCTGCTCTAGCATGAAATGTGGGGTTGTTTCCTTCAATGGAGGGCTCTGGTCCTTGCTGTGGCTCCTGGAGTTTTCCTGTACTATCAAAACTCTGTTAAAAAATCAGTAGGCCTTTCCAAAAAGCAATCCAGCTTTCCATAGCTTCAATTCCCCAAATTCCCCTTTCAGCTTTGTGGTGTTGGTGTCCATTGCTGCTTGGTGCTGCTAACCCCCACTGCCAGCTGCCTTCATTGCTGAGGGTGCTGGCCAAAGGGTTTGCAAATGCCAGAGGGTATAATATGGTGTCAGTTAGGAAAAGTAGGGTAATAAACAGTTGGAGTTCTCTTTCTGTCTGTTTGAACTTTGTGTCTTGGGTTTTCCTGTGCTGCTTTGCATGGTATCTGCCCTGCAAAGTGTGGTGCAATAAAGTCATTAAATTCACTTCTATTCACTGTGGATATTGAATGTGTTTGAAGCTGGTGGGAGGAAGTGAGTGAGGTTGAACTTTTTCTCCTCTTCTGTCTGAAATGGCACTGCTCAGAATTTCCAGAAGGCCTAAGGAAGAAGCTAGTATTTTAATTGCCTTGTATTTCTCCAGCGGAGATTAATAGCGCTGTCAGCCCGGGAGATGACACGGAGCTGAAATATGCACAGAAAAAGGCATGGCAAGAAGGACAAAGCCTCTGATTCACTCTGAAGGGCCAAATCCTGCTCCTTTGAGTCCATGCCTTGGGGAGGTTTGAGGCCAGCTGGTCATGGATGTGTTACACTGCAGCTGGACGAGATGATTGTGGTAGAATAGTTCAGTTGGAACTGAGCTGTGATATGAATGAGTGAATATGCAGAAATGTGAGAACTTGCTCAGTAGTTCTAGTGCAAAATACACACCTTGTGTGGAAGCAAAACAGATTTAGCCCTGGGTGGGTCCCTTTGTGTGAATTGTCTACCAGGGCACTGAGGAAAGGGGGGAACTCTCTTGGAGATGAGTAGCAGGTTGCAGGGGCTGAAGCTATCTCCCGGTTTTGCTTCTAATCCTGCTTCTGTCTGGTGTCTCTATTTCATATAGTGACTGATTCCCCCTTCTAATTATTGTTCTGCCAGCATCTGTCTGCATCAGTGTTGATTTTGTAAGCCTGAGGAACATCACAACTAAGTGGGAAGGTGTGTGGCTCTTTGGTTTATTTTTCCCCTCTCATACAGATAAAATTCTTCATGTTGACTTTTCAGTGTGCACTGGGAATAACAATGCACCACAAAAAACCTTATTGTAAGGGAAAAAAATATCATTGCCATCAAAATTTGCTGGTTGGTGTTTGCTCCTCTGAGTGTTTTTAAGGCTGTCAGCTGGCAGGGGGGTGTGCAGCCCAAACAGATGTCCCTTTTCTCAACTGGAGACCCAAAGCAGAGGGACGAGCTGGAGTTTTTCACTGCTCATATCTCTCGTGAGAGAGCAAGTGATGTGCAATTTAGTTTCTACATGACCAGAGAGAAAACAGCTGTTTCTGTGAGCTCCAGCTAGAGTTTTCTAGTCATCCTTCTGCTGAGCACTGCCTTGAAGAGCCCTGCTGCCAGCAGTGAGTGTGATACATGCAGAATAGGGGCAGAGATGGCAGGTGGGGCTGCCCTGTAGCCTCCATATAGGTTATTAGATTTATCTGTGGGACTAATGGGTTTGGTACACTGAACTTGCCCTGGAGAGAAGGCTCATCTCCAAGTCTCTAGCAAGTTTGCCTAAGAGCGCTTGGGGACTTTAGTAATATGTGCAACTAATCTGCATCTCTTATTCACAGGAATAAGCAGGTGTAAGACAGTACAGGAATAAGCAGGTGTAAGACAGTCATAGAATGGTTTGGGTTGGAGGGGACTTGAAATGTCGTCTAGCTCCAACCCCCTGCCACAGGCAAGGACATCTTCCAAGCAGAGTGGGTTTCTCTGAGCCCCATCCAGCCTGGCCTTGAACACTTCCAGGGACGAGGCATCCACAACTTCCCTGGCAACCTGTTTCAGTGCCTCACCACCCTCACAGTGAAGAATTTCTTCCTTGCATCTAATCTAAATCTTCCCTCTTTCAGTCTAAAGCTACTATCCCTTGTGCTATCACTACATGTCCTTATTTGGAGAATAAATCTGATGAAGAGTGACTGAAGGAGCTGGGGATGGTTAGTTTGGAAAAGAGGAGGCTGAGGGGAGGCCTTGTTGCTCTCTACAACTACCTGAAAGGAGGCTGTGGAGAGGCTGGTGCTGGTCTCTTCTCACAGGTGCTTGATGATAGAAGAAGAGGGAATGGTCTCAAGCTGTGACTGGGGAGGTTTAGACTGGACATTAGGAAACATTTTTCCAGCAAGAGAGGTCAGGGATTGGAATGTGCTGCCCAGGGAGGTGGTGGAGTCACCAGTCCTGGATGTGTTTAAAGGTGGTTTGGATGTGGTGCTTGGGACTATGGTTTAAGGGTGAACCTTATAGGGTAGGGTCAATGGTTGGACTTGGTGATCCTGAGGGTCTTTTCCAACATGAATAGTTCTGTGATTCTGTGAAAGTGCACAGTACAAAGATGTCCTGCACTTGCTCTTGCAAACTGAAGTTGTCAAAGATCTCTTGTATCAAAAGAGGAAAAAGATGTCTATATTTTATTATCTCTAAGTAGCCTATGTTTGTATTAATTGTTTTGAGAGGATGATTCTGCAGAATAATGGACATGAGTGTGAAGAAGTCCTGGCTCCTGTTTTTCTGCAGTGGGAGAGATGGATGTGGTCTTAGTCTCCTGGTTTTATTTACCCTGGTGAATTCCAGTCGTGATTCATTCTTGCTAATGAGATCAAAGCGCAGAGTTCCCTCTGCATTAACGTGCTACCTCCAAGACATTAATTGCTTCTCCAAAATAGATGTATGTTGGCAAAGCCACAGAGCTTCATTTTGTTTTTACAGGTGCTTAACCAACCTTTGAGCTTGCAAAAATTATTTATTTTCTTGCACTTTATGCCAAATGAATCGATGAGAGATTACTCTCCAGCTTAGTTGACATGAAAGCAAATGCTGGCAGGTAGCAGCTCCCCAAGAGTGTAGCCAAAGGTCAGTCCTGTGCTGGGTGTGGGAACTAAATGTAGGACATGCTGATAGAGATAAGGGTGGTGAACTTTTGTTGTGGAGCTTGAGAAACTGATAGGGCAGTACTGTAATGCCTTTCTAAATGGGCTTAAATAGCTTTGGCAAAGGAAAGGTGTTGGCAGATGATGGTATGTTCACTTTTGGCTCTGTGATGCCTTCTGGTTCATCTAAATTGGTTCTCACTGTTGCTATGAATCAGAAGGTTTGACCTACAGGGCAGTTGTTTCCTTGAACTTCAACAGGCCAGGTTGTGGGCTGTGAAGATGATTAGGGGACTAGAACAGCTCTTGAGGAAAGGCTGAGAAACTTGGGGCTGTTTAGCCTAGAGCAGACTGAGGGGGGGAATCTTAGTGATGCTTATCAATACTTAAAGGGTGGATGCCAGGTGGGTGAGGCCAGACTCCTTTCACAAAATCATGGAAACACTCAGGTTGGAAAAGACCCTCAGGATCACCAAGTCCAACCAAGAACCCTCCTCTACAAGGTTCATCCCTAAACCATAGCCCCAAGCACACCACATCCAGGGTTAGTGACTCCACTACCTCCCTGGGCAGCATGTTCCAATCCCTGACCACTCTTTCCATAAAAAAAATGTTTCCTGCTGCCCAGTCTGAACCTACCCAGTGGCAGCTTAAGGCCATTCCCTCTTGTTCCATCACTAATTACCTGGGAGAAGAGACCAGCACCAGCCTGTCCACAACCTCCTTTCAAGTAGTTGTAGAGAGCAATGAGGTCTCCCCTCAGCCTCCTCTTTTCCCAACTAAACAGCCCAGTGGTGCCCAGTGACAGGACAAAGCAATGGACACAAATCTGAACATAAGTTCCATCTAAATGTGAGGAGGAACTTCAGGGTGGTAAAGCACTGAAACAGGCTGCCTAGAGAGATGGAGTGTCCATCTGTGGAGTCGTTCAGAATCCTCCTGGATGATGCCATCCTGTGCAGCCTGCTCAGGCAGGGGGGTAGACAGTGCCCTTCCAACCCCTGTCATTCTGTGGACAACATTGTGGTTAAAGTATTAAAAAGAAAGACAAAAATCTGGGCTGATCCAGTTGTTGCATGATGCAAGTTGAATTCCAACAGATGTGAATTGCAGGTGTAGGTGATCAACTCTTTATGACAATCCTGCTTCTCATTTTCTTCCAATTTTCTTGATTGCTTATGAGTTAATTCTGTGTGTGGTGATAGAAAAGCTTCAGAATGCTGGCTTCATCAGTTAATTAAGAGAAAAATCAACACATTTTAAAAAGGTGGTAAAGCAGTTTGAGGCTTTTATTTGTTTTGTTGAGCAGTAACTGCTTTATACAATTTATTTTTCTTCTGAACTCAGAGCTCTGCAGACCTGACATGGAGTTGGTGATTGGCTACTGAATTGGAAGTCAACTTGATGGGGCAACTGTTAACACACCAAGGAGGAGATGCTTTTGTGTTTCTAGTTGTCTCAGACTCCTCTGCAGTGCTGGGGTAAAGAATACTGAGACTGAGTGATGCGTTGGTTTCAGTTCACTAAGGATTTCACATGAGTGTAAATATAATTGGACCTCTTCTTGCCAATTGATTTCATTACACTGCTTAATGTTTTGTTGAATAGTTTATAGGATAATGAATGCCATTTCCTTGTATTATGCTATAAATAACTTGGCAAATTTTAATGGGATAATGATGGTAGCTTTCTCTCCTGCTGTAATCAAGCTTTGCTTTTTGCATCCAAGAACTAGTGTGCATCTACATCGAGTTAGGCCAATTATGCCTTTCTAGAGAGCACAAGATTTTGCTGATTGTATGTTTGTTGATGCTTCTGATAGCCCTTCCTTTCTTGGATCTTGCCTTTGCCTCTGTTTAAAATGATAATTAGCTCCATTGGATGAGTTTTAATTACTTTAATATTCTCATTAGGAGAATGCAGAGGACAGAAGTTTTGTTCCTTGAAAGATTTTGAACTTTGTTTTTGCTGTAGCATTTGAAGAAAATCAGGCAGTTCCTAGTTTAAAAAACAGTAAGGTTAAATGCTTCCCTGGGTTTCAGTTGGAAACTTACAGCCTGTTAGCTCTTTCAGAAATTAAAAGTAAAGAGACTTGCAAGTGTTCCAATCATTGCATGGAACTGTCTTTACTTGGGGGAGCCTGAGAAGCAAGCCCTTTTATCCAGCACAACTCAGGATTCCCAGCTCCTAAGGGCAGTGAGGATGGCCTTGCCATGCCTCCAGACTTGCCTAATGCCCCTTTCCTGGCTTTGGGAAGTGCTGGTCTGAGTGCCACTCTATAGGAAAGACATTGAGGGGCTGGAGGGTGTCCAGAGAAGAGCAATGAGGGTGGGGAAGGGTTTGGAGGGCATCATAGGAGCAGCTGAGGGAGCTGGGGTTGTGTACTCTGGAGAGGAGAAAGCCTGCAGCTCCCGGAAAGGAGGTTGGAGTGAGGCTGGGGTTGTTCTCTTCTCCCAGGTAACCAGCAACAGGATGAGAGGAAATTAGAGTTGTGCCAGGGAAGGTTTAGATTGGATGTGAGGAAAAACTTGGAGATCAACCTGAAGAGGGCAAGAGTGCTCAGGGCTTCTTCAGTGCCTTGAAAATTCTGTTTTACAGCCTCAGCTAAGGCTGTCAAGAGCATAAAGCCTTAAAGCTGTGTTGTGATTCAGGAGTGGAACATTGTCCTACAGGTGATGATTTGTTACCTTGTAGAACTCCTGCAGGGATGATCCAATGAGTGGCACACCAGAGAGCAGGACAGATAAGCATTACTGTGCAGTCCTCTCTGCCCCATGCCCATCTCGTGCTGCTGTGCCCTGAGCGTGTTCTCTCTTGAGTGCTTCAGAAATCGTTGGTTGGAAATGAGTTCTATTGATTGGTCTAGTGGGAGGTGTCTCTGTCCATGGCAGGGGGCTTGAAGCTGGATCATCTTTAAGGTCCCTTCCAACTCAAACCATTCTATGATTCTATAACTTAATAGTAAAAAAAAAAAAAAAAAAACCCCAAACAAAAACCCAAAAAAAAACCCTGCTTTTATCAAAAGATGAAACCTCTGGTGTGTATTTGGAAAGCACAATGCTTCTGCTGAGACTTTTAGTGAAGAAGAGTCCTTGGGTTTGTAAAGGGATTCTACCCAGGAAAAAGATTCAAACTCTAATTTTGCTCTTTTTAGCAAGAAGCAGTTTTCTACCTCCTACAACTTCATAAACCATTCATGGAGTTTCTGTGTAACCACATTGCTGTGCTGTAAATGATGACAGATCTTCAGAAAGGCCAACTCTTCTTCTCCACAGAAATCAGAGATTCAAGTCTGCTGTTTCCTCTATTAGCAGGGCCTTAGTTTATATTAAGGACTTTCTGCTTTCATGCTGAGGGGAGACCTTGCAGCCCTCTACAGCTACCCAAAAGGAGGTTACAGTGAGGTGGGGGTTGATCTTTTCTCCCTAGCATCAGGTGATAGAAGGAGAGGAAATGGTCTGAAATTGTGCCAAGGGAGGGTTAGGTTGGGTACTAGGAAAATTGGATATTAGGGATTGGGGAAAATTGGATATTAGGGATTGGAACAGGCTGTCCAGGGAGGTGGTGGAGCCACTATCCCTGGAGATGTTTGAGAAACCTGTGGCACTTGGGGCCATGGTTTGATGGCCATGGTGATGTGTTGAAGATTGGACTGGATCTGAAAGGTCTCTTTGAACTGACCCAATTCTGTGATTGTACTCTGGATGCCAGGGCAAACACTCACTCCATTGCTCAGCTCTGGAAGTTGTTCATGTGGCTTTCTCTGCATTGCAGAAGGTTTCTTTGGCTCTGCAGCCACCACGCAGCTCCTGTGCAGAGCTCTAGCTGCTTGCTTGCTGCAGTTTTGCACTCATGTCATCAAATCCAAGTCTAAGCATATGGTCATTCTGGAAAATGCAGAGCCTGAGAAAAACTGGAGAGAGCAATGATGAGCTGGGGAAAAAAAAAACACAAAAAAAAATCCAGTGGAAATAGTTAAATGTCAATGTCTGCATTGTGCCTAGTGAATATTTCACAGGAATGCTGTCAACTTGCTATGGAGCCCAAAGGATCTATACATTCTTCTGACAGATGATCATGATTCCCATCAGTACACTTAATGCCAACATCTGTAGGGTTCCACCTAATTTGGGAAACAAATATATTCTGTCCTCGTCCGAAAAAAGAATACTTTGTACGGCCCAGGAATTGCTTATTGCTGCAGGGTCATTGCAATTAAGTGGAGGACAGAGATGTTGTCAGGGGGTGCAGCACAGGAACATTTTGCTTGTCTTCTGGCTGCTCTTTTTAAATGCAAGTTGGCTGATGCCAGCTCCTGGTCTTCATAAGAGAGTGAGAAAGTGCTATTGATAACAGCCCTGAGCAAACACATTAGAGTATAAATGGACTGTGGAAACTTTTGGTCATTCTGTGCTTTATGGATCAGGAATGCTGGGGATGTGTTACACATAGCAGCTTTGTATCCCATTCAGAACTTTCTTGAGGCTCCGACGCTGGTTCAACAAACGGAACAAGGACATCAGCTCAGAGTGCTGTAAGTTCTCATGATGGAGCAGTGATGTTGTCATGACTTGTATTGGGTGTTGGTCAACAGCTGGCACACAGCACTGTGCACAGCTGGCCAAGAAGGCAACAACAACCTGGCTGCTTTAGAAATCTTGTGGCCAGCAGGACCAGAGAAGTGATTGTCCCACAGTGCTTGGCAATGGTGAGGCCAAGTCTCAAACACTGTGTTCAGTTTGGGGGCTGGAGCACATCCAGAGAAGGGCAACAAAGCTGGTGGAGGGTCTGGAGAACAGGGCTGGTGAGCAGCAGCTGAGGGTGTTTAGTCTGGAGAGACTGAGCAGGGACCTCATTGCTCTCTACAACTCCCTGAAAAGAGGTTGGAACAAGATGGGAGTGAGTCCCTTTTGGCATGTAGCAACTGACAGGACAGGGGGGGAAGAGCTTTGGGTTGTGCTAGGGGAGGTTTAAGTTGGATGATAGGAACAATGTATTCCCCAAGTGGGTTGTCATGCCCTGGAACAGGCTGCCCGGTGAAGTGGTAGCATCCCCACCTCTGGAGTGCTTTGAAAACCATGAAGAGGTGGTGATAAGGGACATGGTTTAGTGGTGACCTGGCAGTGCTGGGTTAATGGTTGTACTCAATGATCTTAAAAGTCTCTTCCAATCAATATGATTTTATGATTCTATTTATTTTTATTTATGCTTTTATTGGTCATTAGAGAGTCTCTCAAAATGTAGCTTTTCTAACCTTCTTTACATGAAATCATGGCCAGCCTCGAGACTAAGGACACCTGAATAAACATTCCTTTTTCCTGTGTCTCTCTTAATGCCTTCCTAAAATGGTATTCCTTCAGCCTTTGTTTCCTTCTGCTAAATAAATAACTTTCACTCAATCTCTTCTCTTGGTGATCTTTATTCCCCACATCGTATTTCAGCAAGCTGGAATTACTAATTATTTATGTGGATGTACTGATAGTCAAGGAAAAAATGACACTTGGTGTTGTGCATGACTGAGCTTTGTATATACAGATAGGGTTGCATGACACAAGTGTAGCATTGCTACCAGCAGGAATAGAGCTTAGTGCTCCTATGTCCTTCTGTGCAGACTTTACCAGAAAATTCATGGAAAATGTGCCTGATTAGATTTGTGAGATAAGTGCAACCTTGGAGGAAAGTCCTGACCCGAATGCTGGAAAATAGTAACAGAATTTCTCATGAAATGCCTGAAAAATAATTAAAAATGCATAAAGTAGGAAATCACAGAGTCACAACATGGCTCAGGTTGGAAGAGACCTCAGAGCTCATCTCCTCCAACCTCCCCACCATGCCCAGGGACACCTCTCAACCAGACTCAGCTGCTCAAGGTCTCATCCAGCCTGCCCTTCAACACCCCCAGGCAGGAGGCAGCCACAGCCTCCCTGGGCAGCCTGTGCCAGAGTCTCACCACCCTCACACTCAAGAACTTCTTCCTCAGCTCCACTCTAACCCTGCTCTGCCTCAGCTTCAAACCATTGCCCCTTGGCCTGTCTCTAGACACCCTCAGCAAAAGTCCCTCTGCAGCCTTCCTGCAGGATCCCTTCAGGTCCTGGCAGGCAGCTCTAGGATCTCCATCTGGAGTCTTCTCCAGGCTGAACACCCCCAGCTCCCTCAGCCTGACCTCACAGCAGAGCTGCTCCAGCTCTTGGATCATCTTTGTGGCCTCCTCTGCATTCACTCCAGCAGCTCTGTGTCCTTCTGCTGCTGGGGACACCAGAACTGGAGGCAATATTCAAGGTGGGGTCTCACAGTGATAGCTTCGTGGCAAGAAAAGGAAGGAATGCAGCTGGAGTCTACTCGGAGAGGTCATTGGTTTGAGAGCACTCATAAGGTGACTTTCCTACAGTCTAGGTAGTTCTGCAGATTTCTGTTGCTCATCACAGTTATATAAAGGAGCTATCTAAGTTCAGTGGTAAGCATTTTAATTTATGCAGTGCTTAAAGCATTTCCCTTCTGGGCTGGGGGAAAAATGGGAAGTTGTCCTGAAGTGTTCTCTCTTATGTTGCTAATGTTTGACCAAGCCATGATTAGAAAGAAAGAGGAAAAAATACAAAACAATACCCAACAGCTTTGAAGGGTTTTTAGCTGCCATGAGATGCTAGCTGGATTTTTTTTTTTTTCTTTTAATGAAATGTTTGCTTTTGTATGATAAATGTACTATTATGTAGTGAAATGTCAGCCTGGAGATTGTCCTGGTCCTGTGTTCTTTTGACAAGGCAAGGAAGCAGAGCTGTGTCTATCAGTGAATCTGATCAGAATAGAAATGAACTTGTGAGGCAATAAAGTGAGTCTGAAGCACTTTATTAGAAGCAGCATTGAACTAAGCAGGAGCGAGACTGCATTTGGGTTTGAATGATGAATGGAACTCCAGTTTCAAAGGTTATTTTCTCTGTCTGCTTGATGCAGACTTAGTGTAGCACTGGTGAAAGGTTCCTTCTGATTCTCCTACAGATGTGCAGAGGTCCAGCGTATGAAAGGTATTTCACATAAGCTGGTAACTTCTCAGTCTGATCTTGGCTGTGCCTTCATCCTGATAACTGTAATACATTTTTTTTTTTTTGTAGTTGCCTCTGTTTTCATCTCACAGAATCACACAAACATTCCGGTTAGAAAAGACCCTTAGGATCACCAAGTCCAACCCAGAACCCTACTCTACAAAGTTCTCCTTCTTCTCTGTCTTATCTGCAACATAATTTGACCTCACTTTTGCTTCCTGAACAGCCCCATGGCCTGTTGGCCTTTCTCCAGAGCTGAGAAAGACCTCTTTTCTCCCAGGCATCATTAAGTAATGTCACTGGGTAGAAATGATGTCCAGTGGGAGATGATGTCCAGTGACGAGTTTGGGCCAGTGCAGAAAACCACAAGGACCTGACAACATCTCTGTTGCTCTTGTTGAGGTCGGGCACAGTAGGGGAGTGAAACCATGAAAAGCAGCTCTCATGCCAGAGTCCAATAAAAGCCTTAAAGCCCTGAGCTGTTGTCTGTGTTTAAGTCAGTGGGGATTGGAAGAATTCTGTGGAAATGTGGATTTGTAATTTGTTCATTTGTAATCTGTAAAGCATGTGAGTTGTTCTTTTCCTCCCTGCTGCTCACAGATGCCCAAATCTTTCTGCTGCAGAAGGTACCACTCGTTTGAAATGGCAGATTAATCTCCATGGGGGAGGGTTAAACCAGCCAAATTCTTCCCCATGAGGGTGGTGAGACACTGGCACAGGTTGCCCAGGGAAGTGGTGGCAGCCTCATCCCTGGAGGTTTTTAAGGCCAGGCAGGATGTGGCTCTGAGCAACCTGATCTAGTGGGAGGTGTCCCTATCCATGGAAGAGGGTTGGAACTGGATGAGCCTTGAGGTCCCTTCCATTCCTAATAATTCTATGATTCTAAATGCCCACCAAAAGGGGGAGGCTATATGGATTTGGCTCTACCCTCTGGCCCCTCAGACTGCACTGTGTTGAGCCCCTTGTAGCTAAAATGGATTCATAGTGTGATATTTCTGATGGAGTAAAGGAAAGGGCAGGTGCTGCTGGAGGTCCAGGCTGGGGTGAACCACTGTTCTGATGTGGCAGGGTGTGGAAGAAGTGGTCCAGCTGGCATCATGAAGTCAGTTACATGGCCAAGACAGTTTAAAAATTATTTTCTTGTGAAGCATAACATAGTTTGCATGTTTAAACCTCAGTCCATGGGAATGGTGTGCAGAGATCTCAACAGAGCCTTGAGTCTTCTTCAGCTGCTTGGGCCATGAGATGCAGCTGATCTGGTGTGTTGTCAGGGGGCCTCACTCAGCCCCACTGGGTGACTGCTTAAGGCACATCAGTGTTGTGGCTGGAGAGTTTGGTAGGGTCATGACCCATATTTGAGCTTATTTGCTAAAGGCACCAAGGACATTATTATTACAATTTGACAAAGCCAGGAACAAAATGTTTGGTGATTGCCTGGAGCAGCTTGTCCTGTTTTTATTCTGATTTTTACCTTGGCCTTCAAAATTTTTATAGAATGCTTTGAGTTGGAAGGGATCTTTAAAGATCTAGTTCCAACCTCTCTGCCATGGGCAGGGACACCTCTTATGAGACTGGGTTGCTCAAAGCCTCCTCCAGCCTGGTCTTAAAGACTACCAGGGATGAGGTCTTCACCACTTCTCTGGGCAACCCATTCCAGTGTCTTACTGCCCTCATAGTAAAGAGCTTCTTCCTAATGTCCAATCTAAATCTACCCTGCCTTAGTTTAAAAGTATTGCCTTTTGTTTTATCACCACATGCTCATAATGAGAAACCTTTCCTGGCTTTCTTGTAGGCTCCCTTCAGGTCTTGGAAGGCAGCTCTCAGGTCTCCCTGGAGCCTTCTCTTCTGGCTGAGCAGCCCCAGCTCCCTCAGCCTGTCCTCACAGGAGAGGTGCAGCAGCCCTCTAGCTTTTGATCAGCTGTTTGCAGTATTACCATGTCCTATTCTGTTTTCTCAAAAGGCAGATTTCCAAGAGACTTTCAAATACCTTGTTACTGAATGTGTGTCTCAAGGGATCATCAAAATGTAAAGATAAAGATGGTGAGAGTCCAACACTGTCCTCCCTTGTGTATTTTAGGTGCTTTTATTGCCTTAGGTGTTCTTCAATATTCGTGTTTTGTACCTGGCATACTATTTTTCTCCTCAGTGATAACGTGATTTTCTTCAAATGAAACATGCAGTTATTTTTCTCGTCAAATTACCCTTAAAATCCCTTGGATTTATTTATATTTATTTTTTTTTTCCTCTGGTGTTTTTATCTGCCAAGGATTTGAACACTTGTTTTTGCTTAAACTTTATGTTCATTATAGTAATCATTGCTAGCTGGTAAAATATACAGGAAAAAGAAAGAAAAAACGTTTGCTTTGTGTATCTGCACAAAGCAGCTTTCAAAGCAGAGTGTATGTTGCTGGGTTCTTACCTAATGTTTCCTAAACTACTTCATCATCAATTCACTGAGTTTCACAAACCTAAACTTCATCATCAAGTCACAGAGTTTCACAAACCTAAACTTCATCATCAATTCACTGAGTTTCACAATGTGGCCTTTGGAAATCTCTCTGAAACCATTACTGTGGGTTTTAATTCTTTAATCTCACAGCAAAAAAAAATTTAATCTAAGGAACAAGGTGTTTAAAAATGTGTCCTTGATACATAGAGCAGGACTGGATGGAGGGGAAAAATGTCCTGTATTATTAGTAGTCAATTAAAAGGTAAATGATAAAAAATAATTCTTTTATGAATTCCTAAGCCTTGTTTGAGTTAGATTTGGTTCAGTTACTATCAGTCTTCTAGTATCTGAACTTGTCTGCTTAGAGTTTCAAGAACTCACTGGAAGGTGATAATTGTTCCTGATACTAATCAGCCCACAATGGCTTAAAGAGAAGTGCATCTGAATAACTTCAAATAGTCATTGAAATGAAAGTCAAGAGCTGTGTGAGGGAAAGCACAGACCTCTCTTGAGGTGAGACAATTAATTTCTCTGATGATGTGACAGGTTAGGTAGAGGAAAGGTGAGGCTGAGATGGCCAGAGAGGAGTTCCTTCTAGCCCTGACACACTCTGCAGTGGAGTCAAGGCCAGCCTGAGACTGCTTCAGGAGCTGGTTTCATTGCAGTCTGTAAGTGATGGCATAAGAGTGTCTGTGGTTAAATTAAGGAACAAGGGTTTTTTCCACAGTGGAAGTAAATACACAGCTCTTTGGAACTTTCTTGGGAATTAGTGTGTCTTTGTTACTGGTTCCTGGGCATGCTTCTGTGAGCCATGGAGTCAGTCCTGGCTGCACATTTTTAAAGTTGTGGGGTTTTGGGGGCTGTTTGTTCTTTTTGTGTTGGTTGGTTTGTTTTTAGATCAAGAATAGGTGTCTGCTGCAAGTGTGCTTTCTGTGGAACAGCACTTTAAAACTACAAGAGCATGGTTACTGAGGAGGCTCTACCAGTTTAGATCTTAATTGATATGAATAGGAGTAACTCTCAATGAGGTGAAGCTGGCCAGGCTGGAGTTGCAGCTGTTCTCAGCAGTAGTGGCAGCAACAAAGATAATTAATTGTTGAGGGTTTGCTTTTGGGTTTGTTTTTTTTTTTCCTCCCCTGGGAGATATATTTAGATGGTACAATCTAAATATTCCATTCCCTGAGCCATAATTCAACCTTGTATTTGTTCTGCAAATACAGTGAGTGAAACTAAAGTTAATATTTTTTGACTGTCACACCCTAATGGGAGCTTACTGCAGTTAATTTTAAGAAATAAAGTACTGCTTTATTACACAAGCCTTCAAATGATGGCCTAAGTTGTTAGTACTGAACATAAATTTGGTAATACAAAATAAATACTAATTTGATTTTTTTATTATTATTTTTTTGGAAGACTAAAGCTTTGTAAGACTTGGTCTGTGAGAGCTGGTACTTGAAGTGACCTCAGCAGTAATGTTCACAGGCTGTCATCTCGAGTATCAGAGAGTGTGTGTTCCTGGCAGGGTTTTAGACATAGCATTCTTGAGCAAGCACAGCTTCATTTGCCAAGACCTCATAGTCAGCATTATAATCCTCCTGGATTATTAAAGGATATGTCAAGGTTCAGTCTGGAGGTGTGGAAGTTCACAAGGATGTGTTAATGGTACTGTCAAATGCTAAGACATGTCATGCAAGAGATTGTTGATTGCCAGGCTTTAAATGCTTTGTGTTTTGCTCTAAAATGTTGTTCTGAGTGTTGTTCATGGGGACTTCCCCTGAAGGTAGCCCCAGATGGTGATGGCCATTGAAGCCCTCTGGGCACCTAGAAGGGAGTAAGATGCTTAAGCTGTGCCTCTGCAAACACCTCTCGAGGCCCCTTCTTCAAGGGACTTCTATTGCAAATGGAGAGTGTTTAGTAGTGGTCCTGCTTGTCCAAGCTTTAATGAACAGACCCAGGAGAGTGTGTATTGGTATGCTTTGAGCCTGTGGCTTTTGTTAACACTGTTTTAATAGGGGCTGTAAAATTCATGCATTTAAATGCTGTTGTCTAAAGCGTCGTCGTTCTGAGGGAGGGTTTCTTCCCCCAGTTATTTATTTCTACAATACCAGCTCTCCAGGTATAATTTTGTCTATGCTGATAGCATCCACGCTGAAAACACAACATGCATTGCTTGCTCCAGTAGTAATTTCCTTTTACAGGTTTAAAAATCTGTGGTGTCTTAAAAAAAACCCCAAACAGATAGCAGTCCCTGGGTGGGATCTGCTGCAGTCTGTGTTGGGGATGGAGGCAGCAGGGTGGGTTCCTACTGAGCAAAGAAGGTGCCCTCCAGCAGCTCCCCAAACACCTCCCTCCATAGTCAACATGTGAGGCTTTATTTCACCCTAAACTACTGCGGCTCTAAACTACCAAACTAAACATTTCCCTTTGTGATGTAAATGCTTCCTAAGATGAGCTTCTATCAGTTGGTGCAGTTATTTGTGCTGCTGAGTGAGAGGTCCAGGCTCTGCAGCAGAAAATCTCTCATTTGTCAATGGGATGAAGCTCTCCTTCCACTTACATCTTAAATGAAATCTGAATTCTACATCATGCCTTGCAAAAGTAATAGGTGTAACCAAAAAAAAAAAAAAAAAGTGCATGCCATCAGTAGTAGTAGGAGCAGTGATTTGAGAGGTTTGTCCTGTGTGTCTTTCCTTCAGCCCAGAAAAAAAAAAGCTGCTTTGTTGGTTTATTGCAAGAGTTCGTCATTTAGAGCTATTTCCAAACCCCTTTTCCCTGGATCTCCTCATGTTATTTTGGCCATTGCAGGGCTGGAATACTAATTGGCTTAGGATTCACAATCTAGGCTGGCATTCAGGTCTGCATCTGTTCAACCAGAGTGAATCTGAGAGGCAAAACTGCCTTTGTCTGCATCCTAACATACATGGACTGCTCTTAATGAATCCCCACGTGGGGGGAGCTTAGAAATACAGTGCCGTAAAGAAGAAGAAGAGAAAGACCTAAAAAATATTGTTATTGCTGCTGTCATAGATCAGGCCAAACCACCTTGCTCTGGAGTGTGTGCTGCATATACATCTGTTTGCAGGGAGTCATAAGGACTGCATCTGCTGCAGTGATTTAGCCCAGTTGCTGAGACTCTGTAGAGCAGCTGCAAAGAATAACTAGCACAGCACCACAGAAACAGCCTGCTCAGTAAATCCCTGACTCAGAACCACTTGCAAGTGGAATCGTTCTGCTGCGCGGCTCCAAAGCTGCTTCTGTCTTCTGGGGAGAGTTGCCTCAGTCGTACACTTCTGCCTCTCTTTCTTTCCTGCTGCTAGGATATAATTAAAGTTGCTAAAAATACATGCTTCCTAATATTGTTTGGTTTTTCCTTTGTAGGCATCTGCTATTACTCCCTTCTTAAGGGGGAGGTGGTATAAAAATGAATGCTACTTAGCTGTATTAAGTGGTCCACACTACAAAGAGAGAGGAGAGCTCCTTACTTATGGCCTGATCCTGCTGGATACAGCACTGGCTGGCTGGGCCCAAAGAGTGGTGGTTAACGGAGGTAAATCCAGCTGGTGGCCAGTCACAAGAGGTGTTCCTCAGGGCTCAGTGTTGGGACCACTCCTGTTTAACATCTTTATTGATGACCTTGATGAAGACACAGAGAGTGTCAGCAGTAAGTTCACAGATGACACCAAGTTAGGTGGAGTGTTGGTCTGCACTAGGGTAGGGAGGTTCTTCAGAGGGACTTGGATAGGTTGGATCCATGGCCAATGTTAATAGGATGAGCTTCAACAAGGCCAAGTGCCAGGTCCTGCACTTGGGGCACCACAACCCCAAGAATGCTCCAGGCTTGGGGCAGTGTGGCTGGAAAGCTGCTGGCAGAAAGGGACCTGGGGGTGCTCATGGACAAGCAGCTGAATAGGAGCCAGCAGTGCCCAGGTGGCCAAGAAAGCCAAAGGCATCCTGGCTGGGATCAGCAATGCTGTGTCCAGCAGGAGCAGGGAGGTGACTGTTCCCTGGGACTCAGCTCTGGGGAGGCCACACCTGGAGTGTTGTGTCCAGTTTTGGGCACCTCAATACAGGAGAGATGTGGAGGTGCTGGAGCCAGGGCAGAGGAGGGCAAGGAAGCTGTGAAGGGCCTGGAGAATAAATCTGATGAAGAGTGACTGAAGGAGCTGGGGATGGTTAGTTTGGAAAAGAGGAGGCTGAGGGCAGACCTCACTGTTCTCTACAACTACCTGAAAGGAGGTTGTGGAAAGTTTGGTGCTGGTCTCTTCTCCCAGTGATAAAACAAGAGGGAATGGCCTCAAGCTGCCACTGGGTAGGTTTAGACTGGACATTAGGAAAATTTTTTTCATGGCAAGAGTGGTCAGGGATTGGAATGTGCTGCCCAGGGAGGTGGTTGAGCTGCCAAGCCTGAATGTGTTTCAAGGATGGTTTGGATGTGGTGCTTGGGGCTGTGGCTTAGGGGTGGACCTTGTAGAGTAGGGTCAATGGTTGGACTTCATGATCCTGAGGATGTTTCTGTGATTCTGTGAAAGCCCCACAAAGCCTTTAAACTTCAGAGAGTGTGTGTGTGTTTATATCTATCTATCTGTATTCAGAGGAACCTGCTGGCTGTATCACCAGGAGAGAGGAGACTTCTGAAGTGTGAGCTCCCAGTTTAATGTTAGCCTGTGAGAATTCAAGTTTAGTGCTGAGCAAATTGGTAGAACAAATAGGGGCATAATTATTGCAGTTTTTATAACACTGACATCATCCCTAATTATGGTTTAATCTACAGAACACACTGTTTGTTTAATAAGTCCCAGCAGAGAGAGTTCAAGCATATGTTTTCACATCACCTGGAGGGAGCTGGGAATGACTGTGGCAGCACTGTGAAGCAAGTGACAGTTGACAAGGCTGCCTGTGTTTTACAGCATGGCTATGCACAGAATCGCTTAGGAGTAAGCAGTAAGAAGCATTTAGAACCAAAGTAACTTAATGCAGAGGCTTTGTCCTTCTTTCTGTGGTGAAACCCAAGCATCATTTTCTCAACACAGTCCTTGCAGCTAGCAAAGCTGCTGCTGAAATCCTCAGCACCTTTGCTGCTGAAGGCTATCTGGTGGATGCTCACAGAGGTTAAATATCGATCGTCCTTTTGACCTGCTGAAATGATGATACCTGCAGGTTTATCCTGACCTTGCTACCTCACCATGTCTGTTCTGGGCCAATTTTTTTCCTGAATATGAAGCTCTTGCTTTCCTCTCCTGTCTCCTCAGCCATCACTTGATCCTTTGTTATTCCCCACATGTGGAAAGTCTCAAAAGTTAACGTAAAGATTTGTGGACAGAAGAGAGTGGTGGAGGGGATAAAGAGGAGCCTGAGTTTATTTGTGATGGCTGTCCCCCAGGGGTTTTGTTGTAAGGTGGGAGCTTCCCCTGTGAAAGCTGTGGTATGTCTTATTTATTCAGGTGCTCCTAACTCCTTGCTCAGCACGTCAGGCTCATGAGCCTCATACCCTGCAGTGGAACCTCTGGAAAGTGGGGATGGCCTTGGCCACCCTTCAATCACTGAATGCTTGAGGTAGGAGGAGACCTTTAAAAGGTCATCTTGTCCAACCCCAGTCCTCAGATGCCAGGAGAGTTTGAAGAAAGCAGTTAGAATAAGTGAAATTATTTCATCCTTGGTTTCCCTACAAGTAAAAACTTCAGCCTGTGTGTATACTATCATGGCAGCTCTGATCTTGCTGCTGCCTTTGCTTTTCTGACTGACTGTCTCCATCCTCTTCACCATCCTGTGTGACACAAATAGCCTTAGGGGACTGCAGGGACCTGAAAAAGCAAGAGCTGATGGAAGTCTTCCCATGGGAACAAACACTGCCTTTGAATTCAGAGTTACCTCCATGGGGCAATTTTTGTCAAGTAACTGGAGGGAAATAAACTTTTTAAAATTCTCTCTCCAGAGTTGCTTGATGCCATTGTATTAAGCACTGTCTTTATTTCCCCTTATCTGTTTTTCATATCTGTCCTTCTGTGGTGTTTTAAAATCCATTTTCCTTCACAAATGTTAAATTGGAATTTCACCTTATGCCAGAGGAATGATTATTTAAGTTTAAGAGTTGTTTAGTGTGGGCTTGCCTTGGAATAATTAAATACTTTCTGTATCTGATATCTAAAAAAGATGTTACTGTTTCAAAACATTTAATAAATACATTTTCAGGAATTGTTTTTTTGATAACATTAAATTGGAGTGATAGTTTTTCTTGCATGAGGAACCAGTGATACTCCTAGAATGTAACCAAAGAGCTCCTTCCTGCAAGAAAGCTCTTGTCAGAGATGGGTGATTCCCAGCTTGCTTTCAATATCTGTTATTGGTCCATCCTTGAGGTCTGTGATGGTCTTCTCATCCTTCTATCAACTCTTCTCCCTAGTGTCAAAGGCTTGACTGTTCCCTCCTTGTTTCCAAGGAGCAAATGGGTGTATGTGGCTGTTAATCCTGTGTGTTGTTACTCAGGGCTCACATAACTCACCCAAAGCTGTTCCCACTGTCCTGTGTGGAGTAATAAATCCAAGCAGGGGTAGTTTCAAAGCTCGTTTGTAGGTAGCTGGGTGACACTGAGCTGGTCTGGGTGATGCAAGATGTGGATGTGTTGGCTATATTTTACAGGCAGAAAGTGCTGCAGATGTGAAGTCCATCTGTTCTTCTGGTGTGATCCTTCTTCGTGGCATTGCTGGTTCAGGTGCAGCACAGCTCCTTTGTGAATGCCACTTAAAATTTCCTGGTAGTAACTTTTCACCGAATATTGCATCCTCCTGCCCCTAACTTTTGCCTGCTCAATTATTCACATTCAAGGCATGCAGACAGCAGCAGCAGCAACTAAAAAATCACAGTATGTTGCTCTCTAGTGGTGTGAAAATTATTAAATGAATACATTCCTAAATTGTGCCTTAAATTATCAGCCTTGGATCATGCTGCCCCAAAATGCAAGACCTGATCTGCAGAAGATCACAATTTTAATTACTTTCTCAACTGTTAAATTGCAACTAACCTTAAATTAGGTGCCCCTTTGGCATGCCATTGACTTAATTCTTACAATTTAACTTTAGAACTGTTGATTGGAGCTATTTAAAAGAAAGAGATATAACTTCAGCAAGGCCCAGCATTAATTTGAGCCATTTGTGGCATTGGAATCAATTTTGAAATGGTTTATATGAAAAATAGGTTAGCTCTAGGTTATTGCAAGTTTCTAATGAAAGGTTTATATGAAAATAGGTTAGTTTTATCTTATTACAAGTTTCTAACGCGTTTTAAATAAATTCTGGTTTTCTGAGCGCTTTTTGGTTTTGGGGTTAGGCAGTAAGCAATTGGAATTCAATACTTAACCCTGGCAAAGAGTCTTCCATTTAGCTGTTGGTGTAGACTGTGTTTAGAAAGGAGTTTTAGCCTGTTTTCTCCTAGTGCTTTCATCCTTCTAATCATTGAGTTTAGTGTAAGGATATCTCAGTCTTCAAGCCCATTTCCCTGCAGATTAATTACTCCATTATGAAATGAACATGTATTAAACATATTGCTTGTGGTAGCGGATTTGGCTGTTTCATATAAATCTCTTGCTGCACAAAAACAAAACCTTGGTATTTAAGACTTCTCTGGTCATTAAAATTGAATTATGTAAAAGGCTTTCCATCTGCTCTGGAAACCTGTTCATCATTATTTTATGTCATTTTAAGTGGGATTGTTCTGAGATGCTCAGAGGCTTGTCACTTCTGACTATGAGAGTATGCTAGGACAGGGTCTGCAGAAACACAGAATCAGAGATTGGTTTGGGGTGGAAGGGACATCCAAAGGTCATCCAGTCCAACCCTCCTGCACTCAGCAGGGACATCCCCCACTAGATTAGGTTGCCCAGAGCCTGTCCAGCCTCACCTTGAATATCTCCAGGGAAAGGGCTTCAACCACCTCCCTGGTTAACCTGTTCCAGTGTGCCACTACCCTTGTGGTGAAGAACTTGTTCCTCACATCCAGTCTAAATCTGCTCTGCTCTAATTTCCAGCTGTTGCCTCTCATCATGTCACTGCAGGCCTTTGCAAACAGTCTCTCTGCAGCCTTCTTGTAGCCCCCTTCAGCTATTGGAAGGCAGCTCTAAGGTCTTCCCAGAGCCTTCTCTTCTCCAGGCTGAACACCCCCAGCTGACTCAGCCTGTCCTTGTAGCAAAGGTGTTCCAGCCCCCCAATCATTTTGTGGCCCTCCTCTGGACCCCCTCCATCAGGTCCATGTCCTTGTGTTGAGGTCCCAGCAGAGCACACCAGGTGAGGTCTCACCACAGCAGAGTAAAGTGGCAGAATCCCCTCTCCATCTGCTGCCCATGCAGCTTTTGTTGCAGCCTAGGACTGTGTTCAGTGTCTTCTGATGTTTTCCTCAGAAGTTTGGCTCTCAATTCTCCTGCCTTGCCATCTTTTGTGTCACTGTGTGCCATATCTGCGTGCAAGTCCCAGGTTCTTCCTCACACCTCCCCTAGCCCCTTCCCTTAGTTGCTGTGGGATAAAGACAATCTCTGCCATCCATAAGCTTGGCCACTATCTCCATGACACTGAACATGGATCATGGAGAAGCTTAGTAGTAAATGATTGGCAGTGGGACAGCACAAGAGTGGGTAGAGAAGATGGAGAGCCCTGTGTCCTGCAGCTGAGGCTGAGCTGTAAGCATGGTGCAGAGCTGGGTGCAGGCTGTCTGATTGCTGCAGTGACAGCTCAGCTGCCTGCCAGGGCAGATCTGCTCTCTGTAAGAGCAGCTGAGGGCTGGGACAGCTGGGCTGAGGAGGGCAGAAATTTCACTGCAGCGTTTAAGGACTGCATTGACAGCTGTGTGCTAGACAGGCCTTTGGAAACGAGCCTGTGGTTCACTTTGAAGGGGCTGAACTGGATAACCTCATGAGGTCATTGCTAGTTCTGTGGGTTCTGAGGTTCTCTGAAGTTGCTGTTGACTGCCAGTTGTGCCTGAAGGGCACAGGTGGAAGGGAAAGGAGAATGGCTCACTGAATCCAGAAGAAATAATAAACTGTATGAGCTCTTGGGATTTTTCTGTAACGAACCATGGAGTTGCTGGAAGATGGCACGATTTCAGGATTAAACTATCTGCTACAATAGGGAAAAATCTGATTTTTGGCAAAAGGAACAGAATTTGTCCTCGAGATCAAAGCCAAAGCAAACAAGCAAATCAACCACCAGTCATAGCTTAACCTCAACATCCTCCTTCAGGAAAATAAAAGAGAAAGCACAGAAGATGGTTCAGTTCAGTCCAGAAACTTGATAGTTCTTTCCATACTGCTTTGGGATTTTGTATCCTTTAAGTTAACTTCTGGTTATGGTTCTTTTGTTCTGTTTAAATATAGGATCATAGAATCATTAAGGCTGGAAAAGACATTTGAGATCATTGAGTCCAATTGTAACCCAACTTCCATGACCACTAAACCATGTCCTGAAGCACCACATCTACAGCTCCTTGAAGACTTCCCGGGATGTGACTCCACCACCTCCCTGGGCAGCCTGTCCCAACCCCTCACCTCTCTCTCACTAAAGAAGTTTCTCCTCATGTCCAACCTAACCCTCCCCATTTCCTCTTGTCCTATTGCTGGTCACTTGGGAGAAGAGACCAACCCCAGCCTCACTCCAACCTCCTGTCAGGGAGCTGTAGAGAGCAGTAAGATCTCCTCTCAGCCTTCTCTTCTCCAGACTAACCAACCCCAGCTCCTTCAGCCTCTCCTCATATGATGCTCTCCAAACCCCTCCCCAGCCTCGCTGCTCTTCTCTGGACCTGTTCCAGCACCTAAGTGTCTTTTCTGTGGCTCCCAGAACCAGCCCCCCCAGATCCTTTTCTACCAGGCTGCTTTCAATATAACACCACAATGCTGTATTCCTGTTATACAGTTACCTACATCTTAGCTCTAGGTTTCCTTCATGAAGTTATCTACAGTGTAAAAGAAAACTCAAAACTTTGCTTTCAAGTTATGACATGCAGAGCAGATCTGGTTTATTCCCACATTGTTCCCAGTCCCTTAAAATCTTGCAGCTTTTCCTTCCTTGCTTGGGCAGGGGCCACTCTCTTCAAGTTTGAAACATTCAGAGGAAATGGTTTTGTTGTGGCTTACAGGGTAATAAATCCACTCAATTAAAACAGTGACATCATTGATTAGCCTTTGATAGCTGGAATTTATCTAAATTAGTTGTCTATCACTGTTTGCTAAAAATGTTATTAGGTGAAAATTCACAAGGGTAGAACATCTGCTCAGCAGAGGACTTATCAAAGGTGTTGTAATAAGCTGTGTAATGAATGTTTTCAGCTTTCAAAAGAGGCAAAAGAAAATTGTCTGTGCCATTTATTTAAACAATTTGTCTCAAGTCAGGATTTCCACCCAGCTGTAAGGAAAAAAAAGAAAAAAACCAACAACTATTTCTCCATGAAAACATTACAGTTAACTTTGGAAGCTTTACAGCCAGAGAAGTTGAAAGCATGACTTGGGAATGTTGGAGTCACAACAGCTACCACAGCTAGGAGATGACAAAGAGTCACTTGAAGCCCTGCTTAGAGGCACAGGAAGTGGTGCACTGCAGCAAACTGGGTTTGAAATTGGCTGAGGGTGGCTTGCTGTCAGTCCCTGTCTGTCTGCTCAAGTCTTCTGCTTTTCAGGAGTGTCTGTCAGACCTTCTTGAGATTTGATCCTGGGAGTAGCTGAAAGCCTTCATGTTTTCCCTCTGTTGAGCTTCCTGAAGAAGGATCCAGCGTGTACGTGCACACAAACCCCCCAGTGCTGTGCAAATCATCTCTCCTAGAATTTCTTTGTCTTACTTATTGAAGGAGACACTAGGACTATAGTGGAGGTCTGCAGTGGCCTCCTAGATGAGCTTTTGGCATCCTGTGAAGGTTCCTGCCTAGGTTCTCACAATTCCTTCTAAAGATTAGGGTTTTTTTATTTTTATTTTTATAATTATGGGTTTTAAGTCTTGTGTTGCACCCATGTCCTCCTGCTGAGCAGGCTCTCAGCAGAGCAAATGAAGCACTAGTATTAGGAACACATTCTGATAATACAGAGCAAGGGGAAGGGCCTTGGAGCTTTTTGCATTCTATATGAATGTTTTATTCAAAGTCATTTTGTTCTGTGATGTATTCTGTCTTGTGAACAAACTTATTGCCTGTGGGCAGACCTTTCCCCCAATGGAAGCATTTTTGCTCATGTTCACCCTGGCACTGTTTAGCTTTTGGGGATGTTGTTGGTTCTCTTATGGGGCTTGTCTCCCTTCATGCATAGAGGGATGAGTGGTGGTCAGTTTAACTCTCCATTTGACATGAACACTCAGGGTCTGCCTGTTTGGAAGGAAGGACATCTTCACCCTGGGCAGTATGTTTGTGTTTCCTCCCAGTTTGTTTTCAAGAAGGTAAAAAGATAATGGTAAAGAACTGGTTCCTGGTGAGCTCTTGGAGACTTCAGCTTCCTTCAGCTACCTGGAGCAGGGCTTGGCAGGTGCTAGGATTGCTGCTAGCATTGCCAGGGAAGGTTAGATTGGATACTAGGAAAAAATTCTTTACTGAAAAAGTGGTGAGGGGTTGGGACAGGCTGCCCAGGGAGGTGGTGGAGTCACATCCCTGGAGGTGTTCAAGAAGCTGTAGATGTGGTGCTTCAGGATATGGCTTAGTGGTCATGGGAGTTGGGTTATGGTTGGACTCAATGATCTTAAAGGTCTTTTCCAGCCTCAGGGATCCTACATGTATATCTTCTCTACGTTAAAGGAGGCACCTGCCTGTTCTGTAGTGTTTGTGTCATCAGAGAACATCACTGCCATGCCATTTTGTAGTGTGCTGAGATATGTATTGTTATGCAGCCCTCTGCTGATTAGGTAGAAAAGGTCTCAGGAACATTTGGGTCTTTCTTGTTGTCTGAATATTTCTTAGCTTTCTGTTTCCATAAATTGTGCCAAATTAAGGCTGAGTGATAACCTTCTCTGGTTCAAATCCACAGGGGAGGATTAGGGGTCAGCCCCCTTAATGGAAATGTGTTTTGGTCAAAGGAAGAGTAAAATAAGAGGACCCCAGACTTATCACCTGCCCACCTCCCAAAACACTGCAGGGCTTGTATGGAACAGGAGATGCTCCCAGTCTTCTTGTTAACCTGATCTCTAACAATGTTTGCTCAGACTGATACAGAAGTTATTGCAGCCCTGAGCAAGCCTGCAAAATATGAAGAATGGTTGTGGCTGTGTGGTGGAAATGAGGAATTTGAGTATGAACATTTATGGGCTAGGTTAAGGGCTGTAAACTGGGATGCCTGGTGTCAATCAAGAGACTGACCAGAATCTGTGCCTTGCTGGGGGAAAGATGTGCAGACTTGCAAAGCTTGCATGGGGCCTTTAAAGCTACATGAGATAAGCTGAAGGTGTGTGTGTGTGCTTTACCTTTGGATAAAGTAATTAACTGATTAATAAGTGCTGAGTAAGTGATGATTAATATGCCAAGAACTGACTAAATGTACATAAACCATCTTGCTTGGAAATACTCTGTGCATGTGAACATCCTCACAGCTGAAGCACCTTTGTGCCAGAGAAGCACGAGTCAGGATCTGGCACACCTTGAGATAAGTTTTGGATCATGTGAATAAAACTTTACCCTCTGACTTTGGACACAAAGGGACTTTTGCTGAGGGTGTCCAGAGACAGGCCAAGGGGGAATGGTTTGAAGCTGAGGCAGAGCAGGGTTAGAGTGGAGCTGAGGAAGAAGTTCTTCAGCAGGAGGGTGGTGAGACTCTGGCACAGGCTGCCCAGGGAGGCTGTGGCTGCCTCCTGCCTGGGGGTGTTGCAGGCCAGGCTGGATGAGACCTTGAGCAGCTGAGTCTGGTTGAGAGGTGTCCCTGGGCATGGTGGGGAGGTTGGAGGAGATGAGCTCTGAGGTCCCTTCCATCCTGAGCCATTCTAGGATTGTATTGAACTGAGTAGGGCATAAAAAGATGTGAAATAAAGTGTGAATGTTATCATTTTATTTACACTCTTGAAGGTAAAACTCTACTGTTTTGCAAGACTCATTCCAAGGATTTTGTCTCTAGTTTAATGCAGCCAAACCATAAATGTTTTACTGTGTGCTGGGCTATGCAAGTGTAGATTGAAGTCAAAAGGTATAAAAGCTTGGGAAAAAATATTAGATAAAAGTCTGGAAAGTCATAAGTAGGAAGTGCTGTGCATGCTCTTTCTCTCCATCTCCCTTTCAGTTACAGTACTTTAGGTTTCAGCAGATGATGAATTCTCTCATAAATTACTACTGGAATATACTTTTTCAACTTTGGAGTAAATTTTGCAAAAATTAATCTGCAAACCTTTCCATGTTTCAGTGAGAGATCAAAGAAAATCCCAACTGGAAAACATGCCTTTGGGGGAGGGGGAAGGGAAGAAGTTCTGATTTTTTTTTTTTTTTTTTAAGCACTTGTAATGAAGATAACTTCATTAAAAAAAATCAAAGCAAAACTACTTACGAACTGAAAAAAATTGCATTTTTTTGGTTGCATAATATCTGTGAAACCTGGCAGGGTGGGTTTAGTAGCATTGGTGGAAGTTCTTGGTCATGCAGAGAGGTGAAGTCAGCAGAGGAGCTGAATACCAATGTGCAGCTGGGGTCCAGTTTTCTGCCCACTCTCCTTGCCCTGCCATGGGAAGAGGCACCTCCCACTAAAGACCCATCCAGCATGGCCTTGAAACACTCCCAGAGATGAGCAACCTGTCCCAGTGCCTCCTCACCCTCCCAGCTCCTGTTTGAACGTGATTTGGGTGAGTTTGCCTTGGTGGTGGTTGTGAATGTTTAGCAGACTCTTGCTAGAATGGATCAAGACTTTATTAGGCTGAGTTTTGATCACTTTGAAGAGTGTTGCCATATGGGAGATCTGTTTTTTTCAGGTGCTCTTAGCAGATGGAGATTGGAATGCTCTGAAGACAGCATGCCAAGCACCTGCCATCTGAATGGGTTGGTGGTGGGGTCACCTAGACTGTAGCAGAAGCCTGCCAGATCCATAGTGCACCCAAGCAGTGGACTTCTGAAAGTGGGCACAGTGCTGATACCTGCAGAGAAAAGCAGTTCCAGGGACCAGCAGCTTCTCTGTGCATCTGATTCCTTGACAGAGGCAGATCTGAATCATTTACATTCTCATGATGGAACTGAAGGAGCACTCAATTATCTAAATGTTTTCTGTATAGTTCTTGTCAAGAACCCTCTTGACCTGTTTTTCATAATTGCAGCCCTCACATAGGGATGATCCTTTTGACCTCCAGCAGTCAATGCCATCAGGAGCAGCAATCTTTCTCTCCTCATTTAGGAGCTCAACTCATGTTTACAGAGGCAGCTGCCTTATTGAACTGGGAGCATTCCTGTTGTAGGCAGACATTGGCCACTGCTCTGTGTGCTGCTTGCTTTGTTTCTTTGCCTATTTTTTTTTTTCTTTTTTCTCTTTGTCTATTAACAGCATAATGGAATTTTGGTTTTCTAAGTTGAGTGTAGTTGCATAAATTAGAATTGCAATTACTTCTCTAATGGAGATTTCAAGCTTTGTCCTTGTGGGAAAAGAAAAAAAACAAACAACAAAACAAACAGAAACCAACCAATCAAACCCCCAGAGAAAAAAAAAACTCCAAACAAACAAAACCAAACAACATTTTTGGCTCTGTAAACAGTGACTTTAAGACAAAGGCACTGTCTCTTTTAATTTTTGTTTTCTTGTGAAACTTCCTTCTAAAAGGCACTGCCAGGTGTTTGCAGCATAGGCTAAGAGCACTCTCCTTGGGGAGGCAAAGCTTTCATTTGCCCACAGAGAGCTGATTTCTAACCATCTGCTCTGTACCTCAAAGCATTGGTATGTTAAAAACGTGCGTTTGCTCCCCCGCGGTGAGCCTCGCTGTGCAGCAGGCAGGATGCGGAAGGCAGAGGTGTGCCGAGAGGGCTGTGTCAGGGAGAAGAGCTGTCTGCTGCACTTCTAAGGCCATCTGAGATGGCTGGCTTTGAGGAAGTGCTTTTTAAACCAAAAGCTCCCTCGTTAGTGCATGTCTGTGATTAGTGCATTCGGTTTGTAAGGGTGGCAGCTGAAAATCAAGATAATTCCTTAGCTATGCAAAAGGAAACAGTTTGACACGGAGGTTTCAGAGTCAGTATACCCTGAGCTAACATTTGACAGGCTGAGAGCTGTGTGCAGTCAAACCTCCTGAAGCTCAATAAAGACAAGATCAGGGTCCTGCATCTGGGGAGGAATAGCAGCAGGCACCAGTACAGGTTAGAGGCTGCCCTGCTGGAAAGCAGCTCCATGGAAAAAGCAGACTCCTTGGAGTGCTGGTGAGCAGCAAGTTCTGCATGGGACAGCAATGTGCCCTTGTGGCCAAGAGAGCCAATGGCATCCTGGGGTGCAGCAAGAAAGGTGGCCAGCAGGGCTAGGGAGGTTCTCCTGCCCCTCTGCTCTGCCCTGCTGAGACCACACCTGGAGAACTGTGTCCAGTTCTGGGCTCCCCAGTTCAAGAGAGACAGAGACCTGCTGGAGAGAGTCCAAGGGAGAGCCATGAGGATGATCTGGGGACTTGAGCATCTCTGCTATGAAGAGAGACTGAGAGCCCTGGGGCTGTTTAGTGTGGAGCAGAGAAGGCTGAGAGGGGATCTGATCAATGGCTATCAATAGCTGAGGGGTGGGTGTCAAGTGGAGGAGCCAAGCTCTTTTCAGTGGTACACAGTGAGACAAGGACTAATGGATGCAAACTTGAACATAGAAGGTTTCACTTCAACATGAGGAGAAACCTCTTTCCAGCGAGGGTGCCTGAGCCCTGGAGCAGGCTGCCCAGAGAGGTTGTGGAGTCTCCATCTCTGGGCACATTCAAAACCCTCCTGGATGCATTCCTGTGCAGACTACCCTGGGTGATGCTGCTGTGGCAGGGGGATTGGACTGGATGATCTCTGGAGGTCCCTTCCAACTTCTACTAATCTATGATCATGCTGTTTTTTTGCCAAGCAAGGTCTGTTTTTCAAAGCGTTTTTTAAGTTGGTGCTTTCTTTCACTTTCCAAGGGTGTTTTGGTTTTTTTGAGACAGAGAATAGGAAAAGCTTAGAAAATCTCCATGATTTTGTACTGTTGCATAAAATACAAACCAGGAATTTAATGGCATGGAAATAACTGGATTATTTCAATTGCTTTAAAAACTAAAGGGGAAACAAAAAAGTCTTCCCCCCCCCACCTCCCCTACCCCCAGACATCTGGCTCAAAATTGTAACAATGGTGAAAGCTTTTTAGGGCTTTTTAGACAACCTCACCTAGTTGAGGTTGTCCCTGCTTACTGCAGAGGGGGTTGGAATAAATAACCTTTGTAGGTCCCTTCCAACCCAGACCATTTGATGAATCTATGACTTTTTTCTGTCTGTTTAGTGAAGCTGTTTTCATAATTTTTGCTCAAATTAGGAAAAAATAAAAGTAAGATTTGTGTAGCTATCTGTGACCATCTGCACTTTAGAAGAATTTGGTGCCTTAACAGACAAGAGATAATCACCAACAGCAGTGCTTATTGACTGCTGGATCCATGTCCTTCCAAAATAAGAAAATAAAAATCCTGATGTCTTATTTCCCATCAGCAACCCACCAGGTTTTTACCAGACTCTTATTACCCTTCAGTGCAGTGCTAACCCCTATTACAGGAAAGATCTAGAGGTGCTGGAAGGTGCCCAGAGAGGGGCCACGAGGATGAGCAGAGGGCTGGAGCTGCTCTCCTATGAGGACAGACTGAGAGAGTTGGGGTTGTGCAGTCTGGAGAGGAGAAGGCTCCCAGGAGACCTTCTTGTGGCCTTCCAGTATCTGAAGGGGGCTACAAGAAAGCTGGGGAAGGACTTTTTAGGGTGTCATTGGACTGGGGGGAATGGAGCAAAACTAGATTCAGATTGGATGTTAGGAAGAAGTTGTTCCCCCTGAGGGTGGTGAGACACTGGCACAGGTTGCCCAGGGAGGTGGTGGAAGCCTCATCCCTGAAGGTTTTTGCAGCCAGGCTGGATGTGGCTGTGAGCAACCTGCTGTAGTGTGAGGTGTCCCTGCCCATGGCAGGGGGGTTGGACCTGGATGATCCTTGAGATCCCTTCCCACCCTGACAGTTCTGATTCTCTGATACCTCCCTGTTCCCTAGAGCTCCTTGTTGGAATGCTGTTTACTCAGACATCTGTGGTGTTCCTCAGAGGTTTCTGTCAGATTCCTGCTCAGTTAGTGGAGCTCTTGGCAGTGCTGGGTTAACAGCTGGACTCTGATCTTAAAGGTCATTCCCAACCTGCCATGACTGTGGCTGGCACTAGCAGTGTTTGGATGTGTTTGACTGGCAGTTGACACTGAGTAGTGAAAGGGGATTTTGTAACAGAAGAAAAGTATTAAATATACCAATGTTGCAGAGGAGAAAGGTCTTCAGTCCACTGCTAGTGTGGCTTTACTGCTTGGTTTCACCTTGTTTCATTACATTTCCAAGGGGGCAATGTTAAGGAGCATGCATAACAGGGACAGTGGTTCAAAAAGAACAGATCTCCCTTTACTGCCTGGGTTTCCTTAGTGACAGCTACAGGACATAGATACAGGGTTTGTGATCGCATGAAACAGCTACAGGAGAGCAGTTGTGCACATTTTCACTATGGCTTCATTGGCATCACTGTAAGCTCTGTTTACAAACTTGAAGAACTAGACCAAATCTGTTCATTGAGTCCAAATGTGATTTCCTAAGGGTTGGGCTCTGCTGGCTGCAGTGTGTCACTAGCCAGGCAGTGTGACTGCTTTCATATCTGCTTTTACCCACTTGTTTTTCCTTAGGAAAAAACCAAGAGATTTTGTTGGGGTGGTGTTTTCCTGTGGGTGATGTGTGTGTATGGAAATGAGTGGGTTCATGTGGAACCAATCACTTGTGTCAGCTTGGCTGTAAGTGTCTTCACAACTTCACATTTTTGTATTCGTTCATTAACTTCTTCTTGTTGTTGATTTCATTTAGCTGTCACTTCAGAAATCTAGAATAGTCCATTATGAAATCATGGAACCACAGAATGGCTTAGACAGGAAGGGAGCTCAGAGCTCATCTCCTCCAACCTCCCCACCATGCCCAGGGACACCTCTCAACCAGACTCAGCTGCTCAAGGTCTCATCCAGCCTGGCCTTGAGCAGGAGGCATCCACAACCTCCATGGCCAACCTGTTCCAGAGTCTCACCACCCTCCTGCTCAAGAACTTCTTCCTCAGCTCCACTCTAACCCTGCTCTGCCTCAGCTTCAAACCATTCCCCCTTGGCCTGTCTCTAGACACCCTCAGCAAAAGTCCCTCTGCAGCCTTCCTCTAGGGTCCCTTCAGATACTGGCAGGCAGCTCTGAGGTCCACCTGGAGTCTTGTCTTCTCCAGGCTGAACACCCCTAGCTCCCTCAGCCTGGCCTCCATAGCAGAGGTTCTCCAGTCCTTGGATCATCTTTGTGGCCTCCTTTGGCCTCACTCCAGCAGCTCTGTGCCTAAGTTTTGCTCTGAAGCTCAGGACAGCTTTGCAGGCATGTTCAGAAGCACACCTGGGTTGGCATATAAGCAGTGTTTGCAAGGCAGATGTGTTGTTGAGCAGCAGCTGAGTTGCTGTGAGGAGCAAGCTCGTTGGCAGCTGACACATCAGACTGAATGCATATCATAATGCTGCTTGAAAAGTCACTGCACCTTCTGATTAAGTGCTCTAAGGAAGGTCTTTGGAGAGAGCAGCTCAGTTCAGCAGGCACTGAAGGCAGTGGTGTACAGGGCATCAACTTACAGCATGCCAGGATAAGGAAAAAGTAACAGCATCTGTTGGCTTCACTATGAACTAAACCCATGGACAGATCTACAGGAGGTTAATTCTCTCCTTGTTTACACTTGGTTGTATATCTCTGTGGTGGTATTGACTCCAGTGAAGCTTTTCCTCACTTGATTCAGCAAACAAATTGTCACAGAATCTTAGGGGTTAGAAGGGACCTCCAGAGGTCACCCAATCCAAGCCCCCTTGCCAGAGCAGGGTCACCCAGGGCAGGTCACACAGGAACACATCCAGGTGGGGTTGGAAAGTCTCCAGAGCAGGAGACTCCACAACCTCTCTGGGCAGCCTGCTCCAAGGCTCTGCCACCTTCACCATACAGAAGTCTCCTCATAGTGAGGTGGAACCTCCTGGGTTCCAGCTTGTCCCTGTTGCTCCTTGTCCTGTCACTGGGCACCACCAAACAGAGCCTGGCACCTTCATCCTGACACCCACCCCTCAGGTATTGAGAGACATTGAACAGATCCCCTCTCAGCCCTCTCCTGTCAAAGAAATCTTTTCTCAAGAGCCCTTTTCTCAACCATCTGCAGAGTAACCTTGTGGCAGGCACTACTGTAATTTATGTATTGATAACTTGCATATAATATATTGCACAGAAGCTTTGTGAGCTTTTAATTAATGCTGGAATAGTTCAACTTTAATTAATGGTGGGATAGGCTTGACTTAATAAATTCAAGATCTCAAGGACATCAGGCTTTGATGGTTGAATCCAGCAGATAATTTGGGTGTGCCAGGGCTACAAAACTGCCCCTTTTAAGGCCTTTTTTTTTTTTTTAAAAGGTGACCCTGTGTTGACCTATATATATATATAATATTATTATTTGTTACATAAAATAACAAAATCATTTGTTTTCATGTGTTATATGAGATATAAAATATTTTTGTATGTGGCTGAGATTTGAGATTTGAGATTTTTATATTTTTTAATATATTTATATAACTGAGATTTGAGAGTTACATAAAACTGAACTTTGGTGATCAAAATATCTGCCTAAAGAAATAGTAAAAGTATGTATATATATTTTTTTTTTTTAAAGAGGCTTTTGACTGCTTATGAAAATTACATCCTTGAAACAACGTCTTTAAAGTGGTTTTGGGGACAGGGGAGTGTGGTACCTCTATGCTGAGAAAAGGAAATTAAAGCTTGGTGATGATTTCTATCTAGTGAACAAATTTACTCATGGTGAAACAGAAAATTGTGTCTGGAATGGTTGTGGGATGCTCCCACTGCAGCTGAGGTTCATGGAATCATAGAATGGCTCAGGTTGGAAGGGACCTCAGAACTCATCTCCTCCAACCTCCCCACCATGCCCAGGGACACCTCTCAACCAGACTCAGCTGCTCAAGGTCTCATCCAACCTGGCCTGCAACACCCCCAGGCAGGAGGCAGCCACAGCCTCCCTGGGCAGCCTGTGCCAGAGTCTCACCACCCTCACACTCAAGAACTTCTTCCTCAGCTCCAGTCTAACCCTGCTCTGCCTCAGCTTCAAACCATTGCCCCTTGGCCTGTCTCTAGACACCCTCAGCAAAAGTTCCTCTGCAGCCTTCCTGCAGGATCCCTTCAGGTCCTGGCAGGCAGCTCTGAGGTCCCCCTGGAGCCTTCTCTTCTCCAGGCTGAACACCCCCAGCTCCCTCAGCCTGGCCTCACAGCAGAGCTGCTCCAGCCCTTGGATCATCTTTGTGTCCTCCTCTGGTCTCACTCCACAGCTCTGTGTCCTTCTTCTGCTGGGGACACCAGAGCTGGAGGCAGGATTGGAGGTGAGGTCTCAGAAGGCTCTAAAGTCTAAGTTAAGGGCATTAGTTATTAAATGTTTACTTCCCATCATTTCTATTGTTTGTGTAGATTTCAGGTTTCAGAACCGCTTCATTTTCACTTCTCATTTCCGTTGTGCCACGTTATTTTCCTTCCTTCTCACCCATCTCATTCTCCCACATTCTCATTTCCAGAAGCCCATGGGTGGTGTGACCTGGGAGAGTTTCAGTGTCGTGATTCGGTGACCTGTGTCTCCCAGCACTGGCTGTGTGACGGAGAGCCTGATTGTCCTGATGATTCAGATGAGTCTTTAGAGACATGTAAGTAAAGGAGCCGACCTCACTTGATCTTCCTTTTAGCAGTCATGTCTATAGTTTCCGATAAAAAGAATGGATTAAATATTGTTTTGTATTAAAGTTTGGATCAGTCTTATGAGGAGGAATGGTTTACATTCCCTGTGTAGGTGAGAGACAAAAGAAATGGAAGAGATGGAAGGTGTTCATGTGCACTGTCAGCAGAGCACACCTTCCCTGTGCTCTCACTGAGCTGCAGATGAGCTGCGGGGGGCAGAGGCAAAGTCAGGCACAGCAAAAATGTATTCTCCTAAGTACATCGAAGGGAAATTGGGGTGGAAATGAAGAGTGCAAAATGGCTTCAATAGAAGTATGAAGAGCATGCAAACATCAATGGGAGGAATGAGAGAAGATGTAAAGTCTATGAGGAGGGAAAGCAGGAAAGAAAAGAAAATGGGGGAGAGCTTTAATAAAAGATGTTTAATTATAGTAAAAGACCTTGTGTTATTCCAATGTGGCTAAGAGCTTCTGAAGAGCAGAGCAGCAACCTTGCAGGCTTTTCTCATAGGCCTTGTAGACTACTGATGAGGTGATACTGAATCATAATGTGCCCTTATTTCCTGCCTTCTCAGGAAAAGGAGGGAATTTCCTGATTTTTATCCCCAAGGTATTCACTCAACACAAGCCATGAACCATGCATTTTGTATCAAAGCAATCCTGACACCCAGAAGGCTGCAGATGTAGTTTGCTGCCAACAGAAGAGAAAATATCAAACATCAGGCAGTCTTTAGGAGTCTGATCTTTAAAATGAGGGACAGAAATTCAAGATGTCTGGAAATCATCTCTGTCTGGGCCAACATTGCAGTGCTGATTGCAGCCTGTCTACCGCAGCCTTTGTTCTCTGGAGCAGGTAGGAAGATTGCCTTTGGGTCTGTGGTGAGGGTGCTCTGACTGACCACCTTTGAAATGCTGTCAGACTCCTCGCAACCAGAATCCTGCAGTTGGAAGCCTCAGATAGAGTGAAGGTTTTCTGTGCACTGGTGATTGATTGCCCTCTTCTCTAATGCAATGTTTTCAAGCATAGTCTTATCACCTGCAGTTAAAAGTTTTTCTGCTAACTAATGAATCTCACAGTAAAGGTCCCATAGTTTTTGTCTCCTGCTCTTTAGCACCTAGTTCCAACTCCAGCAGCTTTGCTGGACACCTAAATATTTTGCTCCCCACAAACTTTGCATGTTGCTGGTGCTGCCCATATGACTTGTGTTCAGTAGTTCATTTTATAGGTTATGCCATGTTAAAAACAACCTGTAACAGTTTACTGATGGCTTGAAGCAAGGGGGATGGAGTGGGGAAGCAAGTGACACTTCTCCTAACGTCAGTCAGCTTAGTCCTCTTGAAACAGCTTTCCCTTTGGTAATGCCAACACTTTCTGTAGGATGCATAACTTAGACTGTCCTAAGTCTAGAAAGGAGAAGGCTCTGAGGAGACCTTCTTGTGGCCTTCCAGTATCTGAAGGGGGCTACAAGAAAGCTGGGGAAGGACTTTTTAGGGTGTCATTGGACTGGGGGGAATGGAGCAATTACACACATACAGCTCATGTAGCCCTTTGAGCTGTTCACTAATGAGGTGCCTGGGAACACGTGACTGTGCAGGCAGAGTCTGGGACCCTGTCTCACCCCCTCAGTCCAACTCAGCCCAGGACTCTGTATGAAAACGAAGAGACATCACTGGGATGCTGGGCAAAACTTTGCTACCTCTTTGCTCACAATTCTGTGTTGGTCTTGATGGTTCTGGACTTTAGGCAGCATAACTTACTGTGCAGTGTGGTATTTCTTCATCAGGTAAGTTGTTTCTCACCAGAGATGAGTATAACCCTCCTGAATTTTCCTGATGATGCATCTCAGTACCTGTAAGCAGTTGCAAGCTACCTTGCAAATATTCTCATGAAGTATTTGAGGACTCTGTGGTGCTAGTGCCAAGGATGCAGCACCTTCCAGTTTTAGTGCACTGAGCCATGTCTTTTTGTATATGAACACAACTGCATTTGTCAGCTCTTTGCTGATTTACATAGGAAGAATTATTTGGTGTAGTCTGAGGGATGTTGCTACTTGTTCCTACAGCCATAAGTACAGGGTGCTGTGTGTTTGTGCCTGGTAAAAGAGTTTTCTGGCTTCTAATAACATGTAAGCATTGATCAAAGCTTTTCCTGCAAGTGGAAGTTCCTAACTTCTCTCCTGTGGAGATCTCAAGGTGCACAAGAGGAGAGAAGTTCTCCTGCTGCAGCTTTTTCCATGATGAGAATATGAAATGTCTTCCTGGCTCTTTGTCAGAATGCATTGTGCTAAGGCAAGGGGAAGGAAAAGGAACAGAAAGAGAAATTGCTTATTTCCTGTAGCATCTTTCTGGCACTGTACACATTGATTGTGTTTGGGTTTTGTAATGCTTGGTGCAGCAGCAGCTCTAGCAGGGGTTGGTTTATTGTCTCTTAGCCACAAGCAGAGGAAGATGTTGAAACACAGCCTGATGCTTGCTCTATGAAGAGAGCCTTGAGGTCTGGCACAAGAATACCCTGAGCTCTTTTCATGTCATTCTGTAGCATGTTGCAAGCAGCAGCACTTTGCTATGGCACAGTTGCCTATAAGAACTATCTGTGACCCTTGAATACCAGGAACATTTCATGGGGGAGGAGAAAACAGAGTCCAAGAAGCGACCTGCTACCGAGACATGAAAGTACTTGACACTCAGTTACTTTGGCAGCATTTGCATTCTGGAAATATTTCACTTGGTTCCACCAGACTGCAGTCCTGCCTCTTGTGTTGTCCACAACTGAACTTCCTTTGTTATCCTGGTTCTTGTATTTGAGCTTTTTCAAGTGGTGTTCACATGAATACCTGTTTGATGACATGCCTCCCCACATGATTTATTTGTACCTGGCTGCCCTGGAATTCATTTCTAGTTTTCATTAACAAATCATCAAATTTGAATGGCCTTTGTCTCTAAGTTTGAGTAGTTTGTAGGCTTATCATGATATGTTGAAATTGTCTCTGATAATTTTTTTTTCTCTGGGATTTTGAGGCTTTGTCATCTTCTGTAATCAAGATTAAAGTGAAATTGGAGGAACAAAAGAATGACAGCAATCAGAAATACCTTGTTGGAAAGTTTGAATCTCTCTCTATTTGCTAAAATAACTTCTTTCATTCTCTGGGTGCTAATTATGGGAGAATAGTTTCAGAAGCTTAACACTTGTTGATGTGGTACCTCAAGAGAAGCTCCTTTACCAGCAGAGGATAAGGTAATTGGATGCCTTGTTGCTCCTGTGGTATGAAGCAATAAATACAACACTTCCTAAAGCTCCTAATTCTTTTATGAGTAGATTGATTGAAATCCAGTAGAAAACAGGTTCCCAAACCACTCTTTAGGTTAGCTTTGGAAAATCCCAGATCAATAAATAACTTGCATACATTGAGGATGTGCTGCCATGAGGGTGGTGAAGGTAAATGAAGAAAACAATGGACAGCAGGGGAAAATTGTGGCCTTGTGTTTTCACTCTGTTATTTTGCTCTCTGCAGTCACTGGACAAAGAATCTGCTAAATATAAAGCAGCTGCTTACTCCTGTTCTTCAGCAAGATGCTTAACTGTGTGACTTGATCATATTGTACCACTCTGAGGTCATCTCTGTGTGCTCCCTTTTCACTCTGAATCTTTCAGTCTGGAGAAGAGAAGGCTCTGAGGAAACCTTATCATGACCTCCCAGTATCTGAAGGGGGCTACAGGAAAGCTGGGAGGGACTTTCTAGGGTGTCAGGGAGGGATAGGACTGGGGGGAATGGAGCAAGACTAGACGTGGGTAGATTCAGACTGGATGTCAGGAAGAAATTGCTCACCCTGAGGGTGGTGAGACACTGGAACAGGTTTCCCAGGGAGGTGGTGGAAACCTCATCCCTGGAGGTTTTTGCAGGCAGGCTGGATGTGGCTCTGAGCCACATGTGTGTATAGTGTGAGGTGTCCCGGCCCAGGCAGGGAACTGGACCTGGATGAGCCTTGAGGTCTCTTCCAACCGTGACAATTCTATGATTTTATATCAGTAGGCTAAAGCTTAAGTTCTGAAGGTCAAGAACCCCAGCCAAGTGGCACATGTCAGCATGTTTGGTGGAGTGGCCATAGTTGGGTGGGACGAAGCTGAGTGCTCAATGCAGCAGTACAATATTGCTGCTCTTACGTCGTGCTTTTGACACTGCTGGTAAGAAGCTGTTTGGAAACAACAACATTAGCTTTCTTGATATGCCCTTTCTGGGCCTGAAAGGAACCACAGTTCCACTGAGCATCTCCTTGTGGGTTACCTTGGGGAAGCTCCTGTGCTTGGTAACCACTGGTACTGAGAAGCAGTGTAAAGATGTGGCTGCGGTTTTGCCATCAATCCTGTTTCCAGATATTGAGCCTCTCAGATCTGCTGTGCTTGGCCTCTTCAGACAGTTTGCTGTTGTCTACCCCTTTCCCCATGGTGAACATCTGCATGACTGCTACCTGGGCTGGAGCTTCTGACCTCTGCTTTCTCCTTGCTCTGTCGTTTGGGAAAACTGCCTTGCTCTGCCCCTCCAGGAAAGGTCCTTCTGCATGTGTGATGTGTTGGCTGATGTTCTGCTGGTTAGCACCAAGTATCAGAGTAAACAGTGTGGAGAGGATGAATGGTGATGGTGCTCTAAGCCTTTTGGAAAGGTGATAGAGAAGCACCACCCTGAGACAAAATCACAGAATCATAGAACAGCTTAGGCTGGAAGAGACCTAAGAGATCATCTCCTCCAACCTCCCTGCCATGGGCAGGGACACCTCCCAGGCAGACTTAGGTTATTCAAGACCCCAACTGCAGTCGATCTGGAGGTGTTCAGGTTGTTCCATTGTGGGGTTTGGGACTGGTGGTGTCTGCCTGAGGAGGTTCACACTTTGGGGATGTTTCTACATTTGTCATCACTAATTCTGCTCTTTTTTTCCCCCTGGCCTACCCCATTATTGCACTCAGGGAAGCACTGCTCTTGAGCCAGGGAATAACCTTGATGTTTTTGCATGTAGTTTCTGTCACAGCCAGCAAATGAGCAATGGCATGGAGGCCCTGGGGAACATTTAGCAGCAATTTCTTTTTATAATTTCCCAATGGATGGTAAGGCTGCTGCTGAGACATCAGCACATTGCCAAATGTCTGGAAACGTGTCTCACCCTTCTCTGAATCAAACTGGTTTGTCCATTTTGTGTGAGGGAGTGCTCATCAGGGTGTCTAGAGACAGGCCAAGAGGGAATGGTTTGAAGCTGAGGCAGAGCAGGGTTGGAGTGGAGCTGAGGAAGAAGTTCTTGAGCAGGAGGGTGGTGAGAGTCTGGCACAGGCTGCCCAGGGAGGCTGTGGCTGCCTCCTGCCTGGGGGTGTTGAAGACCAGGCTGGATGAGGCCTTGAGCAGCTGAGTCTGGTTGAGAGGTGTCCCTGGGCATGGTGGGGAGGTTGGAGGAGATGAGCTCTGAGGTCCCTTCCAACCTGAGCCATTCTAGGATTCTTTTTATCATCAGTATGTTACCTTTCTATATGGGAATTCTCTCCCCTAATTGCTTGTTTATGAATTTGGAGGTGGGGTGTGGTGTCAAAATCACAGGATCTGGGGGTGTGTAAGATGAGAAGTGCAGAGTGAGACACAGTGTTGTGATCACACAAGCTCAAAAAGCCTGGCAAGAGCTGCAGGTTCAAATAGGTGTCATTTCTGCAGCTCCCTGGCTGCATATCTTCTTCTGGAATAAAATATGCCACAAGAAGTTCAGCATTGAAGGACTTAAAGGTCATTGCATCTCTGGGTGACAGGGCCATTAGAAATACTGCCTCTTTTTCTTTTTTTTTCAGTAGACTATGGCTGATTATCTTGTGCCTGGTTTTCCAAAATTGGTTCACAGGGAATTCAATTAAATGATTGCTGACAAAATGAGCCTCTCGTAAGGTCTGTGGAAACATGTAGGTATAATGCAAGGCCAGGATAGAGCCTTTGAAAGATGATACCCAATACCTAAAGCTCTGAAACAGCTCATTTATGGATTAATTGCTTGCTAAAATTGCACTTCCTACACAGAAGCAGATCTAATGGGATATGTACTCATAAGACAAGAAAATGAAAAGATCCATCTTTGGAAAAAAAAAAAAAACTATAAAAGTAATTCATGCTTTGTCCAAGACTTTGTTTTCAAGTTTTTAACCCAAAGCAATTTTATTTTCATAGCTAAGCCATAAATTACATCCAAAAAAAAGAATAAGTGCACACATGGCAAGAAAAGCTTTGGCATAGTGTCTCTTCCACGAGGTTCTGCTGGCTGTTAAACCTAGCAGAGTGACTTTTGTTGTTCTTATTCAGCATTGGCTTCCTTGGCAGTATTTGGCCACAAATAAGGCTCATGTTTTAGTGTTAACCACAGTGTGGCCATGGGCCACTGTACAGCTACAAATGAAGTTCTCTGTCACAGCAGGGCTGTGTCTCCTGCACAGGAGACCCCAATGGGGAGCTAAACAATTGCCCTCTTCTTGAAGTGAACTGCACCAGTGAGCCTCTGAGATATACTGGGGCAAAAACTGTCTGCCTGAAGAAGTGGGGTAGTAGCTGACCCTTAGGCAAGTAGTGGAGGCAGAGATGGGAAGTTGCTTTGTGTTTGGTTTGGTTTGGTTTTGTTTTTAGAAGCTCTTCATTTGCTCTGCACTTCTTTTAGTTTATGTGTTGATTTGAACTTTGGGTTTGTTTTTTTTTTTTACCCTGTGGTGGGTTTGTCTCTGTTTCCATGCATGTTTATTTGTCATTCATTTAATTTGCATTCTCTTTTACAGCTTAACAATTTTATTACTTATTTTCTTCTCTTTCCTTTCATACTTAGCTCCTTGAAAGCCTCTCAGAGCCTTCTGTACTTCACTGTTATCCCTTTCACTCCAGCTCAGTGTTTTTGCACAGTATTTCTGTGTGGCCCTAACCCTCACTGTTGCTTTATTCATTCTTTCCCCATTTTTCTTGCTTTTTCCCTAGTTCTGCTGATCACACTCCTAAAAGTACTCTGAAAACTACTTTTCATCTTCCTTGTTCCTTTATTTTTCTTCTCATCATCCTAAACAGATTCTCTTTTGCCTCTCATAGATCTCCTCCTTTTCACTGATGTCCTAATTTTTATTCCTTCTTACTCCTTCATCTTCTTGTCTCAGTTTTCATCTTCCCCTCTAACAGCTCTTTGTCTCTTGCTGTCTTGTCATGCTGCTGGTGTTCAATAGTCAGTATCAGGAAAAGAGAGTATTTTGGGAAATGAGCAATGCTCCTTAAGGAGGCTAAATCAGCCAGGTGATTGTGAGAGTGCTGATTGTTAGGCTGTCATTGCACCCTCTTCCAGAACAGCTTTGGTATTTTGGAGGCAGAGAAATGACCACCTCACAGCATTGGCTATTGATTAGGCATTGATAACATTTAAAAACATATTTAGAAGAAAGCATTAAGTGCATAGCACCATCAGAAACCTTTTTTTGGCTGTGCTGGTATAAAAAGATGTTTTTTGATAATGCTGAGGTTTCTAAATTGCAGCAATCTGATGCATGACATTTCTTGCTGAACGATTTTTTCATCTGAGGTGATGCTGCTTCACTGCAGAGCCCAACTGCACTGAGGCTCATTACAGATGTTTATAATTGCAATGATACACCTGGCCCAAAGATCCTGTGCTGGGAGGCATGCAGTGAATGTCAATGGTGGGCTGGATGGCATTCTTTATTTGTCACTTTAGGAGTGCTAAAGCATAATACCTTTTTTCTCCTCAAAATTGCTGGTGAAAACAGCTCTCATTAGCAGGCAGATGGCTTTCTGGAAGAAAAGTACAATTGCTCTTTTTTTGAAAATAGGGCTGGGGTTTAAAATAAGGATTTGAATGTGTTATTAACAACAAAATGCAGAGTGGTTTTAGTCAGCAAAGAGGGCACTTTGCTATGGACAAAGAAATAGAGCAAGAGAAAAACTCCTGCTCACAAAGAATAATGGAGATCTGTGGTGAAGTGTAACTCACTGCAGCCAGCAGTCTGGATTCTGCTGTGCTACACTTGAGCCTTTTAATAAAGATGAAAAGGAAATGATGGAAAAGATTTCATTTCAAAAAGTACCCATCAGGATTTAGTTCCTGATGCTAACTTACAGGTACATGGATCAAATCTAGAAAGTTCCAAGGGCTGGAGCAGCTCTGCTGTGAGGCCAGGCTGAGGGAGCTGGGGGTGTTCAGCCTGGAGAAGAGAAGGCTCCAGGGGGACCTCAGAGCTGCCTGCCAGGACCTGAAGGGATCCTGCAGGAAGGCTGCAGAGAGACTTTTGCTGAGGGTGTCTAGAGACAGGCCAAGGGGGAATGGTTTGAAGCTGAGGCAGAGCAGGGTTAGAATGGAGCTGAGGAAGAAGTTCTTGAGCAGGAGGGTGGTGAGAGTCTGGCACAGGCTGCCCAGTGAGGCTGTGGCTGCTGCCTCTATCTCCTTGATGGAGTTTTTTCCCCCAGAATTGTTTGGATGAGTCCTTGAGCAGCTGAGTCTAGTTGAGACATGTCCCTGGGCATTGTGGGGAGGGAGGTTGGAGGAGATGAGCTCTGAGGTCCCTTCCAACTCGACCTGTTCTAGGAGTCTGTGTTGTAGCAGCTCTTACCTCTGTCTCAGTACTTTTGGATGAAGCTTAGGAGTGCCAGGTGAAACATTTTACAGTCTGCATTGCTTAGCACCTTCATGTTGCATGATTCAAAGATGGGTCAACATCCATGTGCATCTTTTTACAGGTCTGGGAGCTGTGCCCTCAGAACTAGGTCTTAAATTGTATGTAGGGCTTGGGTATGCCCAACATGAAATGATTCCAGGGTGGTTGTACTCATGAGAACAAGTGTTTGTAGGATTGGACACAGGCTTGTGTATCTGTTTCCTCATGGGGAATGCTAAGTTAATTTTTACCCTCTGGCATTCATAACCTCACTCAGGGCACAGCTTCTTAGAAGGTCTGGCTGTTTATGGTGTGTTGGCAGCAGCAAGGCTTCAAAGTATAGATGTGGCAAGCTTATTTTTCATTACTTAAGTGTTGAAACAAATATAGCTGGAGAAATAATTGTGGTGTTTTGGGTTATTTTTTGGTTGTTTGTTTTTTTTTTTTTGGTTGGTTGGGGGTTTTTTTGTTTGTTTTGGTTTGGGTTTTTGCTTTAATCCTATAATTGGTTCTAAAATGTTTCTTCTCTTTGCTTCACTTCCTCAGCATTCATGAGTATGGAAAAACTTTCCTGGGAGGGTGCTGGAGGCCTGGAGCAGGCTGCCCAGAGAGGTTGTGGAGTCTCCTCTAGAGAGATTCAAACCTTGCTGGACACTGTGATCCTGGGCTACCTGCTTTAGCAAGGGGGTTGGACTGGGTGATCTCCAGAGGTCCCTTCAAACCATTCTGTGGTTCTGTGCTGGGGCTAGAGTGTGCCTTTATACTCAGGCTACAGATAATCTTGAGCTGACTTTTTCCAACTCCTTCTGATTTTTTTTTTCCCTCCTTCTATACCTTTTTGATCTATTAGGTAATTTGAATAACTATTCAAATTTGTCTAACCAGATTTCTAATGGCTGCTGTCTTTTCTTTGCTAGCTTCTTGTTGCCAGAGGTAATTGAGTTTACAAGTGTGTTTCATAACCTAAAGCCAGTAGTAAGCTGAAATACAAAACCCAGGTACAAATAATGAGTAGTATAAATAATAGTTACCTGCTATAAATAATAGATATCTGCTATGAAGAGAAAAGTTATATACTATAACACCTCCTCAGTACAATAATAAGGTAAATATACATTTCTCTTACTGAAATCTGTCTTCTCTGACTGTGTTTTTCAGTAAAATAAATAGCCCCTCTTGTTGTCTTGCCTTTCAATGGATTTTCCTCCAGTCTCCTCACCCACTTCAGTGTTGCTGGTGCTCATAGCTCAGTCCTTGGGAGGAGAACATGCATTGAGCTGGGACCACAGGGGCAGAGATGTGCTGTGTCCAGTGTGTCACATTAATAAGAGATCCTACCCAGATGTTGGATTCTCCATGCTAGCAAGGGCTTTGTTTCATTGATTGGCAATACCCTGCTCAAAGTGAGACATTTCAGTTTAGGAGCCAATTCGTTTTCACAGCTGGGCTTTCATTCAGCACTACAGCCTCTCCCCAAGGTGCACCTCAGTCCCTTCCCTCTCTCTCTCTCTGTCTCTTCACCTTACCAAAAGCTGAATTTTCACTTTTAAAAATGTATTTCTGTGAGCTGCATGCAGATGTAAGTGTACTGAAGGCTGCTGATTTTACTCACTAAGCTCCTCTAATACCAAATCTCATTTCCCTTTGGCCACAATGGAGATGTCTCTGAGGTCAGGCAGGTCAAAGCTGCAGTTGGTGCAGGCAACTATATAATTTTTTTCTTCCTGCCAACAATCCTGGGGATTTGAATGTGTCTGATGAATGAGGCCAGTTGAACTGAACTATTTTTGTATTTACAGAATTATTTAATTTGCCTTGGTCTTACTGTCCTTGGTAGTGGCTTCAGCCTGGCCTTCCACCTGTAGTCACTTCTTGCGATCGTGGTGGATCTCACACATCCCAACTGTGTGGCTCCATAGCAGGAGGAGGAAGTTGCAAGAAGATCATTAAAGTGTGAAAGTAATTTCTTAAAGACGAAACATCTCAAACAGCTAAAACATTACCCCCCCAAAAGAAACCCAGAAGAGTGCATTTGATCCTACTTAATTACATGCTTAGTAATTTTATACCAATGCAAAGCACATTGAGGATGTACTAATCCATTTCAGATTCACTGCCACCACAGATTTCCTCCTCCTTATTTGCTTTGAATCTCATCATTATCATGCACATAAAACTAGTATTCTTAGAATTTTTATAGTAGCATTTCCATATAAAATGAGGAAAAAGCCTAATATGTGAATACTAAGCAGCTCATTCACATGGTTTGTAATCTATCTCTCACGATTAAAGCAGCTGAGGAATGCTGATATAGAATAGTGCTTCAGTCCCAGAGTATATCTAAGATTAGAGGAATCATGCCTTGGATAATAAATACTTCAGGGAAAACAGGGAATCTTAAATACAAATAACATCAAATAAAGAGCTTTGTATGCTTAATTAAACACATTAACACATTCATTTATTTCAGTTAAATAATTAATATGTTGCTAGTACTGGCAGCAAGAACATTTTTGTGACTTAGGAAAAAAAAACTGAAAAGATTTTAATTTCAGGAGGGAAAAAAAAGCTGCCTTTAAAAGGCATTAAGGATGTTTTTATCTGGAAGAGGCACAAAGATTGTTAATGAACAAATTGCACAGCAAGCAAAATGCATGCAAGAAGAGCCTCATCTACTGTGTCAGGAACCTTGGTGCTGAGTATGGGCACTGTCTCCAGCCAAAGACACAAGATTGGCTTTGGAGCAAAGGGTGGGGAGACATTGGAACAGGTTGCCCAGGGAGGTTGTGGATGCCTCCTCCCTTGGGGGTGTTCAAGGCCAGGTTGGATGAAGCCTTGAGCAAACTGACCTGGTTGGAGGTGTCCCTGCCCATGGCAGGGGGGTAGGAACTGGATGACCTTTAAGGTCCTTCCCAACCCAACCCATTCTATGAGTCCATGATATATTTGGCATTTAAGTTAACTCTCGGTTTATATTTTGGTGTAGATTTGGCTTTGTGCATTTTCCCTTTCTGCAAGCTTTTGGTAGTGACCTACACCAGAGTCTTTGTGGTAGTGTTTGGTTGGAGTTGTACCTGAACAGTTCAGTTTGTTTCCTGCAGCCTCAGGGTTGTTAGCTATGCAACACAGCTGGCAGGTTCATGAAGGGTTTAGGTGACATCCTTAACCTTTGCTTAGACACCAAGTGATACAAAACACAAGATCAAGTTATAACAGCTTTTGGTCATCTGAAAGGGCAGTAAATAAATGTCCCACAAATTATTTCCACTCAAAAGGCATCTGGTATTGTTGACAGAAAATCTTAAGCAATGCTCTTCCTGCACTTCTGCATATTGAGGCCCCAGCTAGAAAACTCCCACTTAATGTATTTTTTATTTCAGATGAATGAGAATTTCTTCTGTAGTTTTCAGCTTGGTTTATCAAGGTCAAGCCACCAAAGCAGGAAAAATGGGAGAGCACTCAGAGGGAGAATGAATTCACATATAAGCAGGTTAGAATGCATCCTTCTGCCAAAGTTCAGTACAAGAAACATTCAGAATTGTCCCTTTTTGCTTTTTGTGAAGGAGTGAGCATGATCATAGAAACAGAGAAATCACTTTGGTTGCAAAAGATTTCTGAGATCATCAAGTTCAACTGCTAACCCAGTACTACTAAGACACCACTCAACCATGTCCCTCAGTCCCACGTCTGTGTGTCTTTTAGATTCCTCTGTGGATGAGGAATCCACCACTTCCCTGGCCAGCCACTTCCCTGGTCAGCCTGTTCCAGGGCTAGGCAATCCTTGCAGGGAAGAAGTTGTTCCTTATATCCAAACTGCATCTCTCCTGGTGCAGCTTGGGGAATTTTCTTCTTATCCCAACGCTTGCTACTTAGGAAAACAGAGCAGGAGGCATCTCACTACAGCCTCTCTTCAGGTAGTTGCAGAGAGTGAGAAGGTCTCCCTCTCAGCCTCCTTTTCTCCAGGCTAAACACCTTAGCCACTCCTCACCACACCTGTTCTCCATACCCTTCACCAGCTTCACTGCCCTTCTCTGGACTTGTTCCACCACTTCAACGTCCTTCTTGTAGCAAGGGAGCCAAAACTGAACTTAAGGATTGGCCTCACCAGTGCTGAGCACAGGGGGACAATCACTTCCCTGCTCCTGCTAGTCACACCATTGCTGATCCAGGCCAGGATGCTGATGGCCTTCTTGCCCACCTGGGCACATGGTTGGCTCACTTTCAGCCAGCTATTGACTAAGTGCAATATTGATCCTGTTGCTGGGTGGGCATAGGGCATCCCTCCAAGCATCTCTTTCATTGTTCAGGGGCATTGTTTACAATAATGATAGAGATAAGCAAGAATATTATAAAGAAGCAATTTCACAGCACTCTTCTTTAGTATGCTGTAGAAAAGGATTCTGGAAGATGAGACTTGGCTAATTTACTGTGTCTCTGAAGCATGGTGATACTTGGTTCAAGAATGTGTGCAGTTTTGCCTCTTTTATTTACCTTTCTTTTGTATTTCCTTAGAAGTACTGCAGGGGAAATGGGAAACAGATAAATGTTTGTGAATAATCAGAGCAAGGGTAGCTTTGAACTGATGACCTTAAAGAAAAAAGAGGTTTAGTGTTTGGTTCTTATTTTTTTTTCCCCTGAGCTGATGATAGGTTGGAATGAGTCATATAATATTCCTTGACCTTTCTGACCTGGCCTCTTTGGTCTTTGGCTTGCTGCTGTGAGAAGGATGAGAGCACACAGTAGTTACACAGCCAGCATCTGCAATTTAGCTGCAGCTTGGTAAGGAAGGAAGCACAGCTAATGCCAGTGCAATGATCTGCTGCAGGTTCCTATTTGAAAAGCCTTGGAGGTCTGTGTGGGACAAATCACAGAATCACAGAGTGTTAGGGTTTGGAAGGGACCTCCAGAGGTCACCCAGTCCAAGCCCCTTGCCAGAGCAGGAGCACCCAGGGCAGGTCACACAGGAACATATCCAGATGGGTTTGGGAAGTCTCCAGAGCAGGAGGCTCCACAACCTCTCTGGGCAGCCTGCTCCAGGGCTCTGCCACCCTCACCAGACAGAAGTCTCCTCATGGTGAGGTGCAACCTCCTGGGTTCAAGCTTGTCCCTGTTGTTCCTTGTCCTGTCACTGGGCACCACCAAACAGAGCCTGGCACCTTCATCCTGACACCCACCCCTCAGGTATTGATAGACATTGATCAGATCCCTCTCAGCCTTCTCTTCTCCAGACTAAACAGCCCCAGGACTATCAGTTTCTCTCCATAGGGGAGATGCTCAACTCCCCTAAGCATCCTTGTGGCTCTCTGTTGGATTCTCTCCTGAGTCTCTCTTGAACTGGGGAGCCCCAAACTGGACACAGTATTGCAGGTGTGGTCTCACCAGGGCAGAGTAGAGAGGGAGGAGACTTATCTGAGGAGCCTTTGGCTTGCAAGGGGGAGCTGTAGATAGAGGAGCAAGAGGACCTGGTCCATTCCAAAGCCCTTCAGCAGCCCACACAGGTCAGTGCAGAGCATGCGGCCCTTACAGCTCAACCCAGGTGCTGAAGGGCTGCTGCCAAGCAGTGACACATGCAGGCTCCCACTCCTGATTCACCTGCCTCTGCCTCATCTGCCAGACACTTACTCACAGTGGTGCTGAGTGTCAGTTCCTTTCTAAAAGTTAAATGTCTCATGGCCCTGTCTGCAGTGTCCTTTTTTTCCTAAAAAAGAAAAAAAAGGACTTCAGTTTTCAAAGTAATTGAAATCCTGTGCTCTAATTGGGAGCATTCCAAGCCTAGGAAGGAAGAGAAAACTGCAGTGATCCAGACAGCTCAGTTGTTTTTTTCTGTGGTAAAACACAAACCCATAAATCACAGCACATTTATTTTGGTTTTCCATGATTCAGCTGTATTTATGGCCACGTTTTAGTTGCCAGCAGACTTGAAATTTTGAATGCATTAAAAATCCTGCTGGATTCTCTTGAGTTTTCCTTTGCTCAGTCCAGTTTTTGTCTTAACAGTAAACAGCTGAACAGTTTCATGCACAGTCAAGGTGAATGTTCCTTTTCCATGATGGAGAATAATGCTGAGATGCATAAAATTGCAGGTGAGTAGTCCTTTGTGTAGAAAAAGCAGTGATGCAGCACCCAGAATTGCCTCAAACCTTCTCCTTTGCTTTTTTCCCTTTTTAAATCCAGATTTGGTCTCCTTGCTTGTAGGACCTTCATTGGAAAGGGTGCATTACTTAGCAAAATATCTCCTAGTGCCTGGAAAATCAGTGTGAAAAATTGATCAAAGAGATGTTGGCTTTAAGGTTGCCAAGGGTTAGGGCTGGGCTGGCCTCTAGATGAGAGGCAGATGCTCTCTGTTAAACCTCTTTGCCAAAGGGGAAGAGAAAGGGAGAAAGAGAAAGATTTATGGAATGGAAAAGAAAGCTGAAACTAATGAAAATAGTAGTAAAATATATACAAAGCCAGTATCAAACCTAACCCCCTGATGGTAGTAACATCATCATTGCCACTGACACTCTGGGCAGGCACTGGGGGTGTCCTATTCTGGGCTCAGCAGCAGGTGGGAACTGAATTCAGGAGCACACAGACTGACATCGAAGGCAGAACAGACAGAGTCCTCTTCAGCTGCCAGCCACTGAAGAAGAGGCTTGACCCTGGTGATCCCTCAGCTTTGTGCTGGTATGGCATACATAGGATGGAATCTTCTTGGTGGTCAGTTTAAGGGCACCTGTCCTGCTTGATCCTCCCTGCAGCTGCAGCCCTTTGCTCTGCACCTCCAAGGTGCTACCCCAGGATTAGCAGTGACCTTGGTCTGCACACCAATCCTTGGGGCTAGCTATAGAAGTGGAGTGTTGTCACTGCCAGGAGCAGACACAGCCTGTGAAAAGATGCCAAAATGTTTAGAAAATGCAGTTACTGAGAAGAGTCAGAGCAGAGAAGTCAGATCTCTGAACAGAATAAGTCCTGCTCTAGCTCTAACCAGAACCAGATGCTTCTCTGTGACTCTCTGCTGGGGAGGTGGTTTGTGACTGAGCTCTGGTTTTCTGTCCATGGAGGGGAGCACTACATCAGACCTGCTTTTATTTGTGTTTGTAGTCAAAGATCTCTTTGTGTCCTTAGAGCAGTGCAGGAGAACCTTCTCATGAACATGTGTGCATTGTTATGGCAGTCCTCCTTTTGATGCATGTAAGGAGCTTCACACTTGGAAGGGCTTGCATTCACTTTAAACCTGAAAGCAGATCTTGCACTACTCTAGCTGGACTGAGACTGAATCACCTCTCAGAAGAGCCTCTCACCATCTTGATTAAAGCTTTATATGCATATGAACCATCTGTAGGCACTGCAGGTCAGCAGAGAAGTACTAACCTGTTAGTACTGTAGTTCCTGTAGGTGCTTTTAAAGGCTGAGATCAGAGAGCTTGCCTGGGGTAAGGCTGTTCCAATGCACAGGGGTAGGCAAGACTCCTTCTCAGGCACAGGCTTGTTAGTGGTGCAATCTAATGATGCTGGGATGTTGCAGGGACTTTGTCTCATCCCAGATACACAAATCAAGTTGACAGTAAGATCTCTCTTGGGAGCTGAATCTGCCAGAATAAAAGGTGTATACAAACCTCCCAACCACTGTCAAGCACACAAACAGCCCCAAATGATTCCTACCACCAGGCAATGGCCTTGGTAAACATATTCCACTTTATTGTTACTTATTTATAATGACAGATTGGTTTTAGCAAGATGTTTTTAGCTTGTTAAAACTGCTTTAGTTGGTCTGCAGCTAGCAGTAATATTTGGACAGTAATCTGCTGGAGAGGCAGCAATCTTTGGTGTAGGACTTCATGCATGGTTGTGCTGAGCTCATTAAGATGTCTTGGCTTTGCAGAAGGCATCAGGAGTAGAGAGTTCTGGCAGTAAAAACAAATGCAGCACGGCATGGAAATGCATCTCCTGGTGCACTGTAGCACTAAGTTTGCAGGGAAACAAACAAAGGAGGTATAATAAAGTGAGCTGGCACCAGCCTAGCTGCTCTCAGCAAGCTCTAATGGCTTTCCCAGGGTTCAGGGTTAGATCCATTAATGTTCCTCTGAAGGAATGCCAGTGCAGGATCTTTGTTGTTGACATGAGTGAATTAAATAAAAATTAGGGATCCTTGACTGCTGTACAGGACCCCATGCTGGTGGATTGCTGAGAGGTGCTTCACAAGACCAGAAGGGCAGAAGCAGTGTGGGTGAGGTTTCTGGTAGCTGTTAGAACATCCTCCAGCCACCCTCAGCACAGCCACTGGCTGCTGTCACTGCAGTGCTTGCTGTGGTGCCACTCCTGGTCGTTGGTGGCTCCTCAGGCAGCTGAAACAAGCCTCTTTGCATGTCTCTTGCTCAGGGCTGTGTGGCTCTCTAGCACACTGTGTAACCACAGTCATACGTGGGCAGAATGACTCAGAGACCTCTGTCTCCAATTTTGCCAGACAAATGCAATGGTTTCTAGACAAATCATGAGTGTGGCTTGAGCAAACTAAGGATTTCTCCTAAGCCACAAGGCAGCCTCTGCAGCCACCTGCCTATGGGGGACTGCATCCTCCACAGCAGATCAGGCCACCATTGGCTGCTTTTTTAGCTGATCTTGGAAAAGATTTTGCATGTGTTCACAGTCTGCTTCCAGGCTGGGCTTGATGAATCCTTTGTCTGAAGAGTTCAAGGGCTCAGTTCAGTGTTTTTGAAGTTTAGTTTCTAGGTTCTCTACTGATAACTCTTGGGTTTGGGTTTTTTTTATTTGGTGGTTGTTGTTGTTTTTTCTTATTTTTCTCCTCTCTGCCCTTCCAAACGGACTTTTGCAAGGCTGCTTTAGCAAGGATGGTATCAGGTTGATTGTGAACTGCAGCCAATTCTGCAGCATCTTGTAAATATCCAACCAGCACATTTTGGTTTTCCTTTAATGAGCTAGGGTCAAAATTGCCTTTCTATTTGGATAAGCATTCCATCCTTATTCATATCTACAACTCAGAAAATGTGGAAATAAGCCAGTTGGGTTTTTTGTTTGGTTGGGTTTTTTTTGTTTGGTTGGGTTTTTGTTGTTGTTTTGGATTTGGTTTGTTTATTTGTTTGTTTTAATACTAGTATGCTGATGTTTCAGCTTACTCTGTGTGAAAAACCTCTGCATGCAAAGCTGTAAAATGCTGGTAGAACTTTCTGGGGGGTGTTTGCTGCTTTTTGGTCATAGTACTATAAAAGGACTTGTCCATGCTCTTCCATGAGGTGTTCATAGAATCATTAGGGTGGGAAGGGACCTCAAGGCTCATCCAGTCCCAGCCCCCTGCTGTGGGCAGGGACACCTCACACTACATCAGGTTGCTCACAGCCACATCCAGCCTGGCCTTAAAAACTGCCAGGGATGAGGCTTCCACCACCTCCCTGGGCAACCTGTGCCAGTGTCTCACCACCCTCACGGGGAAGAACTTCTTCCTAACATCCAATCTGAATCTCCCCATTTCTATCTTGGATCCATTCCCCCCAGTCCTATCCCTCCCTGACCCCCTAAAAAGTCCCTCCCCAGCTTTCTTGTAGTCCCCTTTGGATCCTGGAAGGCCACAAGAAGGTCTCTTGGGAGCCTTCTCTTCTCCAGACTGAACAGCCCCAACTCTCTTAGTCTGTCCTCATAGGAGAGATGCTCCAGTCCTCTGTTAATCATCATAACCTCTCTGCTTATTTTGTTTTCAGGATTTTTCTCTCTCTTAGTTAAATCTCTTCAGTTTCCAAGCTGTCTTTACTAGTAGAATGATATCCCTTGGATGTTTCTGACCAGTAGCTGTTTCGTGGTGCTGACTCAGTTGGCATTATTCCCCCAGTATTCATTGTCTCTTATTTACTTTATGTGTGCATCTATTTAGATCTCATACTCCCTCAGGGCATACAAGATCACTAATCCAAGCCCTCTGTTTTAGCTCTCTACTTCCTCATTCTTGCAGTTTGATGTGCAGTATAAATATCATTGTTGCTGGAGCACTAATGTACAATTTAAAGCCAATAAATAGTCCATTTGCTGAAGGCTAATAGCAGATTCATTTTGTGCTGTAATATCACCTGTTACTTCTGCAAAGAATTTATCTTCTGAGCAGGTGATGCTGCAGTCTTTGCTCTGCTGTGCAAACCCTTGCAAAGTGATGGAAGTTTAGCTCTTTCATCTCTTCTGGCAAACGCCAGACACAGCCTCACCTCACTGCCTGATTACCAGGGTGCGCCTGAATCCCAGGGCGATGCTTTGAGTGCTGGAAGCAGGGTGAAGCCTGACTCCTGGTCTGGAGGAATTGCTGCTAATGCTGTATGACCTACAAGGAGCATCTGAGGGAGCTGGGGGTGTTCAGGCTGGAGAAGAGCCTGAGGGGAGTCCTCATTGCTCTCTACAGCTCCCTGAAGGGAGGTTGAAGCAAGGAGGGGGCAGCCTGTGCTCCTTGGTGGCAAGGGACAGGACCAGAGGAAATGGTTCCAACCTCCCTGCCAGGGGAGGTTCAGGTTGGATGCTAGGAGATACATCTTCACAGAGAGGGTTCTCAAACATTCGGATGGTCTGCCCAGGGCAGTGCTGGAGTCGCGATCCCTGGAGGTGTTTAAGCAGTGTGTGGAGCTGGCTCTTAGGGACATGGTTTAGTGTTGACCCCTCAGTGCTGGGTGGAAAGTTGGACTTGGATGAGCTTTGAGGTCTCTTCCAACTGGATGTTTTCTGTGTGGATGTTTTCCACCAGTCCTGGCTCACTGGAGAGGTCCCAGAAGACTGGAAACTGGCCAGTGTGACACCCATCTAGAAGAAGGGGATGGACAGAAGAACCTGGGAACTACAGGCCTGTCAGCCTGACCTCAGTGCCAGGGAAAATCATGGAGCAGATTGTCTTGGGGGCAATCACTGCGCACCTGAAGGATAGCCAAGGGATCAGGCCCAGCCAACATGGATTTAGGAAGGGCAGGTCCTGCCTCACCAACCTGATCTCCTTCTATGATCAGGTGACACGCCTGGTGGACGTAGGAAAGGCTGTGGATGTAGTCTACCTGGACTTCAGCAGGCCTTTGACACTGTCCCCCACAGCAAACTCCTGGCCAAGCTGTCAGCCTGTGGCTTGGACAGCAGCACTCTGCGCTGGGTTAGGAACTGGCTGGAGGGCAGAGCCCAGAGAGTGGTGGTGAATGGTGCCACATCCAGCTGGCAGCCTGTCACTAGTGGTGTCCCCCAGGGATCAGTGCTGGGCCCCATCCTGTTCAATATCTTTATTGATGATCTGGATGAGGGGATTGAGTCCATCATCAGTAAATTTGCAGATGACACCAAGCTGGGAGCAGGTGTTGATCTGTTAGAAGGTAGAAGGGCTCTGCAGAGGGACCTTGACAGGCTGGACAGATGGGCAGAGTCCAACAGGATGGCATTCAACAAGTCCAAGTGCCAGGTGCTGCACTTCGGCCACACCAACCCCATGCAGAGCTACAGGCTGGGGTCAGAGTGGCTGGAGAGCAGCCAGGCAGAAAGGGACCTGGGGGTACTGGTTGACAGCACCTGAACATGAGCCAGCAGTGTGCCCAGGTGGCCAAGACAGCCAATGGCATCCTGGCCTGCATCAGGCATAGTGTGGCCAGCAGGAGCAGGGAGGTCATTGTACTCCTGTACACAGCACTGGTTAGGCCACACCTTGAGTCCTGTGTCCAGTTCTGGGCCCCTCAGTTTAGGAAAGATGTTGAATTGCTGGAGCATGTCCAGAGAAGGGCAACGAGGCTGGGGAGAGGCCTTGAGCACAGCCCTATGAGGAGAGGCTGAGGGAGCTGGGACTGTTTAGCCTGGAGAAGAGGAGGCTCAGGGGAGACCTCATTGCTGTCTACAACTACCTGAAGGGAGGTTGTAGCCAGGAGGGGGTTGGTCTCTTCTCCCAGGCAACCAGCACCAGAACAAGAGGACACAGTCTCAAGCTGCGCCAGGGGAGGTTTAGGCTGGAGGTGAGGAGAAAGTTCTTCACAGAGAGAGTGGTTGGCCATTGGAATGTGCTGCCCAGGGAGGTGGTGGAGTCACCATCCCTGGAGGTGTTCAAGAGGGGATTGGACGTGGCACTTGGTGCCATGGTTTAGATAGTCATGAGGTTTAGGGTGACAGGTTGGACTCGATCTTTTAGGTCTCTTCCAGCCTTCTTGATTCTATGATTCTATGATTGTGACTCCCACTCAAGTGGAGGTAGTCTTGAGAGGAAGGGGAACAGGCTACATCCTCAGGTACAAGGCTGGGGGCACACAGGCTTTGACTTGTACTCAGCATAGCTTCTTTTAATGCTGTTTTGTATCCATCCATGTGGATTGCAGTCCTTAAGCTTGGACATTTTGGGGGTTATTTATTGTATACGGGCAAATTCATTAAGCAAGAGTGCAGTTCCTCATTTCAGTCTTGCATTGCCATGAATCTCAGCCGTCTTTCTACTTCCTTTTTTGGAAGCTGTGAAGGACAAAAGAAAGAGAATTCACTGTTCGTATTTAAGTGAATTTCAGTGGTCATTGAGTTTTGTCGTTATTCTGATATCTATCAACTGGAAACTTTTTGCTGTTTTAACAGAGTTGTCACCCCATTTTTTAAGAGACAGCACAGCTTATAGTGGGCTCAGTTTCAGCCATGTCATTAAAAAAAAGAAGTTACACAGTTACAAATATTATTCTTTAATGAAGGATCTAAAGAAAAGTGGTTTAAGTGTGACCATCAATATGTGACCAGTCCACAGCAATATTATCTTTGGCATAAAATAGCAACCCCTTTCACACTCTTCCCACAGGCTTTTTAATTTACAGTTTCTCACATGCTAAGGCCACTTTGAAGAGGTCCAGGAATTGTGAGAGAATAATAATGATAAAAAAACATTGGGTTTGCCCCATCTCTAATAAGGAATTTCAGCTTCAACCTGTGAAAAATGTTGTAACACGAATGGAAACTAAGAAAGGTAAATAAGTGCAATAAAATAACCTTTGCTTGGTTTTAAAATGCAGCACAGTGGATGTAGATCTATCTAGAAGGGAAATGTTTAAGGTAAAAAATATTTGATTTTTTTTTTCTTTCTAGGATTGCCTCTATTCATAGAATGGCTTAGGTTGGAAGGGACCTTCAAGATCATCTACTCCAACTCCACACCAAAGGAAAATGTTTTGGGTTTTTGGTTGGTTGGTTGGGTTTCTGTCTGGTTGGTTTTGTTTATTTTTTTTAAACAGGAAAATGTTTTGGGGTTTTGTTTGGGTTTTGGTTTGTTTGTTGTTTTGGGATTTTTTTAAACAGTAAGGTGAAACAAAGAATATCATCAGCTTTTGTGGGGAGTAGTTTGAGCCTTATCAGCTCTTGATAAATATATGTGGCAGAAGATCTACATACATGAAAATAATCTGGTGTTAAATAAAATAATGCTGCAACCTCTTTAGAGCTCTGTCTGTTAACAGATGTCACAGGTATCACCTTGTGGATGTAGTTGCAAGAGCATTTAAATTTCTTTGAAAGGTGATCATTTGGTTAAAGATTGACATCTATATATCTTGTCACCTAGTATCAGGTGATAGAAGGAGAGGAAGTGGCCTGAAATTTGGCCAGGGCAGATTTGGGTTGGAGATAAGGAAAAAATTCTTTATGGAAAGAACCTAAGTGAACAGTAGTGAGTTTGAATGCTCTGAATAGAATCACAGAAACATCATAAGTCAAGAGAGGTTCTCCTTCCCCTCTACTCTGACCTGGTGAGGCTGCATCTGGAATATTGTGTCCAGTTCTGGGCCCCTCAGGTCAAGAGGGACAGGGAGCTACTAGAGAGAGTCCAGTGCAGAGACACAAAGATGATTAAGGTTGTGGAACATCTTCCTTGTGAGGAGAGCCTGAGGGAGTTGGGCTCTGTAGCTTGAAGAGAAGGAGCCTGAGGCTGACCTCATTGGTGTTGCAGGGTGAGTGTCCAGAGGCTGGAGCCAGGCTCTGCTGGGTGATGCCCAATGACAGCACAAGGGGCACTGGTGGAAGCTGAGGCATAGGAAGTGCCATGTGACATTGAGGAAAATTTTTTGTCACTGTGAGGGCAGTGGAACACTGGAACAGGCTGCCCGGGGGAGTCATGGAGTCTCACTCTCTGGAGATATTGAAGACCTGCCTGGATGTGTTCCTGTGTGATCTGTTCTAAGTGATCCTGCTCTGGCAGGGGGTTGGACTGGATGGGCTTTCGAAGTCCCTTTGAGCCCCTGACGTTGTGAAATTTATACCTAGCATGGTTTTAGGGTTTTAATTAGAGGATATTTAAACCAAAAATTGCAAAAATGTTAAACTCTTAAATTTGCAATAGTGGTTAAATGACTGAAATGTGCTGACTCTGCCTTAGGCAGTTCACTGGAGATGTTAGTTTATCCTTACCAACAAAACACTTCTGTATGGGCTCCCTTTGGCTTTCTGTTGTGGGTCTGAGATGTGGATTCCATGTTTCCACAGAAAAACTGAATGTTGTTGTTGAGAGTTAATGAAATGCAGGGAAATTTGGTCAGGGATTGGAACAGGCTGTCCAGGGAGGTGGTGGAGTCACCATCCCTGGAGGTGTTCAAGAGACCTGTGGCCATGGCACTTGAGGACATGGTTTAGTGGCCATGGTGGTGTTGGGCTGATGGTTGGACTGGGTGATCTTAGAGGGCAGTCCCAACCAAACCAATTCTGTGATTCTCTATACAGATACAGAGACATAGAAAACCTACCTCCTGCTGGGGTAGGTTATTCTGAAGAAGGCTTTTAATGGTAGCACAAGTGAAGTGCATAGTGAGCATTATAGGTAGAGAAACAAAAGCTGCTTTGAATAGTGTGCAAATGTAGTTCTGGCTGAACACCAGCAGGACAGCATGGTGTGAAACCTGAGGTGTTGCTGTGGGGGGTGGTTAGAGAAGCTGAGCTACCACTCAGGTTAAAATAGCTTCTGGCCTGGAATCAGCAGGGTAACAGCTTTGAGAGTGGCTCTGTCTCTGGGTGGCCAGTTATTTTGCAAGTAACTCACAATCACTTAATTATTTGAATAAATTCAGTATTTAGGGATTGCAAAGAAGATAATAGTTGATTGCACATACTGATAGCCTGAGTCAGCAGCAGAACTACCAAGAGAGCACTGAACTCTATGAACCAAGACAAGGAAAAGCAGCAGTGAAAATGTGCACTTGGCAAGACAGATGAGGGCTGTTTCCATCCCTTTTGCACAGTCGTAAGCAGAGCTGCTCCTCAGGGCAAGTCTGGGCTTCTTCCTTGAAAATTTAATAACCAGAATTAGTAAAACATTTGGCCAGTGCTTTTCCAGTAAGTGCCTTTATTTCACGCTTCGAGTTCAAAGTCACAACGATGTTATAGCTTTATCAAACAGCCTGGAAAACAGTGTGCAAAATGTTCTAAATGCTTCCAGGGCAAGAGCAGAGCCTACTGAACCTCAGAAATCACAAGCAGAAGTAGAGGCCACACTGGCTTCATATTTGGCAGGTGTCTGTCCCATCTAGATTTGTTTAGAGGTTTCCCATAACTATGTTGGGTTTCTTCCTCTGGATTTCAAACCTGCCTTGCTTCTGGGTCAGCAGTTTGTTAGACGATGGCTCTGCAACAACTGCCAAGTCCCTGTCAGGCTGATGACAAAATGATATGATAATGAAGCCATCGATCAGATGAGGAATTCAGTCACAATTTACTGAACTTTATTCGCTAATATTGCAGCCCAACGTATTTCTTTCGTCTCCTGTAATCATTACGTCCTTCAAGATTCATGTGACAGCTTCTGGGATACAGGGTCGTTAAAACTGACAGCTAAGAACTGCTGCTTTAATGAGCTGCTTGGAAAACAGTTGCAGTTTGCAACAGCTAGGAAGTAAATTAATCTGCTTACTAACTCGGGCAACTCCTTACTCTCTGTATCAGGCAAGAGGTATCTCAACGGGAGGCGACCTCTGTGATATGTTGTGCAAATTATACTGAAAGGGTTGAAAAACTTTTTTTTTGGGGGGGAAGGGGGTGGTGGTTCATGATGCACAATTGGTTACCATGGAGGAGAATGAGGATAAGGAGTGGTTTTTAAGGCTACCTCATCCCTGGGGGTTTTTGCAGCCAGACTGGATGTGGCTCTGAGCAACCTGGTCTGGTGTGAGATGTCCCTGCCCATGGCAGGGGGGTTGGAACTGGGGTCCCTTCCAGTCCTGACAATTCTGTGATTCTATCAGTAATGTTTATGACTTAAGGGTTATTACCAGTGCCTGCAAATGGCTAATGAGGCAGGTGACACACCCTTAAGCTTCCCTAAGCTTTTCAGAAAGTCTTTTATTTATAAGCTAGCAGATAGGGATGCATGCATTGATTTGATTTTATTTTCTTTCACTGATCACAGCAGCATAAAATTATTAAAAGCAACTGCTGCAATATTTGTGGTGGCCTGCAGGCAAACTGATTGGAAAAGATGTGAGACTCATGCCAGAATGATTTGCCAAAGGAGAAAAATGTGAGGATGAGTTCTCAGCTTGAAACCTACACAAGGAAAGGGTGTGGTGGTGGATTAGAGGTTAGGAATGGAAAGGGAAGAGGCGAGCAAAGCTTTGGTGGTGTCCCTTTAATCTGACTGCAGGACTCTCTGTGTTTGGCTGAGGATTAGGTATGTTAGAGCAGCACTGTGCAGAGCATATTGAATTGGCTCCCTGCTACAGTTGGGTATTTATCTGAGCTGCCTCTTACAAGTGACAGCAAAGGGCTCGAGCGTTCCAGACTCAGACAGCAGTACGCTTCCACCTGTGCTTCTCAGAGAGGCTGAAGCTATAAAAACACATTTCAGAAAGCAAGCAAGAAGATTGTGGTAATTTATGGCATTGCTCAGTGATCATAACAACTCTGAGCTCTCTTTAAAGCTGTTTCTAAAAACCTTAGATATGTTCAATTCAAGATAAAGTTTTGCTGTTTGCTTACCTTTTTAGTTGTATTTCTCCCACTAAAGCCTCTTAGGTGTCATTTTCAGCTTTCTTCCATGAAGTGTCACAAATAAAGTTGAAGACTTAATCTGCAAATCCCTTTGTCAGGTCCTGGAATAAAAAAGCTGAGCAGAAGGTAGTTAATGCTATTTATCACAGCATACTTGGCAAGCCTGGGATGTTTTAAGTTAGGTGAGTTGGCAACATCTTACTCTCCATTCTTTATTTTATAGGAAAGAACAAAAAAAAAAATCAAATGCAGCATAGAGCCTTGCTGCTTTTGGAAGATACTGGAAGTTGCTGCTGGGTTTTTTTTTTTGGTTTTTTTTTTTTTTTAATTTATTTAATTATTTACTCCAGAAACTGTTCAAGAGAATACAGTACACTGTGCCTTTGCTTCTGTTTAAAAATATCTTCTGAATATTGCTTTTGTTTAACAAGTGTAATTTTCCCTTCAAAGTGATTTGATTTCTTTCCCAACCATGTCTGTCAGGAAATGATTACATCTACCTGGTCATTTCAAGCACTTACTGAGCATGCTAAATACACTCAATAAGCATTTCATTTAGCATTAATGGGATAATTAGTGTATGTGAAATCACTGATTTATGATAAAAGACACATTTACTAGGATCTGACAGTTGTTCAATTCATTACTCATCTTAGATAGCAATTAAACTTTACAAGGTTATTTTAAATTGATCAGTACAGAGGTGTGGTTTTTTTTTTTCCTGTAGCAGCAGTTGCTATAATACGTCATCCACAGCTCCATTGCCATGTTAACCAAACATTAATTTTAACTCATGTCTAGACATTCAGCTGCTAATTATAGCTGCTCATTGTTTATAACACATTGTAATATAGAAGGCAGAATTTTGTTATCAGGCAAATGGTGAGTTTGGCCAGGAATGGGTTGTGAATGGAATTCTGTTGAAACCAGTGGTGTGGTGCTTATGGATCTCTTAATTTGGTAGCAAATTGCAGACAAAAGCTGTGTAATAGAATGGAAAATGCACCAGAAATGCTGTTTCCCTGAACAGCAGTGCAAACAGAGAGAAAGCCTGCTGGGTTTCCTGAAAGACACTTTTAGCACTCCCAGCTTTCGTCTCCTCTTTCCTTAATCTCCCCTCCTCTCTGGAAGAGCCTTGGGGAGTTGCTGCTTGGTTCTAAAATTCCTCTTCTGCAGTGCATGAAGCCCCTCTCTGTCCTGTGGAAAGTCAGGGGAAGAGAACAGTGAGTTTCATTTCAGGAGTTGGGGGGTGTTAGTCAAGAAGCTGACCTGTGTGTCCATGACTGCCTTTGAACACAGCCTTCCCAGTGAGAAGAGTAATACAGCACTGGGAGAGGGAAATTGAGCTCAGACAAGGGAGGCAAAGGAACAGTTGTGCAGCTTGGCTGGGACTCCTGAGCTGGCTCTGTAACTGCTGCCAGGATTTTGTGTGGCTTATGAACACCTTGAAGGGAACAGGCAACTTTGGGCTCCCAGTCCCCACCAGCCGCCCCAGCAGATTCTTACTCTTCAACCAACGGCAACAACAGTTGGTCCCCAGCAGCTGAGGAGACAAATACGACGCTCTTTCCCTTCTGGCTTATTACTTGCTCTTTCTTTGCTTTCATGGGCTTAGTAGCTGTTGAAATTCTACTGCTGCAAGGCATTTTTCTCTTTCCTTTATTTTTTTCTCCCTTCCTCCAAAAAGTAAAAAGGAAGGTATAAAAAGAACAGGATGCTGAAGTGGAAGACTACTTCAGAGACTAGGAAAAGAGAAAAATGGAACCTGGCTTTGGGAGGGAGTTGAAAGAGGGGGGAAAAAAAAAAATCAGTCCAGCATTAAGCTAGGGCTGAAATCTCAGGAAACTGAGATTTCTAAATCTTTTAAGTCTGTTTCCTACCAAATGTGCCTTCCTTCTACCAAGATAATTGCTCTTTATTAGAGAGAGAAAAAGCAGAAGCAGGTTTTGCAGGATTTAGTTGGGGAACCAAAAATATTTTTCTGGGAAAAATGGTGTGGGTAACCTATAGCTAGCTGACAGCTCTGGGATCTAAAGGAAATCACTTTTTTATACAGATTATTTTTTTTAAGTCGGTATTATGACTAATTAACACCCATGATATGAGGATACACATTGTTGAAGACTTGGGAAAATAAGAAAATAATAGCAGGTACTTAACCATAGTTGGCAGGGGGACGTTAACATTTTATTTTGATTTAAAAAGGGAAAAAAAAAACAACAACAACAAATGTTATGGGGCAATAAATTAGAGGAAGATGCTCACACATCAGCCCCAAGTATATAGAGAAGAACACCAAAGTGCAGCATGCTTGTAAGAAGTGAGTCTGGTAGAGCATCTGTCTGTGAAGCACAGAAATAAATTGTGTGTGTGAAAAGAAGGAGGGCTGGGGAGGAGAGTGGTTGTCATTAGAACATGTGGATGTTGAGATCAATGTCTTTGCTCACAATGCATTCAACAAAACATGCAGGACTTGCTTCCTACATACAACTGAACCTCTGTACAGCTGACCTTCCATATTGCTGTGGTTTGTCATAACACTTGGTTAGATTTTTCTGGAAGTCATCACAGAAACACTCAGCTTGGAACAGACCCTCAGGATCACTAAGGCCAACCCAGAACCCTACTCTACAAAGTTCACACCTAAACCATATCTCCAAGCACCACATCCAAACCAACTTAAACACATCCAGACCACCTCCCTGGGCAGCACATTCCAATCCCTGACCACTCTTTCCCTGAAGAAAATCTTTCCTAATGTCCACTCTAAACCTACCCAAGTGCAGCTTGAAGCTGTTCCCTGTTGTTCTATCACTAATGATCTGTAAGAAGTGACCAGCACCAGCCCCTCCACAACATCCTTTCAGATAGTTGTAGAGAGCCATGAGGTCTCCCCTCAGCCTCCCAGCCTCCCCCTTTTCAACCTAATCATCCCCAGCTCCTTCAGCTGCTCGTCATTAGATTTATTCTCCAGTCATGGTCGTATCCAAAAGGCTAAAATACAAAACAGGCCCCTAAAAGGTAGAGTCTCCTTTAACTCTGTCCACTCTGCTTGCAGGGATACTTACAGTGCAAATATTTACAAAGCCTAAGCATTTTCTTGAAGCTATGAAATACTGCATGGCTGTGCTCCAGTGTGCTGTGGTATGGTAATTTTCTTATATGATTAGAAGTTTTGTCTTCTAAAAGTTCCCAGGATTGAAAAATATCTCTTGTCAAAGATAAAGCAGCAGAACATGAGCCAGCAGTGTGGCCTAGAAGGCCACCAGCATCCTGGCCTGGATCAGCAATAGTGTGGTCAGCAGCAGGAGGAGGGAAGTGATTGTGAGGCCAATCCTTGAGTGCTGGGTTCAGTTTTGGGCACCTCACTGCAAGAAGGACATTGAGGTGCTTGAACAGGTCCAGAGAAAGGCAATGAAGCTGATGAAGAGTCTGGAAAACAGGGCTGGGGAGGAGCAGCTGAGGGACCTGGGGGTGTTTAGACTGGACAAGAGGAGGCTGCAGGGAGACCTCATTGCTCTCTACAACTCCTCGAAAGGAGGTTGCAGCAAGGTGGAGGTCAGTCTCTTCTCACAAGTAACAGGGGATGAGAAAAGATGAAATGGCCTCAAGATGCACCAAGGGAGGTTTAGGTTGGATGTTAGGAAAAATCTCTTCCTTGAAAGGGTTCTCCAGCACCAGAACAGGCTGCCTAGGGAAGTGGATGAATCTTCATCCTTGGAGGTATTTAAAAGACGTGTGAACATGGTGCTTAGGCACCTGGCTATACAGCAGGCTTGGGAGTGTTGGGTTAGTGGTCAGACCTGATGAGCTTAAAGGTCTTTTCCAGCCTAAACAATTCTATAAAGTCAGATAGCTTCTCACAACTTTATGTATTAGAAAATTCCATCTTTCCATGCCCTTGGAAACTGGAAAGAAATATTGTAGAGAAGAACTCTAATCTCTTGCTCTGATTTATGTAAGTTATAAAATGTATCCATTCTTTTTAAGCTTCTAATTAAGTAGGTCCTCATTCTTTGTTAACACTGTTCCATGGTGGGGAAAAAATAAATGAAATCCTATGGAAAAAAGAAGAAAAACCTTTTATAAAAGAGAGACTTCTTACTGCTGTTAGAATTGGCAAGTTGGATTTCATGTAAGAGCCAGTGAGTGAAACATCCATTTTGAAACTAAAACTCCTCAGTGGTTTTGAAATGTGTCATCAACTTCCCCATCACTTCTGGTTTAATCTTGTGAGTCCAGAAAGAAATTAAAATTAAAATGTACTGCAGGAAAAGCACTTAAAGAAGAGATTTTTTTTTTTCTTTCTCCCTGATACAAAGAAGCAACCCTTTTATTTCATCTTTTTTTAAATATTTAATGGAGAAAAATGCTTCATGTTACTTAAAAGTGAAAAATACAGAACCATTTTGATACAATGAGATGAAGCACCTGAGGATTTTGGAGGGTGTTTGAGGGTTCCTGCCCTCCTTGAGCTTGTGCCTCAGTTTCTCCCTGGTGTTAACTCCAGGCTGTGATTTTTCTTCGTTCTTTGGTCCCCAACTTTTTTTTTGTTTGTTCTTTATTGTCTCAATAAAGAACAAATTGTGTTATCAAATTGGAACTGGGTGTCATCAGCAACATATGCTTCAAAAGACCAAATATTTGCAGGGTTTATGCTGTTGGAGATTAAAAATCCGTGCCACTGCCACATAAAGCTAAAACTGAGGCTCCGTGGTCAGCATCCCAAGCCTGTGTGCTGTTCTGGGACTAGATATCCTTCATCTAAAGCTAAAACTAGTGATGAGGAGGTTTGATAAACTGAAATGAAAAGCCACAGCTGAGAAAGCAGGTTAAAAGAGGACAGGTCTGTGCTCTTGGATTAGTTTCATTTGTTTGGGTGGGGTTTTTTTTTTTTTTTTTTTTTTGGTTTTTTTTTTTTTTTTTTTTTGGTATCTGTAGCATATTTGACTGCATAGGGACTTTGCAATAATTGGGCTCTAAGAATTGGGGGTTTGTGGGTTTGGGGTTTTTTTGTTGTGTTTGTTTTTTTTTTTTTAATAAATGAAGTGTTAGTAAAATTTCAAAAGGGGCATAATTCTCAGTTTTTTATTAGTTAATTCATTTGTTTAAGTGCAGTAAAATGTCCCAAAGTGTGTCTTTTCCAGAGGATTGCTCCCACAGCATTATTTAACCTTATCTGTTTGTGTGTATCCTACTGAAGCTGCCTGTGTTCTTTCTTTCTTTCTTTCCTGTTTGTACATAAAGAATCTTATTAGCACATCAGTAATTTGCAATCTAAGTTCCCTTGAGGAACTGTCTTTTTCCTGCACTCTATGCAGATTTCCCTGGTGTCGGTGTTCAAAGTACAATGAAGAAACCTCCTGTTTGATAAAGAAAGTCTCCTCTATCATCAAGGCACTCTCCTTTTACAGTGAAGAAATGCAAAGGCTGAGGGAGCTGGGGTTGTTTAGTCTGGAGAAGAGAAGGCTGAAGGGAGACCTTATTGCTCTCTACAGCTACCTGAAAGGAGGTTGGAGTGAGGCTGGGGTTGGTCTCTTCTCCCAACCAACCAGCAATAGGACAAGAGGAAATGGGTTGGAGATGTGCCAGGGGAGGGTTAGGTTGGACATGAGAAAAAACTGTAGTGAGTGAGTGGTGAGAGGTTGGGACAGGCTGCCCAGGTGGGTGGAGGAGTCACATCCCTGGAGGTGTTCAAGAAGGTGTAGACGTGGTGCTTCAGGATATGGTTTGGTGGTCATGGGAGTTGATTACAGTTGGACTCAATCATCTTAAAGGTCTTTTCCAGCCTTAGTGATCCTATGATTCCACAATTCTACAGTGGAATTAAAAAGAAACTTTTTACAGAAATTGCTCTCTCACAAACTGGTATCCTTGTTCCAGAAGTCATAGCAGGCTGAAGCAGAAGAAGTGGCTTTGCTTGCAGCACTGGACCGTGCTGGGTCCTGGGATCACAGTGCTGTTACAGGTTTGCATTGTGGCTCTTTACCTTCCCAGCCTTAGCACGTTTCTCCTTCTCACGTTGTGCTATGAAGTTCCTTATCTCTGGTTACGAAAGGAGAGCAGTGGGCAGAGCATCACCTCCAGACAGTTGCTGTTGGCTTTGTCTCCTGCCAGAATTATGAGTTCTTCCTCTGCTTCTAGCAGGGACTGCCCTACCTCCTGTGGGAAAACACTTGCTCAGGTATCCAGGGGTCCCTTGTCGAGCTGTGTGGAGGTTAGCAATTCGAACTGGCAGGCAAATGCTGTGACTATTTCACGCTTGGCGTGCCGTGCCTCAGGGTGCCATGCCCAGCACAGGCTCCTCGGGTGCAGCCTGATGTTCGGAGGGAGCCGGCGGTGGCTGAGCAGGACATTTACATGGCCATTTCCTCCTCCGCCTGGGCTGCCGGGCACCCGGACGATTAAAGGCTCCGTCCACAGCGCCAAGGCAGATGCCAGTCGCGTCAGACGTGTAACTCCAGGCTTTAGATCGTCAACGAGCAGCTCAGCTGCCACTCAAACTGGCAGCTTGCAGCAGCCTCCGATGCTTTCCAGGGCAGCGTGCTCTGCCTTGCGGCGTGTGACGGATCAGGCTGTGCGGGGAGCGCTGGCGGCACTGCACATGAGGGGTTTGGCGCTCGCTGGGGAGGGACTGTGAGGGCAGCAGTTCCTCATTAGCTGCACGTCCTGACCGGCTGCTTCTGCTGTGTGGTGTTTGACTCAGAAGGCTTTTTTGACGCTGCCCCAATGAACACTGCGTGTGTGGGATGGAGGCAGCGCCAGCAAGCCGAATAAGGATTGCCTGCTGCGCCCTGCCCAGCGATGCTGCGAAGGGCAGCGCCAGGAGCAGGGCAAACGGGAGGGGCATGCTCAGCCTCTGCTGGAGTCACCACGGGTGGGGTTTCAGAGACAAGATGTTGTGGGGTGTGGTGTTCGGGAGCTGAGCTGTGAGTTAAATGCATCTCGATCCTACAAAGTGAAAGGGCTGTATTTCACATCTGCCTTTTTGTGTCCTAATTAACGGTATGGGAAGATGAAAAGTACAAGATCTTACTCACCATAAAGTGGGGGTTGGTCTTTTCTCCCAGGCAACCAGTGACAGAAGGAGAGGACACAGTCTCAAGCTGCACCAGGGGAGGTTTAGGCTGGAGGTTAGGAAGAAATTCTTCCCAGAGAGATTGGCCATTGGGATGGGCTGCCCAGGGAGGTGGTGGAGTCACTGTCCCTGGAGGTGTTTAAAATAAGACTGGATGAGGCACTTGGTGATATGGTTTAGTTGAATAGGTAGTGTTGGGTGATAGGTTGGACTTGATGATCTCAAAGGTCTTTTCCAACCTGGTTAACTCTGTGGTTCTGTGATCTTCCACTTGCTTCAGCTCCTCACTTCACTATCTGCTGTCCCTTTAGCCTACAATGGACTTGGCAGTTCAGCTTCAGCTGAGGTTTAATCCTGCCTCCCCCTTCTTCCTGCCCTGCCAGGGGAATTTGCTGGGAACTGGCCAAAGGGACATTTGAAATCCATTTTCCTGAGCACAGCTTGGGCAGCCTAGCTGGTGCTTGGGCAGGCAAGGCAGAGCCCCATGGAGGATGCTTTGCCACTGCAGCCCCAGACAGCATCTCAGCTGGGGATGACTGCTGGTGGTCAGCATTGCCCAGCAGCACCATGCCTGCAGCCTCTGAGACCAAAAACCTATCAAGTCCTGTTCTTCCAATCACTCTGGGTGGTACAACTTGGGGGGGGGTGGGGGGGGGGGGGGGGGGGGGGGGGGGGGCTGGGGAAGAAAAAGAGGAATCCTTGGTGATTTGATGAAAACCAGCTTTTCTGGAGGAACAAAAATTTAGTTGTGAACTGCAGCTTTTAATTGTAGCATTTTCAGCCCCTGGCTCTTCCATTCATGCAGTGTGTTTGTTGTCTTTAATACAGTAACTGTGATTCAGATTAAACCATTGGAAAGGAATTGAAACTACTACATGAAAAAAAATATGAAGGGTCATGCCATACTTCTTCAGACCACAGGTCTCTGTAGGAAAAGATTTGTGTTAAAATTAATAGCAGTTATAATTTTTTTGGTAACTGTATGAGGGTCAGTGGAGCAGGAATGGGATTTATGGAGAAATTCCTTTTACAGAAATGCTTTCAATAGGTTTTTTAAGTGTAATAGTACTCAGCTATGGATTTTTCAGCTCAGGAAATCTGTATTCAGTGGGAATTGTGCTAGATTCAGAGAAAACTTACTCCTCCAGAGCCACTTATGTCATAGTTGAAGTGCTTTCTCTGTGAGTTATTGTATTTAGTGGCTTTGCTAGACTTGTGTCACTTACAGCTATCATTTAGTAAAAGAGAAAGGACATTGATGTTAAAAAAGGAAAATCCTGCCAGGGAGCTGATCCTGTAGTTTGTTCCAAATCAAACTCTGGTGACTTCATTCAAGATGGAAGCTTTTCCAAAACAAACTTCTGGATTGCTGTTGCCAGAAGGATGTGGAGAGGAAAACAAAAGTACCTTTAAATTTATCTTCTGAAAAAGGAGGATAAATCACCCAGTGATTTGCTGTAATCAGTGGGACCTGAGCAGAGACAATGTTGTGTAAAAGAAATTATAAACTCTCCAGGAACAAGTTTCAGCAGTCCCATAAGATGGAAAATGCTTACCCTTGAATGTAGACTGGGATGGAGATAAAGTATAGCAGGTTCCACTGCCTCTTCTTTCTTAGCTGCTGCCCACAGAGGCCTGGGAAAGCTTTACTGCTGCTTGAAAATAGTGCCTGCTCAAAGGCCAAGTAAAGCAGGGAAAGCTGTGGCAGCAGTAGGAAGGCTGAAGCTGCTTTCAGATCCAGGAGTTTCATAAAATGGTCTGGCTTGGAAGGAGCCTCCAAAGCTCATGCAGGCCAACCCCCTCTGCAGGGACATCCTCAACCAGATCAGGTTCCCCAGAGCCCTGTTGAGTCTCACCTTGAATACCTCCAGGGATGGGGCCCCAACCACCTTCCTGGGCAACCTGTTCCAGTGTTCCACCACCCTCATGGTGCAGAACTTGTTTCTAACATCCCATTTGGAACAAGGAATGTTAGGAGCAGCCTAACACAGAATTTGTGATCCATGGTGGAGGAGACCTCAGGGACAGCAGAAATCTGAAGGAGGGGGTGAGGTCTGCAGTGAGTTTGTTGTTTCTGGAAAATGCTTACAGGATCACAGGATGTTAGGGGTTGGAAGGGACCCAAGGAGATCATCCAGTCCAACCCCCCTGCCAGAGCAGGACCATAAAATCTAGCTCAGGTCACAGAGGAACACATCCAGATGGGCCTTGAAACTCTCCAGAGATGGAGACTCCACAACTCCCCTGGAGAGCCTGTTCCAGTGCTCTGTGACCTTTACAGTAAAGAACTTTCCCCTTATGCTGAGGTGAAACCTCCTGTGCTTCAGCTTACACCCATTGCTCCTTGTCCTATCACAGGGAGCAAGCGAGCAGAGCCTGTACCCTCCCTCCTGACACCCAGCCTTCAGATATTGATAAACATTTATTAAATCCCCTCTCCGTCTTCTGTTTTCCAGAATAAAAAGCCTCTCAGCCCCTCAGCCTCTCCTCATAAGGCACATGCTCCAGTCCCCTAATCATCCTCATAGCCCTCCCTTGGCCTCTCCCCAGCAGATCCCTGTCCCTCCTGAACTGGGGAGCCCAAAACTGAACACAGTACTCAAGATGAGGTCTCAGCAGGGCAGATTAGAGGGGGAGGAGAACCTCCCTGGATCTGCTGGACACACTCTTCTTAATACACCCCAGGATCCCATTGGCCTTCTTGGCCACGAGGGCACACTGCTGTCCCATGGATAACTTGTTATCCACCAGCACTCCCAGGTCCTTCTCCTTGGGGCTGCCCTCCAGCAGATCACCTCCCAACCTGTACTGCTGCAGTTTATTATTCTTCCCCACATGCAGGACTCTGCACTTGTCCTTGTTGAACCTCATTAGGTTCCTCTTTGCCCAGCTCCCAGTCTGTCCAAGTCATGCTGGATGGCTGCACAGCCTTCAGCAGTATCAGCCAAGCCTCCCAGCTTGGTGTCATCAGCAAACTTGCTGAGCAGGCACTCTGTTTCCCTCATCAGTGTCAGTGATGAAGATGTTGACCCTTTTGCACTGGGAGCAGGGGAGGGACAAAGCAGTGTGCTTAGTGCCAGCAACGTGCCGGTTTGCTCCAGAGCCTGCCTGGTCTGCTGCCAGTTGGCAAGCTGGGCTTGTGTTCAAGTAGCAGCCAAGAGATTATGGGATGAAATTGTTTGGCAAATGGTGCCTCTCCAAGTGATTTTAATAAGCCTGCAACATCTGGCTGTGGTTTTGGCATCAGAGCTCATGCATTTGCATGCCCTGGTCCCTCTGGGAATGGTTACGCTCTCAGAGGTGAAGAGTGGAGCCTGTATAAAGACTGCATCCATGGCTCCTGTTACTGTCTCTTGCTTGTCTGTAGCAGCCCAGAAAAGATGCTTTGAATGCACTTAGGATCAGGTTAATTGTAAGAGTTTCCTGGAACTTTCTCTACTTAATTGCCTGTGGTTGTTTATTTTGTTGGTGCTGTTTTCCAGCTCCTTCCTAAGTTTCTTGCTGTTGTTGCCACAGGTTTTGTTCCAGCAGAACGTGGGGCACTGAAACCTTTCCCAAGCCCTGTGTGCTATAGGTGTGACCTGAACTGTGGGCACAAAAGTGTTCATCTGGTATATTCTGAGCTCCAAACCTGCCAGTTCTGATGGAATTGAGATCTTTCTGTCAAAAAGATTTAGAGTATGCACTCTAGTTTTCATGTTGAGTTAGTAGCTAAATCTGAATCTATATTTATTTAATTTTTAATACATTTTGGAGGTCATTTTGTTATCTCAGTGTCACTACTAAGAATAGCAACTGGAAGACGAGAGTATCACTGACATTCATATCTAGCTAAAAACAAAGCAAACCAAAAAATTGCAAAAATGTTAAACTTTTAAGTTTGGCATTGTGATTCAATGAATACAATGTGCTGACTCTGCCTTAGGCAGTTGACTCGAGCTGCTCTTTTATCCTTACCAATAAAATACTTCTCTATGGGCTCCCTCTGGCTTTTTGTTATGGTTCTGAGATGTGGATTCTATGTTTCCATGGAAAAACTGAATGCTGTTGCTGATAACTAATGAAATGCAGAGAAATTTGGTCACACATTGGAACAGGCTACCTAGGGAAGTAGTGGAGTCACTATTACTGGAGGTGTTCAAAAGCCATGCAGGCATGGCATGTGGGGACATGGTTTAGTGGTCATGGAGAAGGCTTTGTGATTTCTGCAGGGGAGTCAGCTCCCACCAGCACCCACAGGCTGCTGTGGTGGACACAGCACCCTGAACAGAGCTGCTGTGCCCCGTGAGTGATCTGAGCTGGCAGCAGTCTGTGTGGTGATCCACTTCAGGTGGCTTTGCCAGCAGTGTCTCTGCTAGCTTGGAAAATTTGGTTTGGTTTGCTGTGGTGTTGGGGTTTTTGTAGGTTGTTGGGTTTTTTGTTTGTTTTTTTTTTTTTTTGTGGGCTGGTTGGTTTGTTCATTTTTTCCTTTGGAAATTGTACTTTTCCCCATTTTGAGCTTGGATCTGAAATAAGCTTTCTTGCAACTTCTTTTTGCAGTGACAGAAAACCAGAAACAGATAAGAGACAAAGTAAAACTAATTCCTATTCATAGGTGGGGTGGGGGTTGACTAGATGGTCTCTGGAGGGTCCTTCTAACCCCTTCCATTGTGTTACTTCTGTGCTGTGAAGCACTAACAGGCACAGAGTCATCCTGTTAAGTGTTTGCAGTGTCACTGTATGCAGTGTGGAATACGCTTCTTGTCCAGTGCAGTGTTCACTGCATTGACTGTGGGCAGTACCTAGAAGTCTGCACTCTGTTTCCTTTTGGAGTGTGAAACCTTCTCTTGAGGTGTAGCAGCTGACAGCCCTGCGGTGCTGGCTCAATACACTTCCAGCTGCACCACAATTTGTCACCAGGAATGGAGAAGAGAATCGAGTGGACTGAGTGAGAGAGGTGACAAAAGCAACCAGCTCACCTGGACAACCTGGCTTCGGCTCAGCGGCAGCCACGCGTTCAGGAAATAACTGAGGCACAGCCAAACCTGCACTGCTGAAAGGAGGAGCAAGAAATGGATTTCATAAGAATGACACTGCGGGGAAAAGGGGGAATAGTTTTGGTAATGGCTCTAGAAGTGACTAAGTGCCTACTGCTTGCTTTAGGAGCACTCCTGGAGTAAGTCTTTCAAGAGCACGCCGGATATGGGGGATGTAAATGACATAAAAGTATGGCACTTAGAGGGCACTTGTAATGGCACATCCTGCATCAAACAGCTGCTGGATGCTTGTGTCTGCTCTGCCCTGCTGAGGCCACAGCTGGAATATTGTGTCCAGCTCTGGGCCCCTCAGGTCAGGAAGGACCTCAGGGAACTGCTTGAGACAGTCCAGCATAGAGCCACAAAGCTGCTGCAGGCAGTGGAACATCTCCTGTGAGGCCAGGCTGAGGGAGCTGGGGCTTGGAGCAGAGGAGCCTGAGGGCTGCCCTCATTGCTGGGGCTAAAGATGTGCAGGGCTGGAGCCAGGCTCTGCTCAGGGATGTCCAAGGACAGCACAAGGGGCACTGGGGGCAAGCTGGAGCAGAGGAGGTGCCAGGGGAACAGAAGAGAAAACTTTGTAAGTGTGAGGATGGCAGAGCCCTGGAGCAGGCTGCCCAGAGAGATTGTGGAGTCTCCTTCTTTGGAGACTTTCCAACCCCACCTGGATGTGTTCCTGTGTGACCTGCCCTGTGTGACCCTGCTCTGGCAGGGGGCTTGGACTGGGTGATCTCTGGAGGTCCCTTCTAACCCCTAACAATCAGTGATTCTGTGTATCACACCAATGAATCATTCCTTATGTATTGTGTCACCTCATTTCTTGTTTATGGTGGCACATTGAGTTATTTTTTTTTTACTATATTCCATAAATTTTTAATTTAAAGCCCTGACATGAGTGCAATGGAGTTGATGGGAAGTTTGCAGCTCATGGTTCTGTGGTTTTTTACTAAGTTACACCAGAGATCATAAAGGGCTACACAGTGTGATGTACAAGGAGTGGGTTGTTTGGGGCTGGCTCTCTCCTCCTGCCCTCACTCATTGCTGCAGCTGTAAGGAGGCAGCTCACAGCTCTCTGGGGTTTGATGTGTGCCCAGACAGGACCTACAATGGGTGTGCTTTGCAGCTTGCTGTCATTGAGGTCAATGGTAAAGAGTTCCACTGGTCCAGGATCAATTAGTCTTCAATTAGAACATGACCTTCATACTCCTTCTCTCTTCAGCATTTCCCCATTACTTGAGTGCTGTTTGGCACCGTCCTAGCTCTGGTCTGAGTAATTTTTGTTTCTATGGATCTGTGTTACTGCTTTTAAATTGAACTAAATGTCTTCATTTGCTTTATGCCTTTACCAATGTGAATCTTTTACTTAATGCAAACCATTAGTTGTCTTTCTCTCTCATCTACTATCCATTATTTTAGTGTTGTGGTTTTTTTTTTCATTTGCAAGCTATAGATTTGCTTCATCAGCCTTTGGGTTTTGCTATGGATCCTCTAGTAATACTTTAAAAAAAAGAAAGCAAGGGGTCATATAAAATGTACACAGGGAAATAGCCCAGCTGTTCATCACATGAAATGTATTTATTACCTTCTAAGAAAGAGCAGTGCACATTTCCATGAGCTCTTTCAGGGGGCTGGTTAATTGGTATGTGAGCTTTCCTAATGTGCCAGATCTCTTCAGCCCCAGCACCATTCGGCAACGTAAATTTTGTGTTCTGACTCGTAATCGTTAGTGGCTATTCCCCTGATGATCTTATTAGCCTTGAGTACAAATACTTCATATATATCCCACTGAAGAGCTAGAAGGCTGTGGAACTCCTTCAGCATGCATGGATATCCAGAGATATTTTTAGCCTTTGGTTTCCTTCGCAGGAGGTGAAAGGAAGCGACGCTGTCACTATGTAACATCAGCTGCACTAATTCTGCTGTTACAAGGCTGAGAGCTGTCATGTTTTGTAGGGATAGGCAATGTCTCTTGTTGGATTGATAGAGATGGAAAATGTAAGCATTGGATGTACAAGATCTCTGGAAAAGCTCTCTTATCTTATTTGCTTGATTGTGTTTCCCCCCCCCCCCCCCCCCAAAATTGGTTGGATGAAGCCTTGAGCAGCTGAGTCTAGTTGAGAGTCATCCCTGCCTGTGGTGGGGAGGTTGGAGCAGACGATCTCTGAGGTTCCTTCCAACCTGAGCCATTCTAGGATTCCATGGAGATTATATTAACAACTCCAGTCAAATATACTGTACAATTTTGTATGCCAATTCTATCCAAAGGTTGTCTCTCTGCAGCCTTTAGGCTGCAGCATGTGCTGTGTTTTTGCAGTGCTGTGTGAGCAAGGGCTGAGGGTGGTCCAAGGACACTCTTTATTGATGGTGGTGACAGACAACATTGCATAACTCTGGGTTATATAAAAATCATAGAAGCCCATCAAGGTGGGAGTTAGAAGGGACCTCTGGGGACCATCCAGTCCCACCCCCCTGCTAAAGCAGGGTCCACAGCAGGTTGCCCAGGATCACATTGTGCAGGTGGGTTTGGAGCTGTTCCGGAGAGGGAGACTTCCCTGGGAAGCCTGCTCCAGGGATCTGTCATCCTCAAAGGGAACAAATCTTTCCTCTTGTTCAGACAGAACCTCCTAGGTTTCAGTTTGTGCCTGCTGCCTTTTGTCCTGTCACTGGCACCACTAAAAAGAGACTGCCTCCATCCTCCTGATGCTTGCCTTTTAGCATCTGATGAGCACTGGTTAGATCCCTGCTCAGTCTTCTCTTCTCCAGGCTTAACAATGTGATTTTCCTTCTGCTGCTTCAATATACAGACTGTAATTTGAAAACTGAGGTGTCCAACTGATGTTTTGATAGCATTTTGCTATGTTTTGTTCTGTTTGCTTTTCAGCGTTCATCACTTCTATCTTGTTGTGTGGTCTGTATGTGATTTTGCCTTAGAGGCTTTCAGTCCTGGTATCCCAGAGTGTGCATGGACAGGGACTCTGTGAACTGCTGGCATCATGAGGGTAATTACAAATGTTAGCTCATTTTAGAGCTGGAGAGGAAAGGTGAACATTTTTTGGCATTTGTGTTGTCTTTTTTCCTGTTCTTGGATTAGGGTGGTGTTGCAGGGTGCTTAGAAACTCCAGGACAGCTGCTGGCTGACTGCTTGTGTCAGCCTATTTAGAGTGAAGGGGTTTTGGCTTTGCTTTTGTGTTCCTTACAGTGGTTGTGGTTTTTTTCCCCTTTTTGTTTGTTTGGGGTTTTTCATGTGGAGTGACTTGAATTTTTTTGGAGGGTTGTATTCTTCCCCCAGTCCCCATGTTCTAGTTCACAAGGGTAAGGTTAGCCTCAACATAACCCAAGTATAGTGGTGATGATTCCAGCCACAGACAAGACCATTCTGAGTTTTCATTATCAAGGTAAAGACTGTTTTGTTTTTATTGCTCCATAATGGAGCAGGAAAATCACTAAATCTATGACCAGTTTGAACTTACCTGCTTCTAATGGGGCACAGGACAGAGTGAAGGAGCTGGGACCAGAGACAAGAAAACAGCAGCAGGGATTTTGTTAAAAGGTTTAAGTCTAAGGTCACGTCAGGCAAGCTGCAGTTTCTTGAGCTGTTTGCCCAACCAGTTGCTTTTTCTCAAGGGTTCTGAGGATTTCTAGACACTGAAGCCTCCCAGCACACTTCAAAGATTTGTAAACACTTCTTATCCTTTCTCTTTTTTCAGCTGAGGCGCTGAGCCACCAGGGGTTATGTGGTTTCTCCAGTGAAAATGAGAATAGTGGAACATTGGCTTTCTGATTTTGAGCACTAAATGCATGTATAGTGTCTGTGTATGTGTCTCTATATAGTCTTCATGTGCGTAGGTAGTCCTAAAATCTGTATTTTTATGTTTTTGTATATTATTTTTATCCAATTGTTTTGTATATTTGAGTTGTTGTTTGTTTTTTTTTTTTACTTTTCCTTTTTTAGCCTACTTAAAACTTAGCCTTCTCTCAAATATTGCCAAATACAATGCATCATTTGTAGCTGTCCTAATTCTGGCTCCTAAGCCATGCTAAAAATTCCTCCTCCAATTGACAGCTTTCTTTGCCAGATTATAATATTCCCAGATGATTAGTTATCTTAACTGCAGGGTTTGGGTTTTTTTTTTTTTTTTTATTTCTCTGAGAAGTGCAAATAGCAGAATTTGTCTCAAGCTAGTACTAGCAGTTTGCTGTAGGATGTAATTTCTTTAATGTTTTTTTTTTTCTGAGCAATGAGTGTTATTTATGTATTTTTGGGGGAAAAAAAAATCTGTTCCTGAGAGTATCTTTTCATCCCTTTCCTTTCTTTCTTCCTTCCCCAATGCCGAGAAATAAAACTTGAAGCTGTGAGTAAATCCAGGGCTAAGAAGAGCCCTGGCATTGAACTGTGTGGGATTCCAGTTGTGCAGCACTGAGTATTGTTAAAATAGAACTGCTTGTGAAAATAACACCAGCTAGAGAGGTAGCTGGGAGGAGAAGGGGAAAACAGGAGGATTAGGAGCTTTCATCCACAGGAAGCATGGAGATGTGCTACAAGTGGCCTCAGACTGCACAGTTAGGTATTGGGAAGAAAGGCTGCATGAGCTCAGCTCCAACCTTGCTCTGTCCTCTGGCAGGTGAGTCATTGAGGGCAGAGTTTAGCTTTAAACTAGATCTTAGTTACAGCTTAGACTAGACACTAGGAAGAAATTCTTTACAGTGAGGATGGTGAGATACTGGAACAGGTTGCCCAGGGAGGCTGTGGCTTCCTCCTCCCTGGAGGTGTTCAGGGCCAGGCTGGATGAAGCCTTGAGCAACCTGATCTGGTGGAAGTTGTCCCTGCCCATGGCAGGGGGGTTTGAAGTAGATGATCTTTAAGGTCCCTTCAACCCAAACCATTCTCTGATTCAACTTCTGTGCCTCTGAGCAGGGTGTGGGCTGGTTCAGAAGAGGTTTCACCTCCTGCTTGAAACTCAAGGGAGTCTGAAATGAAGGTCGTGCCCTTTGGTAGCAGGGCCATTTCATTGTCATTCATTAGAAAATGCAGAGACTGTGAGCTATAAAGCAGAAAGTGGTTGGTTTATACATCTTTATTTATCAGCACTGGTTGAAAAGGCAGACAGCAATCTCCCATGTAGGTTTTATAGAACTATATAAAGATAAAACCCCCATAATACATCCTTCACTTAGGAGTGCAGGGAAACAGCAGCTGACGTTAGCTGAATGTCTGCTGAAGTGTGATTAAATTCTTGGAGTTGGCTGGGGGGAGAAGAAGAGAAGTTACTGCAAGGAGCTTTTGAAAAGCAATAGAAATCAGTGCTGAAGACTATAGCTGTGTCTGGTTTCTGTCATGGGCACAACAGTGTGGTGGGAGGTAAGGCAGCAAATCTAAGCAGAAGGAGGAGGATGGAAGAATAGGGAGTCCCAAATCCCACACTGTCAGCTGGATTTTTTTGGTAAAGGTTTTTTTGGAGTTGAACCAAAAATTGAATCACAGAATCACTATGGTTGGGAAAGACCTTCAGGATCATCAAGTTCAACCATTATCTAACCCTACCACAGGGCCACTGCTACTCCATATCCTTGAGCACTGTATGTAGATGTTTATTAAATACATCCAGGGATGAAGAAGTGCTATAAAAACAAACAAACAGAACCCCAACCATTCCCATGTGCATTAAACACATCCCATGAGTTTGTAAATTTGAGCCATGTACTACTGTGGAGAGAAAGATCATACAGCCATAGAATCACAGAATGGCTCAGGCTGGAAGGGACCTCAAAGATCATCACCAAAGGGACCTCCAACCTCCCCACCATGGGCAGGGACACCTCTCAGCTACACTCAGCTGCTCAAGGTCTCATCCAACCTGGCCTTCAACACACCCAAGAAGGAGGCAGCCACAGCCTCCCTGGGCAGCCTGTGCCAGTCTCACCACCCTCCTACTGAAGAATTTCTTCCTGGTATCCAGATGTGGCCAAGCTTTCTGTTGCTCAAAGTTAGGAATTTATGAACTGTCTGCTCTGTTTGTAGTTAACTGTTCTGACTTCATATTTCATTCAAGCAGCGAGAAGGCTGAGATACTTCACAGCTTCTTTGGCCAATGCCAAATGCTGCACAGAAAATCTATAGATTTTATTTATTTTATAAAATTTACTGATAATAAAATTAGAGGATCTGAATCTGTTCTTATTGTGGACTTGCTATTTCCCCAGTCTCTTCTATGAATTTGTTGACTTTTAGACATTAAACAAGAAGCTGGACTGGATATTGAATACACTTAAGTAGAATATTAAGGAGGTAGACCAACAGTTCTGGTGCCCCCAGCATAAGAGGGACATGGAACTGCTGGAGCAGGTCCAGAGGAGGGCCACAAAGATGATCAGAGGGCTGGAGAGCCATTCATCCTGGAGAATAGAAGTCTCCAAGGAGACCTTAGAGCAGCCTTCCAGTACCTGAAGGGGCTACAAGAAAGCTGGGAAGGAACTTTTGACAAGGGCTTGTGGTGATAGGATGAGGGGGAATGGATATGAGCTGGAAGAGGGGAGACTGAGACCCGAGACTAAGAAGACATTCTTTCCAGTGAGGGTGGTGAGACACTGGAACAGGTTGCTCCAAGAGGTTGTTGATTGCCCCTCACTAGAGATGTTCAAGCCCAGGCTGGATGAGGCCTTGAGCAACCTGGGCTGGTGGGAGGTGTCCCTGTCCATTGCAGGGGGGCCGGGTGTAGATGATCTTGAAGGTGCCTTCCAACTTCTACCAATCTATGAATCCACGAGAAATGTGAGTTGTGCAGATTAGGCCATTTCTGGCTGTTTTCACATTTAGTGGAAGGCAATCCAGCTCTGTAGACTCAGGAAGATACTCATTTAAGCTGCATGGTTGTTTTTGTGCTGAAGTCCCAGGAAATTGCAGCCACCACCTCTCTTTGTTTCCTTCTTTTCATCTCTTTTGTTTGCATTTAGACAGAAATAAAAGACTAAAGAGATTTACATTGGACAGAGTTTAATTTGTATTGACATTTATATCTTACCTCTGAGGGTTAGAAATAAAATGGAACCAAATCAGGTCAGACACGAACAAATGAGAAGATATTGCTTGGAGCTGCGTGAGCCACAGCAACACCTCAATCCAGCTTAAACGGAAGTGAGCTGAGGACTCAGCCCAGCCTGTGAGACATGGAATGAGAGGCTGCAGAGACCTGATTTTATTTTACTGTCTCCTGAAGGCACAAAGCTCTGGCTTGGAGGGAAAGAATTCAGGATCTTAATAATAATCTTCTCGACAGTGTTTGTGTGGGAGAAAAACTATCAGTTTAGCTGACAACTTAGAGATGAAAAGAGCATAGGAACAGAACTGGTTTGCAGTAGCAGTGCTCCAGGTGTTGGTCGTCCCAGAGGGTCTAGCCCAGGACTTTTCACAGGATCACAGGACTTTTACATTCCAAATGGAAGCTGCCTTTGGGTAATTAGAACTTGTCTGTAGGGCAGAAGTGCCACAGCAGTGACTCACAAGACCAAACACTGAATTCTTTTGTTTTGCAAAGCAGATACATATCTCAGGATTCCTTCACTCTCCCCCTACAACCTAACAATTCGTGCTCTGTGTTCAGTATTCTCAAAAGCTTTTTTTATTTATGAACTTGCTTTATGTTGAGGACAGAAATATTTATTCCCACAATGTGTGCTTACCACGGGCCAAAGGGAATATCAGCTGAATTTTCAGCTGCAGGGAGAAGTTTCAGATCTTGGCTGTTTGTGCTAACTATAAATTTCTGCCCAGTCTTTTATTCCCAAGAACTTTGTGTTCATTTCAAGTGGCAGAAGGCTTTGTTATTTACACATTAATACTCACCTGGCACTTAGTGTTAACTAACAAAAGCTGCATCTTGAATATTCTGTCAGAGTGAGGTGCTGCTGGTGTAATAGAGTTATTTTTGAGCAGCCAGCTCTCACAGTGCTGCAGCATTGGAGTAGGCAAGTTGTCTCCAACCAAAGAAGAGCAAGACCTTAGTCAAAGGAGATACTGTTGAAATCACTCTGTATGTGCTGCCAGTGAAATGGATGCTCTGAACATTATCTGCTGACCTTGCTGGCTGATGGTGTTTTAAGCTCACTAATAAAAAGCAGGTTGTGATGATAGGAGTCCTTGGCCAGTGGGGAATTACCTGACCCTGCACTGCCTCCATGCATCAGCTGTGAAATGCACTGCTGGACAGTTCTGAAGTGAGCTGTTTTGAGAGAGGAAAGGGCTGCTTGAAGAAATCCATTTAATGACTTGGCTTTCTTTAGTAGGCTGCATCTTGATATTAATGACTCTAAAAGAAAACAATCACTTGTGGTTTGTTTTTTTTTTTTTTTTTTTTTTTTTAAATGAGCATTTCTATCACTATAATTGAGAGCTAATCCAAACCCACACAGCTGTGCAGTTTCCTGTGCAACCAGGGAACCAACCTTGATGTAAAGCATCACCATGTGCAAGCAGTCATCCTCTCCCTTCCCTCTCTGATGTTTGAGCATAATAAGATGTGGCAGTCCGACAGATACCTTGTGGGAGCACTTAGTGCTGGAAATGGACTCTCTATTGCAATACTACATTGTGGAGTTACTGGCACAAAACACCCCAAACATATTTGCATTGAAATTGTAACAGAGTGAGGGGAAAAATAATGTCACAACTAGGCAAGGGAATGGCAAAGGAAATCCCAGTGTACATCAGGGCCTAGTTAGTCAGGGTGTTGGGAATTTAGTTTGCAGTCACATCCTGCCAGGAAATAAATACATTCAAGTGTTCCTCTGTACCTCTTCAGCCTCATGGATGAAGCCTCTCCAGTGACAGCATGGACCAGTGTGAGGGCTTAGGAGAGGTCTTGGTGGCTGCCATATCTCCCACATCTCTTCCTGCTGTTTTCTCTTTCTTTCCACATAGTTTAGACTCCTCCTAATTGTTCCTTATTCATTTGAAGCTTTGTTTGGGGTTTTTTGTGTGTTTTTAATCCGTCCTGGTGTGTATTTTTTCCCCCTCCTTCCCTTTTACTTATCTTTGTTCATCGTGGACCTTCACACAATCTCTGTCTCTTGTTCTCTCTCTTTCTTCAGCTTTTGTGAGTAATCCAAGTGCAGCCTGGCTTCCTTGACACTGTGAGTGTGCTAGTGTAGCCAAAGGGATTCTTTAAAATATGGAGAAAATGGTATTTATTTCTTCTTCTGATGCATAGAACCACAGTGGATTACATTACATCTGTTCCTAGCAGTGAATGAAGTGGTGGTGATTTATTATTTTTTCCCGTTGTTGTGACATGGAATAAGTGTTCAGAACAATATTCAGACATATAATGGAGCTTTTAATTTTTTTTTTTTTGAGTATGCTTCCGCTTAGTTGAGTTAGTAGGGGGGGGGGGTTTGACTCTGAAGTGTGCTTTGTGAGGATGAGCCTTCTCTTGACTCCTGAGCAACTTGTGTGTTAGCAGGCAGAGTCTGCTTTGTCAAAAGAGCATGAACTCCCTGCCCTTGAAAACTCAGCTTTTCCACTCCCTGAATCCCTGTGTTTTCCTCCAGTCTAGTTCATTCGCTTAGAAAACTTTCCAGGTAGCTTGCAATTTCTGAATGGCCTGCATTGTGCTTTTAATAGGAGGGCTTTTTTAATAGTAAGAAAATAAAACCCACATGTAAAAGGGGCCCAGCCTGTAGCAGTACTCTGTGTGATTTACATTGAATGCTTTTGTCTTAATAATAGCATTGATTTTGATAGCTCTTAGAACAACATCAATCACAGAATGGTCTGGGCTGGAAGGGACCTCCAAAGCTCATCCAGTCCAACCCCCTCTGCACTCAGCAGGGACATCCTCAACCAGATCAGCCTCACCTTGAATATCCCCAGGGATGGGGCCTCAACCACCTCCCTGGGCAACCTGTTCCAGTGTTCCAGCACCCTCATGGTGCAGAACCTGTTCCTAATAATTCAGAGCATGTCACTAAAGTGTAGAGGGATGTTTCTATACACTTGAGAGTCAATTTAAATTACAAATGAAATGAGGAGAAGGTGCCCTAAACCCTGATGTGTGGATGTTTGTAGCACAGATAACAATTAGCAGTAAGTGATTTGCCTCAGCCTGGCTTTGAATAGCATGGGACACATTGCTCAGCACCAGCAAATAAGCTTAGAGTGACTGGAGAGAAGGCAGAGGAGTTAATCTTCCCTCCAGGGCAATCCTGTTCCAGGTGATATATTTACAATGGATTTTGCCACCTTTGTGTTTTTAACTCTCCCAAGCAATGGGTTTCCACTTGACTTTTTTGTTTTTCTTTAGGATGTTCTTTGGCAAATAATCTATTTAGCAAGGCTTAGACATCCCCTGGAAGCTTGTGTCTTTTTCTTTCCAAATGAATCAATTAGGATTGATTAATAAGGTCAAGCTTGGTCTTGCACCAGGAAGATGGGTAAGCAGAGGTGGTCATGGCAGGAGCATGCAGTGTTGACTCATGGTGCTGTCATGGTGGAGCATGGGAATTGCAGCAGCTGCTGCAGCTGGAGACAACTGAAATAATCAGTACACAGAAAGCGTGTGAGAAGCCACTGGCTGACCCCAATTCAGTCCAGCTGAATCCGAGACTCTTAAGAGAGTGGTGTCTTGGCATCTACTTAGGGATCACATCGGTGTTTTCCTAATTGAGAAGGGTCTTGTCAATGCTTATGAGTAGCTGAAGGGCAGGTGTGAAGAGGATGAGGCCAGGCTCTTCTCAGTGGTGCCCAGTGCCAGGACAAGGGGCACAAACTGAGCATCAGAAAAAACTTCTTTACTTTCAGATGATGGAGCTTTCCTGAGAGGTTGTGGAGGTTGTGGAGTCTCCTGCTCTGGGGACATTCCAAACCCACAGAGTCCTGTGCAATCTGCTTTAGGTCAACCTGTGTTAGCAGGGGAGGGGTGGACACGGTGTTCTCCAGAGGTCCCTTCCAACCACCACCATTCTGTGATCATAGAACACAGAAACACTCAGGTTGGAACCTACCCTCAGGATCACCAAGTCCAACCCAGAACCCTACTCTGCAAGGCTCACCCCTAAACCATAGTCCCTAGCACCACATCCAAACCACCTTTAAACACATCCAGGGGTGGTGACTCCACCACCTCCCTGGGCAGCACATTCCAATCCCTGACCACACTTGCCATGCAAAAATGTTTCCTACTCTCCAGTCTAAACCTACCCAGTGGCAGCTTGAGGCCATTCCCTCTTGTTCTATCACTAATTACCTGTGAGAAGAGACCACCAGCAGCCTCTGCACAACCTCCTTTCAGGTAGTTGTAGAGAGCAATGAAGTCTGCCCTCAGCGTCCTCTTTTCCAAACCACCCATCCCCAGCTCCTTCAGTCACTCTTCATAGGATTTGTGCTCCAGGCCCTTCACAGCTTCCCTGCCCTGTGATAGCTGAGCTGTAACATGTCAGGATGTCTCATTTGTTCCATCCAATATGTACAAATAACTGAAGTCCTTGACTTATCAGAGATGCTTTCAATGTTTTTCTGTCAGGTTTGCCACTCAGTGCTGACAACATGGAAACCTTGTAAGGGTTCATGCAGATGTCTAAACTTACAGCCTGTTTTACTGAGCAGCCTAAGTTAACATTTTGTGTCAGAGAGTTTAAGTGATAGGTTTTAAACCTATGTTTTATACACTTGAGCTATTCCTGGTTCTTGGTTTTGACCATTTGGTTTGCTTCCTGAGATTAATTACTGCCATTTGACAGTATCCAGGAGATAGGTGGCTGAAGGCAGAAACTTATTTATTCTCCCTCCACCCCTACGTTTTTTAGTTTGGCAGGAACAGGACCACTGTAGGTCTGTATTTCTCGTCCTGTGTTTGCTCTCCTGATGAATATCTTTTCTGGCTGAGCTGGAACACTTCAGCCCAGTCACCCTGTGGTGTTCTCATGGCCAGTGCTTTGGGTAGAGTTGGAAGACTTCAGCTCTGCTCTTGAAGCAATGGGTTGAACAGAGCCACACTTGTGCTCCACAGTCAGCCCAAACAAATAAGATACCCTGAGTGTGAGGCACACAGGTGTCTGTGTGTTTCTGTTAGGTAATCCAAGACAGAAATATGTGAGTCTTAACAACTTGGTAGAAGTGAAAATAGCCAGGAGCCTTAAAGGATTATTTTCTGCCAAGTCTCTCCTCAGAAGCAACTTTTATTCATCCCATTATTTATGTGACTGATTTCTTTGACATATTTCTTTCACACTCCCCGTGGTGGTGGTGACCCTTGGCAAGCCAATTAAAATGTTGTGGGAAGTAAGAGTGTGTCCCCTTAAATTGCTGGCTGCCTCCCAGGGGGGCAGAGGCTGGGCAGTCAGCCCTGAGCTTTCCAATCAACAGCCCTCTTTATTGATCCACCTAGAATCAATGGGGAAGTGCTGTGCAAAAAAATTAATGGCACTGAATGGTGAATGGGGAAGAAACTTGCAAAAGGCAGCAAAGCAGAGGATGGCTTTGTTCCTGTGTGCACCTTAGTACAGAAGGTCTTACAAGAAGCTGATGTAGCCAATTGTGCAGCCAGTGCCAGGTCAAGGGAGGTTCTCCTCCCCCTCTGCTCTACCTTGGTGAGACCTCACCTGCAATATTGCATCCAGTTCTGAGCTCCCCAGTTCAGGAGGGACAAGGATCTGCTGGAGACAGTCCAAGGGAGGGCTCCAAGGATGCTGAAGGAACTGGAGCACTGCCTGATGAGGAGAGGCTGAGAGCTATGGGGCTGTTTAGTCTGGAGAGAAGACTGAGAGGGGATCTGATCAATGTCTATCAGTATCTGAGGGGTGAGGGTCAAGAGGGAGGGGACAGGCTCTGATCAGCTGCACCCTGGCATAGGACAAAGGGCACTGGATATAAACTCCAGCACAGGAGGTTCCACCTCAACATGAAGAGGAACTTCTTCACTGTGAGGGTCCCAGAGCCCTGGAACAGGCTGCCCAGAGAGGTTGTGGAGTCTCCTTCTCTGGAGACTTTCAAGACTCATCTGGATGTGTTCCTGTGTGACCTGTGCTGGATTCTATGGTCCTGCTCTGGCAGGGGGGTTGGACTGGATGATCTCTGGAGGTCCCTTCCAACCCCTAATGTCCTGTGAGCCTGTGAAATCAACATGGCAGCTCTGAGCACCTTCTAAGGCACTTCACTCCCTTCAGAGGGTACCAAGGGTATTTGCTGGATTACAGATATTGACTGCCTCATGAAACCAGAAATAACTTGTGTTGATTTTGGTGATATTTGGCTTCATTTGAGAACCTTGAGATGTGGCTCTAGCCTGGAAGTTGAATAAAAATACTTAAAAAGTAAAAACTAAAATCCTTGCGAAACTCCAGGAGCAAAGCTCCTCCTGGCTCATCTCTACCACCTGTAGTCATACAGGGATACATGCAAATCATCTCTGACCTGCAAGTTGCAGATGTGAGAGCTTTTAATTTTGTTGAAATGAATTGCCTGTAATTATCTTGTTGTTGATAGGTAGGAGACATTGAATATTCACAGTAATTTACCATTTAATCAAGGTGGGGGAGGAACTGCAAACTCAACAGACAGGTTAAAATCACATTACTGCACAAGCTGCTCACCTCTTACATTAGGAATTTGTTGTGTCAAATGGAATCCAGAAATGACAGCACTGTGTGAGGCTGTTAGTTGACAAGGTTTGAATGCAGGTGCTTCTTAGGGCAGGAAGAGGTCAGGGAGGTTCTTTGCAAGCAAGCATAAAGGCAAAAGGCACAGCTGTCCCCAAATGCTCATCATCCACAAAGGTGTGTGTGAACAATTGGTTTATGAAGAGCTGCAGCCCTTCTTAGGGCTGCTCATTGTTCCCCAGCAAGTTTACACCAGGTATTTGGAGGTACTGGAGCAGTGATGTCAGAAGGATAGAGTTAAAAAACCCTTTTAGGCTGATGAAGCTTATAATGAACTGGTCTGAAACCAGCATAACAGGAATTGAAGGTTCCTTAAGACTAAGGTATGGGATGACCTCACAGCAATCCAAAAGAAGACAGCACTGAAGAGCAGAATCCAAAGACAACAAGGTTCTGCCAGTTTGTGTTGCTGATGCCTCATTCTGGCTTCTTTATATGAATCAGAGACAGATGTGGACAAAGATCAGAGCCTCAAAGTGTGTCCTACACACCCTGTGGTGATTTTAGTGCTGAAAGCCCACACCTCTAGGAGGAGAACTTAAATGTAAATGCAGCACCAGCTTAAAATAATGGATTAGGTAATGGCATAATGAATTAGGCAGCTGATGGAGCATGTGCACAAAGATGTATTGTGATGTAAAACCATACAGCAAGTCAGATACAGTTTTCATCTGTGCTGTATGCTTGAGCTAATGAGGGCTGGATTTGCAGAGGCAGAGTGAAGCCAATGTCTCAACTCTGTGTCAGTTAGCTTTGCAGACAGGTAAAGGACCCCTTTTTGGGACTGCAGTGACGTTGGGAGGCAGGCATCCCATCCATCTTCTCTTGTTTGGGTGCCTTTCTTCCAAAGGAAAGGAAGCAAACCCCAGCCACTGCTGTGCATGTTTGCATGAGCATGGATCACACCTCTGTGCATGGTCTTGCAGAGGAGTTGTGCATCTTCAGCATGTGTTGCAGTTTTGTGGCCTCACCATTTTTTCACCCTAGGTTTGGTTCACATCTTGTTTTTCTTTACATTCCCTTTCTCCTTTAACAGTGGCTAGTCTAGATGTGCTCCATACTCCGCCTGGAGCTGCCTACTGGGAGCAATGTGGTACTGCTGCTTGAAGTGTTGTGATGTTTGTGCTGTGTATACTCAGCTGATATCCTTGGGTTTTCAGCTATAATTATTACACAGAGGGGTGAAATTTAGCAAGGAAGGGTGACTTTATCCTGCTGAGCACACTTGTGTCAATATTCAGCCCAGAAGGCAAATTGTATTCGGGCTGCATCCAGAGGAGTGTGGGCAGTAGGGCAAGAGAGGGGATCCTACCCCTTGACTCTGCTCTGCTGAGACCCCACCTCCAATCCTCCCTCCAGTTCTGGTGTCCCCAGCAGAAGAAGGGCACAGAGTTGTTGGGGGAGTCCAAAGGGGAGACCACAAAGATGATGCAAGGTGATGGTTGATACTTATCATAACAGTAACCCCTTGGAAGTTAGTGAAAGCAGATGTGCTTCAAGTTTGTCAGGTAACCAAACCAGTTCCTTTTTATTTGGGTTGTGGGAAAGAGGTGCCAGGTCTGTTAAGCCTGGTAAGGAAATTTAACCAGCCTGCTGAGTGTAGTGCTGCTGCAAGAATGTGAGTGCATACCATTAAGGGAAAGGTCTTCCAAAAGCACCTCAGCACTGAAGACTTAACTGCTTGCATCATTAAAGAGCAAAGGTGTAGGCTGCTAAATCATCCTGGTGCTCCTGTAGACATTGCTGTATGAGCTGTGGTGACTTTGACAGCCCCCTGTCATTTTCTTCAACTTTATGTGTTGCTGGGAAGCTTTCATCTTTGTGGGGAGCTGACAAGTGATGAGCAGGTTTCTGGAGTCATGATCCATTACTGTGTGGTTTATCTTGTCAAGTGAGCAGCAGAGGAACCAAATACTCTCCTCAGCCAGATGGATTTTGCAGGTAGGATTTGGTTACTGGAGCAAAGCTCTCCTGTGATTTATATCTTTTTTTCCTTGCCTTGGCAGTTTCTTGAGTCCTTTTCTCATGGTAGTGCTTTAAAATCAAAAGAAAGAAACAAACCTAAGAGCAAGACATTTTGAAATGTGATAAGGTGCAGGGATGCTTCATAAGTGATCTATGAATGTGTGTGCTCAGCTGATGGGAGAGCTTGGAGCATGCTGCAGGTTAGGGTATCCATTATTCAGCTCAGAACAGGTAACTGAGTAAGGTAGGACTTCCAAACTGATTTAAGAATATTGTCATTAGGGTAACTGATGTTTTCATTCACTGTCAGTCCATGGGAGCTGCCATGTTTCATCTTCTAATATACAGAAGATTTCAGAGGCTGGCCGAGTGCTCCTTCATCTGAAGGTTTGAAGATGTTTTCTAGTTTCTTAGGTCAGTGCTGAGAGTTTCTACTGTGTTACTAAAGGCAGACCATTCAAAAATAAGCAATGGCAACTCTTTGGAACATGTTCTATTACTATGACATGCCAGAGTGAAGGGAGGGCAGCAGATCCTGATTCACATGCAGGCAAACAGAGAGGTTGCATCCTGAGCACATTCAGTGAATGGAAAGCTTCTTGTCAGCTCTGTAACAGGTTAAAATCTCTTCTTCTCCACAGCTTTGTCTGTTCCCTTTTCTGCCCATCAAAAAGGAATACTTTGAGGCTTGAGGACTTTAATAATCCAAATCAGTTAAAAAGCTCTGTCAAATTACATGAATCCATGTAATCTCACTGGTTTTGATCAGGAAGGGAGAATCTAACTGTAAATAAAAAACTGAAACTCCTGAGTCTTGCTAATTTTTCTCTTAAAGATCAGGACAGAAACCTGAATGTTCCTCTCTGTGGTCACTGAAGGCCCAACAGGTAACATGCTTCACAGGCAAAGGAACAGAAGCTTTTAGTTATTTACTTGTGTTTGCTTTCACCCTTCCAGATGCAATATTTTCCTGCAGCTTAGCATATTTCTCCTTATAAAACTGCTCTTGGAACATGCAGGCTACTCATACCACCTTGGAAAATTCCAAGGGACATCATTATTTGGAATGCTTGGCCACAGCCTTTCTCCCAAGCAGGGTAAAAGTCAAGATAATCATTTTAACCTGATTTGTTTCAGTGCTTTTGAAAGATGAAGTCGATTGTGAGAGCAGCTGGACCTTGGACTTTTCCCTCTTAAGATGTTTTTAAGGATTTATTGTAGAAAAGAAAAGGAATGGAAATATAAATCAGTTGTGTGCACATCAGGCCTGAAAGCATTCACAAGTCTCACAGTATATCAGAGGTTGGAAGGGACTTCAAGAGATCATCAGGTCCAACCCCCCTGCCAGAGCAGCATCACTTAGGGTAGTCTGCACAGGAATGCATCCAGGTGGGTTTGGGAAGTGTCTCCAGAGAAGGAGACTCCACAACCCCCCTGGGCAGCCTGTTCCAGGGCTCTGTCACCCTCACTGGAAAGAAGTTTCTCCTCATGTTGAGCTGAAATCTTCTCCATTCAAGTTTGAACCCATTGTTCCTTGTCTTATCACTGTGAACCACCCAAAAGAGCCTGGCCCCCTCCCCTTGACACCCACCCCTCAGCTATTGATAGACATTGATCAGATCCCCTCTCAGTCTTCTCTTCTCCAGACTAAACAGCCCCAGGGCTCTCAGTCTCTCTCCACAGGGCAGATGCTCAAGTCCCCAAATCATCCTCATGGCTCTCCCTTGGGCTCTCTCCAGCAGTTCCCTGTGTCTCTTGAACTGGGGAGCCCCAAACTGGACACAGTATTGCAGGTGTGGTCTCAGCAGGGCAGAGCAGAGAGGTAGAAGAACTTCCCTAGCCCTGCTGGACACCTTTCTTGCTGCACCCCAGGATCCCATTGGCTCTCTTGGCCACAAGAGCACATTGCTGTCCCATGCAGAACTTGCTGTCCACCAGCACTCCAAGGTCTTTCTCTGTGGAGCTGCTTTCCAGCAGGGCAGCCTCTAACCTGTCCTGGTGCCTGCTGTTATTTCTCCCCAGATGTAGGACCCTGCACTTGTCCTTATTAAACTCCATGAGGTTTGTCTGCAGCCAGCTCTCAGCCTCTCCAGGTCACATTGGATGGCAGCACAGCCTGAGGGGTGTCAGCCAACCCCCCCCCCCCAGTTTTTTATCATCAGGAACTTGCTGAGGGAACCCTCAATGCCCTCATCCAGGTCATTGATATCCAGGTATCATGCTTGATATCCTGGCTGCTTTATTGGCAAGCATTGACTTGTGCTGCATATGTAGCTGACCATACCAAGCAAGCACACAGATCAAAATTAAACCACTCTGTAGTTATTTTATTATTTACTGTGCCATATGGGTGCTTCATTTAAAATTTACGTTGCAATTAGGCTATATGTTTAGAGATGCTACAACGTTACAGAGAACTTTCCTTGTAGGTTTCAAAATGGGTTAGTGTGGTGGTGTCCATTTTATGCCAGCCTTAGATGTCCACAAGTAGCAGGGCCCTGAATCAGTTTGACTGCTTTGGAATAATGTCCATTTTCTGAAATGCAATTAATGGTGAACTACTTATTAGCTTCTGCTGGACTCTGAGCAAGATGTTTATGTGAATTGGTGCATCGCTTCTGTCATTTTTGCCTGCTGTTGCTAGGCTGTAAATAAAATAAAAGATTCCATGAATTAAAGAGCAGTCCCCAGGAAAGAAGTTTAACCAAACTCTCCTTTTCCAGAATGTCTGGAATAATTCATCATCAGCATCATAGAATCACCACAGAATGGCTCAGGTTGGAAGGGAGCTCAGAGCTCATCTCCTCCAACCTCCCCACCATGCCCAGGGACACCTCTCAACCAGACTCAGCTGCTCAAGGTCTCATCCAGCCTGGCCTGCAACACCCCCAGGCAGGAGGCAGCCACAGCCTCCCTGGGCAGCCTGTGCCAGAGTCTCACCACCCTCCTGCTCAAGAACTTCTTCCTCAGCTCCATTCTAACCCTGCTCTGCCTCAGCTTCAAACCATTCCCCCTTGGCCTGTCCCTAGACACCCTCAGCCATAGTCCCTCTGCAGCCTTCCTGCAGGATCCCTTCAGGTCCTGGCAGGCAGCTGCAATTCGTCACATACCAGTCCATATGAGGTATATCATAGTAAGGTAGATTTCCCCTTCCCTCAAATACTGTTTCTCTTCCCTTTTACTGTCCCCTCTTCAGTGCCATAATTACCTGATTTAAGGTGTGGACATATTCATTTCTTTCCCTTTCTTTGCCCCTTCTTTTTGTTTTTATTCTTTATTGTTGATGCTGATAAAATGGTATCATTTTGTCCAAGTTGGAATAGTTCCTGTCTTCAAAGCACTGCTCCTGTAGGTTCACTTTATGGAAAGGCATTTTCAGATGTGGACTGTAAAACTTAACAACTGTTTTGTTAGGTTTTTATATGGAAAACTCTTAAAAAGACAAGAAAAGAAAAAGAGAGAGTAAGAAAAGGAGCAGAAGAAGAGGTTTTGGGTTGACTTTTTTTCTTCCGTAGGCTGTATCCTGCTCTAAAAGACTGACCTGTATTAGAAGCAGAAAGATGCTACCTTTTAGATCTTGTAGCTTGCTTCTCACAATTGTTTTCTTCACAACATTTAGTGGCTTGCAGAAATGGAAAGGAAGTCTTTTGAAATGTTTAAAAAGGAGAATATTTTAAGAGCACGTTCCCTCACCACATGAGAATGGCTTCTGTATGGGAATGTTTTTGTGTGCTACACTGAGGAATTAGTTCTTTACCATGCTGAGTCTTCAGCCTTCACTGACATCTACCCTGCCCATGATGGGGAGGTTGGAGTGGATGATCTCTGAGGTCCCTTCCAACCTGAGCCATTCTGTGCTTCAGTGGTTCTCTATTGACTAAGCAAAGGGCTGCAGGTAAGATCACACCACTGGTTTTTGGTCTGTTTAATGGTTTTAATGTCTAAGCAATGTCAGAAACATTGAGTGATGCCTGTGAGCCAGGAGTCTCTCTTACTGGTGGTGGTGGTGACTCAGTGAGCTCTTGAAGCTGAGCTCTTAAAAATGACCTTTAAATCAGGAACCAGCTGGTAAGAGAAAAGGTGGCCCTAGGGTGACCCTGCTACCAAGGCTGTGAAACCTGAGCTGTCATAACTATATTTATAGTTATTGGTAACTGAGTGTGGGAAATGATTCACCTATTAAATCTATTAAGTCATTTCTTTGTGAGCTACTGGCTAGCAAGGTTGTTGGCAGTAAAAAGTATCTGTTCCTTTCCCTTAGTAATGTAAGTAAAGAGTTTGCCAAAACCCAGTTTATTTCTCTGTCCTTTGTCAGCATCTTTCTCTGGACCCTTTTGGCCTTCCCAAAGCAGATTGTTCCAGGGAGCCCTGCACCGCTCAAGTGGGAACCTTGTTCTCCTTTCTGATCCTTTTTGCCTTAGGTATTTTATGACCTGCAGCAAAATGCACCAAAGAGTCTCCAGGACCTTGGAAATTTTGCAGACCCTTTTTTGTGTGGCTGGTTTCTTGACTTTGACCATGACTTTACCAAATGGCTTCAGAAATGATGTCAGCAAGTTTTCTACCTGAGTTCACTACAAATGCTGCCTTTATTGCCTGGGAGAGAGCCATGCTATTAATGAGTACCCACCTGCCTACCTTTCAGAGCCAAACAGGACACAGCCTTTCTTCTGCAGCTCCATGAACTTCCACATGAATCCACTGGACAAGCTTTCTGTTCAGAGCCAGACCCACCTCTGATTTTTTGGGGGACTAAAATCCCCTTTCCAAAGCAAAGATTGGCCTAAATAGGACCATTTCCACCATTTCTGTTGTTCCAAGTCCTGAGTTTGTTCCTGCCTTTTCAGTGAAGCTCTGGGATGTGATGACTCAAAGTAGCTGCAGAGGAGGCTGACTGCATCCTTTCACGGAACAATGGCTCCCATCTCTGTTCATTAAAGGAAAGAGTTTGCTGAAAAGGAGGATCATAAAATAAAATGCTCATGCCTGATACTCTGCCAGATAAGAATGAGCAAAGGAGAGCTTGCAGGGGGGAAAAAAACAATTACTGGGTATCTCAATTGTTTCTACCTGCAGTTTGCCTTCTGGCCATGGGCTGGGTTGTTGGGTGGTTTGTGTCCTCCTGTGATGAAGTAGTTGAGAATTGCAGTTATGGACACAGTTCTTGGCTGAGGCACAATAAGGAGCTGTGGCAGAAGGGAGTGAACATCCCACTTCAGTTTCACAGATGGCATTGAGTTGGAAGGAACCCCCAAAGGTCGTCTTGTCCAATCTGCCCTACAGTCATCAGGGACACCTCCCACTAGAGCAGGTGGCCCAGGGCCACATAGAGCCTGATCTTCAATCTTTCCAAGGATGGGGCCTTGACCACATCCCTGGGCAGCCTGTTCCAGTGTTTCACCACCCTCCTTGTGCAGAACTTCCTCCACATGTCCAACTTAAATCTGTCTTGCTCTAGTTTCAAACCATTGTCCCTTGTCCTATCACCACAAGCCCTTCTAAACAAGCCCTCTCCTGCCTTGCAGTAAGTCCCCTTCAGATATTGAAATGCAGCTCTCTGGTCTCCCTGGAGCCTTCTTTTCTTCAGACTGAAGAGCCCCACTTCTTTTAGCCTGCCCCCATAGCTGAGGTTCTCCAGCTCTCTGATCATCTTGGTGGCCTCCTCTAGACCTGCTCCATCAGGTCCATGTCTCTCTTGTGTTGGGAGCCCTAGAGCTGGATGCAGTACTCCAGGTGAGATCTCACCAGAGCAGAGTGTCAGAACCACCTCTCTGCACATGCTGGCCACAGGGTCCAAACTGCCACCCCCAATGCAGGCGTGGGAAGACATCTCTGTGTGTTCAGTTTCTACCTGTGAAGCAGGTTCCTATAAACATGAGCTCTAGGTGTTGTTGGTGACTAAGAGGAGGTCTTAGTTGGAGTGTGAATGTGCGAGGTGGCACATTCTGAGAATGGCTGCAAGTAGCCGGAGGGCAGGGGGTGGAGGAGGGATCTGTACGTTGAACTTTATGCCAGGATGGTTCATCCTTGGGTTCAGGGCTTGCAGCTCAGCCCAGACCCCCTGCAAGGCTGACTGGTCTGACCTGGCTGCAGCTTTTGCTGCCACAGCCCTGTTACAGAGCACAGGACATGCAGAAGGTCTTCTCATTTGCTACTTCATCTGGTGAAGGGGAGTCAGGAGAGCTGCTCCATTCTTGCTACTCCTCTCCACATTTCACTCTTGACAAGTGAGTTTGGCAGACTCCTTAAAACAGCTTGTATATGCAAATGAACAAACAAGTGAATTATCAGGAGCTCTCTATCAGATTGGGGAGGAAAAAAAGTCAAGTGTCTTATCTTTCCTGAAGACATATGCTACAACCAGATAAGCAGTTCATCTTCCCAGGTATGTTCCATTAAGGATATTATACAATCAGCTGGGATGTGTAAGACATATTGCAGCTCTAATCTCCTCAGGCAAGTGGTGTTCAATTATACTTACCATTTTAAAAAGAGAAATACCCTGAGCATTTAGAGTGCTTGCATTTTTGGCAGCCAGTCTTGATATGTGAAGGCTAATGAAGAACATTCCAAGCAGGAAGGCATGGGACAGGAAGGTGAAATATTGAAAAAATAATATTGTATAAGGCCCAAAGTGAAAATGTTCACCATCCCTCAAAATGCTTTCCTGACATCTTGTCTAATGCTTTGAAATTAGGTCAGGGATGGAGAATGAGAGAAAATTTCCATCCCTTTCTCTGCCTAGGTGTGTGTAGTTCTAATGGAAACAGACAACTGCTGAACACCTTGTTTCAGAAGTGCCTTCAATGGTCTACTTTGTTGTCTTACATAAATTGCTTTGTGCATTGAATACTGCCCAGACAAACCAAACTTCTGTTGCTCTTCTAAGCAAATATGAGACATGTCAGAAGCCTCTGCCACAGCTCTTGCAAGCTCTCCTGCAGAGATGTTTGCTCAGCGCCGGAAGATGGAGGGAATGGACAGAGAAATTCAGCCACAGACAGGTTCTTAACTTGGTAGGAGCCTACTGCTTCTGTGGCTTTGACTTGAAAACCTTCTGACATAATATCTTTGGAGGGTTATGGGAACATCTCTGCCTCCTACCTGCTCCTGGAAGACCTTGCATCAGGGGTTGCAGCTGAGGTGGTTTCTCTCCTTCCTGTATCAAGCCCTATTTTTAGCTGGTTATCTTCTTGAAGCTTTACAAGTATTGGCAGAAGTTCCTCTGGCTGTTATCTGAGCTTAGCTAAATACTCGGGTGTTTCAGCCTATGAAATGTGCCCAGCATTTAAGGGAAAAGACCTTGTATGTCTGAGTATTACATATAGATGCTACAGCCTTTCACTGGAACGACTCAAGGAAGTGAGGATGTGTTTCCCAAGTTCCTTCCTCCCTCCATCCCTTTCTGAAGTGACCTTCTTCGTCCAAACTGCAATTAAAAAGTGTCATTGACAGCACAGCTACTCCATTCTTGCTCCTACCTGTGAAATACAACGTCTTTATTATCCCTATCCATATTTGGCCAAGGCATAAACATCTAGTAAGTTATTCATAATTACTACATATTTTCTTACATTTTAGCATCTTTTTTCTTTAAAGGTCCTTTGTGTTTTGCACAGAGTATGTTCATACACCCATGCAAATAATGACACATTTTTCCCTCCCCCTCCTCTCCTTTTCCATTTCGGTCCCCAGCACTGAACAGGTGTAATCTCTGGACTAAACAGAATGATCCAACCCTACACTTCTTTCTTCTTGTCCATGTAGGTGCAGCAAACAGAGATAAGGTGAGGTCAAACAGATTCATAGAATGAATTGGAAGAGACCTTAAAGCTCATCCATCCCCCTGCCATGGGCAAGGATACCTCCCACCAGCCCAGGTTGCTCAAGGCCTCATCCATCCTGGCCTTGAATACCTCCAAGGAGGAGGCATCCACAGCCTCCCTGGGCAACCTGTTCCAGTGTCTCACCACCCTCACTGTCAAGAATTTCTTCCTAATCTCCAGTCTCAACCTCCCCTCGTCCAGCTCAAAGCTGTTACTTCTTGTCCTATTACTACAAGCCCTTGTAAAAAGTCCTTTCCCAGCTCTCCTGTAGCCCCCTGCCCCCTTCCAGGTACTGGAAGGTTGCTCTAAGACCTCCCCCTGACCCTTCTCCTCTTCTCCAGGCTGAACAGCTCCAACTCTCCCAGTCTGTCCTCATAAGTAGATCCATATGTCCCCTCCTCTAGTGCCTTCCTTTTCCTCATGTCTGGTCATCTGAGCCAAGAGAAGTGTCTGCTTGCTGGTTCAGTAGCAGAGCTAGGAGATCCAGTGCAGGGCAGGGAATGGTGAAAAACAGAAGCATGGTCTTGTGTGTCATCCCAGGGAAGGCCACCTGACAGAACTGGGTTCTTCATCAAATTGATTTGCATTAACCTGTGTATTAGGCAGATCCTGCCTGTGCACAAGATATAAACAGTTAACTGCACAAGGATTTCAGTGTCTGCAAGCACTGAGAGAGGCTGGGATCTGTAGATGTGCTCCAGAGGATGTGTTTGGCCAAATTTAGCCTTGTGTACTCTTGAAATACTTGCTCTAATCCATTTGCAGAAGAACTAAATGTGTTAGGCAAGCAGATGAGTTAGTAAAGCTGTGTCCTTTCTAATGGGAAGAAATCTATGTGCTTGAGCTGGGACTGGAAGCTGACATCTGAGGACTGACATTCTCCTCCCTGCACCTTTCAGTTGTGTTGCCCTCCCTCTGTATTGTTCTCAGAGTAGTTCTAACCTGATCAAGAAGGTTCTATCTTTTCATTGTATTTCTTTTCCCCCAGCTAGAGCACAAAGCTATTTGCAAATTGAGGGTTTTTGGAGACTGACTTTCCCTCTCACTTTACAGTGTTGTTTTTTTTTTTTTCAACACAAAACCAGAAGGAAAGAAAAGCCTTAATGTGGTAAGCAGAGCTTATTACTTAGCAGTGTTGCTTTCTGTTTCCCAGGCCAGGTTCCCAGTGGGTGCATGCACTAACCTCCCTTGCTAACTTTGCAATGAACTGTTCATCTCCTTCAAAGAGAAATGACTTTGCAGCAGATAAGCAGTTAAGAGAGCATTAATAAAAACCTCTGTGCCAACACTCACCTTCTGCTGGCCACTTGGGAAATGCTGCCTCCTTTTGCATTGCTTCTTACCTGTATTATGCAGGCAGGAAAAGTATTTATCTGGCTTTCCCCATAGCTGCTGCAGCCTAAATCAGGCCAGTCACAGATCCTTAGGTCATGCTGCACATTTCCTCCTGAATTGCAATTTTTAGGAAAGTTTGAGATTCCCAGAGGATCAAATTAACTGGAGAGTGAACTTTGAATCAGTTTCTTGACCTTCCTCCTCCCTTAGTCTTTGTTTCTTATGTCCTCGCTGAATAAATAGTTTGCAGCCATCCAAATGTCAGGAATTTCAAATAGCCAGCTCACAAATAAGCACCTTACAGTGCCAAGAAATGCTGCACAGGGCTTGCCTCACTTCTTACAGCAGTGTGGGAAAGCAGGAACAGTGGGCTGCAGGTTAATATCTCCTGTCTCTCCCTGAAGGAGCTTTGGTGGAAGAGTCTGTGGCATTAGACTGGAGCTTAGGAAGAAGTTCTTCAGTACCAGGGTGGTGAGACTCTGGAACAGGTTGCCCAGGGAGATTATGAATGCTCCTTCCTTGGGGGTGTTCAAGGCCAGGTTGGATGAGGCCTTGAGCAACCTGAGCTGGTGGGAGGTGTCCCTGCCCATGGCAGGGGGGTAGGAACTGGATGACCTTTAAGGTCCTTCCCAACCCAACCCATTCTATGAGTCCATGATATATTTGGCATTTAAGTTAACTCTCGGTTTATATTTTGGTGTAGATTTGGCTCTGTGCATTTTTCCCTTAGTGCAAGCTTTTGGTAGTGACCTACACCAGAGTCTTTGTGGTAGTGTTTGGTTGGAGTTAGGGAGCCAAGCCTAGCTGAGGTCTCCCTGCCCATGGTAGGGAGGTTGGAGTAAATGAACCCTGAGATCCCTTCCAACCTGAACCATTCTCTGAACTTGCAGGGTTGCTAATGCACCTCAATGGTATTAGAAGAGATTTGCTGAAAGATAAAAAAATGTCTGGGCCTAATAAATATGTAACTAGAAGTATGTTAGTGCTGTTCAGTGTCATCAAAGTTTATTTCTTCGTCATCAAAGCAGTTTGTGAGTTTGAATTTGACATAGATTCTAGTGTGCTAAACTAGAGAGGGTGGGGTTGGGTTGGTTTTGTTTCTTTCCTCACAGACTTTAGGAAATATCCACAGCTAGCACTGTAGGAGATTTACTGAGCTTGGTTATTATTTACTGTCACTTCAGGCCTAAATCTCTAGTACTTTAAGGAGCAGAGGGTAACTTGCACACTAAATACTTCCTTTCGTTTCCATATTGCCTTAGCTAAATATCATTGCTGTATGCCCTCAGCCTCCCACTCAGCATTTTAAGATGATGGAGGAGAATAAAGCATGTTGTGGTTATGATTTCCCCTGCAGCTGCTTCCTCCAGAAACAAGGGGCTGCTGTTGATAACTGACACCACCCTACCCTGCCAAGGAGAAGTGCCTCTAGCACCTTTGTAGGTGTGAATATGGTGATCAGTTCAAAGCTGCTGTTCTCTACCGGTTTCTGCTGCTATTGGAGTGCAGCTATTTGGCTAATTAATAACAGGGATGTGTTACTGCTCAGTAATTTAAAACTGAAGTGTTAGCAGAGCTAGTTCCATGGTGATTGCTGCTACCACCATTTCCATCCCCTGAACAAAATCACCTTTCCAAGGGCTGTCTCTCATATTAATGTCTTACAGCCTCCTGAGATGAAGGAAGGGATATTGTTGTTTCTTGCTCTGCATAACCTGATACCAACAGCTTTCTCTTTCTGCTTCTCTTGCATAAAAATCAGGTGACTCTAATCCAGGGTAAATACATTTAACAGAAAAGGAAGGAAAAGGCAGAGATGTTAGAAGTGTAACACGTGCAAAGGCATTTACTCTGCATGGGGTTTGCATCCATGTTATGCAGGTGGAGGCTCTTTAACTTTCTGATGAGGCTTCTCAGGTTCATGAAATATGTGCTGCTTTAAGGAGGAATGAGGAATAGTGAGGAACAAATGTCTTCTTTTCTCCTTTCCTCTTTCAACAGCCATTTTAATGACAGATAAAATCAGCAAGCCTTTAGAATAAGTCTTTTTTTTCCCTTCTTCTTCTTTTAGGAGAAACAGAACATCTTAACCTAAAGAACTGGGTGGAAAATATTGCCAGGGGATATCAAATTTATTCTGCATTTTAATGAAATCACAAATGACTCAATTTGAAACTGGTATACCATAAACTGTGCTTCCTTCCTACATCTGTTCATAAACATAGCAGGATGTATACCTAGGGGAAACTCGGCTCCTCTTACAGGCAAGGAGGAAGAACTCTAACTAGGGATGCATATTTTTTTACTCATTCCCTGTGGGTAAACATCACAGCAGAAAACCTGGTGAAGATTCATTGCTAAGACATGCAGCTGCTTGTCAGTGATTGCTGTTGCTCAGGTTTGGTGGAGGCAGAAGCATGGGGCTCAGTCTGGCTGTGTGGTGCTGCAGTTTGCACCCCGGCAGCGGAGCGGAGCTCTTGCCTAACAAACCTCAACACCAAAGTGTGAGACTGAAGAAAGTCTTCCTCACCTGGGCAGAAAGTCTCCTGGATTCTGTAGCAAGCAGCAGCTCTGTCTTTAGAGAGATCTTAAAAAGACCAAGCTGAAGCAAAGCTTGCAACTGAAGGACCTGGGAGTCCTGGTGGATAACAGGTTATGCATGGGTCAGCAATGTGCCCCGGTGGCCAAGAAGGCCAATGGGGTCCTGGGGTGCATTCAGAGGAGTGTGTCCAGCAGATCCAGGGAGGTTCTCCTCCCCTTCTACTTTACCCTGGTAAGACCTCACCTGGAATAATGCATCCAGTTCTGGGCTCCCCAGTTCAGGAGGGACAGGGATCTGCTGGAGAGAGTCTAAGAGAAGGCTACAAGGATGCTGAAGGGACTGGAGCACTGCCTGGTGAGGAGAGGCTGAGAGCCCTGGTGTGGTTAGTCTGGAGAGGAGAAGGCTGAGAGGGGATTTGATCAATGTCTATCAATAGCTAAGGGCTGGGGGTCAAGAGGGGAGGGGGCAGGCTCTGACCAGTTGCACCGTGTGAATAGGACAAGGGGCAATGGATACAAAGTACAGCACAGGAGATTCCACCTCAACATGAAGAGGAACTTCTTCACTGTGAGGGTCCCAGAGCCCTGGAACAGGCTGCCCAGAGAGGTTGTGGAGTCTCCTTCTCTGGAGACTTTCAAGCCTCATCTGGATGCATTCCTGTGTGACCTGTGCTGGATTCTATGGTCCTGCTCTGGCAGGGGGCTCGGGGACCTTTGGAGGTGGTCCCTTCCAACCCCTAATATCCTGTGAGCCTGTGAATAGGTTTAGTAACTAGCTGTAATTGAAATGGATGTCTGGAATCCTGAGGTCACCCAAACAGGTGTGTGGAGAAGTCAGAGCTGACACATGCAGGAGGATTATAAATGAACCCTTGGGTGATCCTTGCCTTGCCTTTGTCAACACTGGATCCCCCAGCCCTGCTGAATGGCGTTATCTGCAGAGCTGTTTGTAGAAGAGCATTTGTACTAATTGGCATCCTCAGGCATCAGTGGTTACAGCTGACATGTTGGCTGTCATCCACTAAGTCACACAGTGATAGAAGTGTGGGTGGGCTGCTCAGCTTGTCTGACACCAGTGGGACGTGCTTGGGGGAATCCTCCTTTGCAAAACTTGGGTCCTAAATGTGTCTCTTTTCTGATAGCAGTCACTGGTTGCAGTCACATTTGGTGAGCAGAAGGCAAGCTTTGGCCACTGTTCATTTTTTGGTTTCTTTGTGACTCTTGCAGTTCTCTTAATTTCACTTTTTTTCCTGAACTGGACCATCCATGGGATTTCAGAGAATGTGAAGTGAGATCCCACCTCCAACCCTGCCTCCAGCAGAAGAAGGACACAGAGCTGCTGGAGAGAGTCCCAAGGAGGCCACAAAGATGATCCAAGGGCTGGAGCAGCTCTGCTGTGAGGCCAGGCTGAGGGAGCTGGGGGTGTTCAGCCTGGAGAAGAGAAGGCTCCAGGGGGACCTCAGTGCTGCCTGCCAGGACCTGAAGGGATCCTGCAGGAAGGCTGCAGAGGGACTATGGCTGAGGGTGTCTAGAGACAGGCCAAGGGGGAATGGTTTGAAGCTGAGGCAGAGCAGGGTTAGAGTGGAGCTGAGGAAGAAGTTCTTGAGCAGGAGGGTGGTGAGACTCTGGCACAGGCTGCCCAGGGAGGCTGTGGCTGCCTCCTGCCTGGGCGTGTTGCAGACCAGGTTGGATGAGACCTTGAGCAGCTGAGTCTGGTTGAGAGGTGTCCCTGGGCATGGTGGGGAGGTTGGAGGAGATGAGCTCTGAGGTCCCTTCCAAGCTGAGCCATTCCAGGATTCTCTTCTATGGTTCTGTGATAAGTTACAGTGAGAACTGCCAGCCTGTCTTTCAGGTTAAGCAGCTGGATCAGTGTCAGCTGAAATGGACCCATAGGGTAATGGCCACAACTGGTGTTGCCTGTGCTCCATGGGGAAATACTGTGAGACGTGTTAGATTTATTCCCACTGATTCAAAACTGCTCTTTCCTACATTGTTAGGGAACTTCTTGGCTTTTTCTGAGTGCAGATCAGCATTGCAGGCAGTGTATGAGATTTGATGTGCTGTCATTGGTTAGGATCCCTTCCAACCCAAGTCATCCTTGCAATAAAAAAGGTGCTCCATGATCCCAGACACAAATGAAGCACACAGTATGCTTTACATAGCAATCTGGAGGAAATCTTCACTTGAGGAATCAATCTTGAGCAGTCCTGAGTAGTTCCCAAAATGCTCAAGGGAGTATAGTTGTCTGAAGAGCAGAAGGAAGACTCAGACTGAAGAGAATGAAGGTGGAGTTGAGTGCTTGCTGCATTCAGTGTGGAAGTTTCTTCTCTCTGGATGTCTGTATGGACTTGGCTGGCCCATGGAGATGCTGCCACGTTTCTTGGTGCCTGAAGTAGCAGTAGAGAGATTAAGAGATCTGCCATCAGAAGTGCTGTTCCCCCATCACCACAAGATGATCTCCAGCAGGTGTTTTCCAAACATTTCCCTGCCATGGGAATGCTGCAGTGACAGCCACTCTCCTTCAGTCCTGTCAGTGAATGTTTCCCTAGCACTTCTTCTTTTCTGGACTGAGTCAGTTAGAAGTGGGCACAATATTTTAATAGCTTTTCTTCTTCCTGTGTGACACTGTTGTTAGAGGTGAAAGTTGTGCTCTCCTCCATCTCTAATTAATTGTGCCAGCAGCCATAACATTTCATTTTGTGATTCACACAGCTTTTATATGGCATGAAGTCGAAGGGAGCTAGCTCGGGGCTATGAGCTGTTCCAAGAACAGAGCCTGGTATATAATTCTCTTTAACATCATCTTAGGAGCTATTTAAAGGTTCCTTCTATCTTGCTTAGGTTTTTTTAGGGACCTTGGTGGTTGCTGTGTTCATGAGCTGACAGTTCAAAGATCAGCCATGGTGATGATGGCTCTTTTCTTCTGAGTGCACTGCTCATCTCTGACCCTGCAGGGCTGTTTTGCCAGTTGGTCTGATCTCTGCTCATCACAGTATGATGACAGGGCCTGCCAAAAGTGTTAGGAGAAAACTAAGCTTCATCTGTAAACCAGTTGTCATTCACTGGTTCTTTTGTCTCGGCTCTGGTGTGTTCATGTGCTGCAGTGCCACCGTTGTGGTCAAAATGCTCATCAAGGAAAATAAACAGAAGAAAGAGAAAAGGAGAACAGGCTCTGAAGATCAGCTCCTTTCCCACTGTCTTTTACAGGGCAGTGACTCAAAACACAGTGTCATGTGGATATACCTCTGCCTGAAGAGAAAGGAGATGTTCCAGTTCCAGAGAGATAAAGTCCATAGGGTTGCAGTCTGCTTTCTCTAGAGGCAGCAGTCATACTTTATAGCACAGCACCTGAAATATTGAGGTTAATTACAGTGCTTGGCATTGTGTTTTGTGATAATCTCATATCTAAAATTTGGCATCATATTTTCCATGGTTGAAGCCTTTTAACTCATCAAGACAGCTCTGTTAGATAGGGTGAAGACTCATTGGATCTGGTGGTTGATTAACCAAGGCTGGATCTGTTTCATTTAAATATAAGATGAAGCAAAAGGAAGAGGGGGAAAAACAAATATTAGATGATTTGCTGTAGCTTCCTCAAATCTCTACATGCTACCTAATATCAATATCAAATAGGTTCAAAAAGCAGATGCTGTTAGTTCACTGTAGCTGCTAAAACAGATCACAGAATTGGTTGGGCTGGAAAAGAGCTCTAAGGTCATTGAGTCCAACTCAAGCCAACACTACTGAGTCCACTGTTACATCATGTCTCTAAACACCATGTCTTCCAAATACTTCCAGGGAATGATGATTCAATGACTTCCCCAAGCAGCCTGGCCCAGGGCTTCACAACCCTTTCAGGGAAAAATTTTTTCCTCATGTCCAGCTTAAACCCCGCCTGGTGCAAGCTGAGGCCATTTCCTCTCATCCTGTCACTTAGAATCATAGAATCATAGAATCAGTCAGGGTTGGAAGGGACCACAAGGATCATCCAGTTCCAACCCCCCTGCCATGGGCAGGGACACCTCACACTAGATCAGGCTGGCCAGAACCTCATCCAGCCTGGCCTTAAACACCTCCAGGGATGGGACCTCAACCACCTCCCTGGACAACCCATTCCAGGCTCTCACCACTCTCATGGTGAAGAACTTCTTCCTCATGTCCAGCCTGAATCTCCCCACTTCCAGCTTTATTCCATTCCCCCCAGTCCTGTCACTACCTGATAGCCTAAAAAGTCCCTCCCCAGCTTTCCTGTAGGCCCCCTTCACTTACTACTTGGGAGATCAGATCAACCCCCACCTTGCTACAACCTCCTTTCAGGAGTTGTAGAGAGGGAGAAGATCTCCCCTCAGCCTCCTTTGCTCCAGGCTAAACAACTCCAATTCCCCAGGCTACAGCTGGACAGAAGTGGAACAGCAATGCAAGATTTTGACATCCTTCAAAGCTGAGATCTTACTTGTGGTTCGAGGCAGGACAATACAAATGATCAGGCAAAGCCTGGGAGAGTCTGGGCTGGCAGTTGTGAAACAACTCATCCCTCCCATCCATGCACTTCAGTAGTAACCAAAGGGAAAAATTACTCTTCAGTTCCTGTGACACTGACACAGGATACAAAAAAAAAAAAAAAGCCATTGGAGAATAATTACAACTCAGCCCTGTGGCCATTACATGGGTGTTTAGCATAAGATCAAAATGCCATCGCCACACTCTTGCTTCTGATGCCAAACACACTATCAGGAGTGATTTGCTGTTGATGTCAGGGAGCCTCTGGGTGACAACTGCCTCTCAGAGAGCAGCCTTCACAAAATGGCCTTCAGAAGCTGTCTGATTTGCAAATGTGGTACTCTCCAGGGCTCCCTATGCAGTAACCTCAGGTGCTAAGCACAGGTTTGTCTTCCCAGGAGTGGCTGCAGGAGGTTCTGTGCTTGGAGGTAGTTTTGTTCATGTTTTGCACCTCACTGATATAATTCTTCAAAGCAAATGCCTTAGACCTTTTTCATGTTTAAGATCTATTGATTTACCAAGAAATAAAGAAGGCAAAACCCCCACAAAACCCAAGCAGTCCAGAGCATTAAAAACTGGGTGGGGATGGAAGAACATATCTGGTAGGCATCCTTTCATAGAACCATAGAGTGGCCTGGGTTCCAACTGGACTCTGGACTGCTGAAGGCAAGTAATCATTTGTTTGCTCTGTTCCCCCAAAGCAGAAAATGAATATGGCTGGAGAGTTCTCCTCCTTTGTAAGCATCACTGAAATGTTTGCTGAGGGTTTGCCCTGTGCCTGATACTGTTTAAGTGGCATTCAGACTATGCCCTTAATAATGTGCTGGAACATTTGGTCACCCCTGATGCAGTCAGGCAGTTGGACGTGGTCATCATTGTAGACTCATTCCAACTGAACTATTCACTTTGACTCTGTCATTTCTATCTTGACACTTAAAAATCAGCCCAGAAAGAAACAAGAAGGCCAAGGATGTGTGAAATAGCTGTAGATGTTCTCCAGCATTCCATTAGAAACAGTCAGGTTGGGAACTGAATTCTCCTCTCATAGTATTATTTTCTTATTTATGAAAAGAAATTCCCTGACCACTGTAGAAGAGTTGGGTTCTTGAACTGGTTTTGCTACAAACAGAAGTAAAATCCCCAAGCTGATTCTAAGGTAGAGTCACCTTCATCAGCCTCTTACACTCATTCTAAGCCTTGGCTTCAACAGCAAAGACTGCCCACAGGACGGAATTTTCCCTTAAAGTCTTGAGTCCCTAAGAGAGCTGTTTGGAGATGAAGCACTGCTTCAAGTACTTTTCCATGGCTGTCTGTGACAGGCAATCAGGCCAAAGTTTTACCAGCAGGATGAGCAAAGCTTGTCCACTGTTAGCTTGTCCTCTGTGCCTCTGGCACTGTGAACAGCAGAGGTGCTTTGTGTTCTCCTCCTACAGCTGCTTCATGATCTCAAACTCAGAACTATCTTTGTCTTAAAGGTTTCTTAGTTTTGCCCATTTCTGTGTCCCTACTGTCCCTATGTCCTGCATGTGCCTTTGGAGTGAAGCTGTCTGGTTGATCCCTTTCTGTGCCTTGTAGGAAGTTTCTTAACCATGGCTTAGTCCAAAGGATTTAAATCAGCTGAGGCCATGCTATCTATTGAACTACTCTGCCAAATCAGCTCCTGAGCTTTACCATCCTCACTTACTGCTTCTTGACCCCTCTAAGAACATCAGTGGAGAAGAGATTGCTCTTTGGTGCGTTCTCCTCCTCCAGCTAGGAGGAACCATAGAGACTGGGAAGCACCAGGATCAGTCTTGCAGCTGGATGCCAGGACATCTGAGCTGTCTATCCTGACCCTAAGATCAGGTCTCACTTCTCCTTATATCCTAGTAAAAGAAATTGAGTACTGAGCTTAACACTTCTCCCCACAGTGTCAGCTCCCATTGTTCACTGAGAGTACCTGTTAAAGTGGAAAAAATGGGTTTGTGTTATGGGGGTTTTTGTTATGAAGTGATTTTACAGCTAAATGTATTTATCCTTTAGCTCAACCTTGATCTATAGTGAAGAAAGAAAGAAAGACAAAAAAAAAAAAAAAAGGAATGGAGTTAAGGAATCCTTTTACTTCTAAAAGCCCTCCATGATCTCTATCCTTGCCTACTTCTCTTGCTCTCACAGTGCAGACATACATACAAATAGAGATGACATACATATGACTCACTGGTGCTGCAGGCAGAATCAGAGAAACACAGAATGGCTCAGGCTGGAAGGGACCTCAGAGCTCATCTCCTCCAACCTCCCCACCATGCCCAGGGACACCTCTCAACCAGACTCAGCTGCTCAAGGTCTCATCCGTCCTGGTCTGCAACACCCCCAGGCAGGAGGCAGCCACAGCCTCCCTGGGCAGCCTGTGCCAGAGTCTCACCACCCTCCTGCTGAAGAACTTCTTCCTCAGCTCCACTCTAACCCTGCTCTGCCTCAGCTTCAAACCATTCCCCCTTGGCCTGTCTCTAGACACCCTCAGCCATAGTCCCTCTGCAGCCTTCCTGCAGGATCCCTTCAGGTCCTGGCAGGCAGCTCTAAGGTCCCCCTGGAGCCTTCTCTTCTCCAGGCTGAACACCCCCAGCTCCCTCAGCCTGGCCTCCCAGCCCTTGGATCATCTTTGTGGCCTCCCTTGGACTCACTCCACAGCTCTGTGTCCTCCTTCTGCTGGGGACACCAGATCTGGAGGCAGGATTGGAGGTGAGGTCTGAGCAGAGCAGAGTCCAGGGGCAGAATCCCCTCTCCTGCCCTGCTGCCCACACTCCTCTGGCTGCAGCCCAGCACACAGCTGCCTTCTGTCTCCTTTTACTCTGTGTGAAATATCTCTCTGTGCTTTTGCTGCCTGTCAGAGCATTTTGTCATTGCATACATGGGCAGATGACCCTTTTGTCATAAAATAATGTCAGTTACTAATTTATCGAGAGGATTGTTTTATTCTAATTAAATTACATGCAATTAATGGTGTAGTCAGAGCACATTGTGCTATGCTTCTCCCTCACAGTTGGAAACCAGATCATTTTCTGTCTGTTCTTAGTAAAATCATTGTGCTATAATATCCTTTAGTTTTCAAAATGATTTGATTACTTCCTGTGGAGAAAACAAAAGGAGGAAGAGGCATCATCTTTCTTGATTTATTTTGATTTAAAAAACTAACTCATTTTTAGTGATACTCATCTCTCTCTCATGTTATGGACAAAGGACATCAAACTGCTGGAACAGGTCCAAAGGAGGCCATGAAGATGGTAATAGGGATGGAGAACTTCTCCCATGGGGACAGGCTGAGAGAGCTGAGGCTCTTCAGCATGGAGAAGAGAAGCCTCTGGGGAGACCTTGGAGCAGCCTTCCAGTACCTGAATGCGGCTACTAGAAAGTTGGGGAGGGACACTTTACAAGGGCTTGTTGTGATAGGATGAGAGGGAATGGACTGAAGGTAGGAGAGGGGAGGCTTAGACTGGAGATTAGGAAGAAATTCTTGACAGTGAGGGTGGTGAGACACTGGAACAGGTTGCCCAGAGAGGTCATTGATGTCCCCTCCCTGGAGATGCCAGGTTGGATGGGTCCTTGAGCAACCTGCTCTAGTGGAAGAGGTCCCTGCCCATGGTGAAGGGGTTGGAACTAGATGATCTTCAAGGTCCCTTCCAACATAAACCATTGTGTGAATCTATGAAAACACCTGAATCCTATAAAAATGTAGGAGGCAAGGCTAGAAAAGGAAAAGCAGAGGCTTTTATGATGTTGTAAGAGAAAGCAGGTTCAAGGTCCCTTCCAGCCCAAAGCATTGTATGATCTCAGTCTGCCTTCAGCACTGTAGCTTTAAACACTCTCCCATCCCTATGTTATTCTTCAGGGCTATACTTGTTTTCCACTGCAGTGTGTTATGTGTTGCACTGCACACATGGAGATCTCAAAGGAAGCAGAGTACCTCATTAGAGCAATGCCTGGAATCTTCCTCTGGTCATGTGAAGTTTGATCAGCCCTGATGATGTGCTTGGAAGTCCTTGGGGTATAAATGAAGCCAGCGTGGTGCCAGCAGCAGTGTGGGGGGACACTAAGGGCTGCACAGGATAAATTTATTTGTTGATACATTTTACTAGTGACAAAAATACAGAACTAAAATGTCAGTGAAGTATGAGCTGGAGACAGATAATAACCAATACAGACAAGTGTTAGTGCTCTGCTGGATCTGCAAACGCTTGCTAGCAAAATTAACCTTTTTTTCCTAGCTGGATTTGAAAGGACAAATGAGAGGATTCTAGCTTGCAACAGAGCACATTGAGAGGCTGGCCTCTTGTCACCTCTCTGTTCTACCTGTAATTAAACTTCCCTATTGCAGCTGCTTCTCTTTTCTTGTTTCAGAACTTCCTGGCTAAAGAGCAATTACCTTCAGAGCAGGCCAGCGAGGGGTGTACAGGGGAAGCAAGAGGGTTTGATGCTCCTTGTGTATGGATATAGACTTTTATTTTTGCCTGACAGGAAGCAGCTCTGAGGATAAGGCAGGCAGCATTAGGATCTGGTTTATATTTTTTTTTTTCCTTTTTAAATATCCCGAGTCACTAACATTGTTCAGGCTGTGAGACTCAGTTTTCCAAGGCTCTCATTTCAAATGTCATTGCTTATCATTATGATGAAAAGGTGTTGCAGCTGAGAGACAGGAGATAGAGGTCTGTGTATGTTTTCAGACCCTCTTTCCAGTGGGTATTTTCAGACATAAGATCCTGGTGACTTGGAAGTACACAGAGGCTGGTTGATGCTGTAATTGATTTAAAGCTGATTTCTCTTACAACTGTCATTGGAAGACTGGAGGTGATAACACAGCTTTCATGATGAGTGCTGCATATGGTTTGCTGATAAGGAAGTTGCAAAGAAAATACTGTATTTAAAAAACCTTCAGGATGGAAGCGAGAGGGAGGGAAAGAAAAGGCTCTGACAGCATTAATGTTTCTGCTGGGTCTGAACTGTGGAGGCCTGCAGCAGGGCTGAAAGGATGCACGGAAATGGAAGAACAGGGACCTAGATCAAAACTAAGTAAGTTTGTGAAGCACCTTGAATGAGATATTTCTGATCCCCAGAATGGAAAAATGGGGTCAAAGTGGCAGGTACTTGCAGAAATCATAGGATCACAGGGTGGTTTTGTTTGGAAGAGACCTTTGAGATCATCAAGTCCAACAGTTACCCCAGCACTGCCAGAAGGCTAAAAGCCTTCTGCCCTGGTTAAATGCTTTCTACTTTCCCTCAGAGCCCTTTCCCAGAGGATGGTCAAGTGAGGTCTCATCCTGGATGGTTCCTCCATCCTGCACCAGTGATTTTAGGCTTCTCATTTCCCTGCTTATCCCAGGGAAGTGTTTGTGCCCAAGATGTGAGGCTGGAGTGATTGTCTCTCTCCTGAATCATCCTTCCTGAAGTACAGCAATACCAGGCTGGCCAAATTCCTGCCCAGGGTGAGCAGTGGGTGGGTGACCATTGTGTGGAGACAGCTTCTATCCCAATTTATGACATTGAGGTGCTGGAGTGGTTCCAGAGAAGGGCAACAAAGTTGGGGAAGTGTCTGGAGGACAGGGCTGGTGAGGAGCACCTGAGGGACCTGAGGTTGTTTAGCCTGGAGAAGAGGAGGCTGAAGGGAAATCTTTAGCTGACACATCAGACTATGATTTTAGTGCCAAATTCATAGCATTAAACAAGCCATAGACTCTATTTTGTTATCTCTGTGTTGGAGATGAATAACCTGCCCAAATTCGTGCCTTGATTCACATATCTGTCTTAACCCCCCTGATTTTAATTGGGCTCTCTCTCTCCAAAGTGCATCTGTAGTACCAGCAGGGGCTACTCTACCTCCCAGGTTTCGATGCTTTGTAGGTCTGCCAACACTTTGAAACCCAGATATAGAAATAGATGAGGTAAGCAAATGTTATTTATAGCATTTAATATGTCTGAGGAGGTTTATAACTTTTTTTTTTTTTCCAAGAGGTGCTATCTCCTGGATTTTCTTTGGCCGTAAAATAAAAGAACAGTGATGATTAAGCCTATTTAATGCAAATGTAGGTAATGATCCATTAACCCATGGTATCAAAGCTATTTTCACATTCATCATTCAGTGACTTTCTAATATGGGGGAGAAAAAAAAATGCAGTTGCAACCCATTCTGTTGAACTAATTAATTTTCTTCTAAGGGTGTAATAAGCTTGTAGTAAAACAATCAGATTTTGAATTATAATAAACTCGAAGCAAAATAACAAATTTTGAATTATAGAGCATGGGATCACAGGATATTAGGGGTTGGAAGCGACCTCTGAAGATCTTTAGGTCCAACTATGCTGCCAGAGCAGGACCATGAGGAGTGAGGAGGTTTGTGTTGGGCACACAACACCCCTCTCAATCAAGACAAAGCGAAACTAATTTAAAAGCAAGGTGTTTTGGTAAAGCATTTGGTTGTCAGAGTGTAAGGAGCAAGAGTGAAGAGCAATGAACTGTAGGAGTGGTGGGTGAGAAGCTGTTGTAAGTGTAGCAGACAGTATTAAGAGGCAATGAAATTGGGGGCTCTTTTAAAAGCCTTTTTCCCTCCCCATGTGCCTATCTCTAGAGTCTTGTGACTGGAAAAGGTGCCTGCATCTTCTGCTTGATCCATATGGTCCCATAGTAACAGATGCCTGAAATGGCTTAGGAAAGGTGTGACTCATGCTATCTGCTGGATATTTCCTGGCATTTTTTCCCTTGGTTTGTCAAAATATTGCACAAAAGAATGTTCATTTATAGGATTACAGACTCAAACCTACATTTAGAAATGCTGTCAGAAATGCCTGCATGCAGTCTGGCTGCCTCTCCTGCCAAGGACTGCTAATGCTTAAATTAGCCACCTGATGGTCTGGTGCCTTGTTGTTCCCAAGTGTCAACTGCTCAGGAAGGAAATAACAGAGGGTTTGGGGGATTTTTTTCCCCATCAAATCACAGAATAACGTTTGGAGTGCGCTCATAAACCCCACTAATTGCTGGCTAAAATCTGCAGGTACTTTGCTTGGCATTGTTTAGTGCTCCACTGAAGGTGAAATGGCAGCACTGAGGCTGCAAGAAGGACTCTTCCAACTGTGCCTTTGGAAGACAAAAGTGGCTTGGACAAGCAGGCAGAAGACTTGATCTCAGTCTTGTTTCTTGTTTCTGATTCTATTCTTGTGTCATTATTAGGTAATGAATTCAAGCTGCAGCCTGTTCTTCCATATAGGGCTTATTCAGATAAGAGGCATATTCATTTTCTATGCTTTTTCCTCTGCTGAAGAGCAATTAGTCTTCAAGATTATTCATTTCCTTTCTCTTTTCTTGATCTTCTCCTTGCCCTCTCCCCTCCAGCTCTGAATTCCCCCCAAATCCAGAACCTGTATCTGCTTGGGGCTATGATTTAGGGATGAACCTTGTAGAGTAGGGTTCTGGGTTGGACTTGCTGATCCTGAGGGTCTTTTCCAACCTGAATGTTTCTATGATTTCTGTGAAAAGTCCAAATGAAGTCACTTTCTTAAATAATAATCATTAAAAAGTAGCTGTTTCTGTTTTGAGAAGCAGCATTTAGGAAATTTCATCTTCTAATAACTTGGGGTTTTTTCCTTGAGTTATTACAAAGCCTCTAAATTGTGACATGTTTCTCATTTCTAAAATCACCTTACTAAAGCCAGCCCTTTAATTTCTGCTTTCAAGCAATGTTGAGCTAATCCTCTCCTATTTTCTTAGGAACACACTTTACTTCTGACATAAAACTACCCCTGGCAGCTCAGATGTCCTGAGCCTGATAGAAAATGTGATTTGTTTACAGCTTTCTACCAAAGTATCTTGAGAACCAGTTCATCAGTTTGAGCAGCTACAAGTACCTGGAATGCCCACAGCTCAATGGCAATTTATTTGACAGGAAGAAAATCGGGATATTTTCAAAGGAACAGAAGCTTTAGTGGACAGACTGAGAAAACAGAGAGCCCAGATGGAATATTGTCACCACTGATGTGTTTGTACCAAGGATGATGGCAAGGTTTGCCCATGTAGATCTCCAATGGCAGAGGCTCTGGGGATGTACTTTAAACCTCTGCCTCCTCTTGAGCTGTCTCAGAAAAAATAGTCAGCAGAGTCAATACAATTGTTCTTAATATCAGTTTGTTTCATATATCCAAGCTTTCAAATAGTCAGAATCTGGGGAGAATATATTCCTGGGGAAAAAAAAAAAAGGAGGCCAATTGAGATGGAAGTTGTGAGGGGACAGAATCACTTTGAAGGTAGGGAATGGCAGCAGTGCTTTGGGGCTTGCCTTCTCTCCTAAACTAGTGGGATTCTGGCTCCCACAGCACCCTCTCACAAGGAAGGTTTGAAGGAAATTCCTCTCTAACCTCTACCCACTGGAGCATTTTTAGGTTGCCAAAATTTGCAGTGAACGAGACAAATTCTCTTTTCCCTCTCAGAGCACCATCCTTATGTTTTGTTCTATTTACCACAGGATCAGAGGATGTTAGGGCTTGGAAGGGAACTCTGGAGATAATCCCAGACTCAAATCCCCCTGCCAGAGCAGGACCACAGAATCCAGCACAGGTCACACAGGAACACATCCAGATGGGGCTTGAACGTCTCCAGAGAAGGAAACTCCACAACCTCTCTGGACAGCCTGCTCCAGGGCTCTGGGACCCTCACAGTGAAGAAGTTCCTCCTCACGTTGAGGTGGAACCTCCTGTGCAGGAGTTTATATCCATTACCCCTTGTCCACAAGGACAGAGCACCAGAAAAGGGGAAATGGCCAAATGCCACTCTTCCCAAAGGCCAGAGAAGCCCTGAAGCAGGCTGTGAGGGTCATTGCAATACACTGTGTGATTTGAGAAAGAAGTTGGTTCTGGTTTTCTAAGGGTGATGGAGCATTTAAGGCAGTTGTAGTTACCCAAGCTGAGTCTGACCAGAGGGGTCACTCTGCTTTGCAGAGGTTGGAGGAGCAGCTAGCCCATGACAGCAACAAGGCTGGGGAGGGGTCTGGAGCACAGCCCTGTGAGGAGCAGCTGAGGGAGCTGGGGGTGTTTAGCCTGGAGAAGAGGAGGCTCAGGGGAGACCTCATTGCTGTCTACAACTACCTGAAGGGAGGTTGCAGTCAGGTGGGGCTTGGTCTCTTCTCCCAGGTAACCAGTGACAGAACAAGAGGACACAGTCTCAAGCAGGGGGAAGTTTAGGCTTGATCTTAGGAAGAAGTTCTTCCCAGAAAGAGAGATTGCCCATGGGAATGGACTGCCCAGGTTGGGGGTGGGGTCAGCATCCCTGGAGGTGTATAAGAGGAGACTGAATAAGGCATTTAGTGCCATGGTCTGGTTGATTAGATAGGGTTGGGTGATTGGTTGGACTTGATGATCTTGGAGGTCTCTTCCAACCTGGCTGATTCTGTGAAGATCCTGAACAACTAACTATTGCACCTGTTCCCTGTATGGGGTCTGCCTATGGACTGGTAACACCTCCTGCTTTCAGGACAGCAGGCTCTGAGAGCCAGCCCTGGGAAATGCAGACCAGAGAGATCTGGAATTCACAGCAGGAACCTCCAGCCCCATGTCTGGCATGCACTACTTACTTTTAATAGCTTGTGCTCTGAAAATCTGTTAAAAACTCATTATTCTGGCTGAAAGCAGGCAATAATGACTGTTTGCTTTGGACTATTATGGGCTATGGCCATTTCCTGACTAGGCTGGACCTGATGGACATGCTCAGACATAGATGGTATGATGGAGGATCAGCTCAGGGCTGGTGACAGAAGCTGTTCAGCAGATGCCAGCAGTGGACCAAATGGCTGTGTCAGGACGCAACCAATGTGAGAGGTCTGCAGCATATTTAATTGGTGCTTTAGCTACTTTCCTAAAGACATGTCAATTCCTTAAGCTTGTTAAAGCTGAAACTGATCATAATTAACAGTAAGTTTCCAGGCTACTGTTACAAGAGCAAAGAATATTCTTTGTAGAAGGCTGTGAGACTTTGTATGTAGAGAACACTACCTATTATATATTATTAGGAGAAGTAGAGGTGACTTACGTAAGCTACAGTAATGTTCACAAGAAATGATTTATACCCTTTCTGTTTTGATAAGGATTAGAATCACAGAATCATTCCAGTTGGAAAAGCCCTCTCAGGTCATCAAGTACAACCACCAACCCAACACCACCATGGCCATTAAACCATGTCCCAGAGTGCCACAGCCACACATGTTTTGGACATCTCAGGAATTGTGACTCCACCACTTCCCTGGGCAAATTATTCCAATGCCAGATCACATTTTAGTAAAGAAACAGAATCACAGAATCATTAGGGTTGGAAGAGATCTCAAGGATCAGACAGTTCCAACCCTCCTGCCATGGGCAGGGACACCTCACACTACAGCAGGTTGCTCACAGCCACATCCAGCCTGGCTGCAAAAACCTCCAGGGATGAGGCTTCCACCACCTCCCTGGGCAACCTGTGCCAGTGTCTCACCACCCTCACGGGGAAGAACTTCTTCCTAACATCCAATCTGAATCTCCCCATTTCTATCTTGGATCCATTCCCCCCAGTCCTATCCCTCCCTGACCCCCTAAAAAGTCCCTCCCCAGCTTTCTTGTAGCCCCCTTCAGATCCTGGAAGGCCACAAGAAGGTCTTCTTGGAACCTTCTCTTCTCCAAACTGAACATCAGCAACTCTCTCAGTCTGTCCTCACAGGAGAGGAGCTCCAGCCTAATGTCTAATATCCAATATCCAGACTAAACATCTCCTGGAGCAATTTCTGACCATTTCCTCTCATTCTATCACTTGATAATTGATTTGCTAGGAGTTTCCCAAGGCTTTCTGGAACAAGCAGATTTCTTCTTTTCTCTTCCTCTTTCATTTCTTTGTGGCTAAAAATCAGCTGACAAGGAGACCTCTTCTGGTTTCTTTTCTTTTCTTGTTCTTGATTAAGATTTTTTGCATTTCTCCCTCCCTTCCCTGAGCTTTACTTTCTAATTCTCTTAAATTAGGTACTCTTTGGAGAAAAAAAAAAGAGAATAATAATTACATGTATGAGAAAGTGGTTTAGTCATGGCTTCAGCTGGTGTTTTGGTTTGGAGGAAGGGTGGAGGTTCTTGGCAATATAACATTTGTCTGTGGTTTGATGCTGGTGATACCAGACTAGGAGGCTTGGCTGAGACACCTGAAGGCTGTGTGGCCATTCAGTGCAACCTGGACAGACTAAGAGCTGGGCAGAGAGGAACCTAATGAGGGTCAACAAGGATAAGTGCAGAGTCCTGCATCTGGGAAGGAAGAATAAACTGCAGCAGTACAGGTTAGGAGGTGATCTGCTGGAGAGCAACTCAATGGAGAAAGACGTTGGAGTCATGGTGAACAGCAGGTTCTGCATGGGACAGCAATGTGCCCTGGTGGCCAAGAAGGCCAGTGGCATCCTGGGGTGCAGAGTAGTGTGTCCAGCAGATCCAGGGAAGTTCTCCTCCCCCTCTGCTCTGGTGAGGCCTCACCTGGACTGTTGCATCCAGTTCTGGGCTCCCCAGTTTAAGAGGGACAGGGATCTGGAGAGAGTCCAAGGGAGGGCTATGAGGATGCTGAAGGGACTGGAGCACTGCCTGGTGAGGAGAGGCTGAGAGCCCTGGGCGTGGTCAGTCTGGAGAGAAGAAGGCTGAGAGGGGATTTAATAAATGTCTATCAATACCTGAGGGCTGGGGATCAATAAGGGGGGGACAGGCTCTGCTCAGCTGCACCCTGTGATAGGACAAGGGGCAATGGATATAAACTACAGCACAAGAGGTTCCACCTCAACATGAAGAGGAAGTTCTTCACTATGAGGGTCCCAGAGCCCTGGAATAGGCTGCCCAGAGAGGTTGTGGAGTCTCCTTCTCTGGAGACTTTCAAGCCCCATCTGGATGCATTCCTGTGTGACCTGTGCTGGATTCTGTGGTCCTGCTCTGGCAGAGGGGTTGGCCTTGGTGATCTCTGGAGGTCCCTTCCAACCCCTAACATCCTGTGAGCCTGTGATGTCACTCAGGAGCAGCTAGCTTGTGAGAATCATCTTGCTCTGCTCCCAGGACCTGGCTTTCACTTTATCTAGACCAGCTGCTGTGCTTCAGCAAAGTCCTCTGTGAGCAAGTGGCCATTTCATTGTGCATTAGGAATGAATAGGAAGCAGGTAGTTAACATGGGGTTTCCATGGACAATCTTGCTCTTGTCATCTTCTGTTGTGCATTATTTATGTGTGTTTGTTAGAGCACTGAGTGCTGTGGAGAAGCCTTTGGCATCTCAACACTGCATAAAGCACTCTCATGTGCAAAAGACTCCACACGTGGTGAAGGGTTTGGTTTCCTTTGTGATGCAGATCCACCTCAGTGCAAACATCTCCTTCTTGCTGCTGTGTGGGGTGAATGAAAGGGTTGGAGAGGAAGCTAAATCCTTTTTGCTAGAGTACAGAACATGTCTCAGAAAATGAAGGCAGTTGTGTTGCTTTGAGAGATATATCAAGGAGGCTTCCACCCTCACCTGGGGTTTCTTTGAGATTTTCCAAGGCAGAGCAGGAAAACAAGCACAAGTTTTGCAGATGCTGTGTCCTTTGTGTCAGTGCAGTGGTTTGATGTGGGTAGGTAGGAAAAAATGTTATTATCATATTGTGCTGCTGTTTTCAATGAACTGTCAATGGGAGAATACAAAAATCTAGACAGCAATTAGCAGTAAGTAAGGCTATGGCTGCAGAAAGAGTGAACAGAAACTGCTCCTCTGGGTATTGTGTGCTTGGGTTGCTGTTACTGCTGCTGTGGTAAAGAGAAAAAAGAATTGGATGGGTACTGGATAGTTGAGTGTTGGAAGCCAGTGGTATTCCTTGTTTTAAAAATCAGCTGATCAAATAATGATTTTAATTATGTCACTGATATTAACATATTAGGGAAAAAAACAAACAGCAACAACCAAAACACAAACCAACCACCAACAACAAAACCTAAAACCAACCAACCAAACACACAAAAACCCCCAACCAAAACCAAAACCACAAAAGTCCATGGAATCACAGAATGACTCAGGTTGGAAGGAAGCTCAGAGCTATTCTCCTCCGCCCCACCACACCACACCTCTCAACCAGACTCAGCTGCTCAAGGTCTCATCCAGCCTGGCCTGCAACACCCCCAGGCAGGAGGCAGCCACAGCCTCCCTGGGCAGCCTGTGCCAGAGTCTCACCACCCTCCTGCTCAAGAACTTCTTCCTCAGCTCCACTCTAACCCTGCTCTGCCTCAGCTTCAAACCATTCCCCCTTGGCCTGTCTCTAGACACCCTCAGCAAAAGTCTCTCTGCAGCCTTCCTGCAGGATCCCTTCAGGTCCTGGCAGGCAGCTCTGAGGTCCCCCTGGAGCCTTCTCTTCTCCAGGCTGAACACCCCCAGCTCCCTCAGCCTGGCCTCACAGCAGAGCTGCTCCAGCCCTTGGATCATCTTTGTGGCCCTGCTCCAGTTAAATACTTAGCACTGATTTGAAGCACTTTATTGTTTGTAGAAGATGTTTTGCCTCTCAGAAGAAGTTGTTTCAAGAGGTTTCAATAGTAAAGCAGTTACACCATTTCTATGCAGTATTTTTCTGGCCAAAGTGAACTTCCCTCAGAGTCTAAAACTTGTTTTAGCTCCCGTCTGTATCTCTGCTGTCTTCAGTTACAGGAGGTTTACTGAAGCTCCTCAGTTTGTTTTGGTGGTGTCCAGACTTTTCCTGGTGATACCTGCATCCTTTTGGCTTTGCTTCATAAATTGTAGTTGATTTGTCTAGGTCTAGAAACTCTGCTAAACCCATATTGGAACAGGACCTTTTGGTTTTAAACAAGATACATGAATCTTCTGCTAATAGAACAGGGTGCAGAATAATATCCAGAAGGAAACAAACATGAAATGAGATTCTCCTTGCTTCAGACCTTCCACAGCAATTCATGTTCTGTAGGAATGCCACATTTTATTTCATAGAATCATTAAGGTTGGAAAAAGTCTCCAAGATCATCAAGCCCAACTGTTAACCCAACACTGCCAAGTTCACCACCAAGCCAGCACCACATCCCTACATTTTTGGAACACTTCCAGGGACAGCCATTCCAGCACTTCCCTGGGCAGCCTGTTCACCACTCTTGCAGTGTAGAATTTTGTTCTTAATGTCCAACCTAAATCTGCCCCTGGCACAACTTGAGGCTGTTTCTTCTCATCCTGTTGCTTCTTACCTGGAAATAAGAGAAGCCCCACTTCACTCCAACCTCCTTTCAGGTAGTTGGAGAGAGAGAAAAGATCTTCCCTGACCCTCCTCCTCTCCAGACTAAACAACCCCTCTTCCCCCAGCCACCCTCACAAGACCCTGCTCCAGCTTTGTTGCTCTTCCTTGGACATGCTCCAGCAACTCAGGGTCCTTCTTGGAGTACCTCCCTCCAAACTGAACAGAATAGTTGAGTATTTCACTTCAGCCTTTAATGTTAAATATATTTGTGTTAGTGTGTGGGGATACAAGGACAGGAACATAGCTATAGAAAGAGAGGTTAAGAAATGTTAGGAACAATTTCCTTCTGCATGTTTTTAATCAATACCTGCTGTTGCTCTCTCCTCTGAACTCATTTTTGGCAGTACCCAACGCTGTGTTCTTCAAGGAATTAGTTGCATTGCTCTTTAAAAGCCTTTCTTAACCACTAGTTCACTGGTAGAGCATGCCACCAAATTTTAAAGGATGGTAGAAGCAGAGCCTGGGATCTCATTTCCCTCCACCCTTCCTGTAGAGTCAGGTTTACTTTTTCCCCTCTTTTTTTCGCTCAGTGACTCTGCAGACAATCCACTGAAAATGTAGCAGCAGAAGCAGATGGAGTTGCATAGTACCCAACAGCATAATAGCTGGGAACCCTCTGAGGAGGTGTGAAATAGGGATTAAAGTCTCCTCAGCTGGAGGAGGATATGGACCAGGGTTTCCAATGGGGAATGTTTTGTCAGCAGGGTAGGTATTAGCAGGCACTGGGGCACCTATTTCTCCCCTCTTTTTCCTGAAATAATCAGAGCTGTTCTACATGATGAGCCCAGCAAGTGAAAGAGCTTAATGTAGTCTTGCCCTGGTGGGTCTTGACCATAAACTTGAACATTTGCAGACCCCATTTTTTGTGCCTGCTCTGTAAGTGGAGCTCTGGGTACCCATAAGTGCCAGAAAGTAGGATGTGAGCTCTTAATGTTCATGGATTTAGATGCCTAAGGCTCCTTGAAAATGCATTCTAGAGTTTTATACCAAAAGTGTCAATTGCAAGTTGTCTCAGCAATGGCATTTTTGTTGTTTGTATAGAGCTGTTCTTTGTAATAACCAAAATAACTCATCTGGGGAAGGTGCAGACATTGAACAGAAGGATAACCTTGTGCCAATATTTTAAAGGACTAAAAGCAATGGTCCTGCTGATTGCTGACCTGTTAGCCTGGTATTGATCCACAGCAACAGAATGCAGTGGTTAATGCAAGGTTTGCTTTATAAAAATATAAAGACGGTGATCTGATTAATGCCTGGGAGCAGTGGCTGAGGGAAGATAGATCCTACCAAGCTACCTTGATATTGGCTTTGATGAGATTAGAAGATTTATTGATAAAACAAAGATGCTGACATAAGTCATATGACTTAGAAAAAGCAATAGATTGAAAATAAGCAGCAGGTCTATTCTAGAACAATCTTATTTAAAGCACTTGTGGCATCACTGAATAGAAGGTTCATAGTTCTGTACCATCTACCCCACACTTTTTATCCCACATTCAGGCAAAATGAGTATTCCTGAATGTTTCAGATTACACAGGGTTTGGGGATGTAGTTAATGATGGGAAAGGACTTGGGGTGCTGGTGGATGAGAAGCTGGACAGGAGCAGGCAGTGTGAGCTTGCAGCACAGAAGGCAAATCACATCCTGGGCTGCATCCAAAGCAGTGTTGCCAGCAGAGCCAGAGAGGTGATTCTGCCACTTTGCTCTGCTCTGCTGAGACCTCACCTGGAGCACTGTGTGCAGGTCTGGAGCCCTCAATATAGGAAGGACATGGACCTGATGGAGAGTGTCCGGAGGAGGGCCACAAAAATGATCAGGAAGTTGGAGCAGCTCTGCTACGAGGCCAGGCTGAGGGAGCTGGGGGTGTTCAGCCTGGAGAAGAGAAGGCTCCAGGGAGACCTAAGAGCAGCCTGCCAGTTCCTGAAGGGGGCTACAAGAAGGATGGAGAGAGACTGTTTGCAAAGGGCTACAGGGACAGGACCAGGGGCAATGGCTTCAAAGTAGAGCAGAGCAGATTGAGATTGGATGTAAGGAACAAGTTCTGCACCATGAGGGTGGTGGAACACTGGAACAGGTTGCCCAGGGAGGTGGTTGGGGCTCATCCCTGGAGATATTCAAAGTGGAGCTCAACGAGGCTCTGGGCAGCCTGATCTAGTGGAGGATGTCCCTGCTGAGTGCAGAGGGGTTGGACTGGATGAGCTTTGGAGGTCCCTTCCAACCCAGCCCATTCTGTGAGTCAGAGTGGCCAGGATTTCTCGTGTGCAAGCCAGCAGCATGCAGAGAAGTCAATGCCTTCAAGAAAGTCACACTCCCAGAGAGGAAGGTGCTGCCTAGGAAGTCATTCCTCTTGCAGGCTATTCTTTTGATGGAAATGAATTAAACACAAGTTCTTCCTGCACCAAAATCTGCCCTTTCAGCACCAAAATCCACTTACTTTATTTTTTTTTTACCTCAGACTTTCTCCCCACACCTCTAAATCTGCCCCTTCCACCAAAATCTCCCTTTTTACCCCAGATTAAGATTTCTACCTCAGAATTCCCACCACACCCCTGAAGCTGCTCCTTTCACCCCTAATCTCCCCCAAAACTTGTTTTTTGTTTGTTTGGGGTCTTTTTTTGTTTTATTTTGTTTTTTTACATCAAAATCTCCCTTTTTGAGCCCAAACTTGCCTCTTTCCCCTCCCTGCACCCTGAAAATCTCTGCTTTTCACCCCAGCCCCCCCATTTCAAGGCAGAAATGACAGAAAGAAAGAGAGAACAAGCCCCATGCCCAAGGTAGGTGAGACAGGTCCCCAACTTTGAGCAAGATGAGGGTCATAGGGAACAGAGCTCTCAATGTGCTGTGAGTGGGGAGTGCTGACATAGCAGCTGGTTGTCAAAACTGAGGCAGGGTAATGAAGTGGGACAGGGAAGGCTGAGCTTCATTCAGCCTTCCATAACACAGATGAAAAGAAGCCATTACAGTAGAGCTTCTTTAGGAAGTGGTCTACAGATATTAATTTCTTACATCAAAAAAGAGATGAAATGCTCAGGGCATCCTTCCAGTATCTGAAAGGGGCTGCGAGAAAGCTGGGGAGGGGCTTTTCACAGGGCTTTGTGGTGATAGGATGAGAGGGAATGGATTCAAGCTCGAGGAGGGCAGATTTAGACTGGAGATTAGGAAGAAATTCTTTCCAGTGAGGCTGGGGAGAATCTGGAACTGGTTGCCCAGGGAGGTTGTGGATGCCCCCTCCCTGGAGATGTTCAAGGCCAGGTTGGATAAGGCCTTGAGCAGCCTGGGCTGGTGGGAGGTGTCCATGTTCATGGCAGGGGGGTTGGAAGTAGATGATCTTGAAGGTCCTTTCCAACCCAAACCATCCTGGGAAACTATGAATAAAAAAAAAATCCTGAATTTTCTTCATTGGTTTGTTGTAAATATCCCAATAAAACTAGATTTAGAGTTCTACAGAAAGAATAGATGAAATGGAGAATGGTTCTCAAAATTTTTTGGTTTTTAAACTATTGGTATCTCATGTTAAGTTTTGATGGCAAATTTAAAGATGTCTAAGGCCAGTTTTTCAGCACACTTAAAACTGCTTTTCTTCCCTGCTGCTCCCTCTGTGAGCACATAAAAATGAAGAGAATTCAGTCACTGGACTTGAATAATGTGTTATAAATCTGGATTCAGATTTGTAACCCTCTGTGTAGTGCACATCCTCAAGATAGTTGTGCTCTTGCTATGTTCTTTGTTAGTTGTGTTACTGTTCTCTGTGCATTACTTGATCAAGGCAGGTGTGTCCTGATTGTCTTGAGGGCAGGCAGCATAATAAACCAAGCACATCAGTGAGCCCCAGGCTGCAGTTGCAGGTAAGCCTGAAGCAAATAGGGTGAAGTGTTCCCAAATGCCCAAACACTTCACTTAGAACACTTGGAATATGTTTAGGTTTTACAGATCTGTGTCCTTCTGGTGCATGACCTGGTGCTGGGGTGAGAGGGAGAGAATCTAAAGCAAGCTTTTCCTCATGCTACCATTAGAAGTATGGGGGATGGCTACAATTTTTTCACTGGAGACAACCTTTTGAGTTTCCAAATCTGTCCTAATAGAAGATTATGTCAAATATCTGAAGCACCAAGGACCTCAGGCTCAATTAATTCCATCTCTTACTGGTATTGAAGTAATATTTTGTTGAAAGGGAAAGCATTTTTCAGTTTTCTTCCAATCCTACTAAAAGAGATTTTAAGGCTCCTGCTGGTCTTGCCTGGGCCTTATATTAAGCTGTTTTCCACATCCCTGTGGTGTAATTCCTCATCAGTATAGCTTAAAGATGAGCACATGTTCGTCCTGCCCAGGCCTGGAATCCCTGTAATCCCCTGGCCCAGGCAGGCTAGCTGAACAAAAGGAAGCCTTAATTAAATGATTGCATAAATTCCCTTTGGAGAAGCTGACTCACATTCACTAGATGCAGGATAGCCAGCTCTGAGCAGATGTGGGAAGAGCTCTGCACACCCAGTCAAGTGGCAAAGGAGCCCCAGGTCTGAGCTCTTGACATGCAGTGCTCCAGAGATGGCTGTTTCTGAAAGGACTGCAGCCCCTTGTTTCAGCTCATCCTAGGGAGGTTTCTTTGGATTTCATTCCCTGTGTTGTACTCATGACTACCAGTCTAGTTGGTGCAAGAGAGGGCAGTATCTAGGCAGGAGAGAAGCAGAGGAAGTTCTGTTTCTCTGACAAGGTGCTGGTGAAGAGCAGGTACCATGTGTAGAGCTTTGAAAAGCCAGATTTTTGTTAGGGAGCTGTCAGTTGGATGTTTTGGGTGAACAGGGGATGAAGGACTTCCCAAAATGCTGTGTGAGTAAGAACTGTGCTGGAAACATCTCAGCTGAGTGTGTTTGAGTGGCCTGAATCAGGCACTGGGAGAGATGGAGAGTAGAACCTTGAGCATGGTCTGTGATGGGCTGGGTACTCCTCCCTGGTAGCAGCTTACACACAAGTGCAGCTTCTGAAACCAAGGAGTGCAAGTTGAAGTGTGAAAGAAGGGATCCCAACCTGGCAGTGCTGGCCAGCTGCTCAGGACACTTCTCCTTTTGCTCAGGCTAGCACAGTGTAGGCTTTGGAGTGCTACCTGCCACAGAGCAGTGCCACAGCATTGCAAGGGTGTCATTGCCTGCCTGTGTTTGAGGCTTTCTGTCTCTGACAATTCTGTGAAGTGAGCAGATTGAGGATGTTGTTGTTAACTGTGGTATCCCATGGCTTGTCTTGGGTTTCTGTGGGAGAGCCACCTCTTCCCTATAGCTCCAACTCCGTTTGGTGTCTGGGCCTGAGCCCTCTCCCACAAAACCAGCCGTGAAAGGCACGAGGACCAGCAGTGTTAGATCTCATTCAGTGGCCTGACAGCTCAGTTGCTTCTTACAAGGTGAGGTCTGTGAATAATTACAGAATCCCAGGGTGGTAGGGGTTGGAAGGGACCTCTGGGGATTACCTAGTCCAACCTCCTTGCTAAAGCAAGTTGCACAGGATCACATCCACACAGGTCTTGAACATCCCTAGAGATGGAGACTCCACAACCTCTCTGGGCAGCCACTTTCACTGCTCCAGCACTCTCAGAGAAGTTTTTCCTTATGTTTAGGTGGAACTTTCTGTGCTCTGCTTTGTGCCCTTTTCCCTGTCACTGAGGAGGGTCCAGCTCGATGCTCTTGACACCTGCTCTTCAGATATTGATTAGATCCCCTCTCAGTCTTCTTTTGTCCAGCCCAGACAGCCCCAGGTCTCTCAGCCTCTCTTTGTAAGAGATGCTCCAGTGCCATCAGCAGCTTTGGAGCCCTAATGTTGCCAAAGCTGGCGTGAGAGCTGAACAAAAGCATGTTCCTTTGGTTCCCCTTTGCCCCTAGTGCCACTGCACAACTAGCAGAGACCAAGCCAATTATCTTTATGTAGCTGGACATGTTGCTAATGCTAATCAGTAAGGATCTCCTTATCCTGCTGGGAGGTCTTCATTTTTCTAAGGGGCTGAAAGCATTTTAAATCTCTTTAGGAAAATGTCTTTCTAGGAGGGATGAGTAGTTGTCTGAAAAGATGAGGCAAACTCCCACTTTTTCCTCTTGAGCAAGGACTTTTGTCATGGAAATAGGATGTTATGGAGGTATAACCTCTTGTTTCACACTGGAAAATGATGATGATGGTAAAAAACCAGAGTCAAGCAGACTATTTGCATGTGGTTCCTTGAGCAGCAGTGTCTCTGTTGTTTCCTTCTTTGCTGTCACTTGCAATCTGTCTGCCTGCTCAGTGAGCCATGCTGGGAGCAGACCTGCCTGCAGATGATTCAGTCGTTCAGTCTGCAGGGTCAGTTTGGGCTCGTTTGAGCCTTTAAGCAAGCTTGGAGCATGCAGGTGCTGGTGTGGGCACACAGGAGGAGACCAGCCAAGCCTGGGCTGCAGGGGAAGATCTGGAGCAGTTATTTTAAGCTGCCCAGGGGACTGCAGTCCTGGTGCATTGTCTGACTGGAGTGTGTCTTGAGTGGGAGGAATTCAGCAATTTGCTGGGCAAGTTCTTGTTTTAGAGGGAAATGCTGGATGACACTGCCCAATAGCTCGGGTGGGGTCTGGCTGTTGAGTTCAGTCCTTGACCTTTGCCATCAAGTTGTCTTTCACTTTGCACAGTACAGCAAGTTGTCAGGAGATTTCCAGCTCTCTGCCAGCTAATGGCTCTGCACAGATATGCTCCTTGCTGACTCACTCAGCAGGTTCCTGGTGTGCCACTGCTGTCCTTGCACGTGGGGCTCTCCATCCCTCCCTTTGCACAGACACAAGGTTTTGAGAACGGGGCAAGGAAAACATTTCTTCTGCCACATCATCTAAAACTGAGTTTAAATACCTTTGACGAAAAGCTATGAGAAGGCAAAATCAAGCAATCAATAAAAAGAAAACCATTAAAAAGAGGGGAAATGCTTGGTATTGGGCAATAGCTTTATAATGAATTCTTACCCCTGAACTATTTCTGCTAGGTGTGGTAAATCTTATCCACTAATAAATCAAGTATTAGCTAAATCAAAGGTCAGTTGGATCAGATATACCCTAACAATAAATGAGCTTCAGGATTCAGAGGCATAGTCCAGAGGCATGAAAGCAGCTAAGCTGGGGATGCCAAGAGCCTACCCAGTTCAGTGGAGTCTTTAGGAAGTGGGCATTAGGGAAACATAAAGGAGACAGGAGAAATAGACTTGCTCAGCCTGGGATACCTCTTAGGTTTTAACTGTGACTCCAGTTCTAGTGTCCCCAGCATGAGAAGGACACAGAGCTGTTGCAGAGGGTACAGAGGAGGCCACAAAGATGATTCAAGGGCTGGAGAAGGCTCCAGGGGGACCTCAGAGCTGCCTGCCAGGACCTGAAGGGATCCTGCAGGAAGGCTGCAGAGGGACTTTTGCTGAGGGTGTCTAGAGACAGGCCAAGGGGGAATGGTTTGAAGCTGAGGCAAAGCAGGGTTAGAGTGGAGCTGAGGAAGAAGTTCTTGAGCAGGAGGGTGGTGAGACTCTGGCACAGGCTGCCCAGGGAGGCTGTGGCTGCCTCCTGCCTGGGGGTGTTGCAGGCCAGGTTGGATGAGACCTTGAGCAGCTGAGTCTGGTTGAGAGGTGTCCCTGGGCATGGTGGGGAGGTTGGAGGAGATGAGCTCTGAAGTCCCTTCCAACCTGAGCCATTTTAGGGTTTTTGCAAAAAGGGACAAATTTCCATCTAGGGCTTTTCTGAATTATCATTGATTGAAAGGTTGAGGAGATTGGATGAAAGTTGGAGCTGGCATGGAGATTCTTCCATATCCCTTGAACAAAAAAGAATAATAAAACCCAGCTGAGCTCTGAGGTCCCTTCCAACCTGAGCCATTCTGGGATTCTCTGATTTAAGGAGTAAAGAGAAGCACTTCTCAGGCAGAATTTGCATCTGTGCCATTGCAACTGACAGCCAGCAGCAGTCTGCCACTGCTTAGTTTGGGACCCACTGACTTCCATCATGTTCTACTATAGTATACTTAAAACCTGAAGTTTTACAACATTCTGTCATTTTAATTTTTTTTAATGCAGCATAAAATATTAATTTGGGTTGGTTTTTTTTTTTTCATCATATAGTGACAGGATGAGTTCCAGTGGCTTCAAGCTGGAAGTCCCTGGATTTGGATTAGACATTAGGCAGAAATTGTTTCTCATGTGGGTGGTGAAGCCCTGGAGCTGCTTGCCCAGAGAAGATTTGAAGGCTTCAGCTCTGGGAGTGTTCAAAGCCAGGTTAGATTTGGCCTTGTGGAAGCTGATTTAGTGGAAGGGGTTCCTGCCTGTGTCAGTGGGGCTGGATCTAGAGGACTTTAGGATCCCTTCCAACCCAAACCATTCCGTGAATCTCTGCTTCTGTGATTGCAAATACTCCGTTCTAGTTCCTCTTTCCTTATCAAACTGAGAAATTTTGCTCTGCTTGTGCTGCATGTTTTGGTTTAGTTTATTTTCCTTCTTAGTATTTTTTTCCTATTTTTGAACTTCTGTACAGTTTATCCTTTTTTTGGTTTGGTTTGTTTTCTTTCCCTGCTCTATCATAGTTCTTCTCTGAGTCCCTCTTGAGGTAAGATGGCTAACACTGTATGGAAGATTCCAGATGTGGTCCATGATGAAAGCATGCAATGAGATAATGATGCTTTTGAGATATTCTTAAAGTTTTCTGTTTGCCTTTTTGAGTGCTCCTGAGCACTGTGCTGCAGTTCTGGAGAGCTGTCTGATGTGACACCAGATGTCTCCTATGTCTGGCAGTGTGTTATCTGGGAACAATTACTGTGCCAGGTAGGGTTATTTTTACTTGTGTGTGTCTCATTGCCATTGAGCTGTAGCTACCATTTTACCACCAGACATCCTGCATTCTCTGTTCCCCTTCCATCAAACTCCTGTACAGACATTCAAGCTTGCCCCATGATTGGCTGAACTGCTGGGTATCACAGATCTGAGCACTGATCCTTGAAATAATCTACATCTCCTATTAGTGAAAAAAAACATAATATTTTTTAACAATTACTATATCCTTTATACCTTTTAGGAAATCTTTAATTCACAAGATCACAGAATCACAGAATGGCAGGGCTTGGAAGGGACCTCCAGAGATCATCCAGTCCAAGCCCCCTGCCAGAGCAGCATCACCCAGGAATACATCCAGGAGGGTTTTGAAAGCCTCCAGAGAAGGAGACTCCACAACCTCTCTGGGCAGCCTGCTCCAGGGCTCTGCCACCCTCACACTTACAAAGTTTTCCCTTCTGTTCCCATGGCACCTCCTCTGCTCCAGCTTGCCCCCAGTGCCCCTTGTGCTGTCCTTGGACATCCCTGAGCAGAGCCTGGCTCCAGCCCTGCACATCTTTAGCCCCAGCAATGAGGGCAGCCCTCAGGCTCCTCTGCTCCCAGCTCCAAGCCCCAGCTCCCTCAGCCTGGCCTCACAGGGGGAAGACCTTCTCTCTTATCTCATGACAATGCAGCTGTTTTAGGAGATGTAGGTAAAGGATACCATCAAAACCAGATATCATGTAGACAGAGATCGATTATTCTTTTCCAGAAGCTTCTTGCCCATGCAGTGGGCTTGTATAAACTTGAAAGCTATTTGAACAGCTCCTCTTTTTTCTTAATTCACTTGTATGTCTGGTTTTGGTACAACTTCCTCCTCTTTTCTAAGATGAGAAGTCTCATTTTATATCAGCTTCTGCTGATATATATTCTGCTGTGGATGCTGGTTGCTGTACCACTACAGTTAATGCTTTAAAGGATGTGAGTGTGGTCTGTCACATGTAGGCTGTGCCTCAGTCCTACAGAAGGTGAGGATTGGAGTGAAATGCTCTGTTTTCCTGCAGTGCCTTGATTGTGCTTTGGGGCATGCAATTTCTAAAGAGAGAGGGAGGAGTTTATGTGTGGGTTTACATGAGCACAGAGCTGTGCACTGCTGCTGGAGAGTGCCAAAGGCAACCCAACTCACAAACCCCAGTGGTTAATGATGCTTCATTCTGCTGCAAGGGACAGGGAGACTTCTTACCTTGAAGGATCCACACTGAGTTAGTCTGAGTCTTGGTGGTGGTGATACAAAATGCTGAAAGTGGAGACCAACAGAGTTTGCAATATAGGCACAGAGGCATAGTAAAGGACAGCTAAAGAGAGGTTCAGCTCTCTCTCCTCCTTTTCTCTCTCTCCTCCTTTTCTCTCTCTCCTCCTTTTCTCTCTCTTCTCCTTTTCTCTCTCTCCTCCTTTTCTCCCACCACAGTGACCAAGGTGGTCAATCTTTTCAAGGCAATTGCCAGTGCCTGAGCTGATACTGTGAGGTCTATGTACAAACCTGATTTTTTTTTTAATGATTGTGGTTATTTATTTCAATGGAGGGGGCTTGAAATATTCCCTTAGCATTTTTTTTATCTCTGGATTTCTACTAAGCTGACATTATGAAAATGGCTTGCCTCTGAAGAATTGTTCTCTGTAAATTTAGCCTTCATGATTAAATTTAGCAATATAGGGAGACAGAGTTTTAACTCACTTAGAAAATCTCAATCCATCTCTTAATGAAGTTTCCATAATCAACTTCGATGGAGGGAAAGAAAATTAGGAAAATTCAATATTTAACAGTTAAAATGTGACACTCTGCAGACGCCAAGACACTAGGAAGAAGAAAGTCCTGCTTGGCTTTCCTTTAGAGTCCACTTCTGGTGTTCCCATCATGAGAAGGACACAGAGCTGTGGAGTGAGACCAGAGGAGGCCACAAAGATGATCCAAGGGCTGGAGCAGCTCTGCTGTGAGGCCAGGCTGAGGGAGCTGGGGGTGTTCAGCCTGGAGAAGAGAAGGCTCCAGGGGGACCTTAGAGCTGCCTGCCAGGACCTGAAGGGATCCTGCAGGAAGGCTGCAGAGAGACTTTTGCTGAGGGTGTCTAGAGACAGGCCAAGGGGGAATGGTTTGAAGCTGAGGCAGAGCAGGGTTAGAGTGGAGCTGAGGAAGAAGTTCTTCAGTGTGAGGGTGGTGAGACTCTGGCACAGGCTGCCCAGGGAGGCTGTGGCTGCCTCCTGCCTGGGGGTGTTGCAGGCCAGGTTGGATGAGACCTTGAGCAGCTGAGTCTGGTTGAGAGGTGTCCCTGGGCATGGTGGGGAGGTTGGAGGAGATGAGCTCTGAGGTCCCTTCCAACTGAACCATTCTGTGATTCTATGATTTTCTACAGTTGTGTAGAGGCTAATTTTCAAAGTTTGTTTTCATCAGAGGAGTAGTGCAGTGTTTTAAAGAGCAACGCTTGAAGCTTGCTTTTATGACTGCTAGAAAACTTATTCAGTTTAAGCTAAAAAAAACCTGTTTTGATACATTGCATTTCTCAGATTGGTTCTCAGCAGTTAGAAATCACAGATGAATGTCCAGTGGTGATTCGCTGTCAATGAAATATGTTCCAAAAGAGAAGCTCTCACAACAGAAAGCTGCCTGGAATGGTGCTGTGTGGTGCTTCAATGACAGCACATCTCCTTGAGTTGTTCCTGGGCAGATGTAAGGTGGAGGAATTAACCTCCACTACTCTTGAGAAGATGTAATTTTTCTCTTCCCCCCTTCTCATTTTTTCCCTGTGTAATTTCTGCAATAAAGCCAAAAAATGAGATTTGGTATTAATAATACTTCTATCCCTCTTAATGATTAATATGTAGATGATGACTTCTCATGGATCAGATTATTCAGTTCTTCTGGTGATCAGACTTAATAGTGATAATGACCTGAAGGTTAAATGACACTTAGCCAGCACCTTGGAGTGGAACAGTTCAAATGTTACATAGCCATAATGAATTATGCTTTGGAAGATTGCTGTTGTAAGCATGTCAGTCACAGTCAGGAAAAGCAAAAGTTAGCAAATTGAATGTTTTCCCCCCATTGCACATTGAGAGCCAGGAACACAAGAGGTGGAGGCAGAACCAGGCAAACCTGAGTTTCAAGGCCACTCTTAATGGCCGGACATGAGCACTGTCTTAAAAAGAAGCCAAACCTCATTAAAACAGCAGAGAAATAGCAAACTCTGCACTCAAAAATGCTGTTCTGCTAACTCTGTAATTGGATGTGGGGGAGAAGTGAGTAAATCTAAGTAAAACTTTGGGGGAGGCAGCTTTGTTCGTCAGGATGTCGCTTCAGGGGCACAGTGTTGAGGTTTGTGTGATGGACACCAAGAAGCTAAGCAGCAGAGCACATTTAAATGCCACTAGAAAGTGAGGTCACCACTCAGATAAGAGAGTGATGTGGAAGAGACTGAGAACTTGCTGTAACTTTGCTGTTCCAGTACCTGAAGAGATCTTTTTTTGTGTATGTGTGTGTCAGGTTTCCCTGAGCCAGCCAGCCCTTTAAGCAGAGGTAGGGTTGGAGGTCTTCATATTTTACTCTGTTTTATTTTGCTGTTTTTCAGAGCTTCATTAGTGAAAAGGATTTCAGTTAGTCAAAACAGAAAAAAAAAAGAAAAAAAGAATAGTTTTGGTTGGCCAAGACCTTTTAGATCATTGAGTCCAACCATTACCTAACTCTACTGAGTCTGGTGCTGTACCATGGCCCTCAGCACCACATCTCTGTGTCTTTGAAACATTTAGAGGGGTGGGGATTCCACCACCTCCCTGGGGAGCCTGTTCCAGTGTTTGAGAATCCTTTCAGTGAAGTTTCTTCTAATGTCCAACCTAACCCTGCCCTGGTGCAACTTGAGGCCACTTCCTCTCATCCTCTCCCTTGTTACTTTGGAGAATAGAATGATCCCCACTTCACTCCAGCCTCCTTTCAGGGAGTTGTAGAGAGCCAGAAAGTCTCCCCTCAACCTCCTTTTTCTCCAGACTAAACAACCCCACTTCCCTCAACCTCTCCTCACCAGACTTGTTCTCCTGACCAGCTTCATTGCCCATCTCTGGACCTGTTCCAGCACCTCAGGGTCTTTCTTGTAGTGAGGCCAGAAGAACCATTCACAGCATGGATGCTCCTTCCAGGAAGCAAAAATAAACCTGAATTATCAAACAGTTGTAATAACTTCTTTTAGTACATGTAGAACCTTTTCATCTGAATGGGCACCTCTTTAAAATGATTTATTTGTTATGAGGAGCAGAGTGGAGAAGGGGAAGGTATTTCTCACTTGGAAGAAGAGATACAGCACTGCTCAAAATGAAGGAGAATCAAGTCCTACTGAAGGTGGTTGTTGGTATCTCCAGAGTGAAGCAGGGTTTCTGCACTCCATGGTTAGCTGAGAAGCTCAGCCCTGGCAATGCAAAATGAGAGCAAATTAAGGTAAATTAGAAGATCATGAAGTATTTAATGCCCCTATTTCCACATTAACTATTCAGGAGAAATTCCTATTAGCAGGGCATTGGACTCACAAAGCAGTTAGCTGCACCCCTTGCACAGATCCCTCTACAGATCTGGTGACATGCTCTGCAGACAAAGGGTTTGATCTTCTGGGACTAAGATGTTTGGTGGTTGTTTGTTGGGGTTTTTGTCCATTTGCTTATCACTGTGTTAAACACGAGGGGAGATGATTAGTTACATCACTGCATTCCCTCAAGATGTAGAAGATCAGGAAGATGTCTCTAGATCTGCATCCGCTTCAGAGATATTTTCCACTGCTGATACTCAGAGCATGCAAAGAGATTGTCTCTTCTTTGAGTGTCCTTTGCACTTGCCTCTGAGTGCGCAGCTTCCTTTTTCTGCATTTAGTTTGGTGCCTCACAGAGACAGAAGCCACAGGTAATGGTTAGAATCACAGAATTGTCAGGGTTGGAAGGGACCTCAAGGCTCATCCAGTTCCAACCCCCCTGCCATGGGCAGGGACACCTCACACTACAGCAGGTTGCTCAGAGCCACATCCAGCCTGGCTGCAAAAGCCTCCAGGGATGAGGCTTCCACCACCTCCCTGGGCAACCTGTGCCAGTGTCTCACCACCCTGATGGGGGAAGAATTTATTCCTAACATCCAATCTGAATCTCCCCATTTTTAGTTTTGCTCCATTCCCCCCAGTCCTATCCCTCCCTGACACCCTATAAAGTCCCTCCCCAGCTTTCTTGTAGCCCCCTTCAGATCCTGGAAGGCCACAAGAAGATCTCCTTGGAGCCTTCTCTTCTCCAGACTGAACAGCCCCAACTCTCTCAGTCTTTCTCCATAGCAGAGCAGCTCCAGCCCTCTGCTCATCCTCATGACCCTTCTCTGGACACCTTCCAATACCTCCAGATATTTCCTGTAATAGAGGCTCCAGAACTGGATGCAGTACTGCAGGTGGGGTCTCAGCAGAGTGGAGCAGAGGGGGAGAATCACCTCCCTCTCCAAGAGGACCTCTGGTGTTAGATAACCTTTGAGGGTTTCATTGGCAGGGAGATGCTTTCTTCCTCACTTCCATTGAGGGGTCAGGAGTCAGTCCTGCCTTTGAGCAAGGCAGTTTTGTGTCTTGCAAAGCTGTAATAAATAGTGTCATGCTGAAGTAAATGCAGGCTTTAATTATTCTAAAGCATCATTTGGCCCTCAGTTTCCATAGCAACTTGTCATCACCCTGGCATGGTTGGAGCTGGTGACATTTGTGAGTGTTGAGAGTCAATTGTGTGAGGATGTGCAGTGCAGCATTTGATTTCTGGAGTGAGGCCGGGTTCTGCCGGCGATGGCCCTGCTGCATTCTCCTGGAGCTGTTCTGTGAGCCCCAGGTACAAAGCAGCTGGGGAAGTGAGTCAATGAGGTCACTGTATTGTAAGCATTAAGGACTGCAATTGAAATCTGTTTCTGCAGAAGGCTGTTTTCAAAAATATACTGCTTTGACACATGGGAATGTTGTTCCTTCGGGGCTTGCTCCGCTGTTAAATAAAGATTTAAGTGTTCAGCTCTGAAGGAATCATCACTTTCAACATGGGACAATTCACTGTGCCAATAAAAAGGTTGTGTACAATTTAGAAGGAACATGGAAACAATGTTCCTGGCTCTAATTAGTTTTCTTGATATATAAGGCAATAGATTTCTCAGAAGGATATAAATGATGCTAACACTTTTATTTTGACATAATAAGCCTTGCAAAGAATTATTGAGTTTAAATGATAAATGCATGGAGTACTTGCAGCCCTGCTCTCCACTACTGCTGCATGTGTGGATGGAGGAAACTCTCATGGACTGAACCATGAGCTATTGCTGCTGAAAACTTTTTTTTTATATATATAGTAGGCATTTTTAATAGATTCTGGAAATGTGCAGCAGCAGAACATCTTGGAGAAGAGCTATCTCATCCCAAAATGTTTTGCTGCTGTGTGGAAGTGGCACACAAACAGTGTCTGGATTACAGAATGAGATAGCTGCAAAGCCACAAGGTACCCAAGAATATTTTTGGCTAGGAGAGCTGAGTCAATGCTGGTAAGGCTGGAGTGCTCAGCAGCCTGCTTGGATGTTCCTTTATCTCTGACTAGCTGACATTACTGTGAATACAGCTTCAGCTTCACACAGTCATGGAATGGGTTGGGTTGGAAGGGACCTTCAAGATCATCCAGTTCCAACCCCCTGCCATGGGCTGGGACACCTCCTACAGCCCAGGTTGCTCAAGGCCTCATCCAACCTGGCCTTGAACACCTCCAGGGAGGAGGCATCCACAGCCTCCCTGGGCAATCTGTGCCAGTGTCTCAGCACTCTCTGTAAAGAATTTCTTCATAAACTTCAGTGTTGCCCTCCTCAAGCTTCAATCCATTGTTCCTCATCCTATCACTTCTAGTCCATGTACTGGAAGGCTTCTCTAAGGCATCCTTGGAGCCTTCTCTTCTCCAGGCTGAACAACCCCAACTCTCTCTGCCTGTCCCTAAAGGGGAGGTTCTGCAACTCTCTGATCATCTTCATGGCCTGCTCTGGACCTGCTCCAGCAGCTCCATGTCTCTCTTATGCTGGGTGCCCCTGAACTAGACACAATGCTCCAGGTCTCTGCATTGATCCCCAGGTCAGGGCACCATACAACAATTAGTTTCATTTTTCATAGCTTTAGAGGTTTCTTTTGCTTCTGGGTTCCCTAGATGAGATAGAATCTGGATGTGTTGGAATGAATAGTTGCTTCATAAATGATTTGTTGTTACAACATCAGCTTTTAGAACCTAGGTGACTGGATTTGGGGCAGAAACACAGAATGAAGAAGAAACAGAAATGTGACTTATCAGGGGTTAAGATAACACAAACTAAGGAGAGGGGGGGAGCGTTTCTGCTGTGTACTTACCCTGCTGAGGTGGCCTCTGTGGAGTTAGCAGTGTCTGACAGACAGTAACACCAACAGCTAAAAGGTTTTGAGTGGTCCCATAGGTGCCTGCACTGTGGTGTAGCCACAGGCCCTGTGTTTGCAATTCCCCAGCCTTTTGCTGCAGCTGTGTTGTCCAGAGCCCTGTGGCAGTGATGCTCTTTGCTGTTGTTATGCTGTGGTTTTGTGCTGTTGGTATGCTGTGGTTTTGTGCTGTCTCTGGTGGGTTCCCATGAGATGCAACTGCTGCTGCACTGAGAATCACCTCACTCCTCCCCTCCTTTCATAACTGTTTCCAACCCCCTATTTTCTGCTATCTGCTTCATTAGTGGGAAAAAAAAAAAAGCTTGGCACATAATGAAGCAGGTAGCAGCCATTTAAATACCTGATAAGCAGTACATGTGCACAAAGGTGTAGTTACTACTCACAGCACTGCAGTTGTGCCTCATCCAGTCGACAGTAACAGCACCAGAAGTGGTAACTGCTGTTTGAGCCTGGGGGGTTGAGCCAGGGCCAGGCAGAAGTGCACCAAACTGGGGGAAAGTGAAGCAAGAAGTCCTTGCTGGCATCACTACCTGCTGCACTGCAGCAGCCTGTCCCAGTGTCCTCTCTGCAACTATTTAATGCTGAAACCTGCTCGCCAGTAATTGCTACCTGAGCTGCAGAGCATGAGTGCTGCACTTGCAGTGTGCCCAGTTCACAGGCAGGAGGTGTGTTGGAAAAGAAATTGGGAGGTGAGACTGGAGCAGAGCAGGTTGTCAGGAATGTCCTGTTGTTTTCTTTCTCCTTTTCCTTCTCATTTGATGATGGAGGAATAAGAAACATATTTGTTCCTCTGAGATCAGTTGGAACACTGATGGAGAATTAGATTGAGATTGTGTTTGGAGGAAATTTTCTATGGCATTTGAATGTAGCTTTCCTTTTTCATTCTGCCCTCCCCTCCACCCCCCCAGATGCCAGAAATAACTGGCCAATGGCAGTGATACAGGGACTGCTGGACTTCCACCAGCTAGCAACTCATTTGCTTTTTTTATATTTACCCATTCTGAGACTTTCCAGCTCCTGATGGAGATAGCAGAAGGTCAAGGTTGTAAAATGCTGCCCTGAAAAGGAATTCAATTTGGGAGGGGCAAAAAGTATGACATAAACTGGGAAAAAGAGAAAGGTAGCATCAGTGAAGCTTGTCCTGTGCCTGACATGCTTTGTTTTAGCAAAGGTTTCAAATAATTTAGTGTCCTGCAGAAGAGCTGCACATACGTACACTGCATCTGCTGCAGTACTAAACAGTTCATCAGATTCAACTTGGCAAAAGCAGAGCCTGGAAGGCTACTGGAGACTGTCTGTACTTTGAAGGCAGTGTGGGAACAGAAAGAGTGGCTTAGAAATGAACACTCAGAGCTTTATCTGTCACCATTTTCCTATCATACTCCAATGTCTCAGTTGTTTTTGGTGAGTTTTTTCCTGTGAACTGAGGATGATAGGATGACTCTTGGGTGGGCTGGTCAAGGTAGTCACACAGACAAATTGCAGTAGTCCAGGAAGTTGCTGCTTGTCAAGTGAGCAGCAAAAAATCATTGAATCATTCAATCACTAAGGCTGGAAAAGACCTCTAAGATCATGGAGTCCCAACCATAACCCAACCACCATGACCACTAAACCATGTCCTGAAGCACCACAGCTACAACTTCTTCAACACCTCCAGGGATGTGACTTCACCACCTCCCTGGGCAGCCTGTCCCAACCTCTCACCACTCTCTCACTAAAGAAGTTTCTCCTCATGTCCAACCTAACCCTCCCCTGCCACAACTCAAACCCATTTCCTCTTGTCCTGTTGCTGGTTGCCTGGGGGAAGAGACCAACTCCAGCCTCACTCCAACCTCCTGTCAGGGGAGCTGAGGAGAGCAAGAAGATCTCCCTTCAGCTTTCTCTTCTCCAAATGAAACCACCCTAACTCCCTCAGCTGTTTCTTCTCTGATGCTCCTCAAACCCCTCCCCAGCCTCATTGCTCTTCTCAGGACACCCTCCAGCACCTCAGTGTCTTTCCTGTACTGTAGCACCCAGGCCCACACACCCTCATGAAAATTCTCTCTGCAGCCTTCCTGCAGGATCCCTTCAGGTCCTGGCAGGCAGCTCTGAGGTCCCCCTGGAGCCTTCTCTTCTCCAAGCTGAACACCCCCAGCTCCTTCAGCCTGGCCTCACAGCAGAGCTGCTGCAACCTTGCATCACCTCTGTGGCCTCCTCTGGCTTGTAAACACCTTACAAATGTGTGGCAGTGCACAGCTCTCCCTGCTCAGCACCTCTTTCTTTGCACTGCCATGCTTTGGTGGTTGCTGCATGTTTGTTTTTTCACTCTGAGAAGTGGCAGATGTGATTACAGGGAAAGGCACAATTACAAATTGCAAGGAATTACAGCCAGACAAGTAAACAAAATAAAACTGCATTCAGTAAGCTAAGGAAGGGCTGAAAGCCTTGTAATGAAGGTGCCAAAGATGAGCTTCTGCAGCTCTACAATTTGTCAGTCAAATTGTTGTTATTTAGGAGAATTTCTCCACAGAAGCTCAGAGCAGAGCATACAATTGCCAAATCCTCTTTCTAAATTATTCTCCACTGCTCTGATTGTTTTTTCCCTGTTATTTTCTGGCAAGATCTCAGTATTTTCAAAGTTGAGAACTTGTGTGGCTTTGCTTATGGTTGAACTTTCCCATTCTGCATTTGTCATGATGTGAGACATATTCTCCTATCCTAGTGGGCAGCAAGTTCTGCATGGGACAGCAATGTGCCCTTGTGGCCAAGAGAGCCAATGGCATCCTGGAGTGCAGCAAGAGAAGTGTGGCCAGCAGGGCTAGGGAGGTTCTGCTCCCCCTCTGCTCTGCCCTGCTGAGACCACACCTGCAATCCTGTGTCCAGTTTGGGACTCCCCAGTTCAAGAGAGACAGAGACCTGCTGGAGAGAGTCCAAGGGAGAGCTATGAGGATGATTTGGGGACGTGAACATCTCTGCTATGAAGAGAGACTGAGAGCCCTGGTGTTTTTTAGTCTGGAGAAGAGAAGTCTGAGAGGGGATCTGATCAATGTCTATCAATACCTGAGGGGTGGGTGTCAGGATGAAAGTGCCAGGCTCTGTTTGGTGGTGCCCACTGATAGGACAAGAAGCAATTGGTATAAGCTGGAACCAGGAGGTTGCACCTCACCATGAGGAGACTTCTGTCTGGTGAGGGTGGCAGAGCCCTGGAGCAGGCTGCCCAGAGAGGTTGTGGAGTCTCCTGCTCTGGAGACTTTCCAAACCCACCTGGATGTGTTCCTGTGTGACCTGCCCTGGGTGATGCTGCTCTGGCAGGGGGCTTGGACTGGATGATTCTAGAGGTCCCTTCCAACTCCTTACATTGTGTGAGGGGGCACAGCTCAGGACATCAGTCATGTTTTGAAGGTGTGATTGTAGTAAAGCAGCTTCCTGAGCTTTTTCAAAAGCTTGCAGAACAGAAGTTCATTACTGAAATACTTTCCGTCTTCTGGATCTAAATCAATGGCAGAAGTAAACAAAGCTGCAGAGATAAGGTCATGTTCTCAGCTACAGAGAGATCCTGTTCTGAAGGAATCAAATTTTGGTTGTGACCAACTGCTGTGAGCTCCTTTGTTGCCATGTGTACAGTTACTGGAGATGGAGTAATTAATGCTGGCTGGCACTGCAGAGCACACAGATCAAAAGGCTCATTTCTCTTACCTTTCCTACTGGGACATGCAGCTACCTTTCTCACAGAGCTGCTGCTGCCCTGATGGGATTGCTGAGCACAGAAATCATGTCCTGGGCTGCAGCCAGAGGAGTGTTGCAAGCAGGGGTAAGAGATTCTGCCCCTTGGCTCTGCTCTGATGAGGCCCCATCCTTGAATACCATGTCCAGTTCTGGCCACTTCTGGTGTCCCCAGAAGGGGAAGGACACAGAGCTGTGGAGTGAGTCCAGAGGAGGCCACAAAGATGATCCAAGGGCTGGAGCAGCTCTGCTGTGAGGCCAGGCTGAGGGAGCTGGGGGTGTTCAGCATGGAGAAGAGAAGGCTCCAGGGGGACCTCAGAGCTGCCTGCTAGGACCTGAAGGGATCCTGCAGAAGGCTGCAGAGGGACTTTTGCTGAGGGTGTCTAGAGACAGGCCAAGGGGGAATGGTTTGAAGCTGAGGCAGAGCAGGGTTAGAGTGGAGCTGAGGAAGAAGTTGTTGAGTAGGAGGGTGGTGAGACTCTGGCACAGGCTGCCCAGGGAGGCTGTGGCTGCCTCCTGCCTGGGGGTGCTGCAGACCAGGTTGGATGAGACCTTGAGCAGCTGAGTCTGGTTGAGAGGTGTCCCTGGGCATGGTGAGGAGGTTGGAGGAGATGAGCTCTGAGCTTCCTTCCAACCTGAGCCATTTTAGGGTTTTTGCAAAAAGGGACAAATTTCCATCTAGGGCTTTTCTGAATTATCATTGATTGAAAGGTTGAGGAGATTGGATGGAAGTTGGAGCTGGCATAGAGATTCTTCTATATCCCTTGAAGAAAAAACAATAATAAAACCTCATGGTCTCCACCCTATCCAGACAGAGATTCTCTTCTGATATCCTCTGTGTGTTGTGCAGCTGCATCCTCTTGTCAGGTAATCCTCCCTCTCCCGCAACAGCAAGCCCTAGGAGAGCTGGCTGAAATATTCCTAGCAAATAATTGTTTGACCCCTTAAAGCTGTTAGTCTGCAAAGTAATGAACTTTGAATAGAGTTCTAATTCCTGCATTTGTAGAAATGGAGGGAGGGTAAAGAACATCTTGAAGTTGTTGAACAAATAATTTCCTTTGGAATCACTGGGAAGATGCTGAGGCTTTTCTTTCTGCAAACACTTATGGAATCCAAATGCTGTTCAGGTTGATGTTTAAGGGGGAAAAACAGTCAAATGAGAGGTAAATGCTGCCTTGTTGAATTTACAGAGGTTCTTCCAGACAAGACTGTTGCATTCTTTTTGGTTTATTCACCCAGATTCATAATGTAAAATACCATCTGCAGAAGCCAAGCCTTCTGTGCAAACTCCTGCTAGGCTCTGTGAAGGATTTGCCATTTAACTCTTACTGTGTTTAAGCTGATTTAAAATCTTACTCAGTTAAATGCTACATCAGATAGAAGCTGCACTTGGCACATTTCTCCTGCACATGGGTATCAAATAGCCAAGCAGATTATGTCTCTGTTAGGTGAACAGTCTGTGTTCAAACTCTGGAGCATTTCACCAACTCACTGCTCACAGAAGAGATTAGCAGTGGAGGTTATCTGAGGTGCAGCATCTTGAAATGACCTTGTAATGGGGTAGTGATAGTCTCCCTCTACAGTTCAGGAGGGACAGGGATCTGCTGGAGAGAGTCCAAGGGAGGGCTACAAGGATGCTGAAGGGACTGGAGCACTGCCTGGTGAGGAGAGGCTGAGAGCCCTGGGGGGGTGGTTAGCCTGGAGAGAAGACTGAGAGGGGATCTGATCAATGTCTATCAGTATCTGAGGGCTGGGGGTCAAGAGGGAGGGGACAGGCTCTGATCAGCTGCACCCTGGGATAGGACAAGGAGCAATGGATAGAAACTCCAGCACAGGAGGTTCCACCTCAACATGAGGAGGAATTCTTGAATGTGAGAGTCCCAGAGCACTGGAGCAGGCTGCCCAGAGGGGTTGTGGAGTCTCCTTCTCTGGAGACTTCCAAGCCCCATCTGGATGTGTTCCTGTGTGACCTGTGCTGGATTCTATGGTCCTGCAGGGGGTTGGACTCAATGATCTCTGGAGATCCCTTCCAACCCCTAACCCGGGGTGAGCCTGTGAACATGCTTGCAATATTTTCCTTGATAAGTGGGCAAGGTACTGTGGTGGCTTGGATTAAAAATACTCTTGGAAGCTAAAAGAAAAAAAATAGAAAGCAACCAGGAAGTATGAGGAGAAAACCTGCTTGCTTGTGTATTAAAGAAGAAAGCACATAATTAATAATGGAGGTAGGAAAAAATAATAATAAATCAGATATGACAGTAGATACCAAAACAGAAATATCTGAAAAACAAGATAGTGGGTGAAGGAGTATTAAGCAAAAGCAGCAGGAGCTAAAGAATAAAGCTAAAGTGATTTTAAGTGGAAAAGTGGAAGAAGTAGCTGAAAGCACTCAGCATTTATCAGACTGAAATAATGGCACCACCACCTTCTGCAGCAGGACAGAAAAATACCTTGTTTTGAAATCAGATGGAAATTCAAGTGCAGCATTGCCTGCCAAGTTCTTGGTTTAGGGAATTGTTTTGACAGCTACCAACATCAGAAAAAAACCCAACAAAAAACCCCAACAACAACAACAACAAACCCCCCACCAACCACCCTTCCTGTCTTAGTGTCTGCAATTTGGGTTAAGAAAATCAAGTGAGAAGTAAGGCTTTGATGAATCTTGCTTCACTGTATGCATGGACATTCATTTCTCTGTCACTGTCTGGGTAGCCTGCAGAGAAGTTGCTTAGATTTCAACAATGTGAGTTTAATTTAAGCTCAAGATGGTTAAAAATCTAAACCTCTGGGAGATTTGAATGTCTGATGAGATTTAAAATCAGTATTGCACTTTAAAATGCCAGGAGAAAGCCTCACCTCATTACTCTCCTTGGAGGCACATTAAAGAAGTCAGCCTAAAATGGTAAGAAATCCAATTTCAAAAAGATATATATATTTAATTCTGTATAACTTGATGATTCCTCACATTGGAAATGTCACCAAGCTGTCCCCCAAACCCATCCAGGTGAATCTCAGTATTGGTTCTCCCAGGCTTGCAAGTTGCCCACTTCCAAAGTATTCCGCAGCATTTGCTCTGGCTGCAGACTGTCCTGCCATGGAAATTGTGAAGCCCACAGCATGAGAAGGACACAGAGCTGCTGGAGTGGGTCCAGAAGAGGCCACAAAGATGATCCATGGGCTGGAGGGGCTATCAGGCTAGGCTGAGGGAGCTGGGGCTGTTCAACCTGGAGACGAGAAGGCTCCAGGGGGACCTTAGAGCTGCCTGCCAGGACCTGAAGGGATCCTGCAGGAAGGCTGCAGAGGGACTTTTGCTGAGGGTGTCTAGAGACAGGCCAAGGGGGAATGGTTTGAAGCTGAGGCAGAGCAGGGTTAGAGTGGAGCTGAGGAAGAAGTTGTTGAGTAGGAGGGTGGTGAGGCTCTGGCACAGGCTGCCCAGCAAGGTTCACAGCTTCTGTGAACTGATATTCATTGGTGGCTTGCTTAAGAGAGGTCAAAGCAGGGAAGGAATGTCACTGGAATTCCAAAGCTAATTGTACTTCACCATGAGATACATCACTCAGTCAAGGGGCTAGTAAGGAACTTACTCTGTCAGGTTTGTTGCCTGAATGAGTTGTGTGAATTGGAATGTTGGCTAAATATGGCAGTTCCTACCAGGTAAAGGCTCTGTGTCTCTTGGATACTTTGCTCATGGAAAATCCTTCCCCACCACCATCCAATTCTTCCTACTTGAAAAGCAGCCATGAGGAACCTTTATTCTAAAGGGGTAGGTCAGCTCCACCTACACCTCTTCTGTAGCCTTGTCATTGCTATGCTTTCTGTGAACTTACTCTTGATTTATGGTGCTGCAAATAAATAAAGGAAAAACATTAGCTGATAGAGGCTGGCAGTCTCCAGGGCATTGTAGAGATGGTAGCTGGAGTAGCCTCTTAGCATCACACTTGAAAGTCTGCAATGCAAAACTCCAACTGCCTTGCAGAAAAGGATAGAGAATATTAATAGCTCCAAATAGAAGTAAAGGAAAAGTAAAACAAATCAGTTTTGGGTCTGATAAGCAAATTGCTCAGCAATGTATTGTGCATGCTCTTAGTATATTGTGCATCATGCATGGCCTGGTGTGCATTTTTTTTTTTATTTTGCTTTTCCTGTGTATTTGATTACTTAAATGTAATAATTTACAGCCTGGCTTTCCATCTGATCTGATGCTTTCCAAGTTAAAGCCTTCATTGGTTATGTTAAATGGAGCTAAATAGGTATTTCAGAAATATGAGGAGGTGATAGCAGTACTGACATTTACTCCTGGAATTCAAGGCACAGAGATGGGAATCATCTTGAAAACTTGATCTGAAAGTTGTTTGAAGATTTTATTTAAATCCAACTTTCACAGATTTCCATTCTTATTTCTCCTTGATTTGTATAAACAGAGGGTTTTATTTATATAAATAGAGGTTTTTATTTGTACAAATAGAGGGTTTTATTTGTATAAACACAGGGGGGGTTATTTGTGTAAATAGAGGGTTTTATGTGTATAAATACAGGTTTTGTGTAAATAGAGGGGTTTATTTGTGTCAATAGAAGCTTTTGTTTGTGTAAACATAGGAATTTCTGGGGAATCACAGACTGCCATAGTACAGGAAAGTTTTATGGGAAGCAAGTGCTGACTGCGAAGGTCAAAAGAAGGACACAGAGCTGTGGAGTGAGCCCAGAGGAGACACAAAGTGGATCCAAGGGCTGGAGCAGCTCTGCTGTGAGGCCAGGCTGAGGGAGCTGGGGGTGTTCAGCCTGGAGAAGAGAAGGCTCCAGGGGGACCTCAGAGCTGCCTGCCAGGACCTGAAGGGATCCTGCAGGAGAGAGATTTTTCATAAAGGTGTCCAGCAATAATAGGCCAAGGGGGAATGGTTTGAAGCTGAGGCAGAGCAGGGTTAGAGTGGAGCTGAGGAAGAAGTTCTTGAGCAGGAGGGTGGTGAGACTCTGGCACAGGCTGCCCAGGGAGGCTGTGGCTGCCTCCTGCCTGGGGGTGTTGCAGGCCAGGCTGGATGAGACCTTGAGCAGCTTAGTCTGGTTGAGAGGTGTCCCTGGGCATGGTGGGGAGGTTGGAGGAGATGAGCTCTGAGGTCCCTTGAGCCATTCTGTGGTTCTATCATTAAAGCTAATGTTGTTCCTGAAGATGTATTCGCTAAAGACAGATCAATTCCAGTGCTCTGAATGTTTTTTTCATCTGTCAGAACTGTAATTACTGTTCTTCATCCTTCCTGTTCTTAGTGTTTGCTGTGTTCTTAAAAGGAGTTCACATGCTTTATGCCTTAATTTGTATCTTTGTGCTGATATTTTGCTTTCCCTTGTTTTGAAGTCTCTGTCAGTGTAAATGATGTTTTGCATGCTTTCGGTATGCCTCCTCTAATACACAAAGAAAAATCAATGCTGGGTATACTTCTCCATCTACCTTGTGCTCTCCCTTCCTTTCATAACGTCAGTTCTTCTGACAGAAATTCAGATAATGGAACAAATAAGCAAAATATGCCATCTCTCTAACCACCTATCTGCCTGCCAAGCTGCCCACCTACTTCATCTTCTTACACAGCAGAGCGCAACAGATGCATTCCAGGTCCTGAAAACCACTATGGCCTCCTGGCCTTCACTTACATCTTGTAGTTTGCAATGATTAGCATTTGGCTTTCCCATTCCATGTGAGACAGAGAGGGAGTTGAGATGGAATTAAGTTGTTGGCCTCAGTAAGAATCCAGTCTTGGAGCTCTCAATGCATTGGAGATTGCTCAAAAGTTTGACTGAAATTAGCTTATCTGTGTGGAGCTCTTTTGTGGCTTTGGGGTTAATTTTACTTATCTTTCTTGTGGGTTTGGTTTGTTGATGAGGATGTAGGCTTTAGATTGGAGAGGAGAGAGTATCTGATGAGAATGTAGGGTATAGATTAGAGATGGGTGAGTATCTGATGAGGGCGTAGGTTATAGATTGGAGAGGGATGAGTATCTGATGAAGGTGTAGGTTATATATGAGAGAGGGGTGAGTATCTGAGGAGGAGGTAGGTTATAGACTGGAGAGGGTTGAGTATCTGATGAGGAGGTACGTTTTCTATTGGAGAGGGATGAGTATCTGATGAGGATGTAGGTTATAGATGGGAGATTAGTGAGTATCTGATGAGGATGTAGGTTATAGATGGGAGATTAGTGAGTATCTGATGAGGGTGTAGGTTATAGACTGGAGAGGGGTGAGTATCTGATGAGGGTGTAGGTTATAGATGGGAGATGAGTGAGTATCTGATGAGGATGTAGGTTATAGACTGGAGAGGGGTGAGTATCTGATGAGGGTGTAGGTTATAGACTGGAGAGGGGTGAGTATCTGATGAGGATGTAGGTTATAGATGGGAGATTAGTGAGTATCTGATGAGGATGTAGGTTATAGACTGGAGAGGGGTGAGTATCTGATGAGGGTGTAGGTTATAGATGGGAGATGAGTGAGTATCTGATGAGGATGTAGGTTACAGACTGGAGAGGGGTGAGTATCTGTGAGGATGTAGGTATAGATTGGAGAGGAGTGAGTATCTGTGAGGATGTAGGTTATAGATTGGAGAGGGGTGAGTATCTGATGAGAAGGTAGGTTATAGATGGGAGAGGGGTGAGTATCTGATGAGGGTGTAGGTTATAGATTGGAGAGGGGTGAGTATCTGATGAGGATGTAGGTTATATATGGGAGAGGGGTGAGTGTCTGATGAGAATGTAGGTTATAGACTGGAGAAGGGTGAGTATCTGATGAGGATGTAGGTTATGGACTGGAGAGGGGTGAGTATCTGATGAGGAGGTAGGTTATGGACTGGAGAGGGGTGAGTATCTGATGAGGGTGTAGGTTATAGATGGGAGAGGAGTGAGTATCTGATGAGAATGTAGGTTATAGACTGGAGAGGGGTGAGTATCTGATGAGGAGGTAGGTTATGGACTGGAGAGAGGTGAGTATCTGATGAGAATGTAGGTTATAGACTGGAGAGGGGTGAGTATCTGATGAGGATGTAGGTTATAGACTGGAGAGGGGTGAGTATCTGATGAGGAGGTAGGTTATGGACTGGAGAGGGGTGAGTATCTGATGAGGAGGTAGGTTATGGACTGGAGAGGGGTGAGTATCTGATGAGGGTGTAGGTTATAGATGGGAGAGGGGTGAGTATCTGATGAGGAGGTAGGTTATGGACTGGAGAGGGGTGAGTATCTGATGAGGATGTAGGTTATAGACTGGAGAGGGGTGAGTATCTGATGAGGAGGTAGGTTATGGACTGGAGAGGGGTGAGTATCTGATGAGGAGGTAGGTTATGGACTGGAGAGGGGTGAGTATCTGATGAGGAGGTAGGTTATGGACTGGAGAGGGGTGAGTATCTGATGAGGAGGTAGGTTATGGACTGGAGAGGGGTGAGCATCTGATGAGGAGGTAGGTTATGGACTGGAGAGGAGTGAGTATCTGATGAGGGTGTAGGTTTTCTGTTGGAGAGGGCTAAGTGTTTCTGTCCCTTTTCCTTTTCTTTTAAGGCTGTTTTTCCATTGAGTACTGAAGCAGGGTCAGGGCCTGGTTGTTATGCTGGCCTGGAGAAGCAGTGCCAGTGAGCTCCTGTGCACTGAGGGTCTTGCTCTCTTCAGAGTCTATCTCAGCTCAGCAGCTGGCTGCAGCTCTACGAGAGACTGATTAGAGTTGGATCTGACACTCACTTGGATCTCTGTACGTGTCAACAACTGTCCCCAGATCATGAGTGATGGAGAGAGCTCTAGCAGTATGGAAACAGATGTCAAGTCGCTGAAGCAATTGCTGAACACAGATAAGTTGCAAATCACTTTAGGTCAGGGAAAAAAACACTCATGAGAAGGGGCAAGGAGGGCTAGGTGAAAAAGTGAGATAAGAGCTAGAAAAGCAACTCAGAAACCATTCAGTTCCTTGCAAGCATCAGTAGCTGTAAAGCATTTGGATTCTCTGTCTGCATTAACACAGCTACTCATGTCAATGCAGCCTTCAGACAAGCAGTCTGGCTTTAGAAATACTCATCTGAGGGACTGAGCCAGTGCTTTACAGCAGGGCCAGCAGAAAACAACAGTGGCTTTGGAGGATGGCGTGCTTGGCTCAACAGGAGGCACAAGAGTCACAGTCTCACAGTATATCAGAGGTTGGAAGGGACCTCAAGAGATCACCCCCCTGCCAGAGCAGCATCACATAGGGTAGTCCACACAGGAATGCATCCAGGTGGGTTTGGAAAGTCTCCAGAGAAGGAGACTCCACAACCTCCCTGGGCAGCCTGTTCCATGGCTCTGTCACCCTCACTGTAAAGAAGTTTCTCCTCATGTGAGCTGAAATCTTCTCTATTCAAGTTTGAACCCATTGTTCCTTGTCTTATCACTGTGAACCACCCAAAAGAGCCTGGCCCCCTCCCCTTGACACCCACCCCTCAGATATTTAGAATCATAGAATCAGTCAGGGTTGGAAGGGACCACAAGGATCATCCAGTTCCAACTCCCCTGCCATGGCCAGGGACACCTCACACTAGATCAGGCTGGCCAGAGCCTCATCCAGCCTGGCCTTAAACACCTCCAGGGATGGGGCCCCAACCACCTCCCTGGACAACCCATTCCAGGCTCTCACCACTCTCATGGTGAAGAACAACTTCTTCACTTCCAGCCTGATTCTCCCCACTTCCAGCTTTATTCCATTCCCCCCAGTCCTATCACTACCTGATAGCCTAAAAAGTCCCTCCCCAGCTTTCTTGTAGCTCCCTTCAGATACTGGAAGGCCACAAGAAGGTCACCTCAGAGCCTTCTCTTCTCCAAACTGAACAACCCCAACTCTTTCAATCTGTCCTCATAGGAGAGGTGAGGTTCCACTGAAACATTCATCAGATCTCCTCTCAGTCTTCTCTTCTCCAGACTATAATCTCTCTTCACAGGGGAGATGCTCAAGTCCCCTAAGCATCCTTGTGGCTCTCCTTTGGATTCTCTTCAGCAGGTCTCTGTCTCTCTTGAACTGGGGAGCCTCAAACTGGACACAGTATTGCTGGAGTGAAAAGCAATGATCCATCTCTATGGCACGCAGTGCATGTTGCAATCCAGGGTGAACAGGATCAGACCTTCCATGTTCAAGCATAGAATCACAGAATTCTTTGGGTTGGAAAAGCTTCCCAAGATCATTGAGTCCAGCTGTCAACCCAACCCCACCATGGCCACCAAACCATGTCCCAGAGTGCCATGGCCTCAGGTATCTTGAACACCTCTGGGTGTGGGGACTCCACCACCTCCCTGTGCAGCCTGTTCCAATCCCTGACCACTCTTGCAGCAAAGACATTTTTCCTAATGTCCAACCTAACCCTCCCCTGGCACAATTTCAGGCCATTGTTTCTCATTCTATCAATGGGGCTTCAAACAGTAGCAGCTCAGCACAACAGCTTCCCAGAACAGGTCAGGACAGGAGAAGTTTGTCAGCTTTAAGAGAACATGGGAGTGCTTCACACCTCTATGCAGATGGGACCAAAAAAATACCTATTTGGTGACAGTGGCAGCTCTGCAAGCAGCAAGCTCCTGCCCTCTCAGCTTCTGGCCCCAGCCCTCTCCTTCGCCCTGGTGAGAGCACACCTGGAGTGTTGTGTCCAGCTCTGGCCTCCCCAGTTCAAGACATGCAGGGACTGTCCTGACTTCCCAGTGTCACCATGCTGCTGGGGTTTGCTCCTTGCAAGTTCCTGTGAAAAAGAGCAGCAGCTGTAGTGCCTGCACAACTCCATACAGGGAGGAGAAGAAGTTTACCTACAGTTTCCTACTGGGAGGCTCTTAGAACGCATAACAAGAATGAAGTGGAACAAGATTGGAGTGAGTCCAGAGGGAACCACAAAGATGATCCAAGGGCTGGAGCAGCTCTGCTGTGAGCACAGGCTGAGGGAGCTGGGGGTGTTCAGCCTGGAGAAGAGAAGGCTCCAGGGGGACCTTAGAGCTGCCTGCCAGGACCTGAAGGGATCCTGCAGGAAGGCTGCAGAGGGACTTTTGCTGAGGGTGTCTAGAGACAGGCCAAGGGGGAATGGTTTGAAGCTGAGGCAGAGAAGGGTTAGAGTGGAGCTGAGGAAGAAGTTCTTGAGCAGGAGGGTGGTGAGACTCTGGCACAGGCTGCCCAGGGAGGCTGTGGCTGCCTCCTGCCTGGGGGTGAGCAATGAGGTCCCTTCCAACCTGAGCCATTCTAGGATTCTATGGTTATCAGCTCTGTGAGTGCGCAGATGGGACTGTGACTGCCTCTAACTTTCAAACAGTCTTTCCTAGGAAAAACTCTCCTTCCATAAACCTCAGGGGGAGATAGCACAAGAATGTACTTTTGGTTTAAATTACTTTCAAAACTTGGAAATGAAAAACAAACAAACAAAAAAACCCCAAACCAAACCCCAACACCCCTCCTTGCTGTATTGGGGCAGTTTTCCAAGTTCAGTGCAGGCATAAAGTCAATTTCTCCCCAGTGCAAACTGCTTTCCATGTCTCTGAATTGTAACAAGTGCATGATGGGCTGGGGGTGGAGGTGTCTGTCAAGGCTGAAGTAACTCATGCTGCATCACTTGCTCCTGGTCTAAGATTTGCCTGCCTGGTGACACTACCCAGAATTCATATGAGAAACAGTGGGAGGAAGCAGAAGGCTCCAAGCCTTCATGACAGTTGCTTTCTTCAGTTCATACAGGTGCTCTGTTAATAAAGAATTGTAAAATAGTCTGTGAAAAAGGGATGGTTCCCTGCACAGCAAGGTAAAAATGGTTACAAACCAGGAAAGTGTAAAACCAAAAAATTGCAAAGCTAGCAAGCCAAAGAGTGAATGTGGCAGGAACCATCAAAGAGCTTTCTGTAGCTATATGTGGCATGTATCCAGCACAAACCAGATGGTATCTGAAATGCTGAGCAGTTTAAGCTACAGGCTGAAGAAGTCTCCACTTGCCCGTTAAAACCCAAGCAAAACAAAATGATTGTAGTTACTGATCTCACTGATGTTGTCTGAGAGCTGCAGGAAGGGGCACTCAGGGTAGAGACTCAAAAATATGAACCTGGAGAGTTACAGCTTGGCCTTGAGAGAGATGTGGTTCTGTGGGACTCAGGCTGGTCCCTGAGAGGAAAGGTTTTGGGGAAGTTCTGAACAGTGACTGTTTTCCTGTTCTTCTCTATTATTTTTTTATTGTTATTATTATGTGGGCCAACTGATATCCTTGGGAACAATCATTTTATTGTGTGCTCAGATCAACTTGAGCTGACTTCATTCAAATCTTGATTAAATTGCCTGAACTTAAATGCCCAGATGAGATCTTATCTAACAGCTTGGAACACCCCCAGCTCCCTCAGCCTGTCCTCACAGCAGAGGTGCTCCAGCCCTTGGCTCATCTTTGTGGCCTCCTCTGGACTTGCTCCAACAGTTCTGTGCCCTTCTTATTCTCGTATCGCCATCTCATGTGCTCTCTTGTTTTCATGTCTGCATCGTAAGAAACCCAGAAAAGAGAAGGCTCTGGGGGGACCCTAGAGCTACCTTCCAATAGCTGAAGGCTGCAGAGGGACTTTTGCTGAGGGTGTCTAGAGACAGGCCAAAGGGGAATGGTTTGAAGCTGAGGCAGAGCAGGGTCAGACTGGAGCTGAGGAAGAAGTTCTTCAGCAGGAGGGTGGTGAGACTCTGGCACAGGCTGCCCAGGGAGGCTGTGGCTGCCTCCTGCCTGGGGGTGTTGCAGGCCAGGTTGGATGAGACCTTGAGCAGCTGAGTCTGGTTGAGAGGTGTCCCTGGGCATGGTGGGGAGGTTGGAGGAGATGAGCTCTGAGCTCCCTTCCAACCTGAGCTATTCTTTGAAATTAACTCTACAAAATGAAATTAAATAGCAAAGCTGTTAAACAAAGCTTAAACAGCAAAACCATTCTTCAGGTCGTGATAAATAGGAATAACTTTGCCTTAAACATAGTTTGACAGATGCTCTGCTGTGTGCTGCATCTCTGTCCCTCTCTCTTAAAAATAAGATCCAGCTGGATCCATATGCTGGGTCTGTGGTTTCTTGGAGGTATCATAGCACAGAAGATTGAGTGGCTTAGAAATGTCTGGTCACTCTTTTGCCTCCATTGGTCTCTGGGTTTGTATTTGTCTTTTCTAATGCTGAGGTTTAGGAGCTGAAAGTGAAATGCATGGATTTCCCTTGCAAATGATGCCTGCTAAGTTCTGGGGTGATGCTTGTGGGTGATCAGGAAGTGCTGAAGCTGAAATAGACACATGGACTGCAGCAGTGTTAATTCAGTGTGATGGAGAAAGCTGTGGTATCAGAGCACACAGAATAATCCAGGGACTAGAATATTCATCAGAGGAGTGGAAAAGTTAGGTGCACTTGTTTCATAGAATCATAGAATGGTCTGGCTTGGAAGGGACCTCCAGACATCATCCAGTCCAACCCCCCTACAGTCAGCAGGGACATCCTCCACTAGATCAGGTTGCCCAGAGCCCTCACCTTCAATATCTCCACGGATGGGGCACTAACCACCTCCCTGGGCAACCTGTTGCAGTGTTCCACCACCCTCGTGGTGCAGAACTTCTTCCTAACATCCAGTCTGAGTCTGCTCTTCTCTCATCTCTGCCTGCTCATATTTCCTTGGCTCCAGCTGAGAAGTCTCAGCTCAGTTGAGGGCATCAGTTAGAAAACACACAATTGACATTTTGCTTTCTATTCCATTTCTGTTTGGAAATGAAGCACATAAGGTGTAGCAAAACAGCTAATGAAGGATTAGCAGTAGGAAATCCAGGAAAGTTCTTAATGTAAAAAAAAGACAAGCTTAAGAAGGCATAAAGCTCTGTAAATGACAAAAGGACTCATCCAAAAAATTGCCTGCATTTTGTGACAAAAATCTTCTTCTTTTATTGGGATCCCCTGGGAAATGTGCTTTTCTAGATGAGAGAACCATGGTAAGATGTTCAGTCTCCCTGGAATTGCTATGGTGCAGGGACTGACTGATGAAAAAGATGCAACAGTGTTCAGAAAACTGGAACCTTGGTGGTAAACAGAGGTTTAGAAGTGAGATGAAACAGGAAGGCTGAAGGAAATAAAAAAGCCTGAACAGTGTGTGCTTGTTGGACTAAGCAGACTGAGACACTGTTGTGAAGGAGCTTCAAGAGGGGGAAAAATTTATTTAGTTAACATTTAGTTCTGTTTCTTCAGCTGTAAAAGGACACTAATTGCATAATTTGCAGTTGATGTCCAGAAGGGGAAGAGATTTGCTGTGAACTCCAAGCCCTGCACTGAGCTTAGCCATGCAGCAGGGGAATTGGCAGTTCTGCACAAGTGCTGCAGTTCACAGTTCTGCACAGCAGTCCAAGCGTGAATTGGCACTTGAGCATCTCCCCTGTGAAGAGAGACTGAGAGCCCTGGGGATGTTTAGTCTGGAGAAGAGAAGACTCAGAGGGGATCTGATCAATGTCTATCAACAGCTGAGGGGTGGGTGTCAAGGGGAGGGGGCCAGGCTCTTTTGGGTGGTTCACAGTGACAAGACAAGGAACAATGGGTTCAAACTAGAACAGAGAAGATTTCAGCTCAACATGAGGAGAAACTTCTTTACAGTGAGGGTGACAGAGCCCTGGAACAGGCTGCCCAAGGGGGGTTGTGGAGTCTCCTTCTCTGGAAACTTTCCAAACCCACCTGGATGCATTTCTGTGTGGACTACCCTATGTGATGCTGCTCTGGCAGGGGGGTTGGACCTGATGATCTCTTGAAGTCCCTTCCAACCTCTGATCTACTGTGAGACTGTGAATTCCATTCCCCCCATGGCAGGCTGGCTCTGAAAGCAGAGCTCACTGCACGCTACCCAAAGGCAGGAGAGGGGATGCTCCATGCAGCAAGGAGTCAGCACATCATACAGTGCCTGGAGAAGAAGGAGTCGAGTGATGAACAGAAGGCTCTGCCTGCCCTGCAATCCACACGTTAAGCCTGTTACCATGCTAGCAGGGGATGGTGCAGAATGGCAATAGTCTGATGAACTGATGGTGTGGATGGAAGATTTGTACTCTGAGTAATTCATTCAGAACAAAGGATTTTCAGAAACTCAGATTGTCTCAGGCTTTAAGGATCTGAAAAAGCAGATTCCTGCTTTAGGCACCCAAGTCCGTAGGCTTCGTGCTCAGAAACCATGGATGGTTCTCTAAGAGCTTAGCTGGGAGCTGAAGAATTTATCTTAGACCTCTGGCTGGAAATCTTTCAGGTAAAGCTGTTTTTGTCTGTGCACCAGGGGAACAACAAGGTCTGGGGAACTTTGATGCAGCTCTGCAAATCTCCCTCTTCTCTTTCTGCAGAGAAAGATGCCTCCATGGCAGTGAGTAAAGTCTCTTTGGAGACATACAAATGCATTTATTCAATACATATAGAGAGATGCAAGACCTCAATCTTTCAGCTCATTTCAATTAAGGGATCAGCTCTTTCCTTGCTCTCAATCAAAGCCTTTCAGCAAACATTGTAGGTCTTTAAGAAAAAAGAAGGTTACAGCAAATGTAGATCTTGAGGGGGTTAATTATCTTTCCTTCCTCCATTTGCTGACTGATATTACCTGATTTATTCTCTGATCCATTCCAATGCTTGCACTAATACCCTTCTGTGGGGTTTTATTGTATCTTTGGTATCTATCCTCACTGATGGATTTTGTGGCTGTTCTGTAGGCAGTGTGAGGGGGAGACTCTTTAAACTAATATCCCTGTGAGCCACTGCCTGGGGTTATTTTATGAAAGTAAATGTTTTATGAAAGTAAAACTTTGGTTTAGTGAAAGTAAATGGGAAAAGCACTTCTGTGAAAACCAAGTCCTTGGAATTTATTTGGATAGTGGCTGTTAGGCTGGGAGGTTTCCTTGTTACTGTTCCTCTGGTGAAAGAGAATCACCTCAGAGCAAAGCTGATGCAAAGCAAAGTTGAAGAGCAAGTTTCCAAAGAACAGATCTGAGAAGAAGGCAAAACAGTTGCAAGGCAAAATGGGGCCAATATGTTTTCCATTGTGATTTCAGCTTCAATGCCTGCCTTTGGATGTGCAAAGGAAACACACCAGGGTAAAACCAGCCACTGTCAGAGCATGTGAAGGGCAGAAAACAAGGCAGGACTAAAGAACCACTTAAAAGTGGTATCTCTTTATTATTATTATTTTTTTTTAATAAAAACTCAAAAAACAAAGGCCTCCAGGAGGCAGAGATAACAAAGGATGGGAGAAATGTTCCCCAAACAGCAGATTGGATTGTCTTTTTTCTTTTCCCCACCATGAAAGCTTCTACAGGACAATAGGAGAGAGAAAGAGAAACATCCCTCTTCAAGTATTTGTTGTAGGTAAGAGGTCCAGAGACTGAGACCATTCATGGTGTGGGCTTCTCTTTTTTTAATCATCTCTAGCATGGGCAAAGCAAAAAGGCTGTATCGAGAAAGAGCAAGAATAAAAGTTACATTTAAAATACTTCCCTCCAACTCCATTGTTTACTTCTACTCTTTATAATTGAGATGTTCAGGTCAAAGATCAGGAAGAAGAAAAAAAAAAAAAAAGAAATTTCCTACATTCTTTAAAAACTGAAATGAATTTTCAATAGCACAAGAGTGAAAGATCTTTTTTTTTTTTTTTTTGAACAGCAAAATGGGGATAAAAAAGTTATCCTAGCTACTGATCTTCTCAACTGATCTTCTTGGGTTTAGAAAGGAAATTCTCACAGGAAATGGGCAAATCAAGTGCCCCAAACTGGCAGTAAACCAAACCCTCCCTTTGGGTCACTGTTTGCAGTCAGAGAACAAATGCAGGCTTCACTAGGAGAGGTTCTGAGGCTTTTTCTGGTTTAAGTAAGGCAAAAGTGGGCACTTTGGCACCACACTGGATGCTCACAGGCTTTGTACTATGCATTAGGCACGTTCAAAGAGCCTACCACAGCCAACTATTAACAGCAAATGGGCAGTCCCCAAAAGAAGGCTGTGGCAAGGTACTGACCTCTTTTTTCAGCACAGCACCAAAAAGGCAGCCCAGATTCTTCAGTCTGTTAGCAGCTTCCATGCTTCTTTACCTGCACTGCCTTTTGGGTTTTTTTTTTGGCTAGGAAAAAAAAGAACTGATGTTCAGTTCCTTAATTGCCTTAGGGCTGTAAGAACCACTGCTCCTATAGCTGCAGCACTGAAATCCCAGCCTGGGTCTAGCTGAGTTAATGATCAAGGTAAAGTAATTTCAATGAGTTTAAGGTTTGTTTGTGGCAGATGAGGTAGGAGCTCTACCACCTCTGGTTTCCCAGAATGTTAGGGGCTGGAAGGGACCTAGAAAGCTCATCCAGTCCAACCCCTCTGCCAGAGCAGATCACACAGGAACACATCCAGGCAGGCTTTGAGTATCCCCAGAGAGAGAGATTCCACAACCCCCCTGGGCAGCCTGTTCCAGGCTCTGTCACCCTCACAAGTTAAAAATTCTTCCTCCTGTTCCCATGTCTCAACTTCCACCACTGCCCCTTGTGCTGTCATTGGGCATCACCCACCAGAGCCTGGCTCCAGCCTCTGGGCACTCCCCCTGCACATCTTTATCAACAGCAATGAGGTCACCCTCAGGTTCCTCCTCTCCAAGCTACAGAGCCCTCAGCTCCCTCAGGCTCTCCTCGTAAGGAAGATGTTCCACTGCCTTCATCATCTTTGTGGCTCTGTGCTGGACTCTCTCAAGCAGTTCCTGAGGTCCTTCTTGAGCTCAGGGGCCCAGAACTGGACACAATATTCCAGATGTGGCCTCAGCAGGGCAGAGTAGAGAGGCAAGAGAACCTCTCTGGCCCTACTAACCACAGCCCTACTAATCCACCCCAGGATGGCATTGGCCTTCTTGACCACAGGAGCACATTGCTTTTGAACTCTCTCAGCTGTTTCTCCTTAGAAGTGAAAATGGATGTCAGGCACTGAACTTTGTGGGCTTTTCACAGATTGCATTGGGTGGGAAGGGACCCTCAAAGGTCATCTTGTTCAACCCCTCTGCAGTCAGCAGGGACACCTCCAACTAGATCAGACTGCCCAAGGCCACATCAAGTCTGGTCTTGAATGTGTCCAGAGACAGAGCCTCAACCACATCCCTGGGCAACCTTCTGCTACTTCCCTATTGAACTGAATTGTCCAAATTTCAGCTAATTTCCCCCCCCACATGCCCTGCATGTTTTGGATCTAGACCAAGAACTTTTGAAGATGTGGGAAGTAGTGAACAGAGGAGAAAAATAAATGTTTGCAAAATAGCTTTGGACACCATGGATTGCTTCACTTAGGAAGGAAAGAAAGACAGAGACACTGAGGTGTAAGAAAATGAACGTTATAAGAACTTGAACATGCAGTAAGTAAAATAAGGTCCAAGTCTTGTGGAGGTTGCTTAAGGTTAATAAGAGTTGAGCATGGATGAAAGCTAAGCAATGCCAAGAAAAGGAACACAATTATGTTAGTTTTTAGGTCCTAACCCAGAAATACATAGCACAAAGGCAAACCGTGGGGATTAATAGGATAACATTGGCAATGCAGCAGCCTGTAAATGGAATCCTTTAAATATATGTCCTGAAAGTCCTGAGGAATGTATTCAGGTAAAAGAAGAATATTACAGTTCTTTTCTTTCTGAGCTGCTTTCATCAGAATAAAGTGACTTTTGTGCTTCAGCAAATGCCTGAGCAAAGCAGGTAGGTTCAGTAAGCACAAAAGGAATTTCTTGCAATGATATCTAAGTAAATGAAGCCCTTCTCCTATAATCTGACTGTAAAGAGTGTGGATAATTCTGACAGCATTCAAACTTATCCAGGCATCTTCTGTAGTGATCTCATCTCTGCCTTCTGTCGCTATTTAGCCAAGCATTGTAGATTTCTTTTAAAAAAAAGCAAACCCACTGGTACCCAAACATTATCTGTTGTGTGGTGTCATCTCCCTGGAAGACTCCACTTTTTATTTAAAGTGAACAATCAAAGTCCCTACTCAAAAGGTACTTAGATTGCAGCACTTGCTCTGAGCTGCAGTAAGCCTATCCATTGTACAGCCACTGCTCCTTCTAGCCCACAATTACTGCACACTGCTTCCTTGGCAGCAGCTAGGAGCCAGGACTTAAAGCTTTACTCTTCTCTTCTTTTTTATTTGCTTGGTTTTGTTGTATGGGAAGCAGTTGAAGGAGCTGGGGTTGTTGAGTCTGGAAGAGAGAAGGCTGAGAGCAGATCTTGCTCTCTACAGACACCTGAGAGGTTGGAGTGAGGTCAGTGTTGGTCTCTTCTCCCAAATAAGCAGCAACAGGACAAGAGGACATGGGTTTGAGTTGTGCCAGGGGAGGTTAGGTTGGACATGAGGAGAAACTTTAGTGAGAGATTGGTGAGGGGTTGGGAAGGCTGCCCAGGGAGGTGGTGAAGTCACATCCCTGGAGGTGTTCAGGAAGCCATAGATGTGGTGCTTCAGGACATGGTTTAGTGGGTTTGGGAGTTGGGTCATAGTTGGACTCGATGATTTTGAAGATCTTTTCCAGCCTCTATGATTCTATGACAAATAATCAATTCAATGTCATCAGGTCACCAGTGTGTTTGAAGGGCAGGATTCTGTACCTGTGTATGGAACTGAAGTTGAAAACACCAAGCTCCTACCAGAGAATTCCTGCACACCAAAATGCCCTAGTTCCTACTGCTGCAGGTGAATCGAGGGGCAGGATGACAGTGCTGTACTCAACACTTAACAAAGCATTGCCAAGGTTTATTTATTTAATGATTGTGAAATTACAGGGCCAATTGTATGCTTTTCTTGTCTAAATCTGAAAAGATTTGTTCATAGATCTGTACAAGAACTTCAGATTCATTGCTGAATCCAGATCTAGTGTTGAACAATGTTCTTCTACATTGAATTTTCCTGTAGCTGTTGAGTCACATCAGAACAAGACTGGAAAAAAGGTCTAGACAGAAACTCCACTGTTACTGTGAGAAAGTAGCATGTGCATAGAATATCACATACAAACCCAGCATCGTGCACATCTTGCTTGAAAACCATCTTGGCACTTTCTGGGGCTTGCTGTTTGAAAAGATCACTGCTCTCCACCTGAAGACATGGTTGCATCTGCACTCTTGGCAGTTGCAGCCCTGTATGGGGGCGATTGGTCTTAACAGCTCCCAGTTAGTGCAGCTCAGCACAGTCCTGTGTTGAAAGGACTCAGTGCTTTCAGTGAGCTGGTTTTATGTCTCTCTAAAGCAGATCTTTTCTCTTTGCATGCAGCACCCTGATTTTACCTAATTAGTTTATCACTCCAAACTTCCAGTGCAGATACATAAAATCTTTCTACCAGCAGTGTGTGAAGATCAAATTGTGCTCTGTGTTTACCGTTTCATATCGAGGTACACGAAACCCTCTTCTGTACAAGCTCCTGGAAATACCAGTGTGCTGGTGAACTGCTGATTTTTGTTTCAAACACCATCATTATACAGAAGGACAGTGAAACTGGCATTTCAAAGCATTGCTTTGGAGAAACCAGGAGCACCTGAGCTCTTTGCAGGTTTGCCTGTGCACCGGGAGCCTCCAGGAGCTGCTGACCGGGAGGCTATGGATCATGTCTCTGTTCATTCACAGAGGAGCTGACCTAGCCTGGAGTTCAGCAAAATCTTATTTCAGAGGGATTGGAGCTGAATGAGGTGGAACTTGCCCATGAATTTCATTAGCACATGTCCAGTAATGGGGGAAGATTGGGTGTGGAAGGATAGAGAGCGTTGGCTTGTTCACTGCATTTACAGTGTCTGACATGGGCTCTCAGTCTGCTTCCACCAGGCTCTCACCTGGAGCCACCTTTTGGGCTGTGAAAAAGATCCAGCCAAGGCTGACTGAGGTGAAATGCTGTCTCTGCACAATTGCTCTAGGAGAACAGAAAGGGAGAGGAATGGGTATTTTATTTGGTACCCGGCAAACATACCAAAGGAATTTTCTCTCTGAATTCTGGTAGCTGTTGCAGTTTTGTCTGGTCTCTGATTGCTGCTCATTTGACATTTCCTATGTGTGGCACAGATTTTCCTGACCAGCTGCTCTTAGTTTTTGAATGTTGGTTCACCTGCATTTGTTTCTGAGGAAGGAGAGATGTAGTCCAGTTCTGGTCCACTTCTGGTGTCCCCAGCAGCAGAAGGACACAGAGCTGTGGAGTGAGTCCAGAGGAGGCCACAAAGATGATCCAAGGGCTGGAGCAGCTCTGCTGTGAGGCCAGGCTGAGGGAGCTGGAGGTGTTCAGTCAGAAAGCTCCAGGTGCACCTCAGAGCTGCCTGCCAGGACCTGAAGGGATCCTGCAGGAAGGCTGCAGAGGGACTTTTGCTGAGGGTGTCTAGAGACAGGCCAAGGGGGAATGGTTTGAAGCTGAGGCAGAGCAGGGCTAGACTGGAGCTGAGGAAGAAGTTGTTGAGGAGGAGGCTGGTGAGACTCTGGCACAGGCTGCCCAGGGAGGCTGTGGCTGCCTCCTGCCTGGGGGTGTTGCAGGCCAGGTTGGATGAGACCTTGAGCAGCTGAGTCTGGTTGAGAGGTGTCCCTGGGCATGGTGGGGAGGTTGGAGGAGATGAGCTCTGAGGTCCCTTCCAACCTGAGCCATTCCAGGATTCTGTGAAATTAGTGAACTGAGAAGATGTTGTGAGAGATGGAAGTTTGTCTTTGATCTGCAGTAAAGCATAGGTTATGTTTTGTTTGACATGAAAGGCATTCCAGAGCAGTCTCTAGTTATTGGCCAATACTGACCCAAGGAGAACCCTCAGTGTCTATTCATTATGAAGCTCTGCAATTTTCACCTCTTTAGGACTGTCTATACTCCAGCAAACCTGATAAAACCTTCTATGGCATTAAATTCTGTGCTTGGACCACTGATAATTGGCTCTCATCATTTCAGTGTGTGACTAAGAAGAAAAAAGTCTCACAATTTGTTTTAATTAGGTGTAACTTGCATTTACCTGTCTGTGTACAAAATAAAAATGAATAACTTTATGATTGCCAGCTACCTAGCATGCCTTAAAAATGCAGGAGATGTATTTCTAAGCTACTGTAGCCAACTTGAATTAAACATATAAGATAATCTTTAAAATTAATAAGTAATGCAGATTTAATAACATTTTTAATAAGAAGAAGAAGAAGAATGAAATTTAAGAAAACAACCTGAAATACTTGGAAAAATTTTGGCCCTCTGAGCTAAATTTTCCTCTGGTTGTAGAACACAGTTCTGCATTTTAACGGTGAATTTCTACCTCAAAATCGTAAATAAAAACCATAAACAAAACATCACCTACTGCAAAGTCTTGATGCATTGCAAGTGAGAAGGAAGATTCATTTTTTAATTCCTGCTTAAAATAAGAAGTGAGTGTTTGCTTCTGAAACACTTCTCTTACAAATCTTATCAAACCCTGTGAAATTTCACATTATTTGGGACCTGGAAACTGTTTCTGGGCTTGAATTGGAGTTCTGCAGATGCCAACAAGAAGTTAGGAAATTCTCTCTCAGTTGAGAGACATCTCTGAAGTTGTGTGTGGGTGTACAAATGTACAGGAGAGAGGGGTTTGGAGGCTGTCATAGGAGGAGCTGGGGTTGGTTAGTCTGGAGAAGAGAAGGCTGAGAGGAGATCTTACTGCTCTCTACAGCTCCCTGAAAGGAGGTTGGAGTGAGGCTGGGGTTGGTCTCTTCTCCCAACCAACCAGCAACAGGACAAGAGGAAATGGATTTGAGTTGTGGCAGGGGAGGGTTAGGTTGGACACGAGGAGAAACTTCTCTAGTGAGAGAGTGGTGAGAGGTTGGGACAGGCTGCCCAGGGAGGTGGTGAAGTCACATCCCTGGAGGTGTTGAAGAAGTTGTAGATGTGGTGCTTCAGGACATGGTTTAGTGGTCATGGGAGTTGGATTATGGTTGAACTGGATAATATCAAAGGTTTTTCCAGCTCTGGTGATTCAATGAAAAACAATCAATTCAGTGTCATCAGGGTCACCAGTGTCTTTGAAGGGCAGAGGATTCTGTACCTGTGCATGGAAAGCTCAGTATGGAACTGGAGTTAAAAATACCAAGCTCATACCAGAGAATTCCTGCACACCAAAGTGCTGCAGGTAAATCCATGGGCAGGATGATACTGCTCTCAACACTTCAGAAACAGTTTAGTGGTCACAGGAGTTGGGTTATGTTTGGCCTTGATCATCTTAGAGATCTTTTCCAGCCTTGGTGATCATTAGATTCTATAATTTGTGGGTGAGAGAAGGATTTCCATCAACATTTCCAGAGCTTGTTGCAGGTATGATCCAGGGAAAAACTCTTATTCCCTTATTTTAATGGGGTTTGTGCAGGCTCCTGAAGAGCTGAGCTGGAACATGCTGGAACAGAATAGATGTAGATGGAGCAATGTGTGTGAATATAGTCAAACATTTGGGTAATGTCTCACAGTACTGGCATGCTGCAGAGATTCAGATACCACACTCTGTGTGCTCTCCAACTGTTCTACTCCAACAGACATTGTTCTGTAGGGAACAGCTGCATGGCTTTTTCCACTGACAGACACTGTGGATATGTAAATATCTGTTACATAAGTGTTGATGGGTTATGATATGGCTGGTGTGAGGCACTGTAATTCTGTAAGCAATTAACACTTCCTTTGTTCAGCTCTTTGTTGCTCCAGAGAGGGGATTCTGCCCCTGGACTCTGCACTACTGAGACCTCACCTCCAATCCTGCCTCCAGTTCTGGTGTCTCCAGCAGAAGAAGGACACAAAGCTGCTGAGTGAGTCCAGAGGAGGCCACAAAGATGATCCAAGAGCTGCAGCAGCTCTGCTGTGAGGCCAGGCTGAGGGAGCTGGAGGTGTTCAGCCTGGAGAGGAGAAGGCTCCAGGAGGACCTTAGAGCTGCCTGCCAGGACCTGAAGGGATCCTGCAGGAAGGCTGCAGAGAGACTTTTGCTGAGGGTGTCTAGAGACAGGCCAAGGGGGAATGGTTTGAAGCTGAGGCAGAGCAGGGTTAGAGTGGAGCTGAGGAAGAAGTTCTTGAGCAGTGAGGGTGGTGAGACTCTGGCACAGGCTGCCCAGAGAGGCTGTGGCTGCCTCCTGCCTGGGGGTGTTGCAGGCCAGGTTGGATGAGACCTTGAGCAGCTGAGTCTGGTTGAGAGGTGTCCCTGGGCATGGTGGGGAGGTTGGAGGAGATGAGCTCTGAGCTCCCTTCCATCCTAAGCCATTCTAGAATGCTGTGATTCTATGATTATCATTTTTCTCAGACTGAGACTCTGTGTCCCACTCTGTATTGCAAGATGGCATCAAGTTATTACCACAGTTGACACAAGACAACCTTGAGATGTGTGACACTGATTAAGTAAAAGTCTCCAAATGAAACCCAGGTTCCTTATAAAGAAATGAGGAATGACCATCTACAGGAGACAGTATTCATTTTTTTGCTCCAGTGGTCATGAGTATTGCTTTAGTGTATTGCAGTAAATCACCAAAAAGATCTATTAGCAAAACTTTCAACTTCTCTGGGTCTGCAAGTGGAAAGAATGTTCATTAATTTGCTTCCTGAAAATAGAACTTCTCCCCCCCCAAAAAAATAACCAATTTGTGATGGTTTTTTTCTTACATATAGCTACATTCCAATATCTTCCTTCATGTTCTGCTACACCTTACATGCAGGAGCTTAGCAGAAGTGTGGGTTAGCTGCTGAATGTGTAGGATTGGAGCAAAGGACATCACTTCTCTCTGTCTTCTTGTCTGCCTGGCAAGGTTTAGTGCAGAAGCTGCAGCTGTGGTCATTGAGCAAGTCTGTGACAACCCTGAAGCTTGTTGATGTGTAAGTGTTGTGTGCCAGGCAGTTGTGCTGGGAGGTTGGCATGGGGAGAGTTGGTTTGCTGCTGGTTTTACTCAGCCACCACTGCTGTGCTGTGATTTGGTGGAGTTAAGGTGGAGATATGGTTTCTAAGAAAAGCTCATTCATTTTGTGTCCTCTTGGGGTTCTTCATTCTTCCTGCTTCCAAAGACGACATAGGTTTCTCTACAGCTAGATCATAAAATCACAGAATGGTTTGGGATGGGAAGGACCTCCAAGATCATCGAGTCCAGCCATCAACCCAACCCCACCATGGTCACCAAACCATGTCCCAGAGTGCCATGGCCACACATTCCTTGAACACCCCCAGGGATGGGGACTCCACCACCTCCCTGGGCAGCCTGTGCCAATCCCTGACCACTCTTGCAGCAAAAGATTTTTCCTAATCTCCAACCTAACCCTCCCCTGGCACAATTTCAGGCCATTTCCTCTCATTCTGTCACCTGAATCTAGGGAGAAGAGACCAACCCCCACCTGACTGCAACCTTCTTTCAGGGAGTTGTGGGGAGCAATGAGGTCTGCCCTCAGACTTCTCTTCTCCAAACTGAACATCCCTAGGTCCCTCAGCTGCTCATCACCACCCCTGTGCTCCAGCCCCAGCCCCAGCTTTGTTGCCCTTCTCTGGACCTGCTCCACCCCCTCAATGTCCTTCTTGGAGCAAAGGGCCCAAAACTGAACCCAGGATTTGAGGTGTGCAGTGCTGAGTTCAGGGGCAGGATGACCTCCCTGTTCCTGCTGGCCACACCATTGCTGACCCAGGGAAGATGCTGGGGACCTTCTATTAGTATTTTCTGACTGCAAAGAGATTTTGTTCTTTATTGTTGGGTTGTGTGAGCTAATACCTTTTCTTCCATCCTATTTAGTTTTGTAAGGTTACATTTTTCCATTGATGACATAAGTAAATGAAAAGTTCAAGGGTGAAATTTGGAACTGCTTCAGAAAAAGATCAGAGGTTTAAAACCTGCCCAAGACCTATTTATAATATTTTTATTCACAACTGCAGGGTACTATGGAATGGGGAATGAGAAAGTGGTTTCCTCTATTAACATGGGTTTATTCTATTAACATAGATAGTCTCTATTTAGAGCACTCTAGGTACATCTGCATCAGGGAATCACTGAGTGGTAGGGGTTGGAAGGGACCTCTGGAGACCATCCAGTCCAACCCCCCTGCTAAAGCAGGGTCACCCAGAGATCACAGTGCCCAGGAAGGCTTGGTGCCAGTGCAGAGGAGGGCAAGGAAGCTGGGGAGGGCCTGGAGAATGCATCTCATGAAGAGCAACTGAAGGAGCTGGGGATGGTTAGTGTGAAACAGAGGAGGCTGAGGGGAGACCTCATTGCTCTCTACAGCTACCTGAAAGGAGTTTGTAGAGAGGTTGGTGCTGGTCTCTTCTCACAGGTAATTAGTGATGGAACAAGAGGGAATGGCCTCAAGATGCCACTGGGTGGGTTTAGACTGGACAATAGGAAACATTTATTCAGGGCAAGAGTGGTCAGGGATTGGAATGTGCTGCCCAGGGAGGTGGTGGAGTCACCACCCCTGGATGTGTTTAAAGGTGGTGTGGATGTGGTGCTTGGGGCTATGGTTTAGGGGTGAGCTTTTCAGAGTAGGGTTCTGGGTTGGACTTGGTGATCCTGAGGGTCTTCTCCAGCCTGAATGGTTCTGTGATTCTGTGATCTCCAAAGAAGGAGACTCCACAACTGCTCTGAGCAGATGTCACCCTCAAAGTCAAGAAGCTTTTCCTTATGTTTAGGTGGAACCTTCTGGGTTCTAGTCTGTGCCCATGACCCCCTTGCCCTGTCACTGGCCACCTTTCTTTATAGACTCCTTAAAACAAAGGTAGATCTTGAGTCTGGAATAGTGACAGTCAGAAAAGGTGTGCAGAAACAGTGAGTTGGTCAGCATCTAATGAAGCAGCAGTGAGAGCAGCAGGTTTTGATTTGAGCAACAGACAAAAATTCAGATATTTACATTAACTGTAGTGAAGTCCAGCATTCTGTAATTGGTTCTGTAGAGGTGGAAATGGTTTTGACATGTGTGCTGAGCAGAGTCTGTTGTCTGATTGCGTAACGATGCAGCCCTGCTGGTGATAGCAGCAGAGACGTTCTCAGTGACAGCCAAAAAAATGCAAACCCAAATTAAAAAGTCACATTTAAACTGATTTCTCATTTCTCTTGTGGTCTTTAGCTCCTTGTCAGTTCCTCTCTCCAGTACAGCTGTGTAGCTGCATTGCCCTCTCTCCTAAACTCATTAGCACTTGGATGCAGTGTGACAGTCTTTAGGCACTATATACTTATTAATTGATTTCTCTTCTGACACCCCTGTGTGAAATCTTTGGAAAGAATATTGGAACACTCCAGGTGACTCCACTCTCATTTTCTCTGCCCTTCTCTTTTCCTCTGCCTTTTTTATCTTTGCCTTTTTAAAAATAGAACTAGAGAGGCTGCAGAAATGTTGCTGGGTAGGGAGGTGAGGTTTGGTGTTCTCTTTGTGGCCACCTTCAGCCTTGTTTTAAGGAGTAAAATACCACATCTGAAGATAAACCTCATGGTGGCCATGCAAATCCATCCAGAAATGTGGAGCTGTTCAGTGAGAAACTAACTCCAGCTTGTGGGACTGTTCTGTTAGGTGGGGTTTGACTGAGCAGCTGCTTCAGTGTTCTATTGGAGGTCATTTTGGGATCCAAAGTGCTCAACTGCATTTAGGACTTTGCTGTTAGGAGCAGATTTTGCTGGTATTAGTTCAAGGACCTCCCTGGCTTTTGCAGCTTTAGTAGGTAGATTTTTCTTCCTCACTTTTAGTTCAGGTCCCAGTTGTGATGGCTGCTCTCAAGCTGATCACCCAAAAAGCTGTGTTCTGACTCCAGCCCACGTGTGCCCAGGGGGATTTGGAGATAATCTAAAGCTAAGCTCTTTTAGAAAAAAATTCCTCTACCTCTTTATTTTTGCCTCTTCCTCAGCCTTTCTGCAATGTTCCACACTGGTTTTCTACTTCTCTTCAGTGGTTATCAGCTCCATTACAGTAGAAAAGACAAATCCTGTGACACTGAATTATTTACATTGGTGTAACAAAGATGAGCAAGTGTCTGACACACAGAACACAGTGATCAGGAGCAAGAGAGCCAAAGGGCAAGTGTCTGCTGGGGAGCCATGTCAAACAGAGCTGCTGCCAGAGCCCTGAGAGTGGCAGAATGCAAACACTGATCATGTTTGCAAACAAAAGGACTCTTTAAACATTTAAAGTTATTGTATAACATAAGATTTGGACTTTCTGCTGTTTGCTTTCCTCTCGTACTTGCAACACCACACAGACAAAGAGGAGACAGGCAGCTGGAGAGCATCCTGCAGTCAGTACCCACATGATCTGGTTTGCACCTGAGTATTATTAAAAGCATTGCTGAGCAGCTCCCCAGGAGCCAGCAGTGCCCTCATGCAGCCCAGCAGGCAGCTGTGTGCTGGGCTGCAGCCAGAGGAGTGTGGGCAGCAGGGCAGGAGAGGGGATTCTGCCCCTGGACTCTGCTCTGATGAGACCTCACCTCCAATCCTGCCTCCAGTTCTGCTGTCCCCAGCAAGAGAAAATCACAGAGCTGTTGGAGTGAGGCCAGAGTAGGTCACAAAGATGATCCAAGGGCTGGAGCAGCTCTGCTGTGAGGCCAGGATGAAGGAGCTGGGGGTGTTCAGTCTGGAGAAGAGAAGGCTCCAGGGGGACCTCAGAGCTGCCTGCCAGGACCTGAAGGGATCCTGCAGGAAGGCTGCAGAGGGACTTTTGCTGAGGGTGTCTAGAGACAGGCCAAGGGGGAATGGTTTGAAGCTGAGGCAGAGCAGGGTTAGAGTGGAGCTGAGGAAGAAGTTCTTGAGGAGGAGGGTGGTGAGACTCTGGCACAGGCTGCCCAGGGAGGCTGTGGCTGCCTCCTGCCTGGGGGTGTTGCAGGCCAGGCTGGATGAGACCTTGAGCAGCTGAGTCTGGTTGAGAGGTGTCCCTGGGCATGGTGGGGAGGTTGGAGGAGATGAGCTCTGAGGTCTCTTCCAACCTGAGCCATTCTGTGATTCTATAGGAATTGGAGTTTTGTGTGTCTTTAGGAGCCTTGTTAAGCTTCACAGGTAGATAACCTTTAGAACTATTTGCAACACACAAGATTAGAAACCATCCTGTGGAAGTGAATTTCAATTTAGTGCCCTTTTTAAAAGGAATTATTATTATTTGTTATGAGTTCCTGACTGCCTCAATTGTCTGTCAGCACTCTAAGCACAAGCTAAGAATCCATGCAAATGCTTGACTAGATTTGGGAAACTTTGGCTGGGTAAGTTTCTCCTCCCTGCAGAAAGCACAGTGAGACTGCTCTTGAAAAGGGGGCAGATAGCAGAGGGCTGGTTGTGACTACGCTGGGGACATCAGAGAGAGGTGATGAGAGCTGCCTAAGGGCTGTGAGTCACCACAGATCACTCATCTGCAGACTGTGATGGCTCCAAGCCATCTTTTGATTCCCACATTGTGTCTTTCACTCCTGTTTGTTTCAGTTCTGCTTCCTGCAGTCTTTAGCTCATCTGCTACCTTTGGTCATAACTGGTGAAGGTCTCCTCATTCCCAGAGGGCAGAGGGTGTGTGCTGGTCCTTCACTTACACACTCACAACCCTGCCTGCACTGCTTTTGTTCCCTCTTATGCAATATCATTCTGGAGACACTGTGCTCTATCTGTGAGGACAGAGATTGCAGCTGCTGTTCTGGTGCAAACAGCACAACACTTTGCCTGCTTTCATCTTCTTCCCAGTTGCTCACATCCTACCAGAACTGTTCATTATTCTCCTTCTTCCCTGGGCAGGTGACTGCCTGATTTAACTGAAGGTGACTTCAAACTTTCATTCATTATCAGCCTGTGTGCTTGGATAAAATTTGCAATGAATAAGGATTCACTTATGGTACATAAATCCTTATTAAATATGAAACCTTTTCCTTGCATATATATGCAAGGTACCAAAGCTTCAAGATTTTAACTCATTTCCCTGAATTTATCCCAGGGCTTCAAAGTCGTGATATTGAAAGTGTTCATCCAGTCTGTTTAAGGCAATCATGAGACCATAGGCTGCCATGTGTGGTTAGTTTGCACTTTCCACACTGACCTGTTGCTGCAGAACTTAACAGGTGGTATTCAGCTCTTGCAACTTTTCAAACATTTAACATAAAAATAATTGTTTAGTCTCTTTTCCCAATGAATCTCTTATTTTCCCTCAAAAGCAGCCACTTCTAATGGCCTTAGTTTAGCCCTGAACCCTAATTATCTTTTAGGTACATTATGTCTTCTCTTGGCAGGGTGAGAAACATTACTTGAATGTGTTGTGATTTGTGAAAGATAACCACATTTAAAATCCTTGGCTATCAGTCATGAACTGGACAATAAAATACATTTAATCAACCACCTGTGAGGATGACTTCTCACACTTCTAAAACTAGAACACCTCTGCTATGGAGACAGACTGAGAGAGTTGGGGCTGTTCAGTCCAGAGAAGAGAAGGCTCCAAGGAGACCTTATTGTGGCCTTCCAGGACCTGAAGAGGGCTACAAGAAAGCTGGGGAGGGACTTTTCAGGGTATCAGGTAGTGACAGGAAGAATGGAGCAAAACTAGAAATGGGTAGGATTCAGACTGGATGTTAGGAAGAAATTCTTCTCCATGAGGGTGGTGAGACACTGGAACAGGTTGCCCAGGGAGGTGGTGGAAGCCTCATGCCTGGAGGTTTTTGCAGCCAGGCTGGATGTGGCTCTGAGCAACCTGCTGTAGTGTGAGGTGTCCCTGCCCATGGCAGGGGGGTTGGAACTGGATGATCCTTGAGGTCCCTTCCAACCCTGGCAATTCTATGATTCTCTTTCATAGTACTTTGGTTGCATGTGGCAGCCTCTTTCTTGTTGCCAGGAGCTATGTCAGAGAACAAATATTAAGGTTTTATTAGTCACTTCTGCAAACTTAAATACCAAGCTCTGAGCCCCCAGTAGAAATGGGGTCACAGTTCTGCTGTGGAGGTGAGTTAACAGAGAGGAGCAGGGCTGACAGCCTTAGATGTGTGTTTGACAAGCCACAGACCATGCTGTGCCACAGTGGAGTGCTTTCATTTATCCTATTTTTATCCAGATTGATCCTGGAAGTTGGGTGGATTATTCTTCCTTAAACTTTGGGCTGTTTTGGCTTAATTACAGTCATTAATCATCTTCATTTAATAACACCTGGGAGAAGACCTGAGTAGTTGCTGTATCAAGACTTCTCTAGAGGAGTGTGTGTGCTGCAGTCAGAACAGTGAAAGCTGGGTTTTGGCAGCTCCTTTATTTTCATCCAAGTGATCAGTTTTGTCTTTGGGTCAGATTCCAGCCACTGTGTACCTGGAAAGATACAAGATACTGTTCCCAGCTTTCCCACCTCTGTGTGCAGAGTTGAATTCAAAGGCCACTGAAGCTGTGCAATAAGATTCTGTTCAGGGTAAGTGCTCACTGTGGAGAAGATTCCCTCCATAAAGACACTGAGGAAAGCAAGCTGAATCTGTGAGTTCCTGAGGTACAACACAAAGGGAGTTTTGAAGGCACCCTAAAGTTTGGTGTGATTGTTTCTTATGGCTGAGGGCAGCCCAGGATTAGAGCTCCTAGGAGACTGCTGGTGAAGTAAGTTGGATGCAGTGATGTAAAAGGGATGCACCACGTTTGGCTGCCTGATGCCTCATTTGAAAGTCTAAGAACTTACCTGAGATGTTGAAAGAAAAAGCTCCTTGTAAAAACTTAGCTGAGACAGCCAAAGGGGAAGAAAATAAGCTGGGAAGAAGGAACTTGGATGCTTCATTTGGAGAGGCTGTAAAACACAGGCATCTGGACAGGAATTTCCAAGCAGCAAGGGTGTGCTTTGCTGTAATTTAATAACCATTGTGCACCTTGGGTGTGCACCCTAGCATGTCTCATTTGGGACGGCTGTCTCTACAATGGATAAAGTTGAACCTTAACTTGCTTTAGATCTGTCCCTTAACTTACATTAGGTCTGTCCCTTGATTTGCTTTAGATCTGTCCATTAACTTGCATTAGATCTGTCCCTTAACTTGCATTAGATCTGTCCCTTAACTTGCATTAGATCTGTCCCTTAATTTGCATTAGATCTGTCCCTTAACTTGCATTAGATCTGTCCCTTAACTTGCATTAGGTCTGTCCCTTAACTTGCATTAGATCTGTCCCTTAATTTGCTTTAGATCTGTCCCTTAACTTGCATTAGGTCTGTCCCTTAACTTGCATTAGATCTGTCCCTTAATTTGCTTTAGCTCTATCCCTTAACTTGCATTAGATCTGTCCCTTAACTTGCATTAGATCTGTCCCTTAACTTGCATTAGGTCTGTCCCTTAACTTGCATTAGGTCTGTCCCTTAACTTGCATTAGGTCTGTCCCTTAACTTGCATTAGATCTGTCCCTTAATTTGCTTTAGATCTGTCCCTTAACTTGCATTAGGTCTGTCCCTTAACTTGCATTTATTCTCTCCCTTAACTTGTATTAGGTCTGTCCCTTAACTTGCATTAGGTCTGTCCCTTAACTTGCATTAGGTCTGTCCCTTAACTTGCATTAGGTCTGTCCCTTAACTTGCATTAGATCTGTCCCTTAACTTGCATTAGGTCTGTCCCTTAACTTGCATTAGGTCTGTCCCTTAACTTGCATTAAGTCTGTCCCTTAACTTGCTTTAGATCTGTCCCTTAACTTGCATTAGGTCTGTCCCTTAACTTGCATTAGATCTGTCCCTTAATTTGCATTAGATCTGTACCTTAACTTGCTTTACATCTGTCCCTTAATTTGCATATAGATCTGTCCCTTAACTTGCATTAGATCTGCCCCTTATTTTGCTTTAGATCTGTCCCTTAACTTACATTAGGTCTGTCCCTTAACTTGCATTAGATCTGTCCCTTAATTTGCTTTAGCTCTATCCCTTAACTTGCATTAGGTCTGTCCCTTAACTTGCATTAGGTCTGTCCCTTAACTTGCATTAGGTCTGTCCCTTAACTTGCATTAGGTCTGTCCCTTAACTTGCATTAGATCTGTCCCTTAATTTGCTTTAGATCTGTCCCTTAACTTGCATTAAGTCTGTCCCTTAACTTGCATTTATTCTGTCCCTTAACTTGCATTAGGTCTGTCCCTTAACTTGCATTAGGTCTGTCCCTTAACTTGCATTAGGTCTGTCCCTTAACTTGCATTAGATCTGTCCCTTAACTTGCATGAGATCTGTCCCTTAACTTGCATTAGATCTGTCCCTTAACTTGCATTAAGTCTGTCCCTTAACTTGCATTAAATCTGTCCCTTAACTTGCATTAGATCTGTCCCTTAACTTGCATTAGGTCTGTCCCTTAACTTGCATTAGATCTGTCCCTTAACTTGCATGAGATCTGTCCCTTAACTTGCATTAGATCTGTCCCTTAACTTGCATTAAGTCTGTCCCTTAACTTGCATTAGATCTGTCCCTTAACTTGCATTAGATCTGTCCCTTAACTTGCATTAGATCTGTCCCTTAACTTGCATTAGGTCTGTCCCGTAACTTGCATTAAGTCTGTCCCTTAACTTGCATTAAATCTGTCCCTTAACTTGCATTAGATCTGTCCCTTAACTTGCATTAGATCTGTCCCTTAACTTGCATTAGATCTGTCCCTTAACTTGCATTAGGTCTGTCCCTTAACTTGCTTTAGATCTGTCCCTTAACTTGCATGAGATCTGTCCCTTAACTTGCATTAGATCTGTCCCTTAAATTGCATTAAGTCTGTCCCTTAACTTGCATTAGATCTGTCCCTTAACTTGCATTAGATCTGTCCCTTAACTTGCATTAAGTCTGTCCCTTAACTTGCATTAGATCTGTCCCTTAACTTGCATTAGATCTGTCCCTTAACTTGCATTAGGTCTGTCCCTTAACTTGCATTAGATCTGTCCCTTAACTTGCATTAGATCTGTCCCTTAACTTGCATTAGATCTGTCCCTTAACTTGCATTAGGTCTGTCCCTTAACTTGCATTAGGTCTGTCCCTTAACTTGCATTAGATCTGTCCCTTAACTTGCATTAGGTCTGTCCCTTAACTTGCATTAGTTCTGTCCCTTAACTTGCATTAGTTCTGTCCCTTAACTTGCATTAGTCTGTCCCTTAACTTGCATTAGATCTGTCCCTTAACTTGCATTAGGTCTGTCCCTTAACTTGCATTAGGTCTGTCCCTTAACTTGCATTAGTCTGTCCCTTAACTTGCATTAGATCTGTCCCTTAACTTGCATTAGTCTGTCCCTAACTGCATAGTCTGTCCCTTAACTTGCATTATATCTGTCCCTTAACTTGCATTAGGTCTGTCCCTTAACTTGCATTAGGTCTGTCCCTTAACTTGCATTAGGTCTGTCCCTTAACTTGCTTTAGATCTGTCCCTTAACTTGCATTAGGTCTGTCCCTTAACTTGCATTAGGTCTGTCCCTTAACTTGCATTAGATCTGTCCCTTAACTTGCATTAGATCTGTCCCTTAACTTGCATTAGGTCTGTCCCTTAAATTGCATGAGATCTGTCCCTTAACTTTCATTAGGTCTGTCCCTTAACTTGCATTAGATCTGTCCCTTAACTTGCATTAGGTCTATCCCTTAACTTGCATTATATCTGTCCCTTAACTTGCATTAGATCTGTCCCTTAACTTGCATTAGATCTGTCCCTTAACTTGCATTAGATCTGTCCCTTAACTTGCATTAGGTCTGTCCCTTAACTTGCATTAGATCTGTCCCTTAACTTGCATTAGATCTGTCCCTTAACTTGCATTAGATCTGTCCCTTAACTTGCATTAGATCTGTCCCTTAACTTGCATTAGATCTGTCCCTTAACTTGCATTAGATCTGTCCCTTAACTTGCATTAGTCTGTCCCTTAACTTGCATTAGATCTGTCCCTTAACTTGCATTAGGTCTGTCCCTTAACTTGCATTAGATCTGTCCCTTAACTTGCATTAGGTCTGTCCCTTAACTTGCATTAGATCTGTCCCTTAACTTGCATTAGGTCTGTCCCTTAACTTGCATTAGATCTGTCCCTTAACTTGCATTAGGTCTGTCCCTTAACTTGCATTAGATCTGTCCCTTAACTTGCATTAGGTCTGTCCCTTAACTTGCATTAGATCTGTCCCTTAACTTGCATTAGGTCTGTCCCTTAACTTGCATTAGATCTGTCCCTTAACTTGCATTAGGTCTGTCCCTTAACTTGCATTAGATCTGTCCCTTAACTTGCATTAGGTCTGTCCCTTAACTTGCATTAGATCTGTCCCTTAACTTGCATTAGGTCTGTCCCTTAACTTGCATTAGATCTGTCCCTTAACTTGCATTAGTTGCCTTAATGCTGTCCCTTAACTTGCATTAGGTCTGTCCCTTAACTTGCATTAGATCTGTCCCTTAACTTGCATTAGGTCTGTCCCTTAACTTGCATTAGATCTGTCCCTTAACTTGCATTAGGTCTGTCCCTTAACTTGCATTAGTCTGTCCCTTAACTTGCATTAGGTCTGTCCCTTAACTTGCATTAGTCTGTCCCTTAACTTGCATTAGTCTGTCCCTTAACTTGCATTAGATCTGTCCCTTAACTTGCATTAGGTCTGTCCCTTAACTTGCATTAGATCTGTCCCTTAACTTGCATTAGGTCTGTCCCTTAACTTGCATTAGATCTGTCCCTTAACTTGCATTAGATCTGTCCCTTAACTTGCATTAGGTCTGTCCCTTAACTTGCATTAGATCTGTCCCTTAACTTGCATTAGATCTGTCCCTTAACTTGCATTAGATCTGTCCCTTAACTTGCATTAGGTCTGTCCCTTAACTTGCATTAGATCTGTCCCTTAACTTGCATTAGATCTGTCCCTTAACTTGCATTAGATCTGTCCCTTAACTTGCATTAGGTCTGTCCCTTAACTTGCATTAGATCTGTCCCTTAACTTGCATTAGATCTGTCCCTTAACTTGCATTAGTCTGTCCCTTAACTTGCATTAGGTCTGTCCCTTAACTTGCATTAGATCTGTCCCTTAACTTGCATTAGTCTGTCCCTTAACTTGCTTAGTCCCTTAACTGCTTAGTCCCTTAACTTGCATTAGGTCTGTCCCTTAACTTGCATTAGGTCTGTCCTTAACTTCATTAGTCTGTCCCTTAACTTGCATTAGGTCTGTCCCTTAACTTGCATTAGATCTGTCCCTTAACTTGCATTAGATCTGTCCCTTAACTTGCATTAGTCTGTCCTTAACTGCATAGATCTGTCCCTTAACTTTCATTAGGTCTGTCCCTTAACTTGCATTAGATCTGTCCCTTAACTTGCATTAGGTCTATCCCTTAACTTGCTTTATATCTGTCCCTTAACTTGCTTTAGATCTGTCCCTTAACTTGCATTAGATCTGTCCCTTAACTTGCATTAGGTCTGTCCCTTAACTTGCATTAGATCTGTCCCTTAACTTGCATTAGATCTGTCCCTTTATTTGCATTATGTCTGTCCCTTAACTTGCATTAGATCTGTCCCTTAACTTGCTTTAGATCTGTCCCTTAACTTGCATTAGATCTGTCCCTTAACTTGCATTAGGTCTATCCCTTAACTTGCATTAGATCTGTCCCTTAACTTGCATTAGGTCTGTCCCTTAACTTGCATTAGGTCTGTCCCTTAACTTGCATTAGGTCTGTCCCTTAACTTGCTTTAGATCTGTCCCTTAACTTGCATTAGATTTGTCCCTTAACTTGCATTAGATCTCTACCTTAACTTTCATTAGAGTTCCTCCAGTGGAAGGAAACTTAGCTAATGAAAGAATGTTTGTTTGTAATTTTTTGCTTCTGATAGCTCAAACTGGTGGCCATAATCATCTTGCAGGTTCTCAGCTGCACTCTCCAGGTTGAGCCTGAAGTGAGACAGGTACAGTTGTGGTTCAGCACAGCTTCAGGACAGATACCATGTCAAAAGTAAGGGACTAGAACATCTCTCGTATGAACATAGTCTGAGGGACTTGGGGCTTTTTAGCCTGCAGAAAAGAAGCCTGAGGGGGGAATCTCATCAGTGCAGATCAGTACTTCAGGGGTGGGTGTCAGGAGGATGGGGTCAGTCTTTGCTCAGGGGTGCCCAGTGACAGGATAAGAGGGCACAGACACACTCTTGAACATAGAAAGTTCCATCTAAATGTGAGGAGAAACGTCTCATGGTAGAGCACAGGTGCAGGCTGCCTGGAGGTGGTGGAGTCTCTACCTCTGGAGTCATTCAAAACCCCACCTGGATGTGTTGCTGTGTGACCTGCCCTGGGTGATGCTGCTCTGGCAGTGGGGGTGGACTAGGTGATCTCTGGAGGTCCCTTCCAACCCCTCCCATTCTGTTAATCTGTACACAGTAAAATGTCTCTGCTCTTTCTGACAGCAGCCTTTAGCACTTTCTCATGATGCTTCTTTGGTGGGAAACCACAGACTGTGTCAGACTGATTCCATTGTCTCCTGCTTCCAAATATCACAAGGACTCTCTTACCTCTTCTCAAGCCCCTCTGAAGGGTACTTTAACTGCAGGGACTTAGCCTGGATTCACTGTGCACTGCACAGACATTGTGGAAATACCATGCATTTCTCTTCCATGCTTTCTCACGTGCTGGGAAAGTGCAGTGAGCTTTGGCACAGTGTGAGCAAACCAGAAGTGGCCATCCCAGTCCATTCAACAGCCCAGAATCTGGACCTGAAATTAAATGCTCCCCTCTTCTCAGCCTGCCTGCTCCTGGGGCCAGCCTTCCTTCTGGAGGATCTGCAGAGGAAGCAGTGACTTGTTCCTCTGGTATCCCAGGCCTGTGTCTAACCCTCACCAGGCCTGATCCTGACCCCTACCCATGTGCAGACATTGTGGCCCGGCCCCACAGAGATGCCTAATGCCTCAGGCTGGGTGCTTCCCTCTTTGTGTTGGGACAGTCCCAGCTGCCAGCCCCAGGGGCAGATCTCCCACAGCCCTTGGCTCACCTTTCTGCAGCTCAGCTTTTATTTTTGTTGTTCCGTTTCTCATTAACCATCTGAAGAGGATGGTTAAGGGGCAGTTACACCAAAGAGACAGTTGCTGTGTTTCCTGAGCTACACAGCCCTGCATGAACAGCCCTGCTCCCACCCTCTCCACTCTCCAGGCAATGTCCTGGAAAGAGGCTTTGAAGCACTGAGGTGCTGTATGACTGTGATTGCATCCAGGAGTTTTGAGTATTTTTGCCCCAAGTGGCAAGGCTGGAAATCATTGTGTCTTTTGAAGGAAGAAAAGACCCCATCCATCTTCTATACTCTCAGCATTCATGCTCTGATGTAAACTACACCCAGATGAGTGTGAAGGAGAGCACTTTTAAATTCCTTTTCCCAAAGTTCTTGATAAGGCTGCCAGGAGTGTCTGTCTGTTAAAGGAAGAGGGAAGAGGAGTAAACAAGATAAAAAGCTCCTCATCTTTATTTGTGTTAGACATTCTGGGGAGTGCAGCAGCTGGGGAGGATGCCATGGTGCTGAGTGTGCTGCTTCAAAGGCTTCAGGACTGATGTTGTTATTCAATGGAGGTGGTAGAGGTGGTGGGCAGGGAGGCCTTGGGATGTGCTGTTTCATTCCACTGATATTGGATGAGTGAAAACTTCCTTTTTGCAGACAGAATAGGTCTCATAAAACCAGGATTTGGGTTTTTTTGTTTTTTTTTTTTTTTTGACCAAAGTTCATCAGCTCTTGGATCATCTTTGTGGCCCTCATCTGGACTCACTCCAACAGAGCAGTCAGGATGGTATCCCAAAGGGAGCAATGACAGCATCCTTATCCTCTCCCTACCATCCTGTACTGAGCAGTTTCAGATGCTGACTCCTGGGCTGCAGGAACAGTTTCTCTGATCTAATGCAGCCCTAAATCCAGACCATTTCTATGTAATTTCATAAATACCTGCAATTATTTATACAGCACAATAATGAACCTGAGTGCTGGTGCCCATTACTCTTGATGTGAGTCATGACATGACTCAGGATATGATACTCAGCAGGCAATTCAAAATTTTATGGTACTTTTTCATATTTACAAAGCTTCATTTTAGCATCTGTGAGCCACCTGTCTTTTGGGAAACAATCCTTTCTGACCCATTCATTTCCTTTTAATTGCACTCATCATTTCTTGCTGATTTTGACATCCAGTGAGGCCAAGTGCAGAGCGAAGAGCATCTGGGAAAGAACAACCCCTATGGACCAGGATAGTTTGGGGATTGATCTGTTGGAGAGCAGCTCTGGGGAAAAGGACCTGGGACTTCTGGTGGACAACAGGATGGCCATGAGCCAGCAATGTGCCCTTGTAGCCAAGAAGGCCAAGGGCAGCCTGGGGTGGATTAGAAGGGCTGTGATTAGGAGGTCCAGAGAGCTTCTCCTGCCCCTCTACTCTGCCCTGTTGAGGCCACAGCTGGAATATTGTGTCCAGTTCTGAGCCCCTCAGGTCAAAAAGGACCTCAGGGAACTGCTTGAGAGAGTCCAGCACAGAGCCCCAGAGCTGCTGCAGGCAGTGGAACATCTCCTGTGAGGCCAGGCTGAGGGAGCTGGGGCTTGGAGCTTGGAGCAGAGGAGCCTGAGGGCTGCCCTCATTGCTGGGGCTAAAGATGTGCAGGGCTGGAGGCAGGCTCTGCTCAGGGATGTCCAAGGACAGCACAAGGGGCACTGGGGGCAAGCTGGAGCAGAGGAGGTGCCATGGGAACAGAAGGGAAAACTTTTTTCCCTGTGAGGGTGGCAGAGCCCTGGAGCAGGCTGCCCAGAGAGGTTGTGGAGTCTCCTTCTCTGCAGACTTTCCAAACCCCTCTGGATGTGTTCCTGTGTGACCTGCCCTGGGTGATGCTGCCCTGGCAGGGGGCTTGGACTGGATGATCTCTAGAGGTCCCTTCCAACCCCTGCCATCCTGTGATGCTGTGATTGCAGCTCTACTAAATGCAGCATTGCTACTGCACTCCAGGTCTGAAGGATGATTCCATGCACGGAGTGCTGCCCTCAGCTTCACAGCAGGAGTGCAATGGAGAACTTTCTTTACCTTCTTGTAGACATCCAAATACGTATAAGAATTTTTCTCTGTGTTTTTCAGGTCCTGAGGAAGCAGATTTCAAGTGCAGCCCAAACTATGTTGCCTGCATTGGGACGAGGAGATGCATTCACCTGTCCCAGCTCTGCAACGGTGTTCACGACTGCTGGGACGGCTCTGACGAGGGAGTGCACTGCAGGGGTGAGTGAATCTGCTGAGGGCAGAAGGGCTTTAACCTCAAGTGTTCTGCTATGTTTGTTTGGTTTTGTCTTAAATCCAAAGAAAACCAACACTTCCTTGTATACAGACAAAAGAAAAGTCAGTTGGCAGGGGCATGTTTTCAGGTATGTCTTAAGTTCATTTCAAAAAGATTTTTTTGGTGAAGCAAATGCAAGGAACGAGCTGGAACAAATCTTCTGATTCCTAACAACTGCTAACCTGGTATGGTGGAAATAGTTCTAGCAAAGAAGGATAAGGAAGCCCTTTTTTAGAGACCAAATGTTGAGCATCCTACTCTTTGCCAGAATATTTTCCTTATAACTTCAATTTAAACCAAAAGCCAAATGGAGACTGAGTAATAGGTCAGATTTGCTATGAACTTTATGCTGAGTTAAAAACTAGGGTTTGGGGGAATTTTATTCTAATAATCTGCTGGCTAAAAGTGTAGTTGTCAGGCTCTGCTTGGTGGTGCCCAGAGATAGGACAAGACACAACAGGTACAAGCTGGAACCCAGGAGATTTCACCTCACCATGAGGAGAAACTTCTGTATGGTGAGGGTGGCAGAGCCCTGGAGCAGGCTGCCCAGAGAGGTTGTGGAGTCTCCTGCTCTGGAGACTTTTCAAACCCAGCTGGATGTGTTCCTGTGTGACCTGCCCTGGGTGATGCTGCTCTGGCAGGGGGGTTGGACTGGATGGTCTCTGGAGGTCCTTCCAACCCCTAACCCTCTGTTACTCTGGCAATGAGAAATCTAAAGGAGAAACTGGTGAAGAACTGTTAGTGCCTCAGCTCAGAAGATGTATTAAGGTCTGCCTGGAGGATAAGGCTGCCACATTAAGCCCCAATCTTGGATACTAGGAGTCATTATCATGTCAGTTATTCTTAATCAATAGACTTCACTGCTAGGTAAATGATTGTTGATGGTGCTCAACAGATGGCATGTTCAAAACCAGAAACTCAAGGACAGGTCCTGGGACTTCTGCTACAATCCAATGTGACAATCTATGGCAAAAAGATAAAATTAATGGGATAGTTCAGAAAGTTAAATAAGAATTTAAAACTTCATGTGGGCAGATTTCCAGAACTGTCATAGTAAAACCTAAGCCTGCACCAAAAATAAGGCATATTAAAAATAAATAAATAATAAAAAAAATAAAATAAGAGTGGGGGGAAGGGGAGAAAGGCCATCTGAGTTACTGGGTGAAATATTGCTGATTTCACAAAAGGACAAATAGGTATTTTTAGAGAAGAAGGTGAGGATACAGGGCTGTCATCAGATGTTGGATAGTTCTTATTCACAGTGATAGGAATCAGTTCTTCTCTTGAAGGCTCAACTTTTATGTAGTCCTCATTCAATGAGCATTATGCAAAGGGAAAATTTGTGTCAGTGCATTGATTTGAGCATCCAAAAAACCCAGTAGCAATAAGACAAGGGGGAATGGTCTGAAGCTGAGGCACAGCAGGGTTAGAGTGGAGCTGAGGAAGAAGTTCTTCAGCAGGAGGGTGGTGAGACTCTGGCACAGGCTGCCCAGGGAGGCTGTGGCTGCCTCCTGCCTGGGGGTGTTGCAGGCCAGGTTGGATGAGACCTTGAGCAGCTGAGTCTGGTTGAGAGGTGTCCCTGGGCATGGTGGGGAGGTTGGAGGAGACGAGCTCTGAGGTCCCTTCCAGCCTGAGCCATTCTAGGATTGTATTAGAGGCAGCTCTTTAAATTACGAGAGGAACCATTTCTGTCAGCACCATGCTTGCATCAAGAAAGCCAAAGAATACAGTAAAGCATAGATTTAAATTATGATCACCTTAAAGAATAAATTTAAATTCTGATCCCCAAGTCTGATGCTAGCAGCTGCCACTTATGTGTCATTGTGCTGCATTCCTCTGTAGTAGCACCAGAACAAGAGGACACAGTCTGAAGCTGCACCAGGGGAGGTTTAGGCTGGAGGTGAGGAGAAAGTTCTTCACAGAGAGAGTGGTTGGCCATTGGAATGTGCTGCCCAGGGAGGTGGTGGAGTCACCATCCCTGGAGGTGTTCAAGAGGGGATTGGACGTGGCCCTTGGTGCCATGGTTTAGATAGGCATGAGGTGTAGGGTGACAGGTTGGACTTGATGATCCTTGAGGTCTCTTCCAACCTTCTTGATTCTTGATTCTTGATTCTTGATTTCAATAGAAATATTAATCTAGTGTAACTTGGTTAAAAAAACATTTCCTGCCTCAGAACATTATGTCATACTGAGTAAGTCTACTTATATGAATACCAATAGAGAAAATGCCAAATGTTAGGATCATAGAGTAAAATTAGAGAAGATTTTAATTCTGAGTAACAGTTGAACATTGAAAAATACCCACAGTCCTTTTAAAAGAACAGAGTCATGTATAGTTCAAACTTGAACATAGAAGATTTCACCTCAACATGAGGAGAAACTTCTTTACAGTGAGGGTGACAGAGCACTGGAACAGGTTCCCCAGGGGGGTTGTGGAGTCTCCTTCTCTGGACACTTTCAAAGCCCACCTGGATACATTCCTGTGTGGACTACCCTAAGTGATCCTGCTCTGGCAGGGGGGTTGGACCTGATGATCTCTTGAGGTCCCTTCCAACCTCTGATATACTGTGATACTTGGTGTGAGTGCAGCAGAGCTGTCAATGTTCTCTCTCTGCATGTATCAGAACAGGTGTGGGGAACACTGGAGTCAAAAGCTACAAAGGGGATTAAAAACCCAAGCCAAATAGTTGGGGCTTTTTGATACTGGTATCAGAAATCACTTTCTGTTCCTCTTTAATTAACATTGTCCATATGGAATTTTTGATCAAGAGGACAATAGGAGTTCTAAATATTTCATTGCAAACAGCTCAGTTGACAGTGTTAAAATAATCCTTGCTAAGTGGCACTCACTGTGCAAACCTGGCACAGTCTGGGCACCAGGAAAATAAGTTGTGATGTGAAGCAGGGGAAGTGTGACTATAGCAAAGGCCATTTTTGGTGCACAAGTCACAACTCCACAGGTGTGGAACCTTCTAATAACCCTTCAGAGCTCATGGTGTAGAAGCATTCAGGAATAAGCTGGACAGGAGCAGGCAGTGTGAGCTTGCAGCACAGAAGGCAAATCACAGCCTGGGCTGCATCCAAAGCAGTGTTGCCAGCAGAGCCAGAGAGGTGATTCTGCCACTTTGCTCTGCTCTGCTGAGACCTCACCTGGAGCACTGTGTGCAGGTCTGGAGCCCTCAATATAGGAAGGACATGGACTTGATGGAGCAGGTCCAGAGGAGGACCATGAAAATGATCAGGAAGTTGGAGCAGCTCTGCTACGAGGCCAGGCTGAGGGAGCTGGGGGTGTTCAGCCTGGAGAAGAGAAGGCTCCAGGGAGACCTAAGAGCAGCCTGCCAGGACCTGAAGGGGGCTACAGGAAGGATGGAGAGAGACTGTTTGCAAAGGGCTACAGGGACAGGACGAGGGTCAATGGCTTCAAAGTAGAGCAGAGCAGATTGAGATTGGATGTCAGGAAGAAGTTCTTTACTGTGAGGGAGGTGCAACACTGGAACAGGTTGCTCAGGGAGGTGGCTGAGGGCTCTTCCCTGGAGATGTTCAAGGTGAGGCTGGACAGGGCTCTGGGCAACCTGCTCTAGTTGGGGATGTCACTGCTGACTGCAGAGGGAGTTGGACTAGATTGTGGCATATTCCCACACTAGATGACCTTTGAAGGTCTCTTCCAACCCAGACCATTCTATGATTCTATAATTAGATTTTCTTTCTCTAATTTTAGCATTCTTCTGTTGCTTCCTTATATTGTGATCTTTGAGAGAGATATTCAGACCTGCACCTTTCCCTGGCCGAGTAGAAATATGATGCTCTCTGCAGTGTGGAATGGTAATGTGTGTGAGATTTCAAGGAAAGAGCAGTAAATGCAATGACATTCCTGTCTCCTCATCTTTTATTTCAGGCACATGTGCATTTTTTGCTGGTGAATGTAATGCATAAATTCAGGAGGGGTTGTGGCAATGTGGAATAAGAAGTGGTTCATTGGTTCACGTGAGGTGTTTCAGTGTCCTTCAGAGGAGAAGGGGTCCATGGTTCACTGGAACTGGATATGAGAGTGAAAAGAGATCTATATTGGGTCTTTTGGGGTTCTTTTTTTTTTTATTTTATTGACTAAGGAATGCTTTAGAGAGGCTGAATGAGCAGGGGATCAAAGTCTGTACTAAACCCTCCCATATGCTGGCACTGAAGCTGCTCAGGTTTCTGAGATTCAGCAGGTAATCTCAGCACCATCCAGTCCTGCTAAGTGTAGGAGTGGGTGCCCATCAGCTCTTCAGTGGCTTGGTAAAGATCAGGTAAAATTTACCAATGCCAAAATGAGACTCAAGTTTGAGTAGTTCTGGTAGAGGACAGAGCTAGAGCCACTCTTAAAGTTTCTTTCATAGTTCTTCAGGTTACTTTTACAGTCAGGTTTTTATTTCAGTTGCATTTTGAGCCACTTTTACAGCTGGCACAAGTGATGAGCTGAGGAGTCTTCTGTAAGAGGGAAGCCACCAAATTATTGCAAGCTGAACAATTTAACTCTAAGTCTTTCCTTCCCTTAGTTCATCCTAGTCCTGTATGAAGTCTCTGTGAGCATCACTGATAGGAAACTGGTACTGGGCCTGGCTGTGGTCAGTTAAAGTAAATATCCTGTGTCTCTAGCTTGTTCCAGACACTCATTTTGTGGTCTTTTGAAGGTTAAAATACCTCATTTTGTTCTGAAGGCTTTAGGAACACCTTAAGCAAACATCCATTATGGATTAGACAGAGTAACCTGGCCTGGAGTACCCAAAGGATTAGGTATAGCCTTAATTTCTAGAGAATTACAATCACTGTAAAGCTTAGAAATTTCTTTATATATATATATATATATATATATATATATATATATATATATATATATATATATATATCTGCAGAGGTGATCTGGAATGGTTTATAAATCAGTATTTCATATATATATATATATATGCATATATATATATGTAGATAGTTATAGATAGAGATTAGTATGGCCAAAAGTGAAGGTAATATGTCAGACTTAGTTTTTGGTCTATCTCTGAGTTAGAGCTGTAGAAAACTAGAACTTTATTTATAGAGTATAGAAATGTCCTTTTTCACTTAACTAACTTAAGGGATGAGTTATTATTAATAGCTGCAAAGAATAGTTATGCTAGAATTCTGAATATTCCAGTCCTAAAATACTAAAAGAAGACTGGGGGAAAAAATGCTGCTGAAAATACTCTGCAGATCTTTGGCTTGTGCCAATTTATCATCAAATGGAACATTTGGGGAGTGATTACTGAGAGGCAAAATTGACATGGTGTTAAGAGGCCCAGGTAAGAGCCCAGTGAAAGTACTAATGGCACACTGCTAGTGTGAGTTTACTAATTACGAATTGTTAGTGTGAAAGTACTAATTGCATACTGCTAGTGTGAGTTTACTAATTACAAATTATTAGTGTGAGTTTACTAATTGCACACTGCTTCTGTGAGTTTACTAATTGCACACTGCCAGTGTGAGTTTACTAATTACAAATTGTTAGTGTGAAAGTACTAATTGCAAACTGTTAGTGTGAGTTTACTAATTGCACACTGGCAGTGTGAGTTTACTAATTACAAATTGTTAGTGTGAAAGTACTAATTGCACACTGCTTCTGTGAGTTTAGTAATTGCAAACTTAGTGTGAGTTTACTAATTACAAACTGTTTGAGCTTACTAATTGCAAACTGTTAGTGTCAGTTTCCTAACTGCACAGTGCCAGTGTGAGTTTCCTAGTTGCACAGTGCCAGTGTGAGTTTCAGGTTGCAGTGTATTTTGCATTGTGCTCCTGTGGACTGTGGTGTGTTGTGCAGTCTGAATGCTGCAGCAAGTTCATCTGTCCTGCTTGGGAAGGCACTAGAGTGACAGCATCAATAGTCTGCATGTCCACTCCACCATAAAGTGCATTTGGATCTGATGAAGGAGTCCTCTGTCACACACTTGACGTGGGTTATGCTCTGTACCTTTTTGGTTTGAGGACAGACAAGCCAAGGGTGTGAGAACGGGAAGGCAGGACTGGTACAGGGGTTCTCTGAAAGTCTACTTCTTCTTCATACTTGTGCTAAAGCACTGCAGTGTGAAGAGCTGAGCAGGTTCTTGAGGACACTTTCTTTCTAGTCATTGTTAGCTGTTAGCTACTGATAGCACCTGGGCAGTATCCCAGCTCTGGGACACACAGGAGTCTGATGGCATGGCTCAGGAGGTTTTTAAGGCCAGGCTGGATGTGGCTCTGAGCAACCTGATCCATTGTGAGGTGTCCCTGCCCATGGCAGGGGGTTGGAACTGGATGATCCTTGAGGTCCCTTCCAACCCTGACAATTCTGTGATTCTGTGTTTCCTGGCTCTGAATCACAGCAGCTCCTGGCTGAAGCTGGAGATGGATGAAAAGTGTGCCTCTGTCTTCTCCCCATCTGAAGCACAGGTTATCCAGATTGCTTACACCACTCCTATTGGAACTGACCATCACAGCCAGAGCACAACATCCATTAAACCCTTTGCTCTTTGGGAGTCACCATCCATAAAAACTGCTGCATGTCTGCTTGGCTACCTGCTGAGCACTGCTGACAAGACAGACATGGGCACAGAGGAGAATCTGCCTTACCTTTGGAAGACTAAAGATCTTGGTTGCTATATTAACCAGATGCAACCAGCATGTTTTAGTAGGTTAATTCAGATTAAGAAAATCCAGAAGAGATCAAAGACCTTAGCTGGGTTGCTTTCTTATTTTTTAACTGCAGCTGAAATGTTGACTGAACAGAACAGATCTCATGGACTCCTTCCACTGGTTTGGGTCTTCAACTGTGATCTGAACCATAATTTCCAGTCAGTAAAACACACAAAAGTAAACTCTTGGTCATTTGGTATTAAAAAACCTGCAGGACACATACAGGAGGTTTGGCTGAGAGATGGTTATGTTTGTAGGAGCCTGTAATCAGAGCATCATTTTTCTGTTTAGGTTTTTGGAATGAATTGTTACCATAAGACAAAGAGAAATGCTGCTAGTAGAGAATCAGGGTTTTGTTCTGGCAGTTCAACAGAAGGAGTGGGAACTTTTAAAGATGTTTACCAGAGGGGAAAATGCAGATTTCAGAATTCTGTGGAAACTTGGAGCCTTTGAAGAGTGAGGCCAGATTGTAAAACTGAATGGTGTGGAGCTGCATTTAGATCTTAGTCCTTTTTGGTTTGCTTTGTATATCTTTTTTTCTCATGAAGTCATGTAATAAGGTAATGAAGAATCCCTAATTTAGTCTGGAACTGTAAACATTGACACCCTTTTCTCCTGCAAAAGGAATCCCTGAGAACTCCTTTGGTTTATTGTAGGCTCCCTTCAGATACTGGAAGGCTGCTCTTAAGGTCTCAAGTCCCTGCTTTTCCAATTTGGTACCAGGATGTCATGGGGAAGTGCCAAACACTTCACACAAGTCCAGGTAGATGACTTCAGTTGCTCTTCCCTTATCCACTGGTGCTGTAACTTCATCACAGAAAGTCACCAAGACTCCAGGAGGACCTCAGAGCTGCCTGCCAGGACCTGAAGGGATCCTGCAGGAAGGCTGCAGAGGGACTTTTGCTGAGGGTGTCTAGAGACAGGCCAAGGGGAATGGTTTGAAGCTGAGGCAGAGCAGGGTTAGAGTGGAGCTGAGGAAGAAGTTCTTGAGTAGGAGGGTGCCTGGGGGTGTTGCAGACCAGGCTGGATGAGACCTTGAGCAGCTGAGTCTGGTTGAGAGGTGTCCCTGGTCATGGTGGGAAGGTTGGAGGAGATGAGCTCTGAAGTCCCTTCCAACCTGAGCCATTCTGTGATTCTATGATTAAAGCTCCAATATTTCAGTTTTGCTGTGGTGCTGTTCCCTAAGGAAATGCACATAGTACAGCAGACATGTCCATGGCTGGATGTGGCTGTGAGCAACCTGACCTAGTGTGAGGTGTCCCTGCCCATGGCAGGGGGGTTGGGACTGGATGATCCTTGAAGTCCCTTCCAATCCTGACAATTCTGTGATTCTGTGTCATGGTTTAAACTGGGCCATGGTAGTTCAGAGGCCCAGGCAGTCATGTTGGGAGATCAGTGGCTTGTGTGCAGAGCCATGCAAACCCAGGGAACACAGCTCCAGGCAGTGCTGCAGGGGAATGCAGTGGAATGGGCTGAGAAAGCTTTGCTCTGCTTTCCAAGGACTGGGATTTGATGGTATTTATTGTTGCCTGCTATTGCTGTTTTGAGGCTGCCCTCTACAGAGAAAAGAAAACAAATATTTTAAGCTGTTGCTATGAGCATCCCCTTTCAGTTTAATTCAACACTTTTTATTACCTTTCTGTTGATTAGTGCTTATAGTTAGCAGATTGTTTTTTCCCTCTTACAGCTAATAAAACTCTGTAGGGAATTATCTTTTGTAAGAAATGTAAAAATGCTTTTTTTGTACAGATGAATTTCAGATACTTTCATGAAGATAAATGCTCTGGACATAATCTCTATATCAGGAATTCCAGCTATATATATATATATATATATATGTGTGCAACAAAACCTGACACTCATAAACTCACCCTGCAAGCAGGAATTGTAGCTGCTGCCTGGCTCCCATTAGTTCACATCCTGGAGTATATTTTCACTGCACTTTCACTATGTAGGCATTGAAGACAGATTTTCAGGGAGAGAAACTAAGGCCTGACACCAAATGGCTATGAAACAGCAGTGAGCCTGAGGCATCAAGGTTTAGCTTCAGCTGTAGTCAGCAATATTTGGGGTGCAAGGAAGAGCTTAGGCACCCTGGGATCTTATTTAGAAAGGGTAATGTTTTTTTCAGTTTCCTTTTAAGGATGTTTTGTGTTGGGTTTTTGGTTTGGTTGGTTGTTTTTTTTTTTTTTTCAGACTGTAAAGGGAATTTGAAATTTAGATCTGCAGTGTAACAATTCAATTAATGTTTCCTACATTAACTAGTAGTAAAATTACACTTGGTGAGGAAAAATGCATCTGAGGCACCTGCCCACCAATAAGATGCAGGATTATTACATTTCCATTGCTTCTTAATCCAGTGCCATCGTTTGTCTATTCTTTGTCAAGTGTTTTAAAACATTTAGGCAATATTTGGTGTTTGAAATGAGGAAGGAAATTAAGTGAAAGGCACAAGTGCTGAAAAACGCACTTTTGGTCATCCTAAAGCTACTCTTAAAGTCAACCCAAATTTAGAGAATGGTATCAAGTGGAAGATGGTGGGGAAAAAAACAACAACAACAAAACCCCAAACAAATATAAGAAAGAAAAAAGCAAATTCGGAGGCTAACATCACATAATTTGCCAGCAGTGCAGTTGTCACTTTTCTGCCCCAGGAGTCCTCAACCAAGCTAAGTTATGACACTTGGTTTCAAGTTCTTTCACTCTCTGCCTGGGAGAATTTGACTTCCCAGCTCCTTATCTTCCCAAGGTGAATAAGAAAATGAGCAAATGTCCTGTATGGGAGTTGCTGTGGTTCCTTATGGTGTTTTCCCTGTGGAATAAGCAGTTAAACCTTTGTTTTAGCGAACAGGTGAAGGTCCAGGCTGAACATGAGCCAGCAGTGTGCCCAGCTGGCCCAGCAGGCCAACAGCATCCTGGCCTGGATCAAAACCAGCATGGCCAGCAGGAGCAGGGCAGTGATGGTGCCCCTGGACTCAGTCCTGGGGAGACCACAGCTGAGCACTGGGCTCAGTGCTTGGAACCACAGTACAGGGAAGACATTGAGGTGCTGGAGGGTGATCAGAGAAGAGCAGCAAGGCTGGGGAGGGGTTTGGGGAGTGTCATAGGAGGAGAGGCTGAGGGAGCTGGGGTTGGTTAGTCTGGAGAAGAGAAGGCTGAGAGGAGATCTTACTGCTCTCTACAGCTCCCTGACAGGAGGTTGGAGCGAGGCTGGGGTTGGTCTCTTCTCCCAACCAACCAGCAACAGGACAAGAGGAAATGGGTTTGAGTTGTGGCAGGGGAGGGTTAGTTGGACATGAGGAGAAACTTCTTTAGTGAGAGAGTGGTGAGAGGTTGGGACAGGCTGCCCAGGGAGGTGGTGAAGTCACATCCCTGGAGGTGTTGAAAAAGCTGTAGCTGTGGTGCTTCAGGATATGGGTTAGTGGTCATGGGAGTTGGACTCCATGATCTTAAAGGTCTTTTCCAGCCTTACTGATTCTATGATTTTAATTCTCATGGCAAAGAGTCAATTCTGATCTCACATTGTTCCCATCTTTGAATTAGATGTGTGTTGCAGTTCTGGGAGCTGGGAGCTGTAGACCCAGCTGGAATACATCCATGGCTGTACACAATGTTCACCTGCCTGGCCTGTCTGTATGGCATGCACTGCATCCTGCCTTTTCACACAATACAATTTGTAGCTGAATAGAAGAAAACCAATGCATTTTTCTTCTAGAAAAGGACTTTATTATTTTTTTACTGCGTCCCACTTCTTTCACTTTACAGTTTTAATTCCATGAAACTGTTTAATCCATACAAAAAGTCTAAGCCATTTTCAAATTGTGTAGCATAGTTCAAAAAAATAACAGTCATCATCCTTTTTTAGACTATGACAAACAAGTCAAGGTGTCAGCAGCAATTTTAAGTGAGATTGATAATGTTCAGTGGTGTAAAGAAGTTCTCTTTGACACTTGTGAGTAATAGCTCTTGGTCTTCTACTCAGAAACAAAACCATGCAGAGAGCACACAAGAAGTGATTTTCAGGATTCACTATTTCCTCTTTGAAAGGTTTCAGTCTCTTTTTGTCAACAGAGATCTGTGCTGAGAAACTGTAACTTAGTCTTTAATTGACAGCAGTGATGCCTTTCATTTGAGGTATCTGTGAAGTGCCCAGAGGGAAAGAGTCTGGGATGAAATGGAAAGAGTTAAAAATTGTGGGAGAAAGAAAAGAAAAAGAAGAAGTGGTGCCATGGGGAAGGACAGATAGTAAATGGCAAGTAAAAGGAACCACTGGAAGCAATGAAGTAAGAACAGAAGCTGGGAAAAGGCAGGGAGCAGCCAATGCCAAAGTTCACTGCAGCCCTCCACAGCAGTAGAGCAGACCTGCTCTAAGTCAGAGCTCTCTGTTTGGAGCTCTGTGTGTCAAAGAGAAGGGGTCTGGTCCCACTGCACTATCTCATGGAAGAGAGCAGGAGTTTGCAGGAGACTAAGAATATTTCCTCTCTTGTGAAAATGTTGAAGCATCACTACTATGTGTGCAGTGGTATCAATCTGTATGGCTCAGCAGCCTTTCTTTCTGGTGCTGACTCTGCCCTCTGTGTGTCTGGCTCTTGGTGTTGGTCCTTTAGAACGTCACAGAGCTTAACATTGGGTGCTCCACACACCTCTTGTCTTCCCAGCAAGACAGCACATAACCTATGGAAAAGGACCTGGGACTCTTGGCCTGCTGGACATGAGCCAGCAGTGTGCTCAGCTGGCCAAGAAGGCCACCAGCACCCTGGTCTGGATCAGGAGCAGTGTGACCAGGGGACTATGGAACTGACCATGCCCCTTTTCTTGCCACTGATGAGGCTGCACCTCAAATACTGGATTCAGTTTTGGGCCCCTCACTACAAGAAGGACACTGAGGTTCTGGAGTGTGTCCAGAGAAGGGCACACAGCTGGTGAAGGGTCTGTGGAACAGGTCTGGTGAGGAGCAGCCGAGGGAACTGGGGGTGTCTGGTGTGGAGAAGAGGAGGCTGAAGGAGACCTCATTGCTCTCTACAAATCCCTGAAAGGAAGTTGCAGTGAAGTGGGGGTTGGGAGGTAACAAACAACAGATTGAGAGGAAATGGCCTCAAACTGTGCCAGGTGAGGTTAAATTGGACATTAGGAAAAGTTCCTTCACTCCAAGAGTGGTTAAGCATTGGTAGGGATTGGAAAGGCCCTCCAGAGATCATCCAGCCCAAGCCCCCTGCCAGAGCAGCATCACCCAGGGCAGGTCACACAGGAACACATCCAGGGGGGTTTGGAAAGTCTCCAAAGAAGGAGACTCCACAACCTCTCTGGGCAGCCTGCTGCAGGGGTCTGTCACTCCATCATCATGTCCTCTGCTCAAAAAAAGCCTATTTTTTGCCATGCAGCTGTTGAATAAGGCTGCTAGAGATGTACTGGCTGCTCCCTGAGAGTCTCTTTCTAACTGTGGGCTAGTGTGGTAGAACATATGCTATGAAATCAAACTTTCTGAAGCTATACTTAGAATCTTCCTGAATTTTTCATCCATTTGCACACATCAATGTATTAAAAATGCTGCCTGGGAGAGAAGATATCTTAAACATGGGATGGATTAATGGAACAGTGGATGAACCAGGGTCAGCTTCCCCATTTGCTCAAAGCAAGTGATGACCACTACAATTAAAAAAACAAAAAAAAAAAAAAAGAGAATTAACATCAGAGCAGATTATGATTCCAAAAATAGGTTTATCTGATGCACAGTGACCCTTTCATGGTGCAGCTTGGTTTCCACAGTCATGTGAGGTTCCACAAGAGCTGATGTTGCATTCTCAGAGCCAGGGCAGCTAGAGAAAAAATGCCTCTCTTGAAAGAAAAGATTAATTTACAGCAATTGAAGCCCCAAACACTTCTCTTCACTCTGCTACAGAAGGTCAAAATCCTTGCTCGTTAAGGATTACACATGGTCCTTTAAACAAATGCCCTTGTTAATTACCAGCAAGCTACTCAGCACCATTTGTTGCTAAGGTACATTTTATTTTCTAATGGCCTTGCATATTTGATAGCCTCTTCTCACTTCTCTGATGGACTTCTTCCCAATTTTAATGAGGGGCATCTCCTGGGATGTTAGCAGAAGTGAATCCAGCTGGGTGGGGGACAGGCAGCTCTCTGCATCAGTTACCTACACTTGTAACACAGCTACAAAGGGGATGGGGTCCCAGTCTGATCCCTCCTGCAGGATCTGTTTGGAATGGGGATCATAGAATCATAGAATCAGTTAGGTTTGGAAGGGAACACAAGGATCATCTAGTTCCAACCCCCCTGCCATGGGCAGGGACATCTCACACTAGATCAGGCTGGCCAGAGCCTCATGTTGGATGTTGGAGCTGTGACCTTGTTCTTTTGTCAGAGGAGAGGACATAGGAGAGGAAATGTCCTCTGCAGTAGGACAGGAGCTCTTAGTTGCTGTGTCCCTTTTTTCATAGAATCCTAGAATGGCTCAGGTTGGAAGGGACCTCAGAGCTCATCTCCTCCAACCTCCCCACCATGCCCAGGGACACCTCTCAACTAGACTCAGCTGCTCAAGATCTCATCCAACAGAGCTGCTCTCAGTGCTCATAGGCTCATAGGATGTTAGGGGTTGGAGGGGACCTCTGGAGATCATTGAGTCCAACCCCCCTGCCAGAGCAGGACCACATCACAATATAATTTAGTGCAGCTCACAAAGGAATACATTCAGACAGGCCTTGAAAGCCTCCAGACAAGGAGACTTCACAACCTCTCTGGGGAGCCTCTCTTCACCAGGCAGTGCTCCAGTCCCTTCAGCATCCTTGTAGCCCTCCCTTGGACTCTCTCCAGCGGATTCCTGTCCCTCTTGAACTGGGAAGCCCAGAACTGGATGCAATATTCTAGGTGAGGTCTCACCAGGGCAGAGTAGAGAGGGAAGAGAACCTCCCTGGATCTGCTGGACACCCTCCTCTGAATGCACCCCAGGATTCCATTGGCCTTCTTGGCTACCAGGGCACATTGCTGTCCCATGCAGAACTTGCTGTCCACCAGCACTGCCAGGTCCTTCTCCTTGGGGCTGCTCTCCAGCAGATCACCTCCCAACCTGTACTGCTGCAATTTATTCTTCCTCCCCAGACTCTGCACTTGTCCCTGTTAAACCTTATGAGGTTCCTCTGTGCCCAGCTCTCAGTCTGTCCAAGTCTCTGAATGGCCTCACAGCCTCCATGTGTCTCATCCAAGCCTCCCAAACTTGCTGAGCAGACTCTGTCTGTCTGTCTGTCTGTCCCCTCATCAGCACCATTGAGGAAGATGTTGACCAGGACTGGACCCAGCACTGATCCCTGGGGGACTGCAGTGGTTGCAGCTCTCCAGCTGGGCTTGGCAGCTGGCTCACCAAAGGAGCCAATGCCAGGCCTGTGAATAGCAATGGGAATGGCTTGTTGGTCTGCATTAGCACGAGCTACACTCATCTCCCAGTGACAAAAAGGCATGTGGATGAAAAACAGTCCCTGGGAAAGGGGTACATCTGCAGGCCCTCCCTTCTGGCTTCAGCTGGGAAAGTGCTTCCCACATCTTTCTTGTCCCCTAGTGAAGGCACAGCTGTGCAGTTAGGGACTTGACAAAAAGGGTGATTTGAGCTCTAGACTTCAGAAAGAATGTAGCTGCCTTCAGAAAGAGTCCTTGCAAGCAGCTATATCTGAGGGAGATTCCCTGTGGCCTCTTGGGGGCATTTTTGGTGGTGGAACCAGGGACAAAAACTCTTAGCTTAGTAAATCTTTGCAGCTTCGTATCTGGTTTCAATTCCATTTTGAGGTCTGGATGAGTAAGTCACTGACTTCATGTAATCTGAAAACTTTTAGTTCAAATAGAAATTGCTGAGGGCTTCTTTGCAGGTTTTCTTGTTGGTTGCTGGGGATTTTTTGTCATTTCTTGTTCATTGCCACAGGTTTGAGTGCTTTTGGATCACTGCTGCTGCCTGCTGTGGGACTTGTCTTTGGGGGATTGCTTGGAGTGAGAACTCTAAAGAGCACTTTTAACTAAGCTCATTATCTCCCAGCTTGTACACATACCAGCTGGGAATTTTCTCCTGGTCATACCCTACCCCTGAACAGGCAAAAGGGAGAGCAGGCAACCACAGACCTACTAACTTCCCCTACCAACCTAAACCATTCTAGCATCCTATGATTTTTTTTTTTTTTACCTCAACCCATCTATGCTATTTTTAAAGCACTGTGTATCACCAGCTGCAGTGTAATTTGCTTTTAGAATATAGTGCTAAAATTTCTCTAGTCTCCTCAGAGAGACATCTAAAGATGGATGTTTTCAAGGCAAAAAAAACCCAAAAAAAACCAGAGATACATAATCCAAACCCTGCAGCAAAAAGCTTTGTTTTTAGTCTCGTGAAGTTAATTGGAATTCGTAACTTTAATTCATATTTCTTGTCACAAAGGGTTTTATTAAAAATAAAAAGTGTTAAAATGTGCAGGTATCTGGTAACTTTAAGAAAATCAGGAGATGTATTGATGTTCTGGGCAGACACACAAAGCCCTAATTAGTCTGTATGAAATGGACTCCTTGGCTGTGGCAGTTTAGGCTGGGTGCCCCCTGCCACTGCTGCATGAGATACACCTCTGGTGTCCTGGGTGCCCACCCACAGGGGTGGACACAGGAAACGACGTATTTCGACCCATAAATCCTGCACTCTATAAAGCCATCTGCAGAGTCATCCTCTTCCTCTTTCTTCCCTCTCTGCTCCCATGGGAGATGTCCTCTCTTATCGGGTAATGCCGGGGGAGTATCCTCAAGGCCTCTTAGGCCTGTCTAGGCCTAATGCCAGGAGGAGAATGGAGGGGGGGGCAGTCTCAGACCTGGCCAGCCTGAGACTTGCCTAGCAGTGGGAGGGGGGAAGAAAGAGCCCTGGGGGTTTGGGTAAACCCTCAGGTGGGAGGAGGGAAGGATTGGGAAGCCTCTGGGTACTATGTAAGGGACTCTCTAAGCTTTAGGATGTTCTTTGCCACTATGCTTTGTAGTTTTCTGTAGCTTCACCAATTGCTTTTTCCATTTAAACTTTCCATCACTCTCCAATCCGTTTGTGTGTGTCATTCTTTTGTCCCTTTTGGGGCAAGAGATGTTCTGGCTGGCCCCAAACCAGCACATTGGCACATCAGGCAATTGCCTCTCATCCTCGCTGTCAGCTTTGCTGTCACTCGTTATTCCCCTTCCTTTTTCCCCCCACAACTGGTTTGTCAAGGAGTGGAAGTTTTCTGTCACACATCAAAATCTGTCTTGATACAGGGAACCTGGTCTGCGGCTTGAGCTCCTTGGTACTAAGGCACTAATTATTACCTTCCAATAATTCTAACTACTCACACCAGAGACACTTCTCTCACACACGGAAAATCCTGGGTGGATCAGAAGGGCTGTGGCTAGGAGGTCCAGAGAGCTTCTCCTGCCCCTCTGCTCTGTCCCGCTGAGGCCACAGCTGGAATATTGTGTCCAGTTCTGGGCCCCTGAGCTCAGGAAGGACCTCAGGGAACTGCTTGAGAGAGTCCATCCCAGAGCCCCAGAGCTGCTGCAGGCAGTGGAACATCTCCTGTGAGGCCAGGCTGAGGGAGCTGGGGCTTGGAGCTTGGAGCAGAGGAGCCTGAGGGCTGCCCTCATTGCTGGGGCTAAAGATGTGCAGGGCTGGAGCCAGGCTCTGCTCAGGGATGTCCAAGGACAGCACAAGGGGCACTGGGGGCAAGCTGGAGCAGAGGAGGTGCCATGGAAACAGAAGGGAAAACTTTTCCCCTGTGAGAGTGTCAGAGCCCTGGAGCAGGCTTCCCAGAGAGGTTGTGGAGTCTCCTTCTCTGCAGACTTTCCAAACCCCCCTGGATGTGTTCCTGTGTGACCTGCCCTGGGTGATGCTGCCCTGGCAGGGGCCTTGGACTGGATGATCTCTGGAGGTCCCTTCCAAATGCTACAAGCTGTCTCTCTGTGCTGTGTGTGTGCATAGGGGAAAAGCAGTTGGTTGTGAGATGGAGTCAGGGGTAGTTCTACATGCAATCAATGTGTCTGCTCTATTCAGAGCACTCAACAGGCCCTCCTCATGGAAAACTGTACTAACAGGAGTAGAGAAAGCCTTGCCTGCTGTGCCTCAATTGGAAAACAGAAGAGTTTCTGTGAGATTTGACTGATTGGCAAACTGGGGGAAAGTTTGAGGGGGAAAACATGAAATATAACCCTGACTCCAGAAAAATTGCCAGCAGTGCTTACTTAGCATTTAAGTAGGAATACTCACAAGTTAAGGAATCATGTCAATGTTTGCTTTTTCTCCCTGGGTGAATACTTCATGCAATAAGAATCAGAATTTCAGCAGTTATTTCCCTGGTAGAGTTGAATGCTTTGTGGATTGCATTGCTGAAGGTCTGTAGGCTCTTTGCAGGGGTGTGAAGTGTGCATTTTTTAATCCATCCAACAGCCACAAAAAGTGGCTGCTCTCATTTGAGTCCTGAAGTTAACTCAACAGGGAGATGTCAGTAAGTAAAAGAAAGTGGTTTTCATCTGCTAAAGGTCTGTCCAGCAGGTCTAGGGAAGTTCTTCTACTTCTCTACTCTGCCCTGCTGAGACCACACCTGCAATACTGTGTCCAGTTTGGGGCTCCCCAGTTCAAGAGAGACAGAGACCTGCTGGAGAGAGTCCAAGGGAGAGCCATGAGGATGATTTGGGGACTTGAGCATCTCCCCTGTGAAGAGAGATTGAGAGCCCTGGGGCTGTTTAGTATGCAGAAGAGAAGCCTGAGAGGGGATCTGATCAATGTCTCTCAATAGCTGAGGGGAGGGTGTCAAGGGGAGGGGGCCAGGCTCTTTTGGGTGGTTCCCAGTGACAAGACAAGGAACAATGGGTTCAAAATTGAACAGAGAAGATTTCAGCTTAACATGAGGAGAAACTTCTTTACAGTGAGGGTGACAGAGCCATGGAACAGGCTGCCCATAGGGTTTGTGGAGTCTCCTTTCTCTGGAGACTTCCCAAACCCACCTGGATGCATTCCTGTGAAGACTACCCTAAGTGATGCTGCTCTGGCAGGGGGGTTGGACCTGATGATCTCTTGAGGTCCCTTCCAACCTCTGATATACTGTGAGACTGTGTTAATAGCAGCACAAACCCAGTTTTGCATTGATAGGTGCCCCCAGAAAGGTTGCAATCAGTTTGTATGGCTTTAAAGCAATGGTAGCTTTATTTGGAGAATATTGAATCTGCACTGGTGACTTAAGAAGGCAGCAGTTATATTGTGGCTTGCAGAGAGAAAATGATAAAGTTCCTAAGCACAGGAGTTAGGTATTTTAATCATTGACAGGAACACTTCAATCTATTCATCATGTTGTTGCTTGACTAATGTTCCATTGCTGGGCTTGATTTGCCAATGCATTCATTTGTTGCTTGTTGTTTTGTTGCTGAATTATAATTTCATTATTCTCTGACCTTGTTTGTCCTTTGCTGACTCAATAGCAAGGTAATGGTGGCTGAAACCCTTTGGATAAAATAAAGACCAAGCCAAGCTTTTGTTTTTCAGTGAAATTGCAGGGCAGTATAAATCTTTGTTGAGTTCAGCTGATTTTATGTGGTGGTTGCAGCCATGGCCACTGGCACAGCACCAAACAGTGATGCAGTCCAACCTGGCCAGCTACCCAAGCAGAACAAAACAAAGGTGAACCATGCATCTGCTCTGCTGAGACCCCACCTCCAATCCTGCCTCCAGTGCTGGTGTCCCCAGCATGAGAAGGACACAGAGCTGCTGGAGTGAGGCCAGAGGAGGCCACAAAGATGATCCAAGGGCTGGAGCAGCTCTGCTGTGAGGCCAGGCTGAGGGAGCTGGGGGTGTTCAGCATGGAGAAGAGAAGGCTCCAGGGGGACCTCAGAGCTGCCTGAAGGGATCCTGCAGGAAGGCTGCAGAGAGACTTTTGCTGAGGGTGTCTAGAGACAGGCCAAGGGGGAATGGTTTGAAGCTGAGATAGAGCAGGGTTAGAGTGGAGCTGAGGAAGAAGTTCTTGAGGAGGAAGGTGGTGAGACTCTGGCACAGGCTACCCAGGGAAGCTGTGGCTGCCTCCTGCCTGGGGGTGTTGCAGGCCAGGCTGGATGAGACCTTGAGCAGCTGAGTCTGGTTGAGAGGTGTCCCTGGGCATGGTGGGGAGGTTGGAGGAGATGAGCTCTGAGGTCCCTTGAGCCAACCTGAGCCATTCTAGGATGCTATGATTCTGACACTAATAAGCCACCTATGTTTTCTCTCTGTATATTCTCATGTTTCTATTCCTGCTCCAGCAGATATTTACAGCAGAATTAATTGGCTTTTCTTCAACTTAAAATATCTGCAGCACCTTTCTTCTTCTGATTTGGTGCTCTGAGCAGAAAGGGCAGGAGTGCTTCCCTTTTAGAGTATGCCATGCACTCAAAAACTAACACAGGAGTTACTCATGTGGGGAAGGGAACATTTTGGTGGCCTGCTTTCCCAGGGAGGGAAAAGCTGAGGCAACATTTTTGAAAACAAGAATTTGCTCTGCTCCAAAGTGTTTGGATTCTAATCTTCCTCTGAGTTCAAGGTTACTCTGGTGCACTGATACAATTTTCACTCACTATTCATACTTTACAGTGACGTGGAGCCAGGAGAACTGGGAAGACAGCCTCAGAGGCTCCAGTTGCAAATTCAGTTTCCTTAGCATTTATATCTTGGTTTCTGTATCTAATCCCAGACCAAGCTAATCAATCTTTCTACCCATAACTAATATTTTGATAGAGATAATTAATAAGATAATGGATCTAAGGTTTGTGTGATAAACTTTTCTTTGGGATCATAAAAAAAAAAATCAGAAATCGTTTCACTTCCAAGGGATTTTGTGTCATTTAAACTGGAATCCCATGAGAGATGAGGAGATGAGAGACTGTCCTCCCCTGCTCTGATAGCCTCCCAGATAACACATTCTGGTGCTTAAAGAATTCCCCTGCTCACCAGGGTTAATAGCTGTTTGCAGCAGTGGCTTCTCCCTGGTTTGTATCCTCTACTGCAGCAGACATGCTAATAAATGCTTCTGGCTGGTAGCTCTGTCTGGGCTTAAAGGCTTAAGAGGAAGAGTCCACCCTCGACAGGCTTTGTGCCTTTCTTAGGCTGTGCTGGTCTCACTAACGATCAGGGCATGAACTCCTGCCTTCAACTCTCCTGCAGCTCCTCACCTTAGATTTGGATTCAGCTCCAAGGCTGTCCTGGAGGATGGTTGTTGTTGCTGCTGGTTAACTGCCTTCCCCATCTGTGCCTCAGCTGAGGGGATATCCTCCCAAATGAAAACAAATCTGGCAGCTCCTGGCAAGTTTCAAGCAGCTGTGTCCTATATAGGTAGAGTTTTGTGTGTGCTGCTGCTGAGAGATCTGCAGACTACACCACCTCTGAGACTGTTGCCTTGCTCAGGGTGGATTGGGAATGTGGTCTGGTAAAGAGAAAATTAATACAATGAAAGAAGAATGTTTGCTTTTAACAGCTCTTCTTTTATCTTCTTTTCAGAGCTTGTTTGTGCTTTATCTCCTCCATGTTATGGCAGGAGTTATGAATGTTGATGAGCCAATGCAGATCCTTAAGTACTCAGTCTAGGACCCTTTATCTATTCATCTGGTAGAATATTGAGTTAGATTCAGCCCATTTTACACAATTTATCTCCTCAAACCAGTCTACAGAATGGGGCTTTTTATAGCACAGAGAGCAATTTGTCTGGAACAGGACCACGTGTGTTCCAGTTTTAGCCTATGTGTAACCTGCACCTGTCCTTGGTTGTAGAAAGGACACCAGAGCTCACGTGTTACTACATGGTGATGGGCTAAAGCTACAAATGCAGTGCAGTACACTGGGTAGCTGTAAAAATTAGTGGAGAGTGGTTGTGGCAAAAGTCTCAGCACTAAGTAAGTGATGGGCTTGGCTCTGCTCCTCCTGCCTCACAAGTGCTCTGGAAGTGTCAGAACCAGGACTAGACTTCCCTGTCTCCAGTTAGCAAAACACTTGGTTCCTGGGCTGGTTTATTCCAAAGTCCAAGCATGCAGTGTTCATTATCTTGAGTATGTTCTCTGAGGTCTATGTTCATTAGATGCTGCGACTAAGGCTGCTTAAACAAATTCCCTGCTTCCCACCCCAGACATGGATGCATTTCAGTTTGAGGATGACTCTTACATAGCTTGCAATTACTTTCTGATCCTTTTGTGTGGAAGATTATTACTCTTCAGCACTGACCTGAATGTTTTTCTTATATGTTAATATCAAGTGCTTGGCACCTGGAAGTAAAATCGAGGAATAAAAGCTTAACCAAAGAGCTGTGCTAGGAAGTGGTTATGAGAAACAGTTATGAAATCCAAATGTCCTGCCCATAGTTCTGATCTTTAGGAGGGTGATACATTGCTCCTGTGCCAAGCTGTAGGGTTTGAAAGCTGCTCTTCTCCTGGCAGCCCTTGCACTTGTGCAAAGGAGAAGGCTTAGCATGCAGGTCTGCGTTTGATGGCTTCTCAGCAGCAGCGTCTGTTCAGTCCTCTCCTCAGGCTTTCTTCCCAAAACACAGTTTGATCTTCAGCATGGAAATCACTGTCATAATGGTGGCTTGCTTTGTTTTCTGACTTAGCCTAATGAACAGGATTGTTCTCACCCAAATAAATGGCACATCAGAAGCAGTGCAACAGAGGTGTGCAGTACTTCAGTGGGAATGAGTTAATATCAGCAAAAGCCCAACGGGGCATGGTTAGAAGGCAGTAAGGGAAAGCAGGCTGGCTTTATACCACTTCTAAACAAAACTCTCTGTGCTTTTGTCCCTTCTTCTGTGTTCTCCTCAGTGTTGGCTTCTGGAAGAATAATCCTCTTCTGCAGAAGAAGGGTTTGTAATTTGTGATTGGAGTTCACACGCTCCCCAAAGAGCACTGTACCCTGCTAGCGTTATGCCACCCTGGCCTAGGGCTGGAAGCAGACTTGCTTGATCTTGCACCCCATTGAGCTGAGTAATGAAGGCAGTGGAGAGCAGCCAAGGCATCAAAAGCAGCCCCCCTCCACTCTGCTGACTGATTTCCTGGGCTTTTTTTCATATTCCTTTTTTAACAGAGTAGTCAGAAATAATCAGATGTATTGTTGTAAATATCAGCATGTTATTGCCGGGGGTAAGTTGTACTGAAAAATCTATATTTCATGGATGCTAAATTGCACTGAATATCCAGAGGTAGTCACTAGCTGCTTCCACTGTTCCTGCTGGGGGGTTTTAATGCATTTCAAGGAAGCAATTCACAATGCTTGAGTCACCAAAATTTAAGGAGACATGACAGCCTGTAAAAGCATTTCAGGCTCCCAGAGACTTGTCTGCACCATAAGAAAAGCAGTTAAACAACTGATCAGAGAATCAGAGAATCATACAATTGTTAGGGCTGGAAGGGACCTCAAGGATCATCCAGTTCCAACCCCCCTGCCAAGGGCAGGGACACCTCACACTAGAGCAGGTTGCTCACAGCCACATCCAGCCTGGCCTTAAAAACCTCCGGGGATGAAGCTTCCACCTGGGCAACCTATTCCAGTGTCTTACCACCCTAAGACACTGAAGAATTTCTTCCTAACATCCAATCTGAATCTCTCCATTTCTAGTTTTACTCCATTCACCCCAGTTCTATCATTACTCAACATGCTAAAAAGTCCCTCCCCAGCTTTCTTGTAGCCCCCTTCAGGTCCTGGAAGGCCACAAGAAGGTCTCCTCAGAGCCTTCTCTTCTCCAGACTGAACAACCCCAACCCTCTCAGTCTGTCCTCATAGCAGAGCAGCAGCTCCAGCCCTCTTGATCATCCTTGTGGCCTTTCTCAGGACACCTTCCAGCACCTCCAGATTCTTCTTGTCATAGGGGTTCCAGAACTGGACAGAGTGCTCCAGGTGTGGTCTCAGCAGAGTGGAGCAGAGGGGGAGAATCACCTCCCTGGCCCTGCAGGCTATGCTTCTCTTGCTGCAGCCTAGGATGCTGATTCTGTCAAGCTCCCTTCCTGTCTACTTGCCAGCAGGGATTCCCGGTACACTGTTCCCCTCTTTGCTCCTCAAAGGCCAGCAGAGCTGTGTGGTTGGCTCAGGTGCAGTGCAAGCAGCAGGCAGTGGCTGCCTCTCCTGAGCAGCAGCCTTAACCTTGGGAGTGACGCCTCCAGCACAAAGGGCAGAACCAATGGGGAATGTGCTACTCTAATATTCCATACTGCACTGAATTAGAATCTATTTTAATCATCTTCCATTTTTCTTGTGTCCACTCCAACACTTACTCCTATCAGATGTACTTTCTTTAAGGATGAGCTGTAGGGGCTTTTCTGGTATGAATTCTAACAGTTTTGTCTACAAAGCTGGAACTTTTTCTGCAAAACTGGACAGCAAGGCTGGTGAGGGGTCTGGAGCACAGCCCTATGAGGAGAGGCTGAGGGGATGTTTAGCCTGGAGAAGAGGAGGCTCAGGGGAAACCTTATTGCTGTCTACAACTACCTGAAGGGAGGCTGTAGCCAGGTGGGGGTTGGTCTCTTCTCCCAGGCAACCAGTGACAGAACAAGAAATTCTTCCCAGAAAGAGAGATTGGCTATTGGGATGAGCTGCCTGGGGAGCTGGTGGAGTCACCATCCCTGGAAGTGTTTAAGAAAACACTGGATGAGGCACTCAGTGCCATGGTTTAGTTGGTTAGATGGTGTTGGGTGATAAGTTGGACCTGATGATCACTGAGGTCTTTTCCAACCTGATTGATTCTGAGGTTCTGTAACTCTAGAAAGAAAATTTGAACTATTTCACTGCTGATTTTCCTCCTGCATGGACAGAGCTGCAGTCTGCTACTCATATTGTGGAATCATATCCTAGAATGGCTCAGGTTGGAAGGGACCTCAGAGATCATTTACTCCAACCTCCCTGCGTGGGCAGGGACACCTCTCAGCTAGGCTCAGCTGCCCAAGGCCTCCTGCTGAGGGAAGCTCATGGGAGCAAAGACACCATGAAGAGCCCTCTTTGGAGAATGCCTGTCTTCTTGAAGAGAGAACCACTCTGTTATTGGGGTGCATATGCTGGCTTCATTCTCCTACAAGAAGAGGGGTTTGTTTCAGTTCATGACCTACAGCCTCAAACAGGACCTGATTCCAGGTCTTACTTTCACACTCCCAAGCAATGCCTACCGAGTGTCCAGCAATTCTGATTTGAAGCTTCTCAGCCATCCTGCCCAACCTTGGTGAATACTGTGCTGCCTCACAGTGAAACATGCAATGCAGTGTTACTGTGTTCTGAGTTTCCCAGTTGGCTGCAAAGCACCTTTGTGTGTTAAATCACAACCAAACACCAGTCTCTCTCCTAGCCATGTGTTTGGTCTGTGCTTTCTTGCCATGTTCTGCAGTGCCTTGCTTTAGCCAGGTGGTGTGTGTCCATAGGTAGAAGTGCATATGACAGCCCCAGTTGGCTGCAAAGCACCTTTGTGTGTTAAATCACAACCAAACACCAGTCTCTCTCCTAGCCATGTGTTTGGTCTGTGCTTTCTTGCCATGTTCTGCAGTGCCTTGCTTTAGCCAGGTGGTGTGTGTCCATAGGTAGAAGTGCATATGACAGCCCCAGTTGGCTGCAAAGCACCTTTGTGTATTAAATCACAACCAAACTCCAGTCTCTCTCCTAGCCATGTGTTTGGTCTGTGCTTTCTTGCCATGTTCTGCAGTGCCTTGCTTTAGCCAGGTGGTGTGTGTCCATAGGTAGAAGTGCATATGACAACCCCAGCTGGCTGCAAAGCACCTTTGTGTGTTAAATCACAACCAAACTCCAGTCTCTCTCCTAGCCATGTGTTTCATCCATGCTTTCTTGCCATGTTCTGCAGTGCCTTGCTCTGGGTAGGGAGTGTATGTCCCTAGGTAGAAGTGCATCTGATAACCTCACGTGGCTGTAAGTGGGTGGTGGTGGTGGTGTTTTCACAGCACTCCCTAGCACCACTTAGGCATCTAGATTGCCCTGAAATAGATCACTGCTTCCCTGCTAACTCAAATGTATATTTTTATTGTCAGTTAAATCCAAGTCCACATAAGAGCCTCCTGATATTCCTCTCAATCTCTGTAAACCATTGAATTCCAGAGTGGAGTCCATTTATGCATACTCTCATTTAGTCCTGACTGCATCTCAGATAAACATCTGCCCTGTCTTCTTTATCTCTAACGTCATCTGCATGGCACTTCAAGGCACTTGAAGTATATTTCAGTCCTGTAGTCACTCTGACTTTGTATGATCACAGTCACTTTTATATTAGTCACTATCCTATTGCTGCATTTCCTTTAATACCAGCTTTGCCTCCTGGAATAATTTCAGCTTCTAATTTTTCCTTTTATGTTCTGACCCCCTCCTGCAGTGTTCTAAGCCCCTGAGTGCTTCTTTTGCCCTCTCCCAGGTTGATCCCTTTATGAAGTGCATCACCTACACCATTCCTACCTGGGTGGTGAGTCCCAAGTGCTTCACCTCTCGTTGTTTGCAGTGGTACTCTTTGCTATGTGTCTTCAAAAAGGGTGTCCCTGGCAGTGTGCTCAGGCTGGCACTGAAAGGGCAGCAGTTGTCCTGTTTTCCAGAGAATGTCTCAACTTAAATATCTGCTAACCTGCTTTGTTCACTTTCTCCTTTTTTAAGTGGACCTTCCTCTTCTCTTACCACTTCCCAAGCTGTCCTGTCTCTTTCCTGCTACGTTTTAATGTTTCAGAACCTTCTAAACTGCAATGTCTTTAGCTTAATCTGTATACATCTTTCTCCATTATTTATCTTCAGAGTCTTCCTTCTTCTTAGATCATTCCCAGTAGTTTCTCAATAGTTACCACTGAAAAACAAAAGAATTATTCCTATAAACTACCCTTTAATTTCAAGGCAAGTCTTCTGCCTTGCCTGCTCTTCTCCATTCTCTACAATTGGCACTGATTATAAGCAGGCTTCAGTGGTACATGAGACTTCCCAAGTGTAAAGATGACATTGAGAGTCTTCTCCTATCTCCTGCCTTTCCTCCAGGTCCCATCCAATGATCATTCCAGAGGCAGGCAGAGTAATTATTGTAGCCAATTTAAGTTTAAATGCATCTGCATTTAGTCTGAAAGCAGATAGCAAGTACCAGAGTACGGAAGGTATTAAGATAATTTTATTCATTGACTAATTGTGTGGTCTGGAGATATCAACAGTGCAAAAGGTCAGGCTGATGTCCTGATGGTACTTTTGGAGATTGCAGAAAGGTTTCTGCTTTATGTTAGAATGGTTTCAAGACTCATAGTCTCCTTCACAAAACAAAAGAAAATAACGATACTCTGGGAGACCCAAGAGCTTGAAATGATCATTCTCAAGAGTTCTGGTGTCCCCAGCAAGAGAAAGACACAGAGCTGTTGGAGTGAGGCCAGAGGAGGCCACAAAGATGATCCAAGGGCTGGAGCAGCTCTGCTGTGAGGCCAGGCTGAGGGAGCTGGGGGTGTTCAGCCTGGAGAAGAGAAGGCTCCAGGGGGACCTCAGAGCTGCCTGCCAGGACCTGAAGGGATCCTGCGGGAAGGCTGCAGAGGGACTTTTGCTGAGGGTGTCTAGAGACAGGCCAAGGGGGAATGGTTTGAAGCTGAGGCAGAGCAGGGTTAGAGTGGAGCTGAGGAAGAAGTTCTTGAGGAGGAGGGTGGTGAGACTCTGGCACAGGCTGCCCAGGGAGGCTGTGGCTGCCTCCTGCCTGGGGGTGTTGCAGGCCAGGTTGGATGAGACCTTGAGCAGCTGAGTCTGGTTGAGAGGTGTCCCTGGGCATGGTGGGGAGGTTGGAGGAGATGAACTCTGAGGCCCTTTCCAGCCTGAGCCATTCTGTGATTCCATGATCCCAGTCAGACCACACTTTGAAAAGTGCTGAAGGGTGTCAGGTAATATTGTGATTTCCATTTTATAGAAAAGGAGGAAAACCAGGAGTGTTTAGGTGACTTCTCAGCAAGGCTGTTGCCTCACCAGGAAATACAATAACCTTTCAAAGCCCCTAAAGCATGTGCTTGTAGGTCCTTTTTGTATGATTATGGTGCTGGAAAAGTAGTTTATTTGCAGACTTTTGTTTCAATTGGTGATAATGAAATGAATCACTGGGTTAATTCTAAATGCAGTTTGGCTGACTGGCCCAGACCGTGCTACAATACATTTTTATCATCACACGTTATCCATGCTGACAGGTTTATGCTCTTTGAGGATGGAGTTTCACAATTGCTGTATTATTTATTATTTATACTAACATGTTAAGTGACTAGAAGATCCACTAAATATAAAAGCATGGCCTAACATTCCTCAGAGCACTGCCTGCCTGGGTGACCAGCTAGTGAGATTTTTCTGCATCCTTTCAGGTCCACTTAGACAACTTGTCTCCATAAATCTGTTCAGCATTGAGCCAGGTGGTAAAATTGATGCCAGACATGACTATGCTGTTCATCATTGTACTGTGAGTGTGTACACAATCCCACTCCTCCCACTGCTGTGAGATCGAAGTAGACAAATGTGAGATATATATCCGGGAAAGAGTGCTGATCAATGTATCTTCCAGTGCTTGGAAATAAAGACTTCAGGTTAACAAATTGATGGAACTCTGCTGATCTTTGGAAAGGAGAAACCCACATTGTGGAGCAGGCTGTGAATTTTCAGTGAGTCCAGAGTAACAGGGAGAGATTCTCAGAAAGTATCAATTAATATAAAGCTTTGCTAAGAAGCTTCTGCTGAGCTGTGCTGTCCTGAACACTCCACAAAACAAACCAACCAACCAAACCCAAAACAAGCAAAACAAAACTACAAAGCAAACAAACAATAAAAAACCACGAATAGAGAAATAGGAGAAAATATTGATTAAGGAGTGGGGAGGCTCTTCCCACCTCTCTTTTCCAAGGTAAATAATCATTTCCCCCTTTTTGGCAAGTGGTACTGGGTGTCAACATGTTGTGGCTTGCTTCCAAAAGCAAACAAAGCCCAGACCTTCCTGCCCACTCATTATACAGTGAATATATTGTGCACCACATGTGTTGATCTTCAAAACAAAGAAGCCAGAGGGAGCCCACCTGGGCAGTTGCCTGTCACTGGAGAGCCTAAAGCAGAGATCCCAGGTCACTCCTTCATTATTGATTCTAGTCAGAGAGATCAAGATGGACAGAAAAGTTTCTAATTAATTGGCAGAGAAGTTCCTCAAAGACTCTCTATCCAAAGAGCCACACAATAGCCTGTTCTTGTAGGACTGAGGCCTTGCTCATCTCACCGAAATAAATCTTGATCAGCTCGATCTTGGCATGTTTAACAGTGCCATCTGGTGACCTTTGCCTTAACAACAGCAGTGCCTTTCAGAGCAGCCTTCCTCAGCATCTCCGAGGGCTGCACAGCCAACTGCACGGCACCAGCTGGAAACCCTACCTGGGGGAAAGAAACGCTGAGGCATTTGTTAGCTCTCTTTGTCTTCCTGCACCTGAGAGCAGCTCCCAAACCTGAAAGAAGCCGATCCATAAGCTCAGCTTTTCCTCTTTTAACGCAGCTGAAGGGATCTCTCTGTAACATTTCCTATCTCTAATGCTAGCTGTAGGAAGGCAGATGTGGTTATTGCTGGGAAACCACACAGCAGCACGATTTAGAGTCCCTGATTGAGAGATTCCCCCGAGCTGTGTATAGCAGGATTGCAGCAGTGTCTAAAGACAAATCACTTCAGTCCCTGATGAGGGCCCATATCTAACAGTGACAGGTCCCCTTCTCATCCAGATTGCTGATTGTAAAAGTCTTAACATTTCAGTGCCATCTTTCCCCAGTGATAAGAGTGATGTAAGGCACTGGTGAGACTGCACCTTGAGTACTGTGTCTAGTTTGGCGCATAGGAAGGACTTTGAGGTCCTGGAGAAGGGCAGCCAAGCTGGTGAGGGGTTAGGAGAGCAGGTTATACGAGGAGTAACTGAGGGGGCTGGGGTTGTGTACCCTGAAGAAAAGAAGGCTGAGGGGAGACCTCATTGCTCTCTACAGCCAGCAGAAAGAAGGTTGGAGTGAGGCTGATGTTGGCCTCTTCTCCCAAGTAACTAATGACAGGGCAAGATTAAGGATTAAGGGAGTGGAACATCTCCCTGTGAGGCCAGGCTGAGGGAGCTGGGGCTCAAGCTTGGAGCAGAGGAGCCTGAGGGGTACCCTCATTGCTGGTGATAAAGATGTAAGGAGTGAGTACCAAGCGGATGGAGTCAGGGTCTGCTGGGTGATGCCCAATGACAGCACAAGGGGCAATGGTTGAAGTTGAGGTATAGGAAGTTCCATGGAAACATGAGGAGAGATATTTTCACTCTGAGGGTCCCATAGCCCTGGAGCAGGCTGCCCAGAGAGGTTGTGGAGTCTCCCTCTGAAGATATTCAAAACCCACCTGCATTCCTGTGTGACCTGCCCTGGGTGATGCTGCTCTGGCAGGGGTGTTGGAGGTCCCTTCCAACCTCTAACATTCTGTGATTCTGTGATCTCTTCAATTTCTTGTTTCGGTTGGTTCATCACTCTGTAATTACTGCCTGTGCTGCTCGCTCCATCCATCACTCCTTTGTCACACCTCATACAAAACTCACCTCTGACATTTCCTTCCCTTTCTGCATTTCAGATGTTCTGTGTTTTGTTCAGGTCTAGAGCTTGTGGGAGTGTGTTTGCATTCTACACTTGGCTGCTGCCTTGCAGAACAACTTTGTATGTGAAAACATTCTGTTGCTGCACGTGAAGAGAGATGCTGCATTTTACGACTCAGGGAGAGGTCTGATATGGATAGGGATTGGGGTTGAGTGTCTCTTCTGTAGCACAAATTACAGGGATATGGATAGGGATTGGTGTTGAGTATCTCTTCTGTAGCACAAATGACAGGGATATGGATAGGGATTGGGGTTGAGTAGCCTTTCTGTAATACAAATTACAGGGATATGGCTAGGGATTGGTGTTGAGTATCTCTTCTGTAACACAAATTACAGGGATATGGATAGGGCTTGGTGTTGAGTAGCCTTTCTGTAACCCAAATTACAGAGATATGGATAGGGCTTGGTGTTGAGTATCTCTTCTGTAACACAAATTACAGGGATATGGATAGGGCTTGGTGTTGAGTAGCCTTTCTGTAACCCAAATTACAGAGATATGGATAGGGCTTGGTGTTGAGTATCTCTTCTGTAACACAAATGACAGGGATATGGATAGGGATTGGTGTTGAGTATCTCTTCTGTAACACAAATGACAGGGATATGGATAGGGATTGGTGTTGAGTATCTCTTCTGTAACACAAATGACAGGGATATGGATAGGGCTTGGTGTTGAGTATCTCTTCTGTAACACAAATTACAGGGATATGGATAGGGCTAGGTGTTCAGTAGCCCTTTTGTAACCCAAATTACAGAGATATGGATAGGGATTGGTGTTCTGTATCTCTTCTGTGGCACAGATTACAGGGCATCAGGCAAATCCAATGAGTGGCAGCTTCCAGACCCATCAGTAGAGGGTATTCCAGAAGTTGGATAAGAAGCCCATGCCATGCTTCCCCAAAGAACACAAGTTTGCATGGATGTGAAGGCAAACTGGGATATATGTAAGAAAAATCCACTGAGTGTTAGTGAGTATATAGCAAATATATCTTCAGTCACTGGCATTAATATATTAAGAGTCTGAAAGACTGCCAAGGGGGCAGTGTGGCATGGATGCCCTGTACTCACACTTCTGTGGGCATCAAGTGTGGTCCTCGTTAGCAGCTGAGCTGGTTCCACAACTGGGCAAATGCCTTCTTAATTCTCAATTAGAAAATAACTGGGGGGAAGGTGGTTCTGCCAAGAAGAAACAAATCAGTACTTGAGAGTAAGCATTTCTGGCTGACCTAAACATTGTTTTTAATTCTTGTTTCTCGGTTTGCTCAGGAGATTTGGTGAATGGAATAAAATTGGCATTTAATGTATGTATAATGTATGTAATATGTAGCATTTAAGCTTACATACAGTCTGATTAGTTCCTCATGCAGACGTGTGTTAATCAGTAAATAAGACACTAGTGGCTGGTCACCAGTGTGTACCTAGGTGGCCAAGAAGACCACCAGCATCCTGGCCTGGGTTAGCAATGGTGCACAGGAGCAGGGCAGGGATTGTGCCCCTGCACTCAGCACTGGTGAGGCCACACCTTGAGTGCTGGCTTCAGTTTTGGGTCCCTCACTCCAAGAAGGGCATTGAGGGGCATCCAGAGAAGGGCAATGAAGCTGATGAAGGGTGTGGAGAACAGGGCTGGTGAGGAGCAGCTGAGGGACCTAGGGGTGTTTAGTCTGGAGGAGGCTGAGGGGAGACCTCATTGTTCTCTACAATTCCCTGAAACAAGTTTGGGTTGGTCTCTTCTCTGTAGTCTCAGGTGATAGAATGAGAGGAAGTGGCCTGAAATTGTGCCAGGGGAGGGTTAGGTTGGAGATGAGGAAAAACTTCTTTGCTTCAAGAGTAGTCAGGCACTGGAACAGGCTGCCCAAGGAGGTAGTGGAGTCCCCAGCCCTGGAGGTGTTAAAAATAAATGCTTAGACATGGCACTGGGGGCCATGGTGGTGTTAGGGTAAAGGTTGGCCTCGATGATCTTAGAGGTCTGATCCAGTTCTATGATTCTGTTGAAGATAATAGAGATACATAATTTAATATCCATTTCCTTTTGAGAGTGACCAGGTTGAGACCTCATCCCAAGCACTGTATTTCTGTTTGCATTCTCTTTGTTTTGGTTTGGTTTTGGTTGCTTGTTTGGTGGTTATTTGTTTGTGGTTTTTTTTTTTGTTTTGTTGTTTGTTGTGGGGGGGTTGGGGTTTTGTTTGGTTGCATTTGGGTGTTTTGTTTTGTTTAGTTAGTGTGTTTGTTTTTTCTGGTAGCGTCCTTATTTTGTCCCGGGATTGCCAATAAACCTTTTTTTCTAGAAAGAAAAGGGAGTTTATGCCACTGTGTATCATCCCTGAAGCTCCAAGTGAGAAGATCTCTCATCCTTGAAGCACGTAGAGCCGTGCAGCACAGACTTTGATATGTACCAGCAGGAGCAATTATCTGTGTCCCGGCGGAGCCTTCAGCTTGTGCTAGCACTGATACCTTGTTTTGTACACAGGTCATGAATGCCCTAATGACCACAATTCATGTTGCCATTTAGAGACCAGGAGAGCAGGCTGGGCCCCCCTGGCTTCTACAAGCCTAAGTGACACAAACAATCAGGGCTAAATCACAGGAGGCATGAAGCTGCTTTTATCATGTCAGCACAACGAGCAGCCCAACAATTAAACGTGGGTGAGCCTTTCCCTCCCACACAGGGTGCTTGGCATTGCAAAGCTCAGCTGTAAAGAAGCCTACAAGGTAAAACGCTGTGTTTTCTAGCCTGCTTGGGGGGAGGGAAGGAAAAAAAGGAATAGAAAATAGAACAGAAATAATAAACATAAAAATTAACTTTTTTTAAGTAAATAACTAAAATAGAATAGAATAAAATTAAATAAAATCAATAACAAAATAGAATAAAATTAATTAAAATAAATAAAATAAAATAGAATAAGATAAATAACAAATCATAATAAAATAAATTTAAATAAATACAATAAATAACAAAATAGAATAAAATTAATTTAAATAAATAAAATAGAATAAAATAAAATAAAAAACAAAATAGAATAAAATTAATTAAATTAAATTAACTAGAAGAAGATAAAATAGAATAAAATAAATTTAAATAAATAAAATCGAATAACATAAAAGATTAAAATATAATAAGATAACAATAGAATAAAATAAATTTAAATAAATAAAATCGAATAACATAAAAGATTAAAATAGAATAAGATAACAATAGAATAAAATAAATTTAAATAAATAAAATAGTATAAAATAAATAAAGTAACATAAAAGAGTAAAATAGAATAAGATAAATAACAAAATAGAATAAAGTAAATTTAAATAAATAAAATAGAATAAAATAAATAAAATAACATAGAAGATAATAAAATAGAATAAGATAAATAATAAAATAGAATGAAATAAATTTTAATAAATAAAATAGAATAAAATAAAAGAATCACAGAATAGTAGGGGTTGGAAGGGACCTCTGGAGATCACATGGTCCACCCCTCCTGCTAAAGCAGGTTCTGCTAGATCAGGTTGCACAGGAATGTGGGGTTTAAAATTCTCCAGAGAAGACAATAAATAAAATAAAATAAAATAAAATAAAATAAAATAAAATAAAATAAAATAAAATAAAATAAAATAAAATAAAATAAATGAAATGAAATGAAATGAAATGAAGTGAAATGAAATGAAATGAAATGAAATGAAATGAAATGAAATCCACATCTATTTAAAAAAAGCCCAACCAACCACCACCACCAAAAACCCAAACAGCAAAAATCTCTTCATGCTGGTCAACCTTTCTTTCAAATGGGATAATGAGAAGTGGTAACTGTGGTGTGCCAGCTGAGCAGTGATTTTACACTGATACTGCTGTAGGTGGTGTAATAAGTGCCATTCCCACATCACAACTAGCCTAGGGAGTCAGTGAGTTCATCCTGAGCCTGAAGGAGCAGCATTGTGCATTGCAGGTTGCTTTGTCTGCAGTAGCTGAAGGTGAGTGCAAGGGTCAGGATGCTCCCAGGGTACTTTCCAAGGGTCACTCTACTCACAGGCTGAGGACAGGCTCCTTTTGCATGTTGCCATGTAGCCTCCAGAATGGGAGTGGAGCGCTAGGGAAATGTGCTTTAGAACCAGTAGAGGTGGACTCATGCCTAGGAGACTATGTCCAGCTCCACCTGGGCAGCAGCACAGCTCTTGCTGGTTGTCTCATCATTGTGGTTTTGTTACCATTTGGAAGTAGATTCTAGCTGTAGATGGAATTTTCCAGAGGGTTCTGACAGTCCAAGGGGGGTGAACTCCTTGAAGTTCATATTACAATAAAAGATAAATCTCTCTCACTCTATTGGTTGAAGAAAAGCTTTATATTCTGCAGAACAAGTCTGCTCTCTCTCACTGTTCCTGCTTGGCCTTCAAAGCTTTGCTATCCTCCCTCTGACCTTGTGGCTCCTGTGCTTTGACTTCTGTAAGGTACAGAAGTGTTGTAGCCACTGTTCTGCAAACAGGAGCTGGGACTCATGCAGAGTGCCTGGGGCTGTAAAATACTTTCTAGCTGACCAACTGCACACTGCAAAGAGCAAAACAATCACATTCCATGTGTGCCAAGACCAACATTCCTCACATGTTGTCACCCTTGGATTGGAACATGCTACAGAAGCCTCCTCCTTGACACACTGGCACCTCTTGTGGGGCAAAGATTTTAGGTTATATGTGTGGTTGGGCTTTACTGGTTAAGGGATTGATAACAAAGAGCATAGGAACAGCCACTCTCAGCAATAGAACAGATTGGGGGGGTTAGGGCTGCCAGGGACTTCTGGTTCTGTTAGGTAGCTGCTTCTTCTGGCTAGGGCTTCGGTGTAGGGATGCTGCTAGGGCTATGCTGAGGACTTCTGTTAGCTGCTTTGCCTATTGAGGGCTTCTGGGACGTCTGCTGTTAAGGGCACTCTGAGACTCTGCAATGCTGGGGATTCTACAACACAGCAATAAAGGACTTCTGGGAGGACTTCTGAGATTCTCTGCTCTCTGCGTTTCTGGAATTCCATTGCTAGAGCAGTAATGGGGTTCAGGCATTGGTCACCCTGAATCAGGGGGATTGACACATTGCAGGTTGGAGAGGGAATGATTGTGTAGCCTTCTGGGACCCTTATTTTGCTTTCTTACACCCAATAGTGATTTATTTACATTCTTTCACTTTCTCTTCTTGAACTTTGTGAAGAAAAATTAAAAAGACAATCTTAAAACCACCACAGTCCCCAGGACCCCTCTCAGACTGTCCGAATCCTCTAGAAAATTCTGTTTACAACTAGAATCGAGTTCTACACTGTGTCAGGTTTGTTCCCATCAGGGAGGCCCTTAGCTGTGTATCCACCACAGTAGCAGTTTGATGCCTTGATTTGTGCCTTGCTCTCCTTGCTGTGTCTCCTGCAATTACAGTGCAATTTACAGAATTAGTGCTGCTCTCCATAGTTGTTTTAAATCTTCTCATTACAATATTGTTGTGTATTGTATCACAAACTGGAGCACTGGGACCATCATTTTAGCAATTATGGATTCTGCCTTTCCATTCAGGCAAGCAGGAGCCCATCTTTGCTTTAATTACTGAGTAGATTGCATGGGGCTGCTGTGAGCAAGTGAGAAAGCAGCACATGTGCAAGAGGGCTGTGAGCTGGGGCCTCATAAGATGTGTTTTCTGGGCAGTAACTTTTGTCTGAATGTTCCTGCCTAAGCTGAGCTTTGAAAAGCTTTGATACACTAAAATGCAAAACACTAATTGCTGAATGTAACAAGGGTAGAAGCAGGAGGGACTCCCGTGGATAAAGGTATTGGTGACAGATGGCCCTTCAGAAGGAGAGGTAGTGACTTGAAGGGGTGTCTTCAGACAATGCAGTTTTCTTCTCTGCAGTGTGATGCTGATGTTTGCTAATGGCATTAAGCAGTTGGGAGAAGTCAGCTCAAAGGAATTGATGCTGCTCCAAATTGCACAGCCAGAGTCAGGGAAAACAGAGATATGTACTCAAGATACAGAAGGAAATGAATCCTGGACATAAAACAATGGTCAAGCTCTAGCAAGGGTGGAAAGTCATCCTGTAAATATTTGTGTCCTCTAGCATCACATTTGTGAGCCTGAGTGGTTTGCTGACTCCTGTTGGCTTCCCCACACCCCTTAGAGTTCTTCACAGAGAGAGTAATTGGCCATGGAATGTGCTGCCCAGGGAGGTGGTGGAGTCACCATCCCTGGAGGTGTTCAAAAACAGATTGGATGTGGCACTTGGAGCTATGGTTTAGTTGTCAGGAGGTGTTAGGTATTAGGTAATGGCTTGGACTTGATGATCTCTGAGGTCTTCTCCAACCTGGTTGATTTTGTGATTCTGTGATTTGGAACCTAACAATCCTAGATATAGAAAAAGTTACTGAGACAGAGAGGCCAAAGGCTGAGACTTTGCAACTGCTTCTGCAGCTCTGAGGGCTTTGCTCTAAAAGGGTTCTTTTGAGCCCAGAATGTTGAGTCCTTTACTCTTTTGAGCTGCTGCTGAAGTGTAGCAGCCCCAGTTTGAGTATCAACCCAAGACAAATGTCAAGCCCAGCACAGGTATCAGCCACACTGATCAGAACGACACTGAAGGACCTGAGTCATCAGTGCTAAGAAGACCAAATAAAAGTACAAACTCTGTGACAAAAACCTTATCCTAGGCTGCACCAACAGAAGTTGATGGGCAGCAGGGCAAGAGAGGAGATTCTGCCCCTTGAGTCTGCTCTGCTGGACCTCACCTCCAATCCTGCCTTCAGTTCTGGTGTCCCCAGCATGAGCTGCTGGACGGAGTCCAGAGGAGGCCTCCACCCTGGGAAATGCAAAACATGCAGGGTGAAGGAAGCCACAGCTGAATATGTCACAGCATCAATGCATTGAAGTGGGAGCAAGCTTCCCTGGGTATCTTTTTCCCACGTGTTGTGTTTGGCGGTTTGGTTTCCTTTTTGTTCGATTGGGGTTGGTTGGTTTGTTTGTTTGGGGCTTTTTTGTTTGGTTGGTTGGTTTTGGTTTGGTTTAAATACTAAAGATGTGAAATGTTTTCCTCTCTGTTATTCCTTGAAACATTTAACACCAATATTGGTCTGTTGTGACTGCACCTATCACATTTTATTGTTCCATCAATTCTTTTGTCACAACCCATGACACACATGCATCATGGAACACACCACTGATAGATGCTCTCCCTCATCTGCTCTGCCACATAAATCACTTCAGATACTCTTATAATTCTTTAAAGAATTGACAGTACCAGTTCAGCCAGAAGTGTTTTGCTTTTCTCTTGCTGGGATGATTCAGTGGAAATAAAATGCGGAAAGGTTCTTGGTAGGTCATCATTTTGTGGTTCTTCTGAGAAGGAAAAGGTGTAAATAATCAGTGACCCTGAAGATAATTGACCTTGACATAGAAATCATTGTACACAGATATCTCTCAATAGAAACAGCTCAGCAAGACATGTTCCTAGTGCTGAACAGAGAACCTGTGCTTAACCCAAAGCTTCTCATGGCAAACAACATCAAAATGAAATCTATTGCATTCTGGGGAGCATTGTGGGTCTGAGTTGAGCAGTACATACAGCCAGGCTGAAGATGTCTGAGATACCCTGTGAAACAGCCAGCCAGAGCTTGGAGCAGACATTGAACAAGAAGGCTACAGGCAGCTCCTCTCCCTGGCTCTGAATGCAGAAATTTTCCAGGCTAATGATTTGCCTTTTTCTGCAGTGTGGGAGGATCCCATCACTTTTCAGGAGTGCACAGTTAACATGGAATCTGATCTCCTTTGCTAAGCAGCAGTCAGGCACCAGAAGTCTCCTGAGAGCATTGCTATAGCAAGTACATGTTGTAGGCCAGGTGCAGCTCAACCTGGGGTGGAGATGTGGATATGGTTCAGCGTTTTCTTTCCTTTGTGCCAATGGAACATGCAATGTCTGAGCTTAATGCTTTTCAAAGTGCAGGGTCCTGCATCTGGGCCGAGCCAATCCCAGGCACCAATCCAGCCTGGGTGCAGAGTGGGCTGAGAGCAGCTCTGAAGAAAGAGACTTGGGGGTGTGGGTTGCTGAGAAGCTCCCCAGGAGCCAGCAGTGCCCTCATGCAGCCCAGCAGGCAGCTGTGTGCTGGGCTGCAGCCAGAGGAGTGTGGGCAGCAGGGCAAGAGCAGGGATTCTGCCCCTGGACTCTGCTCTGCTCAGACCTCACCTCCAATCCTGTCTCCAGTTCTGGTGTCCCCAGCAGAAGAAGGACACAGAGCTGTGGAGTGAGTCCACAGGAGGTCACAAAGATGATCCAAGGGCTGGAGCAGCTCTGCTGTGAGGCCAGGCTGAGGGAGCTGGGGGTGTTCAGCCTGGAGAAGAGAAGGCTCCAGGGGGACCTCAGAGCTGCCTGCCAGGACCTGAAGGGATCCTGCAGGAAGGCTGCAGAGGGACTTTTGCTGAGGGTGTCTAGAGACAGGCCAAGGGGGAATGGTTTGAAGCTGAGGCAGAGCAGGGTTAGAGTGGAGCTGAGGAAGAAGTTCTTGAGGAGGAGGGTGGTGAGACTCTGAAATAGGCTGCCCAGGGAGGCTGTGGGTGCTCAAGGCCAGGTTGGATAAGGCCTTCAGTAGCTGAGTCTAGTTGAGAGGCAGTGCTGCCCATGGTGGGGAGGTTGGGGTAGATGATCTCTGATGTTTCTTCCAACCTAAGCCAATCTGTGATCCAGTGTTCACAGCCTAGGTTTTTTTGTTTGTTTATTTGTTTGTTTGTTTTACAAAGTTACTCACACATTTCTTACATCTCAAAGGTTTTAGCAGGAAACACAAAACAATCTATTGCCTAATGGAACAACCAAGCTGATCAGGCAGGTCATGCACTGTCACCACCATTAGCCTTTTAACTATGGCCTGGTAGAAAAGTCATGACTTCAAATTACAACAGTTCTTGGCTCTGCAAATAATCTCTCCTTCAACTTCACATCCTCCTCCAGTTGCCAGTGCCACCCTTTTACATGGTCTGGAAAATACAATTGAGCTTTCTATTGCATCAGGGGTGTTGGTGGCTGAGAGTTCTTTAAACTGCTGTTGACCCTATTGAATTTTTTCCCTTTGCAGAAATCCAAGCAGAGCAATTTAGATGCTTGAGAGACACAGTTAATTAGAACTTTACCTGCCTGACCTAAGTGGATCAAACTGTGGGGATGCTGAGATAAAGGTTTACACTGCAGCCCAGAGAGGTTATTTAAATTGTTTGTCAGGAAAGAAACCAAATGGAAGAAATTATACAGGAAGGATTGATCGTGATCAGCATGTATGAAAACGAGAGGGGGACAGTCTCTGTAACAGGACCTGTTGCTACAGGACTAGGGGTGATGGTTTTAAATAAAAGAGGGAGGTTTCACAGAATCACAGAATTGTCAGGGTTGGAAGGGACCTCAAGGATCATCCAGTTCCAACCCCCCTGCCATGGGCAGGGACACCTCACACTACAGCAGGTTGCTCACAGCCACATCCAGTCTGGCTGCAAAAGCCTCCAGGGATGAGGCTTCCACCACCTCCCTGGGCAACCTGTGCCAGTGTCTCACCACCCTCATGGCGAAGAATTTTTTCCTTCTTTTCTAAATGCTCAAGTAGTACTTCATAGAAAGATTTCTTTCAGTTGTTTACAAGTTTTAAGACTGTCTTCATTGCATAGTGCTGTTCCAGCTGCCAAGGGTCTTGCCCATTTGAAACGAGGTGTGGAGTTCCTGTGATTGCTTCTACCTCATGTCTCTGCTATGGAGGACAGGCTGAGGGAGCTGGGGGTGTTCAGCCTGGAGAGGAGAAGGCTCCAGGGGGACCTCAGAGCTGCCTGCCAGGACCTGAAGGGATCCTGCAGGAAGGCTGCAGAGAGACTTTTGCTGAGGGTGTCTAGAGACAGGCCAAGGGGGAATGGTTTGAAGCTGAGGCAGAGCAGGGTTAGACTGGAGCTGAGGAAGAAGTTCTTCAGTGTGAGGGTGGTGAGACTCTGGCACAGGCTGCCCAGGGAGGCTGTGGCTGCCTCCTCACTGAGGGTGTTGCAGGCCAGGTTGGATGAGACCTTGAGCAGCTGAGTCTGGTTGAGAGGTGTCCCTGGGCATGGTTGGGGAGGTTGGAGGAGACGAGCTCTGAGGTCCCTTCCAACCTGAGTCATTCTAGGTTTCTATGATAGTTACAAGACTTCTACTTCAGGTTTGCACCAGTATTGCCTTCTTTACCATTTCTTGGCAGTTAAACCCTCACCAGCCAATGGTAGGCAATCCCTTTCTCCTCCCCATCCAGAAGAACTTTAGCAGCCAGTATTTAGTATCCCCCCAGGCTGGCTCAGCTTCTCAGATCTGGTAACTGTTAAGTTTCAGCAACTGTCTGCTATTCCTGTAGATAATTGCATTATTACTTTGCAATAAGCAAAGCAAAAGAGAGGTCCAGAGAGGAACAGCCCTTACAGACTGGTGCCTCCAAATTGCGTTGCCTCTTTTCCTTGCAACAAGCCAGTGACTTCCAACTGGTCTTTGTTTCATGTTTGGTGCTTGCTCTGCAGCAGAAGTGGATTTCTTAATAGTTCTGCTGGATTGGATTTTGTGGCTGTTCTCTTCCCCAATTTTTTATTCAGGACATAGGTGAATTGTCCCTACAATTCAGAGAAACTGTGGGTGCAGCAAAGGGATTAGTCACACTCCTGGTAGTGTTATTGATCCAGAGCTGGTATACCTGATACAACCATCACTTCCAGATGTCCACTGGCCCCTGCTTGTCAGTGCCTGACAAGATAAAGCAGAGGAAATATGGCTCTGCAGAAGGCTTGCTGCTGCTGTATTCCCCTAAGTGTTTGCTCCTGGCAATTTCCAGCCACAGGACACTGAGCTGACGGATTTTGTGAGGGAGCCAGTATGGTATTGTGTACATCTCCCTGGGAGACTTTTCTCTGTTCTTTCCCTGCTTTGTGTTTTTCTTATTACACAAACCCCTCATGTTTGTTCAGGAGTGTCATGGAGCAGGTGAGAACCCTCTGTTCCATGGGCATCTTAGGCAGCAGGATGTGCTGGGGACTCTTGCAAACAACTTTCTTTCCCTGCCTGGTAGGTGCTTCCTCTCCTGGTTATCACTGCAAGTTCCATGACAGATTCCATAGGAGCTCTAGAAGTGATCACTTCTGGCTTGTCCCAGAAGTAATTAATCTATCATGGCAAAAAGGCAAGGCTAAGGCCTCTGGCAGCTTGGGCAGACTTCCTTGTTTGTACCTTCTTTTACTTTTCAGATATGCTCCTGACAGATGGCTGGAGCAAAACCTTGTACAAAGACAGCCTCTGAACTGGGACAACCAAGCCACGTTAATGAGAGAAATTCTTTAGCATCGCTGGTGGGCTGCTGGCACTAAGAGTTGAGCTGTCTTTTTTCTGCCACTATTCCAAATATTCCCAACTAAGCACTCTGCAGCTCTTCCTGTCCTCTCTCAGGTGCTTCAGTCTTTGCTGTGCTTCTTTTCTATTAAGAAATTGAAGCTTTCCTTAAACTTCTCTACCCCTCTTTGTCAGTAGTAATTGCGTTACTAAGTCACTTCTCCCTGATTTGTCTTACCATTGTGAGACAAATGGACTTCAGAATCTGTCCAGACATGCTCTGGTTGTTCCTTTAACAGAAGTTTGAGCTCCAAAAGCAAGACATCTCTCAGCTGTTTTCTTGAATCCTTCCAGACATTGCTTTAATTCATTTTTCTCTGTCCAGCCCTTGTTTAAAACCCACATTTTTCATTTTCTGAGGCATCAGTGAGCTATGAAACTGCCTACACTGTTTGTTCCAGCATGGATCATCAGGAAGTCCAACTTCTAGCTACTTTCCTTGGAAGCTGTTTGTGAGATTCAGATTGCACCTTTGCTTTAAGCAGTTCACCACGTTCAGGATCTTGGAGTTTGTTTCGGGTAGGGGGGACCAAAAGGATGCTGTAGGGAATTTCTAACTTTAATTTAATTTTAAATTTAGTTTAATTTAATTTGATTTGATTTAATTTTTAACTTTAAACCACTCTGCTGTAGTCACAAAGAATATCCAGAGTTCTCTTTCCTCAGCCGGGAATTGCACCACAGATGATGCCTCCTGCTCTCAGGCATTCAGCCCTGGAGCTTTCCTTCTTATTTTTTTTTTTTTAATTATTTAAGGACAGAGCTTCCAGAACCTCTTTGGCTCTGCCCCAGGCTTATTTCCATCTATTTTTTTTTCCTTCTCTGCTTCACTGCTCTTGCTACTTCTCTCTCATTAATAGAAAAGGAGTCATAAAATAATGCTTAGTGAAAACTCCTGTTCCCAGCTGTCCTCTGCATATCCTATTGAGCTGCACAGTGCCACTTGCCAGTTTTTTAAGGAAATTGTTTCAGCTACCTGGTTCCACAAAGGAGCTTAATGACTTCTTCCCAGTATCTTTAATGAATTCACAGAGACAGCTAATTCTAAGACCTATCATGCACTCAAGCAGCAGAACATAGCAAGCTTAATAATCAAGGCAGCTGGCTTTTGGCTTGTTGCTTGTTTAACTCCACTATAAATAGGCTGCAGACAAAGAATTGTTCAAAGAAATTAGAGAATGATTTAAAGTGAGAGATGGTTATTTTGGGATGGTGAGGAGCCACAAGAATGCTTGTGGAGTTTCATCCTTAATGTATTAAATTTACCAGATTTTTGCCCCCTGTCTAATCTTGGCTATAGGAAGAGGTGAAAAAGCTTCTCTTTAAAATAGAATCACAGAATTGTCAGGGCTGGAAGGGACCTCAAGGCTCATCCAGTTCCAACTCCCCTGCCATGGGCAGGGACACCTCACACTACATCAGGTTGCTCAGAGCCACATCCAGCCTGGCTGCAAAAATCTCCAGGGATGAGGCTTCCACCACCTCCCTGGGCAACCTATTCCAGTGTCTCACCACCCTCATGGGGAAGAACTTCTTCCTAACATCCAATCTGAATCTCCCCACTTCTCTTTTTGCTCCATTCCTCCCAGTCCTATCACTCCCTGACCCCCTAAAAAGTCCCTTCCCAGATTTCCTGGAGCCCCCTTCAGATCCTGGAAGGCCACAAGAAGGTCTCCTTGGAGCCTTCTCCTCTCCAGACTGCACAACCCCAACTCTCAGTCTGTCTCCAGAGCAGAGCAGCTCCAGCCCTCTGCTCATCCTCATGGCCCTTCTCTGGACACCTTCCAGCACATCCAGATTTTTCCTGGAACAGAGGCTCCAGAACTGGACACAGAGCTCCAGGTGTGGTCTCAGCAGAGTGGAGCAGAGGGGCAGAATCCCCTCCCTGGCCCTGCTGGCCACACTTCTCTTGCTGCAGCCTAGGCTCTGCTTGGCTGCAAGTGCTCACTGACAGCTCCTGGTGAGTTTCTGATCCCCCAGCACCCCCAAGTCCTTACACATGTCGCTGAGGCTTCCTTTCTTTAACATAGTTTATTCTCCAGAAGGCTTTCCCTGTATTTTAATTTGAAGTTTTAGTATATTTTTTTTTTTTTTACTTCTTGGTATTTTTCTCCTAGGAAAACAAAAGAAGTCTGCCTTCACAGTGTGGGCTGTGCAGATGGTCATTTTCCTCATTCTTTTGATGAGAGAAGAGCTTTGGACAATCTCAGTTATCTAGGAATATCCATACCATGTTCTGTTAGGAGAGAAACAGATATTTTTAGTAGTATTAGGAAGAGTTTGCTGTTGTGGAATTTGTAATTATACAGATTGGAAAGCAGGAGAGTCTCCAGACAGCTATTTGTATATACTGCTGTGGTTGTGGTGTGTTAATAATTAAATGCAGAGTTAATTAAGTATGGGTTAAGTCCTTTCATTGCTAGTTGTTGCTTTTCAAGTTGAAAGCTCTCTGAATTTCCATACACAGGTATTTGCTAGCCTTTAGACACCTGCATAGCCATAGCTTTGTTTCCTTCCTATTTCCCTTAGTTTCTGTGAAGCCTAGAAACAGGCAGAATGATGTCTGAACCAGAGGCACATGTTTGATTCATGGGGAGAGCTATTTAGGTCCTGCAACTAAACCATCAAATATTCCATACATTGCTATCCGAGGATGCTTGCTTTCACTCCTTTTTATCTTTCTTCACAAAGTTCCTTGTTCCTCCCTACCAATCTCAGCTCTAGTTCCTTACTTGTCTGTTGAGATTCCTACACCCCACCCCCACCCCGCCTTTTTTTTTTTCCTTTCATCCAGACTCCAGATCTGAGGCTGGTGTTTGACTCTCTTGCCCCTGAGGCTGGAAGAGTACCAGAACAGAGGCAACCCTCAGCAAATGCAATGATACATCTGGTTCACATCTTACTCTCCAATGACATTGCAGAGAGATTGCAAACCTCTGTAACAGAATTTGAGTAGCTCAGCTGAACTGAACAGCTTGGTAGGTTCAAAGCATCTGTGGGCTTAGGGACATGGATCCTTACAGAAACTTAGTGTTAAACATGATATTGCAGAGAAAAAAAAATTGCTTTAGATGCAGAAATTTGATATTCACATGAGGAACTAATTACAGTTCTTGCAGCTATCCAAATACATGGCAGAAGCATAGTGTGTGATCTGTGGATTCAGACAATTAGCTCAGCCTGGAAGTGCTGAATAACAAATGCCCCCTGAGAAACCCTGACACAACCAGAAACTAGAGACAGAGAATTATTGACAGAAATAGTTGAAAGGGTATTTCCAAAGGCAGCAGTAAAAATATTTGCAAAGAAAGTCAATCTTGCCAGTGAAAATTGGATCTTACATCATCTAGTAAATTCCTTAATTATTTATCCATCTCTGCTTGGGAGTTCAAGGAAGTGTAATTGGTTGGTCCCTAATGAGATGCGTTGAAGATTCACTTTTTCCCCCTGTTGAGTTGATAAAAATAAAATTGGAAGGACTTCTGAATCTGTCTTTCAGCGGTGTGTATGCAGACAGGGTAATTTCAGCTGTGCTCAGAGAGGTCTGCAAGGGCAGCAGGAGAGGAAGAGAAGCCTGGGAGCAGGAGGAGGTGGGAAATTGGAGGTGGTATTCTTGTCTTTCTCTGGTTTGATAGAAATGCAAATTGGATACTTAGTGTCTGAATTAATAGCTGGCCTCCAAGCAGGCAATGTGGCATTGTGTGCCAATGCTCCAAAGGAGCAGTAAGAAAAAGACACCTACACACCTAGATGTACTCTGGGTGAAATGGGAAGGCAAAAGTGCATTTCCACAGAAAAATAAAATGCAGCCCCAGATGGGAGCTGCAATCCAAAGTCCTGCAGAGGAATTCGGTGTTAATTGAGGGCTCAAGAGGTGTTCTTCAGGGCTCAGTGTTGGGACCACTCCTGTTTAACATCTTTATTGATGACCTTGATGAAGACACAGAGAGTGTCAGCAGTAAGTTCACAGATGACACCAAGTTAGGTGGAGTGTTGGTCTGCACCAGGGTAGGGAGGCTCTACAGAGGGACTTGGATAGGTTGGATCCATGACCAATGTTAATAGGATGAGCTTCAACAAGGCCAAGTGCCAGGTCCTGCACTTGGGGCGCCACAACCCCAAGAATGCTCCAAGCTTGGGGCAGTGTGGCTGGAAAGCTGCTGGCAGAAAGGGACCTGGGGGTGCTCATGGACAAGCAGCTGAGTAGGAGCCAGCAGTGCCCAGGTGGCCAAGAAAGCCAAAGGCATCCTGGCTGGGATCAGCAATGCTGTGTCCAGCAGGAGCAGGGAGGTGACTGTTCCCTGGGACTCAGCTCTGGGGAGGCCACACCTGGAGTGTTGTGTCCAGTTTGGGGCACTCAATACAGGAGAGATGTGGAGGTGCTGGAGCCAGGGCAGAGGAGGGCAAGGAAGCTGTGAAGGGCCTGGAGAATAAATCTGATGGAGAGAGATGGAAGGAGCTGAGGATGGTTAGTTTGGAAAAGAGGAGGCTGAGGGGAGACCTCCTGGCTGTCTACAACTACCTGAAAGGAGGTTGTGAGGAGGCTGCTGCTGGTCTCTTCTCACAGGTAATTAGTGAACAAGAACAGAACAAGAGGGAATGGCCTCAAGCCGTGACTGGGTAGGTTTAGACTGGACAGTAGGAAACATTTATTCATGGCAAGAGTGGTCAGGGATTGGAATGTGCTGCCCAGGGAGGTGGTGGAGTCACCACCTCTGGATGTCTTTAAAAGTGGTTTGGATGTGGTGCCTGGGGCTGTGGTGCCTGGGCTGTGGTTTAGGGTTGAGCCTTGCAGAGTAGGGTTCTGGGTTAGGCTTGGTGATCCTGAGGGTCTTCTCCAAGCTTGAATGTTTCTGTGGTTCTGTGTTACTTGTCCTTAGGTTGCTGTGCTTTCAGCCAGGGCAAGTTATCTGCATTGCTGTGTGTAGGGGAAAGAAAAAAAAAAAAAAGAAAGGAAAAGCAACCAACAATAAGGATTTGAAATGCCTCAGACAAATTTACTTCTTTGTGGCATTTCAGTGATTTTCATTCTAATACAATAGTCCTGGTTTAATGCCTTGTAGAAACCTACACTCTGACAGCTTTTAAGGCCTGCCAGATGTGAGAAATCCAAAGGCCTCCCATGGCACAGTCAGGAATCAAACCATTGCCTCTGGAAGGGTTCTGCCCCGAGTGTGTACCTCACACACCTGGTGAACAGCAGATGAGGAGAGCTCTGGCAGGGAGCTGAGCAGTGCCAGGCTGCATGAGCACATCCAGCCAAACACCTGAGTGTGTGAAGCTGCTCTCCTCACCAACCTGCCTGCTGTACTTAATGCCATTTTCAAAACACATTTGGAAGCTTTGAGCAGCAAACAATGAGGACCTTGATTTCCTTATTGTTTCTAGGAAATGCTTTGGAGGTGGATGTGGGAAGGCTTAGTATTGTATTAAAAATATAAATGACACATAGAAGACTTTGACACCTACAATGGAGTCTAAATTAACTTCATTCAGGAGCCACAGCATCAAAATATGAGACAAAACACCAAATTATTGCCTTTCCCCCCCCCTGTATTATGGTATAAATCCAAAGAATTAATCTTGATTTCTACCAAAGTAAATGAATAGAATTTGACCCAAAGTCAGCCTTATTAAAGAATTTCTTATTTTCTCTTGATGAATGTATTAGAAGATATTTGTCACTATGAAGGCTCTACTCTAGTATCAAATCCAAGTAAATGAAAGATTAAACTTAATTGACAGGAGTGAGATTTATTTAGTTTGCTGTGACCTTAAATTAAAGCTGTGTTAGCTACATGGCCTTGTAGATCTTAGAAAGATCAGAGTCTACACCACACTTTTAACAAATACATAGAAACCAGAAACAAAATAATTGGGCATCTATGTGTGGAGCACTGGGCACTGGGGTTTATTCTGTAACACAAATAATTGGCTACCAAAGCTAAGAACAGAGAGAGCAAATGTCATGTTCCATACCACAGCTTCCCCTTTGCTCTGCTCTGCTCAGACCTCACCTCCAATCCTGCCTCCAGTTCTGCTGTCCCCAGCAGAAGAAGGACACAGAGCTGTGGAGTGAGTCCAGAGGAGGCCACAAAGATGATCCAAGGGCTGGAGCAGCTCTGCTGTGAGGCCAGGCTGAGGGAGCTGGGGGTGTTCAGCCTGGAGAAGAGAAGGCTCCAGGGGGACCTCAGAGCTGCCTTCCAGGACTTGAAGGGATCCTGCAGGAAGGCTGCAGAGGGACTTTTGCTGAGGGTGTCTGAAGACAGGCCAAGGGGGAATGGTTTGAAGCTGAGGCAGAGCAGGGCTAGACTGGAGCTGAGGAAGAAGTTCTTGAGCAGGAGGGTGGTGAGACTCTGGCACAGGCTGCCCAGGGAGGCTGTGGCTGCCTCCTGCCTGGGGGTGTTGCAGGCCAGGTTGGATGAGACCTTGAGCAGCTGAGTCTGGTTGAGAGGTGTCCCTGGGCATGGTGGGGAGGTTGGAAGAGAAGATATCTGTGATCCCTTCCACCCTGAGCCATTCTAGACTTCCAACCAAAGCTCTTTTTCCTTCTGTGTGTATTGGATATAAAAATTGGTAGCAGTGCCTTCTGCTCTGTGCAGTTTGCTTGACTTTCTGCTAGGAAAATAATTATACTTAGGGATTTGTTAACATGTTCAGTTAACTTCTGGATACTTATTCAGCAGATCCAAATCCCAGTGCAGGTAGGGGTTGTGCAGTGGGGGTTATTTTGGCACTTCATGCTTCATAGCATCCAAACTGATGGAAATTGAGACTTCAAAAGCTTTTAGGGAGAAATGTGTGGCAATTTCCCCAAGCACTGCAAGTCAGGAGTGGGTGAAATCCTGCACAATAGTAGTTGTAACTTCACTGAAAGCAACTGAAAGGGCAAAGGGGAACTTGGTGAATTTTAAGGGTGTGCTGTCAAGGCCTTTCAAAAGAGCTGTGATAGAGTAAAGCTGTCTGGATGAAATGATCTTAAATAAGAAAGGGGAATAGTTAGAACATAGCAGTTTCTCTACTGGCAAAGTCAGCAGAGGTCTACCTTTTTTTCCCTTACATCCAAGAGAAATCCCTTCATTTTACCAACCAGTGCACAGAAAAATATCCCTCTAGTCCTTCCCTCTTTAACTGCTGGCAGCCTAATAAGAACTGGATGGAGGATCCCTCTTGTTCAGACTTTCCTTTCATTGCTGTAAAAATTTTACCTGCCTGTGATAATGTGGTGGGTTGTTGGTTTTTTTTTTTTTTTTTTGTATTTGCAAGGTGACTGTGCAGTTTTGACAGCCAGTCTGTAAGATACCAGCTTCTAAATGAGTGGTGAAGGTGTTCAGTTCTGTGTGGTTTTACCCACTGACTTTAACCTTTTCCTTCTTCCTTAGAACCACCCATACCTTGGTATCTTCCTTCCCTCCTTCCCTTTGGCAGTAAGGCATTTCCATCAGCTGCTTTAAAGGGTACTAATAGGAGAGTCAAACTCATTCTCATCAAGCAATGGGATTTTGGAAATACTGCTCAATAGTTCATCCAATAAAAGTTCATCCATATGAAAGATGAGTCTTGACCTTGCTCTGTGTCAGCTATAGTAGACATTTAATGCTTGTATTGTGTAACTGAGAGCTGCAGATGGGAATATTATTTCCTCACTCCTCTAACCCTCAATTAAAGGTTCAGATACCAGGCTTTCAGCTTCAGGAGATACCAGGCTACTGCCCATCTGTTAAGAGAGAGATTCATTTAAACTAAAATCCTGTGAGATGTGAGCAACCACATCATAATTACCCAATGGCTTCCCTTTCAATTAGCCACTCCTGTGATCAGTTGGCCCATGCAGACCTGGGTGATCAGTGCCTCTCTGCCTGCAGCAGCCTTTCTACTGCAGTGTAGACAAATCCAAAGACCCTGCCTGGATCTTCTTCATGTGCAACCCTTCCTGCCTGGTTAGATGCAGGGGGGATCTCTTTCAGCTTCTTGATTGCCAACTTTGTTTGCTAATGTTGCTAAATATATGCTCCTACGTAAGCTCCAGCACTCTTGATTGCTAAACAAAACAAAACACTTATCTCATTCCTTGATTAACACACCAATGGGCCCAAGCAGCACCTTGGCTGCTTGTCTCTTCCTCTCTTTTCTCTCAGCTTTTTTAGGGAGTTTGCATAGCTAAGGTGCAAGCCTGAACCTCACCTAGACCCAGCTTTGGGCCTTCATGCATCGTCCACGTCTCATCTCTTGGGAACAAAATTCACTCCTCCTTTATTTGAGACACTGGCACAGGTTGCCCAGGGAGGTGGTGGAAGCCTCATCCCTGGAGGTTCTTAGGGCCAGGCTGGATGTGGCTGTGAGCAACCTGCTGGAGTGTGAGGTGTCCCTGCCCATGGCAGGGGGGTTGGAACTGGCTGATCCTTGAGGTCCCTTCCAACCCTGACAGCTCTGTGACTCTGTGATTCTGTGATTAATTTACTTTGGCAGGATTGGGCTGGTCTGCATTTTGATGCCTGCTATGCAGTCAGACTGAAATCCAAAATCAGAGGGAGATTTCTGTTGGGTTGTAGTTGTTTAGGAAACAGCAGAAATGGGTGCAACTGAAGAAGGGACATTTGGTTGGGCAGCACCACCAGCAGGATATTTTGTTACAGAGTTTGTGATGCTGCTGTTACAGCTGGTTACTCAGGGAGGATTAAACGTTCAGAGAGACAAAGTGGCCTGAATGCTGCCTTCTGTACTTCAGAGAATCACAGAATGGTAGGGGTGGAAAGGGACTTGTGAAGATCAAGAGCAGAGTCACCCAGGGCACATCACACAGGAACACATCCAGGTGGAGTTGGAAAGTCTCCAGAGGAGGAGACTCCACAACCTCTCTGGGGGGCTAATTCCCTACATTTAAGATTCTGTGAGTTGATTAAAAGTTAATTTTCAATAGGAAACCACTGCAGAGTCACAGCACCTAAACTTGTACCTTCATTGCTTAAGCCCCTGGGTTGGCACAACTGTAAATTCCAGAACAGTTGGAACTGGACTAACTCCTTTACTGTGAGGGTGGCAGAGCCCTGGAGCAGGCTGCCCAGAGAGATTGTGGAGTCTCCTGCTCTGCAGGCTTTCCAACCCCACCTGGATGTGTTCCTGTGTGACCTGCCCTGGGTGCTCCTGCTTTGGAAGGGGGTTGGACTGGTTGATCTCTGGAGGTCCCTTCCCACCCCTGCCATTCTGTAACAATAAACACAGTTTTAAGTGGTGAGGTGAGAGGATGATCCTGTTGCATGATGCAGGTATGAGATGTCTTTCCCAGGGTGGTTTTGGATGCCCAGCATTGATAGGAAATTGCCAGCTCTGAGGGGAGGTGCTGCATTATGAGACGAAAGATGCTGTCACTTCTGGATGGCAATGCTGACATGAGATGGCCACCAGGACAGGTTTTATATATTACCAGTGCTGAGTTTAGGAGGTGAGGGTGCTCTGTCTTCATACATCAGCATTCTAACAAGACCTCCCCAGATGACACAACACTGGTCCTAGCTCGCTATAAATCATTCTGAGCAGCACAATAAGTCCTCCTGGGGCGTCCTGATGGGTGTCAGATCTCAGCAGAATACTTCATACATCTGGGAGGGAAAGACTTGACTACCACAATTCCTTTTGTCTGCTTATGTGCAGTGATAAATGAAGTGTAATATTGCTTCTGACCAGCTTATGTTACACAGAATCCATGTACTGGGTTTCAGCTTAAAGGCCTAGAATTTGCATTTTAATTGTAAATAATATTTGTGCTTTGTAGCCATTTCTAAGCCTTTTCTTTCTCTCTTTCTGTTTTTGTTCCTTGAAAAAAATATTGATAATAATCTGTCAATACAATTAGCTTTTTTTTTTTCTTATAACTGGGGTTTGGGTTTGCAGAATAGAGCACAAGAGAGAGATAAGAATTAATAGCCTTAAATAGAGCAAACCAGGAGCATGTACTTAGGAGATGTTGTTAAAAGGGAGCTGGGCTATCAGAAACAAGAAGTGATTATAACTCTTTCACAAAAGAGAATCTATGGGAGAAATTCTGAACAGCTGACAAGAGCATTTTGACATAATTCCCACTGATTTTCCTGATAGTGAGGTTCTCCTTATGAGGAGAGCCTGAGGGAGCTGGGGCTCTTTAGCTTGGAGAGGAGGAGCCTGAGAGGTGACCTCGTTCACAGTGATAAAGATGTGCAGGGTGAGTGCCAAGAGGCTGGAGCCAGGCTCTGCTCAGTGATGCCCAATGACAGCACAAAGGGGCAGTGGTGGAAGCTGAGGCATAGGAAGTTCCATGTGAACATGAGGAAAAGTTTTTTCCATGTGAGACTGGCAGAACCCTGGAACAGGCTGCCCAGGGGAGTTGTGGAGTCTCCTTCTCTGGAGATATTCAAGACCTGCATGGATGTGTTCCTGTGTGATCTTCCCTGGGTGATGCTACTCTGGCAGGGGGCGTGGACTGGATGATCTCTGGAGGTCCCTTCCAACCCCTAATCTTGATTCTGTTATTCTTAGCCTTTCATTTTCCAACATTTGACAAATATTATCTGATGCTCCTGACACGCTGCTGGTGTAGCAGCGAGCCGATGGCTCCCATGAGCAGGTATTGCAGGACCACAGTTAAACCTCTGACACTCCTGAGCTCATCCTGGACATGTGGAACAGACTTTCCCCTGCCCAGCTGTTGCCACTACCCTTCCACCAAGTTTTCCTCACCTGTGCAGCCCGTTCAGTTTGATTTGCAGTTAATCTTTCCGCTCTGCTTCCCATGCTGATCGTAGGCACAGAGAGCTCCTCCAGGCAGTCCTGCAAGCTCTGGATGCTTCTGCATCAGACAGTGGTAATGGAAACACAACACACTGTCACCCTCTAATAGCCCCAGCTTGATTGCTGCAATGGCAGCAGAGCCTGCTCATCAGACCAGCTGATTTTCTTTATAAACTCCTAGTTAATTCTGAGAGATGTGGGCTGGCAGTTGAAATGTGGTTAATATATTTTTAAAGCTTCTTAGATTTTATCGTGCTGCAAGAGCCTACAAGCAGAGGCATATAGATCCCTGAACAAAGACAGCCTTCAGAGACATCAAATACACACTTGCCTTTTGGTAGAGAAGAGAAATAACTGATTCCAAGCCCTTCAGGCTGAAAGAAATGGCATTCATTTTAACACCTCAAGATGTTTGTAAAAGCAGTTGAGAATCAGCTGCAGGCTATTCAAGAAGGTTGATGGCCAGCAAAGGCCTGGAGGTGATTGTAGACTGCTGTTAGAAAAAGACATTGGGGGTACCACGTTGGTCCTGTCTTTGATGTTACAGAGTGAGATGACAGAAATAAGAGGAAGATGGAGGGGAGGAAGCAGGAAAAGTGGATGGCTGCACTCTACAGTGCATAGGAAAACACTTGGGAGAGGTATTGTAGGAGCGTATGGGGCTGGGACTGAAATCTGGAGAGAGGGATCTAAGGTATGAATCAAAGCACGGCAGGAGGATTGGAGGGATTAAAAGCAGGAGTCAGGGAGGACAGCTGCTGCTCCTCCGTTCTCAGAGAAAGGCAGAAGTGCAGCAGCCTCCTGGAAAGAGGGAAACACAGGGTTCAGCTGCTGGAAACAGTACAGAGATGTAGGAAAGCAGTGAGTCAGAAAGGGAAAAGCTCCTTATTCACCAAGGACCAAGAGAAGAAAGTTGGTACATAAGCACCAATTTTATTTCAATATTATCTCCCATCTTGATCCATTCCACCCCAAAATGCCAGCTTGCTGCAATCTCCCCCGAGTCCCCCAAGTGTCTCTTTCCCTTTCCTCTGCTAACCCAGGCTTTCCTTCCAGACCAAGCTCTGCTGCCACCCTTCCCACCACAGCTTGCATCTCCCTGGACCTGCTCTCCAGCTCCCTTCCTGCCTCTCTGCAGTGCTCCACAACCCCCTCTGTGCCCTTGCTGCCCACCCCCATGGGCAGCTCTGTGGGCTGTCCCTCCTCACTGCTGTCTCTATGTCCTCTGCCACGGCAAGCTGCTTGCTGGGACAAACTGGGGAGGGAGTTTTGCACAGCTGCCCTGTTAGTGGAGGCAGGGCAAGAAGTTTCTCACCTGCCAAGCTCCTGATTTTCATAACTCTTGTCAGAATCCAATCTGTTCAGAGCTCCCAACCTTCCCTTTGGTTGGAATAGGCCAGCAGCTTCCACAGATGGAAACTGCCTCTTCTGTTCGAGTGGAAAACCATTTGAACCACGTAGCCACAGCTCAAAGAGAAATGCTCTTTTTATTTTTGTTTTTTTAAACACCATTCTTAAATTCTTCATTCCTGTTGAGTGCATCACTGCACATGCAGTGTGTCCCTTTCAGCTTGAATTCCCACTCTGAATTACACATGAGCCCAGACGATCGTCCGAGGGCTTGGCTGTGAGAAGATCTCGTGGCAAGTCCCAGCGTTCCTCGTGCATATCTTTGTGCCTGGCTTCTGATTCTGGAGATCAGGAGGCACACACCATCTGCTCTGATAGCTCTGTTGTTAGGGATGACAGGAGCTTCTCTGTGGACTCAGAGGCTGCCGGTTGACATGGACACATCAATGCAGGCAAAGCTGACTCTGCATCCAAGCGAGATCAGTGCAAGATGTGCTCTTGTATGTACAGCCCTGGGCAGGTAAATGTGTGGATGAATAGAGATTAGTTCAGGGCCCAGCTGAACAGTGCAACTGCAGCAGATGAGCGAATGGAAGCCTGCAAAGGCTCTCTGTCTACTGACAGTTTATTTTTAACCCACCCACCAGTGCGGTTTAGTTGCACTTGCTGCACGTCCTAGCAGACACAGGGGAGCTGCATGCCAGTTGTTTTGCTGCTCCTCCTGCTCAGCACCACATATAAATTATCTGTGTGGCTCCCACATCCTTTGTCAGTCCTGCTGCTGCTTTCTCCTATGTGCCAGTGCCACCTGGTCCCACGGTAAGGTGACAGACAGTAACAGCCTGCCTGGCAGGAAAGGCAGATAGGAGAAGGTGAACATGAAAAAATACCCCCCAGAAGCATGGGGGAAGATAGCTGTGGATGTATTTACAGTCTTAGGGAGTTTATTCACATTGCAGCCCAAAAGGATAATGGGACCACTCCTCTCCTCTGTCACTACTCATTCCTCACAGTTTCTTCCACGTCTTGCCAGCCTGCTAAGGACAGGGAGCAAGGTCACTGTTTCCTTGGCCAGGAGAAAAGCTGATGCATGGAGCTTCTGGCTGCCTGCAGACAGAAGCCTCTAAATCTGCAGTGCATGCACTTTCCCTAGGGAAGGGGAACTGACCCACTGGTTTGCATTTGCAAACTACCATCTAAGGCTTCAGGAGATAAAGCCAATGTGACAATTCCAGTTCCTGCATTACACAAAGGAGTCTCAAGTCTGTGTTGGGATCTACGTGTAAATGGACTTAAGTACTCAGCTGCTGCTGGCTCCCTCTTTCCTGTCAGAAGCAGAATGAAAAAAGGAGAAGGTGTGGAGTGCTGCTGCTTTATCTCAGACAACATTTTAAAGCCTATTACTTTAAGTAGTCATTTCCATTTGGCTGTTACAGAGAATGGATGGGCCTGGGGCTCCCTCCTGAAGGCGTAATTCTCTTGGGTGTAGGTGTTGATACTGTGCTCTTTATTTGGTTTGTGCTAGGAGAAAATAACCTCCAGCTCCCAGACCAAGTCTAAATTGTAACTATGCAGAAGAAAAATGTTAAATTCTGGGTAATTTTTGCAGACAAAAACACATCAACCCAGTGTTAATAACATCCTTGGACTTTGCTCATCAAAGAGGCTCAGAGTTTTGGTTGTTTCTTGTTATTGCTAGCGCTTAGGACCAGAGCTCAGTAGGAAACTTGAGGCTTACTGTGACTTTACTATTCTCTGGAGTCCTAGGATATTTGTATTTCAGGTGTCCTAGGTGCTCTTCTGTTCTCTTACCAAAAAAAAGAACCCCAACAGAGAGTACAGCTGCAAGACATATTGGTTGGAAATGTACGGAGATGGATTTTTCCTTTCACTGAAGTCAGCACCCTGGAATAAGCAGTGGAAGAGGCTTCTTGCTCACCTTTCTGGCCCTGCAGTTCATATTGCTTTCTTGTATTGCTGCACGACATGCTTTGGTTTATTAAGGACCAAGTGCCACAGCTGTGGTGCTCCTCCTAATTGTGACCCACAGCCACTTGGCCTTTCTTGGGCTTTCATTCAGTCTTTCTAAGAACAAGCTTAATTAGTGTCCTCTAAGGAGACAAACAAAAAACCAGATTGAAAATACAGACCTCATACAGGAACAGAAACAGAATTGTTTTGTTTGGAACAGACCTTGAAGGTCATTGAGTCTAACCATTCTCTAACTCTACCATGGCTGGTGCTAAACCATCTCCCTCAGCACCACATCTCTGCCTCTTTAAAACCTAAGATAATCATTTTAATTTGGTTTTAATCCTTAGCAATGTGAATTTCCACCAGAACAGAATACAGTGATATTGGGATCCTGCAGGAAGGCTGCAGAGGGACTTTTGCTGAGGGTGTCTAGAGACAGGCCAAGGGGGAATGGTTTGAAGCTGAGGCAGAGCAGGGTTAGAGTGGAGCTGAGGAAGAAGTTCTTCAGTGTGAAGGTGATGAGACTCTGACACAGGCTGCCCAGGGAGGCTGTGGCTGCCTCCTGCCTGGGGGTGTTGCAGGCCAGGTTGGATGAGACCTTGAGCAGCTGAGTGTAGTTGAGAGGTGTCCCTGGGCATGGTGGGGAGGGTGAAGGAGATGAGCTCCGAGGTCCCTTCCAGCCTGAGCCGTTCTGTGATTCTATAATTGCTGTAAGTTAGATCTGTATTACTTACTGGATTATCAGCTAAAATAGTGTTGGATTGGCCCAGTGAGCTCTGCATGAAGCTGTGGTAGAGTGTCAGAAGCCACAGGTAGGATGGTTTTGGCTGGGTGATGTTTGAAGGGGTGGTGGCAGCACAGTTCAGGACACTGTGCTTGTTAAAGATCGCAGCCTGCTGATGACTTTTTCAGGCCATCAAAAAAATGCTGCACTTTCTCTCTGCTTTTCTGTCACACAAATGTAAGTTATCTTGCTCTCTATAAGCCACCTTGCAGAATTGCTTTTAGATGAAAGAATTAAACTACACCTTGTTTGTGAAGGTTTATAAGCCACAGTGCTCGTGTTGAAGGCTGTGCTGCCATGCAATGTGTAGCCCTGTGCAGAAAGAGCTCTCTTGTCAGATCAGGCTGTGAACCTACACAGGGAGCAGGTGTGGGATTGGTTTGGACTGGGAATTCACCACTCATTCTGTTGGCCTGGTGGACAGAAGGATGCCCATGAGCCAGCAAGGTGCCCTTGTGGCCAAAAAGGCCAAGGGCAGCCTGGGGTGGATCAGAGGGGCTGTGGTCAGTAGGTCCAGAGAGCTTCTCCTGCCCCTCTGCTCTGCCCTGCTGAGGCCACAGCTGGAATATTGTGTCCTGTTCTGGGCCACCCAGCTCAAGAAGGACCTCAGGGAAGTGCTTGAGAGAGTCCAGCACAGAGCCCCAGAGCTGCTGCAGGCAGTGGAAGATCTCCTGGGAGGCCAGGCTGAGGGAGCTGGGGCTTGGGGCTTGGGGCTTGGAGCTTGGAGCAGAGTGAGCCTGAGGGCTGCCCTCATTGCTGGGGCTAAAGATGTGCAGGGCTGGAGCCAGGCTCTGCTCAGGGATGGCCAAGGACAGCACAAGGGGCACTTGGGGGCAAGCTGGAACAGAGGAGGTGAGGGCACATTGCAGGCTCACATGCACTCATTTAGCTCATGAGAGCAAATTGTTTGCTGCAGAGTCACCATTTTCAAACACAATCTGTCACATTTGAACCTCATTCATTGAGATACAAGAGGAAGACGTATTTGGTGATACAACTAGGGAAGCCTTCCAGGTTCATGACTCTCTGGAAAATCCTGTGCAAAGATTCAATGATATTAGGGATTGGGGGGTTTGTTGTCCCAAACAATAATTCTCCTTATGAGTAACTGCATTTTGTAAGCTGAATGTTTCAGAAGTATTTTGATGCCATGTTCACATACTGCAAGTACCCATTTTTTGCTGAGTGAAGTAGTGCTGTTTTTCTTCTTTTCTTTTTTCTTGTAAGCTGGTATGGTTGGCTTCTTTTTATCTAGTTACATCTGTTAGTTTTTAAAATAAGCCTTTTCTCCCCCTAAAAATCAAGCAGAATTTCTTCCAAGCCTTCTATTCTCAAGTGCAACTTCAGAAGTGCAGACATAATAGCCTTAATGCTTGGCCTTTATTGGCTGCTTCAATAGCTTTGTGTACTGGGACTGGAAAGGTGAAGGTAAGGGGGGGATTACAAGGCAAAAGGAGACACTTTTTTTTTCTTTTTTTAATTCTGAACACAAAAGACATTCTCTGCAAAGGTCCATCTGGCTGGGGAACTTGAATCAGGTAGGAGTCAGTGCTTGGGAATAATACTGGAAATGGGGTTAGTGGAGAGGGCTCTGTTGTGGGAAGCTTGGCATCCTCTAGAGTGGTGTTGCACCTGGATCTCTCTTTTCTGCCTACATTTATGGATTTATTTCTTCTCCTTCAAAACATTTGATACTTTTTCTTCCATAACAGCATGGCCACGATCTTGGCTTTTAGCTCCTAGTAATACAATCAATGATGAGGCTGGGGGAGCTGGGGGTGTTCAGCCTGGAGAAGAGAAGGCTCTGGGGAGACCTAGTAACAGCCTGCCAGTACCTGAAGGGGGCTACAAGAAGGCTAGAGAGAGACTGTTTGCAAAGGCCTGCAGGGGCAGGACAAAGAGCAGTGTCACACAGTGTCACAGTATGTCAGAGGTTGGAAGGGACCTCAAGAGATCATCAGGTCTAACCCCCCTGCCAGAGCAGCATCACTTAGGATAGGCTGCACAGGAGTGCATCCAGGTGGGTTTGGAAAGTTTCCAGAGACTCCACAACCCCCCTGGGCAGCCTGTTCCTGGCTCTCTCACCCTCACTGTAAAGAAGTTTCTCCTCATGTTGAGCTGAAATCTTCTACATTCAAGTTTGAACCCATTGTTCCTTCTCTTATCACTGTGAACCACCCAAAAGAGCCTGGCCCCCTCCCCTTGACACCCTCCCCTCAGCTATTGATAGACATTGATCAGATCCCCTCTCAGTCTTCTCTTCTCCAGACTAAACAGCCCCAGGGCTCTCAGTCTCTCTCCATAGGGGAGATGCTCAAGTCTCCAAATCATCCTCATGGCTCTCCCTTGGAGTGTCTCCAGCAGGTCTCTGTCTCTCTGGAACTGGGGAGCCCCAAAACTGGACACAGTATTGCAGGTGTGGTCTCAGCAGGGCAGAGTAGAGAGATAGAAGAACTTCCCTAGCCCTGCTGGACACCTTTCTTGCTGCACCCCAGGATCTCATTGGCTCTCTTGGCCACAAGAGCACATTGCTGTCCCATGCAGAACTTGCTGTCCACCAGCACTCCAAGGTCTTTGTCTGTGGAGCTGCTTTCCAGCAGGGCAGCCTCTAACCTGTCCTGATGCCTGTTATTATTTCTCCCCAGATGCAGGACCTCCATGAGGTTTGTCTGCACCCAGCTCTCACCCTGTCCAGATCACACTGGATGGCAGCACAGCCTGAGGGGTGTCAGCCAACCCCCCCAATCATCAGGAACTTGCTGAGGGTACTCTCAATGCCCTCACTCAGGTCATTGATAAAGATATTGAACAAAACTGGACCCAGTACAGATCCCTGGGGAACACCACTGGCCAAAGGCCTCCAGGTTGACTCTGTGCCAGTGATGATGACTCTCTGAGTTCTGTTGTGGAGGCAGTTTGCAATCCACCTCACTGACCAGCCAGTGGTTTGAAATGAGAGCAGAGCAGATTTAGACTGGATGTGAGGAACAAGTTCTGCAAGGGTGCTGGAACAATGCAACAGGTTGCCCAAGACAGTGGTTGAAGCCCCATCCCTGGAGATACTCAAGGTCAGGCTGGACAAGGCTCTGAGCACCCTGATCTAGTGGAGGAAGTCCCTGCTGACTGCAGGGGGTTGGACTGGATGACTTTGGGAGATTCCTTTCAACCCAACCTATTCTGTGATTCTATGATTATAACAAGAACAAGCCTTGAAGAAGTCCTTCTTAAATGTCTTAAACTTACTCACAACTGAGGAATCCACAACCTCCATCAGAGTTCATGTGTCAATACATGAGACCACTCAGCCTGCTAGATGGAGTTTGATGAGCAAGATCAAGCCTCATGCTGTGCACTGGTGCCATCTCTAAGGTCAGGAAGGATTTGTGGCAGGCCCCTGAGGAGCTGGCAGCAGCTCACTCTGAGCCAGAGTGAAAGTCCTCCATTTGCCTTGTCTTTCCTTGGTGTGAGTTGTGCAGGAGTGGATTTCAGCAACCCTATGGCAACATGACTTATTGCTGCTGCCTAATGCAGGCTCTGGCACGAGGTAGATCTGGCTCCTCCTGATACAGTAAGCAGTAACTGAGAGCTATTTTGACAAATATTTTGCTATATGCCTTGAGATCCTTATCAATAATGAAAGTCTTCCTACAAGCAGCTGTAGTTCATCATGGGAAAAATGCATACTTTATTAATTGCAATTAATAAATGTAATGGATTTCTCCTGAAAGCTGTAAATTTCAGCTTGTCTGGGAGCACACATCTCAAGTGTGTAACAGATAGCAGCATGAGTTCACTGGGGTTAGACTGGGAGGAGCCTTTAGGAAGCAGTGCTGGTTCTTAGCAGTGACCTGCATTCTGAGTGTGGTTTCTAAAAGCAAAGGCTGAAGGCTCCAAGGAGACCTTCTTGTGGCTTTCCAGTGTCTGAAGGGGGATACAAGAAAGCTGGAGAGGGACTTTATAGGGTATCAGGTAGTGATAGGACTGGGGGGAATGGAGCAAAACTGGAAGTGGGGAGATTCAGATTGGATGTTAGGAAGAAATTCTTCCCCATGAGGGTGGTGAGACACTGGCACAGGTTGCCCAGGGAGGTGGTGGAAGCCTCATCTCTGGAAGTTTTGAAGGCCAGGCTGGATGTGGCTCTGAGCAACCTGAGGTGTCCCTGCCCATGGCAGGGGAGTTGGAACTGGATGAGCCTTGAGGTCCCTTCCAGCCCTAACAATTCTGTGATTCTGTCTAACAAACAGTGATGTGCTGAGAAATGCCAACGTGTCCACATCAGCTCCTCTCCTCAACAAGCACATTTCCTGAGTGCTGGGCCTGCAACAAGTCTACAGTGAGGTCACCAAAATTCATCCTTCAGATCCAAGTCTTATTAACAACATTCTGAAATGTCCCAGTAAAAGGAGAGATGTTGTGACAGTTACAGCAGTGCAGGTGTGGCCCTCTTCAGTGAGTTCTTGAGTGCACAGGACTTCTCAGATCAATAAGGAAAAATACAATTCAAGCACCTGTGCATGCACCCTGAGGACAAACCCACAGATTGGGTGCAATTTCCAAATCATATGGTCATGGAATTATGGAATAGCTCAGGTTAGAAGGCACCTGAGAGCTCATCTCCTCCAACCTCCCCACCACGGGCAGGGACACTTCTCAACTGGACTCAGCTGCTCAAGGCCTCATCCAGCCTGGCCTGCAACACCCCTAGGGACAGAGGTGGAGGAAAAATCCCGCAGGAACAGCCTTTGGAGGGCAAATTCACAAAGGGTTTTGATTTTAGTTGGATCAGTCCAAAGAGCCTCTGCCATTAACTGCTAATGCAAGCAGTGCCTTATATAGGGTGAGGAAACTGTGAATTAATGTTGTAGACTGGCAGAGATCTGCCAGGCTCTTCATCTGCCATGCTCTGTACATCCATGGCAGGAATTTCTCACAGATACCTTTCCATTGTAAAGCAGACCTTTGATCTCTGCAGGTTCACAAAGGTCTGGCTCTTTTGAGGCAGCCTTTCATATTCCAAAGGAGTTCAAAAGGTGTCTTTGTTTATTCAGAGTAGTAGGTCCTGTGCTTTGAACCTCCAGGTGTAAGCAAATGGCTCTATGTTAATGTTTGCATTCTTCATTAGTTGAAGCTTGATGGAATCTTACACTGCCAAAACAAAAGTGGAAAATTAATATGCAGAGAAGTTGCAAGTTTAATTAGCCAGCATTATTGATTAGGCATGCTCAGTAGGACTCCAGCATCAATTTGGGTTTAGTAGATCTGCCAAAGAGTTGGACAAAATGCAGAATTAACATTCACTTAAAAATGGAATTGATCAAATATTCTTTTTTTTCCCCACCCAGTAATCTAGCAGAACCAGTCCAGAGGTAAATATTTATTCACTGGAATGCTCCAAGTGGTAATGACCAGTTCTGAACAAGTAGGGTGTGCTCCTGTAGTTCTGCCTCCTAATTGCTGTTAAAGATAAACCAATTTCTGGGGTTTGATGGAAGGGTGGAGAATTTTTTACTGTTCTCTTATGGGCACAGTGCTCCAGAGCAATCTATTCCCCATTTAGCAAGCACTCTTAACAATTACTCTGATCTACTCACAGAGTTATTTATCAATCTAAGACATGGGAGATGAAATATTTATGTTACATCTTCTGGTCAACTCTTTTTTTTTTGTAGTTTAAGGATTGCTCCCTGTAGTACAATTTGGATGAACCTTCCACCATTTCCCTTTGCAAATGAAGCAACCATTAGTGGTATATTAAAGAAGTCACTTTGCCTGTAGGTTGTAAAATATGGGCAGGAAGTTAAGCAGTTGAAAAAGTGAACTTGCTGGAGTGGTTTCACTATCAAGCCTGATTTCTTCAGCCTGTTGCTTATTGTGAGTCAGAGGGAAAGAAAACAAAAGAAAAAAAAAAGAAAAAAAGATGATCTATAAACTTCTATGGACTTCAGCAAAGCTGATGTTTGGTTCTGGATTTTATTATCCTTTCTTGAAATATAAAAGAAGACCTTGCTAGAGTCCTTAGGGGGTTGTCTTCCAGTACAAGGAAATGCAATTGAAATGCAGTAACCCAGCTCCTGTGTCCCAACTTGAGATAGCCACAGCAGCAGTGAGGACTCAATTTGTGTTATGGGTTCATTTTATGTCACAATATTTGTTTTATTTTTTTTTCTCTGACTGGAAGAAAGCAGAAAAGAAGGAAAATGTGCATTTTGCCTCCTTTCCTAACAGGTTTCCTTCTGGTTTTCTTTCTTCCTCTTTAACTCAGTCATTTTTACTCCTAACTAAGACTTTGGCCAAAGTTTCTGGGTCCAAACATAAATCTAGAAAGGAGCTTTTAACATAATTAAATTTAACAAAAATATATACAAGAAGAGCATAAGAAATGATGTTTTCTCACTGAATGTAAGCACTAATTAAGCTTGCAGGAGACATCTAGGCAAGTGGGAAGGCAATTTTAAAGTGCAGATTAAGTCTATGCAGTACTGTCAAGCATGATCCAAAAGCATTCTGGAAGTAACTTTCTTTATCACTTACCCATGAGAATTTTCATATTTCAGCAATACCAGCTTTGCTGACTAACACTTCAATTTTTGGTAGATCCAATAGGCATCATCAGATAGGAGCAACTTAGAATCATAGAACCATAGAATGGCTCAGGTTGGAAGGGACCTCAGAGCCCATCTCCTCCAACCTCCCCACCATGCCCAGGGACACCTCTCAACCAGACTCAGCTGCTCAAGGTCTCATCCAGCCTGGCCTGCAACACCCCCAGGCAGGAGGCAGCCACAGCCTCCCTGGGCAGCCTGTGCCAGAGTTTCACCACCCTCCTGCTCAAGAACTTCTTCCTCAGCTCCACTCTAACCCTGCTCTGCCTCAGCTTCAAACCATTCCCCCTTGGCCTGTCTCCAGACACCCTCAGCAAAAGTCCCTCTGCAGCCTTCCTGCAGGATCCCTTCAGGTCCTGGCAGGCAGCTCTGAGGTCCCCCTGGAGCCTTCTCTTCTCCAGGCTGAACACCCCCAGCTCCCTCAGCCTGGCCTCACAGCAGAGCTGCTCCAGCCCTTGGATCATCTTTGTGTCCTCCTCTGGACTCCACAGCTCTGTGTCCTTCTGCAGAGGACACCAGAACTGGAGGCAGGATTGGAGGTGAGGTCTGAGCAGAGCAGAGTTCAGGGGCAGAATCCCCTGCCTCTGGCTGCAGGCCTGGATCTGATGATGAGTTTCCTCTGAAATCCAAGTGTGTAAAAGTAGGATCTGTTTAGATGTGAAATCTGCCTCCTGCCTGCATTCAATGCAGCCAAATAAAAACGCCTGCTGCTTTTTTAATAGAGGCTCATCTTGACTATTGTGTTCAGTGTGTGCCAGTAAGAGAAATGGATCTCTTCATGCATCACCAAGAAAACAGAGAAGTTACAATTACAGGGAATTCTGCCCTCAGTCCCTGACAAAACATAATCATTTGTATAATAAGGTCATGTTTGTGTTGAGTAGCCACAGGGTAGCACACATTGCATGCTTAAAAGTATTTATCCTGCAGAATTCATTTTCAAAGGTGTTCGTTGGTGTCCAAGTATGAACTAAAAGCTGGGGAGCTGGAGGTGGGGAGTTATAATATTCTTTGGGAGGGAAGTTTATTCTCTGCTTGGGTGGTCCCTACACTAAACCACTACAGTCAAGAGATCTTCATGCAGTGACCTTAAAGGTCATGACCAGAACATTTCACATTGTAGTAGTTATTGAATCTCCAACCAAAATACCATCTCATAACCCCCACCAACAAAAAGGAGCCTTATCAGAAGATATTTCTTCCACTGATAATAGCAGGAAAAAAAAATATTGCCACAAGCGGAAAAAACAGCTAAGTAAAATATTTTAGAGTAAAAAGAATTGTAACCTGATGCAGTAGTGTTGCAGGGAATGGTTTTTGTGGAGTTTTTTAAACTCAGAAAGTACTTAAAGATAGGGCAGTGCAATACAGCTACTGGAGTGAGGCCACAGGATGCCACAAAGATGATCGAAGGGCTGGAGCAGCTCTGCTGTGAGGCCAGGCTGAGGGAGCTGGGGGTGTTCAGCCTGGAGAAGAGAAGGCTCCAGGAGGATCTTAGAGCTGCCTTCCAGGACCAGAAGGGATCCTGCAGGAAGGCTGCAGAGGGACTTTTGCTGAGGGTGTCTGGAGACAGGCCAAGGGGGAATGGTTTGAAGCTGAGGCAGAGCAGGGTTAGAGTGGAGCTGAGGAAGAAGTTCTTGAGGAGGAGGGTGGTGAGACTCTGGCACAGGCTGCCCAGGGAGGCTGTGGCTGCCTCCTGCCTGGGGGTGTTGCAGGCCAGGCTGGATGAGACCTTGAGCAGCTGAGTCTGGTTGAGAGGTGTCCCTGGGCATGGTGGGCAGGTTGGAGGAGATGAGCTCTGAGGTCCCTTCCAACCTGAGCCACCCTGTGGTTCTATGAATTTAATGAGTTATCCTTTTAGGTTTGGAGTCCACTGACAAATAACAGCCTGTATGGCTTCCAGCTTTTCCTGGTAAATTCTGGTAAATTCAGATCTCAGCACCCATCTTATCCCGCCTGCAGCTGAGCTAGTTGTACAAGAGTTGAAGGTTGGACTTGATGATATTAGAAGCCATTTCCAGCCTTCAGGATCCTGTGTTTCTAGTCCTTTAGGAGTTGCACAGTGAGCAGGCAAATACTGCCTCACCTGGCTTAGGTTTGAAGCACCTTGTCATTACTGAGTCTCTCTGTGCTAATTACATTAGTTATAAGCAATATAGGTCTAGGGAAGCTCTCCCCCTCTGCTCTGCCCTGGTGTGACCACCCCTGCAATACTGTGTCCAGTTCTGGGCTCCTCAGTTCAAGAGGGACACAGTCCTGCTGAAGAGAGTCCAACAGAGAGCTATGAGGATGATGAAGGGACTTGAACATCTCTGCTGTGAAGATTGAGAGCCCTGGGGCTGTTTAGTCTGGAGAGGAGAAGGCTGAGAGGGGATCTGATCAATATCTATCAATACCTGAGGGGTTGGTGTCAGGATGAAGGTGCCAGGCTCTGTTTGGTGGTGCCCAGTGACAGGAACAACAGGGACAAGCTTGAACCCAGGAGGTTGCACCTCACCATTAGGAGACTTCTGTCTGGTGAGGGTGGCAGAGCCCTGGAGCAGGCTGCCCAGAGAGGTTGTGGAGTCTCCTTCTCTGGAGGCTTTCCAACCCCACCTGGATGTGTTCCTGTGTGACCTGCCCTGGGTGATGCTGCTCTGGCAGGGGGCTTGGACTGGATGATCTCTGGAGGTCCCTTCCAACCCCTCCCATTCTGTGATTCTGTGATAAACAAGAGACAAACTATCAACTAATTCTTTGTTCCATGTGGATAATTTTGTCCTATTTTCATTCTTCTCTAATGCTCTGTATTGTTTCACAATCAGACTGGGAGGGAGCTGTTTTCCTTCTTCCCTGCATGAAGCCTACATTTTTAACAACGTAAAAATAATAGTTCGGCCAGCATGGGGCTACCTGCTGCTCCATGGGTAGGGCAGGTATTAGCATTTGTTCCAGGACTTCAGTGTATCAAGTATGAAATGCAAATGTTCATATTTAGAGCAATTTTGCTTTGCCTAAAAGGCCCCTAATCAAAACTCAGCAAGTTCTTGGCAGAACAGGGCACGAGCCTAGGCCTGAGCTAAAGGCATAAATGAAGAAACAACAAAATGCACAGACAAATGGAAAGGTGGAGAGAGATCCTGGGAACAGTAGCTAGGCAGTCAAAGACTTGGCATACAGCATGCCTGAAATACACAGGGGAATAAAAAGCAGGAACAGCTTGCAACGAGGAGCAGAAGAGTTCCCATCAAGATGAGTGACAGTCCTCACCAAGGTGCAGGAGACAGCCACTCTGCAGGAGCTGTGGGGCTTGGTTCCATTTGCATTGAGTATCTTCTGTGGCTTTGCAGGTGGGCTCAGCACCACTCCCTCTCTATGCCAATTTGCTGCTCTTTCAAGGTTTTTCCTTTTGCACAGCTCCCAGAGGAAGAAAGCTGTCATGCAGAGCATTTCTGCAGTCCCAGACCTGAGAATCCACAGAATGGAGACTCCTGTGAGGATTCTTTGTGTTCTTTGTGGTATGCTGGTGTTGACAAGAGGCACTGGGGCAGCTCTCAGGACCTCACAGCCATGGCATGGATAGAAACTGTGGCCTTTGCCAGGTGCATTCTTGTCTGACTGCTCAAGCTGTCCTTTCTCTCCTCTAAATCTCTTTCCTTCCCAGTTCTAATACCTGTCCAGCCTCTCATTTTTTTTAGGGTTGTGACAATATTCCAGCTGGCAGCAACTGCTAGACATTAGATGCCATCTTTCCATTCCAGACATGGAAGTGTAGGGTGTTGTGACAGAGAACAAAACCCATCCTCATCTTCATCTTTGTGCCATAATGTACCATTGGAATGGTAGCTCTTTTGGAAAACACATGAGCTGTCTGCCCCATGGAGCAGTTTCCACTGCAGAACCTTCCCAAGCCCTGGTGTTCCCAGAGTCACAGAATCATTCAGCTTGGAAAAACCCTCAGGATCAGTAAGCCCAACCCAGAACCCTACTCTACAAGGCTCACCCCTAAACCATAGCCCCAAGCATCACATCCAAACCACCTTTAAACACATCCAGGCTTGGGCACTTCTTCACCTCCCTGGGCAGCACATTCCAATCCCTGACTACGCTTGCCCTGAAAAAATGTTTCCTAAAGCCCAGTCTAAACCTACCCAGTCACGGCTTGAGGCCATTCCCTCTTGTTCTGTCACTAATTACCTGTGAGAAGAGACCATCACCAACCTCTCTACAACATCCTTTCAGGTAGCTGTAGAGAGCAGTGATGTTGTAGGATCCACAAAAAGTTGAGGATCCTGCATGCTTTCTCACAAAGGGCAGCTGCTGGCTTTCTGCACTTCTGATTTAAATTCCTTTCATTTAAGAATTCAGTGATATACAGTTACAGAGAAGTAGGTTTATACCAACAATAAACACTTGATTGAGTGAGAAATCAGCATGGTGAGTGGCTGAAGAGTCACTGAAAGAGGAGTTTTCACACCAGAACTCAAGCTGTGTGCTAGATCCCCCCAGAGACAGAATCTTTCTTCACTCCTATCCCTGTGCCAGGACCACTGTTCTGTCTTCAACCACAATTATTGTTCTGTGGCACTGGATAGCTGCTGTGATGTGAGCTTAGGCAGATCTCAGTACATGATGTTTAAGCAAGCAAAGGACAGTGTAAAGAAAGCCTTGGAAGATGAGAAGGTGTGCAGGATGGTGAGCACATGAAGCAGCCTGGGAGTGCAGGTTGTTATGTACACTGGGAGTCACCTCGGTTTCACAGATGCACAGATTGCAGTGGGTTTGAAGGACTTCAGAGGTCATCTTGTCCAATCCCTGCACGCAGCAGGGACATCTCCAACTAGATCAGGCTGCCAGGGCCCCATCAATTCTGATCTGGAATGTCTTCAGGGACAGGGCTTCAACCACAGCCCTGGGCAACCTGTTCCAGTGTTTTCCAAGTCTCATCATTAAGAATTTCCTGCTGATGTCCTACCTAAATCTGCCCTGCTCCAGTTCCAAACCACTGCCCCTCATCTTTTCACTACAAGCCCTTCTAAACACCCCCTCCCCAGCCTTCCTGTATGTTCCCTTCAGATACTGAAATGCAGCTCTAAGGTCTCCCAAGAGCCTTCTCTTCTGCAGGCTACAATGATGATTGTTAAACTTGAACTTCTATGCAGAGAGACTGAGAGCCCTGGGGCTGTTTAGTCTGGAGAGGAGAAGGCTGAGAGGGGATCTGATCAATGTCTATCAATATCTGAGGGGTGGGGGTCAGGATGAAGGTGCCAGGCTCTGTTTCGTGGTGCCCAGTAACAGGGACAAGCTGAACCCAGGAGGTTCCACCTCACCATGAGGAGACTTTTTCATGGTGAGGGTGGCAGAGCCCTGGAGCAGGCTGCCCAGAGAGGTTGTGGAGTCTCCTTTGGAGACTTCCCAACCCCACCTGGATGTGTTCCTGTGTGACCTGCCCTGGGTGATGCTGCTCTGGCAGGGGGCTTGGACTGGATGATCCCTGGAGGTCCCTTCCAAACCCTGACATTGTGTGATTCTGTGGTTCAGGAGATGAAGCATGACTCCCATGAACTGCAGGACTCCCAGTTAGCAAGATAATTCAGTGATCTGAAGGCTGCTGTTCATCTGGCTACCATGGAGACTCCAGAGTACATTTGAGAAGGATCACCTTTCACTTAGAAGCAAAGATTTTGAAACAGATGAAAACTGGGTTGAATGGAAAAAAAAAAAAAAAAAACAACAAACCAAACATCCAAGAAAAGAGTATTCTATGGATTATTGCCCATAAGAATTTATCCTGAAAAAGCAAAGGATGTTACAGGAAAGGGCATGCATAGCTGAGAGCAGAACATCACTCATCATACTAAAAGAACAGCAGAGCATAAAACTGCTCTCCCCCATGTCTTTCTATTCCGAGGCCATCACTCAGGAAGCCTCTAGGCCTTTCCAGCTCTTCTGCTTTCTGTCTAAGATCTTCCTGTGCCTGGTATCATTCATTCCTGTTTTATGTCTGCTTGCTTTTCTGTTCATGGATATCCACTCAGTCTCCCACTCTAGACCTCAGAGCTGCCTGCCAGGACCTGAAGGGATCCTGCAGGAAGGCTGCAGAGGGACTTTTGCTGAGGGTGTCTAGAGACAGGCCAAGGGGGAATGGTTTGAAGCTGAGGCAGAGCAGGGTTAGAGTGGAGCTGAGGAAGAAGTTCTTGCGTAGGAGGGTGGTGAGACTCTGGCACAGGCTGCCCAGGGAGGCTGTGGCTGCCTCCTGCCTGGGGGTGTTGCAGGCCAGGCTGGATGAGACCTTGAGCAGCTGAGTGTAGTTGAGAGGTGTCCCTGGGCATGGTTGGGGAGGTTGGAGGAGATGAGCTCTGAGGTCTCTTCCAACCTGAGCCATTCTAGGTTTCTGTGATTCCATGGAACTTGTGGAAGAGCAGAACAAGGAAGATGATATTCAGAGCTAGAAAAAGAAGTCAGAGAGGGAAGGGAGTGGGAGATGTATTGGCAAGAGATAAAGACTGTGAGTTCTGAGACAGAACTTTGCTTGGTGACATTGACAACACTGTTAGGGAGTGATTTTCTGTATTGATTGTGGGCTCAGCATGGAAATGGTTATTGTGTTTGTGCACCAGCTACTAAACTTGCTAAGGTGTTTTATCAGCATCTTTTACTGTTAATATTCTGAACCATAGCCTTTGGCCACTCTAGTCCCATGCAGGGGAAGGAATTCTAATCCCCCTTGTACCTGATTTGATTTTATTAACACATTTCCTTTCTGACTGACAGGTTCCATTCATTAAATTATGAGATCCAAATGAACCCCAGACTCTGTCGGTGTCCTTCCTTGTCAGGGTCAAGGAGAAGTAGCCCAATTGATGCCATTGGCTTTCTTTTTTTCCTTTTTTTTCCCTTATTATTTAAAATAATGATTGAATTCTGTCACTCACATCTTCTGAATTACTGTGATGATTCATTACAAGCAGGTTTAAGCAGATCAAAGTCCAGGGTTGTTAATACTCACTGCAGAATTAGGAATAGAGGCCAGTTTGAGAAGAGCCTGTGGCCATCCACAGATACTTGTTTCCTGCAGAAGAGGCACATTTATTTAGGTCTATAAAACCCAGCTCATACCTGGAGGCATTTTCACACTGCTGGAGGCATTTTCACAGTGCTGAAGAGATGCTGAAGCAAGGTCAGTGAAATACAGATAATCATCATTTGTCCCTGCAGCCAACAAGGCCAAGGGCAGCCTGGGGTGGATTAGAAGGGCTGTGGTCAGTAGGTCCAGAGAGCTTCTCCTGCCCCTCTGCTCTGCCCTGCTGAGGCTACAGCTGGAATATTGTGTCCAGTTCGGGGCCACCCAGATCAAGAAGGACCTCAGGGAACTGCTTGAGAGAGTCCAGCACAGAGCCCCAGAGCTGCTGCAGGCAGTGGAAGATCTCCTGTGAGGCCAGGCTGAGGGAGCTGGGGCTTGGAGCTTGGAGCAGAGGAGCCTGAGGGCTGCCCTCATTGCTGGGGCTAAAGATGTGCAGGGCTGGAGCCAGGCTCTGCTCAGGGATGTTCAAGGACAGCACAAGGGGCACTGGGGGCAAGCTGGAGCAGAGGAGGTGCCATGGGAACAGAAGGGAAAACTTTTTCCCTCTGAGGGTGGCAGAGCCCTGGAGCAGGCTGTCCAGAGAGGTTGTGGAGTCTCCTTCTCTGGAGACTTTCCAAACCACTTGGATGTGTTCCTGTGTGACCTGCTTGAGTAGGTCCTACTCTGGATGATCTTTCCAGGTCCCTTCCAACCCCTTACCTTCTGTGATTTTTTTGTACAGTGAACCCAATATAGCCACAGGAGCTTCTGCAGCATTTCCTTGCCAGTTTTTGCAGCCTCTACTATTCACGAGCTGGGGGAGGGGAGGGAGGGAAGAGGCAGAAAGCATCCAACTTCTAAATTCTCTAAATGAGGTCTGCCTCTCTTTCTTTGCAAGAAAATAGAAGGCTTGTTACTGGGGAGAGCCCAGCTGGGGCTGTTACATGAGAGTGATTAGGAGAAGATGTTTCCTACTCTTTTCTCAGTCAGGGAATACTTCTCTCATTCAGAAAAAAAAAAAAAAGAAAAGAAAAGAAAAGGAAAAAAGGAGAAAAAGAAAAACTAGAAAAGGAGATGGGACAAAGCCATTGTTTCTGATCATCATTTTTCAATCAGGTCATCTTCTCTCCTTGTAAAAATCTAAAGAATACTGCAGCTGCTGCGAGTTGTTCTTCTTGAAGGGCTTTTTGAATGTTATTTCATTGAAGAGAGAAGAGAAAATAAATGTATCTAGGGATGTAGTCAGTCTTGTGAGAGATGGGAGATCAGGAAGATACATCAGCTTTTGATTTTTCAGCTCTAATTGTCATCTTACCAGGTCTCTTAATTTAGGCATTTTAGTGTTCTACTTTTTTTTCTCTCTTTTTTTTTTTTTCCCCTTCTCCAATTTTCAGTTGTTTTTCCACTGATTTTTATCAGTATCCACCTTTTATATTTGCTGCCTCCATCTTGGAAGAAAGCATTTAAATAATTTTATGTGAATTGAAGTTAAATATAGAATTAAATGAGAAAAGTTTGTACTAGGTACTTGCTTATCAATGCAGACAGCAGGTGTCCATGTTATTTGTAGATAATACAACCACAGGTGAAGTGATTGCTAAAGGTTTGTGAGGGTCAGTAACATAAACATGGATTTATTGCTTTTTTTTTTGTTTTGTTTTCAATCATATTTTAGATATAAACAGTGATATTTTTGTAGTCTGTATGGTTCAGTAGTCCATTACATTAGACCTGCCTGCTACAGCAGTGCTTGGACAGTTGTGCCTCCTGTCTTACTGTTTCAATGAAAACAGAGATGCTGAACTCAGTGTAGCCTCTCCCATATGCTTAATTCTCCTTTTGTTCATTGGTTTGCTGCATGCTGTTCCACAGAGTCACAGGATGTCAGGGGATGGAAGGGACCTCCAGAGATCACCCAGTCCAAGCCCCCTGCCAGAGCAGGGTCACACAGGGCAGGGCACACAGAACACATCCAGAGGGGTTTGGAAAGTCTGCAGAGAAGGAGACTCCACAACCTCTGTGCTGGACTCTCTCAAGCAGTTCCCTGAGGTCCTTCTTGAGCTGAGGGCCCCAGAACAGGACACAATATTCCAGCTGTGGCCTCAACAGTGCAGAGCAGAGGGGCAGGAGAACCTCTCTGGACCTACTCCCCACAGCCCTTCTGATCCACCCCAGGCTGCCCTTGGCCTTCTTGGCCACAAGGGTACCTTGCTGGCTCATGGCCATCCTGTTGTCCACCAGAAGCCCCAGGTCCTTTTCCCCAGAGCTGCTCTCCAACAGAGCAGCCCCCAGCCTGTATTGGTCCATGGGGTTGCACTCTCCCAGATGCAAGACCCTACTCTCTATCCTTCCCCTTTGCTTTTGCCTCCTTTGGTTAATTTCCTTGGTGCTTGCTGTGTCAGCTGCCTGTCAGTGGCTGTTCCTGGCAGCCCTGGATGTGTCATGGGCTCCTGGAGGAGGTTTTTTTCTAGGAGCTCTTTTATCCAGAAAGTTGATAGCAAGTTCCCTGACTTTTTTTTTTTTTCCAGAAACATTTTCAAGAGCAAGTTTAACTTTTCATCTGTAGGAGATGAACTACGGAGCAGGGAGCCATCTGAAATGGGGAAGCTCTGATTGCCATATTTTAAAGGAGAGGGTTGATGCCGAGCTGGAAGCTGTACAAATCGCGTGGCTCTGGCTGCCTCTCTCTGCCGCATCTCAGGGTGCTCCCGGAAGGCAGTGACACTTTGTTCTGAAAGCTCCTTTAAGTCATCCCCTCTTACGTTGCCAGCGCTGTGGGGAGCTGGAATGAACTGCAGCTGGAGCTCCCTGGGTGGAGCACGGGGCTTTGCCTTTGTCTTTTGGATATGCTGCGGTAGGGACGCATTCTGCTAAGGAAATTTGCATGCTCCCTGTTTTCTAAACATTCTTCCTTCTTCTGCCTTTACCGACCTGCCTCACTGCTACATAGACTTGATGACCTTCCCGTGTCGCCTTCTTGATGTTTGACAACGCAGATGTGAGTTCATCAGGCTGCCTGACTTGCGGAGGAGCAGCAGCAGCAAAAGAACAACGGAGGGCAGCGGTTATCATCCTCATTAGTGGCAATAAGGGGCACTTAGCACAGCCTTGGTTCTCGCATGGTTTTAATGGCCCAGCTTCCTCTGGCTCTTTTATGTTGTTTGAGAAAGCACGAAGCCAGAGAACTTTCCTAGCCAATGAAAGGTGGAGGGTTGCAGGTACACATTTCTCCTTCTCAAGGTGTAGCTCTCTTTGTTCCCAAGCACCCACCATTGGCAATAATAAAAGTGTTTGATGGGAGGTTTTCATCAGGAACCTCTGAATTTGAAATATTCAGGTCAGGAAAAGCACACTGTGATAGTCAGCATTTGGTCTGAACTGCTGAATGTTGGAAGGGTTTGGGGAGGTACTGCTTGAAAGAAAGTAAATCTCTGATCCTGAATGGTCTGTCAATTTATTAAAACCTGGAATGGAGCGATAAAGGCACTTCAGAGAGCATTTTGCCTTGTAAAAAGTCAGTAAAAATAATACTGGTCCCTTGAAAGTCCTCTGTACGAGGGCTTGGAAAGAGTTTTGGAGGTAGCTGTATTTTTCTGAGAGTTGAGCCTGGTGGGCAGCCAGGGTCTGCAGAACAATTGGGTCTGACTGGTTGACACATTGCTGGATTTTGCTGGGATCATTTTAATTGGGAGTCTTGTTGGTAGTCCTTGCATCAGAGCCTAATCCCTGCTTTGCTCTCATTTGTATTGGAACAAAGGTCCTGGGCCTGCCTTTCAAAGGAAGTCTCAGTTCTGACAGCTCTGCTTGATGCTGTTCCTCATTCTCTCAAGAGAAATCAACTTTCTTTCCCATTTTATCCTTGTTCCCAGGAGTCAATATGATCATCATGATTAGCAGTTTGTCTAAATATAGCAGAGTGGAGCCTGGAGGCCAACCAAGGTCTCTTTCCATGTCCGCTCAGTGGGTCAGGATAGCAGAGTAGCCATTGCTAGTGAGGGTGTGGTGCCCACAGTGCCAGCTGCTGTGCCTCTGTAGCTGTTGTGGAACTTCCTGTTTTTATTAGAGACAGGAAGAGCTCTACCAAGACAGAAGAATTCCAGGGATGTGTTCCTCCTCAACAAAGATGGTGGGAGCCCAAACCTTACCTGTCCTTTGCCTCTTCTTCAGGAAGCTGATGAAAGGGAAGCAGCAGTCTGCTCCTGTATATATGTTTTGGGACAGACAGTAACTAACAACATCACTTCCCCAGGGATGTAAAAGCCATCAGCTGTTGCAATCTGACCTCACAGTGAGCAGACCTGATTTTAATATCCTCTCATATCAGCAGAGTATAAACAGTGCATTCAGTGGCTCCATCAGAGAGGGGCTTCTGCCTTATCACTGCACTGCTTCAGTCCTCTCAGAGCAATCCAGTCCTTCTGTTTTATACCAACCACTGTGTCCAGTGCTGCTGGAGGACACAGAGCTGTTGGAGAGATTCCATAGGAGGCCACAAAGATGATCCAAGGGCTGGAGCAGCTCTGCTGTGAGGCCAGGCTGAGGGAGCTGGGGGTGTGCAGCCTGGAGAAGAGAAAGCTCCAGGAGGACCTCAGAGCTGCCTGCCAGGACCTGAAGGGATCCTGCAGGAAGGCTGCAGAGAGACTTTTGCTGAGGGTGTCTAGAGACAGGCCAAGGGGAATGGTTTGAAGCTGAGGCAGAGCAGGGTTAGAGTGGAGCTGAGGAAGAAGTTCTTGAGTGTGAGGGTGGTGAGAGTCTGGCACAGGCTGCCCAGGGAGGCTGTGGCTGCCTCCTGCCTGGGGGTGTTGCAGGCCAGGTTGGATGAGACCTTGAGCAGCTGAGTCTGGTTGAGAGGTGTCCCTGGGCATGGTGGGGAGGTTGGAAGAGATGATCTCCAAGATCCCTTCCAACCTGAGCCATTCTAGAACTCTTAAGACTTGGTTATCTCTAATTTTAATTGACTTGAACATCAGAGTCTGGAGGTTATGTATGAATACTATTTCAGTCTTAGGATGGGAATTTATTTAGTTGTTTATTGCCAAAGGTAGCCATTGTTAGCTTTACTAAACTTAAATCTTTCTCAGGCTTCTTTTGAAAATGTAATTTTTCTTTGGTTGTACTAAAAGCTATTAAAAAACTGTTTTTCCTTCCTCACAAAAAGAGTAGTGAGTGGGATATGCTGATATTACTTAATTTAAAGCAACCACTTTCTTCTTAATTTAACAAACAATTCTCAATTGTTTTTCTTTGACAATGGTAGTGTGTGAGAAATGAGCCTAAATCATTCTAATAAAGCTGTGGCAATCTTTCCTGTACGAAGAGCTAACATCCTGCAGCTCATCTGCGTCCTGTAGCTGCATCACCTACTGCAGTGACAAGCAGAGCAAATGGAAGTGAAATAAGGCACAAAATAAAAGAAGCTATTCACTGTAGTTGGCAATGTCCCCTAAGGTTACCCACAACAACCTTTGTGTCACCTGAATAGCAATTATTATTATTTTCCAGGTAAATATTCCATACAATTTTACCGTTTACTGATAGCCAGAAATGATACACCCCCCCTCCCCCCAAAAATCTGAATCAGGCCTGGAGCCTCAGCTATACTGACTAGGAAATGGACTAATCAGTGTAGAAACATTTAGGGCAAAGCAGGACAAGAAGGAACAGCCTCAAGTTGTTCCAGGGGAGGTTTAGTTTGGACATTAGGAAAAAATTCTGCCCTGAAAGGGTTGTCAAGCCCTGAAACAGGCTGCCCAGGGAAGTGGTGGTGTCACCATCTCTGGGGGTGCTTAACAGATGTATAAATGTAGCTCTTAGGTCCATGGGTTTGTGGTGGACTTGGCTGTGGTAGGGTCATGGTTGGACCTCACCACCTTAAAGGTGTTTTGCTACCTAAACACTCCTGAGGGTCCATATGGTGTCTGTACTGAAAAGCCTGTTTGCAGGAGATACTGCAATGAAGTCTTGGCATGGGCTTGAGACTCTTCAGTGTGTCTTAGGTGGCTTACTATTACTTTATTAAGATGCTGATGTCAGGGCCAGAAGAAGGTCCCAGCTTCTGGGGCCTGTCCCTCCCATATTTCTGTAGGCAGGTGTTGGTGCTGGGATGAGCTGCAATGCTCTGCACAGTTGCAGGAGCCAGGCCAGAGAGGGGCATTGCCTGTGCTGAAATAGGCAGCAATGGCTGAGCACTGCCAGCCTCCAGGGGGTTTTCAGGAGGGTTTGTTCTCCTCTGCTTTCCCTGTCTGCTCTGTTTCTGCTGGTGCATGAACGGTTTGGGGGAAGGCAGGCAGCTGGAGAGAATCATTTCTCCACTGCTCCTCCAAAGGTACACGTGCATAAGGACAGTGTGAACATAAGGACAGTGTGAGCATAAGGACAGTGTGTGCATAAGGACAGTGTGAGCATAAGGACAGTGTGAGCATAAGGACAGTGTGAGCATAAGGACAGTGTGTGCATAAGGACAGTGTGTGTATAAGGACAGTGTGAGCATAAGGACAGTGTGTGCATAAGGACAGTGTGTGCATAAGGACAGTGTGTGCATAAGGACAGTGTGAGCATAAGGACAGTGTGTGTATAAGGACAGTGTGAGCATAAGGACAGTGTGAGCATAAGGACAGTGTGTGCATAAGGACAGTGTGTGCATAAGGACAGTGTGTGCATAAGGACAGTGTGTGCATAAGGACAGTGTGAGCATAAGGACAGTGTGAGCATAAGGACAGTGTGTGCATAAGGACAGTGTGTGCATAAGGACAGTGTGAGCATAAGGACAGTGTGTGCATAAGGACAGTGTGAGCATAAGGACAGTGTGTGCATAAGGACAGTGTGAGCATAAGGACAGTGTGTGTATAAGGACAGTGTGAGCATAAGGACAGTGTGTGTATAAGGACAGTGTGAGCATAAGGACAGTGTGAGCATAAGGACAGTGTGTGCATAAGGACAGTGTGAGCATAAGGACAGTGTGTGCATAAGGACAGTGTGAGCATAAGGACAGTGTGTGCATAAGGACAGTGTGAGCATAAGGACAGTGTGTGCATAAGGACAGTGTGTGTATAAGGACAGTGTGTGCATAAGGACAGTGTGAGCATAAGGACAGTGTGTGCATAAGGACAGTGTGAGCATAAGGACAGTGTGTGCATAAGGACAGTGTGAGCATAAGGACAGTGTGAGCATAAGGACAGTGTGTGCATAAGGACAGTGTGAGCATAAGGACAGTGTGTGCATAAGGACAGTGTGAGCATAAGGACAGTGTGAGCATAAGGACAGTGTGAGCATAAGGACAGTGTGTGTATAAGGACAGTGTGAGCATAAGGACAGTGTGTGTATAAGGACAGTGTGTGTACAAGGACAGTGTGTGTATAAGGACAGTGTGAGCATAAGGACAGTGTGAGCATAAGGACAGTGTGTGCATAAGGACAGTGTGAGCATAAGGACAGTGTGAGCATAAGGACAGTGTGTGCATAAGGACAGTGTGTGCATAAGGACAGTGTGTGTATAAGGACAGTGTGAGCATAAGGACAGTGTGAGCATAAGGACAGTGTGTGTATAAGGACAGTGTGAGCATAAGGACAGTGTGTGCATAAGGACAGTGTGTGTATAAGGACAGTGTGTGTATAAGGACAGTGTGAGCATAAGGACAGTGTGAGCATAAGGACAGTGTGTGCATAAGGACAGTGTGAGCATAAGGACAGTGTGTGTATAAGGACAGTGTGAGCATAAGGACAGTGTGTGCATAAGGACAGTGTGAGCATAAGGACAGTGTGAGCATAAGGACAGTGTGTGCATAAGGACAGTGTGTGCATAAGGACAGTGTGTGTATAAGGACAGTGTGTGATAAGGACAGTGTGAGCATAAGGACAGTGTGAACATAAGGACAGTGTGAGCATAAGGACAGTGTGTGCATAAGGACAGTGTGTGTATAAGGACAGTGTGAGCATAAGGACAGTGTGAGCATAAGGACAGTGTGTGTATAAGGACAGTGTGAGCATAAGGACAGTGTGTGCATAAGGACAGTGTGAGCATAAGGACAGTGTGAACATAAGGACAGTGTGAACATAAGGACAGTGTGAGCATAAGGACAGTGTGAGCATAAGGACAGTGTGTGTACAAGGACAGTGTGTGCATAAGGACAGTGTGTGCATAAGGACAGTGTGAGCATAAGGACAGTGTGAGCATAAGGACAGTGTGTGCATAAGGACAGTGTGTGCATAAGGACAGTGTGTGCATAAGGACAGTGTGAGCATAAGGACAGTGTGAGTATAAGGACAGTGTGTGCATAAGGACAGTGTGAGCATAAGGACAGTGTGTGCATAAGGACAGTGTGTGCATAAGGACAGTGTGAGCATAAGGACAGTGTGTGCATAAGGACAGTGTGAGCATAAGGACAGTGTGAGCATAAGGACAGTGTGAGCATAAGGACAGTGTGAGCATAAGGACAGTGTGTGTATAAGGACAGTGTGAGCATAAGGACAGTGTGTGCATAAGGACAGTGTGAGCATAAGGACAGTGTGTGCATAAGGACAGTGTGTGTATAAGGACAGTGTGAGCATAAGGACAGTGTGTGCACAAGGACAGTGTGTGCATAAGGACAGTGTGAGCATAAGGACAGTGTGAGCATAAGGACAGTGTGAGCATAAGGACAGTGTGAGCATAAGGACAGTGTGTGCATAAGGACAGTGTGTGCATAAGGACAGTGTGAGCATAAGGACAGTGTGAGCATAAGGACAGTGTGAGCATAAGGACAGTGTGTGCATAAGGACAGTGTGAGCATAAGGACAGTGTGTGCATAAGGACAGTGTGAGCATAAGGACAGTGTGAGCATAAGGACAGTGTGAGCATAAGGACAGTGTGTGTATAAGGACAGTGTGAGCATAAGGACAGTGTGAGCATAAGGACAGTGTGTGCATAAGGACAGTGTGAGCATAAGGACAGTGTGTGCATAAGGACAGTGTGAGCATAAGGACAGTGTGAGCATAAGGACAGTGTGTGCATAAGGACAGTGTGTGTACAAGGACAGTGTGTGCATAAGGACAGTGTGAGCATAAGGACAGTGTGTGCACAAGGACAGTGTGTGCATAAGGACAGTGTGAGCATAAGGACAGTGTGAGCATAAGGACAGTGTGAGCATAAGGACAGTGTGAGCATAAGGACAGTGTGTGCATAAGGACAGTGTGAGCATAAGGACAGTGTGAGCATAAGGACAGTGTGAGCATAAGGACAGTGTGTGCATAAGGACAGTGTGAGCATAAGGACAGTGTGAGCATAAGGACAGTGTGTGTATAAGGACAGTGTGTGCATAAGGACAGTGTGAGCATAAGGACAGTGTGAGCATAAGGACAGTGTGTGCATAAGGACAGTGTGAGCATAAGGACAGTGTGAGCATAAGGACAGTGTGAGCATAAGGACAGTGTGTGCATAAGGACAGTGTGTGCATAAGGACAGTGTGAGCGTAAGGACAGTGTGTGTACAAGGACAGTGTGTGCATAAGGACAGTGTGAGCATAAGGACAGTGTGTGTATAAGGACAGTGTGAGCATAAGGACAGTGTGAGCATAAGGACAGTGTGAGCATAAGAACAGTGTGAGCAGATCTATAGGCACATGCAGCTGCAAGCCTATGCAGCAGATGTGCCAGCATCTGCTCCTTGTCTGCCTCATGTGAAGCTGTTTAGGAAAAGGTCATTCAATGGCTTCCTTTTTAAGTGATAGGTTTTGGTTGTAAGATTTTCTTCCTTTGCCTTCTAATTTCCTTTTTTATTTGTCACATGGAATAACAGTGTGGTGGTACAGCACTGGTTTCTTGCTCTTAGATTTCCAGATTCATTTTTGGGGATGATCAGAGGCACTGGTTTGTAGATACGTTTCATGTTCCCATGATAATGAGATTTTGGGTGTTTGTGTTTGGTTTGGTTTTTGAAGCAAGGCCCATGCATACCTACATGTTCTTAAAAGTATTCTCCATACCAAAAGACTTCATGTAAAATAAGAAAAGGAATATCAAATAGGAAAAGGAATCATGGAATCACCATAGAATCCTAGAATGGTTCAGGTTGGAAGGGACCTCAGAGCTCATCTCCTCCAGCCTCCCCACCATGGGCAGCAATGAGCTAGTCTCAAAGAGCACAAACCTGTCAGCATGGATAATGTATGATGATAAAAATGTACTGCAGCACGGTCTGGGCCAGTCAGCCAAACTGCATTTAGAATTAACCCAGTGATTCATTTCATTATCACCAATTGAAACAAAAGTCTGCAAATAAACTACTTTTCCAGCACCATAATCATACAAAAAGGACCTACAAGCACATGCTTTAGGGGCTTTGAAAGGTCATTGTATTTCCTGGTGAGGCAACAGCCTTGCTGAGAAGTCACCTAAACACTCCTGGTTTTCCTCCTTTTCTATAAAACAGAAATCACAATATTGTCTGACACCCTTCAGCACTTTTCAAAGTGTGGTCTGACTGGGATCATGGAGTCCTAGAATGGCTCAGGCTGGAAGGGAGCTCAGAGTTCATCTCCTCCAACCTCCCCACCATGCCCAGGGACACCTCTCAACCAGACTCAGCTGCTCAAGGTCTCATCCAACCTGGCCTGCAACACCCCCAGGCAGGAGGCAGCCACAGCCTCCCTGGGCAGCCTGTGCCAGAGTCTCACCACCCTCCTCCTCAAGAACTTCTTCCTCAGCTCCATTCTAACCCTGCTCTGCCTCAGCTTCAAACCGTTCCCCCTTGGCCTGTCTCTAGACACCCTCAGCAAAAGTCCCTCTGCAGCCTTCCTGCAGGATCCCTTCAGGTCCTGGCAGGCAGCTCTAAGGTCCCCCTGGAGCCTTCTCTTCTCCAGGCTGAACACCCCCAGCTCCCTCAGCAGGGCCTCACAGCAGAGCTGCTCCAGCCCTTGGATCATCTTTGTGGTTCTCCTCTGGTCTCACTCCACAGCTCTGTGTCCTCCTTAGGATCCAGGCAGGAAAAGGAATACCTGAAATAGCAGTGCAGATTGCAGCAGCACTGTAAACATGTCTCATATCCTCACACAGCTCCTGCTGCAACTTGTGACATCTTTCACAGAAGTGTCACCTTTAGGAGGCTATTTTTGGCACTGATGTTTCAGCATGGGTGTTCAGGATAACAGTGGGGATTGGCTGTGTTCTCAAGAGATCACCTTCACGTTCCCTCCAATATTCCTGGCTGTATTGAAGAGGTGAGCAGTGGATAGTGCTGCCTAGCTGTGCACATTTGTTCTATTCTCTCTCATAAAGCCAGATTCAGTAAAAGCTTTGCCAAAACTGCGCTGGATTTCCCAACAAGATTTAAGTTCATTTGAGCCAGCAGTGTGCCCAAGAAAGCCAAAGGCATCCTGGCTGGGATCAGCAATGCTGTGTCCAGCAGGAGCAGGGAGGGGATTGTCGCCTGGGACTCAGCTCTGGGGAGGCCACACCTGGAGTGTTGTGTGCAGTTTTGGGCACTCAGTACAGGAGAGATGTGGAGGTGCTGGAGCCAGGGCAGAGGAGGGCAAGGAAGCTGTGAAGGGTCTGGAGAATAAATCTGATGAAGAGTAACTGAAGGAGCTGGGGATGGTTGGTTTGAAAAGGAGGAGGCTGAGGGGAGACCTCATTGCTCTCTACAGCTACCTGAAAGGAGGTTGTGCAGAGGTTGGTGCTGGTCTCTTCTCACAGGTAATTAGTGATGCAACAAGAGGAATGGCCTCAAGCTGCCATTGGGTAGATTGAGGACTGGACAGTAGGAAACATTTTTCATGGCAAGAGTGGTCAGGGATTGGAATGTGCTGCCCAGGGAGGTGGTGGAGTCCCCAAGCCTGGATGTGTTTAAAGGTGGTTTGGATGTGGTGCTTGGGGCTATGGTTTAGGGTTGAGCCTTGTAGGGTTCTGGGTTGGACTTGGTGATCCTGAGGGTCTTCTCCAACTCGAATGTTTCTGTGATTCTCTGCTTCTGTTTCTTTGGACAGCAGTTGGCATGACTCTCACATACACCTCTAGGTTCTGGAGCTCTTGCAGAAGAGCAAAAGTAACAGAGGTGCACAGCCTGTGCTGGGAAAAAAAAAAAACATTGATGTAAACCTTTAAACTTGAGGAGTTCTGCTTTCTTCAGCCATGGGTAGGCAGAGGAGGAGACGTCGATGAAACTTGACTGACTCTCAGTTCTTCTCTCTTCAGATTATGGAGCTGTCTCATGGTTTTGGAGCCTGCAGGTTCCTGGGGGCTTATGTTGGAGCTGTGTGGGGGAGCTCTGCACACTCTGCTGGCAGAGGCTGTGACATGTTGATGACCTGGAGAGGAGGTGGTAGCCACAGAGAGGCTGCTGAATTGTGGAAGCAATTTCTATCTCCCAGTTCTTTGCTGCCTATAAACTTGGAGTTCATCTGAGGGAAATGTATTGGTGTATTTGGTTGGCTAAGTGGCTCCCTGAGTTACTCCCAGACATTCATTTCTGGGCTGCTCACAGCTTTCTTGTGCTGGCCTGCACCCTTTTTGGCCACGCCAGCAGGCAGGCTGATCTCCAGCTCATTTTGCAGCTAGGTCTAGGAGGCTGCAGAGACAATAAACCATCTTGACCCGCCTGGTGGACGTAGGAAAGGCTGTGGATGTAGTCTACCTGGACTTCAGCAAGGCCTTTGACACTGTCCCCCACAGCAAACTCCTGGCCAAGCTGGCAGCCTGTGGCTTGGACAGCAGCACTCTGTGCTGGGTTAGGAACTGGCTGGAGGGCCGAGCCCAGAGAGTGGTGGTGAATGGTGCCACATCCAGCTGGCAGCCTGTCACTAGTGGTGTCCCCCAGGGATCAGTGCTGGGCCCCATCCTGTTCAATATCTTTATTGATGATCTGGATGAGGGGATTGAGTCCATCATCAGTAAATTTGCAGATGACACCAAGCTGGGAGCAGGTGTTGATCTGTTAGAAGGTAGAAGGGCTCTGCAGAGGGACCTTGCCAGGCTGGACAGATGGGCAGAGTCCAACAGGATGGCATTCAACAAATCCAAGTGCCAGGTGCTGCACTTTGGCCACAACAACCCCATGCAGAGCTACAGGCTGGGGTCAGAGTGGCTGGAGAGCAGCCAGGCAGAAAGGGACCTGGGGGTACTGGTTGACAGCAGCTGAACATGAGCCAGCAGTGTGCCCAGGTGGCCAAGAGAGCCAATGGCATCCTGGCCTGCATCAGGCATAGTGTGGCCAGCAGGAGCAGGGAGGTCATTGTACCCCTGTACACAGCACTGGTTAGGCCACACCTTGAGTCCTGTGTCCAGTTCTGGGCCCCTCAGTTTAGGAAAGATGTTGAATTGCTGGAGCATGTCCAGAGAAGGGCAACGAGGCTGGGGAGAGGCCTTGAGCACAGCCCTATGAGGAGAGGCTGAAGGAGCTGGGACTGTTTAGCCTGGAGAAGAGGAGGCTCAGGGGAGACCTCATTGCTGTCTACAACTACCTGAAGGGAGGTTGTAGCCAGGAGGGGTTTGGTCTCTTCTCCCAGGCAACCAGCACCAGAACAAGAGGACACAGTCTCAAGCTGCGCCAGGGGAGGTTTAGGCTGGAGGTGAGGAGAAAGTTCTTCACAGAGAGAGTGGTTGGCCATTGGAATGTGCTGCCCAGGGAGGTGGTGGAGTCACCATCCCTGGAGGTGTTCAAGAGGGGATTGGACGTGGCACTTGGTGCCATGGTTTAGATAGTCATGAGGTTTAGGGTGACAGGTTGGACTCGATGATCCTTGAGGTCTCTTCCAACCTTCTTGATTCTTGATTCTTGATCTTCTGCCTTTCCTCATGCTGAATATATTCTGAGGATTCCTCACGCTGAATCCATTCTGAGGATTCCTCACAGAGCTCTTCTTCTGTAACTGCAGTGCTCTCTGTGCACAGCCTCCAGTCATGGAGCAGAAGAAAAAAGGGGGAGAGGCAGAAAGAATTTTTAACAACAGGAGGCAAATCCTGAGACTTTCTGCTTTGCTGCTTCCTTGCTATGTTCCCTGTCAGAGTTTGACTTCATAAACAACTCCTTAAATCCATATTTAGAATGGGAAGTATTTTAGCAAGAAATAAGACTCAGCACAACCAAATCTATGTAAATTCAGCATAATTGAAATGTCAGCACAGTCATGAAATGCCTGAAGGTGTTTCTTGGGAGCAGACTGGGTGTGACACAGAGGAGATGAATGCTGTGGTACAGAGACAGCCTTTGTGCACCCCTCAGATCTAATCTTGTGCTCACCTTACTCAATGGTCAGTTGAAAACGCTTGCTGAAACCTGGCTGCCACTCTGCTCCCTGCTCTCCCCTGCTTTAGGGAATCTGACAGTTCAGAGAAGGTTTTGATCTTGGGGAGAGATGAGATTGGCAGCTCTGTGCTCACAAGTAGGGAGCCTTTCCAGCAGGCACTCCTGGGCTTAGCTTGGAGCTCATGCCCCACAGTGCAGCTCTTACCTGCTCAGTGCTAGCAGGCACACTTCACTTGGGAAATAGGTTGGGAACCTTCTTTGTCTCAAAGGGAGGGTTGGTGCCACATCAGCTGCCGATGGAGTGGCTTAGCAGAAGGCAGAATCACAGAATCAACCAGGTTGGAAGAGACCTCCAAGATCATCAAGTCCAACTAATCACCCAATCCTATCTAATCAACCAGACCATGGCACTAAATGCCTCATTCAGTCTCCTCTTAAACACCTCCAGGGATGCTGACCCCACCCCCAACCTGGGCAATCCATTCCCATGGGTAATCTCTCTTTCTGGGAAGAACTTCTTCCTAAGATCAAGCCTAAACTTCCCCCTGCACAGCTTGAGACTGTGTCCTCTTGTTCTGTCACTGGTTGCCTGGGAGAAGAGACCAACCTCCACCTGGCTGCAACCTCCCTTCAGGTAGTTCTGGAGAGCAATGAGGTCACCCTGAGCCTCCTCTTCTCCAGGATAAACAACTGTTTTACACAGGCTGCTGTGCTCACCTTTTGGGAAGGGCACTAAGAACAGAGAGCAGAAAGTACCAAAAAAGGCATCTTTTCATCTTTCAGAGCTTGGGAAATGAAACAGTGTTCTTGCACTGCTCTTTTCTTAAGGAATTCCTGCCTTTGGTGACTGTTAGAGAGCAGCCCTGTGGAGAAGGACCTGGTGGACAACAAGTTCTCCATGGGTCAGCAATGTGCCCTGGTGGCCAAGAAGGCCAGTGGGATCCTGGGGTGCATTAAGAGCAGTGTGGCCAGCAGAGCTAGTGAGGTTCTTCTCCCCCTCTACTCTACCCTGGTAAGGCCACACCTGGAATATTGCATCCAGTTCTGGGCTCCCCAGGTCAAGAGGGACAGGGATCTGCCGGAGAGAATCCAACAGAGGGCTACAAGGATGCTGAAGGTACTGGAGCAGTGCCTGGGGAGGAGAGGCTGAGAGCCCTGGGGGTGGTTAGTCTGTAGAAGAGAAGACTGAGAGGGGATTTAATAAATGTTTATAACTATCTGAGGGCTGGGGGTCAAGAGGGAGGGGACAGGCTCTGCTCAGCTGCACCCTGGGATAGGACAAGGGGCAATGGATAGAAACTCCAGCACAGGAGGTTCCACCTCAACATGAGGAGGAACTTCTTGAGTGTGAGGGTCCCAGAGCACTGGAACAGGCTTCCCAGAGAGGTTGTGGAGTCTCCTCTGAAGACTTCCAAGCCCCATCTGGATGTGTTCCTGTGTGACCTGTGCTGGATTCTATGGTCCTGCTCCAGCAGGGGGGTTGGATTGGATGATCTCTGGAGATCCCTTGCAACCCCTAACATCCTGTGATCATGCCCCTTGGAGCATGCTGCCCTGCTAGCCTTCCAGTGGAGATAAAGCCTTCATGATGAAGTTCAGGTGGCCCTTCATGTCCCCCTCCAGTGTCCTGGCTGGTGCTGCCCAAGCAGGCTATGTTGTGATTCTGGTGCTACCCAGTTCCCTTGGTGTGTGTCTGCACAGCGCTGTGGTTCTCAGGCTGCCTGTGTGCCATGGCTTTTTTGAGCAGCTGATGGGCAGAGCAGTGTAGTCCATCTGACTCCTGCTCCATCAGGCAGCATAGGGGATTTTTAAAGAGGTGCAGCTGAGCTAGATCTTTATCAGCAAACTGTGATTTCAGAAGGAAAATGAACTTGACAACTGTTTTAACAACCTGAATGTTTATGTATGCCTTTGGTTAATGCCTGAAGTCAATATTTGTTAAGGCTGATTGATACAAATCTGTGCCTTTCATCAAGGTCAAATTAGTTTGTGGGCATTTCCTTTTGCTTCCCCTGCTGCTCTTGCCCAGGATCCCTGTCAGACTTGACTGAAGCTATGCAGGCATTTTCTCATCTAGATGATGATTATCTGCAGTGTGAGCTGCCCTGTGAGCACTGCCTCATTTGAATGTGTCTTTCTGTAAAGGATGCCTCAGATTGGTTTCCAATTTACTCAGGTGATGAATTACCTGACTTGACCTAATTCATTAATTTTAATGGTAGTTGAAGTCCTTATTTCATTCAGGGCTCCTCTGATAGACTTCTCTTATAGACATCTTTATAATAATGTCCATTCATCAGCTACTTAAAGGACATCACTGAAATTGGTTGTGACTGCTGGGATGCTGCCTGCTTGTTTTGGTTGTGCTCTGGCTTAGCCTTTCAGTGGACCTTGCAGGTTACTTCAGGCTGACTTTGCATTCAGTAGTAAGGCTTGGAAAGGAGTTCTGGAACAGGCTGCCCAGGGGGCCTGTGGAGTCTCCTTCTCTGGAGACTTTCCAACCCCACCTGGATGCATTCCTGTGCAGACCACCCTAAGTGATGCTGCTCTGGCAGGGGGGTTGGACCTGATGATCTCTTGAGGTCCCTTCCAACCTCTGATATACTGTGAGACTGTGAAGTGCCTGTTGGTATGTGTGGATGCATTTGTGGATATTCCAATGTTCACATAACTAAAGTGTGCTCAGACTGCTGTTTTCACACAGTACAACCACACCATATGTTGCACCACAGCTCTTAAGTTACACTGTGTTGTATAGTGCAGGAGTGAGTAACTGGCACCATTTGGTAACTCAGGTCATTGCAGCATGGCTTTAGGATATGGAGGACTTTTTTCTTGATATTTTAAGTATGATTTAAGTATTAAATTAAGTATTAAGGTATTGCATTCAAGAGACACAGGGATCTGCAGGGGAGAGTCCAACAGAAAGCTAAGAGGATGGTGAAGGGACTGGAACACCTCTGCTATGAAGAGAGACTGAGAGCCCTGGGGATGTTTGGTCTGGAGAGGAGAAGGCTGAGAGGGGATCTGATCAATGTCTATCAATATGTGAAGGGTGGGTGTGTTATGGATGTAAGGTTAATATTAATATGTAATAGGTGGAACGATTAAAAAACATATTAATAATTTATTAATTAAAAAGTAAAATCCCAGGGGAAATATTAATAAAATCTATTTATTGGTTCAAAGTGTTCAGTTGTGGAACAGATACCTCAGTAGCAGGAACATGTAACAAGTTAAACAATATTAGCAAAAGCCCAGAAGCAGTAATTGAAACGATAAAGAAGATAACCTGGGTGGCATGCTGGCTTTGCCCACAAGGCAGGGAGGGGGCTCCAGAATTCTCTGGGGCAACAGACCTTGTAGCAGATGCTTGTGATGATCAAATGGCATAGATCACTGACTGCAAATCACTGTGGGCCAGCATATCCAGTGGCAACATTTCTAACCCACAGATCACAGCAGCAGGCAGCACTCACGGGGGTGCAAACGAAACCAAACTGGCGTCAAACAGGTGGAAGCTGCAGGAATAGTTTCCCTTTCTGCTGGCCTCTGCAGCTTGTTGCTGGAGCACACACAGAGTTTATCTCCAAAGGCTTTGCAGCTGGAAGCTTTGTAGACAAGTGGTTGCTGCCGAGGCTCACAGGGCTTGGCTGCTTGGTAGCTTTGCCTGCTCTGGAGAGGTTCTTCAGCTGCAGTCCTCGCAGTGGTTCTGGTTGCTTCTTCCAGTCAAATGTCATTGTCCCGGGGCTCTTGGCTCCTCCAGGACATGTCTGCCTGCTCCTGGGCTTTGCAAAGCATTACTGCAAGGGACATATGCAGTCTTCCTGGGTAAACTGAGGCACAGCTCGCATTCCAAACTGCAAGGTGAGCAAGGCTTGGCTTCTCAGGCTGCAGGGTTAAGGCTTGTGGCTTCTCCCAGACCTGGGACAAGGCAAGGCAAGGCATTCGCTCCATGGGCTAGTATTCATAGATTTCCTGAGACAATGATAGCCAGTGGTAACAAAGATAAAGAGACAGAAACCTGATGCTTTAACCTAGAGAAGCAGTTTTCTCCAGTCCTGGCCAAAGGCACACACCTGGCCCACTTGGACCCCAGGGCACGTTCAGGCAAGCCTGGGCAATGTGGGCAATCTCCTGAAAAACCAGACCTCCTGGCTCCTGCTCCATTCTCTGGTTCAGGGCATTGCTTTAGGCTTTTGTCCCTTCAGAACAGGATGTCAGCATGAAGGTGCCAGGCTCTGTTTGGTGGTGCCCACTGACAGGACAAGGAGCAATTGGTACAAGCTGGAACCAGGAGGTTGCACCTCACCATGAGGAGACTTCTGTATGGTGAGGGTGGCAGAGCCCTGGAGCAGGCTGCCCAGAGAGGTTGTGGAGTCTCCTTCTCTGGAGACTTTCCAAACCCAACTGGATGTGTTCCTGTGTGACCTGCCCTGGGTGTCCTGCTCTGGCAGTTTGAAGAATTTCTTCCTCAGCTCCACTCTAACCCTGCTCTGCCTCAGCTTCAAACCATTCCCCCTTGGCCTGTCTCTAGACACCCTCAGCAAAAGTCCCTCTGCAGCCTTCCTGCAGGATCCCTTCAGGTCCTGGCAGGCAGCTCTGAGGTCTCCCTGGAGCCTTCTCTTCTCCAGGCTGAACACCCCCAGCTCCCTCAGCCTGGCCTCACAGCAGAGCTGCTCCAGCACTGATAAGCTGCCTTGTGAGGGTGTGATGTCCAGAGCTGTTAGAGGGGAGCCAGCAGCAGGTACAGTTGGAGGTAAGGAAGTTAACTCACAGTAGTCACTAAAACATGAAAGAGAAGGAGACATTCATGTGTGTTACATAGCTTCAGGTAGCTGTCTTCAGACAACAGTGAGGAGCTTCCAGTAAAGAATTTTCTATTCTGACTTGCCCTACAACCTCATTAACAGAAACAAGAAAGGGAAAGTGCTACAGAATGATACAGTTTTGTCTTCTGAAACCTTTTCTTTTCAATGTCATAGTAGAATTATTTTCCACAGTTGTGTCAGTATTGCAGATTATATAATTTTTTGTTTTAGTTGGAGAAACAGTGTCTGTTAGAGGCAGCTGGAAAGAAAAGGTTTTTGTTTCTCGTGTCCTCTGTTCTCTGTGCTGGGCTGAGGGCAGGTTGGAAGAAGTAGAAGATGCTTCTTTTTGGAGAATAATTGAGTGTGTTCAGAACAGAGAACTTTTGGTAGTGCACTGAAGGGAGAGAATATCATAGAATCACAGAATGGTCTGGGCCAGAAGGGATCTCCAAAGCTCATCCAGTCTGACCTCCCTGCAGTCAGCAGGGCAGTCCCAAACTAGATCAGGCTGCCCAGAGCCCTGTCCAGCCTCACCTTGAATATCTCCAGAGGTGGGGCCTCAACCACCTTTCTGGGAAACCTGTTCCAGTGTTCCACCACCCTCATAGTAAAGAACATCCAATCTCAATCTGTTCTTCTCTAGTTTGAAGCCATTGTCCCTCATCCTGTCCCTGCAGGCCTTTGCAAACAGTCTCTCTCCATCCTTGTAACCCCTTCAGGTCCTGGCAGGTTGCTCTGAGGTCTCCCCAGAGCCTTCTCTTCTCCAGGCTGAACACCCCCAGCTCCCTCAGCCTGGCCTCATAGGCTGAGGAAAATGAGCAGCACTCAGCCAAAATAAAAACTCGGAGGATATCAAAACAGAGGGCAAGATTTGTTTACTGCAAGGACAGGCCCCAGAAGCTTAGATGGTAAATTACAAAAACCTCCTCTAGACAGGAATGTCAGAATTTCTGCAACCCAAAGGCCACTGGAAATTGATGAGGCTGCAGAAGCAGCCTATCTAAAGAAGCACTTTGTTTGTTTCAGCAGGCTTTAGTTTTTGTTTGGGGGGGGGGGGGGGGGTGGCCAAATGAGTCACTTAAATTCAGATTTTGATGCACAAATTAAATGTTTTCCTGAGACAGAGCCATGGCTCCCATCCAGTCAATTCCTTCCAGCAGCTGGAGTTAAGAAATGCTCAATGCTCCTCAAATGCAGCTACTTAGTTTAGAAACTGGAGCAAACAAAGGATTTAGTTAGAAAAGAAGAATTATTTTCTTCAAACAATTCAACCCCTCAGGCCTGGAAGTGTTGTTTTGTGTCTCTTCTTGGCAGCACACTGTTGCTGAACAGTAATAGTTGAGTCTCTGCTGGAGCTTGTATTAGACAGATTTGAAGAATGGTATAGGTGGGAAGAGATCATCCAGCCCAACCCCTCTCCTAAAGCAGGGGCAGCCAGAGCAGGTTGCCCAGGAGCACAATGTCTAGGCAGGTTTTGAAAGTCTCCAGAGGAGACTCCACAACCTCGCTGGGCAGCCTGCTCCAGGGCTCTGTCACCCTCAAAGTAAAGAAGTTTCTCCTTATGTTTATCTTAAACTTCCTGCCTTCAAGTTTGTACCCACTGCTTTTGTCCTATCACTGGGCACTAGTGAAGAGTCTGGCTCCATCCTTTTGCCCCCCAGCCCCTGGCTGTTGATCAGCATTGAGAAGATCTCCACTCAGCCTGCTCTTCTCCTAGGCTAAACACCCACAGGACTCTCAGACTCTCCTCATTAGAGTCCTCTCATTATCCACTCCCCTCATTATCTTTGTAGTCCTCTGTTGAACTCCCTCCAGTAGTTCCCTGTCTCTCTTGAACTGGGGAGCCCAGAACTGGACACAATATTCCATGTGTGGTGTCATCAAGGCAGGGTAGAAGGGGAGGAGAACCTCCCTGGACCTGCTGGTCACACACTTCATGATGCACCCCAGGATCCTTGGCTGCCAGGGCACCCTGCTGGGGACATGTCCAGCAGGTCAATCCCTACAATGCACTGTCCAGATGTACAAATTTTTAGACTCCATCTCCAGCCCTGGCCTGAAAACAAAACCTGTCTGTTGTAACACATGCAGGGAAAGAGAGGTTTGGGAACTGATCCCAGAGACCACGAGGGAAGTACAAAACAGGTAACATCCAAGATGAGATATGTAATATTTTCCAGTGTGGCATTATCTATTAATGCATGTGAAAATGGGAACAGAATCCAGCCAGAGTAAGTCAGTTGTCATTATGCCTTCAGCAGCAGCCATGGGTAGATGAAGAAAAATTTGACCTCAGCTAAAAGAAACTGTGAGCAAAGGAATCCAGGAGATACAAAAGTGCAGCAGGAATAATGAGTTGAAGGAGCAGAGCTGAAGCTCAGCCTGGTTGAGAGTTGAATCTTCTACTCAGAAGCAACACTACAGAGTTAAGTTGCTTAGAACTCATAAATACCACTTGAGCTAGGGAAGTTTGGGAAGAGGAGGCTTATTTCCTGAGAAAGAAGGAAAGCACAGAGGTGCTGCAGTGCACTTGGCATAGACCATCCTCTCCAGGTACCTGGCAGCAATGATGACCTCACCTCCAATCCTGCCTCCAGCTCTGGTGTCCCCAGCAGAAGGAGGACACAGAGCTGTGGAGTGAGTCCAGAGGAGGCCACAAAGATGATCCAAGGGCTGGAGCAGCTCTGCTGTGAGGCCAGGCTGAGGGAGCTGGGGGTGTTCAGCCTGGAGAAGAGAAGGCTCCAGGGGGACCTCAGAGCTGCCTGCCAGGACCTGAAGGGATCCTGCAGGAAGGCTGCAGAGGGACTTTTGCTGAGGGTATCTAGAGACAGGCCAAGGGGGAATGGTTTGAAGCTGAGGCAGAGCAGGGTTAGAGTGGAGCTGAGGAAGAAGTTCTTCAGTGTGAGGGTGGTGAGACTCTGGCACAGGCTGCCCAGGGAGGCTGTGGCTGCCTCCTGCCTGGGGGTGTTGCAGGCCAGGCTGGATGAGACCTTGAGCAGCTGAGTCTGGTTGAGAGGTGTCCCTGGGCATGGTGGGGAGGTTGGAGGAGATGAGCTCTGAGGTCCCTTCCAACCTGAGCCATTCCAGGATTCTGTGATTATTAGATAACAATCAATGTGAACACTTCCTGCAGAGACTCAATGTAGCCCAGGGCTTTGGAACAAGAGACAAAAGAAGAAAGAGACTGGTTTGTGCTGCTAGGCTTTACAAAATGCAGCAAGGATTTTTCTAATTTGGAATAGAATGATTATATCCTGGATGGCAGAAAAAGTGAAGGTGAACTGCACACACTTCACTGTGGCTGCTGCTGAAAATGCTATTCCAATTTAATTTTCAATTTCTCTTTTCTTCATGAAAAAAATAATTATACTGCAACTGCTGTAAATCATTCCCTCTTTAATTGCCTTTTTATTTTCACAGTTGTCATCTATTCTGGTTTTCTAGTGTGCAGATTCTCCTGAAATTCATGTACTTAATGGCTTTTATTAAAAGCCAGTACATAAATGAAGGCCTTTTTTGGTTGCTGTTTCTTCTCACTGCTGCAGTCTCATCTTTAACTTTGGCTGTACCCAAGGTTTTCCTCTAGCCTTGGTAACAGCATTCCCCTTGGAACCTTGCAGCTCATGGCATAGCCAGGTGGCTTCTTTGCTGGTTTAGAAACTATCTGGGTGTGCCCAAAGAGTTGTGATACAGGCATTTAAATCCAGCTGGTGGCAAGTGGTGTCCCCCAGGTATTGGGGCTGGCTCTGGTTAGTATCTTTATTACTGGTTTGGATGATTGAGGGCACCATCAGGAGGTTTGCAAGGATCACTAAACTGAGTGGCAGTGTTGATCTGCTCAGGTGTAGGAAGGCTCTGTAGGGAGGTCTGGTCAGGTTCAGTCAATGGGCTGACGTCAATGGAGTGGAATGGAATGAGGCTTAACAAGTGCCAGGTCCTGCACTTTGCTCACCACAACCCCAGGCAGTGCTGCAGGCTTGGGGCAAAGTGGCTGGAAAGCAGCCTGGGGATGCTGGTGGATGGTTGGACATGAGCCAGCAGTGTGCCCAGCTGGCCAAGAAGGCCAAAGGCATCCTGGCCTGGATCAAAACCAGCATGGCCAGCAGGAGCAGGGCAGTGATGGTGCCCCTGGACTCAGCCCTGGGGAGGCCACAGCTGAGCAATGGGTTAAGTGCTGGGAACCACAGTACAGGAAAGACATTGAGGTGCTGGAGGGTGACCAGAGAAGAGCAAGAAGGGGAGGGGTTTGGAGAGCATCAGACAAGGAGCAGCTGAGGGAGTTGGGGTGGTTTCATTTGGAGAAGAGAAGGCTGAGAGGAGATCTTCTTGCTCTCCTCAGCTCCCCTGAAAGGAGGTTGGAGTGAGGCTGGAGTTGGTCTCTTCTCCCAGGCAACCAGCAACAGGACAAGAGGAAATGGATTTGAGTTGTGCCAGGGGAGGATTAGGTTGGACATGAGGAAAAAATTCCTTAGTGAGAGAGTAGTGAGGGGTTGGGACAGGCTGCCCAGGGAGGTGGTGGAGTCACATCCCTGGAGGTGTTGAAGAAGCTGTAGATGTGGTGCTTCAGGATATGGTTGGTGGTCATGGTGGTTGGGTTATGGTTGGACTCCATGATCTTAGAGGTCTTTTCCAGCCTCAGTGATTGTATGATTCTAATTCAGAGGCAGCATCCAGTCTGCTCATGGCTGTTTATAAATCCATCTGTGTGTCACTTCACATGAGTGAGTGAGAATTTCACTGCCTCTAATGTGGCACCAGTGAGATGTTTCAGGCACAGGCCCAGTGGTAATGATACAAATATGCTGTGGGCAAGGTGCTTGTATCCTGGTTTTATTTTAGTGTGACTTTTCCAGGAAAAAGGTGACTCTGTAACTGTGAATTTCTTGTAATTGCTGTTCTCATGGTCACATTTTCTAGAAAGGATGGGAGTATTTATCCCTGTGGAGAAAAGGTCTCTTTGAAGTCTCAGCCTCCTCTAAGAAATTCCTCTACTAAGTCAAGCAGAAAGGACATCTAATCCCAGCTAAAGATGTTCCACAGTAGTAAAAGGCTTCCTGCCTTCTAACAGCTCTTCCCCTCAAAGGTTTTTGTTACTCTTAACAGTGCTCAAAGCTGCTATAGATTTCTTGGACTGCAGAAAGAGTGGCTCACCAACAAACAAACATGCTTCAGGACAAAGGTTTCCCTCCTTGTTCTTCAGCCTGGTGAAGACTGCAAGAAAACAAAGTAATTGTGAGACTTTTGTTGTGCCCAATCTCAAAAGCATGTTTGCTGAGGGAAAACTCTTCAAGTGACACACACAATTTATAGCATGCTGAAAACAGCCTCCTTGGAGAAGCACTGACAGAGAAGTAAATGAATCTGGGCTTCATTTTGCCAGTTGATAAGGTCTTTATCTTCTGGTCTGTACCTTCTGATGGATGATATCCCTGGACAGGAGAACCTGGTAATGTAGGTCTTCAGCAAATACAGTTAACTGTGTAGCTGTTATGTAGGATTCTTCTGGATTTCATACAGGGAATGTAATGAGCTATATGCATAATTAACAGAAACATAGAATCACAGAGTGTTACAGGCTGGAAGGGACCTCCAGAGATCATTCAGTCTAACCCCTCTGCCAGAGCAGCATCACCCAGGGCAGGTCACACAGGAACACATCCAGCTGGGTTTGGAAAGTCTCCAGAGCAGGAGACTCCACAACCTCTCTGGGCAGCCTGCTCCAGGGCTCTGCCACCCTCACTGTAAAGTTTCTCCTCATGTTGAGGTGAATCCTTCTATGTTCAAGAATATCCTGCAGGTTAGGTGGGGATGGCTGCTCCCCTCAAACCCTTCCAACCTCTAATGTGCTGTGATAGCGTACAGCTGGGCTGTTCTCTGCAAAACTTAGAAGCTTGAGAAAAGGCAGGTGAAGAAAACAGAAGCAGATGCTTTTTGCCTCTCCAGGGGAGAGCCAGATTAGCTTTTAATGTGCCAGGATGTCCTAGCCAAGTGTTGCAGGACTGTGTGAAGCACCAGGGCAGTTCCTGATTTATTCTCAGCAGCCAGCAGCAGGGCTGATCTTCACAGTTCAGTCCAACCCCTAAAGCACAGCTCCTGAGTCACTGATTTTTGGTGTTGTCCTTTGCAGCTTTGCCTCTAACAATCTCAGGTCCTGGCATGCTGAAATTGGCATCGAGAATGTTTCCATCATCTTTTATTAACTTATTTATCAGCCTTTGCTGCTTGCACCCTGGAGAATGGAGCTGAAGGGGCAGGGTGTGAGGATGCCATTTATTTACAGCAGCCCTGCTAATAAAACCTGTCAATGTAATCTCCTGTGAAAAACTGTATTTTCCTCTCCTGTTCTTGCAAAGGTATAGACAGCTACACAGAACCACAACCATTACCTACCCATAAAACTACCTGTGGCTGAGCAGCTTCAGCACTGGAGTTTGCTGCTTACCAGCTTTTTGATTTATAGGACAGGCTGAGGGAAAGGTTTTATTCAGCCCCTAAAGGCTTGAAGTGTTTGAAAGAAAGTCCCAAAGCTGCAGCTGGGGAACTCACAATGAAAAAAAAAAGAAAACATAAGGTCTCTGAGGAGACCTTCTTGTGGCCTTCCAGGATCTGAAGAGGGCTACAAGAAAGCTTGGGAGGGACTTTTTAGGGTGTCAGGGAGTGATAAGGCTGGGGGGAATGGAGCAAAACTAGAAGTGGGAAGATTCAGATTGGATGTTAGGAAGAAATTCTTCACTGGAGCAGGTTGCCCATGGAGGTGATGGAAGGCTCATTCCTGGAGGTTTTTGCAGCCAGGCTGGATGTGGCTCTGAGCAACCTGATCTAGTGTGAGGTGTCCCTGCCCATGGCAGGGGGGTAGGAACTGAATGAGCCTTGAGGTCCTTTCCAACCCTGCCAATTCTATGCTTGTCCTGTGGAAAACAGTCTAAAAATTAAGCTCTCCTCTGTATTCTTTGTGCTTGTGTGGGCAAGAATGGTGCAGCAGAGCAGCTGCACTCTTGAGCTGGCAGAAGCTAGAGATGCAGCTTGTGAAGACCTGCAGCTCTTCTTCCAGCCCCTGCCACAGGTCAGCAGCAGATGTCTGTCTCCCAAGAAAACAAAAAAATACCAATTGCATAAGAATTCTATTTCTCCAGTAGAGTTTTTCCTTGCCCCCAGTTTTTAATGATCTTTTAGCTTAAATTACTTTCTCTTATCCCTTGGTGGGTTTATTTCTGCACACACAGAAGTTGCTACTGAGTGGCAGGTCTGGCTGCCTGGAATCCAGTGGTGTTGAGTCCCTTTCTGAAATTGATTCCAAGTCCTTGGCTGGGTTTCCAGGCAGGCACTGCCTTGTGAGCCTGAGGTCTCTGCCTGGCAATTTTTTGAGGATTTTATCTGTCAACTGAAGTTGCATTCACGAAGAGAAGCAATTTCTGAGGTAGTACTTCCATGAAGAGGCATGAAATTGGAGGTTGGGAAAAGCTATTATAGGTGTCTTTTAGGATTTCAAAATTATTTAATTACGTTTTTCCACAGAGCTGAAAACTGAACAAAGTAAATAAAGATACTAGCTTTTTATTATTGCCCCCCTCCCCCAGTATCAGGAAAAGAAAAATAATAAACTGTTGGCCTCTCTGCAATGCCTTGAAGCTCCTACATCCTTCCCAGCAGAACTGCACCATCATAGTGGTGTCCAGAGGACGGTCACAAAGATGATCCAAGGGCTGTGAGGACAGGCTGAGGAGCTGGGGGGGTTCAGCCTGGAGAAGAGCCTTTCCCCTGGGGGTGGTAAGGCCATGTTGGATGAGGTCTTGAGCCTCCTTGGGCAGTCTGTGCCAGAGTCTCACCACCCTCCTGCTCAAGAACTTCTTCCTCAGCTCCACTCTAACCCTGCTCTGCCTCAGCTTCAAACCATTGCCCCTTGGCCTGTCTCTAGACACCCTCAGCAAAAGTCCCTCTGCAGCCTTCCTGCAGGATCCCTTCAGGTCCTGGCAGGCAGCTCTGAGGTCCCCCTGGAGCCTTCTCTTCTCCAGGCTGAACACCCCCAGCTCCCTCAGCCTGGCCTCACAGCAGAGCTGCTCCAGCCCTTGGATCATCTTTGTGGCCTCCTCTGGACTCACTCCACAGCTCTGTGTCCTTCTCATGCTGGGGACACCAGAACTGGAGGCAGGATTGGAGGTGAGGTCTGAGCAGAGCAGAGTCCAGGGGCAGAATCCCCTCTCCTGCCCTGCTGCCCACACTCCTCTGGCTGCAGCCCAGCACACAGCTGCCTGCTGGGCTGCATGAGGGCACTGCTGGCTCCTGGGGAGGTTCTCCTGGATCAGTGAAGGTGTTCCTGTTTGTGTGCCTGTCAGGTGTGAGATGTCACTCCCTTTTCTCCTTCACTGGGGGCCTACAGCCTGCATTGCCTGTTCCCTAGTGTGTGACTTTGGGTTTTTGTTGAATTAAGATACAAGAGGTGGTTCTATTTCTTGCCTGAGCAGATAGCTGACTACTGCAAAAGTCTCAAAGGTGATATGCTGGTTGCTTTGCCTGGAGAGATGGAGATTTACTGTGCAAGGGTGAACAGCCTCCTGTGTCCTGCCAACCTTGTGCAGCTGTCACTGCTGCAGGAAAGTTAGAGGTTAGAAGTGACATGGGAGAGGGAGGCATCAGCAGCTTCCACAGGGAGCAATCCCTGCCTGATCTGCTTTCCTACCACCATCCTGCCTGCAGGAGAAGGGAGAGGAAGAGAAAGCTCTTCCCCAGCTCTTCGCCTTGATTTTATTCTTTTCCCATTGCCACTTTCCCTCTACAGGTGGCATTTAACTGTGTCCCTTTCACTGCTGCTGGATGGAATGCTGGTAGCAGGTCTGTGTAAGGAAGGGGCAGTCTGTAGTGTCCACAGATCCCTTGAGGTTAGCAGGGACCTCAGGACTGTCCAGCTGATGGACTCTCTGCTCAAAGCAGGCTCACCTGGATCAGATTGCCTAGCACCATGTCCAGTTGGGGTTTGAGTATCTCCACAGCCTCTCTGGGCAGCCTGTGCCAGTGTTCAGCCACATTCACAATGAAAAAGGTTTTCTTATGCTCAGCTGGAAAGATGTTTTTTGGTGGGAGGAGAATAGGATTCCTACCTCTGGAATGTGAACAACAAAGTGAAGGGACAGGAGAGGAGGGGAGCTGCCTCATCAGGGACAGTCTCCACAGCTGTAGTTTGATTCCAGAACTCCCCTTGAGAGGCTTCCTAACATCCTTTGACTCCCTACAACATTACTGATTCTTTTTTTTCCACACCAGAACCTGCCCCTAAGTTACATTTTTTTCACTCCAATCATTCCTCAGGCACTGGAATGCAATTCCAAGGCTGGAGAACTGTGAGCTAGCTCTGTGAATGCATTTTATACAACTACATCCAGGCCCCTCTGAAGCCCAGCTGGTCTGCTCTTGCTGACAGCCAGTCCTCTCTGGGCTTCATCCATTCTGCCACTCTTTGTCACCACTGATGAACTTTATTAGTCACAGCTTTCATTTCCTGAATATTAATGACCTTGTTCAGTGTTGTCAGGCTTCATAGCTCATCAGACACACTTCATTTAATGGTCACAGAGGCACAGCTCATAGTGCTTGGAAGAGACCTCCAGAGATCATCCAGCCCAAGTGCCCTGCCAGAGCAGCATCACCCAGGGCAGGTCACACAGGAACACATCCAGAAGGGTTTGGAAAGTCTCCAGAGAAGGAGACTCCACAACCTCTCTGGGCAGCCTGCTCCAGGGCTCTGCCACTCTCACATGGAAAAAGTTTTCCATCCTGTTCCTGTGGCACCTCCTCTGCTCCAGCTGGCCCCCAGTGCCCCTTGTGCTGTCCTTGGACATCCCTGAGCAGAGCCTGGCTCCAGCCCTGCACATCTTTAGCCCCAGCCATGAGGGCAGCCCTCAGGCTCCTCTGCTCCAAGCCCCAAGCCCCAGCTCCCTCAGCCTGGCCTCACAGGAGATGTTCCACTGCCTGCAGCAGCTCTGGGGCTCTGTGCTGGACTCTCCAAAGCAGTTCCCTGAGGTTCTTTCCTGAGCTGAGGGGTCCAGAACTGGACACAATATTCCATCTGTGGCCTTGCCAGGGCAGAGTAGAGGGGCAGGAGAAGCCCTCTGGACCTACTGACCACAGCCCTTCTAATCTCCCCCAGGATGCCCTTGGCCTTCTTGGCCACAGGGACAAATGATGATTATCTGTATCTCAGTGATCTTGCTTCAGCATCTCTTCAGTACTGTGAAAATGCCTTCAGCTGTGAACTGGGTTGTATACACCCAAATAAATGTGCGTTCTTCTCACATGAAGGTGATCCTTGCAGATTTGCATCTGAGAGATAGGCAGATAAATTACTCTCTTCTTTAGTCATGAGATCAGCTACCCAGTTTAAATACTCCCTTCTGAACTCCTCCTTAGCTTATGCTCAGGAGTGGCAGCCAAGGTACAATTGAAACAGCAAAAGGTCAAAATAATGAGCCCTTGGCACTGGTGAAGCGAGGATTTCACTACATGCCTGCTACCTGCTGAGCTCATCTTTTAAAGGGTTTTGTGGTGCTGTGGTGGAAGAACACCACATAAAACAAATTGTTTTGAAGCTCAGCCAAATATTGTAGGTCAAGGTTTAGGCAGGCAGACAGTTCAATAGCACATCCTTGGAAAATAAATCTCTTCCTGAACTTGGTAGGTAGCGGTAGGGGTTGGAAGGGACCTCTGGAGATAGATCATCAGGTCCAACCCCCCCTTGCCAGAGCAGGATCACTCAGGAACACATCCAGGTGGGTTTGGAAAGTCTCCAGAGAGACTCTGGGCAGCCTGCTCCAGGGCTCTAGCACCCTCTCACCCAAGAAGTTTCTCCTCAAGTTGGGGTGGACCTTCTTGTGTTCGAGTTTGTATCCATTGCCCCGTCCTATCACAGGACTCCACTGAGACCTCTTCTTGACACCCACCCTTCAGACTACTTACAAGCATTTGCTTCTTTAAGCTTTTCTCCTGCAATATTCCTTCTTCTTTCTAATTTGTGTTGGAGATGAAAAAAATAAAAAGAGGGAGGGAAAAAAAATAACTAATTAAAAAAATCTGTCGGTTAAAAAGAATCCAATGTTATTCACAAGCAGCCTGCACTTGTTCAGCAAGGTGTTCCCCTTTCACTGAGCAAGAGTCACACTTAGACACTTCTGCTTTGGAGCAGCCTGACAAGTGTGTTGAGCAGGCTGTGTCATCTTCTTGCAATCATAAAATGCATTGATCCCCTGTAATGGCTGCTTCAAAGGATGCACTCATGTGTAGAAAGATCCAACAGAGGGTTGAGACACAGCAGGTAGAATTCTGGCACAGGCTGCCCAGGGAGGCTGTGGCTGCCTCCTGCCTGGGACTGTTGCAGGCCAGGTTGGATGAGACCTTGAGCAGCTGAGTCTGGTTGAGAGGTGTCCCTGGGCATGGTGGGGAGGTTGGAGGAGATGAGCTCTGAGGTCCCTTCCATCCTGAGCCATTCTCTGATTCCATGAAGTACACATCCATGTGCCCCCATGCTCAGAAGTGCTTACCTAGAGCAGCCTCCTTCCCTATCTCAAGTAGGAGACCCCATCTGGAGGACTGTTTTCAGCTCTGGGGCACCCAAGCATGAGAAAAGCATGGACATAAGAAAGTCCAGAGGAGGCCATGAAGGTGATCAAGGGGCTCTAGCACCTTACCTGTGGGGACAGGCTGAGAGAGTTGGGCTGTCCAGCCTGGAGAAGAGAAGGCTCCAGGGACATCTTCGAGCTGCTTTCCAGTACTTTAATGGGGCTACAGGAAGGCTAGGAAGGGACTTTTAGTAAGGAAGGGTAGTGATAGAATGACATTTTTAGACCAAAAGAGGTCAGATTTAGGTTAGGTGCAAGGAGAAGTTCTTCACTCTGAGTGTGTAGAGGCACTGGAGTGGGTTGCCCAGAGAAGTTATGGGGGCCTCATCCTCCGGGGTATTCCAAGCCAAGCTGGAGGAAGCCTTGAGCAGCCTGATCCAGTGGAAAGTGTCCCTGGCCAGGGCAGGGGGCTTGGAACTGGATGGTCTTTAAACAAAGCACTCTATGATTCAATGATTCTGCCTTCATCTAAGTGCTTGCCTAAGGGCAAACAGGAATCTTTTTGTCTAGCCTAGGGTGTCCTTTCCCTTCTCTGCCCCCGATTTGGGTATAATAGGGCACATCTGCCATGTCCTGCTTGCTTTTTCAAGTTTGGCTCCTTCTGCTTCTCTGCTGGACTTTGACTGAGGTCACCCCAAGCAGATCTCTGTGGTTATGAATCTGATCTCTGATTTCCATCTCTTTGTCAGTTGTCTATCTACTGTAACAGAGCTATGGGCTGTGGTGTGTGACAAAATTCAATACATTTTTGTCTTTTTTATGTCTTTTTTTTAATGCTATGATAGTCAAAACTAATAAAAAAAAATGACCACCAAATGTAAGATAAGAAGATGCTGCACTATTTCAATCCAGCAATTCAATTCTATCAATCAAGTTCCCCTTTTCTGCTGGAGCAGCAAACCATAGAGCTTTATATTGTGGCCGCAACGTCAACAATAACAAACTAACAGAGAGCCTAGGGGAGATTACATTAAAGAGTCTAATCTGTAAAAGAATGATGCTTCAAAAACTCAGAGAATGGACTAGAAAAGAAAAACTAAGGCTTGCAGCATGTGTGTGATAAGGGCAGTCTAGACATCAGTGTATGAATATTGAATCCCCAAAGCTGAATGAGTAACAGTGTGATAAGATCAAGTAAATCCAGGAAACACAAAGCTGCTGCATATTTAGGAGCAGAGAAAGAAATTTGTGGAGTGCAATTAGAAGTTTAGTAACAAGCTCTCCAAAGTTTGACTTTGGGTATGTTCCAGAGTCAAGGGGGAAAAAAAAAATGAAAGAATTAAGCTTAGTTGCATAATGAAAAAGTGATGTTTTAGCAGAAGAGAAGGTGTTGCTGGAAGAATATGTGTCCAGCAGGAGCAGGGAGGGGATTGTCCCCTGGGAATCAGTTCTGGGGAGGCCACACACTGAGTATTGTGTCCAGTTTTGGGCACCTCAGTACAGGAGAGATGTGGAGGTGCTGGATCCAGGGCAGAGGGGGGCAAGGAAGCTGTGAAGGGCCTAGAGAATAAATCTGATGAAGAGCAACTGAAGGAGCAAGGGATGGTTAGTGCGAAAACGAGGAGGCTGAAGGCAGAGCTCACTGCTGCCTGAAAGGAGGTTATGCAGAGGTTGGTGCTGGTCTCTTCTCCCAGGTAATTAGTGATAGAACAAGAGGGAATGGCCTCAAGCTGTGACTGGGTAGCTTTAGACTGGAGAGTAGGAAACATTTTTTTATGGCAAGAGTGGTCAGGGATTGGAATGTGCTGCCCAGAGAGGTTGTGGAGTCACCAGCCCTGGATGTGTTTAAAGGTGGTTTGGATGTGGTGCTTGGGGCTATGGTTTAGGGTTGAGCCTTGTAGAGTAGGGTTAATGGCTGGGCTTGGTGATCCTGAGCCAGGTCTTTTCCAACCTGAATGTTTCTGTAATATAGTAGTAAAAAGGATCCTGGGTCATGAATGGAGTTTTTGGCATTTCCGGGCCCTTCCCATATGCTGTCTTCCATGAATCTACCACGTGTCATGTCAAAAGCATTTATTTGTTTTTCTCTTCCTGCTGTTCCCATTCAAGGAGGAGTTCCAGAACCAGACTACTGTTATAGCTAAGAACCTTCTCATTTTCAGGCAGAATTTATTAATGGGCAATTAATACCTATTTGTACTTCTGCCAATTGCCCTTTAGCTTAAATTATCACTTCCCCACTGCTGATCCTCTGATACATTTATGTACATACACATTTATGTATGTAGCACTCATAATTCCTCTTGATTTTAATCTCCTGGCACTAATCAAGAGGAAACCTTGCAGCATCTCCTCAGATTACAGCTCTCTGCTTCCCTCCTAATCCCTGAGGCCCTTCTCTGGTCCTGCTTAAATCTGAGTTGATCTCCCAGATATCCACCAGCGTGGGCACAGCTGAGCAGCTGCCTCCCTGAAGAAAAGAAAGTGTGAGCATCCCAGGCCTTGATCTCAACACTTTCTCTATGGGAGAATACTTATCCCAGTGCTCTCAGTGATGCATTCCCCTTTTTCCCATGCAACATTGCTCTGCTAGCTCAGAGTCACTCTCTGGTGAGCAATTTGACAAGGAGCCTTTGTTGTTTCAAATTGTGAAGTCCCAAACTGACAGAAGCTCCACTATTATCCCCCAGGCCAATTATCTTGCTCTTAAAACTAGTAAACTTTAGCCAGTTTATTTATTCCAACTCTGCCTCCCTAATGAATATCAACATTATGGAATCAGAGCACTGTAAAGTTACAGAAAGAGTGGTGTAGCAGATTAAAGATGTAGTGATGAAATTCGTATTACAGCTGTACTTAGGAAACATAATTGGGGACCCACTAGAGCCAAAAGTCTTTATTGTGGCTCCGAAAGAAAGGCATCAAAAAGCATTTTGCTGGGTGTGAATCTCATCCTCTTTCATCCCCTCAGGAAAGGCAAAGCTCACTGAGGGTTCTTTGTAAATCCACTCCGTGGCTCGACAATCCCCGAGACCCAAAGAAGTTTTCTGGATTAAGAAATTGCAGTCTGAACCTCTTTTCTGCTTAATAGAAACAGCCACAGCATCTCAGCTTGAGACCCTGGTCTGAAGCTATTGTGAACCTGAGGAACTGAGAGAAAGGGTGGTGGGATCAGTTGGTTCATCCTTTCATTAAAAAGCCATTCAGGAGAAGATAGGTTCCTTATGCCATTCATCTGGGATGGACTATGACAAGCAGCATGTTTCCTTGAACACACAGGGAATAAATGAAGCCAGGATTTTATTACCTTGAGGTCCTGTGGGAGCACTTTGTCCAGGAAGCTTACAGCCCCTCTGAGTCTTCGTCAAAGGTACATCAGTGCAGGGGAGATGAGGTCAGCAGCATCTTTGCCTGACTGCCTGCTCTCCCGTGGGAGCAGATACCTGGGGGTTAGAGGTAATGTGAGAGTCAGGGAGCATGGATTGGCAGGGGTGTCTTTGAGGAAGCAGGGTGGCTTGTGTGGGAAAGCTGGAGCTCAACTGCAGAGAGGTTTGTTCATGGGGAGGTAGGAAAATAAAAAGCACTGCCCTTCATGTCTCCTGTGGAAGAAAGAAAACCCTGAGCAGGATGACCTGAATCAGAGCTGGATGAATTGTCAGTACTCCCTGGGCTTGCAGGGAATAGATCATCTTAAAGACTCTCACACCTGCTGCTGCTACCCTAGGTTTCTGCAGGTCTCATGCCTTGCTTTGCAGCTTCAGGTCTTGAATTGTGGGGCTCCTTGTGAGTTATAAGGCTCTGTCCGTTTGCTTTCCCTCAGTGCAGCCTCTTCCTTTAAATATTGCAGCAGCTTTGACAGATTCAGAGGCTCCTGTGGGTGTGACAAAAGCAGAAAGCTCAGTGATACTCATCCTTCACTATCTGTGTACTTTGTAAACTGATTCACATTGAGAAAGAGAGACCAAAGCAGGTGCAGACTTTTACTCTGATCTGTAAGCAAGGTAGGAAGGAAGAAGATGTGAGAGTTCCTGGCTTTTATCTCTTTAGATTTCCTATCTGGAGCATACAAATATCAATGTTCACTGCTTCATGATTTTGCTTTGCCTCCTCACATCTTCCCAAGCCTAAGCAAACCATGAATGTCTACTGTGTCTTCCACAGCATGGCCTTCAATTCTTCAAGCCTTTCCAGAGGCAAGCAAGCTCCATTTTCTTCCAAAGGCTTTCAGGATCCGTTACTAAAAGAATAAAAACCACATAAATAGGGAAACAGAAAATGCTTTTTCTGGTTTACTATTTATTTTTCTGCTTATTAAAGGCCTTGGGCAATGGCCTTAATAACATGGCTCACCTTGGATCAGCCCTGAGATACCTGAACTAGGTGGTCATGGCAGGTCCCCTCCAACTGAACTATTCCTGTTCTACTCCATTCTATTTCTATTTCTATTTCTATTTCTATTTCTATTTCTATTTCTATTTCTATTTCTATTTCTATTTCTATTTCTATTTCTATTTCCTATTTTCCTTCCCTATTTCCCTTCCCTTCCCTTCGCTCCATTTTCTGCCTTTCTACCTGTGGATTCCTCTGGCAGGTTTAGCAGGTCAGCAGTAGAGCAATAAAATATTCTCACTAAGACAGCTGTGAAAGGAGACAAATTAGAGTTGTAATAATCTGATGGATAATTTAGTGGGGGAGATATTGAAGGTGAGGCTGGACAGGGCTCTGGGCAGCCTGATCTAGTTGGGGATGTCCCTGCTGACTTCAGGGAGGTCTGGCCTGGACCGTTCTATGATTCTGTGATTCTGTGACCTTTGGAGGTCCCTTCCAACCCAAACCACTCTGTGATTGTATGATCCTATGATTTTTCTCACTGGTGTGAGTTTTAACTGTCTGAAGTTATTATTGGCAACGGATCATGAAACATGTCTTTGGAGAAAACAAATCTGAAATGACTTCATGAACTGATCAATAGGATCAGACAGGATTCACAGTAAAGTGAGGGTAAGGACTTGCATCAGAGAAGGAAGTGTGTGTAGAATCCCTCCTCAGAGATGTCCTTTCCAAAAGCATAACAGATGGGAAGAGGGCACCAATGAAGCTGAGAGAGACAGCATGAAAAATAAGTCAGGGCAGGAAGGATGAAGGTTGAAATGTGTGACAAGAAATACTTTGGGCAGAAATGGTCTATCCCTTTCAGTTATATTTAATGAAAGGGAAAGGCAACTGTTGTGTTGTTAAAGGCCACCCACACAGTGTGGAACGATTGAAAATCAATGAAATGAGCAGGTTTGGTGAAAAGTCTCAGCAGATAGACTGCTTTTATTAATTTACCATTAATGAAGCTCATTTTCCAATGTATTGTTGCTGTTCTGCAGCACAAGTTCCTGGCTGCATGCAGGTCCCACTCTTCTGGTTTAAAGCTGCTGGCTGTCTGCATCCATTATGGAAAGAGTGCAAACAAGCCAAGTCCTTGTTGTGAGTCAAATAGCTATCACCCAGCAAAAGCTCCTGGCTCTATAGCATCAGGCAAATATTTGAGGAAGGAAATGATAGGTTGTAAAGGATGGTTGATCCATGTTTGCTTATAAAATGAAATGTATATGTCAATTTAGTTCAGACAGAAATCTAAACCAAACAGATCCCACCTAATCAGCCTTGGCTCCAGCTCCACACCTCAGCCTGCAGCTCCCATTTCACCTTCCCTGCAAGGAAGTCTCCTGCTTTGCATGCTGCCTGGGCCTTTGGGTGTAAGAGATTTAAGGCCTGGACTAGGGACAAGAAAGCCACAAAACAAGCTACAGCCAAAAGAATTGGTTCTCTTCCTGTCCACATGGGTGCAAAAGGCAGAGAAATACCCACAGAGCACAGGGGAAATGGGTGGATTTGGACTGAGGGTGGTTTATTAGCCTCTCCTCAGCCTGTGGATTGTGGGGATTACAGAGTTCTGGGGAATGCCCTGAGCTAACCTCTTTGGGTTTAGAATAGATGCATTACAGAGAGCTCTGAGTTTGGGTGCCAGCCACATCCACTTCTCTCTCAGAATTCGGTCTTTATTTGGTATCCAGCAGATGTTCCAGAATCCAAGCCTCAGGGCTCAGATGCTGATGCAGAGTCTTCCTCCTATTCATATTCATTCTACCCCAAAGCAGAACTTGATGAATTATGATCAGATGGATTAAAACTGCCCACATATTAAACTACAGATTCCTGCTTTTCATTACCCAGTTCCTTCAAGCCAACCCTGTACCACAACTACCTGTCCACTGCAGGTTATTTTCTGACCCATCTGCATATAGATTTGAAAAATATCTTCAGATCAACACCTGAAGCTGCTTTCCTTTTCTTATTTTCCGACAGGAAAAAAAATGCTATTGCTCATTAAAATACCCTGCTTTTGATTAGCAAAATGAGTGATACACTTCACACAGCTTGGGGCTGGGAAGCGTTGGAGTTTGGGCCAGCAGTGCCCTCACATGCAGCCCAGAAGACAAATGGTATCCTGGCTGCAGCCAGAGGAGTGTGGGCAGCAGGGCAGGAGAGGGGATTCTGCCCCTGGACTCTGCTCTGCTCAGACCTCACCTCCAATCCTGCCTCCAGCTCTGGTGTCCCCAGCAGAAGGAGGACACAGAGCTGTGGAGTGAGTCCAGAGGAGGCCACAAAGATGATCCAAGGGCTGGAGCAGCTCTGCTGTGAGCACAGGCTGAGGGAGCTGGGGGTGTTCAGCCTGGAGAAGAGAAGGCTCCAGGGGGACCTCAGAGCTGCCTGCCAGGACCTGAAGGGATCCTGCAGGAAGGCTGCAGAGGGACTTCTGCTAAGGGTGTCTAGAGACAGGCCAAGGGGGAATGGTTTGAAGCTGAGGCAGAGCAGGGCTAGACTGGAGCTGAGGAAGAAGTTCTTGAGCAGGAGGGTGGTGAGACTCTGGCACAGGCTGCCCAGGGAGGCTGTGGCTGCCTCCTGCCTGGGGGTGTTGCAGGCCAGGTTGGATGAGACCTTGAGCAGCTGAGTCTGGTTGAGAGGTGTCCCTGGGCATGGTGGGGAGGTTGGAGGAGATGAGCTCTGAGCTCCCTTCCAACCTGAGCCATTCTGGGATAGTTTTTTCCATGCTTTTTCATTCTGAAAACCATTCCAGTGTGTATTCCCACAACATTTCTCTGGTTGTTAGCATGGTGCCTGATGCTGCTGGTGTATATTTTAGCAATAGATTCTCTAAAGCAGTGATAGCACAGACTATGCCCACTGTTATCCAACATTATGTGCTCAATATTAAATTATGGAGGCAGAATATATTCACAATGATTGCTTGAAAGGTTATTTGTGTATCAGTAAATCAAAAGAAGCTCTAAAAAGATAGGAAATCAATAGATATGAAGAATAGGAAAGACATAGATGTTGGAACCCTTTCCCATAACCTTGGCTGGTTTTTACAGCTCTCCTCTAACTCTTTGGCTTTGGTGTTTTGTTTTCTTTTGTTTTTTTCCCCAAACCATTGCTTTGAGTGAAAGTGACTGATGTGCAAAAAATTAGTATCTAAGCAGGGCAACGCTCTGCCTGGATAATAAACTGGGGAGCAAGTCCTGATAGAAATGCAATGCTGATTTCTCTCGGAGAGCTTGCTGAAACACAGCTTCCACGGCAAGCATTTTGAGGGTTGTGCTGAGTGCATCCCCAAAGCAGCTAACATGAGTGAGTGGTGGTGGTGGTGGAGTTGCCTCCCTCAGACTTGCACTTACAAGATATAGAACAGCTTCTAATGTTTGGAGTTCAGCAATCATAACACTATTTAGTGACCTTTGACTCTAATTCTTTCCAGAACTGCTGCCCAAATGCCAGCAGCTGAAGTGCCAGCACAGCTGTGCCATCAGCAGGAATGGCACCAGGTGTTACTGCGGCGACGGACACGAAACCAGCAGCGATGGCAGGAGCTGCTCAGGTAACCTGGAGACCTGCTATAGCACAAACACCCAGACAGCCTGCTGCTGCCGTGGGGCTCCTGGGGGCAGCAACACAGTGCTGGGCAGCCACACCATGACACTGAAGCTCCTTGAGAGTAGCTCCTGATTGTTGATTGCTGAGAAACTCCGCGGGAGCCAGCAGTGCCCTCATGCAGCCCAGCAGGCAGCTGTGTGCTGGGCTGCAGCCAGAGGAGTGTGGGCAGCAGGGCAGGAGAGGGGATTCTGCCCCTGGACTCTGCTCTGCTGAGACCTCACCTCCAATCCTGCCTCCAGTTCTGGTGTCCCCAGCAGAAGAAGGACACAGAGCTGTGGAGTCCAGAGGAGGTCACAAAGATGATCCAAGGGCTGGAGCAGCTCTGCTGTGAGGCCAGACTGAGGGAGCTGGGGGTGTTCAGTCTGGAGAGGAGAAGGCTCCAGGGGAACCTTAGAGCTGACTGCCAGGACCTGAAGGGATCCTGCAGGAAGGCTGCAGAGGGACTTTTGTTGGGGGAGTCTAGAGACAGGCCAAGGGGGAATGGTTTGAAGCTGAGGCAGAGCAGGGTTAGACTGGAGCTGAGGAAGAAGTTCTTGAGTAGGAGGGTGGTGAGACTCTGGCACAGGCTGCTCGGGGAGGCTGTGGCTGCCTCCTGCCTGGGGGTGTTGAAGCCAGGCTGGATGAGGCCCTGAGCAGCTGAGTCTGGTTGAGAGGTATTGCTGCCCATGGTGGGGAGGTCAGAGCAGATCATCTCTGAGGTCCCTTCCAACCTGAGCCATTCTATTTTTGTATCACCTTCAAAGGTGTTTCTCAGGGAATGAGCATGGGCTTGAGGGACTGGCAAGGGGAAGGAGTCCTTCACCAGTATGAGAGGCAGGGTCTCCCTGCTGCCCCTTTGGAGCTCCTGTGCAGTAGCTGTGCTGAAGTGAGGGACTGGAATGCATCCTCAGCCAGACTGGAGGAGGTGAAGAGTGTTTCCCCTCCCTTTGGCAAGCTTGCAGCTCAGCTGTGCAAGGCATTCTTCAGACCTGACTGCCAGGAGACTGTAAAACTTGTACCGTTTCACCTCCTGCCCATAAAGTCACACCTAGATTAGAATTTGAAAAATGAAGACTCCCAGCTCATAGAAGTGAGGTGGGAATGTGATTTCAGTGTAGTTAATTGCAGAGTGAAATTGGTGTTCTTTTCCAGTTTTGAAGTGTGACTTCTTATTTCTCCATCCAGGCAGTTGTTTTTTGCTTGATTTTTTTTCCTCTGTTATAATCATATTGGCCTCATGTTGCCTCATGTTATGTTTTCTCTGCCAATCATTCCTCTCTCTAATAGTGCTAAGCCAGGTTCTTCATAAATGTAATTGATTATAATTTCTATTTTTTGCTCTATGGCTGTCATGTTTTGTGATTGCAAACATATCTGAGGAAATAAGTTCAAGAGCTGCTTCCCAAAATGCCAGTTTATTACCTAAACCCTCAAGCACTGTTAAGTAGCACATCTTGATTTGATGGTATTGTGCCTACATACCCTAGTTGAGAAAATTGCTCTTTCTTTTTTTTTTTTAGAGAAATCCGTAGTTTTTTGATGCAATGGATGATAGTTTAATGTAGAAGTTGTGGCAGCTCATTTAGGGGAACTATAAGGGATTGCCAGCATGAAGAGGTTGAAAAGGATAATCAATTATTTCCTCTCTTGAAATGTTACTTCATTCACCAGCTCTGATAACTGCTGACCTCTGCTGCTAGCAAGAACCCAAACATCTCCTTAACAAGGTGTAGACATTGGATACTACTTCAGAAAACAAAACTTTTGTGTTTCAGAATTAATAGCTATTGAACTTGAAAACTCCTCTAACTTCTGGTTGCTTACTGGAGGAATTTCAACAGCCAACATTTGTGATAAGGTCATGGCTTGAGAAAGGGAATCCTAGAATGGCTCAGGGTGGAAGGGACCTCAGAGCTCATCTCCTCCACCCTCCCCAACCATGCCCAGGGACACCTCTCAACCAGACTCAGCTGCTCAAGGTCTCATCCAACCTGGCCTGCAACACCCCCAGGCAGGAGGCAGCCACAGCCTCCCTGGGCAGCCTGTGCCAGAGTCTCACCACCCTCACAATGAAGAACTTCTTCCTCAGCTCCACTCTAACCCTGCTCTGCCTCAGCTTCAAACCATTCCCCCTTGGCCTGTCTCTAGACACCCTCAGCAAAAGTCCCTCTGCAGCCTTCCTGCAGGATCCCTGCAGCTATTGGGAAACAGCAAGCACCATAATGACTTGATGGCTTTAATTCTCTTAGAGTTCTAAAGGATTTTAATTTTTTATTTATTTTTTTTCCTAACCCTTCAATAAAATCTCCTTCCTGTCCCTCTAGATGTGAATGAATGTGACACATATGGAAGCTGCAGCCAGCTGTGTGCAAATACAGAGGGATCCTACAGGTGCAGCTGTGTGGAGGGTTACATCCTACAGCCTGATAACAAATCCTGCAAGGCCAAAAATGGTGAGTTTAAACATCTGCTTACCTTCATGAAAATCTGCTTTGGTTTTGGTCCTGGCTAGAGGATAAATATGAAATGATAGAGAAAACTACAGAAGAGAGGGACTTGCCTACTACAGCCAGTCTGGAACAACTTTTTGCCTGTTATGAGAATGCTCCAAGGGAAATAGCAGTAGTTATTATCTGGTCATTATTAATTAATAGAGATTCTCACTTCAGCCAAGATTACAACAGTCCCCAGTTTCCCTGATCATAAATAAATAAAATATTTACCTTAAACAAACAAAACAGGCTGTTTATTCTGGGAGGACAGCTGAGGTAGTGAGAAGACAGAGGAAATGATCATGAGGTAATTGTACCCTTAGGATAAAAAAAGGCATGAGGCTGTTTTGTCCTTGCAGCATCCCCAGAGGTGAATTTCATGCCATACATATTCATGCTGAGGCTTTCTGTTGCTGAGTTCATGTTTGCATTAATGATGCTGAACAGGGTATTGGAGGAAATCAGTGAATTGTGTGGAATTAAGCCATCTTGTGCACAGTTTTCTTACTCACCTTATGGACTTAACTATGTTTTTGTATTAAAACCCCCAGAGCTCCTTCAGCAATTATTCAATATCACAGAATCACAGAGTTTGGATGGGACCTCCAGAGATCATCAGGTCCAACCCCGGGCCAGAGCAGGGTCACCCAGGGTAGTCTGCACAGGAATGCATCCAGGTGGGTTTGGAAAGTCTCCAGAGAAGGAGACTCCACAACCTCTCTGGGCAGCCTGTTCCAGTGCTCTGTCACCCTCACTGTAGAGAAGTTTCTCCTCATGGTGAGGTAAAATCTTCTCTGTTCATTTGCATCCATTATTCCTTGTCTTATCAGTGTGCACCACCCAAAAGAGCCTGGCCCCCTCCCCTTGACACCCACCCCTCAGATACTGATAGACATTGATCAGATCCCCTCTGAGTCTTCTCTTCTCCACACTAAACATCCCCAGGGCTCTCAGTCTCTCTTCACAGGGGAGATGCTCAAGTTCCCCAATTATCCTCATGGCTCTCCACTGGACTCTCTCTAGCAGATACCTATCCACAGTGAGTCAACACCCAAGGATAAAGCTGTATTTGTTAGATATTTTTCCTCTCTGTACTTATTTGCCATCAGGAAATAGGAAGGTCTACTAGGTTGGAGTTTTTTGAGGCTACCTCTGTAAAGAACCTTGCTAAATCTGTTCTGACTGGGACACCAGTAAGAGTTACAGGTCTTTTACTGCCTCTGACAACTTTTGTATTGACCCACACAAGGCAGCTGAGAGGTGCTGAGAGATAAGAAAGTTCACAAACAGTGAAAATATTTTAATATTCTTCTCACTCCACTACATGAGAATCAAGAATCAACTCTGGAGTGGGAAATGCTCACAGTGCCAGTACTGGGCTGGAGGTCAGCCTCTGAGTTTCCCTTCTTACATCTCTGTCAGTGTCCTACTGGTCTGGATGACATGGATGAGTTTAACAGAGCAGAACTCTTCCTCTGGAGCAGCAGAGGAGGACCTCTTCTCTGTTAAACTCTACCACGGACCTCAGGGCTGCCTTCCAGTGCCTGAAGGGATCCTGCAGGAAGGCTGCAGAGGGACTTTTGCTGAGGGTGTCTAGAGACAGGCCAAGGGGGAATGGTTTGAAGCTGAAGCAGAGCAGGGTTAGAGTGGAGCTGAGGAAGAAGTTCTTGAGCAGGAGGGTGGTGAGACTCTGGCACAGGCTGCCCAGGGAGGCTGTGGCTGCCTCCTGCCTGGAGGTGTTGCAGGCCAGGTTGGATGAGACCTTGAGCAGCTGAGTCTGGTTGAGAGGTGTCCCTGGGCATGGTGGGGAGGTTGGAGGAGATGAGCTCTGAGGTCCCATCCACCCTGAGCCATTCTGGGATTCTGTGGCATCTTCTGTGACGAAAATGAAGCAAAATAAAGTTTTACTGAGCAAAGATTTAGACCTGCTCTGTTTAGCAAGTTTGTGTGCCAGTATTGCAAGAACATGGAATTTCAGGAAAAGGATATTTAAGGACATAAAATAACAGAAGTGGAAATTTTTAGCTGAGGAAAGAAATAAAATATATTATGTTTCTTCCTGAAATTCCTGGCATGTCTTGGATCTCCATAGCCTGTCTGGAGAGAAACGGCATGTGGTAAGAGACATTTGTCATGTAGATAAAGCAGGAGGAACTTATAATGCTGAAACCAAAAAGTTTTTCCTGCTGTTTAGCAAACATTCATCACTCTTCAGTTGATTCCACAGTGCAGTTTTCTTGTAGACTCTCACACGAGTAAGTTCTGAGGCTTTAGAAACAAAGCAGCCCATCTGGGGGGTGTATTGTGGCTAAACGTTGCAAATTAATTTCAAAACCACAGTAGGACTGCATTTTGTTAAACACTGCTAACTGTTTTGCAGACGTTTATGCAGTGCATGGATTGGTAAGAGCCAAGTCCCTCTCATTTCCCATGCATACCCCAGGAGAAGGGGTTTGAAGCTGCTTGTAAAAACTGCATTCTGTGGTTTAGCTTTTTCACATCATTTTACAGGGGCAAATAAACTAATTGGTAGTTATTTCTGAAGCTAATCTTCCAGAGGAGAAGTAGAGCTGTTGGCAGAACAAGATGCCTTAGTTCCTGATTTGTTGTGACATCACTTATTGATCTGTATCTTGGAGGAGATCAGGGGGAGGGGGGAAATGCAAGGCTTTCATCTTTTGCACTACTCTATCTTAAACATAATTCAAAGGAAGATGTAGTCAAGAGGGATGAATCATAAATCTCTCCTGGATTAGAGAGCTGTTCACTTCTTATCTTTCCTTGAAAATGAAAAAAAATAACAAAGTAAAAAAAAAAAAAAAAAAGAAAGAAAACTTGTTGAAGAGTCCCACAGATGAAATCCAGTCCTTGGGAAAGCTGCTGTCACCTCACTGGGACTCATCCTGGAGCTGTCCCCTAAACTTCTAAGCTTTGTTGTTTCTGTTCTTGAGCAGTTTTGGGGAGGGAGAAGACAGAAATCTTTTATCTTCTTCTTTCCTGTCTTGCATTGTTCACTGGGACTTATCCTAGAGCTGTCCACTATGTTTCTAAGCTTTGTGGTTTCTGTTCTTGAGCAGTTTTGGGGAGGGAGAAGGCAGAGTTCTTTCATCTTCGTATTTGCTGTCTTGCATGATTCAATACAGTAAGATGTTTTACGTGCTTTTTAAATATTTTGTAGGAGCTTTGAATATATTTTGTATCATTTTAGCATTAAAACAATTTTTTTTTAACAAGTAATGATGCAATCAGCCTTTATCTGAGCAACAGCTGAAAGGAGCAGGTTACCTACCCTGCTGTGGAAAAAACAAACAAAACATGATGAACTCATTCAATCCTTTGACTTATTTCATGTATGGGTTGCTGGAGAAATATAATTTCAAGCTCAGTAATCTAGTTTCTGGATAAGTTCTGACAGCAAGCATTTGTATTCCTAATGTTTAATAGTGCTTGCTGAGCAGAACCTCTTTGCAGTGCCACAAGTCCTTACGATGCCTTTGCAGCCAAGCCTGATTATAGCTCTTGCTCAGGAGGTTTGATGCTAATTCCTTTGCACAATTCCCTTATGTCTTAGACATTAATACTAAATCACAGAATCACAGAACAATTCAGGTAGGGAAAGACCCTCAGAATCACCAAGTCCAACCCAGAACCCTACTCTGCAAGGTTCATCCCTAAACCATAGCCCCAAGCACCACATCCCAAGCACCACATCCAAACCACCTTTAAACACATCCAGGCCTGGGGACTCCACCACCTCCCTGGGCAGCACATTCCAATCCCTGACCACTCTTGCTGGGAAAAAATTCTTCCTACTGTCCAGTCTAAACCTACCCAGTGGCAGCTTGAGGCCATTCCCTCTTGCTCCATCACTAATTACCTGTGAGAAGAGACCAGCACCAACCTCTCCACAACCTCCTTTCAGGTAGCTGTAGAGAGCAATGAGCTCTGCCCTCAGCCTCCTCTGTTTCACACTAACCATCCCCAGCTCCTTCAGTCACTCCTCATCAGATTTGTTCTCCAGACCCTTCCCAGCTTCCTTGCCCTCCTCTGCCCTGGCTCCAGCACCTCCACATCTCTCCTGTATTGAGGTGCCCAAAACTGGACACAACACTCCAGGTGTGGCCTCCCCAGAGCTGAGTCCCAGGGGACAATCCCCTCCCTGCTCCTGCTGGACACAGCATTGCTGATCCCAGCCAGGATGCCTTTGGCTTTCTTGGCCACCTGGGCACACTGCTGGCTCCTATTCAGCTGCTTGTCCATTAGAACCAAATGCAACCTTTCTGCAGGGTTAGGTGAGGTGTTAAATCCCCATTGCTGTTGGCAGTCAGTCAGCTGAACACGGTACAGGAAAGGAGATGGGTCTCTGTTGCAAACTCTTGACAACAGAACAACCCTGCTGGCTTTGTACCTGCAGACAGCTCCTGTGTAGCTGCCTTCCGTTGAAGGCTTTAAGAGTGGCAATAAGTAGAAGAGCAAAAATAATGATAAAGGATTTTTCACCCAGCTGCTGGTTGGGAAAGGAGTGATTTGAGCCAGAATTACACAGTGATTTTTTTTTTTTTTTTAGCAGTCTCCACTCCTCAGTTTTTTGCCTTGTTTTACAGACTCTAGTATGAAAAGTGCCTTACCATTCCATGTCTGCCCATCACATGATGGGATGAGGGACAATGGTTTGAAATGAGGGCAGAGCAGAATTAGGTTGGATGTTAGGAACAAGTTCTGCACCATGAGGCTGGTGGAACACTGGAACAGGTTGCCCATGGAGGTGGTTGAGGCTCCTTCCCTGGAGATATTCAAGGTGAGGCTGGGACAGGGCTTTGGGCAACCTGATCCGGTTGAAGATTCCCCTGCTGACTGCAGTAGGGATTGGACTGGATGAGCTTTGGAAGTGACTTCCAATCCAGACCATTCTGTGGTTGTCTGATTGTGTGATGAATTCTGCAGAGTTTCCAGGCCCTCATTCTTTCAGACAGGCCAGCAGTCTGGCTAGGAATCATTTGCTTAAGTTGCATTTCATTCTGTGACTTTAGACATGAGAAATGTTGCAATAATGATAGTTGGAATTAAACAGAAGCTGTGGGGCTAGGGCAATTAATTTTCTTTAATGATGTGAACCATTAGAGCAGCAGGATAAAACAGGCCAGTAATTTGGAATAGATGGTAGGCATGGAAATAAAAACAAACCCAATCTATTATATCTCTTAAAGCATGCAGGTGAGAACACTAAAAGCTGCATTATACACAAAAAGATAAACCTGGTCTGCAGAGTCTGTTAACCTTTTCAATTCCCTTCCCTTTGTTTTCAGAGCCTGCTGATACACCTCCCCTTCTGCTGGTTGCAAGCTCTGAAACAGTTGAAGTTTTCTATCTCAATGGAAGCAGAGCATCTGCCCGAGCACCTGTGAAAGGATCTGCAGTTTTAACTCTGGACTATAGCTACAAGCAGGACACAGTCTGTTGGGTTGAGTCAAGGGATCTTTCCAGCCAGCTGAAGTGCACCAGGATAACAAAAGCTGGGAAGTTAACAGATGAGTGGATCATAAGCATTGCTCAGCATCTTCACAGTAAGTATGTGACAGTCTTTCAGCCAAACAGCAGAGTCTGCCCTGGTAAACTCTTGGAGGAGCCTTCAGAAGTGTGTTGGGGATTGGGTGTTGCAAACAGTCTTAAGGCATTAAATATTGCAGCTGATGCTGAAGCATTTTGCTGCTCCTCACTCCCCTGTGTAGTCAGCATGAGCTGCAGTGTTTGTATCTGTGCAAAGCTGTTTCAAGAGGTGAGTTTTTTAGGGACTAAAGAGAATGTGTGGAAGCAGCAGTGCAGGAGAAGAAATGGCAGTTGTTTCATTTTCTGAGGCAAAGCAGTGCTACATGAAGCTTGCACAGGATTCTTTGCTACTGAGCAGCATTAAGAATGAATTACAGACACATTCTTAGCATATTGGCTGTCAAATATCTTAGGTGTGGTGGTTCTGGGAAATCACAGCTTATTTCCTCACTTACTGGCAGTAAAATGCTGCCCTTTCTTGCAATTAAGGATTATTATTTTTAAACAGAGCTCAGCTGATCATACTGCTGGAGCCCAAACGTTCCATTATTCCTCGACAGCATTTTGGGTTGTGGAACACTGTTATCTGCTGAAAGAAATTGTATTGAAGAAATGTTCTTCCATTTATACATTCCCATGGGAACAGACTGCCAAACAGCACAGAGTCCAACAAAACCAAAGGAAAAAAAAGAAAAAGAAAAAAAAAAGCCATTTTCTTCATCTGTCCCAGAGGAGATGTCCACAGATCAGCTCAGGAAGCACAGCACTGAGGAGTGCAATGATGGTCTTAATGAAAGGCTTCTAAAGTCTCAAGACTGGAACCCAAGGCTGAACCTAAGATTGTGGAAAATCCTTTTAAGGGGTCGTCATAGAATAGCTCTGTGCAGATCTCAGACTCTCTGACCAGCAACATTCAACTCTCAAATCTCTTTATAACTGTGAGAGGTGCATGTCAAAAGGATGTCTTCTGCACAGGCTCTCCTGACAGCTGTTGTCAGATACGATCATTGCTGCAGACTGAGGAGGTCTTCTTTAGCCTCTTTTCCTGATTATATATTTACTAGAACAGAACATGAATTTAAACATAAATAAGTAGGGCTTGGAGCTGGGGTTTTGTTTTGTTCACCACTCATTGTGGCTATTCTACTTTCAGAGGACTCTTACCATCATTCTTTGGGATTTTTTTTAGACTTCTTCCTATTTTTTTTTAAAATCCTGCATTTTAGGGGGATTTTCACACTTCAGATATACCTAGGAGCCCTAAAATCTCGGGGGTCATTTTTGGTTGTGTTTGTTTGACTCACTGTTATTGATGTTCATTTCCTTTTCCTTTCAGTAAAACCAATCAACTCAATACAGTCCTTAGCCATGTTTGCTTTGTATTGAGCTGGGGGTGTGTTTGTTCTGTCACTCCTCTTCATCATCAGAGTGGACCTTAGCACTATGGTTTGTAGTTCTCCACTGGTTCCTCTCTGTGTTCCTCTCCCTCCTGCTAATCTCTGTGCTGTTCAGCTCTGCATTAGTGCTGCCTTCCGTTTGCAGAATGAAGTCTGTGTGATGGGTTTGAAATGAATACAGTGTCTGGAATTAATGAGCTAATCATTTTCCATAGTGCTGCTACACATCAGCCTGTGGGCTCGGAGAGTTTTCTGAACCTTCACTGTAATTGTTTGGTCATCTTTGAATGAAGAATTGACATTCCCATGGGCATGGATCAACTGCAGGCTGCTTCCAGCTTCTTGCTTAATTTTGGTATGGGAAATGGTGCTTGGAGACTTGGAGAAACATTGCTTGGGGTCAGGCTGGAGCTCTGAGTGGCAGATGAGCAGATTTAGGTGTGCTGGTGTTCTTCCCAGGCACACACATCCACAGATACTCTTCTTGGGTTACTGCAGGGAAGCAGCAGCAATCACCACGGTCTGGTCATGTCTCCTCTCTGGAGAAGGACCTGGGAGCAGGTTCTGGTATTCAGGAGCCAGCAGTGATCCCTTGAGGTCAAGAAAGCCAATGGTACTCTGGGATGCATTAAGAAGAGTGTGGACAGAGAGTCAAGGGAGGTTCCCCTGCTCCTCTGCTCTGCCCTAGGGGGGCCAGATCTGGAGTCCTGTGTTTGTTTCTGGACTCCCCAGCTCAAGAGACACAGGAAACTACTGGAGAGAGTCCAGAACTACTGGAGCAAAAGCTGACAGACCTGGGGCTGTTTAGCCTGGAGAAGGGCAGAGAGTGGATCTTACCAATGCTTATCAATATCTAAAGGGTGAGTGTCAAGAGGAAGGAGTTAGACTCTCTTCAGTGGTGCCCAGTGGCAGGACAAGGGGCAACAGGCACAGACTGGAACACAGAAGTTCCATCTGAACATGAGGAAAAAACTTCTTTCCCCTGATGGTGATGGAGCACTGGAACAGTCTGTCTAGAGAGCTTGTGTAGTTTCCTTCTCTAGAGAGACTTCAAACCTGCCTGGACACAATCCTGGGCACCCTGGTCCAGCCAAACCTGCTTCAGCAGGAGGGTTGGACCTCATGGTCTCCAGAGGTCCCTTCCAACCCCTACCATTCTGTGATTCTGTGCATCTCAGAGAGACAAGCAGTATGCAAGCTGCTTCTGTGCTGCCCCTGCTCCCAGCTCTGCAGCACACAACCTCAACAGACTGGGCATCTGAGACAGCACAGGCAGCAAGCTGCTCCTCCTGGGAACAAAACTTCCACAGGTTCAATAAGGACTCCTCTGCAGCAGATTTGTTGGTTGTTTTTCTTCCCCCAGTACTCAGAGCAGAAATTAGCCTCCTAATGAATATCTTCTCTTCCAGCCGTGTATCTGGAGCTATGCTATGCCTGCAAGGCCATGGCAGGAGCCTCTTCACCCTGTGCCTGCTTTATCTGCCTGTACACATCCATGGGGCATGCTGTGGCTAATGCAAAGCTGAGTTTGTCTTTTAAATTCTTCCTTTTCTTCCCTCTACCTTCTGTTACCCATCAGGTGACTTCTGTGTTTTCTCTCCATCATGTAGCACTCTGTCTGATAAGGCAAATTAATTCACTTTAACTTTTTGTCATGGTTTCAGCCTGAGCATTCCCAGCTGTAATTACATTCTCTAGCAGCTTGAGCCAAAGAAAGGATCATGCACAGGGAGTGCTTCAGCTAACAATGGAAGGTCTGTCCTTCATGGGAAGCTTTTCTCTTTGGAGTATGTGAAACTGTAAAGAGGATGTTCCTAAAAGCATGGGGGGGGGGGGGGGGGGGAGGAAAGGTGGGAAAAAAGGTGTTCTTAGTGTTTGTGGAATGTATTTTTATGTATTATGCTGACCTTCCAATCTGTTCTCTTACTGGAAGGAAACACAGAATTGTAGAATTGTCAGGGTAGGAAGGGACCTCAAGGATCATCCAGTTGCAACCTTTTTGCAAAAACCTCCAGGGATGAGGCTTCCACCACCTCCCTGGGCAACCTCTTCCAGTGTCTCACCACCCTCATGGGGAAGAACTTCTTCCTAACATCCAATTTGAATCTACCCACTGCAAGTTTTGCTCCATTCCCCCCAGTCCTATCACTCCCTGACACCCTGAAAAGTCCCTCCCCAGCTTTCTTGTAGCCCCCTGCAGATACTGAGAGGCCACAAGAAGGTCTCCTTCCCTGCATATGACACAACAAGTGGTAGAGAAGTCATTTATACAGAGGGATTGCAGCTGCTAGAACTGGACTTAAAGTGTTTAAGTGAAGGCAAGAAACTCTCTTAGTTAGGAACAAAGAATGTAGATCATGTTTTAAGGTGAAAGACCAGATGTAGGAAAGCAGGGACTGTGAAAATGACTCAGTTTTCATGGCAGGTGATGTAGTACCAGTTCCAGGTAGTGAACACAAGCTTGGGTTCAGAAAGGAAAAGAAGTGGCAGTTTGCTAGTGGCCAGCACTGCCTCAAGGGACAGTCCAACAGGATTTCATTTTGCTGTGTATGAGTCCCACATGGGTACAGTTCAAGGGCTTTGCACTGTGAAATTGGTCTGCATCTGTGCCTTTCTCCTCATGGAATCCTAGAATGGCTCAGGTTGGAAGGGAGCTCAGAGCTCATCTCCTCCAACCTCCCCACCATGCCCAGGGACACCTCTCAACCAGACTCAGCTGCTCAAGGTCTCATCCAACCTGGTCTACAGCACCCCCAGGCAGGAGGCAGCCACAGCCTCCCTGGGCAGCCTGTGCCAGAGTCTCACCACCTTCGTGTACCATCCTTCTGCTTCCTCAGCTCCATTCTAGCCCTGCTCTGCCTCAGCTTCAAACCATTCCCCCTTGGCCTGTCTCTAGACACCCTCAGCAAAAGTCCCTCTGCAGCCTTCCTGCAGGATCCCTTCAGGTCCTGGCAGGCAGCTCTGAGGTCCCCCTGGAGCCTTCTCTTCTCCAGGCTGAACACCCCCAGCTCCCTCAGCCTGGCCTCACAGCAGAGCTGCTCCAGCCCTTGGATCATCTTTGTGACCTCCTCTGGCCTCACACCACAGCTCTGTGTCCTTCTTCTGCTGGGGACATCAGAAATGGAGGCAAGATTGGAGGTGAGGTCTGAGCAGAGCAGAGTCCAGGGGCAGAATCCCTGACAGTTCTGCCCAGTTCAGTGAAGTTTGTTATGAAGAGGAGGCTTTAGGTGCACTCTTAGAAGCTGTCTTCAATGGCAATAAAATATCTGGTTAATATTTTAACATTAGGCACCATCAGCTAATTCTCATGAACTTTGTTTCATTTTTCCACTGATGCCTAATTACTTTGTTTATAAATTTCCCATTTCTAATGCTATAGCTAATGGCTTTCTTCTTAAGTGGAGACATATCTTTGGAAATTCATGACACATATGATGCTAATCAAATTTACCTCAATTAGACTAATTGACATCAAATGCTTCCAGATATTAATTTATTAATGCAAATACTGCATTAAGACTTCATGTAAAAAAAAAAAACCACAAATCAACAAAACACCACAAAACGCAAACCCCAAGCCACTAGAGTCAACTGAAGAAGTCAAGAAATATTTCTTTTGTATAGTGCACTTTGGATCATGCCATTAAAATCAGTCCTAGAATCATAGAATTGTTAGGGTTGGGAGGGACCTCAAGGCTCATCCAGTTCCAACCCCCCCTGCCATGGGCAGGGACACCTCACACTAGGTCAGGTTGCTCAGAGCCACATCCAGCCTGGCTGCCAAAACCTGCAGGGATGAGGCTTCCACCACCTCCTTGGGCAAGCTGCAAGAGCCTTGCCTTTTATTAATGTGCCACAAAGCAGCTGCAGTTTGATGTCTAGGGTCAGGCATTCACCATGACAGCTCTTGAGCTGCTGATAAACTTTGGATGGTCTGCATGTGTAATTGGGTCACAATCTCTGTCACACTACATGAGCAAAAATAATGAGTGGTTGAGGAGCCTGTGGGGCTGCCTGCCACCATTCCAGAGTCTCCTTGTGGGCATTTTTGGACTTTCTTGTGTGTCTTTCATTGCTATTTTACTTAAGAGTATGGTTCCAGCTTTTGATGTGGGGGAGGTACAAACCCAGGCTGGGTGCAGAGTGGGCTGGGAGTAGCTCTGGAAAAAGAGCCTTGCAGGCAGCTGTGTGCTGGGCTGCAGCCAGAGGACTGTGGGCAGCAGGGCAGGAGAGGGGATTCTGCCCCTAGACTCTGCTCTGCTCAGACCTCACCTCCAATCCTGCCTCCAAGTTCTGGTGTCCCCAGCATGAGAAGGACACAGAGCTGTGGAGTGAGTCCAGAGGAGGTCACAAAGATGATCCAAGGGCTGGAGCAGCTCTGCTGTGAGGCCAGGCTGAGGGAGCTGGGGGTGTTCAGCCTGGAGAAGAGAAGGCTCCAGGGGGACCTCAGAGCTGCCTGCCAGGACCTGAAGGGATCCTGCAGGAAGGCTGCAGAGGGACTTTTGCTGAGGGTGTCTAGAGACAGGCCAAGGGGCAATGGTTTGAAGCTGAGGCAGAGCAGGGCTAGACTGGAGCTGAGGAAGAAGTTCTTGAGCAGGAGGGTGGTGAGACTCTGGCACAGGCTGCCCAGGGAGGCTGTGGCTGCCTCCTGCCTGGGGGTGTTGCAGGCCAGGTTGGATGAGACCTTGATCAGCTGAGTCTGGTTGAGAGGTGTCCCTGGGCATGGTGGGGAGGTTGGAGGAGATGAGCTCTGAGGTCCCTTCCAACCTGAGCCATTCTGTGATTCTATGATGTGTTTCTATTAAGTGAGATAAGTGCAATGTGTTTAAAAATATCAGCATTGTTTCTCTTGTAGTTGTAAATATTCTGAAGATTTGTATTTCCCTTCTAAGATTCTTTGAAGGATGTTTTGGTTATTAGACTTTGTTCAGCTAAGTGGTTGTAAATTTCAGATTCATTTTGAAGAGTCTCAACCACTGCTTTAGCTTCAGAAAGAAACCCACTTGGGAAATGGGGATTGAAGTAAGACGCAGTAGTGGGAAAGCACATTTCATAACAGTCTGTGAATGCACCCTAATCCACATCTGCTGAAAGGCTTGGTCCCAGTTTGAGTTGTGTGGGTTCTTCCCTTTGCAAACATGTGCTTGGACAGACAATTAGTCCTACATAAAGCAGACAGAGATTAAAAAAAATAAAATTTGAAGATAGCTGCAGTGAAATGAATTGCAAACCACATCTCTGTGACGTGTCAGATTGTCTGAGGGGTCTTGTGCAAGGCAGAACTGGCTGCTGGGTTTGTGGTGAGGGTACCACCAGGAGCAGTGCTCATGCTCTGCTCTGGGGCACAGCAGACGTGGCACCACCTATCCTGCTTCTTCTGGGATCTGCCAGCACTGAGTAATTTAAGGTTAGGGTAGGCAGAAACCTTACTAGAAGGATGACAAGAGCATGCCTTGAGGAGGGGCCCTGGGGGAGGTTGCAATGTATGTTTGTGTCACCTCTGTGTTTCTCTGCAGGTGTTGGGATAAATTTGTGCTGTTCACATGGAAGGAGGAGTGATTGGGGAAGAAAGGCAGTGTGCAGGGAGTCAGCAGACCACTTTTCCCAGGACTGCCAGGCTGACATTTAGCTAGTGATCTTGTCTTTCCCCTGCAAAGGTAGCATGAGGATGACAATATCTCCATGTGGCATAGGGATACTGTGAGACTTAGAACCCCAAATGCTAGAATGCTGGGGGATACAGGAGGTAGAATTAGCACAAGGCACTCAAAACTGTTGTGGCTGAGAAGAAAGGGGATTATGGCCTCAGATTCTTCTACAGTGGCTACTCTTGGAAAAGGGCTGGAAGCTTTCTGAAAGGAAAGTTCAAGTTCTGCAGATACAATCACACAATCACAGAATGGCTCAGGCTGGAAAGGACCTCAGAGCTCAGAGACTTTATATTGCTAACAGTGACTACAGTGGGCTTAATATCAACTCATCCTACAGAGTGATGAGCTTCATTTTAGCTGCAGGGAACTGCAGCAGACTCCAGATGCCATGAGCCAGTGCTGTGCGATAAGCAAAGAGCATCCAGGGTGCCCTGGGAGGAGTGTGGCCAGTAGGACAAGGGAGATTCTCCTGCCCCTCTGCTTTGTGCTGTGAGGCCTCATCTGGAGTCCTGTGTCCAGTTCTGGCCTCCCCATCTCAAGGAGGACAAAGAACTACTGGAGAGTGTCCTGCACAGGGCCACTAAGATGCTGAGGGACTGGAAGGTCTCTGATATGAGGAGAGGCTGAGAGAGCTGGGGCTGGTTAGCCTGGAGAGGAGGAGGCTGAGGGGGGATCTGATCAGTGCTTGTAAATATCTAAGGGCTGGGTGTCAGGAAGATGGGGCCAGACTCCTCTCAGTGGTCTCCAGTGACAGGAGAAGAGGTGATGGGCACAAACTTGAACACAGGAAGTTCCAACTAAACAGGAAAAGGAACTTCTTTGCTTTGAGGGTGGCAGAGTGTTGGAACAGATTGCTCAGAGAGGTGGTGGAGTCTCCATCTCTGGAGATTTTCAAGGCCTGCCTGGATGTGTTCTTGTGTGATCTTCTTTAGGTGATCCTGCTGTAGCAGGGAGATTGGACTGGATGAGCTTCAGAGATCCCTTCCAACCTCTACCATTCAGTTTCTACACAAATTGTGTATGAGTTTTCTTTGGTCCCTACCCCATCTTTAAGAGCAGGCAGACATAATTTATTCCTCTATTATGACCCCAAAAGTGTTCCTTTAAGCACCATTGCCTACCTCTGGTATGAAACTGTTCAAACTTTCCCTGGAAGTCATTTTCCTTGACCCCTTTTGTGTTGCAAAAGTAACTGCAGTGAGGTGTCTTTAAAACTGCAATCATCTGCTGCTTAGGGCTTTTACAGGAGGATGCTCCAGTGACGTCAGTGTGGTGTGCCCATGGTTTGTGCTGCTGATCACAGCTGCAGCAGGCAGTCCAGGGCAGGTGGAAGGCTGCACCCTTCTGCCTTTGGTGGGAGGGGGCTAAAGGGGGTAAGTGTTACAGCCTGAGGTGGCCACCTCCTGTTCCCCACAGCAGCTCCCTTAGGCCGTGTGCTTGATGGGTACCCGTGGCTGAATTATGCTTTAATTTGAGCAGTGGATGACTTAACTGCTTTGAAGTAAATAACTGGGTTTGATTTACAGTCTCAGCAGATTTATAAGAAGCTTTTGAATGTGTGGTTAAAAAAATAAAAGAGCCTGTGATAGCTGTGTACCTCTATAAATCTGTCTTTATTGGCCAGCGTGCTGCAGGCTGCTGGGACCCCATTACCCCTTTACAGTCACTGGGCCAGGTGTTTGAGGCTCAGCAATGCAGAAATTTCAAACGTTGTGGGTTTCAGTGATTCTTCCTTGTTTCTGACATGAGATTGATGTCAGAAAACTCAGTCCTTGTAAAGAGACTTAACAGTCAGGATTAAAAGACAAGCTGTTTGTAGGGCACCGATTTCATTGCTTGATACTTCTACCTTGCTGGTTTATTCTGGTGCCATCACAGCCAACTCTGTGACTCCAGACACAGGAACAAGAACAAGTTCTGCACCATGAGGGTAGTGCAACACTGGAACAGGTTGCCCAGGGAGGTGGTTGAGGCCCCATCCCTGGAGATACTCAAGGCTCAACAGGGTACTGAGCAACCTGATCTAGTGGAGGATGTCCCTGCTGACTGCAGGGGGGTTGGACTGGATGACCTTTGGAGGTCCCTTCCAGCCCAAATGACTCTAGTTGAAGATGTCCCTGCTCACAGCAGAGGGATTTGACTAGATGGCCTTTAAATGTCCCTTCTAACTCAAACTATTCTACGCTTCCATGCTTCTATGGTTTTATGATTCTATGAGTGATTCTATTGCAGGGCAAGGTGCAGGTGGAACAGGGCCACCAGCTAGGCTAAGATCGTGCTTTGAATTGAACTGCAAACTTCCATAGCTATCTGCTGTGCTGCCTAGCAGGTCCCCAGACTGGTTTCTCTGGCCATACCTTGTGGTCAGTGCTCAGATACTAATTCCAGATGGGAGGTCTTGCTGTGTTTTGGTCTTCATGGAGTTCTTTGAAAGAAGTGGAACTACTAATTTTAAATCATGTGAAGTTTCAGGTGTTGGATCTTCTCTTCTTGATAAGTGGCCTGTGCCTAGTAGAAGGCTAGAAGTGTAATTTTAAACAGAAAGAGGCATAAATGCCTCAATGTCTGCAGTTGGGTGGAAGCTGAGTGCTGGACCCCTGAGTGACTGGCGAGAGGACATCTCAGAGAGACTCAGTGTCCTCATCAGCCAGCAGGATGTCCTCAGGAGACAGCAGGATGCCCTCATTCACTATTCATAATGCTTAGGTTGGGCTCATTTCTGAAACCCCTTCAGTTTGGGGAAACTGCTATTGTCTGAACACTCACACTGATGGCTTTTCAGGGCAGTGTCTTCTCATATGTTGGAAGACTACCAACTGTATTTTCAACAATAACCTGATTTATTGAAACAGAAATTGTGTTTCTCAGCAGGCAGGAGGAAAAATTTGGTTTGTTTGGTTTGTTTGGCTTGATTTGTTTGTTCTGTTTGTGAGTTTTGTTAGGGTTTTTTGTTTGTTTTGTTTTGTTGGGGTTTTTGTTTGTTTGTTTTTCTTCTTTTGAGGAACTCCAAGTCTGGATGCTTTAAAGTGCTTATTTAAATTTACTGTGGTTTAGGTTTTGCATTATACTTTTTACAAACACTCCCTGAGAAGGCTGGAACACCTTTGCTATGAGGCCAGGCTGATGGAGCTGGGGGTGTCCAGCCTGGAGAAGAGAAGGCTCCAGGGGGACCTCAGAGCTGCCTGCCAGGACCTGAAGGGATCCTGCAGGAATACTGCAGAGGGACTTTTGCTGAGGGTGTCTAGAGACAGGCCAAGGGGGAATGGTTTGAAGCTGAGGCAGAGCAGGGTTAGAGTGGAGCTGAGGAAGAAGTTCTTGAGCAGGAGGGTGGTGAGACTCTGGCACAGGCTGCCCAGGGAGGCTGTGGCTGCCTCCTGCCTGGGGGTGTTGCAGGCCAGGTTGGATGAGACCTTGAACAGCTGAGTCTGGTTGAGAGGTGTCCCTGCCATGAGGCTGCAGTAGATGATCTGAGGCCCCTTCCAGCCTGAGCCATTCTGTGACTCCATGATAATTCAAAGGCATTGGATCCATGAGGATGAGTCATTTGAGGAAGACAGATGGATATATTTTTCATGTGATTTTTCATTTTTAAACATGTGCAGTAATCACTCAGGACATGGCTGTTGGAAGTTTAGACAGCAGTGTGTCTGACTTAGCCAACTGTGACATTTTTAATACAACTCATGCTTTGTTAATGGCATTGCAGCAAATTGCTGTCAGTAGAAGAGGCGCAGAAAAATCTCTGCCAGCTTAACTTTCCCGAGCCAGAGTAGCAGTGTCAGGTTGTCTGGGCTGCTAATTAGGAGCAGTGCTCCCAGAGAGAGGCCCAGCAGAGGCAGTGCTCCTGCAGGGTTTCACAGCCTGTCATTTAAGGGTGGTTTTAACTGCTGTTTACCTGCTCCCACCATTGCTGGCTATTCAGTGTCAGAACAGGGCTTGTCTTGGCATTCCAGACTTGTCTCCTGACTCAGGTGGAGGCAAAAAGCCTGGCTCCAAGTGGCTTGCAATTGTTCTTTGGACTAGAATCTGTTTGATGCTTGGTAAATACACAATTGTATCTCTTTTTGGTTGCTTGCCTTTTGTTGTTGTTGTTGTTGTTTGGGGTTTTTTTTTTGTTCTGAATCCACAGCAAATGAAAGCAAGCAAGTCTGGAGATGCCTGACACTTTTATTTTTGTCTGCCTTACACAGCTCACCAATCTCAGCTTTCAGTCAGAAAGTTAAAGTGGCTTTCTAGGCATGGAAAAGTAAAATGCATGTGTGTGGGGAAAAAAATCTACTCTAAAGAGAACATAGGGAAAGGCAAAATGTCTCAAATACATTGTGCCATTTTTTACTTATTTTTCTGTCATCTCATTTTCCTTGGTTTTACTTCCCAGATTTTATTACTTCATTATTTTTATTTTATTTTATTTTGTCTTTACCTTATTTTTGTATTTCTCTTCATAATCTTTATATTATCTTTATCTTGATATCTTCTATTTGTGTTTATATATCTATTTATGTTTATAGTTAATTGTAGTTAGATTTAGACTTAGATTTATCTTTGGACTTAGATTTATACTTACCTTTGTTTCTGTCTCACCTCTTCTGACTGAGCAGGAAGCAGGAGATGCTTCCTTAGTCAAAATGCAGTGAAGCAAACTCTTGCTCCAGGCTGGTGTATGAAAGTGAGCCCCAGCGGCAAGCAGTCACTGCCACAAGAGGCTGTAGAGGAAGCAGGTCTGACCATGCCTAGGAGATCTCTAGCTCTGTTGTCCTGGCCTTTGGGGCAAGGAGGTGACTCTGTGGCACAAGGCACTTGAGCAGTCCCACCCTTGCACTCCTGTACTGCACTACCATCAGGGACTACACTGACATCTCCCATGTGTGGTGATGCTCATTACAGAAATGTTAAGCTCCTGCAAGTTTTCTTACAAGGACCCTCTCTTGCTTCTCTGAAGCATTGCTTCCCCTAGCGTATGGCCAAGCACCCAAACAACTGCTGCCCAATCCCCAGAGCTGCCCTGCTTGTGCAACAAATGAAGCAAGTGACTGTTAGCAGACCTGAGTACCTGTGACAGTGCTCAGCTGCTCTCTGCAAAGGGGAAGGATTTCTGTCAAAGAAACCCTTTGGGTGTGGTGCTGTAGGAGTGGCAAAGACTTTGCTTCCCTCCCTGCAGCTGTGCTCCTGGGGAGTCAGGCCACCAGCCCACCCATGCTCCTTTACTGAACACACAATCCCCACTTTGAAGCCACTTCCCCTCCTCTCATCTCCCCAATGTCAAGGGTTAGGGCTGCGCTGGCCTCTAAGTGCCTGGCAGATGCTCTCAATTAACACCAACACCTCTCCCCTCCCAAAGGAATAAGGGAAGGAGCCTTACAGATTGGAAAACTAAACCAGCTTTAATTAAAATACTAACAATAAAATTAAATCTCAACAAAACCCCAATATCAAGCCCAGTCCCCTGGTGACAGTTACATCACCATCACCACTGCTGCTGTGCCAGGCACTGGGGAAGCCCCGGACTGGGCTCAGTGGCAGACAGGAGCTGGATTCAGGAACACATGGATCAGAATCAAAGGCAGAACAGAGTTCTCCTCAAACGCAGCCATTGAAGGAAGGCTTTGACCCTGGGGATCCCTCAGCTTTATACTGAAGATGATGTCCATGGGATGGGGTCCCTTAGGGGTCAGTTTAGGGTCACCTGTCTTGTCTGCTCCTCCCTGAAGGTGCAGCCTTTTACTTTCTGCACCCCACAGGATTTAGCAGGCACCTTGGTCTGCACAGGAGCAGGTATCAGCAAGAGCCTTTCTGCACTCTAAGCTTTGGTAGTAAATACAAACATCAATTGTTAGCACTTCTAGAAGCAGACACAGTGCCCTTAACTTCAGAAAGTGAAAATAAAATCACTGAACAGACTTAGTTCTGTTCTAACCCAAACCAGGATATCCAAGCAAGCCCAGATTACAGCATGCAATTCCTGTCTGGAAGATTGGATGCTGCATTCATTCAGAAGACATGTAGGTGGCTTATGGAAGAAAAATAGCACTTTTCTCCTTCTTTTTTGATTGTTTTTTTTTTTTCTTAAAGCTTGATGAATACAGCAAAATAAGGCTTCCTTTAAAAGCAGCTTTTGCAAAAAAAAATATTGGTAACAAAAAAATGAAGATTATTTCTAAAGCATTTTCAAATCTATGCATTATATGCAAGTAAGAAATCAGTCCTGAGTTTATATGTGTATGTAGATAGGGATAAATATGCATATAGAGATATAAATATTGAGATATTGAGATATTTATATAGGGACACAGTGTTATGTAGATGTATTTCTATATAGATATATTTCTATAAAAGATCTAAAATCATACGCAAAGAGAACAAATAACTCAAAATTCTAATTTCCCATAATAACTATCAGGGAAATTGTTGCACCTTGAGTCTTGAGTAGACTTCCAGGCAGTCCTCACTGCAGCCACCTTCTGAGCAAGGAAATTTGTAAGGACCTAAGGCAGTGATTGCTAAGTACTTTCCCTTAAAATAGAGATTGTCTATCTCTTTCATTATTAATTAGAAGCATATGGAGAGTGCAATAAGCATTTTCAATTCTAATTTTATTTCATTGAAAATCAGTCCCCAGTTCACTCTGAACTTTCTGAAAGAGGCTTCAGCTCCTATGAGTTCCATGAGCAGTTTGCTCAGCTCCTTTCTCACATTAAAAAGAAGAGATGCTTCCACTGAAGTGTATACATAGAGAAAGAGCTTCCTCTTTCTAATCTGGCTTCAACATCTGGGAAAAAATGAACTCTATTAGGACAACAATGATTTTAGAGGGCAGGAGGTGTGCTGAGTCCAGCAGTGCCCTCCTCTAGCCCAGCAGGCAGCTGTGTGCTGGGCTGCAGCCAGAGGAGTGTGGGCAGCAGGGCAGGAGAGGGGATTCTGCCCCTGGACTCTGCTCTGCTCAGACCTCACCTCCAATCCTGCCTCCAGTTCTGGTGTCCCCAGCAGAAGAGTCCAGAGGAGGCCACAAAGATGATCCAAGGGCTGCAGCAGCTCTGCTGTGAGCTATGAGGTCCCTTTCCACCTGAGCCATTCCAGGATTCTGTGAGCAGTAGTATAACTACAAAATTGTGGTGCTGCTTTTGCCTCTCTTTTGCTAATTGAAGTCTTATTGTGCAAGTCTTGATCTGAAATGGCAATAAAAATGCCTACAGTACAAAAAATAGGTGTGAAAATCACAGTGAAAGAAGGCAGCCATTCCACATGGCTCTTTCATAAACTCAATTCTGGCCATAAGATGTATTTGCAGTACCCTTTGAAGATTTAGCCACCCTCATATTCATTTGCTCTTTTCTCTGCAGGTACAATGATATTGGTGTGCTTAAGAAAATAGAAAAAGTCTCCTTCCAGCCACATTTCTGCTAGTGCCCATGGTCTACATATTGCCATTAACCAGGGTGGAATTTAGACTATATGATGTCTTAACTATTCTTTATGAAGTCCTTAAGAGGAAATCCTAGTTTTTAAAAAGCAATAAAGGAAGGATGATCACACTTGGCAGAAATGCTCCAAGGAATCTCTTATTAAAATAGGAAAAAGAGAGAAAAAATAAGGCATAGAAGGTTGCTCAGAATCAATGTATATTTTGAGGAAGAGACAGTTCTTTTTTAGAGCCCTTCTGAAAACTGTGTGAATGAAAGAAAAAGAAGAGATTAATTACTTTGAAGATGTGAAAGGCCTGGACATCTGCTCATATTGGGCTTTAATACATGAGTCCAGAAATAGGCATGAAATGAATTTAGTAACTTCTTGAGCCCAAGCTGTTACATACATATATATATATATGTATTTTAAAAGTCCCCTGTGCAACCCAAGCCTTATCTCTGTGGTATACAGTGCCTTTGACTGGTGTGATAACTGGAGAGCCATTCAGAGCAGCTTAGTGCATGGCTGCTAGCAAAACCATAGAGATTAAAAGTTTAATTCATAAAAAGCTGTTATCTGCTAGCTGAGTGGATTTTTTTTTCATATATAGAATATATTTGAAAATAGAATCTCATTCTGTGGAGGGGAGGGCTTGGCCAGCTCTTTATGAACTTCTCTTGTAAGGCAGGGAATGACTGGAGAGAGCCCAGTGTAGGCTGCAAAGATGGTGAGGAGAATGAAGCATCTCCCATGAGGAGAGGCTGAGAAACCTGGCACTGATTAGCCTGGAGAAGAGGAGGAGGAGGGGATCCTATCAACACTTACCAATATGTGATGGGCAGGAGGCAAGAGGAGGGGTTAGAGTCTTTTCAGTGGTGCCCAGTGACTGGAAGAGGGGCAGTGTGCTCAAACTGCAGCACAGGAAGTTCCATCTGAACATGAGGAAAAGCTTCTTGATTTTGAGATTGCCAAAGCACTGGAGCAAGCTGCCTGGAGAGGTTTTGGAGTCTCCTCTAGAGACATTCTGTCTGGAAGAGGATTTGCCATGTCTAAGGGACACATTGTCACATGAACTGATAAGTCCTCCATCAGGGTTACTGAAAGCCTAGAGAACTGCCTGAGAGATGGACACACAGGATAGATCTAGGCTCGCCTTGCTTCACTTCAGCATCCCATATGGACCTACACATGAGCTGGAGGTATCCCAGCTTCTCTTCCAGCCTTTGAACTCCAGTGGTGAGAATCACAGAATGATTTCAGATGGAAGAGGCCTTGATCATAGAGTCATAGAATTGCCAAGGCTGGAAAGGACCTCAAGGCTCATCCAGTTCCAACCCCCTGCCATGGGCAGGGACACCTCACACTAGATCAGGTTGCTCACAGCCACATCCAGCCTGGCTGCAAAAACCTCCAGGGATGAGGCTTCCACCACCTCCTTGGGCAACCTGTTCCAGTGTCTCACCACCCTCATGGTATAAAACTTCTTCCTAACATCCAATCTGAATCTCCCCTCTTCTAGTTTTGCTCCATTCCCCCCAATCCTATCATTCCCTGACCCCCTAAACAGTCCCTCCCCAGCTTTCTTGTAGCCCCCTTCAGATCCTGGAAGGCCACAAGAAGGCCTCCTCAGAGCCTTCTCTTCTCTGGACTGAACAGCCCCAACTCTCTCAGGCTGTCCTCATAGGACAGATGGAAGAGACCTTGAAGATCAAAAAGACCAACCCTTAACCCAGCACTCCCAGCACTGATCTCTGAAGAAAACTATGAATTAAGGTCTCCCTTTTACAGGAAGCTCTGTGCTGAAGTCTTTAAACATAGCATGCACTGTACTGAAGAGCCTGACAAGGAATGTCATTGTGATCTGCCCAGGGCTCTACACCAGCCTCTGCTGCTGGTACCTCCATGCCCTTCCTAAAGACAAGCTACTGGGAAGGGAAAGCAAGTCAAGAGTTTTTAGGAGCTTTCTAAAGTCTTTGACACGGAGGTTATGGTGTGAAATTGCTTCTGGATGTCACATTCTCCTGCACTGCTGAGCAACGTGAGGTGTAGCTCTTTGTTGCAGATGGTTAACCCTAAGATGACTTATGGAAGAAGAATTATTTCACTGTGAGGGTGACAGAACAATGGAACAGGCTGCCAAGGGGTTTGTGGAGTCTCCCTCTCTGGAGATATTCAAGGTCTGCCTGGATGTATTCCTGTGTGACCTGCCCTGGGTGATCCTGCTCTGGCAGGGGGGTTGGACCTGATGATCTCTGGAGGTGCCTTCCAGCCCCTGACATTCTGTCATTCTGTGACTTTCAATTAATTCTCCTGGTTTTCCATAGAACCTCCTGTTGAAATGCCATTTTTGGTGATATGTTGAAGAATAACTAACGGAAAAATAGAGCCAAAATTCAACGAGTGTGAATATTTTTTAGGTTAACAGATCCAGCACTCTGTGTGTGACATGTCTGCCAGGTATATGCACATGTATGTGGAGAGAGGGCTGTGTGAACACAGTCACAGGAGTCATAGGAACACAAAATCAGAGTGGCTTAGGCTGGAAGGCACCTCAGAGCTCATCTCCTCCAACCTCCCCACCATGCCCAGGGACACCTCTCAACCAGACTCAGCTGCTCAAGGTCTCATCCAACCTGGCCTGCAACACCCCCAGGCAGGAGGCAGCCACAGCCTCCCTGGGCAGCCTGTGCCAGAGTCTCACCACCCTCCTGCTCAGGAACTTTTTCCTAAGTTCCGGTCTAACCCTGCTCTGCCTCAGCTTCAAACCATTCCCCCTTGGCCTGTCTCTAGACACCCTTAGCAGAAGTCCCTCTGCAGCCTTCCTGCAGGATCCCTTCAGGTCCTGGCAGGCAGCTCTGAGGTCCCCCTGGAGCCTTCTCTTCTCCAGGCTGAACACCCCCAGCTCCCTCAGCCTGGCCTCACAGCAGAGCTGCTCCAGCCCTTGGATCATCTTTGTGGCCCCCTCTGGACTCACTCCACAGCTCTGTGTCCTTCTCATGCTGGGGACACCAGAACTGGAGGCAGGATTGGAGGTGAGGTCTGAGCAGAGCAGAGTCCAGGGGCAGAATCCCCTCTCCTGCCCTGCTGCCCACACTCCTCTGGCTGCAGCCCAGCACACAGCTGCCTGCTGGGCTGCAGGAGGGCACTGCTGGCTCCTGGGGAGCTGCTTAGCAACCAACACCCCCAAGTCTCTTTCTCCAGAGCTAATCCCAGGCTGGATTTGTGCCTGCTCCTCCAGCAGCTTTAGCTTGCTCCTTTCCCTCTGCTTCCAATGTACAGCAACCTTCCTGAGTTCCCACTGCAGGCATTTAGTTGCCAGCTTTATTGCTACCAACACTGCAAGCTGAATTCCTTTTGTAACTTTCGTCCTTGATAAATAAATGTTTTCAGAACTGCTCGTGTCACACGGGAGCCTCTCTACAGTTTTCAAGTCTCATGGAAGCAGTGAGCCATAAACCTTTAATTCCATAAACCCAGCTCCTGCGAGTGGCAGGCAGAGGCAGTGTAAATGCTTAAACTATGCCTGATTTCCAGAGGAACAGAGGGCTTGGGCTTTGGTTTTTGGGGTTTTTTTATGTTGTTAAATCCTATTTTCTTTGGGCCAGGGACAAAACCCCACCCTTTGGCTCCCTGTTGCCTACAGTGTATCAGTGCTTGCATCTGTCTCATAGTGCACCTGGCACTGGCCCCCTCTGGAACTGGGATCATGGACTAAATGGAGCATTTCTTTGTTCTGCCTCAGCATATTTTTGTAATGGGAGCCATCAGAAGGGAAGAGGCATAACTCTTGCTTTGAATTAAAGGGAAAATGAAGAGTGGAAGGGGAGAGATCTGAGATAGAAGGGGCATCAGTGAACTGTGTAATGGGATGGCTGAGATGGAATACAGCTGGTAGCTACTCCTGGTATTTTAATGGGTAAATCTTGTTGGTGTTGCCTGTGCTTTGAAGGACAGCTCATGAGTCTCCATGTCTGTTTGAGTGTTTAGCAAAGGTATGACTCATAAGCCCTCTGTTACTGTCAAAAATTAGGGACTACAATTTTTTTCTCAATCAGCTCTGTTTCATATTCTGCAGTGCAGTGTGTATGTGATGGCACCAACAGCTTCTTGGAGTGCAGAACCAAAAAAAGAAAAAGAATCTGTGAAATGATGTTTTCTTACATCTGGCTTCTCCCATCATGACTTAATTGCAACTTCTGTTAGCAGCTTTTTGAAACCACTGTGTAACAAATGCATATGCTGGGAACCAAAATGAAGCCAGTAGTTTTTGACATTGAAAGCATTTCACAGGAAGCATTATTATAGTGATTAAGGGGTTCTTAATTCACAAAAAACTATCATAGGAACTAGGGTTGAAATTTGGAGCCACAGCTCTCCTTTTATTTCCAGCTGTCTCAGGCTAGCTCATCCTCAAAGCCTGTCCCAGTGAAAGCTTCACTGCAACTGAAAGAGAAAGGAGTGCAGTGGGGACAATCTTCCCAGAAGAAATAGAAACCAAGTTTGATTTTCCCCTACATGAAAGCCTCCTGATGAGAAGGGCTGCTCACAGCAGATTAGAAGGAGATCAGGAGCTCCCCACTACTAGTGACTAGTGTGTCTTTCTCCATCCTTACACCACAAGCAAGCTGAAATACCTACTGGTGACAGACCCTTAGCACAGTGAGGAAATCCTTTTGGCAGCACAATTGATTCCTCTCTCCCCTGCTTCATTTTCCTCCTCTTTACACTTTTGCTTACTCTAACAGTAAGAAGATGTATGAACAGATAGGCTGACTTCTAAGAGCAAATCAGGCTTTAGGAGGCAGTGACAAAAAGTGCTTCCAGGATGCCAAGAACAGAGGGAACTTTTTTAAAACTCTTTCTTAGGTAGTTGTGAAGTTTTGCTTCCCTTAGTGTCCTGGGAAGGAAAACTCCCTGTGTCACTTCCAAGAAATCGAAGGATCACAGAATGTTAGGGGTTGGAAAGGACCTCCAGAGATCACCCAGTCCAAACCCCCTGCCAGAGCAGCATCACCCAGGGCAGGTCACACAGGAACACATCCAGGTGGGTTTGGAAAGTCTCCAGAGAAGGAGACTCCACAACCTCTCTGGGCAGCCTACTCCAGGGCTCTGCCACCCTCACACTGACAGTTTCCCCTCCTGTTCCCATGGCACCTCCTCTGCTCCAGCTTGCCCCCAGTGCCCCTTGTGCTGTCCTTGGACATCCCTGAGCAGAGCCTGGCTCCAGCCCTGCACATCTTTAGCCCCAGCAATGAGGGCAGCCCTCAGGCTCCTCTGCTCCAAGCTCCAAGCCCCAGCTCCCTCAGCCTGGCCTCACAGGAGATGTTCCACTGCCTGCAGCAGCTCTGGGGCTCTGTGCTGGACTCTCTTAAGCAGTTCCCTGAGGTCCTTCTTGAGCTGAGGGCCCCAGAACTGGACACAATATTCCAGCTGTGGCCTTGCCAGGGCAGAGTAGAGGGGCAGGAGAAGCTCTCTGGGTTTACTCCCCACAGCCCTTCTAATCCACTCCACACAGGCAGTCCTTTTAATGCCACTTGTTGTGGCAAGTTGAATCAGATATTTGACAGCATCCAGATTGCTCAGAACCACCAGCAAAAAAGTCACTTCACTGCAGATGAATGCATGCACCCATATGTCTGCTATTGCTTACAATATTTACACACAGGGGTTTTTTTTTTATTTCTGTGAAGTATTTATTATCTGGTTTGAGTTCCATTTAAACATAACAAATAAACTCTCACAAGGTTTATGAGTGTGGCATCCCCACAGCAAAACCAGCTTGAGTTGTTTGAGCACGCAGAGCAGAGCATCTGCCTGGTGGAGCAGCCAGCAGAGCAGTTATCAGTGTACAGAGGCACTTCTGAGCATTCTCCCTTCCTTTCCTTTCCTTTGGCAGATGTACAGCAGATGGCAATCGACTGGATCACTGGGAACCTTTACTTTGTGGATCATGTCAGTGGCAGGATCTTCGTTTGCAACCAGAATGGATCAGTGTGCATCACCCTCATCGAGCTGGACCTCACTCACCCCAAGGCCATAGCTGTTGATCCAACGGCAGGGTAAGATCATTTTAGCTGCTTTAGCATTTGTCTGCATCAGCATTTATCTGGGGTACATTCAGAGCAGTGTGTCCAGCAGATCCAGGGAGGTTCTCCTCCCCCTCTACTCTGCCCTGGTGAGGCCTCACCTGGAATATTGCATCCAGTTGTGGGCTCCCCAGTTCAGGAGGGACAGGGATCTGCTGGAGAGAGTCCAAGGGAGGGCTACAAGGATGCTGAAGGACTGGAACAGGCTGCCCAGAGAGGTTGTGAAGTCTCCCTCTCTGGAGACTTTCAAGCCCTGTCTGGATGTGTTCCTGTGTGACCGGTGCTGGATTCCATGCTCCTGCACTGGCAGGCGGTTGGACTCAATGATCTCCTGAGGTCCCTTGCAAACCCATAATATCCTGTGAGCATCTGATCTGTTTCATTGAGGGGGTTTAAAAACTGCTTTTTCATTGCTCTGGTGAGTTACTTGCATAGGTGCTATAACCAAATGGTAACATGTACCAAATAGGTAACTCTGAGAGAAGAGGGGCTGGAAAGCTGCTCAGGAGAAAAGGATCTGAGGATGTCGGTCAGCAGCCAGGCGAGGATGAGCCAGCAATGTGCTCAGGTAGCCAAGAAAGCAAACAGCATCCTGGCCTGTGTCAGGAACAGTGTGGTCAGAAGGACAAGGGAAGTGACTGCCTCCCTGTACTGAGCACTAGTGAGGCTGCACCTTCAGTACTGTGCTCAGTTTTGGGGCCCTCACTACAAGAAAGACATTGATGTGGGTCCAGAGAAGGGCAACTAAGCTGGTGAAGGGTCTGGAGAACAGGGCTGGTGAGGAGTGGCTGCAGGAACTGGGGTTGCTTAGCCTGGAGATAGAGAGGATCCCTGAAAGGAGGTTGTAGAAAGGCAGAGGTCAGCCTCTTCTCCCTAGTTACAAGTGGTAGGATGAGAGGAAGTGGCCTCAAGTCGCACCAGGGGAGGCTTAGGCTTTTAGAAGGAACTTCTTAACTGAGAAGGTTCTAACACTGGAGCAGGCTCCCCAGGGAGGTTGTTGAATGCCCATCCCTGGAGGTGTTTAAAAGACACAGAGATGTGGTGCTGAGGGCCATGGTTTAGCACCAGACTTGGCAGAGTTAGAGAATGGTTGAACTCAATGATCTGAAAGGTCTTTACCTCCCAAAATGCTTCCATGATCTATGATTCCAGCTGTAGTAATTGCAACATGTGCCTGGTAATTTCTCAGCGTGGAATTGAAATAATAAGGAAAAAAAGATCCCTCCTTGTCATCAGATTTTCTTTCCCCTTTGCTCTTCTGTAAATTGTGTTTCTGAGTACAGCAGGGGCAAGAGGAACTTTTGGAGGTTTTGCCATACTGTATCCCCTCCATTGCAGGAGTACTGGAAATGGCTTTACTAAGTTTAATTACATTTTGAAAGTGGAATAATTTCTTCTCTGCTGTAGAGGGTCAGCTGTGATGGTACAATTATAGTGTGTCTGCATTTCCTCTTCCATAGATAGATTCAGTGTCACCTGGGAATAAAGCCTTGCTTAAAATGCAAGGTACTAAAAATCCTCCATTCTGTAACAGCCACCAGCTGGGAAAAGTTTTCAAGCAAATGGTGAGGCAAAAGCATAACTAAATAAGAATAGGACTAGGATCAAGTGAGTTTAAAAGTTAAACTCTGGTGGGGAGTTTGGGGACGGGGATCTTGTCTTTGTTTTATCAGCCTGTGAGTAGTTTAGGCTGAAATGACTGGTGGAGTGTGTCCTAAAGTGCCATAAGCCCCTTCTCAATAAATACAAAAATATTTACTGTAGAACAGCTTGTCACCCATATGTGGACTTTTGTCACTCTTTATTTAAAGCCTGCTGGAGTATTAAGATGCATTGCCACAATGGCTTGGATCCTGACAAGAACAGCTTGCCTGCAAAGTTTACAAAGAAGTTTGGTAATGTCATCCTTGACTAGAGCTGTATTTCTATCTGCAGCAGATGGTAAGCTTGACTCGATCTGACTGCAGAGCTGTTCCAAAAGACAAATCCAAGTCCATGCTTAAATTGATTTCTCTGCAAGTTCTGATCTGACAGAACTCGGAGCTTTCAGCACTGCCAACAGCAGCCTTTCTTCCCTCTACATTCCTTGCTGGATTCACTAGATGAGTCCTAAACCTTCTCATTAGCTAACCTTACCTGTCAGGGATGTAGGAAATAGATCCAACCCTTTGATTCTGTGAGAAGGGGTGGAATGGAGAAAAGAGAGGGTGCTTATCCTTCATTTGCTGTCTGCTACCTACAAACCATTCTTACTCAGACAGTTGCCTCCTGTACTGCCTTATGTAAGAGCAGTAGTGTCTGGTTTAGGGCAGATGTGAATGCTGGCCTGTAGCAGAGGCCAGGAGTGACTGTGGTCCTCCCCACTGGGATCTTTCAAACAGCAGTTCCAGTTTGGTTCACGATGGAGACACTGGGCTGAAAATTTGCATTTCAGCACTTAGCTGTTTACTTGTTTCTATTGGCAGTTGTCTTAATTACCTGACACGTGTTGTTCCTGTTAATCAGATACCTACCACACATTGTAATTGATAAGCCCTCTTTGCACATTTGTTCAACCCCTTCATAACTAGGGTTTGGTGCAGGATGCAAAGAGATCATCAGGAAGCATTCTGGCTGCTGAGAAATGGTTTTCATGGAATCAGACAATGGCTCAGGGTGGAAGGGACCTCAGAGCTCATCTCCTCCAACCTCCCTACTGTGCCCAGGGACACCTCTCAACTAAACTCAGCTGATCAAGGTCTCATCCAACCTGGCCTGCAACACCCCCAGGCAGGAGGCAGCCACAGCCTCCCTGGGCAGCCTGTGCCAGTCTCACCACCCTCCTGCTCAAGAACTTCTTCCTCAGCTCCACTCTAACCCTGCTCTGCCTCAGCTTCAAACCATTCCCCCTTGGCCTGTCTCTAGACACCCTCAGCAAAAGTCCCTCTGCAGCCTTCCTGCAGGATCCCTTCAGGTATTGTTTCTGCTTTTTGTGGTCTTTTTTCCTTTCCTTTTACACTTTCTTGCTGGCAGTAGTTGTGATATATTTCTGTTTCAAAGTATAAGCCTTGCTGTCTAGGGAACTTGCTGGGTTTATTTTATCTTATTTAAAGAAGCCCAAACACATCCATCCCACAAAGCTGTCCCAGGCTGAGCCCCTGAATGAATGTGGTGCATAAAGTGTGTGTGCAAGCGCTGCTGGAGGCAGTTATGTTTATACACTGTGAGCATATGATTCTAAATCACTTCTCTGGGGTATTTTTGGTGCTTAAACATGGAAGCTAGGCTGTTCTGGGAGGTTTTGTCTCCTGTAAGAATTACATATTAAGGGGTTCAGTGTAATTACACTGTAAGATTCTTGTTCCTGTAATGTATGTTGCTATCATGCTATGTTCCTCTGCAAGCTGAAGGTACGCTTGAACAGAGACCATTTCCTCTGCTCTTCAGGGCTTGAACAGAAGCCTTTATGTCTTTATGCTCCTCTTGCATGGCCACACCTGTGCTGTTATATGCATTTAGCTGTTTCATGAACCAGAAATTCTCCATTTAGCAATAAAACAACCAAGGCACAGGTGGAAAATTTCCTCATTCTGCTTGCTTCCCTTTGCTGCACGCAAGAATATGTTTTGAGTCTGATTCTTTTCAGATCTCTGTGCCTGCAGGTTTTGTTGGGTATGTGGTGGTGCTGGTTTTGTAAGTTTTTCCAGGAGCTCACAATGGCATTGAGCTGCTAAGCTTGGTTCATGCCAGACAATGGATGAAAGAACTTTTGTTGCTCTTCTAAAACTGAACTTTAAATTGAGAGGAGAAAGGTTCTGCTTTTCAAAAAGCTCTTGGGCAAGCAGGTTTGGTATGTTCCTAATGTAAGCATGCTACTTTGCTTTAGGATCTCAGCTCTTTTGTCAATCTAAACTAATCTAATCACCTTTTGGGGTTATTCCAGGCTGTCTCTGATGGATGCCCACCTGAAAAAATCCTCCCCCACCTCACCCAAAACAGTGAATGAATAATTTACCCAATTAGAGGGTTTTCAGTACTACTACTCAGCTGTTACCTGTTTTGAGTTAGGAGTAGCACAGGCTAAGTCTCAGAGCTGTGTTAGGGAGGCCACAAGAAGGGAGAATGGCTGCTCTGCCTCACTGTTCATGGTGGTTACTTGAGAGTCCTGACTTGTCAGTGAAGAAAAAGCTAGAGCAATGCTAGCAAGAAATCAAGTGGCCCTCAGAAAGAGGGGGGATAGATTGTTTTGCAATAATGCACTGTCTGTCCAATGCCTTTGAAGGAAGATGTTTGCCTCCACAAGTCTTCAGTTCAGAGTTTTGCTAAATTTGAGTGTGGGTCTCCTTTTCTTTGGAGGTCAGGAAACAGCAGCTCTTACTTTTCCTGGCCCTTGAAACCAACATTAAATGGATGATGGTGCTGATGACTGTCAGATGAAACAAATATGAGCTGGGTTAGAACGCTTTTATCCAGCTAAGGGCTTTGGTGTAGGTCTGCTGGACTCTTGGGGAACGGCTTTCCAAAGGATTCCAGCTAGTTTGGCAAGCAGTGTGCATGTTCATGAGGGTTTGATCACCACAGCTGTGTGGGATAGGGAGGGTAGCACACTGAAAACTCACAGGAGGAGGGATTTAGATTTTCTCCCAGCTTTGCTGCAAGCCAGCTCGATGTCTGTAGAGAAAGCATTATTATCTTTTTACTGTCTTTGTATCCCCTTGTATATAACAGAGAGCATGAAATGTCTGTTATCTGATATTGGGATGCATTCAGGACTATTAGGAATTCATCTTGTAGAACCGCACTGCTAACTGTGTGCATCTACATATTTATACTGTAAATATGGGGACTTAATTACCTCCAGGCTTCAAGGTAAATTACTGCTTCCACTGCACCACAGTGACAACAGAGAATGTGTGGCTGTATTTTAGGAGGAAAAATGCATTAGAGTAGGGAGATGCTGCAGTTCCAAATGCTTGGTCCTGATCATGCTGTTTAGACATGGACCATACCTGGAGTAATAAGTGAGCCTGCAGTGTGTCCAGGTGGCCAAGAAGGCCATCAGCATCCTGGCCTGGATCAACAATAGCTGGCCAGCAGGAGCTGGGAAGTGATCCTGCCCTGTACTCAGCACTGGGGAGGCCACACCTTGAATCCTGGGTTCAGTTTTGGGCTCCTCACTCCAAGAAGGACATTGAGCTGCTGGGGCAAGTCCAGAGAAGGGCAACAAAGCTGGGAAAGGTTATGAAGGACAAGTCTTACAAGGAGCATCTGAGGGAGCTGGGCTTGCTTAGTCTGGAGAAGAGGAGGCTGAGTGGAGACCTCCCCATTTAGAGGTGGTAAGACAAGAGAAAATGGCTTCAAGCTGTGCCAGGAGAGGTTTACATTAGACATTAGGAATTGATTTTGTTTCTCTGAAAGGGTTTGCAAGGCCTGGAACAGGCTGCCCAGGGCAGTGGTGGCATCACCATCTCTGGAAGCATTGAAAATCTGTGGGGCTGTGGCATTTAGGGCCATGGCTTAGTGGTGGCCTTGGCTGTGCTGTGTTCATGGTTGGATTCAATGCTCTTGAAGCTCTTTTGCAGCCTCAATGATTCTGTGAACCCGTGGTTCTGGTATAAATATCATACTATCTTAACTTCTCCTCACACCCATGTTCCATATTTTTGGGACTGCCAGGAAACAGGGAATGTCATAAACAGAAGACAGAGCTGTGGGCTCACAGCTGCTCTTGGTTCTACAACTGTGCAGCTTGCAAAGGAGGGTCTGGTGCTGTTTGTGATGCCTGTCATCATTCTCTCCTGTATTTCATAGGCTTGTGGAGAAAGATTAATTTCAATGAGAGTGTTTGAAATGCAGAGGGCAGTGATGGAGCACCCAGTTACAAAACTATTCCAAACATAAGGAGGTGTGTGGAGAAAGGGCAGGCAGGGTGAGATTCCAACTAGGATGTGCAGAGAGAAGCTGGTGTGTGGGAGGATGCGTGGAGCAGAGTATAGAGAAGTACCGGGAGTGAGGAAATGGCTTAGATGCTTCCTACATCAATCACTTCAAAGGCAAAGCATGCTGGAGGGGGAGGAGGAGGGAGAGAAGAATTGGAGAGGATGCCCAATTAGAGGCTAAAGTCACTGAAACCTGTAACTAGCGTTGAAAAATTGCATTAGTAACAATAGGGAGAAAAGACTTAGGACTAAAGAGCTTTGTAAAAGGAGCAAGCTCCCACTGCAGCACTGTGTCATGGGAATGTTTGGGGAAAGCTTTTAATCGGCTTTTCCTTCTCATCTCTTGTAGAAATAAAGCAGGGAACCTACAAGCTCTGCTTATTTCTTGCACACAACATTAGGAAATGCAGGTGGGGAGAGGCTGTGACAGGATGATGTCAGAACATCTCATGTGTAATGGTGGTGTGTGCTCTTCCTTGGCTATGGTAAAAGGTCAGAGGGAAAAAAACAGTGCAAAAAAATTCATAATAATAAAATAAATAAATAATCACAGAATCACAGAATGTTTGGAGTTGGAAAGGACTTCCAGAGATCACCCAGTCCAACCTCCCTGCCAGAGCAGGAGCACCCAGGGCAGGAACACATCCAGGTGGATTTGGAAAGTCTCCAGAGCAGAAGACTCCACAACCTCTCTGGGCAGCCTGCTCCAGGGCTCTGCCACCCTCACCAGACAGAAGTCTCCTCATGTGGAACCTCTTGGGTTCCATCTTGTCTTTCTTTCTCCTTGTCCTGTCACTGGGCACCACCAAACAGAGCCTGGCACCTTCATCCTGACACCCACCCCTCAGGTATTGAGAGACATTGATCAGATCCCCTCTCAGACTTCTCCTCTCCAGACTGAACAGCCCCAGGGCTCTCAGTCTCTCTTCACAGGGCAGGGCTCCAGTCTCTGCATCATCCTTGTAGCTCTCTGTTGGACTCTCTCCAACAGGTCTCTGTCTCTCTTGAACTGGGGAGTCCCAAACTGGACACAGTTCTCCAGGTGTGGTCTCAGCAGGGCAGAGCAGAGGGGGAGCAGAACCTCCCTAGCCCTGCTGGCCACACTTTTCATGCTGCACTCCAGGATGCCATTGGCTCTCTTGGCCACAAGGGCACTTTGCTGTCCCATGCAGAACTTGCTGTCCCCCAGCACTCCAAGGTCTTCCTGCATGGAGCTGCTTTCCAGCAGGATGACTCCTGGTCTGTCCTGGTGCCTGGTGGTGCTCCTCCCCAGATGCAGGACTCTGCACTTGTCCTTGTTGATCTTCATGAGGGTCCCTTTCACCCAGCCCTGCAGCCTCTTGTATTTTAAGTCTGTAACAGCAATCAACTGACACCTTTCAATCCGCAAAGGTGCACAAGGCAAGCAAGGGAAGAATTAAACACCTTCAGTTTCCCCCTTTCTCATCTCAGAAATTTGTTCTGAGGGAAAAAATTCTTGAATGATTCCATTAGCTTCCTCTTTGAGTCTAAGCACTCTAAGCACAGATTTTTCTGGGGCTAAAATGGAAGCAGCAGTATGAAAATCCTAATCCAAATACATCCTGATGGTTTTGAAACACAGCAAGGAGCTTTGCCTCAGCCTAAGAGTCTGGAAAGCAGGACAAAGCCAGGGGTAAGATAACCTCTTGAAATGCAGCCATCTGTGAGAGGGAAGAGTTGGGCAGCATCCTTGAAATGGTGTACTGGAGAGCAGAGCTGGAGAAGCTCATCAGAATCCCTTCCTTCTGCCTGATGAAGTTTTCATTTTCACTGCTAAGTTTATTGTACTGCTGAAATAATTGTAGGAGGCATAAGAAGAAGAAGCTGGAGGTTGGTCTTGTGAACCCTGTTGGCACCCAGAACAATTAGCTACTGTTGCCAATACTTTTACTCAAGCTGTGCTTCAGTTTCCTCCTGGGATATTTCATTCGCTGGACAGACTGAAATGTCCTGTGAGGTTCACACTAGAAAAGGCAAGGGACAGGGAAGGTTTTACACATCTCTGAAACAGGTTTCCCTTGCTGGAGAGCTAGCACAGGGCCTGGGCTATGGAAAAGCCATCCCAAAGGATGGATGAAAACCCTGAAGGGGTCTAAGAGGGTTTTATTTTCCTTTTCCTTATCTCTCCTCTGTAAAGATAGAAATAAAATGAGGTTTGTACCAACAATTCAACCTGTTAGGCAGCATGGGAAGCCATTTAAACCAGTAAGAGCTATCCTCCTGGGTGGGAGCTTAGAAAAAAGCCAGGAAAACATTTTCCTTGAGTAAAGTCTTTGATGAAGCCTGAGGCCAACCCTGAAATCTTGTACTGCAGAGCTTGAGATAGTCAGAAAAGAGGAGGTGAGCTGATGAAGTGGACAGAGACCTTTCTGAACCAACTGTCCTGAAAGTGATTTCATTTTCCTTCTTTCCTGTGCCCAGATCTTTTCTGAAATGCCCAATCACAAATGCACCACCTTAGACACAATGAGTAGGGTTTGCACTTGGCTTGGGTTAACCATGACATAAAGCAAAGCTAGGGTAACAAAACACACTTGCAGGGTACAGTGGGCTTCTGGGCTGCACTGGGAGGCTTTTGGGCAGCCCTAGAGATCTCCTTCCCCATTCAGAGAGCTCCAGTGCTGCTCTGGCAGCTGGCAAGCAGGAGAGCTGGCACCTGGGGTGGTGGGTGGCACTGGTGGCACATTGGCTTGTAGCCACAGACTGGGTTGTGCACATCAGGATTTGGCACCTTAGTGAGAGCTGTGAACGTATCTCAGTCTGTGCTTCTGTGGTCTTTATTTTAACCCTTACCTGCCTGATTGGATTGGGTTGGGTTGCTTTGGTTGGGTGTTTATTTTTTTGTTTTGTTTTCTATGATTTGAAAAGTGTCTTCTGCTTAGCTGGTGAAGGAAGGGGTTCCTTGTGCCCAGGCCACAGAGGGGCACATCCTTTTGCTTCACACCTGTTCTTAGACAGGAGGTGGAGAGGGTGTGGTGCCTAGGGGCTTGCCCTGGTCTGCAGAGAAAGAAAGTCTTTGGCCTGATCTGGCAGAATGCTGTGACGGTGCAATAAATGGCAAGTGGATATCGAGTGGTTTCTTGAACCAGGAAAAAGGAGAGAAAGTCAAGGAATTTGTTATCAGTGAGGAGATGAAGTTTCTTACAGGGGAGGAAGGGGGCAGGAGCTCAAAAGGCAGGGGAGGTCAAAGCAGTCTGTATTTTTCTTTATTTCTTTCATTGTTATTTGGGCAGGGGAGTCTTTCAGGAAAAAAATAAAACATCTGCACTTATTGTCTGCTGCCTTTTTTATTCCCTCTTTACTCCCTTGTCTCTAAGCTTTTATAGCAGGGAGGCTTGGGGGAGATCTCTGAGTCTTAAAACCTTCTCTTTTTCTTCCTTTTTTTTTTTTTATTTTCCCTCTCAGATTAGTCACCATTTTCTGCTGATCAAAGGGGAATGTTATAATCATTAAAGCTCACTTTCCAACAGCAAAATCATTAGTATTTTAATAACATGCCATTATTAAAAGAGCTCAGTTCCTTTTCCTGTCACAAGCAGTTTCAAAGAGCTGTAAGATGTAAGACACATGAACTTCTGCAAAGTTTTAAAGGTGACCTGAAAAAGAATATTCTTAAAAAAAAATCCCACCAAAAAAAAAAAAAAGAAAATCCTCACAGAACTTTGCAGCAACTAATGATGGTAGGAAAGTTTTCATTAAGAATTCAGATTTTGTTCCTCCTGCTCCACAACCTCTTCTAGGTTGTGAAGATCATGGAATATATCATCATAGAATCCTAGAATGGCTCAGGTTGGAAGGGAGCTCAGAGCTCATCTCTTCCAACCTCCCCACCATGCCCAGGGACACCTCTCAACTAGACTCAGCTGCTCAAGGTCTCATCCAGCCTGGCCTGCAGCACCCCCAGGCAGGAGGCAGCCACAGCCTCCCTGGGCAGCCTGTGCCAGAGTCTCACCACCCTCCTGCTCAAGAACTTCTTCCTCAGCTCCACTCTAGCCCTGCTCTGCCTCAGCTTCAAACCATTCCCCCTTGGCCTGTCTCTAGACACCCTCAGCAAAAGACCCTCTGCAGCCTTCCTGCAGGATCCCTTCAGGTCCTGGCAGGCAGCTCTGAGGTCCCCTGGAGCCTTCTCTTCTCCAGGCTGAACACTTCCAGCCCTTGGATCATCTTTGTGGCCTCCTCTGGCCTCACTCCACAGCTCTGTGTCCTTCTGCTGGGGGCACCAGAAGTGGAGGCAGGATTGGAGGTGAGGTCTGGGCAGAGCAGGGTCCAGGGGCAGAATCTCCTCTCTCAGCCAGAGATGTTGTGGAGTCTCCTTCTCTGGAAACTTTCCAAACCTACCTGAGTAAACTATTCTAGGTGACCCTGCTCTGGCAGGGAGTAGGACTGGATGATCTTTTGAGGTCCCTTCTAACCTGTAATATTCTTTGATTCTGTGTTTCTCTGGTCCTGTAATTCTGCACTGAGGGAGGCTAACAGAAGGCTGGAATATTCCTGTCAGACAGACTTAGTCCAAAGCGTGCCCAGTGCTGGAGGTTACAATATGTTTGTCAATCATGCCCTAGCATCTCCTCAGCATTGTCAGTTTTTCCTTTCTCTATCAAAGTCTTTCTGTCAGAAGGAGAACCATAAACCAGCTTTCTATTTAACCAGTGTTTTCTTGAAAACTTCTGGATTTTCTCAGCCTTCTCTTTTCCACATTAGGCTGCCACAGACCCTGCAAGTTTTGCACAGGCCATAGCTTTTTCTTTTTTCTCCCATCTTTTAGTTGTTATTCTCTCCAGATTACCTCTGGCTTTTCTCTATCTTCCACCAAAAGGGGTCACATTTCAGCTGAGCTCCAGCCAGGGCTGTTCATGCTGCTGAGCAGAGAATGAGGGCACTGACATGCAAAAAAAACCCCAACTAACCAAAATCAAACCCTCAGGAAAAGAACATTTGGGAAAATCTACATGAAAAGCTCAGTATCTGTGTAAGGAGCCCCAGAGAAAACAGCAGTTTCTATCAGGATGATGTCCTCATGCTGCTGCTGAATTCACTGAATGGATTTCATCATTTGTGCAGCTTTGGGTGGTTCTTGCTAATGCAGAAGAAGGTCTTCTTATGCTTTAAACTCTGTATGAATATAGGTGCTGGTTTATTGGCAGTAAGGAAGGAAATGAATGGCATGGAACCAGCTCGTTAGGAAATCTGTGGTTTGCCCAGGTTTGTGTTGCTGCAATAGCAGGAGCAGGGAAGGGATTGTCCCCTGGGAATCAGCTCTGGGGAGGCCACACCTGGAGTGTTGTGTCCAGTTTTGGGCACTCAATAGAGAGGTGTGGAGGTGCTGGAGCCAGGGCAGAGGAGGGCAAGGAAGCTGTGAAGGGTCTGGAGAATAAATCTGATGAGGAGTGACTGAAGGAGCTGGGGATGGTTAGTGTGAAACAGAGGAGGCTGAGGGGAGACCTCATCGCTGTTTACAGCTACCTGAAAAGGAGGTTGTGAGGAGGCTGCTGCTGGTCTCTACTCACAGGTAATTAGTGACAGAGCAAGAGGGAACAGCCTCAAGCTGCCACTGGGTAGGTTGAATCACCAGCCCTGGATGTGTTTAAAGGTGGTTTGGATGTGGTGCTTGGGGCTGTGGTTTAGGTGTGAGCCTTGTAGAGTAGGGTCAATGGTTGGACTTGTGCAATCCTGAGGGGCTTTTCCAACCAGAATGTTTCTGTGGTTTCTGTGATTGTGTGAATACAAAGACTGCTGTAAAAGCTGCACAATAAAAGTGTGCTCATCACTTGGGAAAGAAAAAAAAAAAGCAAAGGAACTTTAGGACTTTATGTAGTGCCAGTATTAAACATAAACACTTTGTGGATTGATTTAATTTTATTTTATAGAAAGCACTTAAAAGCCTCTCTCTACACAAACAAACGCAACGATCCAAGTGCTGCTTAAAAAGATGAGTCCTAAACAGGTGTTTTTAAAGCTATTTATCTGTGCTTCCACTCATGCAGTGTTCTAATTTGTATCAGAACTTGTCTTCAACATAAGTGACCTTACAGAAGCTGGTTAGATCATAAGACAATCAGGTAATAAAAAAAATAGGAGGAGGATTGAGATGGACGTGAACATAATGCAGCTGCATTACAGAGCCTTAAACTCCCCTTTATGCTCTCCTTCTGAAACAAAGTGGCCTCAATTCACTCCAGCTTAATTGCTTTCATCTTGAAGAAAATCACCACGAGGGTGAGTTAAATCATGTAGCTTTTGTCTGGACGTTTCAGTTATTAAAAACCTGCACTTGGAGACTTCCACAGCAGGCAGAGCAACGTGCCCATTTCCCACCTCCCTCACAAAGAACACAGCACAGACTCACAGCAATTTCAGTCAGAGGTGAGCATTTTGATCAGAAGCTTAATTAGCAAAGGACTGAAGGACAGGGATCTGAGTTCAGGCAGGAGTAACCAGGCTAATTCAGAGAGACAGTCTGAAACCAAAGTGCGAGGCCATGTGTCCTACCAGCTGGGATTGCCCCAAGCCATCACACTCGGGGGGGGGTTATTGCTGTTGCTGCTGTTGATGTGTTCAGCCTGCTTTGCGGAGACTGTTCAAGTGGTTAGGAGTAAAAAGCACTGAGGCCACCCCAGAAAAAAGCAGATTTGGGTAGTGAAGAGGCTACAGTCAGATGACAGCTGAATTCTGCAGGGGAGCTGAGGAGAGCCTGAGCCCACTCAGAGCTGTGATGCTGCATGCCAGGTCCTCTGCACCCAGCAGCTTCAAGGCACCTCTTGACCACTTTTACTGACTGAGAAGCTATTTTTTTATTGGTTTTTTTTTTGTTTGTTTGTTTACAAAGTGAAGCTTTTTTTTTCCCTCTTTATTTCAGCCACATTTTTGTATTTTCAATGGATTTTTGTTACTGCTACTCAAATATTGTTCCTATGCATAGCAACATGGCTATGGAAGGTGTCCAGAGAAGGGCCATGAGGATGAGCACAGGGCTGGAGCTCCTCTCCTGTGAGGACAGGCTGAGAGAGTTGGGGTTGTGCAGTCTGGAGAGGAGAAGGCTCCAAGGAGACCTTATTGTGGCCTTCCAGTATTTCAAAGGGGCTACAAGAAAGCTGGGGAGGGACTTCCTAGGGTGTCAGGTAGTGATAGGACTGGGGGGGATGGATCCAAGGGGAGAGGGAGATATAGATTAGATGTTAGGAAGAAACTCTTCCCCATGAGGGTGGTGAGACACTGGCACAGGTTGCCCAGGAAGGTGGTGGAAGCCTCATCCCTGGAGGTTTTTGCATCCAGACTGTGAGCAACCTGATGTAGTGTGAGGTGTCCCTGCCCATGGCAAGGGGGTTGGAACTGGCTGAGCCTTGAGGTCCCCCTTCTAACCCTAATAATACTGTGAATGCATCACAGTGCACATGGTGAGTAAGAAGAAGCCTTAATGAAGTGTATGCTGCAATGAGGGTTTCTGTAGTGTTGTTCTAGTTAGCTTCTCCTTCTCCAGAGGGTGCTCCTGGTAATCAGCTACCACCACTGCTCACACCATCACTTACCTCTTCCAACAGCACTGCACTATTCATTACCACTCACAGAGCACCATTGCTCTTAGGACTTGAGGTTTGGTTTTAGTTTTTTCTGTGAATGAAAGCCCTTTTGGGTATTGAGTACAGCCCATCTCCAACTACATACAAAAGATTGGAGACTAGTTGTAGTCCTTAATTATTAATTTCAGTAATATTTGATTAATAAGAGGGGATGCTCAGTAGCAAATGGACTCACATCATCACTTGTGAGCATGCTTGTAGCAAACCTCTTCAAGCTTATTCAGTTTTTATGACCTGGATAATAGCAGGAGGCACTTTGACCTGAATCCATAACCTGCTGCTGTTCATCAGTTCCCATTTAACACAGCTGTGTGGTGTGATTGATCTCTTGATTCCTTCACTTGTGTCACTGGGAATACTTTTCAGCTGTGTTAGCTGATGTGTTCGTATAAAGGCACAGGATGCTAGGCGTCAGAAGGGACCTCCAGAGCTCACCCAGTCCAAGCCCCCTGCCAGAGCAGCATCACCCAGGGCAGGTCACACAGGAACGCATCCAGAGGGGTTTGGAAAGTCTCCAGAGAAGGAGACTCCACAACCTCTCTGGGCAGCCTGCTCCAGGGCTCTGCCACCCTCACAGGGAAAAAAGTTTTCCCTTTTCTGTTCCCCTGGCACCTCCTCTGCTCCAGCTTGCCCCCAGTGCCCCTTGTGCTGTCCTTGGACATCCCTGAGCAGAGCCTGGCTCCAGCCCTGCACATCTTTAGCCCCAGCAATGAGGGCAGCCCTCAGGCTCCTCTGCTCCAAGCTCCAAGCCCCAGCTCCCTCAGCCTGGCCTCACAGGAGATCTTCCACTGCCTGCAGCAGCTCTGGGGCTCTGTGCTGGACTCCCTCAAGCAGTTCCCTGAGGTCCTTCTTGACCTGAGGGGACCAGAGCTGGACACAATATACCAGTGCAAAGTAGAGAAGCAGGAGAACCTCTCTGGACCTACTCCCCACAGCCCTTCTAATCCACCCCAGGCTGCCCTTGGCCTTCTTGCCCACAAGGGTACCTTGGTGGCTCATGGCCATCCTGGTGTCCACCAGGACCCCCAGGTCCTTTTCCCCAGAGCTGCTCTCCAACACATCAGCCTCCATCCTGTACTGGTCCATGGGGTTGTTCTTTCCCAGATGCAGGACTCTTCCCTTGTTCTTGTCCAGCAGGGTGTGTCTGTGTTTGTCAAAGAATAAGATACCAGAAGTGTAGATGTAAATAAATTTATTTATTGAGATCTCAGTGTTGCTGAAATTGCTTCCTCACTTGAAGGGTTTGGAGATACTTTAGCAAAAATAATTAAAAATTCTCATTTAGGGTTGTGCTTTTGTTTATTTTGGGGTTTTGTTTGTTTGGTTACATTTGTTTCTCTTGTTGTTTGTTTGGTTTTTGTTTTTAAGAGGTGGTAGGTTTTGCTCCATGTGAAATTGAAAACTGGGTGTGAAAGCATTGTGGTACCAAAATCAAAGCTGTAGGATGGAAGATCTATAAAAGTTGCTGTCTAGGAGCAGCATCCTTGTGCTTTGAGAAATGCCTTGGTTTTAGCAGAGCCTGGAACTGAACTGCATGTTTAAAAGTCCTGTTCAGTGTTGCCTCCATAAAGCAGTGCAGGCAGCTTTCTGCTGCTGCTGTGGTTCAGAAGGCTAACTCCTGCTGTGGGTGGAAGGTCCTGGACACAGTGAGTGCTGAGCAGCTTTTTGCTCAGAGCTGAGTCCTTCCAGCTTCCTGACAAAATTTCCCTCCCTCCTGTTTGATTACCTGCTTATTAAGTAAGTTGTTAAAGAACCTTCACCTTTCATAACATACAACTCTGGCAACTTTGTGTTGGAAGAAGAATAAATCTCTGCTCTAGCACATGGGGAAAACGCAGCAAGAGAACTGATAGGTGGGGAACATTTGCTTCCTTTTGTTCTCAGAAGAAGGCTGCTCAACTGCTGGAGCTTTTCTTCCATCCTACTGGGTTTTTTTCCACTTCAAATTACCAGCTGCCCTGAGCTAGGTAATGTATTTTCAGAGATAAGATCACACACACACAAACACCCTCATGCACAAAAATTTTGGCCCAAGGTTGCAGTTGGGCTTGGGCTTAGCATTTCTAAGTTACCAAATATATGAGTTTGGACAGCGTCCACCTGGCAGTTGAAAACACATCTGCTTTGAATCAGTTGGTAAGTAGCTGACTGTAGATGCGAGCTTTGAGCATGGACAAGCCTGCAAGAAGGGCATGAAGAAAGAAAGTGGTTCCAGTGACTCTGCCTCAGCTTGGTCACTTTTATATCACAGAATGTTAGGGATTGGAAGGGACCTCAAAAGATCATCCAGGGCAGGGTCACCCAGGGCAAGTCACACAGGAACACATCCAGGTGGGGTTGGAAAGCCTGCAGAGAAGGACACTCCACAAACTCCTTGGACAGAGCCTGATCCAGGGGTCTGCCACCCTCACTGTAGGATTTGACAGCAAATGTACAAACCTCAAACAGAAACACTCAGGGACTGGTATTTAACAGATATTAATGAGAATATTCTATTAATTGTAAGGTATTTGAAATGCACTCTCCTTGACTACCTGCTGAAAAATAGCAACCTGCAATCTTAGTGTTTTTCAGCTTTTCAAATCAACACTTGCAGACTTCTTCAGACACAAAACTTGTACAGCACCACCTCTTGGCTGCTCATATAGTCCTAGAATGGCTCAAGTTGGAAGGGACCTCAGAGCTCATCTCTTCCAACCTCCCCACCATGCCCAGGGACACCTCTCAACCAGACTCAGCTGCTCAAGGTCTCATCCAACCTGGCCTGCAACACCCCCAGGCAGGAGGCAGCCACAGCCTCCCTGGGCAGCCTGTGCCAGAGTCTCACCACCCTCCTGCTCAAGAACTTCTTCCTCAGCTCCACTCTAACCCTGCTCTGCCTCAGCTTCAAACCATTCCCCCTTGGCCTGTCTCTAGACACCCTCAGCAAAAGTCCCTCTGCAGCCTTCCTGCAGGATCCTTTCAGCTATTGGCAGGCAGCTCTGAGGTCCCCTCCAGAGCCATCTCTTCTCCAGGCTGATCTTACCCCACAGAATTATAGTATCTGGCACTTTCTGCTGGCACAGCTCATTTGTCTGAGCATAAGGAAAGGAGAATAAGCAAATTGCTTTTCCAGCAGGGATTACACAAAGAATCAGACCTCTAAACAAAAATATTTAAATTGGAACAGAATTGAGTTGCCTGCACCAAGCCAAGTGCTCGTTTGTATTCCTCAGTGTTTCAATTGCTTTCTGCTGATGTGCAGTGTTACATCTGGAAATTCAAGGATCTGTTGGTTGGGTTTTCATGCTCAGGCTCCCTGTTAAAACATTGTTTAGTTATTTGTCATGGGGACAGGTTTCTGAAGATGGTGATATTTTAGTGTCTCACAATACTTGACTGTGTGCAGCTGACAGTTCAAAGCCTGATGTATGTTCTCACATTTGCAGGAGTGAATTCTGACTATTGGCACTTAAATGCATGTTCAAACATCCAATATGCTGGCAGCTGTATTCTGAAAGGTTTGAAGGCCTGCAGGTCATACCCAGTGCAGCTAGCAGCTGAGATTGCTCAGACCATTGAGGTTTGACTGCTTACGTATTAAAAGTACATCTCTGAGCTCAACACATAAAATACATGTGCACAGGAATTTATTTCTCTGACACCTTGCAGACCACAGCAACTCCCAGGCTTCATGAAGCCTTCCTCATCTGTCATCTCCATCTGACAGGAGGGACATGAATGAGGCAGGGATGGTGTGAGCAGTCAATATGTGTTTGCTTGGGAAAGAAAGAAAATTGAGTTCTGCTTAGGATTTTCTGCAAGATGCTAGGAGAGGATTCCTGTCTGTTACTGTTGAATTGTTTTAGCCAAATGTTCTGCAAGACACTGCTGCTGGTGTAGGTTTAACAAGACCAAGTGCCAGGTCCTGCACTTGGCTCACAACCACCCCAAGCAATGCTACAGACCTGGGGCAGAGTGGTGCAAAGCAGCCTGGTGGAAAAGGGTCTGGGGGTGCTGGTGGATGGATGGCTGAACATGAGCTGGCCCAGCAGGCTAACAGCATCCTGGCCTGGATCAAAACCAGCATGGCCAGCAGGAGCAGGGCAGTGATGGTGCCCCTGGACTCAGTCCTGGGGAGGCCACAGCTGAGCACTGGGCTCAGTGCTGGGAACCACAGTACAGGGAAGACATTGAGGTGCTGGAGGGTGACCAGAGAAGAGCAGCAAGGCTGGGGAGGGGTTTGGAGAGCATCATACGAGGAGAGGCTGAGGGAGCTGGGGTTGGTTAGTCTGGAGAAGAGAAGACTGAGAGGAGATCTTACTGCTCTCTACAGCTCCCTGACAGGAGGTTGGAGTGAGGCTGGGGTTGGTCTCTTCTCTCAGTCAACCAACAACAGGATGAGAGGAAATGGGTTTGAGTTGTGGCAGGGGAGGGTTAGTTGCACATGAGGAGAAACTTCTTTAGTGAGAGAGTGGTGAGAGGTTGGGACAGGCTGCCCAGGGAGGTGGTGGAGTCATATCCCTGGAGGTGTAGATGTGGTGCTTCAGGATATAGTTTAGTGGTCATGGTGGTTGGGTTATGGTTGGACTCCATGATCTTAAAGGTCTTTTCCAGCCTCAGTGATTCTATCATTTGAATGGCCAGCATGAGCCACCTGTGTCCTTGGTATGCAGAATTTTTGACTGTGTTCTTCTGTCTGTGATTCAGAGTAAAGTTTAGAAAAGAGAAAGCCTCAGTGTCCAAGGCAGAATCAGGCTGTGCACTGTCAGGCTATACATCCTTGAAGCTGACCAGTCATGAGTAGTGGGGAGCTTTGAAACTCTGGGTTTAAGTTCTGTGGGAAATTGCTTCTTTTAAACTTGGGAGGATTTTGTGAAGAGGACTTCATTAACATGTGGGCAGCAGGATGAGACTGGTGTGAGCCCTGCTAAAGTGGCTGCTGAGAAATGAGCAGCTCTCCATTCAGAGCAGGGTTTAAGCAAGATGCATTTCTCTGGAAGGACAGGAGGCCTCACATGCTGTGAGAGAGCAGCAGGCACTCTTCAGGGCATCAGGCAGGGTGCTTTGAAATAATGACAAGCCTGGATGTAATCAAAGCATTTTAATTGCTGGTGTCATGGGAGAGTTTAAGACAGCACAGGAATTCTAATACTTGCTAACCTCTCAATGGCTGGGCTGGTGCTTGTAAGCTTTTTGCAGCCTTTTATTTTGGTCTTACTTATCTCAGGGTGTGGAGATAAGTGACATGGTTCCACACCCGCTCTGCTTTTTCCTGTTTACATGGAAAACAAGAGGAGAGATTAGAGTTAGAGGCTGAGGGGTCACCTGTTTTATCACCTTGTTTGAAGGCAGAACAAACCAGCCTGCATTCATTCCTCAAGGAGACTTTGCCCCACAGCTTCATAACATTCAGAGAAGAGATTCCAGGAAGCAACTTCTCTCTCATCTCTTACAGCTAGAGGTTATGCCTTTAAATAAGCTTTGAGCTGACTTGGAGAATAGCTTCTTTCCCTCCTCATGCAGTGACTCTTTGGATAATTCAGGACTAACAAAGGGTCTTTTAATCTAGACTAAGAAAACTCCCCACCTGCTACATTTTCCCATATTTACCAGCACCTCCTTCATGCAGACTTGTGATTATTTTGTGGCTGTGCTTTGTATAGTTTGATTTGGCCCTCCCTTTTCCTAGGAAGCTAAAGGAAGTGGGAATGTTTGTTTCCTGTTGTAAACACTTCAGTATACTTCTTTGTCTGTAGTTTTTCCTCAGAGCTGTGATATGTCTGATGTGTGGTTAGACTCTGGTTTAGGTGTCTTTCTGGATTAAAGAGGTTTAGTCATTCACATTTTCCTCTTCCAGTTACACTTTTCTGCTCTTGTTCTTTCTGCACCCTTCCAGCTGCCAATCCCTCAGCTGAAGAGAAGTCAACAGACAGCAGTTTTGTGTTGCCATGCTAAGCCAGATCTGTAAAAAAATCCAAGCTAAACTAAAAGCAGTTTTAAAACAGTGCTTGGGCACAGTCACAGAAGGAATTGAGCTGACAGAACAGAGTGGGTCAGCACCTGCCAGAGCAGCTGCAATGCACTCAACGTGAGAGTAAGACCGACTCAAGCTGTATCTGCTGCTGTCAAGAGAAGCTTGTCAGGACTGGGAGCTTTGTGTTTGCTTGGAGATCATTCCACTGTAACATTTTCAGCAGACCTCTTGCTGAGCCGGGCACTCTCTGTCCTGTAACTGTGTAAATGATTCAGTAATCGCTGCCAAGAGGCTTGAGGTGATTCTGCACAGGGCTGAGCTGTTGGGTGGGTCAGGTTCTGCTGAAAGAAAGTTGGACACACAGCTTGTCCTGTGCTTCCTTCACGCAGCTGCATCCTGCTTCAGCTGGAGCACTGTGATGTCTGATCCTCCCCCCATACTGCTTTGCCATCCTTACCTTCTGCTGCACTTTTCCAAAGCAAGATGTGTCCTGCATTCTCTTACCTACTGCTCATTGGTCATAGTTTTTTTTTTTCTGCTGAGCAGAACTTCATAATTTTTTTTTTACATTCTTTCCATTTACACTTTTTTTAAGTGCCATTGGAAGGCATAAAGAGGCACAGCTGCCAGTGTAGGGAGTGTGAACTCCTGCTTGTCATCACCTTAGTGTTACAGTGTGTAGAGGGAAGTGAGGCTGGCAGCAGTTGCCTATCAGCACCGCAGTGTGTGAGCTGATTTTCAACCCTTCTAGAAAAAGGAAGAAACTAAACACAGGGAGATTCAGAGAGATGCAAGGCAGAAAGTCTTTGGTGGGCTATAGTACTGTGAATATCCACATGGAAACCACAAGGCTCACTGAGGGTATTCAAATATCTGATCTAAAGTAAAGCCCCTCAGAGAGGTGGCTCTAGAGTGTCTGCTGCTGCCAGTTAGGAGGGGGAAGTATTACCTCACTAAAGTCTGCTGAGAGTTTTCAGAAACATTGGCTTCAGAAATGCTTCTGTTCAGTCTGTAGCTGGTTAACCAAGCCTGTGTCCATCTGTCCATACAAGCTGTAGAGGTCTGCAGTGACCATCTCATTGTCATTACCATCCTCATCCAGTGCCAGGGCACGAGTGGTAACACAGCCATGGGTCGGTGGCACTGTGCTGGCTGAGCACACAGCTTGCACCAGATGGGGCCTGGGTGCCTCCTGTGCCCCACAGCACCTTCTCCTCCCTGTTACACGGTGCTTTTGCTTCCTGCAGGGTCATTATTACAAAACGTTCTGGGGGGTTTTATTGTCCAAAGACAACTTACTCTGTCACCCTGAAGGCAGCAGCCTTGACTGGGGAAGGTGGCAGGTGGCAGTGCAGCTGACATGTTAATATCAGGTGCTGGAGCCAGGGCAGAGGGGGGCAAGGAAGCTGGGGAGGGCCTGGCGAATAAATCTGATGGAGAGCAACTGAACGACCTGGGGATGGTTAGTTTGGAAAAGAGGAGGCTGAGGGCAGAGCTCATTGCTCTCTACAATTATGTGAAAGGAGGTTGTGCAGAGGTTGCTGTTGGTCTCTTCTCACAGGTCATTAGTGATAGAACAAGAGGGAATGGCCTCAAGTTGCCACTGGGTAGGTTTAGACTGGATATTAGGAAAAAAATTTTCCCATCAAGATTGGTCAGGGATTGGAATGTGCTGCCCAGGGAGGTGGTGGAGTCACCAGCCTTGGATGTGTTTAAAGGTGGTTTGGATGTGGTGCTTGGGGCTATGTTAGGGATGACCCTTGTAGAGTAGGGTTCTGGGTTGGACTTGGTGATCTTGAGGGTCTGTTCCAACCTGAATGGTTCTGTGACTCTGTGATCTGACTGTGAGGTGTTTCTTGCAGGACAGCAAGAGTACAATTTAACCCAGCAAGAACAAAGTGACTGCAAGCACTCACAGGCAAGCTCTAGTCATCCCTTACAACATACTGCTCTTAAATGTGGTCTTCATTTCACTTTAAAGCTGCACACAGTTATCAGCATCACTTTAGATATGGAGTGAATCCACATTGTGAGATTCAGATTCGTATAGGTTCTTTAGCCCTAACAAACTCCTTAGTGAATAGGGTTGCAGGGGAGTGTAAGACTTGAAATCAGGGCCTGAAGTTCCCACAGCTGTATCCACAGAATCACAGAATGTTAGGAGTTGGAAGGGACCTCCAGAGATCATTGGGTCTAATTCCCCTGCCAGAGCAGGACCACCTAGAGCAGGTCACACAGGAACACATCCAGGTAGGAGTCTAAGTCACTGACATCAGGGCATTGATCCTGTGGGGCAAACATTGTCATGGAGAGCAGGAATGCCTTGCGGATAACGCAGTGTTGTGTTTTGGCTGCCTGGATGTGTACATAACTCACAGCCCAATGAGCAGTGTGCATCCTGCTCTGCTTTGCAGCAACAGGTCTGACCTTTAGGGTCCTGCAAAGCAGAGCTCTGGATCCCACAGAGTCTAGGTACACTCAGCACAAGCCAGGTCAAACTGGGATTTCAAGCAGCTGCCAGTTTCTTTCTTTCTCATTAGGGGAGTGCAGTACTGATGTGTATATTGACACTTCCTTTTGCCTCAGCTGGCTCCAACATCAGCTGCTTAAAAAAACATTGCACACAAACAAGTTTGGGCATTTGCATTCAAGTAAATGTATGGACAAAGGGGCTGCAGAGCTGACTGTAATGCACAATAAGCTACAGACAGCAAAGCAGAGAAACAGCTGCAGTCCAAATCTCCAGAAAATTCTGCTATCAGCTCCTGCAACCAGTTGAGAACACTGCAGAATAAATGTTCCTGGATGTTAATGCTCTGAGTAGCACAACTAAACAAATATAGTGTGGATTGTGCTCTAATCTGTTAAATGGCAAATGTTATCTTGCAGCAAAATACATAAGTTTGGGTATCCTAGAGAGAAGGGTTGGAATCTCAGGCAGAAATGTATACTTACTTGTTTATGCATACAAAAGGTGGTGCACATCTGCAGGTGTTCAGCATCTGTCCCCTGAAGATAATGACATCAACACATCACAAACAACCTGTAAATACCTGGCAGTTAACATACCCTGCATCACACTGGGGGTGGGGGAAAATCTGACATCAGGTTACTGGAGCTGGACCACAGATCTGTGAGTATGAAACTGTGGTGCAACCACTATATGAGAATATAGATCTTGTCTGGAGAAAAGAAGACTGAGAGGGGATTTAATAAATGTCCATCAATAGCTGAGATGCTGAGGGTCAAGAGGGAGGGGACAGGCTCTGATCAGTTGCATCCTGTGATAGGACAAGGGGCAATGGATATAAATTACAGCACAGGAGGTTCCACCTCAACATGAGGAGGAACTTCTTGACTGTGAGGGTCCCAGAGGGGTTGTGGATTCTCCTTCTCTGGAGACTTTCAAGCACTGTCTGGATGCATTCCTGTGTGACCTGTGCTGGATTTATGGTCCTGCTCTGGCAGGGGGGTTGGACTGGATGATCTCTGGAGGTCCCTTCCAACCCCTAACATCCTGTGAGCCTGTGATCCTATGAACTGTGGTGCAGTCAGTATATGAAGGTATAAATCTATGGTGGAATCACTAGATGAGGGTGTAAAAGTGTGGTGCAATCACTAGAGTTTATTCTGAGTCAGCTGTGGGGTTTGTGTTTGTTGCACTGGCTTTGAACTAGAGATCTGCAGAAACTTCTGGATTGCATCTGAGGGTTTGTAAATGGTGAGTTAGAAAATCAAGCTCATCTCTAGGCTGTTGTACCATGCCTGGATGAGATTCCATCAGACAGGTGCCATAGAGGCCCAGTTTTTCACTGAGAGAAAACCCAAACCTGAACTTTCCAAGTACCACTGTAGCAGTGCTGCTATTAGTGTGCTTGATAAAAGCACTCCCCTCACACAATTCTCCTTGTATTAGATCTCATTTCACTCATTCCCATGCCTGGAACAGCATGCAGCTTGATTGCAGTTTGTGTAGCTCCTTTCTGTTGATCAGTTGTACGTTTATATGCACCTTTAATGCTCAGCTGAATAAATACAATGCAGATTACCACTTAATTTATTAAATGCCAAACCCTCTCTTGCTGCAATCCAAAGAAGCTATCTCTTTCTGGGATGCCTTACCTCCATATTCACACATCTTGGGGCTTAATGATGGGTTCTTTATTCCATCATGTTATTACTTTGCAGAGATGTTTCAGGGGAAAAGAGATTATAATAAAGATGTGAGCTTCACAATTACAGAGCCTTCTCTGGGTTCCTGTTAAAAATGGGTGATTTTTAGTGTCTAGGCAATTGCTTCTGAGGTTTTGAAGCATCCTTTTGGAAAGTTCCAATCCCTTTCATTCTGTTTGAGACAAGCAAGTGCAGTTTAGTGCTTGAATGCAACCATGTCAGGTGTGGGAAAGGCGATAAAAAATAACGTGCAGTAAAAATAATTTCAGCTCAGATGAGGAGACCAAAGTGAAAATTGAGGGGGAGCAAATTGGCTTAAATGAGGCAAAAGTGTGTGGGAAAGTTGTGGAGCACCTCATTTGGAGAGGAAAATGAGAACAGTCAAGGGAAAGAAGGAGGAGAGCGTGGAAAGCTCAGGATGAAGTCTACCACTAGTTGCAGTGGGAGGTGGCAGGATAGGCATTCAGGGTGGAGGGGACCCCAGCATTCAGGGAGGAGGTTACCCCAGCATTCAGAAGGATTCATGCACTTAGTGGATTGTTCCCAGGGGTTGTGGTGATTTACAGTTGTTAAGAGGAGCTGGCCACAGCCTGAAGGCAGCCTGTCTGCTGTGGAGAATCCTGCTCTCAGGATGGCCAGGCAGCCACCTCCCAGGGTGTGCAATTTCACTGCTCTATGCTTGCTTTCTCTGGTATCACTCGTTACTGGTGAAGTGCCACTGTAAAATCAGATAATGAAGTCTTACAGGCCTCTTAGAATGGAAAAAATATGACAGCTAGTAATAACTAGGGGCACCTGGGCTGTATTTTCTCCTCAGCATGTGGTGGGTTTGAGAGCTCATGTTAACAGTTCGCCAGGGATGAGGAAGGTAATTTAGCCACTTTCTATCTGCAGGAAGAGAACATGGCAGACAGAGAAGCTGTGACAGCAGCTTTCACCTGTTTATGAAGTTGTAGCTTGTGTCTTGCTGTCATGTAAGTCATTATGTGCAGTTGTAAAACGTGCAGTCTTCCAGGCAGCTGGGAGCAGCTCTGCTCCTCTGCAAGTGACATGTTTACTCAGTGTCTTCCTAGGCACCAGCCCACAGTTAGTTGGTGTGTTCATGTCTATCCCAACACCCAAAGGAAAATGATGGGAATGTGTTTCTGTGGTGGGGAATGATCTTCTCCCATCCTGCAACACAAATCTCCTTTGGTTGAGCTACCTATGAATGTAAACAACCAACTTCTGTTTAGGCAGAGAGAAAAGAGCAGCCATGGATGGGCAGCTTCATGTAAAACACAACTAAAATAGTCAACAAACTGTGGAAGCTTCACTTTTCCCTTACCCTTGAATGGGACCCAAATCTCTCCTGAGGAGCCAAACCCTAGCTTCTTCACACCCAGTGTCCTGCCAGTGTTTTGTTTTGCTGTTGTGAAGCTGCAGAGAAGCAGAGCTCCTGAGCTGCATTTTGAAATGCACAGGTGTTGGGATGACGCTTTTGCCACTGCAGTGTGCTGTAGATTGCTACCAATGGTAGGAAAACCTCCGGGTGAAGATTGCAGAGACTTTCTTTTCCAAGTAAAGAACTTCTGGAGTTTGGAGGTGGTGCTGTATTTCAGTATGATGAGGAATGACCTTCACTGTCACTGCCAGCTGTCTCAGGAAGGATGTTGCTGTTTGGGCTGGGAAAGACTGGGGAGCAAAGGAAGTGTACAGAACACTTCTCCTCAGTCACTACATGATTGCAGCCCAAATGAATCAAATGAGAGCTGCTCCAGCCCTTTTGCTAACTCTAAAATGCTTTACCTTACTCCTGGGGTCAGTACCATCATGGACTAGATTGTTTTTGTGGGAAGCTCTAAGCAGGGCAATGCCAGCTTCTGTGAATGATGTCAGGGAAGGAAAGGTAAATTAGTGGTTATGGTGTTCAGCAGCCCCTTCAGCCTGGGCACTACTGGCACTTAGTCTAGCTCTAATGGCTTTATGTATACACCACAGGACTCAGCCTGATCGTTTCCATATTTTGTTTGCCTCTCATCTGAAAGTAAATAGTAGCATTTTAAACCCAGTCCCATCAAGTGCAATCTATTGAAGTGCTAAACAGCCCGGTGCTGTGGGTGTAAGAGCTAACCCTCAAGCTCCAAGGGATATTGATGGTCCTTATTTTCTGCTTCCTCCATTTCCCTAATCTAATTGTCAGGCAAACTGTACTACAAATCTCAGATTCTCTGTAGGATTAGGTGTTCTTGGCAGCTGCCTTGACAGAAAATATGCTATAAAAGCAGAGGAAAAAAAGGAAGATCCTAAAGTTTTATCTGGGCTCTTGCTAACCATTCTGCTTTCCTGCAGATACACATTTTTATCTTATCTCTGGCTATGAATTCTTTTCCTGAGCAGGGAGCCTCCTGAAACATTAGACATAGCACTATTGCTTAATTCATTTATAGCAAAAAGCAGACATAAAGAAACCTGAAAACTCCTTCCTGTGTTGCTGCTGGGTCTAGACATGGCTTCAAAGGTTTTTCCAGGTCTGGTTTATTGGATTTTTTTTACTCCTCCTTTCTATTTCTAACACCAATCTCCCAAGTAAGATACAAGAAGCAAGGGTCAGACTGCAGATCTCTTGGCACCAGGGATGTTGTGCAGAGCTCTTGTCAGAAGTCATTGGCTGAGCATGGCCTGTGTGGGTGCATTGCTCTACCTCAGATGCCTCCTTGCATACATGCTAGAGTTTGAAGACTGAACTCTTCTGTAAGGGTACCTCACATCACAAGATTGGTGACACTAACCTTTACTGTGTCATTTTCTTTTTCATGTTGTGCCTCTAGCCAGTGTTCCCCACACTCAGTGCTGCTGAACCATGCTTTATCAAATAAAACTACAGCAGTGCGTTTGTAGCTGCAGTTGTAGAATCATAGAATGGCTCAGGTTGGAAGGGGCCTTAGACATCATCTGCACCTCCCTACCACAGACAGGGACACCTCTCAACTAGACTCAGCTGCTCAAGGCCTCATCCAACCTGGCCTTCAACACCCCCAAGCAGGAGGCAGCCACAGCCTCCCTGGGCAGCCTATGCCAGAGTCCCACTTAAGAGCTTCTTCCTAAGATCCAGTCTAAACCTGCTCTCCCTCAGGTTGAAACCATTGAAACCATTCCCTCAGTCATGATATATTGAAGAAAAAGAAATTGAACAGCTTTGTGACAGAAATGAAGAAATATTCCTAATCACTAGATGCATTTTAAAAGTGTTGTTTTTTTTTTTTTAAACACAGTGAATTTATCTGTGTGCAATGTGAGTTCTTTTCAAGAACATGCCCTGACTCTGCGTTGAATGCCAACCCCCAAATCTCAAACCCAAGCTCAACCAGCTGAGCCTTTTTCTCTCCCAAAAGGAGACAGCTGAGACTGCTTAACCTTTGTGGCTGTCAATCAGTGGGGCAGTGCTTCAGAGCAGTGGAGTGACTCACTTCAGTAAGGATAAGCATCCAATTAGGGATCTGAGCAGCTCAGTGTTAGAAGTAAAAGAGGAAAATGTAAATAAAATTAATAATTAAAAAAGAGATGGATAAAGAGGTTTGGAAAGGGACAGGACTTCAGGCCAAAGAAAAAGTAATGGGAGTCTCACTTTCCACTGTGAGTAGATATAAAGAGTATAAAGAAATGCCATGGTTTTGAAAAGGAACCTCAGGTAGGTGGTGCAGTTTTGGTCTTTTACAAGTGCTCGATACTTGTGGTGAAGCTGTGATATGCCTGAAATGTTTATTGAAGCTGGGGGCGTAAAGATTGATTGGAGAGGAGAAGCCGTAGTGGGGAGTGGTGTTGTGTCGTCGAGTGCCTGTCCTTGAAAGCTGCACTCTGAGTCCAGTGTGCAGAGAGCAACTGGAGCTCAGCACAGAGGAGCCTAAGGACCTGTGAGCATAAGGTAGCTTGGCTGCAAAACCTCAGTGCCTGGAAGTGAATCCTCTGCACAGAAACACGTCCAGGAGGTTTGCCAGGGAAACAAGAGAACCTGCAGAACTTTTGTGCGCTGTCTTGATGAAATGAATCTTCTCCTGTTAATGACAGGAGCTGTTGTGGTCATGCAATATTGCCTGTGGCAGAGGCCTAAGACCCTCACCAAAAAGTTGGAGAAGGTCTTGATGAGACTTGGCCAAAAGTGATTTGTTTGCCAAGGTTTGCAGTGAGGAGCTCTGGAGAACGCAGAGCTGAGCACTCACTCTGTGTTTATGTGGGTTTGGTGTGTCACAGCCACGTAGAGTTCTCCTCTTCTGCTGTAGCAGCACATCAAATTAATTTTGCCTGTGCCAAATGATACAATTTTGTGGTTTTGTACTCAATAGATGTATAAATTATTTTACATCAATGCAGGGCTTGGGAAATGAAAGCAAATATTTGCTATAGCTAGCAAACAAGGTAATAGCAATACATCCCTGTCACTTGGTGATGTGTTTCAGCTCTAGGCATGCTGCCTGGCTGGTGTTTAATAAAGACCCAACTCCAAACAGATGGATAAAGCACAGGTGGAAGAAATTAAAGAAAAGGTGTTTTTTTTTTTCCTGATTTACCACTTGTTAATGGTGTGAACTCACTCTTCTCTCCCTCAGCCTCACCACCTCTAAAAATACTCTTGCTGAGTGCATTGAGAAAGGATGAGAATTAATCAGTATTTGTTCTGAATGACTGATTAGTGACAGTATTTTTATTAGGGAAACTTGAAAAGAGGCTTAGTAAATATCATCCTTTTCAGTCCTTTTACCCTGTGGTTTTCTGAGCTTTCTTGGTTCACTGCCTTCATTATGTGACATTAGAGAAAGCATTCAAAGAGAGCACTGCTGATAAAACACGTGTGGATCCTGCTCCTGTGCTTCAAACAAAATGCATTCCCAGCCCATCTGAAATGAAGATTAATGACTTTCTCACTGGTGTCCAGCGATCTCTTATCAGCACTGAGCAGCTTTTATGTCCAATTATTATTATTTGTTGTCTCCAAATAGTTCTCATAAATATGTGATGGTGCTGTGCACTTTACAAACTCCTGAGCACTGTTTCAAACACCTTCTCTCTTCCCAAATGTGAAGACAGCTGGATGTCCTGAACGAGGCAGGGGTGGTGTGAGAAGTCAATATGTGTTTGCTTGGGAAAGAAAGAAAACTGAGTTCTGCTTAGGATTTTATGCAAGATGCTAGAAGAGGATTCCTGTCTGTTGCTGTTGAATTGTTTTAGCCAAATGTTCTGCAAGACACTGCTGCTGGTGTAGGTTTAACAAGGCCAAGTGCCAGGTCCTGCATTTGGCTCACAACCACCCCAAGCAATGCTACAGACCTGGGGCAGAGTGGTGCAAAGCAGCCTGGTGGAAAAGGGTCTGGGGGTGCTGGTGGATGGATGGCTGAACATGAGCTGGCCCAGCAGGCTAACAACATTCTGGCCTGGATCAAAACCAGCATGGCCAGCAGGAGCAGGGCAGTGATGGTGCCCCTGGACTCAGTCCTGGGGAGGCCACAGCTGAGCACTGGGCTCAGTGCTGGGAACCACAGTACAGGGAAGACATTGAGGTGCTGGAGGGTGACCAGAGAAGAGCAGCAAGGCTGGGGAGGGGTTTGGAGAGCATCATACAAGGAGAGGCTGAGGGAGCTGGGGTTGGTTAGTCTGGAGAAGAGAAGGCTGAGAGGAGATCTTACTGCTCTCTACAGCTCCCTGAAAGGAGGTTGGAGTGAGGCTGGGGTTGGTCTCTTCTCCCAGTCAACCAACAACAGGATGAGAGGAAATGGGTTTGAGTTGTGACAGGGGAGGGTTAGTTGGACATGAGGAGAAACTTCTTTAGTGAGAGAGTGGTGAGGGGTTGGGACAGGCTGCCCAGGGAGGTGGTGGAGTCACCATCCCTGGAGATATGAAAAAAGCTGTAGATGTGGTGCTTCAGGACATGGTTTAGTTGTGATTGGACTCCATGATCTCAAAGGTCTTTTCCAGCCTTTTCTGATTCCTTTAGTTTAGGCTGTACATAAGCAATGATTCAAGGGAAGCATTTCAAAACAAAGGATAATTTGTAATCTAAGTTTTACTAGCATCAAAATGGGTTGGGCTTTTTTCCCCTTGTTTTTAAGGTCTGTTGGTATTTGTGTATATGCTTCAAAAACTCCTGGGAAAAATGTTTCTGTCCTGCAAAAGATTTTTTGTTGTTGTTCTATGTTGAGATGAAACTATGAATTTTTAAAGTTACTGTGAAAGGGGAAACCCCTTGGGAATGCCATGGCCACAGGAGGTCCTTGGTCAATGTCTTAGACTTCCAGGTTCAGGTATCTTGAGTCCTCCAGTACACCACACGAGTGTTTAGCCACTGGATATTCTCTTCTTGAAGTTCTTTGTCACTGTATAAATAACATTCATCAGAGTAGAAGTTGTTTTAGCTGTTGTGCTTGATCTTACTGCCTTCTTTCCATGTGTTTACTTCAAGTAAAAAGTGATAGAAGAAGAGCAAATGGCCTCAGGTGGCACCAAGGGACTTTTAGGTTGGATATTAGGAAGAATTTCTTCCCTGGAATTGTTGGCACTGGAATGGCTGCCCCAGGGAGGTGGTGGAGTCCCCATCCCTGGAGGTATTTAAGAGTCCTGCAGATGCAGTTCTTGGGGATATGGTTTAGTCAAGGGCTTGTCAGTATTAGCCTCATGATTGGACTGCATAATCTTCAAGGTCTTGTCCAACCTAGGCAATGCTGTGCTAGAAAGCAACTCTGGAATTGTCTTTAGCTATGTAATGTTCCATAACTGGTGCAATGAGGTCTGGCTTTTCCAGGCACATTTAATATTGTGATGCTCAGATAGTAGTTTATTGACTGTTTGCAGCTGTCTGATCCTTGCAGATTAGAGGTTCCAGCCTGGACTTTGAGTGGCAGAGTTTCAAGACCATGTCTTGAACATACCCTGACATATTTAGTTGAGTTCAACACATAGAACAGCCTCAATTACTAGTTTTAATTAAAAAGAAGAAAAAAATCAAAAGGAAAAAACAATTAAGAGAGAGGATGTAGTTCAGCATTGTAATTGGATGGTGCTCCTGTGAATCCTGGTCTAAAGTGCTTCACTCCCTCTAGACCCCCTCACAGCTCCTCTTGTCAGTTTGGCTTCCCAGGGATGCAGACCAGATTTCAAAGATGTTCATGCATGGGGGGAAAAGCAGTCAGGATTTGAAAAAAACATCTGTGCAGCTAATTCCCAGGGGGTTATCCTTGATGTTACCCCAGGTTTCACTGGGATTAGGGCACCATATAATCTGCTGTGCTGATTGTCACCCCTGCTCTCTCTCCATTATGCTTTGACAAGCACATCCCTTGCCAGGTACCATCAAGAAAGAGGCTATCTCAAGCAATCATTGCTTGTTGAACACAGCAACGCCTGTAAAGAATAAAAAGTAGCATCTTCCTTGATCTTCTCTTGTCCTTTATTTGGAATGAAAAATGAAGAGACCAGGAGCACATCTTTTAATATGGTAAAAAAGGAGATATTATGTCCAGTTCTGGGGCCCTCAGGTCAAGAAGAACCTCAGGGAACTGCTTGAGAGAGTCCAGCAGAGCCCCAGAGCTGCTGCAGGCAGTGGAACATCTCCTGTGAGGCCAGGCTGAGGGAGCTGGGGCTTGGAGCTTGGAGCAGAGGAGCCTGAGGGCTGCCCTCATTGCTGGGGCTAAAGATGTGCAGGGCTGGAGGCAGGCTCTGCTCAGGGATGTCCAAGGACAGCACAAGGGGCACTGGGGGCAAGCTGGAGCAGAGGAGGTGCCACGGGAACAGAAAAGGGAAAACTTTGTCAGTGTGGGAGTGGCAGAGCCCTGGAGCAGGCTGCCCAGAGAGGTTGTGGAGTCTCCTTCTCTGGAGACTTTCCATCCTTACCTGGATGTGTTCCTGTGTGATCTGCCCTGGGTGATCTTTCCAGGTCCCTTTCAACCCCTACCCTCCTGTGAAATGACTGTTCTGCAGGAGGTCCTGCCTTCTATGTCCCAAGCCAGACTATCTTCCACCTTGTGAGAGAGAGCAGCAAGGAACTTGAGCGATTCAAATGTTGCTGGAGACTGCAAGATTATTCACTGGGGTCACGTCAGAGGAGGACAATTAAAGTGAAACCAAGTGGGAAGGGGAAGCCTGGAGTTAATCTGTGCTCCCTTCACCTCAGGCTGATGAGAGTAAATTAACTGCTATTGTATGTAATATGCAAAGTAGATATTCATTATGTTCCTGACAGCAAATACAATAATGGCTAAATGGAACAAAAATAGACTTGAAATATGTTGTTAATTATACCTGTGGAGTATTGATTTCATTTTGTAAAGCAGCAAAGAAATAACCAGGCCCCTGCCACCCCACCCCTCCCAAAAGCCACCAGGCTATTTCCTGAGCTACTCTCCACTCACGTCACTGTGTATCAGTTTGGGCTCAAAATAAGCAAGTTAAAGCTTCTTGGCACGCTAGGGAGTGCTTTCAGAGCTGAAGGATTGCCTGCCTGAAGGGGAACCTTCTCAAAAAGCTCTATCAGTTGCTTGGAGAAAAGATATCTCCATGGCAAGGAGGATGGAAGTAGATGATCCTTGAGGTCCCTTCCAGTCCTGACAGTTCTGTGGCTCTGTGATCAACCTTGATCCCTGAGCTGGGAGAGAAGCAGAGGTGTTCAGCCCCTTTCCTGCAGTCACCACAGCCTGTGTGATGTCAGCATTGGTAGTGGGCTTTAGATTGTTTCTTTTTTGCCTGAAATTGAATAATTAATGAGTCGATCAATAAACCTAATTATTTAATTAGCTTTCCAATGCAACTGTTTGCATTGCTGTGTGCTTGGTGGCTTGGAGACTGAGGGGGAGCAATACAACTTGGAGCAGAGTAGGAGTTCACTTAGTGACCACTTATGCAGATTGGGTTTACAAATGCCTGTAAGACTGGGTGGGGAGCACAAAAATACATCAAAATCCCATTTTTCATTCGGTTTTAATGACATGAGCCATAAATGTCACCTCTTTGAGGGTGAAAATTGTCTTGGAATTGGTATTAAGATCTGTGAGGTAGGTTGGGGAGCTGAGCTATCAGGGTATCAGTTCACGCTGGCATAATCTCATTACTCTGCAGACACAATCACATCACTTTGCTTAGCATAATCCTGCACTTGGCCAGAAAGGTATCTTCATTTTATTTTTCAGCAGTTCTTTTCTCATTTTCCCCCAGTTTAGACTTCTTCAGAAATGGTCTTCCAGCTCTGCACAGGGTAGATTGGTGTTTGAAAAATGAACAGAGCGAGGGTGTGGGCAGGTGCCACTGGGGTGTGCTGATTCCTCCAGCCCCTCTGAACCTGGTTCCTCTTCCTCCTCACTCTACTTGGGGCTCAGTGCTTCCAATTCATCTCTACACTTGCAGTGTTTCAGAGGAGTAATTGGGAAGTGGATTTGTGCACTTACTAAGAAGTTGCTTGTGAAATGTCTGACCTGAGTTGGTGATGGAGGAGCTGGGTCAGGGCAGAGTAGACACAGTGAAATGTGGGGTGAGGTGGTACCACCTGGCCCCATTCCTCAGGACCATGCACAGCAGATGGAAGCTTCCTTCTATGTCTTATTTGCTTGATGGAGGTTTTTCCCCCAAAATTAGTTGGATGAGGCCTTGAGCAGCTGAGTCTAGTTGAAAGGTGTCCCTGCCCATGGCAGGGAGGTTGGAGGACATGAGCTGTGAGGTCCCTTCCAACCTAAGCCATGTTGTGGTTCCTTGGGACTGGTTTTCTTCTGTCCACCAGGTTTTCTGGGTGTGGGCAGATGCCAGGCCTGTGAGTGGAGTAAGACAGGAGGAAAATGCAAGTAGTGAAGTGTGCTTTTGTTTTGTTTTATTAATTCAGCAGTGATCTGCAACTTTCTGGAGCTCATTCTGTGCTGGCTGTGCTGTTGGTGTCGTGCTTTTACCCCCAGAGAGGCAACTGTGGGGCAGGAGTCAATCTTCTAGCTGAAGATGTCTGCCAGATGTAGACAGATACAGACCCAAACCAGCTCAGTGTTTCCATGAAATAGGTTGGGTTTTATTCTTGTTGTTATGTAACTTTCCCATGGCTGGTTGTTGTGTGGGACCGTTGGAGGACAGAGGGAGGGCTGGGTTGGTTTTGGTTTTTGGTTTTTCTTTTGCTGTTATTTCAGCTAAATCTCTTCAGCCACTTCTGTAAACACAGATCATTCTTAATCTTGTACTGATAAATTTTAACAACACCTTAAAAGGAGAAAAAAAAAATGTTTGGAGCAGAAGTGGAGGCTGTGCCTCTGGATCTGGATCAGCTGACAGCCTCTTTAATCCCACCCTTCCCAGAATGGTTCCTGCAGTCTCTTGTTTAATTCATTATTTGTGTTCAAAATACTGTAATAAGCACAGCAAGGGTATTCCAGAGATGGCTTTTCTATCAGGTACTTTGTCATACCAGCACAGAGGGTTCACTGCTGAAATGAGCCAAGCTTCATGTGGCAAAGAGCAGGAGATGATCCCGTAAAGAAAGGTTAGAATGATTCCACTCCAGTGAAATGGGAAATTTCAAGCCAATAATTCAATAAAAAGATAAAAATAAATATAAAAAAAAAAAGAAAAAGGTATCTAAGCAAATGTTCAGGTTTCAGCACTGCCAGGCACTTCTGGCAATTAGCAGCTCCCAAAAAGATCTCAAACCAAACTGATTCATTCTGAGTGCTTGCAGTCTCTCAGGCCAAATTTAGAAGAACTAAGGTGGGATCTGTGATGCTTGGGGAAGGTGAGAGAACACAGGTTGAGGAATTTGCCCATGAATATTTATGTGAATAAAAGCTGCCAGTTTGCTTTGCTTGCATTGGAAAGCTACAAAACGTTCCTTATGAAGACATCTTAGGTCATATGGCTTTGATTTAACGTATTTGTACAAACTCTCTTTTGGGGTGACCACTGACACTCTAGATTTGAAGTGTTACAGCTGATTGTAAAACTCTGACACTGAACTGGGAGCAGTAGCTGACACCCCCTCAGGCTGTGCTGCCATTCAGACAGACCTGGACAGGCTGCAGAGCTGGGAGGGGGGGGGAGAAATTGAAAGAAATCCAACAAGGACAAGGGTCCTGCCTCTGGGAAAGGACAACTCCATAGACCAGGTAAGGTTGGAGGCTGATCTGTTGGAGAGCAGCTCTGGGGAAAAGGACCTGGGGGGTGCAGGAGACAGAAGGATGGCCATGAACCATCAATGTGCCCCTGTGGCCAAGAAGGCCAAGAGCATCCTGGGGTGGATTAGAAGGGCTGTGGGGAGTACATCCAGAGAGCTTCTCCTGCCTCTATACTCTGCCCTGCTGAGGCCACAGCTGGAATATTGTGTCCAGTTCTGGTCCCCTCAGCTCAAGAAGGACCTCAGGGAACTGCTTGAGAGAGTCCAGCACAGAGCCCCAGAGCTGCTGCAGGCAGTGAAAGATCTCCTGTGAGGCCAGGCTGAGGGAGCTGGGGCTTGGAGCTTGGAGCAGAGGAGCCTGAGGGCTGCCCTCATTGCTGGGGCTAAAGATGTGCAGGGCTGGAGCCAGGCTCTGCTCAGGGATGTCCAAGGACAGCACAAGGGGCACTGGGGGCAAGCTGGAGCAGAGGAGGTGCCAGGGGAACAGAAAAGGGAAATCTTTGTCAGTGTGAGGGTGGCAGAGCCCTGGAGCAGGCTGCCCAGAAAGGTTGTGGAGTCTCCTTCTCTGGAGACTTTCCAAACCCACCTGGATGTGATCCTGTGTGACCTGCCCTGGGTGATGCTGCTCTGGCAGGTGGCTTGGACTGGATGAGCTCTGGAAGTGCCTCACATTCTTTGGAAGAATTGCAAATATTTTTGAGTAAATGGGAGATAGAAAAGTCCACTGAAAGATGTCAAATGGTTAAAGTGTTTGTCATGAAGGATAAGAATTCTTTATCAGTTTTCACACTATTCCAAGAACACCGTTTGATTGCCAACGTGCAGCAGCTAGGAGCAACAACAAAAATACTACACCATGGAATACAAATTGAAGTTGCCTCTCAGGTTCTGTGCCTGTGGTTTGTAGATATTGGATTCTAATCAGTATTGTACTATGAAAAATCAGATTTTGTTTTCTTCCAGAGGAGAAATTGCCTGATTAAGCCTCTCATATTTTGAGTTGATTATCTGAGTGAATGAAATTTAACGCTGCCTAGTTGGCATTAATACCAATGCAGTGATAAGGTGTCATTTTGGATAAGGATTTAATACCCACTTAGCATATTTTACTTTCCTATAGTATTTATTTATGTGTTTTCATTCTTCCTATGAAGTAATAAGAATTCTGCAGGGCTAGAAGCCATTCTACTTTTTCAGCACTAAAATAGATGCCAGAACCTTGGCATTTACAAATGCACGAGTGAAATGTGAGCAGTCTGAGCTTTGTCTACCAAACAGGTTGCTCAGGGAGGTGGTTGAGACCCCATCCCTGGACATAGTCAAGGTGTCAGGGCTCTGGACAACCTGATCTAGTTGAGGATGTCCCTGCTGACTGGGGGGGGGGAGGGAACGACTGGATGACCTTTGGAGGTCCCTTCCAACCCAGACCATTCTGTGATTGCTCACACATTAAGAGTGAAAAGCAGTTCCCCTTGTATGTCCCAGTCATGTAAGGGATCCTTAGGGGGTCAGCCTTCTCCTGGAGTCCTTCAATAACTTGTATCAGAATATAGTTTATCTAACTGAGCCCTTCATCCAATTGAGGCCTTGAGCAGCTGAGTCTAGTTGAGAGGTGTCCCTGCCCCTGGCATGGAGGTTGGAGTAGATGATCTCTGAGGTCCCTTCCAACCTAAGTCACACTATGATGATTCTGTGATTCATTGCTACCATGATGCTAGTGTTCTGAACAGGAGGCTCACTAAAGATTAGTCAAGACTCACATATTCTCCACTGAAAATTGTCAGGGACGTCCGTAATGCCAACTATATGTGACTTAACTCTCAGGAAAACCAGTATTTTGTTGTGGTCTTGGTCATAGGCAATAGATTTGTTTTAGTGAGAGGACAGTGCAGCTTTCAGAAGTTAGCCATTGTCATAATTTTGGAAGCATAAGAAACCCTCAGGAGTTTAAAAACAGCCTCTAAAAGTAACCTCTTGGTGTGGCTTTGCTGAGCAAAAGTGACAATACTGCAGGCTGCAGGCAGCTGCATGAACGGCTGAGTGCTGCTGTCAATGTATGGTGATGTGATGGTGTTAGTGAAGCAAGGCTGTGGGAATGTGCCTAACCCCCCCTGAAAACTACTGTAACTGCTGCTTGTCTGATTTCCTGAGAGGGGAATCCACCTTTGTGTCAATGCTCAGTGCAGGAAGCTATTCCCAGCTTGGCAAGAGACACGTATTTTGGGAGCACTCCCAAGAAACGAGGGAGTAGTTGGTTGGACCATAGTGTGTGTGCTTGCAAAAGGTGTTTATTGCCTCTTGTTTTGCTCTGCTGGTTATTTCATTTGGAACAGCTCTGCCCTGTTCCTTGCCTCAGAGTTTGAGCTCCTGATTGTCATAGCTATTTCTCAGTACCAAAATTTCAGAAGTACAGGGCCTTGGTTGACAGAGGAGCTCAGTGTGCCATAACACCATCAAACTCCATCTGCATGACTTTCTTAACAAACATGAAAATGTTTTATTTCATGTGTTATCAGAGCACTTTAAGTGTTCCATTTTTCAGCAGTGCAGGCTGATGGCTGTACCACACGTGCTGCCATTTTACGTGCCACAGATTGATTACATTCCCTTGGAGCATCAAAATGCACAACCTCCAACCATTTACTGTTGTGCCCCCCTCAGTACCTGTTTCTTAACAGACACCACCATGGATACAAAACTTTTGTCCTTGTATTCCTCACAGCATTCAGTGAAACTCACAGGGAAAAATTGCTGCAAACATTTGGGTCCTCGAGCAGCAGGCATGGAAGGTTTTTAATGATGATTATTTGTGCTTCTCTGCCAGACTGAGGCTATCACAGGTCACTGTCACAGGTCAGTGGTGGGCTCTTGGCTGTGGCAACCTTGGGAAGTCCGAATTGAAATCCTGCTCGTGTTTACATGTTGGTGTTTCCAATCAGCAGTCATTAGCTTCAAATCCTGCATACATACACCAGGCACTTTTCTATCTCTTTCATATTATTTCTAATGATTAGGCACTAATTGTTAGTAATCCTATGAATAATTTTGCCTTCCCACTAGGACTAGCTGCTGCAAATTGAAGGTTAGAAGAGCAAGAATAGAGTAACAACAGCAAAAAAAAAAACCACAAAAAAGCCCTCTCCATGGTGGAATACAACCAATTTACTTGTCAGATAACCAAAACTAAGTTCTGTTTTCTAATGCTGTAACAAAAACCAAAAGATACCATAAAGACTTGAAGAGGGATAAAATAATGCAAATACGGCACTCTAATTAAATTTCAAACAACGTGATAAATCATGCTTTGCTTCCTAACTTTGATAAATGCATTATCTGGAATCTTTGTTTCAAAGCAGGCTTTGGCTTTGGGCTTGGTTTTGAGTTTGGTTTGTTGTTTGTTTTTGGTTTTGTTTTTTTTTTTTTTTAACTGAAGCTTGCAAGTGCAATTTTGGAGGAGTAAATTACTTATATAATTGGTAGTTTAGAGAGGAACAGAACTGCATATTTCTATTTACTTAGTGCCAAATGCCAAGATGAGGCAGGATATGCAATAGTTTGGTGGCTGCTGGCATCAGCTAATGCTCCAGCTAAGGCTCTGCAGTGGGGAGATGCTGGGCTCTGAGGAGCTGCATAAAGGTGTGCTGTTCACCAGCCTTGTGCAGGCCAGCAGTGTCCAAAGCAATCTCTGCAGCAGAAGATATATGATCAGAAAGCCAGGAAGTAGGACAAGTTCTAAGAGTCACTTCAGAATTGATTACCGTACAAAAAACATTAAAGGAAGGAGATCTCTAAACAGGAATGTGGAAGTGCTGGATGAGAATCTTGTTGTATTTCATTTTGCTCAGCTGTTATATTTCAAGTAGATAGTTTATTATTATTGCTCTTGGTGAGCTCCATGTGCCTCATCCTTGCTGTTCACAATTGGAGTCATCAATTAGAGTGGAGTAATTCCCAGTCCTGCGAAGTTTGCAGCTTCATCCCAAAGGAAAGCCGTGTGTTGAGACAAAGATCAGCTCTGTCTGTTGCTGTCTCTTTTTCTATTCTGTGTGGGACTAAACATCCTCATGGACAACTGAACCCAGCTGGAGGCTTCATTGTGTGGGCACTGACTGCTTGTATAGCTCAGATAGAAATGGATTTGCTCTCCTTGTGCAGCCCAGCAGGCAGCTGTGTGCTGGGCTGCAGCCAGAGGAGTGTGGGCAGCAGGGCAGGAGAGGGGATTCTGCCCCTGGACTCTGCTCTGCTCAGACCTCACCTCCAATCCTGCCTCCAGCTCTGGTGTCCCCAGCAGAAGAACGACACAGAGCTGTGGAGTGAGTCCAGAGGAGACTACAAAGATGATCCAAGGGCTGGGTGAGGCCAGGCTGAGGGAGCTGGGGGTGTTCAGCCTGGGGAAGAAGAGAAGGCTCCAGGCTGAACCTGGACCCTAGAGCTCCAGGGGGACCTTAGAGCTGCCTGCCAGGACCTGAAGGGATCCTGCAGGAAGGCTGCAGAGGGACTTTTGCTGAGGGTGTCTAGAGACAGGCCAAGGGGGAATGGTTTGAAGCTGAAGCAGAGCAGGGTTAGAGTAGAGCTGAGGAAGAAGTTCTTGAGGAGGAGGGTGGTGAGACTCTGGCACAGGCTGCCCAGGGAGGCTGTGGCTGCCTCCTGCCTGGGGGTGTTGCAGGCCAGGCTGGATGAGACCTTGAGCAGCTGAGTCTGGTTGAGAGGTGTCCCTGGGCATGGTAGGAAGGTTGGAGGAGATGAGCTCTGAGGTCCTTTCCAACCTGAACCATTTGTTAGTATTAGTAGCACATGCAAAGATCACTTTAAAGTATATTTCTATATAAAAAAGAATTTTTATGCATATTTAAGATATGAGGTATGCTCCTTGTCAGTTATTTTACAGCATAGCCTGTGTCTTCTTCCAAGATCATCTTTGACCTCATTGATATTTAATGACTTGAGATCTATGTGAGAGCAGTGCTATTGCTGAATGTGCTAGCACAGTCCCTTACCATTGCATCCTAGATGTGACTTAAGCAGAATGAGATGCTTAGAGGAGCAAGGGAGAGTAGAAGAGGCACGCAGTGGTAGGTCCCACAGCAAACCTTCCACCAGTGTACAAGATTCTGATTTGCAGACCTGGAAATGTCATTGCATTTAACAGCCACTGATAAATTGTTCTGCCACAGATGTATTAGAAAGAAGAAATCCCCATCCTTGCTGGTGCCTGCCAATTCACCAAGACTTTAAATTCTCAGTTTTCACAAGTGGGGTGTGAAGCATTTGGGATATGAAGAGTTTACCTCTAAACCTAATCCTAGCTTTCAGCTCTGCCTGTGATGTAGGAGCCGTGAGATTCCTAAAGCGTTCAAAGTGTGGATTTTTGGTTAATTTAGTATAATCCTATATAATGATGATTATTGCAGCGTTTTCTGGAGGAGATGGATGAGGCAGGTTCTCAAATGTCAGCTGTTACTGACATTTAATCTGCTATAGGTCATCAAATACCAAGCTGGAAGAACTGTTTTATTTTTCACACTAATAATACATTTGAAATAAATTAATGTTGTAAAACTGCTGTCATTTTCCCTTCTCTGTAACTAAATGCAGACAAGTTAGTGGGCCAAACCCACACCTTTTGAAGCCAAAATTATTCTCCAACACCTGTGCCCTGGTAGATGTAGGTGATGTAGAAGGCAGTATTTAAAACCCCTGACCAACTGGGCACGTTCCTGGTGAGTTTCATGGCGCCATGCAGTCCACAGAATCAGCACTGCTCACATTGAGTTGAAAGGGCCCTGCTTCAAATGCTGGGAAAGAGGAGCTGCTGGAAAGGGGAGACTGTGGTTAGGAAATCAAATCCTCCTGGGTCTAGCCAGACCTGTTTAAAAAGCAGGGGACTGCTAGTGCTGTCCTGGTTTGCTCCATGGCTGACCACAAAAATCAAACCTAGCGAGGTCCACAGTGGTTCCTGCTAGCCTGAGTTTCATCAGGCTGCATTTGCATCTTCCACACTGCTTCATGTGTGGTTTTCTCCTCTTTTTTACTTTTCTCCTCTTTTCTTTTCTTCTTTAGACCTCTTCTTTTTTTCCTCCTCTTTTATTTTCTCTTATTTTCTCTGCTTTTTTCTCTCCTTTTTATTTTCTAATTTCCCCCTTTTCTTTCTTGTCTCTTTTTTTTCTCCTCTTTTCTTTCTTGTCTCTTTTTTTTCTCCTCTTTTCTTTCTTGTCTCTTTTTTTTCTCCTCTTTTCTTTCTTGTCTCTTTTTTTTCTCCTCTTTTCTTTCTTGTCTCTTTTTTTTCTCCTCTTTTCTTTCTTGTCTCTTTTTTTCTCCTCTTTTCTTTCTTGTCTCTTTTTTTCTCCTCTTTTCTTTCTTGTCTCTTTTTTTCTCCTCTTTTCTTTCTTGTCTCTTTTTTTCTCCTCTTTCTCTTGTCTCTTTTTCCTCTCTTTTCTCTCGTCGCTTTTTCCTCCTCTTTCTTTCTCTCTCGTCGCCTTTTTTCCTCCTCTTTCTTTTCTCTCTCGTCGCCTTTTTTCCTCCTCTTTCTTTTCTCTCTCGTCGCCTTTTTTCCTCCTCTTTCTTTTCTCTCTCGTCGCCTTTTTTCCTCCTCTTTCTTTTCTCTCTCGTCGCCTTTTTTCCTCCTCTTTCTTTTCTCTCTCGTCGCCTTTTTTCCTCCTCTTTCTTTTCTCTCTCGTCGCCTTTTTTCCTCCTCTTTCTTTTCTCTCTCGTCGCCTTTTTTCCTCCTCTTTCTTTTCTCTCTCGTCGCCTTTTTTCCTCCTCTTTCTTTTCTCTCTCGTCGCCTTTTTTCCTCCTCTTTCTTTTCTCTCTCGTCGCCTTTTTTCCTCCTCTTTCTTTTCTCTCTCGTCGCCTTTTTTCCTCCTCTTTCTTTTCTCTCTCGTCGCCTTTTTTCCTCCTCTTTCTTTTCTCTCTCGTCGCCTTTTTTCCTCCTCTTTCTTTTCTCTCTCGTCGCCTTTTTTCCTCCTCTTTCTTTTCTCTCTCGTCGCCTTTTTTCCTCCTCTTTCTTTTCTCTCTCGTCGCCTTTTTTCCTCCTCTTTCTTTTCTCTCTCGTCGCCTTTTTTCCTCCTCTTTCTTTTCTCTCTCGTCGCCTTTTTTCCTCCTCTTTCTTTTCTCTCTCGTCGCCTTTTTTCCTCCTCTTTCTTTTCTCTCTCGTCGCCTTTTTTCCTCCTCTTTCTTTTCTCTCTCGTCGCCTTTTTTCCTCCTCTTTCTTTTCTCTCTCGTCGCCTTTTTTCCTCCTCTTTCTTTTCTCTCTCGTCGCCTTTTTTCCTCCTCTTTCTTTTCTCTCTCGTCGCCTTTTTTCCTCCTCTTTCTTTTCTCTCTCGTCGCCTTTTTTCCTCCTCTTTCTTTTCTCTCTCGTCGCCTTTTTTCCTCCTCTTTCTTTTCTCTCTCGTCGCCTTTTTTCCTCCTCTTTCTTTTCTCTCTCGTCGCCTTTTTTCCTCCTCTTTCTTTTCTCTCTCGTCGCCTTTTTTCCTCCTCTTTCTTTCTCTCTCGTCGCCTTTTTTCCTCCTCTTTCTTTTCTCTCGTCGCCTTTTTTCCTCTCTTTCTCTCTCGCCTCCTCTTTCTTTCTCTCTCGTCGCCTTTTTCCTCCTCTTTCTTTCTCTCTCGTCGCCTTTTTCCTCCTCTTTCTTTTCTCTCGTCGCCTTTTTTCCTCCTCTTTCTTTTCTCTCTCGTCGCCTTTTTTCCTCCTCTTTCTTTTCTCTCTCGTCGCCTTTTTTCCTCCTCTTTCTTTTCTCTCTCGTCGCCTTTTTTCCTCCTCTTTCTTTTCTCTCTCGTCGCCTTTTTTCCTCCTCTTTCTTTTCTCTCTCGTCGCCTTTTTTCCTCCTCTTTTCTTTTCACTACAAATACCAAACAATTAATGAAAACTTTTCCCCCTCCTCTCAAAAAACAAACAAACAAAAACCGCACCATGACAACAACAAACGCACAACCCCCCCACACACACCACTACCAAAACCCACACACAAAAGCCAAACCAACCAAACAACTCCCCCCCAACAAACCATATTTTCAAAAAGTAATTCTTACCATTTCCTCTTTTCAAGTAAAGGAAATTGTGGTTTATTGAGTGGGGAAAACAGTGGAGTGATTGTAATAATCTATCGTGGAAAATTAAGTAGTTTCAGGAAAAGTGCTGTGTTTATTTTCTCTGTGGAAGGGCTTCAGAACAATACTAATTAAACTTTTGAAAATAAATCTTTACCTGAACTGCAGTACAGGGCAGAATGCACAAATGTGAGCAATGGTCAAGTGGCCGCATTTTGCTATTCCAGAAAGAATTCAAAGTAGAATAATAATAGTCATAGAAAGATCACATTAGAAACACATATCTCTGCTTGAGTTTGAAGGATGGCAAAGTTTTCAGACCCAGAGTTCCCAATGAAGTAAGAGTGTTTTAATTTTCTGTGCAAAATGATTTCGCTGTATCTTGTATATTTGATAAAATATGCAGCAGTGGAAATTAACCAGCTAATCCCCAGAATTACTCAAAATAACCCAAGAGCTGTATTCATCATCATGTTCTCTGCAGGCTCAGTTACTGCTCTTACACAGACTGCAATCTGTACATGCATGGCTTGGAGGCAAAGCCACATTTGTGTAACTATAGAGCGGTCTGTCAGTTAAACAGTTGTGGGTTTCACAGAGTGCTAGGGGTTGGAAGGGACCTCCAGAGATCATCTAGTCCAGCCCCCCCGCCAGAGCAGGATCACATCCAGCTGGGGCTGGAAAGTCTCCAGAGAAGGAGACTCCACAACCTCCCCAGGCAGCCTGCTCCAGGGCTCTGCCACCCTCACGCTGACAAAGTTTTCCCTTCTGTTCCCATGGCACCTCCTCTGCTCCAGCTTGCCCCCAGTGCCCCTTGTGCTGTCCTTGGACATCCCTGAGCAGAGCCTGGCTCCAGCCCTGCACATCTTTAGCCCCAGCCACGAGGGCAGCCCTCAGGCTCCTCTGCTCCCAGCTCCAAGCCCCAGCTCCCTCAGCCTGGCCTCACAGGAGATCTTCCACTGCCTGCAGCAGCTCTGGGGCTCTGGGCTGGACTCTCTCAAGCAGTTCCCTGAGGTCTTTCTTCAGCTGAGGGCCTCAGAACTGGACACAATATTCCAGCTGTGGCCTCAGCAGGGCAGAGTATAGAGGCAGGAGAACCTCTCTGGATGTACTCCCCACAGCCCTTCTGATCCACCCCAGGCTGCCCTTGGCCTTCTTGGCCACAGGGGCACATTGATGGTTCATGGCCATCCTGGTGTCCACCACGACCCCCAGGTTCTTTTCTTTGGAGCTGCTCCATTCAGCAGATCAGGCCCCAGCCTCTACTGGTCCATGGGGTTCTTTCCCAGCTGCAGGACTTGTTTGTATGTACAATGTTTAAAATATGATAATGCCTTGAGTTCTCCCTAGGTGTCATGGTCTAAGTCTGAGTGACCAAACCATGTTCTGTGACAGTTTGTGTTTGAAACATGACTGTTCTCTGTGGATCAATCAGCAGGGCCATGTGGCACAGCTGGTTTGGGATGCACTGGGAATGGTCAATGCTTCTTCACCTTCAGTCCCCCTGATGAGGTTGTAGTAACTCCTGGGGAAGTACAGCACAGTCTGAAAGGGCTCACCTCCACCTTTCTGCCTCTGATTTAAGTCTGAAGCTGTAACTCTTCAGATGAATGGCAATAACTTGACAGTTTAAATAGGAATGTTTAGGCCTCTTAATGATTCCATGAATCCATCTACACTGTGTCTTGCAATTAAAGCTGACAGTTATTAAGACTCTGCATATATTGATAGTAAAAAAACTGACACAAAAGGTAAAGCTTGATTGACTTCTTATAAATTTTATATTGGGAATGAATTTCCAAAACTGAGACAACCTCTTTTTCTTCAGAAGGAAGAAAAATACAATGAAAATGAGTAATTTTTGTGCAGCAGTGGTGCAAAGTAATTACACAGCTTTAATTGAAAGGGTATTGAATTGCTTTGAGACAGAAATTGGATTAAGCAGGTATAAATTTGTTGTATGCTGAGATGCAGGTTTTCAAGAGTGTTTCTTTGCTGTTCTCTTGTTGATGGGTTAAAAAAAACCTCAAACCATTGTGAGGAGATTGATTTAAGACAAACTTGGTTTGCATTTTTATCCTTTAGCAAAACCTAGGAGCTGAATTTTGATTGATGTGGGAATTTGATTTATTACTGTTACATTCAGGAGGAGGGTGGAGAGACTCTGGCACAGGCTGCCCAGGGAGGCTGTGGCTGCCTCCTCCCTGGGGTTGTTCAAGGCCATGTGGGATGAGAATCTTGTTGTATTTCATTTTGCTCAGCTGTTATATTTCGAGTAGATAGTTTATTATTATTGCTCTTGGTGAGCTCCATGTGCCTCATCCTTGCTGTTCACAATTGGAGTCATCAATTAGAGTGGAGTAATTCCCAGTCCTGCGAAGTTTGCAGCTTCATCCCAAAGGAAAGCCGTGTGTTGAGATAAAGATCAGCTCTGTCTGTTGCTGTCTCTTTTTCTATTCTGTGTGGGACTAAACATCCTCATGGACAACTGAACCCAGCTGGAGGCTTCATTGTGTGGGCACTGACTGCTTGTATAGCTCAGATAGAAATGGATTTGCTCTCCTTGTGCAGCCCAGCAGGCAGCTGTGTGCTGGGCTGCAGCCAGAGGAGTGTGGGCAGCAGGGCAGGAGAGGGGATTCTGCCCCTGGACTCTGCTCTGCCCAGACCTCACCTCCAATCCTGCCTCCAGTTCTGGTGTCCCCAGCAGAAGAAGGACACAGAGCTGTGGGGTGAGTCCAGAGGAGGCCACAAAGATGATCCAAGGGCTGGAGCAGCTCTGCTGTGAGGCCAGGCTGAGGGAGCTGGGGGTGTTCAGCCTGGAGAGGAGAAGGCTTCAGGGGCACCTCAGAGCTGCCTGCCAGGACCTGAAGGGATCCTGCAGGAAGGCTGCAGAGGGACTTTTGCTGAGGGTGTCTAGAGACAGGATAAGGAGGAATGGTTTGAAGCTGAGGCAGAGCAGGGTTAGACTGGAACTTAGGAAAAAGTTCCTGAGCAGGAGGGTGGTGAGAGTCTGGCACAGGCTGCCCAGGGAGGCTGTGGCTGCCTCCTGCCTGGGGGTGTTGCAGGCCAGGTTGGATGAGACCTTGAGCAGCTGAGTCTGGTTGAGAGGTGTCCCTGGCCATGGTGGGCAGGTTGGAGGAGATGAGCTCTGAGGTCCCTTCCAACCTGAGCCATTCTGGGATGCCCTGAGAAATGGAAAGAATCAAACAATTCTATGCAGAATTGTGTTTTGATAAGCTAAAACACCAGCAGGGTGATAAGAACTTACCAACTCCCACTCCTGAACTCTCACATTCCCTTCACTTTATAACATCTCTCCAAATGCATATTTCTGTGTGTGCATGGGAATGTTTCCAGGGGGTCCTGTTGATTGTGAACCGATTTAGCTTTATCCTCCACATGTTCCTATGGATGGGCAGGATTAGCAGGAGGGAAAAATATGCAAGAAAAAAATAAATCCATTTGCAGGGTTTTTTTTCTTTTCCCCCCATGTTGTTCTTTTCTGTTCAGTGAGAAATCCCTAGGTTATGACAAGTTGCAGCTCCTTCAGCAGGGCAGCAGATTTACTCTTCTTTTAATACATCCCAAATTCACAGCTGCTCAAGCTTTGCTGCTCAGGCTGCCTTCCCTGTTCCCCTAAGCACTCCCTGGTCTGAACTGGTGATTTCCAGAGAGAGAGAGAGTAAGTTATTCCATTGCTACTGTCCTCCTCAAGGCATTTGGGTTGAGCTGTGGCTGATGTTGTCTGTGCTGGTCAGCAGTGACCGGAGCTTGGCTCGGGATGGTCTTAGCTGGGTTTTACTTTTGTCTGCAGCTCAGCTCTGTGCTGCTTCCTTCCTGCCTGGCACTAAATCTGCAGCCCTCTGAGAAGAAACCATTCTTGGTTTACTCTTATGCAATCATGGTTAGGATTCCAAAACACTAGGAACATTTGGAACATTTGTCTTGCCTTGCACTGCAGACATCACAGAGGAGCTGGAAGAGAATTTCACTACTATGTGGCATAAAAAATCATCCACCCTACTGTAGTTCCTTCCAAAACCAGGCACAGAAATTAAGGCACATTGCTGCAGAGCCTGCTAGTTTCTACCCCCCCTAAACCAGCATGAATTTATAAGGGGAAATTACCCTTGAGGTGAAGGATGCTTCCTGGTGGTAGAAAGGTAGTGGTGCTGAATCCAAATGCCCAAACACAGTTGTTGTTGTTTTTTTTTTTTTTTTTTTCCCCACATTCCTTCCCTGAATAAAATACTGCTCCAAACCTGGGAATTGCTTTTAATGTGGGTGTGTTAGCAAGGAATGTTCTTCAACAACCTAAGGTTTGTCTGGCAGCCCTAAGGCCATGGCTCATTTACTACCAAAAATGGCCCCAAACTGAGTGTAGCTGATTTATTGTGATTTAGATGCAGGTTAAAAAGAAAACTACTGAACCCAGTAATCAACTTGAGCATCAACAGAGGGGAGAATATTCCTGGACCATGCTATAAAGCATCCTATTAACTAATTATTATGTAAATCAAATCACATTCGTCATGATTAAATGCAGGAGAAGTCAGATCCCTCCTGTGAATAAAGTAGATCACCTGATGCCATCAGCTTGGATTTACAAGAGAATCCAACAGATTTTTGTCACAGTCCTTCCAATTAGGTGTTTGGATCCCCTCCTCTGAAGAAAGTTCCCTGTTTGATACAGCCCCAATAAGTGCAGTTACCTTTCAGTGTATCTTTGTGCTGTTAGCAATGTCCTACAGTATACCTGGCTGGTGCCACTCAGTGCCGAGGGTCTTCTCATTAGGTTTTAAACTGATGGAGTTGCACCTTATTTCTGTTACTCTAATTCAGAGTTTCCTTCCTCTGAATTTATAAAAAGCCTCTGATTTGTCACTTAGAATCATAGAATTGTCATGGCTGGAAGGCACCTCAAGGCTCATCCAGTTACAACCCCCCTGCCGTGGGCAGGGACACCTCATACTGCATCAAGTTGCTCACAGCCACATCCAGCCTGGCTGCAAAAACCTCCAGGGATGAGGCTTCCACCACCTCCTTGGACAACCTATTCCAGTGTCTCATCACCCTCATGGTGAAGAATTTCTTCCTAACATCCAATCTGAATCTCCCCTCTTCTAGTTTTGCTCCATTCCCCCCCGTCCTATCACTCCCTGACACCCTAAGAAGTCCTTCCCCAGCTTTCTTGTAGCCCCCTTCAGATACTGGAAGGCCACTTCCTCCTTCCCCCACCCCCCCAACTCAGCAAACTGTCTGTAAGTATTGCCTTGATAACGATCCTTGCTGTGTAATTTCTGCCAGTAAATGCTGCTCTTTCTCCTCAGTTCCTGTTGGGATGTGCTGTCAACTACTTCACCTCAAGCTAGATAGGTCTGGTTCACCTCTGTCTACATCAGCCTTCTTTCCCTGTGTGCTCTGATTCACCTCCAGCAGTACTGCAGTGCTGGGAACTGCCAAGCTCTCTCTTATCCTTCCCTTCAAAATCTGCCCCAGCAAATGCCACCCTTCTTGAGATAAGCTGTAAATGTTTCAGAACATCCTTTCTGGTTCTTCGGCCGAGGTGGAAGGTACTGCCCTTTAAATGTGCATTTGTAACCTTTGTCCTCTTCGTACCCAAAGAGTTCTTAGAGTAACACAGAATCACAGCACCATTCGGGTTGGAACAGACCCTCAGGATCACCAAGTCCAACCCAGAACCCTACTCTACAAGGCTCACCCCTAAACCATAGCCCCAAGCACCACATCCAAACCACCTTTAAACACATCCAGGGTTGCTGGCACATCTTTATCTCTGATAAGAGAAGGCCAGAGGAAGGGGGAAACAAATGGAGAGGCAAAAGTTGTTATTTTCCCTGCTATTGCCGTTTGATTGCTGTGTGGCAGCTGGCACAGGCTGGGTCATGTTGACAGCAGGGTTAACGTAAGAGCTTTATGAAATGCTGTAGGATACTGAATATTCCATCCTGCAGAAGAGGAAGGGGGTGGAAGTTGGATCCATCTGTGAATGCTTTGGTACCTGAGTCCATTTTGCCTCCACTCTGGCATTTGCTCTTCAACCACACCATACTATCAGATGTGTGATGGTTTATTTTCTCTACCTCTGTCCTGTTTGGGCATGCTTGAAACTGTGTTTTACTTCTCAGAAGGGACTAAGGTTTCTGTGCAATAAGACATTGCTCTTCTCTAGGTCCCTTGAAGGAGCACTTGAGCTTTAAAAGCCAGCCTGGGAATTAAAGGAGTGATAAGAAGTGGGAATAGGCTGGCTTGTGAGTTGTACAGGGAACAGTTTGGAGTCTGAGGCCTGACAGAGGAATAGATGAGCTGCTGGGCATGGTAACAAATGACTCTCTCTCCTATCTCAAAGAGAAATGAGAGACTGAAGAAGGAAATAAATGATAAACAATCAAGACATGTAAAAAACACTTAACTGGATGTGTCAGGAAAAACAGAAAACTGCTTCATGATGACTTCTAATATTGCTCCATATGGGAGGGGTGTTTGGGGGTTGTTTTTTTTGTCCAAGAGTTGGAGAGATATGAAATTTTGCCCCACTAATATCTGATTGTGTTCTGGGATATTTGGCATCTCATGTGCATCAAAAATAGAGATTTCCATCATCCAAATGTAGCCTTACAAGGAAAACAGATTCCTGTCTCAGCTAATTGAATAGGTGGGTTGGGAATGCAGTGACTGAGAGCTTGGGAAACCAAAGGGAATGGCAAGAGAGAAGTTGCTGAACACAACCAGTGGTGATATGGGAGGCAAATAATGCTTGGCAGCTGCACTAAGGCAGTAACTGTTGGGGTCTGAAAGGAAGTTTCTGTTGAGGACAGATGTCTTTGTCAGGAGGAAGGTCTTTTGAAGGCTCTCCTTAGGTGTTTTCAAAGCCTGGTAATGAAGGAAAGATGAATCTGTGACCACTGGTATGAGAACAAGGACTGGGAGGTTCACTGTCATATTTGTCTCGTGGTGGAACTCTCCTGGAATTCATTTTATTTGGCAACATGAATTTACTGTGGGGCTTTGGGTTGGGTTTTTATTCATTTGTTGGTTTGTTTGCTCTTTGTTCGTTTGTTTGTTTTCAGTCAGTGGGTTTGTGAAGGAGGGTATCCTGTTACACAGATTTTGTTGCTCAGGTGTGGAGGGAATATTCTTTGTGGTTTCCTAGATGGAAACAAACTCTTGTTGGAAAATCTCCAGCCATAACTTTGTCAGTCTTAAGTTGTTACAAAATGCCTTGCATTGCCCAGACCAGAGAGGGCTGGCTAAAGCCTGGGGAGTGAGCAGAATGGGGAGGATGTGAGTGATAGCTGGTGAGAGGATGACTGCAAATCAGCAGTGTAATGGAGTTGTGAAAATAGCAAATGTCATCCAGTGAGAGCTGAACCTCCAGCTGCTGCAGGGGAGTTACAGAGCCATTGAACAGACACTGAACTGCTCTCTGGAACACTGCATCCAGTGCTGACCAGCCTTGTTCCATAACATGACCTAAACTTGGAGTAACTGCACAGAAGGGCAGCATCTAGAGCCTGTCCTTTGAGATGACTAAGACTGACTTTTGTGCTTACCCCTAGCTGCTAGAGAGTGAAAGAATTTGATTGCCGTCTACAAGTACGTTGAGAGGGGAAGGCAGGTGGAAAGCACTATTTAAGCCAAATCAATGTCCTGCAGAAATCAGCAGGTGTAGTTCAGCCTACAAGATGTCATTAGTTCATGGAATGGTTTAGGTTGGAAGGAGCCTAAAGATCATCCAGTTCCCACCCTCTGCCATGGGCAGGGACACCTCCCACTAGCCCAGGATTGCTCAAGGCTTCATCCGACCTGGCCTTGAACATCTCCAGGGAGGGGCCACCCATAGCCTTCTTGGGCAACCTGTTCCAGAATCTCCCCACCCTCACTGTGAAGAATTTCTTCCTCATCTCCAGTCTAAATCTGCCCTCCTCCATCTTAAAGCCATTGCCCCTCATCACCATAAGCCCTAATTATCAGATGTAGATTTTTAACTGTTGGAACAGCAAGGAAACCATTCTGGAAGAGCTTCTGGATGGAACATTGGATCAAACCAACAAAGAATTTCTGTGAGTTCAAGAAGTTTGACAAGAGAGTGGTAGAGGGTGCTGGCAATGGACCTGGCAGAGAAGGTGGTGCTGTTTGTTCTTGATTAGCAGTGGGCAGAGCATGGGCTTTACATGGTTTCAGAGAGCTAGGAGAATACTCAGAAGTTCTGTGTATGAAGATGCTTATAGCTTGCAAAAGGTAGCAGGCTTAATATAATTCTGTTTAGTGACAGATTTTGTACTAATCTATGGCAGCCTCCATTGTCATCCTTATTGGCTGTAATGAGCAAAGGTCTCCCTCTGTCCCTGCCAGGGCTGGGCCCTCCACGTCAGTGCTACACACAGTGCTTGGGCTGTACAGGGACGTGTGTGTGGGCAGTATCCCTGCTGAGATTGCTCTGTGAAATGATAAGAGATTTCACCACCCTCTGCTGAAAAAGGGTGGGCAAATCCAGCACCATTTGTGAGTAGAGAAATTACTCCTGGGCTGAAATAAATCCAACTGCAGTGTATCCTTGAGAGCTCCCCAGGCAAAGCAAATCCAGTGCAGTGGTGGGTCAGCTTCACGTGGTGTGAGTGCAGTTCTGATTTAACCTCCTTCTAAGAACTCTGCAGTAGTGTTTCAATACAGAAATGCAGTTGGAGATTACATGGGAAAGCAGTTCATTTCCTTAATCTAATTTTCACAACTCTTTGATCATACAGAAGCAGTTAGGCAACTCCTTTCTTGTTCTGTCTTTTACCTCTCCAATAAAAGATAAAGTTTTATTATTGCCAGGCTCCAGGAGAAGAGTAATGATTTTTAAAATGAAAAGATTGTCACTTACAAATGATGTTAATATAAACCAAATGTTTAGACAACAAAGAAATGACCTCCACATCCCTGCAAGCTGAAGAAGCAGCTTCAATTAGACACACTTTTCTCTATCTCTTTGTTATTGGCATAGAAACCTTTTATTTCTTGCCTAATCTGAAAAGAGAATGTAGTTGTAAAGGACAAATAATTGTTATTTCCACCTTCTATCTGGGTCTGGGTTGTGCTGTCAGCTAGGAATGGTAATGCTTGTATAAGAATATTGTGCACTAAGCAAGCAAATCAAGTCAGTTTGAAGTCCACCTTTAGGTCTTTATAGTCAGTGAGTATATTTATATATGTGTGTGTGTGTGTGTGTATGTGCCTGATCAGAGAATCACAGAATGCTAGGGCTTGGAAGAGACCTCCTGAGATCATCCAGCCCAACCCCCCCGCCAGAGCAGCATCACCCAGGGCAGGTCACACAGGAACACATCCAGCTGGGTTTGGAAAGTCTCCAGAGAAGGAGACTCCACAACCTCTCTGGGCAGCCTGCTCCAGGGCTCTGCCACCCTCACAGCAAAGATGTTTCTCCTCATGTTGAGGTGGAACTTCTTGTGTTCCAGTGTGTACCCATCTCCCCTTGTCCTATCCCAGCACACCACTGAGAAGAGCCTGGCTCCTTCTTCTTGACATGTACGCTTCAGGTATTTACAAGGATTACCAAGGCCCCCTTCCAGTCTCCTGCTGTCTGAAACAGCAAACCCATTGGGTGGTGTGATTGCAAAATGAGCTTTATTGAGTTACTGAGTCTTGCCAGACACAGTGCCATGAAATGCCTGAGCTGAAATCCCCAGCAGTCCAGACTGAGCGGAGTGCCTGTAACACTCCCAACAATTTCAATGCAGTAGGTGTTGACCTTGGTGCTGCAGATGAGCTCCACACAGCATTTCTGCCTCTGTGTGTGCTTAGATAAACGCAGTTTGGGATATTTCCCCTCCAAACTAAACATTTGCTTTGCAGACATCATTGTGATGGTGCACATCAGCTGTGGTATGCACATTTAGCTTTGGATGAACCTGAATGCTAAGTGTGTGAGGTTTAAAATGCCCTTACAGTGCAGCTGAGATACAGAATTACAATCAAGGACAAGAGAAGAATTCAAATGATTTTGGTAAATAGAAATCCCTGTCAGGAATGGAACTCTCCCTCAGGAATGTGGTAGGTAAAGTTTATTCTGCCCTAAGGCCTGGTGATGGACTAGATGACCTTTCAAATGCTTGTCAAGCCCTGTTTTTATAGCCCTGTGATCAATTCATTTCGGCATCTGACAGCTGCTGTGCATACAATATGGAGGTAATTCTACTGCCTTTAACACTGGGAATGATATTTTCTTGATTTCAGTGTTTTACACATGAAAAAAAAAATCAAACCAACACATACTTTACATTTAAAATGTATTCTTATTTGTTTAATAATAAAGGCTGCAGCCAGAGGACTGTGGGCAGCAGGGCAGGAGAGGGGATTCTGCCCCTAGACTCTGCTCTGCTCAGACCTCACCTCCAATCCTGCCTCCAGTTCTGGTGTCCCCAGCAGAAGAAGGACACAGAGCTGTGGAGTGAGTCCAGAGGAGGCCACAAAGATGATCCAAGGGCTGGAGCAGCTCTGCTGTGAGGCCAGGCTGAGGGAGCTGGGGGTGTTCAGCCTGGAGAAGAGAAGGCTCCAGGAGGACCTCAGAGCTGCCTGCCAGGACCTGAAGGGATCCTGCAGGAAGGCTGCAGAGAGACTTTTGCTGAGGGTGTCTAGAGACAGGCCAAGGGGGAATGGTTTGAAGCTGAGGCAGAGCAGGGTTAGAGTGGAGCTGAGGAAGAAGTTCTTGAGCAGGAGGGTGGTGAAACTCTGGCACAGGCTGCCCAGGGAGGCTGTGGCTGCCTCCTGCCTGGGGGTGTTGAAGACCAGGCTGGATGAGACCTTGATCAGCTGAGTTTAGTTGAGAGGTGTCCCTAGGCATGGTGGGGAGGTTGGAGGAGATGAGCTCTGAGCTCCCTTCCAACCTGAGCCATTGTGGGATTTTTTTAATGATAATGAAGGATATGCATCTCATTGGCTGTTTAGCAAACCTTCTTTCGAGCCTCAAACATAGTAGGATGCTGAATTTGTATGAGGCTGCAAGGCTGTATGTGACTGCTCTTCAATGTAGAAACATTTCAAGGTTTATTTGCTGTCCAATGCTATCCCCATTAGTGACAATAACCAGGAGATAATTCACTTCCTTTGGAAAATGAAATCCTGATTCTTAGAGTAGTTTTAGCAACATTCAATCTGGAATGAGATTATTCTTTATCGCATGTTAAAGTCATAGCAAGGTGGTCTTCATCTTGCAAGTGTAATTTGGTCTCACAAATAGGTAACCTCATTAAAATATTGTCAGGTTAAGCAAAATTGATTCATGTGCACTAAAGCCAGGGAATACTAATCAAGTGTTGGGTTAGGAAGGTTTAGTAGCAGTTGTCAGTCTTTGATAGTTGTCCATGATTCCTGGATGGAATGACTCCCTGGGTTTGTGCACGCATGTTAAAGCCTGCACAGCCTTCCAAGGCTGCTTACAAATGCACTACAGACAGTCACACAGAATCACAGAGTGGTAGGGGTGGAAGGGACCTCCAGAGATCATCCAGTCCAAGCCACCTGCCAGAGCAGGATCACTCAGGGCAGGGCACACAGAAACACGTCCAGGGGGGGTTTGAAAGTCTCCAGGGAAAGAGAATCCACAACCTCTATAGGCAGCCTGCTCCAGGGCTCTGCCACCTTCACCATAGAGAAGTATCACAGTATTATCACAGTGTATCAGAGGTTGGAAGGGACCTCAGGAGATCATCAGGTCCAACTCCCCTGCCAGAGCAGCATCACTTAGGGTAGTCTGCACAGAAATGCATCCGGGTGGGTTTGGAAAGTCTCCAGAGAAGGAGACTCCACAACCTCTCTGGGCAGCCTGCTCCAGGGCTCTGCCACCTTCACCACACAGAAGTCTCCTCATGGTGAGGTGCAACCTCCTGGGTTCCAGCTTGTCCCTGTTGTTCCTTGTCCTGTCACTGGGCACCACCAAACAGAGCCTGGCACCTTCATCCTGACACCCACCCCTCAGGTATTGATAGACATTGATAAGGTCCCCTCACAGCCTTTTGTTCTTTAGAAATGTGTTTTCCAAAACCTGAGGGTGTGGCTTGCTGTGTTTGTTACCCCTCAGATGAAATGGATTGTCCTCCAAAGCAGGTAAGGGCTTTGTGGGTTTGCCACTCTTGGCTGTTTGTAGCTGGCTTAGCATTTTGAATAGATAATGGGTAAAGAGAGATTGGAGATTGTGATGTAGTGTCTGTACCTACACACACCATCCATTCACAGGACAAGTATTACTTGGTGTATCTGTGGTGTAAGGAAAGGAGTTTAGAACTTCTGTGTGTGCCATTTGAAAGGAAGTTCTGCCAGCTTGTGAATGTGTTGAGGACAGGGTGATTTTGGGGGGAAATCCCATTATCACCAGCACAGCTTGTTATTGCAGGAGTTACCAAGGGATGGACCTGCTGCAAGGACGAAGAGCACAAACCAGCCACCAGCAGCTTTGCTCTCTGCTCTCACCCCTTGGAACTCACAACACCTTCCTTTCTTTCCACAGGAAGCTGTTCTTCACAGACTATGGGAGTGCTGCCAAGGTGGAGAGGTGTGACATGGATGGAATGAACAGGACCCAGCTCGTGGACTCCAAAATTGAGCAGCCGACTGCTCTGGCACTAGACCTCATCAATAAGTATGTGTACTGGGTGGACACCTATCTGCAGAGCGTGGAAGTTGTTGACTACCAAGGCAGAAAGAGGCATACACTCATGAAAGGCAGACAGGTAGGTATTTGCTTGCAAACCAGTGAAAAAATCATGATGTCCATAAACAAACCTGCCTAATGCTAACAGTGTGGTGAGTTGAAATGCATCCCCGACACAAAATTGCCAGACCAGCTCATCTGGGAAGCAAATGAAGCTCTAGTCACAAGCAAAACTACAATCTAGAAATATGGAATGCAATCAATATGTACAAAATATGCAATATTTACTTATATATACAGTTTACAACACAAGAAACCCCCTGGACAAAACCAGGGGGTTTCCAACAGCTTCCCTCTCCCTGCTCCCTTCCCGCCTGCGCGAGGTAAAAGAGAGAAGAGCAGAGAGTAGGCTGTTAGTACTTAACCACAACAAGAACACATTCAAGGTCAACAACAGCTAAGCAAAAGCCACCAGCTGCTATCTGCCAGAGCAAAGGTAGCAAAACAGGGAGAGTTAGTTTATAAACTAACTTCATGTTAGCTAATCAGGCCAATGATAGACTACAGACTTCAGGAAGGAAAATAAAGAGCAGTGAACAGATACTAGGGGGTAAATTATTGATGGCAAGAAGCTGTCCTTGCCAGCTCAGGAGATGAAGAGACTGACAGGCACAAGAATGTGAAAGAAAGAGAGAATAGCAAAATCTAGTCACCTGTTCAGACCAATCTAGGTGCCCCCTTACATCAACTTTTGTTGTCAGAAAGCCTGACCAAACCTCTGCAGTCACCTGCCTAACCAGCCAACACCTCTTCTGGCCAACTTAATCCCGTTCTTGGGCAATTACACGCTTGGGAATTACTAGGCTGGGTTTTTATCAGGTAATGGTTTGGAATAGGTACTTGAAAAGAGGAATCACTTTTCAGAAGCAGCTAACAAATAGCTTCACAGGCAGGTAAGGGAGCTGGGCTGGTGTCAGAGGAGAGATGCTGCTTCTTGCTCTTTCTCACGTCTATGCAAAAGGGGATTCTGTTTATTTTATTCATTTGTTCCCAATTTTATTTTCAATTGTATTATTATTATTATTTAAATTTAATATTTCTATTTTTTTTTTAATTTTGAGAGTCTTTTATTTTACTTGATTTTATTTCATTTTAAAGATTTTTGTATTTTTCTTACTTTTATTTTATATTTTATATATTCTTTTCCTTCTTGCAATTATTGGGTTGAATTCCTATTGGATGTTAAACATCTCCATTGATCTAACTTTTTTTTCTTTAATGCCTTTATTTATTTTATTTCTTTTTTTTGTTTTATTTTAAAATTTAATTTACTTTATTTTAAAACTTATTTCAGTTTTGCTGTTGTTATAATTGTTACTCTTCTTATATTTTCAAATGTGTTTATTTTATTTTGAAAATTTGATTTTATTTTTGTTGTTATAATTGTTATTCTTCATATTATATTTTCAAATTAGTTCAGTGTATTTTTAAATTTTTGTTATTGTTATATTTTTAAAAATTGTTTGGGTTTTGGTATATTTTTGGTATATTTTATTTTGTATTTTTGGTATATTTTATTTTTTTTATTTTGTATTTTTATTTATTTTATTGTATTTCACATTCTCTTTTATTTTGTATTTGATTTTATTTCTGGGCAAGATTTGGCTAGAACAGAGTGAACTATCTGATGTCTGGCAGGGTTTTATGTTTCTGTTTGTTTGGATATTTTTTTTGTTGATTTCTCTCTGTGTTTGTCAGTATTGGAGCTCAGTCAGTTCTTTGTGGTGAACAACGTATTGATGAAGCCTGTGAATATCTGAACATCTGCCAACAAATTTGCTCTCATTTGTTCAGCTTTCAAAATTGCCAGTGAGAGTTTTTTGTCTTGTTGAGATCCCTAAGTCTAGCACAGCCTCTGGATTGTGGAATGCTTCGTGTCTGAGCTATTTGACTAAATCTGGGTGGTTGTTTTAATCGCTGTGCTCAGGCACAGCTCAGAGTTCTTATCCTCTGGGAATTCACTTCCTGAGAAACCAGCAGCACTGTGTGACCACAGCCAGCTTCAAAGGCAGCACCACAAAGGAAACACAACTTCTAGCTGAGGGAATTGGTTTTGCTTATTCATTCATTTCCTTAAGTGATTTTTCAGTGGCTATATCTTGCACTGATTGCCTTGCTTTGATTAGAACATAAAAATAAAAATTCAGTACCCTATTGGAACACGCTTCCATGCCCTGTTGGAAAACGCTTCCATGCCCTATTGGAACTATAAATGGAGTTTTGCATATCTGTATTTATTTATTACGTTAATTTTCACATCATCCATTTATATTGACAACTTATCTTAGCTATGATTAGTTAATATTAATTAATACTAAAATAAGCATGCAGGGGTTTTTTGCTTGTTTGTTCTAATTTAAAAGCTAACCTGGGAAATTCAGGGGATAAATTCATTTTGGTTGGTAAACATTTTGGATTTTCTGCCTTTTTTCTTTCTTTTTTTTTTTTTTTTAACAAAGTACTTCCAAAAATGGACTTCCTAGAATGTGAACTATTCCTGCAGCATTATTATTTACAAATATTTATCAACACACTCAGAAATCCTTTTAGCATGCAACAAATTCACAGAGATGTTGGGTGTCTACAAATCATAGATATGCTTAAAATATTCTGCTAGAAATATCTTTTTTCCTCTCTATTTTTTTTCCCCCAGGTTAGGCATCTTTGTGGCTTGGCAGTATTTGAAAACTATTTCTATACATTCAATTCAGATAACCTCAGCATTTTGCGAATAAACAGATACAATGGCACAGATGTTCAGGCTCTTGCCAGACTTGACAATGCTAAAGAGATCTGTGCCTACCAGAAAAGAACTCAAACAGCAGGTAAGATCAAATTTCCTCTTCCTGGGAGATGGAAAACCAGAGATCAGGTGGATGTGTGTTTAAAAAGGTTCTTTCAGCGGGGAAAAAATATATATAGAAAGGTGCAGTGAAAATTTGTCACTGTGGCAAAAATCTCTGTTGCTCCTTCATCTGCACAGCTCTCTTAGTGCTTGCTGCTGGTTTGCCTGCACCTCTGAGCTCTTCATGCAGCTGGTCCCTGAGCATGCAGCTTGGGGAACCAGCAGAGAGCCCTGGTCTGCAAGATTTGGGGCTCCATGCACTCCAAGATTGCAGAAGAGCAGATTTAGATTGGATGTTAGGAACAAGTGCTTTACCTGAGGGTGGTGGAACACTGGAATGGGTTGCCCAGGGAGGTGGTTGAGGCTCCTTCCCCCTGGAGAATTTAGGAACTTTAACATTGTTAGATGTCTGCTACTATCCATCCATGACTCTGCTAATTTAAAACCATGCCTTTGAGAGTATGAAGTCAAAGGCAAGGAATTGTTTGGCTTCCTCAGCTGGATTTATTTCCTAGCCATACAAATGTGGAGAGATGCTACAAGGCTTGTTCTGTTCTGTAGCTTCTGGCCCAGAAAGGTGCTGTTGAATGGAGCTGAAGAAAAGGTGGTCTGCACTGCCACGAGATTCACTCTGTCCTCAAGCACCCAGCCTACCAACTGAGTGAACCAAAGCAACAAAGAATAAAGGGGAAAAGTGTCAGCTGGCCTGGGGACTGCTGCCCAGCAAATGCTGTGCAAAAGCTTGTCCAAAATGGGCTGATGGCACGCAACAGTCAGAACGCCTCGATAGTCCCAGGGTGGCCCTTTGGGATGCTTGTCTGGTTTGGGTATCAGCCTAACAAAGCCACTTCCTTTGTAGCTAAATTCTGAGGGAAGATTTATTGTGACACCAATTCCTTTTATCTCTCCTCTCTGAACGTTCTGCATGCTGGTGCATATCATCACCCTGCTTGCCACGGCTCTGCCTCGTGCCATTCTTCCCTCGCCACAGTCAGGAGGCACGCCTGCGAAGCGGACCCGTCCGGGATGCCAGGGGGCTGCTCGCACATCTGTCTGCTCAGCAGCAGCTACAAGGCACGGACCTGTCGCTGCAGGACGGGCTTCATCCTGGGCAGTGATGGCAGGTCATGCAAAAGTATGTTACCTAAGGCAGGTCATGCTAAAGGACAGTGTTTCAATCAGGTCATGCAAAAGAAGTAGTACCTTATTTAAGTCAGGTCATGAAAAGTATGGTATTTAAGTCAGGTCATGAAAAGAAGTATGGTATTTAAGTCAGGTCATGCAGAAGTATGTTATTTAAGTCAGAAGCTGCCAGCTGTGCCAGCGTGCCAGGCTGGAGCTCTGGGGGTATTTAATGTATGAGCACATGACGACAGCAATCAGAGAGGCTGCTTTGGGGGAGGGCTTGTTTGCAGCCTGTGCCTGATACTTTGTTCATTTACTCCTTCCCTTCCCTTCCAATTCCTTTCCAAACAGTTCCTGGAAGTGATGAATGAGCTCTGGGATGATGTTTAAAGAATTGTTACAAATTCTTGCAAGTTCTAAGCGAATCCCTCTGACTCTTTCGTCATGTACTGTGCAATCTCACAGTGCACAGGCACTGAAGTGCTGTTAAACAGCTTGTCACATCCTACTGCCACCCAGTTTCTTCTCACTCAGAAGCAGACCACTCATGTGAATAAGTCAAGCAAGGATTTTCTCCCAATATTTTGTGTAGGCAAATCTGAGTTGTGTAACTATGGTTATAGCTAACAGTAGGGACGCAATCAGCTCTTGCTCACCTGCAGCCACCAGGACAGTCCTGAAAGTTTTGAGGAACACCTATGTCTGTCTGCCTTCTTCAATAAATGCTTTGAGGAACTCCTATTTCTCTCTGCCTTCTTGATCAAATGACCCTGAGTTCAGATGAGAGGCATGCAATGAGATGCTTTGATGGATACAGGTAGATGGATATGATTGCCCAAAGTCAAACCTCATCTGGTTTTCACTAACAATTCCAACAAAGCCCTGAGAGGAATTTGTAGATATATTAGAGAATGCTTTGAGGCCTATTGACACCTCCACTCCTGCCTCCAGTTCTGGTGTTCTCAGCAGAAAAAGGACACAGAGCTGCTGGAATGAGTCCAGAGGAGGCCACAAAGATGATCCAAGGGCTGGAGCAGCTTTGCTGTGAGCACAGGCTGAGGGAGCTGGGGGTGTTCAGCCTGGAGAAGAGAAGGCTCCAGGGGGACCTCAGAGCTGACTGCCAGGACCTGCAGAGAGACTTTTGCTGAGGGTGTCTAGAGACAGGCCAAGGGGGAATGGTTTGAAGCTGAGGCAGAGCAGGGTTAGAGTGGAGCTGAGGAAGAAGCTCTTGAGTAGGAGGGTGGTGAGACTCTGGCACAGGCTGCCCAGGGAGGCTGTGGCTGCCTCCTGCCTGGGGGTGTTGCAGGCCAGGTTGGATGAGACCTTGAGCAGCTGAGTCTGGTTGAGAGGTGTCCCTGGGCATGGTGGGGAGGTTGGAGGAGATGAGCTCTGAGCTCCCTTCCAACCTGAGCCATTCTACTATTTATAAGTATCTTTAAGGTAAAAAAAAAAAAAAAAATCCCCTTACTAAGCTTCAGTTTGATTTGTATTAACCTGCTTGATTAAAGTGTGAAAGTCTCCCTGAAACAGGAAATACTGCTGCCCTCCTTTTGTATCTCAGCAGTGTGTATTCATTTGTTGCATCCCTTCCCATTTGAAAGAAATGTACTGTAATCTTTTTCTGTCTTGTTTGTTTCTGAGAAACTTCAGGTGTGAAAGAAAATGGTGTTTTGTATCTGCTGGAGTTTGTGGTCTGATTAGATTTAATCATTGCTTCAGTCATGGTCTGCTAGATCCTAATGAATTGTAAAACGAAATGACTACAAAGCTAGATCTGTCCACTTGGCAGTAGGTGCAAAGTTATTCTGTCATCTAGCAGAGCTTTTCTGTATGGACTTTGATAGGAAAAATAATATAATGAGATGTGAGCAGCTGACTGAAGTCATTTATGTTTTAATTCAGATAATATAATTAGCTAGATTTCCTCACTTCAGATACCTTCAGCGTATATGAAAGTTTAATTTTTTGTATTGAGGAAGGCTCCTGCACCCCCACTAATTGTGCCAGCTAATTAAAGAGTGACATTCTGCACTGCAAAGCAGATTAGGCAGCATCAGTTGTTTATGTTTGCAACCTTTCTTTTGCAGGACCAAAGAATGAATTGTTTCTCTTCTATGGGAAGGGGCGCCCGGGAATCATACGGGGCATGGACCTGAACACCAAAGTGTCTGATGAGTACATGATCCCCATTGAGAACCTGGTCAACCCTCGTGCTCTGGACTTCCATGCTGAGAGCAGTTACATCTACTTTGCTGATACCACCAGCTTCCTAATTGGGCGACAGAAAATCGATGGCACGGAGCGAGAAACGATCCTCAAGGACGGTAGGTAATGCTGAGTGAGTGACAGTCAGAGCATCTCACTGGGGAGAGGCTGGGTTGACATTTGCACATCATTTAAACCTTTACTTAAATCTCCTATGGAAAGCAGACCCAGCTAGCCCTCAAACAGAGATGGAGAAACTTTTGCTTCTTCCAACTTTCTGGTTATTCCTTCTGACTGCAAAGTTTTGTGAAGTTCCTCTGTTGTGAATTCTCACTTGGTCTGTTTAAGCTTGTGCCCACCAGTGAGTAACTGCTACACCTCTGCTGTATTCTAACTAATTCTAACTAATCTGTAGTTAGATACAATGGATCTGTAATACAGACCATAAGCCATCCCATACCCTGTGGGCTTTGTAAGACTTCTTCACTCCAACTCTATCTTAGCCTGGATTCTTGAGCTTATTCCAGTGGTTTGGCAGAGTGAGACCCCTCTCAGCCTTCTCCTCTCCAGACTAAACAGCCCCAGGGCTCTCATTCTTTCTTCACAGCAGTGATGTTCAAGTCCCCCAATCATCCTTAAAGCTCTGTGTTGGACTCTCTCCAGGAGAGCCCTGTCTCTCTTGAACTGGGGAGCCTAGAACCTGTCAGTCCACATTTCTTTTCTTTTTTGGGGCCCTTCCAATGAAAGGCTGCTGCAGCAGAAGGTAGCTTTTGTTAGCACTCAAGAAAACAATCAGGATGAATATTCATCTTGGTCTTCAGAGAGCTTATTGTCTTTGCTTGTAAACTGAAGCTGAAGACACTGACTAAAATGCTATTGTTTCAGCACAAGGATTTTCATTGCCTGTCAGTCTTCATCCCTGTTTTAATCCACCCACATCAGAGAAGTTATCTCCAGTCTGCAGAAACATGGGTGCTGTTTTGGTTTAAGGTCTCTCCACAGACCTCAGAGTCTGCACAACCCTTCAGCAGTAACTGCAAGGAGTAGATGGCTCTTTCCCCTCTGTTGGTGATTGCTTAGGAAAGGCAGCATCTGAGTAAACAAAGAGTACTCAGTTGTCAGTCTGGTAATTCTTCAGAGAAGTTTAGCTGGCTGAGATGCAGAAGAATTATTTTCTTTCACATTTTTTCATGTTAACCTAATATTAGGAGACTTGAACATCTCTGTGAAGAAAAACTGAGAGCCCTGGGGCTGTTTAGTCTGGAGAGGAGAAGGCTGAGAGGGGATCTGATCAAGGTCTATCAATACCTGAGGGGTGGGTGTCAGGATGAAGGTGCCAGGCTCTGTTTGGTGGTGCCCACTGTACTTAGCAGGGTAGGAACTGCGTTTAACCCAAAGCATTTGGTCAGGCAGGATGACAATAAAATGGTTTTTGAACAAATCACTCCTTGTGCTCAGGGTTGATTTTCACCATGTCAGTGTTTTCTTGAGCTGAGCAAAATCTGCTGAAAGCCCTCTGAGCCCTAAAGCCTTCTCTTTCACTCCTGAAGCTTGTCTGTTTTCTGTTCAGCAGCCTTCTGTTAACCTGGGGCTCCCAGGTCCACAGTGAGATCCTCTCTGCTTTTCCCTACCAAGCTTTGCACTTCTTTCTTCATGACACACTTGAGCCGTGCACAGCCAGATGCCACCTCCCCACATTCTGAGAGTTCCAGCTGCCCCTGCCAGTACCCTTTTAAAGGACTGCAGCAAAGGCACTGAGAGACAACAAATAAAAGTGACAGTGCCTGGGAAACCTGGCTGAGCTGCTGGAGCTGATCTCCCTCTGACTGGTCCACAGTTGTTTCCTCCTTTAACTACATGAGTCCTGTCAGGCTTGGTGGTTGCTGGGTTGCGTATGTCATCATGCTCTTGTTTCACATCCTTCACTTCAGAAGAATTTTGACACCATTGCTTCCTTCAAGCCTTTTTAGGTCACAAGGCAAACTGGTTCCTCAAAAGTACAGTGAAGTTTGTATGTCTCAGAAAAAGGGATGAAAAAGTTGAGCCCGTTCTGGAGAAGCCCTCAGCATATCCTGCTTGCTCTCTTTCCCTAACTCTCTCCTGTTGTGTGCCACAGCATGAGGTGGCATCTCCACAGTCACAACTGATTTAGTAAATTGAAGTCTATTTTCTTATGCTAACAGGGTTTTGTTTTGGTGGGTTCCTTGGGCTCTCTGTAATATCTTTTGGACCTTCAGAATGGTTTCAAGTTCATTAGATATGTAAGGCAGAGGTCTGTAGGCTGGGAGAGAATGAGTGGAAGTTCTGCATATCTCATTTCATGCACTTGGAATTTGAGACCTTTCTTGAAAGCAAAAGGAAAGGTTATGATGGAAGAGAAGAAATGGAAAGCCTGTTAGTTGAGGAGCTGGCATCATGTAGGAGGGGAGGGAGCTCAGTTAATGTTAAAGGTGTTGGGTAAGCTTGGAGGAAAACCTGCTGCTTGGGGCATCATTTTACTGTTTCTCAGGTGGAGAAAACTGTGTGCTCTATGTCATGAACATTGTTGTCTCCTTTTGCTTGTGCATGGAGCCCTACCACTGTCAAACTCGGGAGCCCATTGGCACTCCCAGGGGTACTGTTGCTCTTAGCTTGTGTATTGCTTGCTGTGTGAATAGTTTATTCACAGACTTAGCTGTGGAGAATAACTCAGGCTGCTGTGATGTTCTTGCTTACATGTTCTGTAGACAAAGGGATAATGGAACAAACATAAACTGAATGTTCATTTTGCTTCTTTCTTTTATAAGAATGAAACTTATGGTTTGAGTAAAAGGAAGACAATTTAGAGTACTAGAGCTGATCCTGGAGGCTTCTCAACTTGAGTGATATTCTTCTTTAGGGTTAAAATTAAGCAGGGTTTTATTAATTAGTGATTTGCATATGGTCAGCTGTGGTTACCATGTGGAAGCTTATGGTTTAATACACAAGTTTTGTGACCAGCCTTTGTCTTTTGTAGAGTGTTTTTAGCACAGAGTGATTCTGACACGCAGCAAATACAGTTCAGATTCAAGGAAATAACCTAATGCAATTATCTGGAGCATATATTGGGGGTTATGCTAATCATGGAATCAGAATGGTTTTAGTTGGAAAAGATCTCTAAGAGTATCAAGGTCAAGTGTCAACCTAACACCACCACGGCCATTAAACCATGTCCCAAAGTTCCATGGCCACATGTTTCTTGAACACCCCTGGGGTTGCTGTCTGCACCACCTCCTCAGGCAGCCTGTTCCAATGCCTGAATGGATGATCTGAGAACACCAATATGTGAGATTGTTGTCTTATTCCTGTCTCCTTTCGCTCAACAGATCTTGATAATGTAGAAGGTATAGCAGTGGACTGGATTGGAAATAATCTTTATTGGACAAACGATGGCCACAGGAAGACGATTGCTGTAGCCAGACTGGAAAAAGCTGCTCAGAGTAGAAAAACTCTCTTGGAGGGAGACATGTCCCACCCTAGAGGAATTGTTGTTGATCCTGTCAATGGGTATGAAGTAAACTCACTTGTCTCTGTGTGTGTGTTAATAATTGTACTTATAGAATAAACATGGGGTGGAGTTTTGCTTGGGATGGGATCAGTAGAGTCCAGTAGTAGTCTGCAGCTCTCCAGTAGTAGTCTGCAGCTCTCCAGTAGTAGTCTGCAGCTCTCCAGTAGTAGTCTGCAGCTCTCCAGTAGTAGTCTGCAGCTCTCCAGTAGTAGTGTAGCTGTCCTCCATTCTTGCCTGAAGCCCTCAGAGGAATGTGCATCCCAGACTCTTTCGAGCTTGTGTTAATCTGAATGTCATTCACTTCCTTCTCAAGCAAGTCTATCAGACCTGTATGCATTTTTAATACTAAATGAACTTTATCATGCTCTTTGTAAGTCTTAATTTCTGGAGGTAATTATAACCATATCCCTGTACACATTGGTTTACAAAACTAAATGAGACAGGCACTTTTTGTGACTTATTAGCTTAATTGATTGTGAAAGACTTCATAATAAAAAGAACATTCTATTAGTGGAGTATAGGTTTGGTTTACCCTAAAAATTCACTGTTGCATCTCTTCAGGGAGTTGTCACTGGAGATTGATGAAGGCAGGCAGGTAATTCTAGTGTGGCTGGATTGATGGTTGCTTTCCTACTACTGGAATGTATTTACTCTATCAATTCTGCACTTTTGAGCTTGTCCTTTGAGGAATGGAAGTGACTGTAGGAAAGGCTGGAATTAATTAATGTCAGATAGTAAGGATGTAAAATCAAGACTAAAATCATAGCCATGCCTACAGTCTCTTCGGTTGAATTTTCCAGCTCGGTAAACGACTGGCAGAGGAAAGAGTGTATTGGAGATGTATTGTCTGAAAAGGCCTCTTATGTAAACCACCTTATTGTGCCATCCTAATTATGGTTGGAAAATAACAGCCTTGATGTAAGCGATGTAGAAGCACCAACTGATTTGGGGATGCAATTAAAGCAGATCAATGTAAATGTCTGTTACTGTTGCCATGTTGGAGGTCATGACATGGTAACCAGAACAGGTACAGACAAAACAAAACTTAATGGAGAAAAGCTCTGTTGAGTAGTCATGGAAATATTTGTCAAGCATTTTGGATTCCAATAAAATAAACACCTTGCTGACCTGCATCTCTGCCTGAGCTTTGAGGCACAGGCAGGTTGTGCAACTCTGCTGCTGTTGGAGCCAAACGTGCCATGAAGTTTATAACCCCAAGAAGCAAAAGTTGCTTGGGGTTCTTAGCAGATATTTACAAAACCATGTAAAGAACCCAGCACAGCCTTCTGGTGGGTGACTTGGAAGAGGCAGAAAATAAACAACAGCAGTAGCAACAACAAAAAAAAAAAAAAAAAAACAACCAACCAAAGAAGTGCACTGCCATGTTGAGAAACTGTGTCATAATGCTGCAATTATATATATATATATATCTTTCCCAGTTTCTTATGTAAAAAACCCAACAATTGGGCAAATTTATTTTTTTACCTACAAGTGTATTTGAATAAAATTTTAATGAATAGATTTCATAGAATCACAGAATGGCTTAGGTTGAAAGGGACCTTAGAGTCGACTCCAACGTCCCCACCATGGGCACATGGGCAGCAAAGCTGTTTTTTGATTTTTTTTTTTTTTCTTCACTTCACTGTTTTGTTCCTTTGTAAATTTAGAATTAAAATTCGAGGACTTTGTTCTTCAAAGTACAGACAGGTCCAGAAGTGGCTTAGGATCACGAGAAGTTATTTCAGAGAAGTAGAACTGGTGAAATCAAAGGTGAGGTGCATAACACCAATTAAATGCTGACGACTGACACGTAGGATCCATGTCAGATCAGTGTGAAGGCTTTCCTCTGTTTGTGGGAATAATTGAAATCCTAGCTTTCCTTGAAAACTCTCTACTGTCTAGTCAATGTTTCCAGCATATTGATATAATTTTGTGTCATGATCTGAAGTGTTGCATAGTAGCTTCATACAATGGCTCAGGCTGGAAGGGACCTCAGAGCTCATCTCCTTCAACCTCCCCACCATGCCCAGGGACACCTCTCAACCAGACTCAGCTGCTCAAGGTCTCATCCAACCTGGCCTGAAACACCCCCAGGCAGGAGGCAGCCACAGCCTCCCTGGGCAGCCTGTGCCAGACTCTCACCACCCTCCTACTCAAGAACTTCTTCCTCAGCTCCACTCTAGCCCTGCTCTGCCTCAGCTTCAAACCATTGCCCCTTGGCCTGTCTCTAGACACCCTCATGAAAAGTCATTCTCCAGCCTTCCTGCAGGAGGCTTTCAGTCACTGAAGGCAGCTCTGAGGTCCCCTCAGAGTGTTCTGGTTACATTTCAGCAGCATCCAGTTGCCAGGGAAGCAAACGGAGCTGTAGAAATAGCAGTGGAAGGAACCATGCAGAAGTCAAAATCGCTCTGGCTTGTGCATATCCTGTGTGCTAAAGCAGTTGTGATGTGATTCACATGATTAAGATGGTACCTGAACGTTCCCTTTGTACCCTGTCCTAGCTGGATGTATTGGACAGACTGGGAAGAAGATGAAATCGATGACAGCGTGGGGAGAATTGAGAAGGCATGGATGGATGGCTACAGCCGGCAGGTCTTTGTGACATCAAAGATGCTGTGGCCAAACGGTTTAACTCTGGACTCTCAGGCCAACGTGCTGTACTGGTGTGATGCCTATTACGATCACATTGAAAGGATCTTCCTGAATGGAACTGACAGAAAGGTACGGGAGGATTTCACTCTGTTATGGTAAAAATCCTTCTCAAGCTGTTGGAAGCCTGCACAACTCTCCTGTGTCAGCCCTGCTGAAACAAGCAGCCTGCTGTAGGAGACTGTAATGTGGCTTCAAATGTTCATCTTTACAATGTGACACAAAATTGGTTTATAAATTTTTTAATTATTATTATTTTTAATCTTTTTTAACTCTGTTTTTTTTCTCCTGTGACAATAAGTTAAATTTTGATTGAGCCACAAAGAGCTTTTCAGTAGGAAAAAAACAAACCACCTTCTGGCTTCTGCCTGAGAAAGGCTTTCATTTAACTTCAGTGGATAAGCTGCTTTTGATGAATCTCAGCTCCCTGCTTGAGCTTTTGTGGTCATATGCAGAAGGGGAGCACTCCAGTGTTGAGTGAAAGGTAGAGAGGGATTGCTTTAGTTGTAACTAATGGCTATACTGGCTGCATCCTGGAATCATAGAATTGTCCTGGTTGGAAAAGACCTCCAAGATCCTAATATCTGATTTAATCCTCCCCTGGCACAACTTGAGGCTGTCTCATTCTGTCACCTCTTACCTGGGAGAAGAGACCCAAGCCTCATTTCAGGGAGAGAGGAATGAGGTCTCCCCTTGGCTTCCTTTTCTCCATGCTACACAACCCCAGTTCCCTCAGCCACTCTTCAGAAGAGTTGTTCTCCAGACCCTTCACTAGCATCGTTGCCCTTTCCTTGACCTTCTCCATCCTCTCAATGTCTGCCTTGTAATGAGAGGCCCCCAGCTGAACCCAGTATAGGAGGTGCAGCCTTACCATGTTGAGTACATGTGGACAGTTACCTCTGCAGTCCTGCTGGCCACACTGTTCTGATCCAGGCCAGGATGCTGCTGGCCTTGGCCACCTGCGTACACTTCTGACTCACATTGAGCTGGCTGCTGACCAGCACCACCAGGTCCTTTTTTGCAGGGCAGCTTTCCAGCCACTCTGCCCCAAGCCTGTAGTGCTGCATGAGTAGTTGTGACCCAAGTGCACTTGGCCTTCTTGAACCTCATCCCATTGCCTTCTGTTCAAGCAAGGACCCCAGCCAGCAGAAGATGCCTGGAACTTAGTCGTTACAAAGTGCAGCTGTTATGATGAACTATAAAGGCAAGGCTCTCAAAAGTGGCTGAGTTAGTTTTGCAGTTTGTGTCTTTTTAAAGAAAATCATTCTAATTACTGTCATTTACAGGATGGGAAGTTTGCACTTGTTAAAGATTTGGGGTTTTTGTTCTATATGGACTGAAAATCTTTCTAAACTGGTCCTCTTTATCAGACAGTTCTTGTTAGTGGCAGTGGCTGTTCCATTGAGGGAGTCCTGAGACTGTAGGTACAGCAAATAACACAGTTCTAGGATATTTTTGTGGCCAGTAAAGTAAAGACAGGGTTTGAAGGGTAATTTGTAGGCTCATGTATGAGTTAATAAACCAGAAGTAGAAGGTGCATGAAAGAGAGATTGGCATGTTTTGGAAATGTGATGTAGCAGCTTTTTGTTCTGAGGTTTTTGATGGGTTTCTGGGTCTTGTCTCTTGTTGTTTCGGGGTGGGTTGGTTGGTTGGGGTTTTTTTGTTTGGTTGGGGGGGATTTTTTTGTTGTTTGTTTGCTTTAAGTCATCACAAACTGGAAAGGAAGTTCACAGAAATAAAGGAGCAATCTCTGCGTGTACTTCACACTTCAACAAAAATAAGCAACTCATACAAGAAAAGTAAGCAACTCAAGAATACTTTACTTTCAAAGAAGCAGATACCTGATTTCCTGAACAGATTACTCACGTTGCACACACATGAAGAACCTTGCTTCCTTGCTAGGGAAGGAGGTAGATATTTACTCAACTCCATGACTGCATGGTTGCCTACTTTCCTCCCAAGGTTGGAAGTCAGCTGTTGATGCTGATGCACACAATGGCCTTGTACTCTTTATGTTGTTGGATTTTGTTGCATTGAGTCCTTATATTTGGGTACAATACTATCTCAATTTTCATATTTCCCATTTTATTTTCTCTGCTAAGAAAATGTAATAATTATTTCAATCTTGCTAATGCTCACCTATCGCTAATTAATTGCAGGTAGTCTACAGTGGAAAAGATTTGAATCATCCTTTTGGACTATCACATCATGGGAATTACATTTACTGGACAGATTACATGAATGGGTCAATTTTCCAGCTGGATCTGGTTACAAGGAATGTGACACTGTTAAGGAGTGAAAGACCACCTTTGTTTGGGCTCCAGATTTATGATCCACGTAAACAGCAAGGTATTTATAACATGAGAATTCTCCAAAGGTCTCTTCTGAAAGGGTGTTTTCCCCTTCCTCTCTCCAAGTGTTTTGAGGGGACTAGATGACCAGCAGTGGAATATGGATAGGACTCATGGCATCAGGAAGATACTATTTGTTGTTTCAGTCCATTGTCGTTGCAGTTCGTGATGGTTTTAGGACTGTCTTTAATTTTTGTTCTCACAAAGTTCAAACAGAAAAAGTGAAAGGATGTAAATAGATCACTATTGGGTGTAAGAAATCAAAATAATGATTATTCTAAACACTTCCATTGAAGAGATAGAAATGTTTAAGAATCCGTACTCAAAACAAAGTCACTCAGTCTCAGCTTGCTCTGCTTCTCTCTTCTCTCTCTACCTTATGCCAGGGGGGGTCTGGGAGGAGTCCTTCTGGCTTGGCCCCATAGGGGGAAGCCAGGGGGCTTGGTTGTGCTTTTCTGTTGATTGCACATATTTGTAAATGTTGTGAGTAGTGTATATTTGTACAGATTCATTGCATTTCATCATAGATTGTAGTTTTGCTTGTAAATACAGCTTCATTTGGTTCCAGACTGAGCTAGCCTGGTTATTGGCAGATGGGAGGGGGATGTCAGCTCTCACACTGTAACACAGTTGACTATCTCACCCTTACTGAAAAGCAGACCATAATCAGAGGGCTGGAGCACCTCTCCTATGGAGACAGACTGAGAGAGTTGGGGCTGTTCAGTCCAGAGATAAGAAGGCTCCAAGGAGACCTTCTTGTGACCTTCCAAGTGTCTGAAGGGGGCTACAGGAAAGCTGGGGAGGGACTTTTTAGGGTGTCAGGTAGGGATAGGACTGGGAGGAATGGAGCAAAACTAGAAATGGGTAGATTCAGATTGGATGTTGAAAAGAAATTCTTCCCCATGAGGGTGGTGAGACACTGGCACAGGTTGCCCAGGGAGGTGGTGGCAGCCTCATCCCTGGAGGTTTTGAAGGCCAGACTGGATGTGGCTCTGAGCCACCTGATGTAGTGTGAGGTGTCCCTGCCCTTGGCAGGGAGGTTGGAAGCAGCAGATCCTTTAGTTCCCTGCCAGCCCTGGCAATTCTGTGATTCTGTGCTAACATTACAGCAGCCTGAAATGCTCTCTATTTACACTGCCTTCAGTGCCATTTTTCTTGCATGTCAAAGAGATACTGTGGAGGTACAGAACAGATAACACACACACTGCCTAATAGACTTAAAACATATTATTGCATTTTCCTTTTTTTAAATAAGGTCATAGATCCTGCCTGTCCTTTTCCTTTTGCAATTTTCTCCCCCATCTTTGTCTACATCAGCACTTTAGGACTTAATCTCCTGAACGTGTGCAGTGCTCTTACACACAACCAAAGTGACCTTTGAGAGCAGAGAAAAAATCCATAATTTTTGCTTCTTACATCAGTAGAGAAATGAGATAAAGGCCATGGGTTTGCTCAGATGGTGTTTAGAAAAGGCAATTGCTGCTATTCAGATAAACTTACAAATGTATTTCTCTGCAGAAAAGTTTGAAGTGCATTGACTGCCTGCAGCATTCAGCTGAGTCCTTGAATGTCTGCTCCCTTGAATGAAAACATTTCTGGGTAACGTCAGCTTAGTGCCTGCCACTGGACATAAACCTCAGCAGCAGGAATTACTGTAAATGAAATACTATTGAAAAGGTGACCATATTAAATAGTAATATCAGCAGATCGCATTCATCTCTGTAGGTCTTCCTCTGGGCTTGTTCATCCTAGAGAAGAGAAGGCTGCAGGAGGACCTTAGAGCTGCCTCCAGTACCTGAAGGGATCCTGCAGGAAGGCTGCAGGGGGACTTTTGCTGAGGGTGTCTAGAGACAGGCCAAGGGGGAATGGTTTGAAGCTGAGGCAGAGTAGGGTTAGAGTGGAGCTGAGGAAGAAGTTCTTGAGCAGGAGGGTGGTGAGACTCTGGCACAGGCTGCCCAGGGAGGCTGTGGCTACCTCCTGCCTGCAGGTGTTGCAGGCCAGGCTGGATGAGACCTTTATTACTTTTTTTTCCAACAGGTTAATATAAAGTCTTCCCTTTCCTGCTATGTTTTTATATGTCCATCTCCCTTAGGGTAAGCCCTTGAAACTAACACTTGGTTATGGAGTGCTGAGGTCCAAACAACCAACCTGTAATTAGCTTTACGAGCATGGAGGCAGTGCTGAAAGTCTCTTCTTTCTGTTATTTTAACCCTAAACTTTCATTTTAGTCTAAACTGAAGCACATGTAGTACTGTCGTTGTAACACGTGTAGTACTGTCATTATATTGCAGATGGTTTTCAGGGAGTCCGTTTTGCTTCCAAAGTCATGCAAAAACTTGGTGTGTTTGGGATTTATTCTGTTTTGTTTTGTTTTGTTTTTTTCAGTTGGCTTTGAGTTGGTTGGGTTGTGTTTTTTTCAACAGCAAAATCTGCCCCCAAACCTACCCTCAAGTTGGTGAAATTTCAGAATGCTTTCAACTGTGTCTGCTAAGAGGGAACGTGGTGATTGCTTTAAAACCTTAGTACTTCCACGGCTTTGCTCAGTGCTCAGAAAGCATCTTTGCCTTCAGAGAAAGGGGAAATTTATAGCTGAATGCAGTAGCTATTAGCGTGCAAAGAAGCTAACACCAGAGGTAGAGGACTAAAGTATTACCTCTTAGACATTTTTAGCTGAATGAGCTTAAATCTTGAGGAAGAGAATTTGGCTCATTAATGCCTTCTTTGTTTGAAATTGCACTGGAATTTTGTCATCTAACTGCAGCTTTTAGGATCTTCCCTTTTTGTCCTGCTCAGCAAGGTGGATCTTGCATTTTTCCCAAAGCGGGCATAAGCATTTCTTTTAAATAAAGTGAAGCTAATTTTTTTTCTCTTTTTTTTTTTTTTTTTCATTCTTTTGTGTGTGTGTTTCTTCTAAAAGAGCAAGAGCAAGGCTGAATCATGTGGTGCAGAGAAAATCTTTAGTGGTTCATTTTATGGTGTGAGTTATTTTATAGCTTCTGCCTGCCTGCCTTACAACATTTGGTATCTCTTTAAGAAGAGGTGTTTTTCACAGTCTTTGGATCTCATGAGGCAGGATCCTTTTCTTGCTTTTGGAGATTAGAGGTCATCTTACTTCCTTAGGCTTGGTCTTTGGATCTCTCCACATTGGGAATACCTTAGAAAATGGGGAGTTGAGGAGAAGCAAAGTAATCACAGGAGGTGGGTTTACAGTCAGCATATGAACCTGCCAAGGCCTGCAGGTGTTTCCATGGCTATGAAAGGGCAAATTGCTATTCCTATCCAAGGAAGACCTGGCCTGCATCATGAATAGTGTGGCCAGCAGGAACAGGGAAGTCCTTCTGCCCTGTACTCAGCACTGGTTAGGCTGCACCTCGAGTACTGTGTCCAGTTCTGGGCCCCTCAACTGAAGAAAGACATTGAGAGACTTGAAGGTGTCCAGAGAAGGGCAACGAGGCTGGGGAAAGGTCTGGAACACAAACCCTGTGAGGAGAGGCTGAGGGAGCTGGGGGTGTTTAGCCTGGAGAAGAGGAGGCTCAGGGGTGACCTCATTGCTGTCTACAACTACCTGAAGGGAGGTTGTAGCCAGGAGGGGGTTGGTCTCTTCTCCCAGGCAATCAGCCCCAGAACAAGAGGACACAGTCTGAAGCTGTGCAGGGGAGGTTTAGGCTCAAGGTGAGGAGAAAGTTCTTCAAGGAGAGAGTTGTTAGAGGTTGGAATGTGCTGCCCAGGGAGGTGGTGGAGTCACCATCCCTGGAGGTGTTCAAGAGGGGATTGGAGGTGGCACTTGGTGACATGGTTTAGTAGTCATGAGGTCTTGGGTGACAGGTTGGACTTGATGATCCTTGAGGTCTTTTCCAACCTTATTGATTCTGTGATTCTTCAGCAGGAAGGGTGGCGAGACTCTGGCACAGGCTGCCCAGGGAGCAACCCCTCCCTGGGGGTGTTGCAGGCCAGGTTGGATGAGACCTTGAGCAGCTGAGTCTGGTTGAGAGGTGTCCCTGGACATGGTGGGGAGGTTGGAGGAGCTCAGAGATCCCTTCCAGCCTGAGCCATCCTATGATTCTGTGCGTCCATTAGCAGCACTTAAAGTAATCTCTTCAGAAATCAGTTTTTTTTTTTTTTTTAACTCCTCAGGCTGTAAGGAGGAGCTGCTTGAGCCCCAGGCTGCTGCTCTTCACATGTGTGCTCTGATGCTAAAAGCCTCACACAACTTCAGCAGCACTTGAGGTTAGGTCTATGGAAAGTTGCAAACATAAATGAAGGCTCATGAAAACAGAATTGCAATTGCTAAGCAGCAAGGAGGGCTTCAGGGTGTCTTTTAAATGAGAAGATTAAACAATTGTATATGGCTCTATGGTTGCTTTTTTGGTTGTTTTGTTTTTCTGAGGATGATGACTGAGCTGAGAGTGTGTTTCCACCCTCTGGCATAACTTCATAGCAATTTGAAGTGGAATCAGCCTAATCTAATCATACACAAGTGGCAGGGCAGCAGCTGATTTGAAAGCTGGAACAGTAATAATAAAAATAAAAAAGGTAACTTTGGAAATTGTAATAAAACGTTGGAATATTTTAAGAACACCCATACAAAGTAGCTGTGATGAACACCAGTTAAGGAAGTTTCATTTCATAACTACTTGTTAACTGAGGGAGTTCCTCAGCTTAGTAAAGAGCTTGGCCATGGTACTCTGCTTCAGGAGACATCTTAGCCTAGGAGTCTCTTCAGCAAGGTTGGGGCTTTGCACCTGCAGACTGACGTCACTGTAAAGCTCACTTTATAAACCTTTGTAGTATAGGATCTTATGCTTTACCTCTTGGCACCTGCATTTCCCTTGTCATCATCCTCTCTTTTATCACTTCCTTAGCCTCTAACCCACTATCTCTACTTTGTCATCCCAATTAGGAGGTCAAGTAGCAACGTTTCATCTTCAAGCCGGACCAGTTGACTTTGATCTAGTGTTTTGATTTGGATTTTATTTATTTTAAGCTTGCATGTGGCTTCAGAATCATCATGGGTTTTCAAAGTGTTTTCTATATTTGTCTTAAATAGTCTTTTCATTCCATAGCCTCGTTTTCTTGTGGTGATCTGACAATCTCATGCGTGTTCCTTAATTAAATCACTGCCAATTTCCTTGCCTCGTGCTCTGTAATTTTGGATTCACTTTTGAAGATTATATTTTTGGGTTGTTCATTTTGACAGCTCCTGATATCTTCTGATGTTAATGATGTTCTTTGATGTCTGTAATGGGTGGCCCTGTAAAGGTATAGGGAGTTGGAGGGCTACTTTTCTGAGGTGGTGTACAGGAGTTTTTCCAAGGTTTAGATGCAAACACATCTCCTGCTCTTTTGATGTTTTGTTGATGTTATTTGGGTGTTGGTGAGCACAGATGCAATAAAGGAGGTGATTTTTTTTTTTTTTTTTGTTGTTGATTGGTTGGGGTTTTTTTACATTTTGTTGAGTATTTTAAGTCATAGTCTAAAACATGAAGTCAACGTCCAGTAAAGTATTTTAAGTGCCCAGTCTCAGTTGGAAATAATCTAATTAAATTGTGATCCAGCCCTCACACTTCATAGACACTTCCAGTTTCCCCTGTTTATGCAGCTGTGTTCTTGCCATCTCCCTTACACCCTGCCCCATGAAAGTACAAGTACTAGCAGCTTCCCATGGCTGGCTGTATTGATTGTTTTACACACAGTTATTTGCAATATCAGTGAGGGTTTAATGCACTGTGGCTACATTTTCTTGTGAGAAGCACTGTGTCAGGGCTAGATAATTACAAAATCTTCACGATCTTCTACTGTTAAACTGACTGAGTTGTATCTTAAAGCCTGAGAATTTTCAGAAGGTTCCATTATTTTCTGGTTTCCTGACATTCATTTGATGATTTGAAGATGTTTCGCTGTTCTAGCTCTGCCAGAACAGTTTAATACCTGTCTTTACAGCTGCCTCTAGGAGAACTTCATCTCTTGCATTTTCTACAAAAAAGGAAAGTGGTAGTGCTGAAGGAGGGGGAATTGTGTGGAGGCTGCTTAATCCAGAAGCTCAATGAACGTTCTGTACATCTAAAAAGGAGGAGCAGAATAAGGAATGACTGCTTTTCACTAGGACAGGAAGATGATAACATAGTTTTAATGTGAAATTTCAGTAGATGTGAAGTTTTGTACTTGCCTTATCATAGTCAGTTATCATTGATTGTGTAAAGCTGATCAGCACAAAATCGTCACTGGTCTTCTGTTGGCCAGCACATAATGAGGGGTCAGAAGCTGTGAATTCAGCTCCAGACTTTGTGGTGTAAATCTAAGGCATGAGATAGAGAACATGAGATATAGTTTGGAAAATCTAGTTGGATGCTCAGAATCCCCTCTTCCAGCCTGCAGTCGTTCAGCACCAGCACTTGAAATCAGTTGCACTTTGATGGTGAGAAGTTGAATGTCCTCAGCAGTGCATCTCTAAACAAATAAGTCATGACCAGAGTTAGCAAAACAGAAATTGTAACAATTCCTTCAGTGGGCTTGGGTTTGAAGTCTGCTTGCTTAGGGAATAGGGTAGTGAGGTGCAGCAGTCCCTGGTAGAAGATCAAAACACCTGACAGCTGTCAGTATCTTCATGGGAGCAGCAGACAGCTGCAAGCACACAGCTTTCAGGAAGAAATAAAAGCCATGGAAAGAAGGCAGGGAAATAGCAGATGAGCACAGAAAAGGGTAGTGGAATATCTTCTTTTATTCTGTCTGCCATAGATCTCATTGTACTTTTAATTGCTGTTTCCTTTCTCTTTTTTCCTTGCTCTGCATTTGTAGTCACATTGTTTTAACATATGAAGACGCCAACGTATGTCAGGACATTCCCTTCTGTTCTGCTTAACTTTTCATGTCTATAGCTGTGTCACAACAAAAGTTTTCTTGTATTACTATCATTAAAAAAACAGAATATTGTGATCTGATGGCAGTCTTGTTTTAGGGTTTATTCTTGCAGGTTATTGCAACTTGTAACTAAAATTGTTTAACTACTGTCACCTGCAGTAACCAGACTCTGAGAATAATGTATTCCTACAATAAGAAGAAAAAGTAATGGTAAAAAAAAAATTATTTGTGTGCTTATGTACTGAAAAAATGATCATCTAGTTCTGCCTGTTAGTTTTAAAGTTGCCTTTTTAATTCTTTTTTTTCTTTTCCCAGGTGATAACGCGTGTCGTGTTAACAACGGAGGCTGCAGCACTCTTTGCTTAGCCATTCCTGGAGGCAGAGTTTGTGCCTGTGCTGATAATCAGCTTTTGGAGGAGAACAGAACAACCTGCATGAGTAAGAGCTGAGGGGAATAGCTGAGATGCTGCTGCTGGTTAAGGGATCGTCTCAAATCTGCAAATAAAACAAGACAGTGCCCTCTCCTACAGGCTTTTTTGGTGTGCTTCTGTAAGGAGAAAAGAAAAAAAAAGCCTTAAATAAAGATTCCAAGTGAAGCCAGTTCAGTAAATATGATAAAGATGCTTCAATGAATACATTTTATATATAAGTATATATATATATATATAGACATAAGAATATATATAAGTATATATATATACACATATTAAATATATATTAAGTATATATAAAAAGGATATATATATATACAGTGTATGTATGTATATATTTAAATAAATATTAAGTGTTCAATATTGGATGAAAGGATGAGGCCTTGAGCAACCTGTGCTGGTGGGAGGTGTCCCTGCCCATGGTTGGAACTGAATGATCTTAAGGTCCCTTCCAACCCAAACCATTCTTTAGTTCTATTATATGGACCAAGTATCTTAAGTTGAAGATAGATAGAAAATGTTCATGCTGAAACTGTTCATGAAATATATTAAGTATATATATATAAAATAGGTCCTAACACACACAATTTTAATTTTTTTTTTTATATCTCCATTAAAACACCAATTGAAAAACTGTGTTAATAAAAAAAATGTGGGATTTTAATAATCATCATCATCAAATAATACAGGTATTTTTAAAATGTTTAGACCTGGTATTTTTAGCTTTGCCAAAATTATCTTTTTTTTTTTTTTCTGTTTGCCTTTTTTTTAAATCTCGTTGCTCTATTTCTTGGACTGCAATGTGTAAAACTTTATAGAGGTCTCCAGCAGTAAACCTACCAAGACAAGTAAAGCATAAGGATAAATTCATAACATGCTGACCAATATTGGGCTTGCAATTACCTTGAGTGTGACCCAAGTGCATGGCTGGCAGAGCCATCCCTGTTGCTAAAGGGAAGTGTTTTTCTTTTTAGCAGCAAATACTGGCAGGTGGACTTCTCCCTGGTAAGATGGAATGTAAGCAGTAGGAAGAGAGGTTAGACACTTCCAGATCTGAACTAAGCAGGTTTCCAGCTTTTTCCCCAGCATAATTTGCTGCCCAGCTCCTCCCAAGGGCTTTGCTGATCCTCCCAGGGTCATGTCTGGTATTTACATGGTAGGCATCCTGAGCCTCATGCTGGGAGCTGTACCTGTCTGGGTTTATCAAAAAGCTGGTAGCTTGCTACTTCCCTCTGCCTCAGCAGAGTTTGATCCTCTCTTTGCTGAGTCTGTACCAGTGCATGATGCAGGGCTTGGAGCTGTTGCTGGGATACAAGAATCAGCTTCTCAGTAATCATTTCCTAGCCCTTTAACACGCTTCAGAATTTGCTGTGTCAGTAAGAATATTTTCTTTTCACCTTTGATGATGGGTTGCAACATTTTAAACTGATAATTTTACACCATCATCGCAGCACCAATATGAAAAACAAAACAGTGTGAGTGCTGTTCTGAGTCCTTCCATTTCTTACTAAGATATTTCTTCACTCATACACTCAGCTCTGCATGCTGCTGCAGGCTCCAGCTGGAATCACCTCAAGCATGAGGCCACACCTTGAGTATTGTACTCGGTTTTAGGTACCTCAGTACAGGAAAGATGTGGAGGTGCTGGAGCCAGTGCAGACGAGGGCAAGGAAGCTGGGAAGGGCCTGGAGAATAAATCTGATGAAGAATGACTGAAGGAGCTGGGGATGGTTAGTTTGGAAAAGAGGAGGCTGAGGGGAGACCTCATTGCTCTCTACAGCTACCTGAAAGGACATTGTGGAGAGGCTGGTGCTGGTCTCTTCTCCCAGGTAATTAGTGATAGAACAAGAGGGAATGGCCTCAAGCTGTGACTGGGTAGGTTTAGACTGGACAGTAGGAAACATTTTTCATGGCAAGAGTGGTCAGGGATTGGAATGTGCTGCCCAGGGAAGCAGTGGAGTCCCCAAAACTGGATGTGTTTAAAGGTGGTTTGGATGTGGTGCTTGGGGCTATGGTTTAGGGTTGAACCTTGCAGAGTAGGGTTCTGGGTTGGACTTGGTGATCCTGAGGGTCTGTTCCAACCTGAGTGTTTCTGTGTGATTCTGTGTGCAAAGTTACCACAGCAGTACTCTAAAGAGCGATGACAAGAACTGATATTTCTTTTCATGTAGAGGTAGTTTTGCTGTCTGTATGTCTCAAGCTGACAGAGATGTGCTTGTTGGGTGTTTCCTCCTAGTTCAAGCCGGAGAGGTGCTGCCCCAGCTGTGCAAGGCTGAGCAGTTCCAGTGCCACAACAAGCGCTGCATCCAGGCCCGCTGGCGCTGCGACGGGGACGATGACTGCCTGGATGGCAGCGACGAGCAGGCTGAGACCTGCGGTACGTGAGCTCTGCCTTTGCTCTGCTGGAAGAGTGGTGTGATGGGTTGAAAATCCCTCCCCAACAGGAGATCCTCAGACCAGCTCAGTTAAAAAGCGATTTTTACATATATGTACCATTTCTAAACGACACAAGAATCCCACTGGACAAACCAGGGGGCTACCAATAGCTTCCCCCTTCCTGCTCTCTTCCCTCTCCCCTGTACACAAGACACGAAAAGAAAGGAGAAAAAGCAGAGAGTGAGGGTGATGGAGCCCTGGAGCAGGCTGCCCAGGGGGATTGTGGAGCCTCCTTCTCTGAAGACTTTTAAAACCCACCTGGATGCATTCCTGGGTGGACTACCCTAAGTGATCCTGCTCTGGCAAGGGGGTTGGACTGAATGATCTCTGGAGGTCCCTTCCACCCTCTAATGTAGTGTGATACTGTGATACTCAGCCACAACAAAGCAGTGCAGCCAAGGTCAGCAAAGCCAGCAGCAGCCAGAAGTTAGTGTCTGCTAGAGCAAAGGAGTGGAGAAGAGAGTGAGTTAGTGTACACCACTCACTTTCATGTCAGGTATCTGATTGTTTACACCTTATCATTATTTTCCTTTTTGCATCCAATGGTGATTTATTTACTTTCTACCACTTTCTGTTCAAGATCTGTGGAAAATTTTCAAGGCACAGCCTAAAACTACCACAAGTGGGGAGGAGAATAACTCTGAGGGGAGTGAAACAAAAGCAATCATCCTTAAATCATTCATTTTCTTCTCTTCTTGCCTATTAGAGCGGTAGCTATTTCCAAGGGCACTCCTGCACTTGTTCCATACTGCAGTACCAGAGCAGTCACCTTTGGTTTCCACACAGCCATTTCTGATTCTTTAAGGGTTGATATTTTTCACTTTGTTTCCTACTATTGCACCTTTTTATATGGGTCACTGGATCATTCAGCTTGGAATTGCCCTCAGAATATCTCTAGTCCAACCTTCACAAAGCCAAGGCCACCTTCAGCTCAGCCTCTAGCAAAGTGATGGAGCAATCAGTCCTGGAAACCATTTCCAAAGACATGAAGGACAGGGAAGTGATTGAGAGTACTCAGCATGGGTTTGTGAAGGGGAAGTCACGCTCAGGCAGCCTCAAAGCCTTCCTCAGCTCAACTAACAATGACAGTGAGAAGGAAAATCGTTTGGCTGGGTTGACTCGATTCTCGTTTATGTGAGGGTAGTGTAGACCAACTCATTGATCAAGGCTGGGAATTCTCTGAGGATTTATACAGATAAAAAATGAAAAATAATGTGGTCCCAGAGCTCTGTGAGATTTAGCTGAGTTGGGCAGTGTGGTGACATTAATCTCTCTTTCCCCACTGCCAGAGTAATTTCAATAGTTCTTCTTTAGTCTGAAATAATTCAGTTAGAGAATAGAATGCACTCACACATTAGTAAATATATAGGAACCAAAACACAACTAGCATGTAAAACACAGTCTGTGTTTAGTAATAAAGTCAGATTTAAAACACAAAAGCCTTCAGTTTTAAGTTGTGTTACTTGGATAATAACAGTTAGTGCTCCAGTCACACTGCCAACTAAACCCCATCAGTATGATGAGACCTGGAACACTTTTCTGCTCAGATTATTAATCTTTGGTCACAGTGTTCTTGCACCCTCCACACAAAGCACTCAGGAAGGGTTCATGTGCTCTGACATCACACTGGCTCTGACTTGTCTTCAATAGAAAGGTCAAAGATAAAAGCTACTGAAATGTCAAGGAGAAGCCTCCAGACATCTTTTCATTTTAAATACCACTTCTCTCCGCATGTATGGTAAACTTTCAAACTCTGCATGGGTGAGTAGGTGGAAAATAGCTTCAGATTATTTTTAACCCAACATTTCAAACTCTGCACAGTTTACTGCCCTTGTGTAGATCGAGATTTGCAAGGTCTGATAAGTAAAAGACCTTGGAGTCCTGGTGGGCAGCAAGTTCTCCATGGACAGCAACATGCCCTTGTGGCAAAGAGAGCCAATGGTATCCTGGGGGGCATCAAGAAAAGTGCGGCCAGCAGAGCTGGGAAGGTTCTCCTGCCCCTCTGCTCTGCCCTGCTGAGGCCACACCTGGAACACTGTGTCCAATTCTGGGCTCCCCAGGTCAAGAGAGATGGAGACCTGCTGGAGAGAGTCCAAGGTTGACTGGGGAACTTGAACATCTCTGCTGTGAAGAAAGACTGAGAGCCCTGGGGCTGTTCAGTCTGGAGAGGAGAAGGCTGAGAGTAGATGTGATCAGTGTCTATCAATACCTGAGGGGTGGGTGTCAGGATGAAGGTGCCAGGCTCTGTTTGGTGGTGCCCAGTGACAGGACAAAGAACAACAGGAATGAGCTAGAACCCAGGAGGTTTCACCTGACCATAAGGAGGCACTTCTGTATGGTGAGGGTGACAGAGCCCTGGAGCAGGCTGCCCAGAGAGGTTGTGGAGTCTCCTTCTCTGGAGCCTTTCCAAACCCAGCTGGATGTGTTCCTGTGTGCCCTGCCCTGAGTGATCCTGCTCTGGCAGGGGGGTTGGACTTGATGATCTTTGGAGGTCCCTTCCAACCCCTAGCATTCTATGATTCCGTGGTTGTTGGTAGGATAATAGCAGCAGCACACACACTTAGCCTGGCTGCAAGAGCAGGCCAATGGTATTTACAGAATCCTGTGCATTCAGTCTTCATCCCTTCCACGGTCAGGAGGTACTTTGTTCACTCTTGAATCCCAAGCTTTTTTTTTTGGTGAGTTTTACACTGTTGCATATTTCACTTCCTGACACCTACAATTTCATGGTAAGTAAACCAGAGGTCTATCTGTGGCCACTGACAGTGCAGTGTATCATGTTAGAAGTGTTTTACAACCTGCCCAAACCCCTCCTCACTCCAGTATGATGTTTTGAATATGCACTTTGCAGCTTGGACCTGTTCCCTTTTGGGGTTTTCCACTGTTTATGTTCACTTAATTTTGCAGACCTCACCACACTGCCAGAATGTGTGATTGAGGACATTTTTCTGGAAGGAAACAGCACAGCTGTAAAATGCTGCTCATGTAGTAGTTAATAGAAGGGGGTGTCCATATTGACACTGGTGTGACAGGAGGGTCTTGGCTGTCTCTTGTAAAATTTATGGTTGAAGTACTGCAAAATATTTTAACTGTGGCTGCTTTGCTGAACAATTAATACATCACAATGGCAATGCCTGCAGGACCACCATGTGAACTGCATCACCAGGGAATACCACTTCAGGTATTCTTTTCAGCTGGTTTGCTCACATTATTTTCTTAAGAATAAACTTGTTTTGTTTTCCTCTCCCCAGTCAATCACAGTTGTCCTGAGGATCAGTTCAAGTGCCAAAACAATCGCTGCATTCCCAAGAGGTGGCTTTGTGATGGAACTAACGATTGTGGTAGCAATGAAGATGAATCAAATAAAACCTGTGCAGGTAAAAATCTAACTTGGTTGTGCACAAGATCTATAGACAGTTCAAGACTGCTGTGAACTGAACCAGTCTGATACTAGTAATCTGATCATTCACACTGTAAATTAATCCAGATTTTGATGCCACTAGGGCTGAGATACAACTTGTATTTTACTTAATGCCTCTGCTTGAGTGTGCTTTCCTAAGTACTTCAGCATTTCATCTACCCATATGGGTTAACTGTCAAAGCACTGCTTAGGTACAGACTCAGCCCTGCTCAGTCTTCTTTGGCAGTCAGAATGTTGTTTGTCACAGGCTGTGATGAGTGCCACGTCACTAGCAAGCTTTCTTTTATGCTGACAGTCATAATTAGTTGTTCAGTTTCCCCCTTGATACCTTGAAAATGTTTTCATTTGTGAGTTACTAACTGTGCAGAGGACTTTGAAGGAAATACCAAGATGAAGATTGTTTACTGCTTCACTGCAGGAGCTCATGGAGTTCCAAAGCTGCCGTTTGCTTGTGTGGAAGTGATGCTTACTGCTTGTCAACTGAGTACACGAAACAATCATTAAGTGTCTGCTTTACATATATAAGGCACCAGTAAGCTGATGACTCTACTCAGCTAGAATGCAGTGACAGGCAGCATACATTGTGTATTAAAACTCATTTTCCTTGATTCAGATTTCCATATGGATAATAACTGGTTCTGGCTGCTACTTGTGGATTTGGCTGCAAGGACTCTAGCACAAATGCAGACCTGTAGCATCCCTGTCCCCTCTGCCATGTTATTGTGGACTGTACCACATCTTGATATGCCTTGATGTCCAAGTGTTTGCTTGCAACATGCCTCTGATTTCAAGACCTTTTAATTTGGGGGGGGTTGAATTCTGCCTTTATTTTTCCTTTTGTCCCTACAATGGCAAACACAATTCATGTTTAAAAAAAACAAAACTCTCTGACCTATTTTACATTCTTACATTCTGCTATTGTGTTTTGGGCTATTCCTATGAGGAAGAAGGAAAGTTTCTCAGTTGAGAATATCAAATGAAGAAGGGTTCTTTGGGTTAGGGGAGTCTCTGATCTAACAGATCACAGGATGTTAGGGGTTGGAAGGGACCTCCAGAGGTCATCGAGTCCAACCCCCCTGCCAGAGCAGGACCATAGAATCCAGCACAGGTCACACAGGAACACATCCAGATAGGGCTTGAAAGTCTCCAGGGAAGGAGACTCCACAACCTCTCTGGGCAGCCTGCTCCAGTGCTCTGGGACCCTCACAGTGAAGAAGTTCCTCCTCATGTTGAGGTGGAACCTCCTGTGCTGTAATTTATGTCTGTTGTCCCTTGTCCTATCCCAGCGTGCAAGTGAGCAGAGCCTGTCCCCTCTCTCTTCACCCCAGCCCTCAGGTATTTATAAACCTCTTAGTCTTCTCTTCTCCAGACCCAGCTGAGGGTTTTTAGACTATGCGATCACATACCGGTGGACTTTAAAGGTTGAATTTGGAACCAAAATCTGCGTCGCTCTTGTTGGCGGCGTAGTTCTGGTCTCACCTTTTGAATAAACAAAATGATTAAGTAACCTCAGCTTCAGGTGCTAGGTTTTTGTTGCCTTGTTACTGTTCCTCAGGTTTCCAAGCAGTTTACGTGGTTACAGAGCATGATTTCTGCTAGTGAGGTTTTGTTCTTCAGAAGGATAGGTGGTGTTTCCTCTTGTGCATCACTGCAACTGTGTATTTGCACAGACAGAGATCCTAAGGGCAGTGAGGCCAGGCACATCACACCCCTGCTAGGTTACCTTTTCCAATGCAAATATGGATTTCACCAGATCATTCTGTTTGCTGTGAAATACAAGTTGTTAACACTCCAACTGTGAGACAGCTTGATGCCTTGATTTTTGTTTGCTTAGACTCTAGGCCTAATGTTGCTTTTATCAAGTGATGCCTTTCTACCACCTAACTCTGCATAACTGCAAATAAAATTTCATTTTCTCACATGCTGAAGAAAACACTAATAATTCTACATTAAAAGCTTGAGCACAGGCTTCAGTCTGCTCTGAAGTCAAAGGAGTGATGTTTAGTCAGATCAGGTACAATGTGCAGGAGGTCAGGAGATGCCCTCAAGACTTGCAGCTTCTAGATAGAGAGCTGCCCCAGGAGTCCTACCAGCTGTAGTGCATTTCCCTGGCATTTTTGGAGTGTTTTATCTCGACAGCAAGAACGTGTCAGGCTGACCAGTTCTCCTGTGGGAACGGACGCTGCATTCCCACCTCCTGGCTGTGTGACAGGGAGGATGACTGTGGAGATGAGACTGATGAAATGACATCCTGTGGTAAGCACATTTCCTTTAGGGGGAGGGGGGCAGTAAAAACTCTTCTGTCAAAAGTGAAATACATAAGGATCTCTTTCACAGGAAAGAAAAGCCATGAGGGGCCCTTTTGATATGAATGTTAAATATTGTTTCTGAAATTTATTTGGTTAATAAATAAACCCAGAGCAGGGGCTGAGTTTTCTGGTGATGTTTTTAACTGTGATACCAGATATCCAGCTCAGACAACTTAAAAGCATTTTCTAATTAACATCATTGAATGGTTTAGGTTGGAAGGAAGATTGAAGATCATCCAGTTCCAAGCCCCTGCCATGGGCAGGGACACCTCCCACCAGCCCAGGTTGCTCAAGGCCTCATTCATCCTGGCCTTGAACACCTCCAGGGAGGGGGTATCCACAACCCTCCTGGGTAACCTCTTCCAGCATCTCACCTCCCTCACTCTCAAGAATGTCTTCCTGATCTCCAGTCTTAGTCTGCCCTTCTCAAGCTTCAATCCATTCCCTCTCATCCTATCTCTGCAAGCTCTTCTCAGAAGTCCTTTCCTGGCTTCCTTGTAGCCCCTTCAGGTACTGGAAGGTCTCTCCAGAGCCTTCTTATCTCCATGCTGAACACCCCCAGCTCTCAGCCTCTCCCCACAGCAGAGGTGTTCCAGCCCTCTGATCTTTGTGGCCTCCTCTAAGACTCACTCCAACAATTTGATGTCCCTCCCATTATCAACCACCATCACTCTCCAAAACTATCTTTGTCTCATCTTGTCTGGTTTAAGTCTGAGCAGGAGGTTATTTTGATGCTTTATTCTGCAGGAAAAGTGACTCCTTCTTGGTTATATCATGAGAGAGCATCAGGAGCTCTGCTAGTTGCTGCTTCACTGAGACACTGAAAGGAGAGGTGCACTCTCTAATCAGCTTCTTCCAAACAATTAAGGTTTTCATAAGCCAAATTACTGCCTTCATCTGTCTGGCGGGTCATAGCTAACTGCTGGGAGTTTGAGAGCAGCAGGGTAAATGAACTGTTGGTAAAATATTATACCAGGGACTTCCCTCATTCCAGGGTAGTAGTTGTGGTATCATCGACTCACTAAAATGAATTAGTGAGGTGACCACAATATAATAAGGTACAGTTCTGAACTGGCTTAGTGTTTTCAAGAAGGAATGTGGGCTGATTATTTATTAACATCAACCATGTAAATCAACAAACAAGCAAACCTCAAGCCTACTCGTTAGGGTACTTAGTCTTTTATTTCACTCAAAACTGATTTTTTTTGTCTTGATCCAGCTTTACAAATATCTCCTCTTGCTTAATCAAAATCAACCACTGAAGAACCTTTTCATAGGAATAAACACATTGGCAGTATGGTCTGTACCAGAGCCCAAGCTGCAATTTATTGTGTATATCAGCATGAACAGTGGCAGTGACAGCCCTGATCTGATGGGAATGCATTTCAGGGGTGCATGCAGAGAGGTAGGCTTGGACTTGTGTCTACAGCTAAAAGCTTTTGTTTCCTGTCCTTAGGGCATCTCACCTTTTTCTTCTCTCCAGGTTAGATATCTACCAGGTGCAAATGTTTGATGCACTACACTTGTGTAATCTGTGCACATAGGAAGGTGGGAGGCTCTTGCTACAGAGGATATTGCATTAAATAGTTTTCTTTTTGAACACTTTGACAGAGTTCCCAACGTGTGAGCCTCTAACTCAATTTTTATGCAAAAATGGGAGATGCATTAGCAGCAAGTGGCTCTGTGATTCAGGCAAGTATCAAATGTTCTGTATCTGAAACTAATATGCTGAGTAGCACATAAACATTGCTTTGCTACTCAGCCTTTTCTTCTGAGTCAGGTACTGCCATCTTGGCTTCTGAATGGTGAGAGAACAAATACAGTGTTCTCTAATTACTGGCCTGGCCTAGGAAGCAGCACAGGATCACCCAGGGCAGGTCACATAGGAACACATCCAGGGGGGTTTGGAAAGTCTGCAGAGAAGGAGACTCCACAACCTCTCTGGGCAGCCTGCTCCAGGGCTCTGACACTCTCACAGGGAAAAAGTTTTCCCTTTTCTGTTCCCGTGGCACCTCCTCTGCTCCAGCTTGCCCCCAGTGCCCCTTGTGCTGTCCTTGGACATCCCTGAGCAGAGCCTGGCTCCAGCCCTGCACATCTTTAGCCCCAGCAATGAGGGCAGCCCTCAGGCTCCTCTGCTCCAAGCTCCAAGCCCCAGCTCCCTCAGCCTGGCCTCACAGGAGATCTTTCACTGCCTGCAGCAGCTCTGGGGCTCTGTGCTGGCCTCTCTCGAGCAGTTCCCTGAGGTCCTTCTTGACTTGAGGTGCCCAGAACTGGACACAATATTCCAGCTGTGGCCTCAGCAGTGAAGAGTAGAGGGGCAGGAGAAGCTCTCTGGACCTACTCCCCACAGCCCTTCTAATCCACCCCAGGCTGCCCTTGGCCTTCTTGGCCACAAGGGCACCTTGCTGGCTCATGGCCATCCTGGTGTCCACCACGACCCCCAGGTCCTTTTCTTTGGAGCTGCTCTCCCACAGATCAGCCCCCAGCCTGTACTAGTCCATGGGGGTTGTTCTTTCCCAAATTCAAGACTTAAGTAAGAGTGAACAAATGTAAAGGGGAAGACTGTTCCAAATTACACAGAATCACAGAGTGTTAGGGCCTGGAAGGGACCTCAAAACCTCATCCAGTCTACCCCCCCTGCCAGAGCAGCATCACCCAGGGCAGGTCACACAGGAATGCATTCAGGAGGAGAGAGTTCTGCTGGTAAATCAGAGTTACCAACTAACTGGGATTAAAATAATGGCACCACATGCCTGTGGGCAGGAAAGAAAGGAAGGATTTCACTGACTGCATTTTGTTTTTCTCTTGCCTTTTGGAAATGACTTTTTTCTCCTCACATCTTTTGTTGGAACTTATCATTTACAATCATTTTTCTAACTCCTGCCTGCAGATGATGACTGTGGTGATGGCAGTGATGAGCTGGGCTGCATTCACTCCTGTTCTGCTGATCAGTTCAGGTGTTCTAATGGCAGATGTATCCCAGGCCATTGGGCCTGTGATGGTGACAATGACTGTGGAGATTTCAGTGATGAAACCAAAACAAACTGCAGCAAGGAAGGTCAGTTGGGTTGGCTTGATTTGTTCTTCTTTTTTTTTTCCCTTCTCACAACTCAGCTACTTATACACCCGAAGAATACTTTATTATAGCATGGAGGCCCTGATCTCAGTGCATGCAGTAAGAGAAAGTGCTTTGAACCTTAGCAATGTTTGGGATGGAAAATGTGTCAAGTGTAATATGATGGAAGAGGAGTGTATTTGAGAAGAAGAATGCAATTGGAAAGAGAATAGGTGTAAAACTGAGAACTTCTGTAGTTTCACTGAATCAAGATGAATGTGATGTTTGTCCTGTTACAGAGATGAATGCTGCCTACAGAGACACTCAGCAGCATTCCTTAAGTTACCTTTTAGTCATAGAATCACAGAATGGCTCAGGATGGAAAGGACCTCAGAGCTCATCTCCTCCAACCTCCCCACCATGCCCAAGGACACCTCTCAACCAGACTCAGCTGCTCAAGGTCTCATCCAACCTGGCCTGCAACACCCCCAGGCAGGAGGCAGCCACAGCCTCCCTGGGCAGCCTGTGCCAGAGTCTCACCACCCTCCTGCTCAAGAACTTCTTCCTCAGCTCCACTCTAACCCTGCTCTGCCTCAGCTTCAAACCATTCCCCCTTGGCCTGTCTCTAGACACCCTTAGCAGAAGTCCCTCTGCAGCCTTCCTGCAGGATCCCTTCAGGTCCTGGCAGTCAGCTCTGAGGTCCCCCTGGAGCCTTCTTTTCTCCAGGCTGACTCAGCCTGGCCTCACAGCAGAGCTGCTCCAGCCTGGTGGTGTTCCAGTTCATGTACTTCTGTGTCCTGCTCTGCTACACGCACACTTCCCAGCAATTCCTCTTTGCTTTATATATAACAGAATGCCAGAATGAGAATTATTTGTTTAAAATTGCCTTTGTTTGTTTGTGAGGTCCTTTTGTTTTTTTGTTTTGGGGTTTTTTTGTTTGTATGTCTGTGGAGCTGGTGTTTTATTTCTGCAATAAACTGTTATCTATTGGCAGTGCCCCAAGAATTTATTTAAACAATGCTTTTTTGGTGCATGTGTAAGCTTGTAATCGCTTCAAAGTACATTTTATTGTCAGTAGTATGTCATGTAATACAGGAAATACTCACTGAGGCAACAGGTTGGGGAAAGGAGGGAGAGGAGAAAGTATAAAAGGTTGGCTTCTAGAAAATACTTAGAATTAAATATGTGATTAATAATTAGAATGAGACACTTACTGTGCTTTGAAACATTCAAGACTGATTCCATAGCTGCCCTGAGCTGAAGTACATTGCTGTGAAGTTTGTGTGATCATGCCTTGTGAACGAGGAGATAGACCTCATCTGGGGGAGAAAAAAGAGAATGAAGGAGGAGGAGGGAATGGGCCTTGAGAGTGAGAGTTGGGGCTTAGAAAGCATCAGGAAAATATCAGTCTTGGTCCTCCTTGTACCTCCAAATTCATTGTTGTCTGACAACTGTGCAAAAATGTTTACCTGAAATTAATAGTCATTCATGAGTGTTAACTTGACCTAGCTGCTCTTACTGAACCTTGTAGAACAATTGGCAGGACTAAATGTGTAAATCAATGGTTAGAATCTATTTAGGCAGAGCCCAGGTGTTAGAAGTAAATGAGGAGTGGGGAAGATGGTGTCACCTGTAACCAAGTCACTGTTAGTCAAAAAAAAAAAAAAGGTAAAAAAGGCTCAAACATAAACAACCAAAACCCCCAACCAAACAAAATGAAACCCAACAGTGGAAAACCATCTCACTGTCCTGAATACTTCCCACTGGATGACTCTGCTAAAGCAACAGGATGTGTTGGCCAGGGAGGTGGTGGAAACCTCATCCCTGGAGGTTTTTAAGGCCAGGCTGGATGTGGCTGTGAACAACCTGCTGTAGTGTGAGGTGTGAGGGGGGTTGGAACTGGATGATCCCTGAGGTCCCTTCCAACCCTGACAAGTCTGTGATTCTACCTTCTGCCTGTGGTAGAGGTGAAAGTGAAGGGAGTGGGCAGGATAAGAAAGAGGTTGTGCAAAGCTTGTGCTGGAGTGCTGAGTTAGGAGCGCTAGTGATTGGTGAGTGCTACACCTGGGGATAGGATTCTGGCTTTGGCTGGGAAGCAGGATTCCAAATCATCATGAGTGTGGCATGCACAAATCTCCTGTGGGCAGAGTCTCCAATGTAACAACTCTTGTTTTCCTAAGAAACTCCTTCTCCTGGGAGGTGCAGCGGGAAGGAATTCCAGTGCAGCCCCGCTGGGAGCTGCGTTCCTGAGCTGTGGCGGTGCGATGGGGAGAAGGACTGCGAGGATGGCAGCGATGAGAGAGGCTGCAACGGCACCGTCCGCCTCTGCGATGGCAAAACCAAGTTCTCCTGCAGCAGCTCAGGTATCGCTTTGCCCTCCTCACTCTCTGTGTCTGTGTGATGTCAGCCCATACCTGCTGCCTGAGTGATGCTGTCTGTGTTTGGTGACACTGGGAGGTGTCACCGTGCGCACAGCAGGAAGAGTATTACTGTACTGCCCCTCACCTGTCTGCTGATTTACAGGGTGAAATGCATGGGGTTGGAGTTTACTTTCACAGATCCACAGATTGCACTGGGTTGGAAGGGACCCTCAAAGGTCATCTTGTCCAACACCCCTGCAGTCAGCAGGAACACCTCCAACTAGATCAAGCTGCCCAGGGCCACATCAAATCTGATCTTAAATGTCTCCAAGGATGAGACCTTCACTGAGAGCTGAAACTGTTCTTTATGATAGAACATCAAACCAAATACTTAAATGTAGCCTCTAATAGTACATCAAAGCCCAAGTATGTTCTTCTGGTTTCCATCTTTTGCCCTAGAATTAAGTTGATTGAAAGGGTATGAAGTAATAGGCTGGAAGGTTTTGAGGAATTTGGAACCACAGCACTGGAAATTTGGTGAACAGTATTGGAAGAAAAATGTATTCTTTTGAGAAATGTTTAACATCACGTTAAACACAGCCAATCTGAGGCTGTGTTTGACAAAATAAACCGTAGATGGAACATTTTCTTGAGGGACAGTCCAGCTAAGGAAGAACTTAGTGTCTGTTGGCATTGTATTAATCTTTTTACAAGTTCTTTCAAAGCTTAATGTGACATTAGGAGTAAAATACCTTTCAAGAGAAGATTTAATTCAGGATATAAGAAGTAGTAATGTTGTTGCCATTAGACAAATATAATTGTTAAAGGAAAGAAGAACCTATTCTGATCATAGAATCCTACAATGGCTCAGGAAGGGACCTCAGAGCTCATCTCCTCCACCCTCCCCACCATGCCCAGGGACACCTCTCAACCAGACTCAGCTGCTCAAGGTCTCATCCAACCTGGCCTGCAACACCCCCAGGCAGGAGGCAGCCACAGCCTCCCTGGGCAGCCTGTGCCAGACTCTCACCACCCTCACACTGAAGAACTTCTTCCTCAGCTCCACTCTAACCCTGCTCTGCCTCAGCTTCAAACCATTCCCCCTTGGCCTGTCTCTAGACACCCTCAGCAAAAGTCCCTCTGCAGCCTTCCTGCAGGATCCCTTCAGGTCCTAGCAGGGTCGTACTTAGCTGTGTTTGCAATCCCATGCAAGGAGGGCAGTGTCTCAGTTCACAGAGGAATGCTGCCACATACAATACAGCCAAAAAAATATTTCCATCCAAAATGTGCTTGCTTCAGCTCTGACTCAGAGGGAAGCACAATCACAATTGGTGGTTGTGGGGAAACAGCACTTTAGGGCTCAGTTGTGACAGTTTCATCCATAATTCTTTTACTTCACTGTGTTTGTCTGGAAGGAGCTGGAGGAGGGATATTGGTAATGCATTGGAGCAGAAAGCAAAAACAGCCATTTTTTTGTTTAGCTGCTTTTCAGTTGAATTCCATGTGGTGGGACAAAGGAGGAACAATGGATTCATGGAAATAGTGTCTGAGGTGACCCTTCCAGGTTTCAGAATCAATGTCATTTTCTCTCTGGATTATTCTAGATAACTAACACTGTCTGGCTTCTACAGGTATGAGAAGTGTTCAGGAAAGAGGAGAATTGGCTGATTTCTCCTCACAGATTGCTAGGTGCTGGCATCTGATTTCCTAATACAAAACCTGATGGGGGGAGCTGACCCAGGCACTCCTTTTTGAGGGAGGTGACAGTTGGTGAGAACAGTGGAACCTTACTCCCCTCTCCCCTGCTTGCTTCTTGTTTGTTTCATGGCTGTAAATAGTAGCTGCCGGGCCTTCCCTTACTGTGCTTTGTGTTGGCTCTGGTTGAGCTGTCACAATGCCACAGGCATGAGTGTCATGGGACAATCACAGCACTTGTCAGCCCTCAGCCAAGCCTGATTGTTCTGCTTAGAGTGATGGTGGCCCAAAAAATACATCATGTCCAGCCTCCTCCCTGATGCACACCCCAGCATATCCAGCAGACAATGTTCTCTGACTTTCAGTAATTTGCCTCTAGGAGCACAGCATTTTTTCCTTGTAAGTCATCTGGATCTTTGCTGCAAGCTGAGTTGATTGTCTTCATCTTTTCACTGATAAAAAAAAAATCTCTTGCATATTGAAAGACTAATGCCTAATGTCTCCTTAACAACATTTTTTTTTTGTTGCTGGAGAAATTTAGTAGTAGTAGTAGTATTGTTGCTGTTACATTATTATTAGATCAATATTATTATCATCATTATTTAATTATTATTATTTAATTTTTGTTTTTTACTTCTTTGTTCTCGAATATCTTCTAATTCCATGTTATCTTTTTAAACCTTTAGTAGAATCCTTCTCTCACTGAAACTGTCCAACCTGTGCAGTTCTTGAGCTGCACTGTCCCAAGTCAATCAGAAAGCTGCAGGGCACTTGAGTTAGCAGAATTTCAGAATGGCATTTCTAATTTGGTTTCCAAGAGCATCACACTGTTGTTTGTGCTGATGTGATGAAAAATATACACAGGTTTGCACAGCAGGAGGATATGAGTTACAATGACTACCTGGTTGAGATGGACTACTGTTAGGTGAGATTTAGCTACTTATTTTCTGCTCTTAAACTAGATTAAGCTTCTTTTTCAAGTTAGACTAGACTGATAGAAACAACTTCCTATTTTATATTCAGATCACACAATGTTAGGGGCTGGAAGGGGCCCTCAGAGATCATCAAGTCCAACCCCCTGCCAGAGCAGGGTCACCCAGAGCAGAGCACACAGGAATATATCCAAGTGGGTTTGGAAAGTCTGCAGAGAAGGAGACTTCACAACCTCTCTGGGCAGCCTGCTCCAGGGCTCTGCCACCCTCACCAGACAGCAGTTTCCTCATGTGGAACCTCCTGGGTTCCAGCTTGTCCCTGTTGTTCCTTGTCCTGTCTCTGGGCACCACCAAACAGAGCCTGGCACCTTCATCCTGACACCCACCCCTCAGGTATTGATAGACATTGATCAGATCCCCTCTCAGCCCTCTCCTCTCCAGACTAAACAGCCTCAGGGCTCTCAGTCTCTCTTCATAGGGAAGATGCTCAAGTCCCCCAATCATCCTTGTTGCTGTCCTTTGGACTCTCTCCAGCAGGTCTCTGTCTCTCTTGACCAGGAGAGCCCAGAACTGGACACAATATTGCAGGTGTGGTCTCAGCAGGGCAGAGCAGAGGGGCAGGAGAACCCCCCTAGCCCTGCTGGCCACACTTTTCTTGCTGCACCCCAGAATGCCATTGGCTCTCTTGGCCACAAGGGCACATTGCTGTCCCCCAGCACTCCAAGGTCTTTCTGCATGGAGCTGCTTTCCAGCAGGATGACCCCTGGTCTGTCCTGGTGCCTGGTGGTGTTTCTTCCCAGGTGCAGGACTCTGCACTTGTCCTTGTTGATCTTCATGAGGTTCACCTTTGCCCCGATCTCCTTGCATGGCAGCACTGGTTCTGCCCCCCCAAAAGGGATGTACTTAAATTCAGTTTTATGTACTACCTAATCTGCCCTTTTTACCCCATTTCCCCACTTTGCAGTTTGTAGTACTGGTCCAAGAGCAGAGTCTTTGTAATCTCACTTAAAGTTATGTAATTGCTCTAATGATCATAAAATAAAGTTCTTCTGGAAGAGAACTGCAGAAGAGCCATGGCTAGTTCAGTTTAGTCAGCAGTAGATCAGAACTGTAATGTCTGTCTGTCATGCTTAATGCATTTTATATTTATCTCAGGAAGCAGTTAATTTTTGTATCTTACCATTCTTAATGCTGCCCTGTGGGCTGTTATTTTATCTTTCCTTTTTCTCACATGTTAATAATATACTAGAGGAAGGGGAAGAAGATAAGGGAAGGACTAGGATTTTGTTGGAATACATCATAAGGAATGTGCATAGAGGAGAAATAAAGTCAAGGTGGCACCTTAGTGATACTGGAAGAGGCAAATAGCAGCAGCAGTACTGTCTGGGTGAGGAGTGTTAGAGACAAGATGCAAGTATATGAGGTGTAGAGAGCAGAGGAGCTGGGAAGGATGGGGCTTTGAAAAAGAAGATGAGAAAATTGGTAGGGCAGCCTTACAGATTCCATGAGGGCTGCTGAGGATGAGTTTGCTGTGTAGAGATGGCACAGGAGCGGTTTTGAAAGAGGAAAACAAATTAGTGAGAATGGGAGGCACGAGGAGTTCAGAGGGTAAGTGGAAAGGATATTGGTCATGAGCTTAGGTTTACCAGGCTAGCTCCCACTCATTCTCTGCCTGTCTCCTCTCTCACTTTCAGAGCTGCACATCCTGTACAACTACCAGAATAATCTTCTTTTGCACAGAGTGATGGCTCAGAAGGATAACATTTCTGATTTCAGGAGCAGATTCAATTGACATTAAAAAAATAAATAAAACCAAACCACCCCAGCAAGTAAACTAGAAAACTCTCTGCTGTTCTACTGCTGGGTTTGCACTGGGTTCATGGTGCCATTCTTTTCTGTGGTAACCTCTTCTTTAGGCCCTGAAAATTCCCTTCTGTCTCCTGCTGGAAGCCTTTACAAACATCTCCTTTCTACTACAAGTTTTTAAACACCAGAGAACACCCCATTCTTGAAATAGTGCACTTAGTCTGAGTCTCAATGTAAGTGTGTTCCACAGGACAAGCAAGATCATGAACCATCCCAGCACTGCTTATTTGTGTCAGGATAGAACATTCCTTCACTCTAATGAGAGCAAGATTGAGTCCATTCTGCAGATGAGGAAAATATTACAGTTTTAGGCACTAAAAATTAGCTGCAAGGGGAAATTGGATGCAATTAACAGTTCACCAAAGTAGTTTTCCTGCAGTTGAAGGGATAGTCAGTCAATACAGTTCTTGTACTCAGGATCCCCAAAAAGACTGAACAGCAGCTAGCAAGTACAACAAAATTAACTTTCTAAAATTATTAGGAAATAAAATATCTTGGGGAAGCCTTTGGCTGAGGTTTTCCCATGTACTTCTTGCAGCAGCTTCACTGCTGAACCAGTGGTTCAGTGCTGGCCACACATTCCTGCTGTGCTACACACAAAAGCTATGGAAAGGAATAGATGCATCCACTAAGGCTATCAGTTTGTGATGGAATTCTGCTACAGTGCATGCAAACCAGAAATGTCAGCTTTAGCATGGGGTAATAAAGCAAAACTACTTCAGTGAACTCTAAGTAATGCTTTGAAGGCAGTCATAAGACTTCATTAAATCCATCTTTCTAGATTGATTCCTTGAAAGTGTATTCTACTTCAGAACATCTCAGAGCTATCACTGAGAGAGAGGAATCTTTTGTTGTAAAACAAATCTTCATCAAGGTAAGAGAAAGGCAAGAAAGTTGATTTGCTCCGTGAACATTATTATGTATAAAAGATTGCAAAACAGATTAGAGGCTCTAAGGGAAGTGACATCAATTGACTTTGGGATCTGGTTAGTTTGCTTGACATTAGTATTTTCCCTCAGCTTTCATTCCAGTACTGCTGCACAGTGATGACTTTGAGATAATAAAGAATATGGTGTGTGTGCCCCTCGCCCAAACTATTTGTCAGTTCTCAAGCATAAACTTACTGCTCGCTAGCTACAATCAGTGGGGTTAGTCAGACCTTTTGGTAACACCTTTTGGACTGAATAGAGCTGGCAGCTATTGTATTCTCCAATTAATAGAGAGTCAACAGGTAGAACCATGGATTAAGGAAGCTGATTTTGCAGAGTGCTTCTGCATAAAAACTGCTTTGGTAGAGAAAATCTTTCAGTCATCAGTGAATGGCTCAGTTTGGAAGGGACCTCATAGCTCATCTCCTCCAACCTCCTCACCCAGGGCACGTCACAAAGGAATGCATCCAGGAGGGTTTTGAAAGTCTCCAGAGAAGGAGACTCCACAACCTCCCTGGACAGCCTGCTCCAGGGCTCTGTCACACTCACTGTAAAGAAGTTTCTCCTCATGGTGAGGTAAAATCTTCTATGTTCAAACTTGTACCTGTTGTTCCTTGGCTTATCACTGTACACCGCCAAGAAGAGCTTGGCCCCCTCCACTTGACACCCACCCCTCAAATATTGATAGACATTGATCAGATCTCCTCTCAGTCTTCTCTTCTCCAGACTAAACAGCCCCAGGGCTCTCAGTCTCTCTTCGCAGGGGAGATGCTCAAGTCCCCAAATCATCCTCATGGCTCTCCCTTGGAGTGTCTCCAGCAGGTCTCTGTCTCTTTTGAACTGGGGAGCCCAAAACTGGTGTCCTTCCTGGATAGACTTTTGTTCCTCAAACCCATCCTAACAGGAAGTCAGTTAGTGAAGCACTGCTCCTATGGAAAGCTGTTGGAGTAGAAGGTGAAGAGGGGGACACAAGGAAAAGCAGAAGTTACAAAGAAATGAAACCGTTTTTTGTCTGATTTGGTATTTTAACAAACGGAGGATGTCTCCTGCCTGTGTGCAGCTCTGTTCAGCAGAGAAATCCTTAGGATTGCTGCTGTTTGGAAAACTAGGCTGCCAGCAGTGCTGTGGAAGATGCTTCACAGTATAAACACAAGCTGTTTTATTTCTATCCTCCTAGGAGGAAAGTTCTATTCATAGAAAAGCATAATAAAATGAATAAATTAATACATACATACATTTTGTGTGATGTTACTGAAGGTTTTTGCCTCAAGTTTGCTGCAGTCTGATTTGCTGTTTGTTGTCTCTTTTCTCCAAGGGAGGTGCATTAGCAGAGCGTGGCTATGTGATGGCGATATTGATTGTGAGGATCAGTCTGATGAGGATAATTGCGAGGGCTATATGTGTGGACCACCAAAATACCCTTGTGCTAATGATACCTCCATCTGCCTACAGCCTGAGAAGCTCTGCAATGGGAGAAGAGATTGTCCTGATGGATCTGATGAAGGCGATCTTTGTGGTACTCCTTTAGACACATTTTCCTGATTCTTGTCTGTCACGATTCTTCCTGCTGAAAAAATCCCCAAATGGTTCTCATGTTGTTCTGACTGAAGTTTTATCACACTAGCCTCTGTGAGGATTTTTCTTTACTTTAAATAATACTGGGTTGCTTGCGTACTTTAAATAACATTGAGTGCTTGAAGTATTAGTTTGGTTCAAATAAGGGAAAACGTAGGGGTATTTTAGGTAACTCTTTCATTTCCTAATCCCTTAAAGTACTCCTAGAGGTAAATTTGAAAAGCTCTGGTATTGTATGGAAGTATTGAAGGTAATTTGTCATTTTCTCCAACTGCCAAAAGTGTGAGTTGATAGAATCCTGTTAGTAGCTGTGTAAGAGGTCCTGAGGAAACCATAAAATCCTACAATGGCTCAGGTTGGAAGAGACCTCAGAGCTCATCTCCTCCACCCTCCCCACCATGCCCAGGGACACCTCTCAACCAGACTCAGCTGCTCAAGGTCTCATCCAACCTGGCCTGCAACACCCCCAGGCAGGAGGCAGCCACAGCCTCCCTGGGCAGCCTGTGCCAGAGTCTCACCACCCTCACACTCAAGAACTTCTTCCTCAGCTCCACTCTAACCCTGCTCTGCCTCAGCTTCAAACCATTCCCCTTGGCCTGTCTCTAGACACCCTCAGCAAAAGTCCCTCTGCAGCCTTCCTGCAGGATCCCTTCAGCTATTGGAAGGCAGCTCTGAGGTGCCCCTGGAGCCTTCTCTTCTCCAGGCTGAACACCCCCAGCTCCCTCAGCCTGGCCTCACAGCAGAGCTGCTCCAGCCCTTGGATCATCTTTGTGTCCTCCTCTGGCCTCACTCCACAGCTCTGTGTCCTCCTTCTGCTGAGGACAGCAGAACTGGAGGCAGGATTGGAGGTGAGGTCTGAGCAGAGCAGAGTCCAGGGGCAGAATCCCCTCTCCTGCCCTGCTGCCCACACTCCTCTGGCTGCAGCCCAGCACACAGCTGCCTGCTGGGCTGCATGAGGGCACTGCTGGCTTCCGGGGAACTGCTCAGCAACCAACAGTTCCAAGTCTCTTTCCTCAGAGTTACTTCCATGACTCCTTGGTGGTGAATGGATTTCATGGCATGTCAGACAATGTAGCTTATCTGAGCAAAACTGTATTCAGTAAAAAGGCACAAAAATACTTGTGTAAATGTGGCAGAAGTCTAACTGATAAACTAATTGAGTTGTTATCAACATGCAAAGATAAAATGAATAGGTGCTGAAAGCATTTACAGCACTGTAGCAGTGGTGTTGTCCTGTGGTGATGGTGTAGGGATAAGAAGTGAATCATTGAAGGAAAATGAAGGTAATTTTATCATTCTTTTGTGTGATACCAACAATTAGCCTCTCTACACTGACCTTGCTTTGCACAAAGTGTTTTACCATTTCTGGTATTCTGTTACAAAGCCTTTGGGGATGTTTGCAAGGAGTTCCACTAACTGGAATCTGTCCTTACTAGAAGGCCCTGCACCAGGCTAAGCAGAGCTGCTTGGCATGGGGGGCAAAGTTCACTGGCTGGGCAACAGCTGCTGCAGGAGATGGCAAAGAGATCTTTGCCCCATCCTGCTCTGTTGGTCTGCAGGCTGTGTGCTGTGAGAGGGGAGCTTACGTTCTCTGTGTCTAGATTATGGTGTAAACCTAAATCCCCTGAGAGCTCCCTATGAATTCCATGCTGCTTGGGCTCCAGGTGGGAAAAAAAAATAGCATAATGTAATTTTTAGTCCTTCTGTGCTACTGCTGTGATTGCACAATTATGTTGCTCCTGGTAGTATAGCCCTTTATGACTCCTGTGTCCTGTTGGATACTGGAAAGGGCCAAGCTGATTTTTTAATGGCAGTTACAATTAGTAGTCCACAAGTATTTCAGCAGTTGGTAGTTATTTAGTTCTAAAACATACCTAAGCATAAGGTGGAGGGGGAATTTGGGTGTTGGGCAGCACATTGACATGTTAGGCACATTAAAGAGCTTCTTTTGTCATGATGAAAAAATACACAAAAAGCCCCAAACTTGGGGTTAGAAGTTAGGGTGCTTAGTTTGGGTTTGGGGTTTTTTTGTTGTTTTTTTTTTTACATGGGAAGAAATAATTCTTCTGGTTCATAGAGTTTATCTCACGTGTGCAAGGCTTTAGGAGACTTGTTAGAATCAAACAAAAGGACTAAAAGACACAAACAGATGAAAACAATGAAAGTGAATCCTGATTTCCAGTGTGGCAACAGATCAGTTTGGCCCTGCCATTGATCCCCTCAGCAGAGCTATGAGGTGTAAGGAGTAGTTCTGTGCTTTTCTTCTCCAGAGGTCACAATCCCTGGCAGTCATGATTATCATAATTTTCCTTCAGATGCTCTAAAGGTTTCACAAATCAACCTCAGACATTTAGCAGAGCTTTGCAACTCACCAGCTGCCTGCAGAAGGGAATGTGAGAGGCTGACACAGAGAATGCAGAAGTGGTATTCTCTAGTAGCTGATAATGGAAAACAAAGTGAAAGAACTCCTGAGTTCTTTTGAATCTTATCTGGATATGTTTCTTTGACAAGTCCTTGAGGTATGGATGCAAAGAACTAAGAAAGGGAGACATGCCCCTGCAAGCTCAAGCAGCTGGAAGCAAAGGAAATAATTGGGAAAGTTTATTTATTTCTTTAGGTCATCGTTGAAGGTGGGTGACCTGTAATGGTCTTTGGACTGAGTCTGAATGGGCACTCTTGAATTCTTTCATGAGTGAAGTAATGTTAATGCAAACTTGTAAAAGTGTGGGTACATTGTACACCTGCAGTGCTAAAACCCTGAAAGGTTGCCAGGAAGCTACCAATTTGCTGAATACTTAGAACTGAGATAATTTAAAATATAGTAATGATAATAAATGTAAAAAGCTGTTTAATGACTGCAAAATTCAGTTTGTGCTTCTGAGAGGCCTTTTATGTGTTTTATTTGACCTAAGAGATTTGAAGAATATGCAATAAACTGAGAGCCCCTGTGGCCCTTAGTGTTTGGGTTTGGTTTTGTTTGGTGTCCTTCCAGATGAGTGTTCCCTTAACAACGGTGGGTGTAGCCATCAATGTTCTGTGGTTCCTGGAGGAAGAATCGTGTGCTCCTGCCCTGCAGGATTCAGCCTTGGAGCAGACAATAAAACCTGTGAGGTTGTGGATTATTGTACCAAGCACCTGAAGTGCAGCCAAGTCTGTGAGCAGCATAAAAGCACCGTCAAGTGCTCGTGCTACGAGGGCTGGAGGCTCAGTAAGGATGGCGAGAGCTGCGTCAGTACTGGTGAGCTGAACTTCACTCTGCTCAATCTGCCACATGTTAACAGCTGTTATGCTCACTTAGAGAGAAGTTATTTCCTTTCTTGATAGACAGAAATACAGGCTTACATTAGCCACCTGTGGGGCTGATGAGTTCTTCAGATGGCTGTTAAAGCTGTCCTGTCCTGAGGCCTTGATGAAGGAGCATTGTGGTACTGCTGTGCGGCTTGCAAGAGTTCCCACCAGTGATAACACCACAACTTCTCTGACTTTGACATTTGGTACAGTTTTTATGTGTGATTAACATGCATGGAGGGGTATGTGAGTGTGTGTATATACAGGGAATATGGAGAATTCACAGAACCAAGAATGGTAGGGGATGGAAGGGATCTTCAGAGATCATCCAGTCCAACCCCGCTGCCAGAGCAGCATCGCCCAGGGCAGGTCACACAGGAACACATCCAGGTGGGTTTGGAAAGTCTCCAGAGAAGGAGACTCAACAACCTCTCTGGGCAGCCTGGCTTCAGGGCTCCAGCACCCTCCATGTGTTGAAGTGGAACTTCCTGGGTTCCAGCTTGTCCTTGTTGTTGCTTGTCCAAACAGAGCCTGGCACCTTCATCCTGACACCCACCCCTCAGATACTTACACACATTGAGAAAACCCTCTCTCAGTCATCTCCTCTCCAGACTGAACAACCCCAGGCCTCTCAGTCTCTCTTCCTAATAGATGCCCTAGTCCCTTCATCATCCTCATAGCTCTCCACTGGACTCTTTACAGCAGCTCCCTGTCTCTCTTGAATTGGGGATGCCAATATTTGGAAGCAATGGGTCAGTCTGTGACATCATCATAATGATCTGCATTACCTGAGAGTTCAGCAGTCTAATTCTGATTGTGCACACACACACATCAAACAACAGCTGTTAGCAACTGCTGTCTGTTGGCATTCACAACTGTAGCTCTTTTTTCACCTATGGTATTGTGGTACTTGTTTTCTGATGCCAGTAAGCCTCACTAATCAAGAAGCAAACCACCTTAATGCAAAGTAGGAGAGAGAATGCATTCCCTCATTGTCACAGTTGATAGGGACTGGACCATGAGTAAGAAATTGTTAGCTGTGTCTTCCTCAGGTGCAGTGCTCTGTAAAACACAAACACATCTGTGCAATGTGCACTCTTAACCATCCTTACCCTCTTCTAGGGAGGTAAACATAGCATTGGGTTTGCTGTTAAAAATTTCAACCTAGGAGTCTTTGATATTTGTCTTTATTATCTGTATTCCTTGATATTATCATTTCAGAGCAGAAATATCTCCCCACATGTCTCTAATTTATTTGAATAATTTAAAATTGAATAGATATCAAGATTAAGGGCTAATACACCTCTGCTGTGAGGCCAGGCTGAGGGAGCTGGAGGTGTTCAGCCTGGAGAAGAGAAGGCTCCAGGGGGACCTTAGAGCTGCCTGCCAGGACCTGAAGGGATCCTGCAGGAAGGCTGCAGAGGGACTTTTGCTGAGGGTGTCTAGAGACAGGCCAAGGGGGAATGGTTTGAAGCTGAGGCAGAGCAGGGTTAGAGTGGAGCTGAGGAAGAAGTTCTTGAGGAGAAGAGTGGTGAGAGTCTGGCACAGGCTGCCCAGGGAGGCTGTGGCTGCCTCCTGCCTGGGAGTGTTGCAGACCAGGTTGGATGAGACCTTGAGCAGCTGAGTCTGGTTGAGAGATGTCCCTGGGCATGGTGGGGAGGTTGGAGGAGATGAGCTCTGAGCTTCCTTCCACCCTGAGCCATTCTGTGATTAAGGTATTCTTGATTCATTCTCAGTGTTTCCTCAGATGGTTCACTTGAAGAAATTCTGAATCAGTAAGCTTGCAGTAAAAGCCCAAGTTTCCTATTGCTGCTCACCTGAAATCATCCAGTAGTTAGCAGCCTAAGTAATGGTCTCTTTTGTTTTTCTTTTTTCTTTTTTTTTTCCCAGAAAAAGCCAATTCCAATATTTCTGCTTTGGTAATGTTTGAGCTAATTATTCATGTTAGAACTTCCTCAGAGTAGTAATAATGGCCTTAATTTACTTATGGCCAAAATATCTTACTGAATGTAATAAACCCAACGTTTCTCATTACAAACCCATGAATCATCAACATGAGTTTGATGTCATGGATGTCCTCTTAAAGAGCTTGTAGCAAATGCTCAGGAATTGCACATCTTGCCTTGGAGCTGTTTTTTTCTGGTTCATTAAGAATGTGGTTTTCATTCATCAGACTGCAATAACTGTTGGTACAATCATCTCTTGTTGTGGCTTTGTGTTCCTCTAATTGTTATGACCATATTTAAATAGTTACTGCTGTGCTCATGAAAAGTCCCTCTGTAGACTTCTTGTAGGATCCCTTCAGGTCCTGGCAGGCAGCTGTAAGGTCCCCATCTGGAGTCTTCTCCAGGCTGAACACTCCCAGCTCCCTCAGCCTGTCCTCACAGCAGAGCTGCTCCAGCCCTTGGATCATCTTTGTGGCCTCCTCTGGACCCTCTTCAGCAGCTCTGTGTCCTCCTTCTGCTGAGGACACCAGAACTAGAGGCTGTAATCAATGCTGTCCTAAGCTGCAATAACAATATATAATATGACATCTGCTTTTATAATAACCAATCATTGTAGTAACTAATAATTTTAATTTGAATAACACATTAAGTAGCAGGAGAGGTCTCTGGTACTTTAGCTGTGGAGTGTGAACAGTGTTGTAGTGAAGTGAGCACAATTTTGCTCTCATTTGTGAATGTGCTAGCCTCCCAGTGTCTCTGTGCATGAGATCTTAAATGAACATAAGAAGAGTTCAAAGTCATCTTGTGAAGATAAACAGCACCCCAAATACCAAACTACTTCAATAATGCCACTTGGTGTAAAGTCATTCTTAAAATAGCCTTAGTGATTTAAAAAGCCTTGAGCCAGGAGTAGGTGTGCATTATATTAGAGCAGTAACTCATAGTCCCCTTTCCAGCAGAAAAAAAGAATTACTCAGATGAAAATTATTACCTTAGTGTTAGCTACATTATTTTTTGCTATCTAAAACAGCACTTTTTTGGTAAGCAATCAAAGCTTTAGCAATGATGTGTAAAGTTGGCATGCAGCACTTCCCTTTTTCAAAGGACTGTAAAAAACATTTGCTGGAGTGTCCACCAGGAGTCTAATGGGGATCTGAATGCTGGGAGTGCAGTAATGGATGGAAGTTTTGATTCTGAGGGCATCTCAGAAGGAAACAGAGTGCTTGTCAGAAGAGCCTAATGAATTGCCAGAGAGATGTAATGAGTTATGGAATAACAAGGACATAGAAATGAATTGCCTGAACTGAGCAATGCTTTCCTTTTTCAGTGTCACTTTTAGTGTCTTTGGCAATGTCTTTCTCTTTGCTTCCCCTGCCCTCCCCTTGTTTCTGCTTGCATTCTCTTCATTCCTTGAGGGGTTTAGGAGGTGCTGCTGTTTTTTCTCTCTGAGAGTTCCTTGACTTTCCACATCTCTTGTTTCCACCTAGTGTGATTTTTGCTGTTCTGGCACCTGTCCTGTGACCCTGCTGGCTTCTCAAAGACCAAACGTTTCACTTCTGTTTAACTGTGTATTGATTTGACTTAAAGTGTGCTACAGAGCTCCATTATACAGATAGAAAATTAATATAAATTACATCTCTTTTCATGCTCTCTCTTTGCTAGTTTGTCTTAAAGCACATGTCAAAATAAGTTGTGCTGATTTATTGCACTTGACTTCTTTTTAGATGATAATAAGCACAGAAAAATAATGCAGGTTAAAAAAACAAAAACACCAAGCCAAGACATTCTTGAAAGATATTTTAATTCCATGCTTATGTTCAGCCTTAAAGAATTTGGTGTAATGAAAGATGGATTCTGAAACACTTAGCTTAGCATTAATCTGAATTCATATCTTTGCATTGTTTTGGGAAGGTGTTACAGTTTAGAACTAGATTTTAGTTGTGAACAGAATTCGGACAGTCCAAGGAGTGGAGGAAAGAGGGGGGAGGGGAACCTCAGCATGTGACCTGATAATTTCAATTCAAATGTTAAATGAAGTGGATTTACTTTGCCTTACATGTATTTTCCTATGCATTTCTCACTGTTGGTTTCTGTTCTTAAATATTGTACCTTGAAGCTCTAAAAGATCCCAATGAACTTTTCTCCTTTTTATCATAGAATCACAGAATTGTTAGGGTTGGAAGGGACCTCAAGGATCATCCAGTTCTGACCCCCCTGCCATGGGCAGGGACACCCCAGGGGGGTTGTGGAGTCTCCTTCTCTGGAGACATTCAAAACCCACCTGGATGCATTCCTCTGCAGACTGCCCTGAGTGATCCTGCCCTGGCAGAGGGGTTGGATCTGATGATCTCTTGAGGTCCCTTCCAACCTCTGATATACTGTGATACCTCACACTAGATCAGGTTGCTCAGAGCCACATCCAGCCTGGCTGCAAAAACCTTCAGGGATGAGGCTTCCACCACCTCCCTGGGCAACCTGTGCCAGTGTCTCACCACCCTCATGGGGAAGAACTTCTTCCTAACATCCAATCTGAATCTCCCCATTTCCAGTTTTGCTCCATTCCCCCCAGTCCTATCACTCCCTGTCACCCTAAGAAGTCCCTCCCCAGCTTTCTTGTAGCCCCCTTCAGATACTGGCAGGCCACAACAAGATCTCCTGAGAGCCTTCTCTTCTCCAGGCTGAACAACAACTTGGTAAATTGCAGGGTAGGTTATGCAGCTTAAGTTAGGCTTCTGCTTTGAATGAAAATCCCCATCCAACATAGCACAGATTTATTAGGTCTCTTTTGTTTTCCATTGTGATATTAATTACTGACAACCATAACAGCAGCTGCTGATGATGTCCATCATGTGTGTTCTTCTGCATCGGAGTGGCCTAAAATCCCCCTAGCCTGTGATCTCCTGCAGAATAGCTGCCAATTTGCTGGGAGCTGGGAGATGCCATGAAAGTGTTTCTGAGGTTTAGCTAAGTGATGCTTGTGAAACAGCTGCTAATGTCCCTGATCCTGCTCTTCATTATGTTACTTAACTTCTGCAGAGCTTTGAAAAATTGCCTTTGCAGAGTCATTCATTGCTTTAACAAATAGGAGGATCCTTTGGAGAGTCCAAGCTGCGTTCTGAACAACCACTTCAAGAGCAGAAAGAGCTCTGCTGAGGCACCTGATTAACTTAGAACATCACAGATCATTTCCTCTGTGTGCAGTGGTTAGCAAGAGAAGAACATGAAATTGATCTTTTAGAAAAGAAGTCTATAAGCATCCTCTGGTGATAACTTGTGGAACTTTGTGATTATTGTGGAAGAGCAATGCAGTATTGCCTGCTGCTCTAAATTGCAAATAAAAAAAAGGGGGGGTATATAAAATAGAGGTTTGATTGTATGCAAAACAAACAAGCTAAAAAGCTGCTTTGACACAGCAAAAGATGGGTGTGGAAAGCTGTCTTTAATCAAGTGGATATACTGAATTTATTGAGTGGTGTAAAGAACCAGGGTTTTGTTTCTTATTTTATGAACACAACTCTTGATTTAAAAAAATAAATTAAAATTTAAAATCCTGATTGCAGATATGTGAGAACTATAACAACAAACTCACTTTCCTATTGTGCCTGACCTGTGCAGAGTGCTTTTACAGTTCTTGTGTATCAGAGAATCACATAATTGTTTGGGTTGGGAAAGTGCTTTAAGATCATCAAGTCCGACCCTCACACTAACACCACCATGGCCACTAAACCATGGCCCCAAGTGTCATGGCTACAGGTTTCTGGAATGCCTTCAGGGATGGGGACTCCACCACCTCCCTGGGCAGCCTGTTCCAATCCCTGACCACTCTTGCAGGAAAGCAATTTTTCCTGATGCCCAACTGAACCCTGTCCTGGCACAATTTCAGACCATTTCCTCTTCTATCAAGCTGACCCCAGGAAGAAGAGCCCAACCCCAACATCACTTCAGCCTCCTTTCAGGAAGCTGTAGAGAGCAATGAGGCTCCTCTTCTCCCACTTCCCTCAGCTGCTCTTCCCCAGCACTGTTCTCCAGACCCTTCCCCAGCTTTGTTGCCCTTCTCTGGACATGCTCCAGGACCTTGATGTCTTTCTTGGAGTGAAGGGGACAAAACCAAACCCACTGTTCGAGATGTGGCCTCACCAGTGTTGAGTGCAAGGGCAGGATGACGTCCCTGCTTCTGCTGGCCCGATTCTTCCTGATCCAGGCCAGGATGCTGGTGGCCTTCTTGGTCACCTGAGCAAATACACCATTTGATACAAGCCCACAGGAGCAAATAAGCTACCATTAACTGCCTGCCAAAGCAATACCTTGGGTGGTGGTCAGGTTTGTGAGGGGATGTATCAATGAGCACAGAAAATGTTCATTTCCTTACTTGGCACTTTGGGGTGAGGTTTGTTTTGAAGCACTTCAGTTGAAAACAGAAGGTAAATGATAGAAAATTGCAAAGGTGCTCTCTCTGTTTTGTGTTACTGACTGGATTGTCCTCTAACCTGTGAGTTACAGGAAGTCTGTGGGACTGCAAATGTGTTTGAAGGTCTCCTTATCAGAAGATGAATTGTTTTAATCATCTTTCTCCTGATAAAGTATCCTGTTGTTCTTATTCCCCTTGTCCCTGGTGTCACTCTGTGACAGCGTCTCCCTCATGATTCCTTTGCAATGTGTGATTTTTCTGCTTCCAGATCCCTTTGAGGCTTTCATCATTTTTTCTATTCGGCACGAGATTCGAAAAATTGATCTTCACAAACGTGACTACAGCCTCTTGGTGCCTGGTTTAAGAAACACAATAGCACTGGATTTTCATTTTGGACAGAGTTTGCTTTATTGGACAGATGTGGTAGAGGACAAAATTTACAGAGGCAAGCTCTCTGACACTGGAGGTATGAATTCAATCTTGTAAGAACAGCTGCAGGGTTGGACCTCATGAGCTCTAGCTAAGCTGCCTTCCACAGAAATGGAGTTTAGGATGGTACTCTGCCTTTAGAAAGGGGAATATCTACACTGTGCATGATAAGGAACTAGAAAAAAGAGTTCTTGTCATAAAGGTTTCCTTTTATGGCTAGAGAGAGCAGGAAGTGGCAGATGCCAAGGGCTGATGTTTCTTCCTGGTCCAATGAGTGCCAGAGCAGGATCACCCCACTCTGCACAGGAATGCATCCAGGAGGGTTTGGAAAGTCTCCAGATAAAGAGACTCCATCACCTCACCTCTCTGGGCAGCCTGCTCCAGGGCTCTGCCCCCCTCACAGGGAAGAAGTTTTCCCTTCTGTTCCTGTGGTCTCAGCAGGGCAGAGCCAGAGGGGCAGGAGAACCTCCCTATCCCTGCTGGCCACACTTCTCTTGCTGCACCCCAGGATGCCATTGGCTCCCTTGGCCATCAAGGGCACATTGCTGTCCCATGCAGAACTTGCTGCCCACCAGCACTCCAAGATCTTTCTGAATGGAGCTGCTTTCCAGCAGGGCAGCTCCTGACCTGTGCTGGTGCCTGGTGTTACTCCTCCTCAGATGCAGGACCCTGCACTTGTCCTTATTGAATTTCACGAGGTTTGCCTGCAGCCAGCTCTCAGCCTGTCCAGATCTTGTTGGATGTCTGCACAGCCTGACAGGGATCAGCCACCCCCCTTCAGTTTTGTATCATCATATGACGAGTTTTGTATCATCATATGATGATCTTCTGTGTCCTTGTTCACTCTGTCAGACTCTGTATTAATTATTTAAGACTTTTTTTTCCCCCTTTTTCCTTCCCCCCCCAGGTGTCAGTGCCGTAGAAGTGGTAGTACAGCATGGCCTGGCCACACCTGAAGGCCTTACTGTGGACTGGATAGCAGGAAACATCTACTGGATAGACAGCAACTTGGACCAAATTGAAGTAGCAAAACTAGATGGCACTTTGAGAACAACACTGATAGCAGGAGCTATGGAACACCCAAGGGCTATTGCTTTGGACCCCAGATATGGGTAATTATAAAAAGTTTACTTTTTCATGTTGCAAAGGATTTTAAGCTTGATTTTGTTTGTTTGATGTGAGTTATGGTTCCTCATTTATCATTAATAGTCAATCAAAGTATATTTGGAGTGAAATGATGTCTATTATTAGTGTGTTTTGCCTCAATGAAATGGGTTAAGAAAAAGGTAATTTGGGAGACAAAGGGAACTATTGTTAGCAGATTGCTTCCCTTGGTCTGCTGTTGTTTCATTTCATTTTTTGCTGTGGAGGTATCCATTGGAGACTTCAATCTAACCTTCCCATATGGAGGATGGACAGGTTTAGTTATTCCTGAGACAATTCACCTCACTTAGGGATTAATTGTTTGTTGGGAATATAGAACATAAAATACAGCTTAGACTAAAATACTTTTCATGGTTGGTTCTTCCTCATTCAAGTGGAGCTAAAGCTTTTCAACTTCTGTCAGTACTTTCTCTACCTGTTCCTGAGGAATACTCTATAAACTGGAATGTTCTTAATCCTAAGTAACAGAGTATGGCAGATTCAGCCTGCTATCATAAGTATGTATTTTATCTAATGCCTGCCATAATTAAATAAAAAGTCATAATTAGGTGCTTTCAAAAATATTTTTTGTATGAAAAAAATACTTTTTGTATGAAAAAAATACTTTTTATATGTTTAAATTAAAATGTGGTCTGGCTTTGGTACTGTGCTAGCACAATAAAAAACTGGTTGCCAGCAGTGTCATTTTAGCAATCAAATGTATTTGACAATTCCATTTTTTAAATCTTCGCAGGAAAAAAGAAATCAAAACAAAACCAAAAAACAACAACAAAATGAAGCAAGCAAACAAAGAAAGCACAAAACAAGCAAACAAAAAATAACCAACCAAAAAACCCCCAAACTCCAAACCAACCAAAACCCCACAAATGAACAGGAACTGGCTACCCAGGGAGGTGGTGACTTGGCAGTGCAGGGATAATGGTTGGACTACATCTTAGAAGTCTTTTCCAGGCTAAACAATTCTGTGATATCACAATTTTTTACCTTTATCCTTTATTATTTAAATGTAGGATGATTTGTACTCCTGGACACTAAATGGAGAGGAACCTTGTTAGAATGTGTGTTCAGGACAGAAGCTGTCTGATACTACTTGTCAAAACCATTATTACAGTCTGAGTCTCTGCAGTTAACTCTTTATAACTACTTAAAAGACTTCATCTCGAAGGTGTTCTTTTCCTTTAGCAAGTAAAGAGGAGTTTGTTGTTGTAAAACTAATCAGCTGAAAGCATTTAGAGTGTGACTTGTGGTGCCACTGCTGCTGTTACTTAACAAGAAACCTCTTTGGCTGTACATCACAAAGCTCTCCCTCTGGGGGAAAATAATAAAAAAAGGAGATGGTACAGAACAGAGAGAGCAGCCCCCACACCACTTCTTGGCAGGTGTTTTAGCAAGACTGATCTGTGTGAAATTTGTTAGTGATGTAACCAAATTCTAGAGGTCTTCCTTGGAACATTTCACAAGGAATGGAAATCTCTAGTTTAGCCTGGGCCTGAATCCCAGCTGCCTCAAATCACCTTTTCTCCCCTCCCCAGCCTCTTCACCTGTGAATTGCTTTCAAAGGCTGTCATTATAATTCATTGTTTTTCATGAGCTGGGTTTCTAGTTCTAGAAGCCAAGCTGTTGCTTGTATTAAGGGACATAAAAAAGGGAACAGCAGTAAGTTTCTAGTTCTTAAAAAGCTTGGTGAGTTTCATGATTGCTCTACCACTGCTAATGAAATATTGCCTCCATGCTACCCTGCTGCTCCCAGGGTTTTCTACAGTTGCCCCAATTAATCAATCTTCATTCCATTCATTTAAAACATGTGGATCTTTGAACTTTTTTTTCTCCAGCTATTGCCTTACTGAACCATTTCAGATTATTCTTAGTGCTTTAATATTTTCTTATGTCCTTCTTTTCCTTTCCCTCTGATCAGAATCCTGTTTTGGACAGACTGGGATGCAAATTTTCCTCGCATCGAGTCTGCTTCCATGAGTGGAGCAGAAAGAAAGATCATATATAAGGATATGGACACTGGAGCCTGGCCTAATGGCCTCACTGTCGATCACTTTGAGAAAAGAATAGTATGGACAGATGCCAGGTAAAGTGATGAAAGGGTTCTTATGATCAGTGTGCACACAGGAGCGTGAACTGGAGTGTGAGAGTCGTGTGGTGCTGTGCATTGTGTGCCTGAAGCCTGCTGCAGGCAGGATCTACCTTTCTTTAATTACATTGCTATCATATGTCACTGCTTCTTGGGCTGTACCAGCAGAATTTACTGGCCCTGCCCAGGCTTCTCAGGCATCTCATGGTGCCTGAGACACCCTGGCCATGGCCCCAAGAGCTTGGCCCCTGCCTTGGTGAGACCCCACTGCCTGGGAATGGGCCGTGTGGGTGCAGATCCCAACATACAGGGTGACTTCCTGGCCTGGCCCTGTCTTGTCACTGCAGACCTCTCTGCTGGCTTGGACCCTTGCTTGAACCTGGCTGTGCCTGCTCTTCTCTCCTGTGGTGTGGGCAGTGGGATGTGTCCCTAGACAGTGAAGCTTCTGCCTCTGCCAGCTGTAGTATCATCCCTGGCTCCCTCTGCCCACCTGTCATCCCTGACACTTGTTCATGAACCCAAGCTATTGCCCTCTTTTTTCCCATAACTTATCTGAGTGGAAACTCATTTCCTTGCTGTGTTCTCACAGCATGGAGGTAAATTTGATTTTGAAAGCAGTACACAAGCAAACCTGTATTCTGTATCCTTAGTTAATTGCATTCCCATCAATAATTGATCTCTGAAGTTAGGGACTAAGCTGTACACATTCTCTGGTGTTACCAGGATGTAAGAATGAAGTGTTTTCAAGACATTCTGCAGCAATGCCACATGGTTTTCATGGAACCTTAACTGAGGGGTTGTCTTGTAGGTCGGATGCCATTTACTCTGCCTTGTATGATGGGACCAGCATGATAGAAATCATTCGGGGGCATGAATATCTTTCTCATCCCTTTGCTGTCTCCTTGTATGGGAGTGAAGTCTATTGGACAGACTGGAGGACCAACACACTTGCAAAAGCCAATAAGTGGACTGGCCAAAATGTCAGTGTAATACAAAAAACAAGTGCTCAGCCTTTTGACCTTCAGATCTACCATCCGAGTCGGCAGCCACAAGGTGACTACAGAATTGTTGTTGTTACCAAGTGGGGGTGGGAGGGTGTGTGTGGGGTGGATTTCTTTTAACATACAAACACCTGTGCATGAATTTGCCTTGAAGTGACAATTCTTAAATGCTGTATTTAGCACTTCTAGCGTTCCCTGGGTGGTCATAGAATCTGGATTCAAACCAGAAGCTCCATGGGATGAGTGGCTGTGAACATTGCCCACCTGGACTCTTGTTGATGTGTTACAAGTACAGTGCAGACCACCTGTACTGAAAAGGCTTCCAAGTTACTTGTTTTTTGACCCACAGTAACTAGTCTGAAGGAGCTAAACACACAACAGTGTTAACTGTCTTTCTTTTGCTCCTCTCTAGGGGATGATTAATTTTTTTCTGGGAAATGAACTCTGGGTACAGTCCTTAGTTCCAAAGATTCACTTCATGCTGTAGTTTGTCTTAATTTATTCATTCACTTGCCTGTCTCTATTTGCTTCTCAGTCTTCTTGTTCATTCTTAGGACTGCATAATAGATTCCACCATGCAGGCTGCTACCTTTCTACCTACATAGCCCCAGCTGGATGTTGTCCATCAGCTGATATTTTCCCAAAGCATATCCTCTTCACTTAACAGCTTTCATCTTCAAATAACATTTTCAATTTAACAGAGGATGTCTTCCATGGGAGAATGAGCTCATCCTGCTGTAGGCAGGAGTCTGGAGTTTAAAAACTCAAGAAGCATCAGAAGTTATGTTTGTGTGTGGCTAACAAGCTAAACTGAAAGGAAGGTCCCAGGATGTGCATTAAGTAAATAACAGGAAATTCTTTAAATGATTTCTCAATTCATTGCTTTTCCATTTTCATCTCTATCTACATTGCCATTTCTTACCAGCTTTTATAGCATAACATTTATTTACACCTGAGCACTGCTTGCACAGTCCTGGCAAGTGCATAGGCTCTGTCATCAGGTAGATAGTCCAACAGGAGTTGTGTATTCAGTAATCTTCAGCTACTATAACTTAAGATAAACCTTTGTTAATCTTGAGAATGAAAACTGTCCAGATCTTATCTGTCTGATATAATGAACTCTTCCATTTAATTCCTAATAAAAAATTCAAGAACCTGCTAGGACACAGCTCCCTGAGACAGATTTGCCGTTTCTCTTGCATAGGTAAAGATCTTAATGACTTTCTTATAATCCCATCTGAAGCATCAAAAGATTTTATCTCTGAATCTTTCAGTCAGATGGTAAATATATAGTTGAGAAAGTTTTCACTGATTTTAGTGTTCATACCCGTGAAGATTCATGAGGCCCAAGAAGGAAATCACAGAGCAGGCCATTAGTGAAACATTTACCATTTTTCTAGAGTATAATTGTACTTCCTACTTCTCTGAAGTTCCAGGATTACAAATACAGAGGCTTTATTTAACTAGAGTAAAATTATTTTCCACTATAAATTTTCTGGCTTCAATGATGGCAATACAGAGACTCTACCTAAGTATCTTGCTAATAATATGAGAAATAATTAAATCCAAATTAATTATAGAGAAGTGTGGCACATTTTCCTAGAATCCTAGAATGGCTCAGGCTGGAAGGGGCCTCACAGCTCATCTGGTCTGACCTCCCCACCATGCCCAGGGACACCTCTCAACCAGACTCAGCTGCTCAAGGTCTCATCCAACCTGGTCTGCAACACCCCCAGGCAGGAGGCAGCCACAGCCTCCCTGGGCAGCCTGTGCCAGAGTCTCACCACCCTCCTGCTGAAGAACTTCTTCCTCAGCTCCACTCTAACCCTGCTCTGCCTCAGCTTCAAACCCTTCCCCCTTGGCCTGTCTCTAGACACCCTCAGCAAAAGTCCCTCTGCAGCCTTCCTGCAGGATGCCTTCAGGTCCTGGCAGGCAGCTCTGAGGTCCCCCTGGAGCCTTCTCTTCTCCAGGCTGAGATTTTGCTGTTGGTAGCACTATCAGCTATTTGTCCAAACGAGCCTTACCTTAGACATCTATTTCCTCCTCCTGCTGACCAGTTGAGAATAGGTGAACTGAGGATCCTTAGTGCAGTGCTGACAGTTGGCAGTGTTGTCCTTCTTCCTACCAGTTGTGGCCACTTCTACCATCGTAAAAAGACTTTTTTTAGGGGGCTTTAGAGTTTCTCCTTCTCTGACCTTTCAGATGTTGAGCCCATCAAAGTTCCTGTATCCCTGGCTTGGGAATCATAAATGTTAATGGAAATAGTTGGAAAGTTTTGTTGCATGGTTGTTTGCTAGGAGTCCTTGGGCTCCTGAATCAGATGCTTGACTTCATTAGATGTGAAATAATGAGGATGTGGTGGTTATTTGAAGTAGCAATGAAGGCTGTGGTAGGATGGTGAGTAGAACAAAATGGTCCCAATTAAACTTCTGCAGTGACTTTGTTGGAAGGATACTTGGAGATCAGATCTCTCAGTAGATGCCCTATACACAATGATTTTTTGTTTTGATAGAATTAGAGCTACACTGATCTTTGGAATAAAGTTACAAGCAAAGTTGTTAATGGTATTAAAGGCTCACAGGCTGTTAGGGGTTGGAAGGGACCTCTGGAGATCATCCAGTCCAACCCCCCTGTCAGAGCAGGACCATAGAATCCAGCACAGGTCACACAGGAATGCATCCAGATGGGTCTTGAGAGTCTCCAGAGGGGGAGACTCCACAACCGCTCTGGGCAGGCTGCTCCAGTGCTCTGTGACCCTCACAGTGAAGAACTTCCTCCTCATGTTGAGGTGGAACCTCCTGTGCTGGAGTTTCTATCCATTGCCCCTTGTCCTATCCCAGGGTGCAGCTGAGCAGAGCCCGTCCCCTCCCTCTTGACCCCCAGCCCTCAGATGTTTATAAACATTTATTAAATCCCCTCTCAGTCTTCTCTTCCCCAGACTAACCACCCCCATAGCTCTCAGCCTTTCCTCACCAGGCAGTGCTCCAGTCCCTTCAGCATCCTCATAGCCCTCTGTTGGATTCTCTCCGGCAGATCCCTGTCCCTCTTGAACTGAGGATCCCAGAACTGGATGCAATATACCAGGTGTGGCCTCACCAGGGCAGTGTATTGCTGACCATTTCCAAGCCTGTTCTTAGAGAACAGAGCTCAGAACCTCTGCACAGGAGCTGGAAGGCCAGCTTGCTCGGGCCAGTCCTCCTGATGTAACCATGGTGCATGTATGTGCAGGTGTAGGCAGAGCTTAGCCAAGATGGGCAACAGTCAAGTATAAGAGGAAAACTCTGCCTAGCTAAAATCTGATGCCATGAAGGGACAGATTCAAGATGAATGGAATGTGGAGGATAAGTAGGTGCTTAGTGGATGCATATTCAAAGGTGGCAAGGGAAACTCTCATTTGTCAACTGGTGCTAGAATGTCTGAATGAGTATTTTAAGGGTTACTGGCCAACCCCCACCACCACCCTGACCACCCCTATTTTGTTTAAATAATGTGTGAGAGAGCAGTGAAGCAGCAGTGTGATGACAGTGATACATGGGCATCAGTGCACAGGGCTGCAAGGCAGGTGGATTGACAAGTAATCAGCACTGGAAATCAATTGAATCATGCAAAAGGCTGGCCAGTTGGTGAAAATGCCACTTCTGTGGGTGGCTGTAGTCAAAAGGAAAAGAGATTGGTGGAAATGATTAGCACAAGAATAAAGAACCACAGAGAGGGCAGAGTGATGCTGTGTAAATCTCTGTCCCTGCCATGCCTTGAATGCTGTGTGCAGATCACAGAAAAGATAGCCAGGGAAGCTGACAGGCTGATCAAGAGTGTGGAAAAGGGTTTTGTATGAGGACAGGTAAGCTGCTGCTGCTTGAAATACAGCTTATAGGCAGGCTGCTGTGTGATGGCAGGCTGTGAAATCAGGAGTGGCAGGGAGAGGGTGAGCAGGGAACAGCTGTGGGGTTATTCCCAGGAGAACTAGAGGGAAGTGTTAGACCAAGCAGAGGGAAATAAGAGCCAGGGTTTGGAAAGTGACAGCAAGAGCCTGGCTGTTTGCCTGCAAGAGAACCAGTTGCTGTTGGAAAGTCAAGAGGGAGCTTAGCTGTCATTGGGTGAGAGCAGTATGACAGTATGTGTGTGTGTGTATCTATGGGTATGTACACACAGCTGTGGTGCCAAGAGGCATCCTTAGGTTATGGTAGCTTACTGCTCCAATTGTGCATGCACCTGCAAACAAGTATGTCTGCTTTGTAACACCACCAGCTTGGTGTCCATGAGCTCTGAAAGGAATTGTGATGTGGACAGGTAGTAGCCAAGTTCTGCTCTCTCCTCTTCGTTGATGCTCACAGCACACTTTTAACCACTTTTAACCACAACTGAACTAAAAGGCATTTTGGTTTTGTTTTCTTCTCTATGCTCTTCTGCTTGAATTCCACACCCAGGTAGCAGCTTTGGTGCAGAAGAACACAGTGCACTACTTGCACAGAGAGACAAAATGAGGATTATTATTCCCAAGCCCTAAAGAGATCCTTGTGACAGGCAGTTGTATGGATATCAAGAGGCTGAGGTTCCACTGGAATTGCTGCTTTGCATTGGCAAATAAAGGGAGGGGTGTTTTGTAAAACATGACTGAATTCTAAATCTCACTGCAGCACTCTTAGGAATACCAGAAATGCAAGAGGTTAATCCCTAGATAACCTCCTGAGATCTCTTAAAGCATAAATGATTCTCTGATCTCCTTCAGAACGTTGTCAAAACCCTGAATTATGTTTCATGTTTGTTGGGTGGTTCATAGGGCTAGATGACTTATATTTATTGTTATTTACTGGTTTTACTGGATTTTTACTGTTTATTTACTGTTATTAATAGTCCATTAATAATTCATTTTTACCTTGAAGGACCCCTGGAACCTTCTTCACTTCAGTCTCTTTTCCTGAGCTTCACATCTGTTATCTTGCATGTGAAGTTGAGGACTTATTAAAAGAGGTCAGCCCAAGGTTTTTTACAGATCCAAGAAAAGTGATGATGTAAAATAAACATTTTTCTGTTGTAATTTTTGGGAAAGAGACAAGGAAATAAAGATAAGAATAAGCATAAGGATAGGAAGGTATTTAGCATTGTCCAATAGCAAAGAAGATATTAAGTCATCAACCATGATGAGGAAGTATTTTTAAGCTTATTGGTCCTGCTGACTTCTTGTGGGAGGTTTAAAATTGCTGACAGAGAGGGCATGGGAGGCTTCTCTTGAATAACCCTTGGAGCAGCAGGAGAAACTGTCAAGGCTGTGGGAGTGCTTGGGTGGCACCGAGTACTGCCACCCTTTGAAAGGGGCAAATGGGAGGAGGGCTTCAGGGAACCGTAAAAGCTTGTGATTTTTTTTTGGTAGAATGATGGAAGATGCTGAATTTCACTGACCTGTTCATCCAAGGTTTTGAAAGCTTCATTCTTCCTGCAGACAAGTTGGTAGCTAAAGGGTTCAGGAGTTGAGGGATAATATTAAGGAGCACACATTGCTGAGAAAGAAATGATTCAGTGAAGCAAAGCTCTGAGTCTTTGAATTTTAGTGCCTGAGTCTGAGCTAAATTTATTTCTGAAGGAAACGAATACATCAGCTTTCCCTAGTTATCTAATTACCTCTATTACAGGCTAGCACAGCGTTGGAGGAATATATTCTAAACTAATTGGGTTTGTTAATTACAAGGTTGTCTTTCTAGATTAGTTATTCCCGCTGCCTTCTTCACCACTGTTACATTTCTAAAGGGTTGTGTTGGGTTTTTTTCTTAGCAAAGGGAAGAATCAGCACTAATTTATGCTTGAGGAGTCTCTTCAGGAGTGCTCTGGAGCTGTGTGTGTGGAACAGTCAATGAAGATCATCCTAGGTTCTGTAAGACAAAGGTGTTTTCTGCATTCAGTCTTCTTTCTGCTCTTGAAAGCTGTTTTTCACACATCCTATTCAGTCAGTGAACTGTAGGAAGTGACTTGAGAACAGCCACACTTAGGAGAGGTTTGACTTTCAGAAGTAGAAACACTTTGGCTGGCTTTATCAAATTAGCTCTGCATGTTAGCTTTCCAGCTAGCATTCTGGGAGGCAGATCAAAGTGACAGGGAGCACTGCATTTACCAAAAATTGTTGCATAATCTAAGCTTTGCTTCTTCACTTCTTCCTCCTCCTCATATGAACTCTCCATTCCCTCCTGTGTTGTGTGAGGAGTAAATGCTATAAATCACAGAATGGTAGAGGCTGGAAGGGACCTCTAGAGCTCATCCAGTCCAAGCCCCCTGCCAGAGCAGGGTCACTCAGGGCAAGTCACACAGGAACACTTCCAGGTGGCTTTGGAAAGTCTCCAGAGAAGGAGACTCCACAACCTCTCTGGGCAGCCTGCTCCAGGGCTCTGCCATCCTCACAGAGAAAAAGTTTTCCCTTCTGTTCCTGTGGTACTTCCTCAGCTCCAGCTTGCCCTCAGTGCCCCTTGTGCTGTCCTTGGACATCTGTGAGCAGAGCCTGGCTCCAGCTCTGCACATCTTTAGCCCCAGCAATGAGGGCAGCCCTCAGGCTCCTCTGCTCCCAGCTCCAAGCCCCAGCTCCCTCAGCCTGGCCTCACAGGAGATGTTCCACTGCCTGCAGCAGCTCTGGGGCTCTGTGCTGGCCTCTCTTGAGCAGTTCTCTGAGGTCCTTCTTGACTTGAGGTGCCCAGAACTGGACACATTATTCCAGCTGTGGCCTCAGGAGTGCAGAGAAGAGGGGCAGGAGAAGCTCTCTGGACCTATTTCTAATCCACCCCAGGCTGCCCTTGGCCTTCTTGCCCACAAGGGTACCTTGGTGGCTCATGGCCATCCTGTTGTCCACCAGGACTCCCTGGTCCTTTTCCCCAGCACTCCTCTACAACAGATTAGCCCCAAACCTATCCTGGTCCATGGAGTTGTTCTTTCCCAGATTCAGGACTCTACTCTTGTCCTTGTTGGATTTCATTCCATTTCTCCCTGCCCAACTCTTCATCCTGTCCAGGTCTGGTTGAGTGGAAGTGCAGGCTGAGGGGTGTCAGCCACTCCTCCCAGTTTGGTGTCATCAGCACACTGGCTGACAGTGCCCTCTGTGCCCTCATCTGCAAACAGCCTGCAAAATCCTCACTGGGAGAATTCAACCAGTGGCTTCATAAAGTTGCAGTGAGAATTTTTGTGGCTATACTAGCAAAAACCCCAGCTTCTCAGGAAGACACATGCTTGGGCATGAGCTGGATGGTACCTGGGGAAAAGTGCTTAGAACAGTCCAGTTCTCAGTGAGGATGGTTTTGTCTTCAAGCAGAACTGTCACCACTTTCTCACCAAGGTAGCCTAGAGCAAACCTTAGTTTCCAGAGGTGTTTCTTATATTTTGTTTATTCCATGATTCCCTTCTAGCTCCCAACCCGTGTGCTGCTAATGAGGGCAGAGGGCCCTGTTCCCACATGTGTCTGATCAATCACAACAGAAGTGCTGCATGTGCCTGTCCACATCTGATGAAACTAGCCTCAGACAAGAAAACCTGCTTTGGTGAGTTTCCCCCCCCCAAAAAAAAAAAAATCCTGACAGTTGTGTTTGGTTCAGAATTTTGAACTGGAGCAATTGAAGCACAGCCTCCTAAAGACAATCTCTGCACTTCCTTTCCATTTTTATGTCTTAAAGGGACATCTCCTTTCTGAGACTTGCTAAATGATTCTAACATCTGAGGGGTGGGGAGCTTTGATATTTGTTACCACAGCTGTTTTTTGCTGTTGTGCATTGTATGTTAGCAAAAAAATTATCTTTGGAAAACAGAGAGGTTTGTACTGTAAAGAGCATCATCAGAAAGTGATGAGTCAGGGAAGCTGAATAACAAAAGGATGCTTAATAGCTTAAATCTCTACCTGCTCCTCTGAAGCTGCCTTGGTTTCATTTGCTGCAAGGATTAAGGAAATGAAAAGTAAACATTAGACACACAGCCTTGCAGGGAATTTTATCAACCATTACAATAAATACTTAATCTACAAAAGCTTCCAAATGTCAAATAATTGTGCCTGGTATCTGTAAATCCTTCCACTACATTGCTCTGTTCAGTGGTGATTAATAACATTTAGGAAATACAAACAAAAAAAAAAAAAAAAAAAAAGCAAACAAACCAAAAACCTCATGTTGTCCTATGAAGGAGACTGCCAGGGAGAAGAGTTACCTTTACTGTTCCTTTACAGGCACTTGCTCCACTCATGTTGACTTTGGGATAAAAGAGTTCTAGTTTGGCTTTAATGTATGGCCACTGTTCATTCAGGGATGTCTAAACTAGAGCAATCAAGGAGTTCCTTTGTTTCCAACTGTTTGCCTTTCACTGCTCACAGGGACATCATGGAAGTCCCTGTGAGTTTTAGTGGTTGAAAAACTGCTCTGTTACAGAGATACTCTGTTCCCCTGGGACCAGAATGTTAGAGGTTGGAAGGGACCTCCAGAGGTCATCCAGTCCAACCCCCCTGCCAGAGCAGGGTCACCCAGGGCAGGTCACACAGGAACACATCCAGGTTTTGGGTGTCTCCCAGGGTTTGGGAAGTCTCTAGAGAAGGAGACTCCACAACCTCTCTGGGCAGCCTGCTCCAGGGCTCTGCTACCCTCACAGGGAAAAAGTTTTCCCTTCTGTTCCTGTGGCACCTCCTCTGCTCTAGCTGACAGTGTCTGTGGGGATGTAAAACTGAAACAGCTTTTTTTGGATTGGGACACAAGGAGTAAACTGTAAAAAATGATCACTTGGTCAGTTTTCCTTAGCCATTCCCAAGGACACAGTGAGGTAGTGGTGTGGTAGCATGGTGTCCAGTGTCCAGAATTAAGCTCTTTTCCCTGTGACGGCTGTGCTCTGTAACATACTTGGCTGGTGTGGGTGACCAGGAGATGCTAAGTCACTCGTGTCAACTTTTGGACACATCTCCCAAGTGGTCTGGAGTGAGTTGTCCTCCTGGTAGCTGTGTTCTGAAGAGGGTGAGGAGTGCTGTTGTCCCTGTTTTTGAACAGAAAGGAAGAAGTTCCTGCTTTATGCGAGGCGCTCGGAGATCAGAGGGGTGGACATAGAGAACCCCTACTTCAACTTCATCACAGCCTTCACCGTCCCTGACATCGACGAGGTGACTGTCATAGACTTTGATGCTGCCGAGGAGCGCCTGTACTGGACTGATGTCAAGACACAGACCATCAAGAGGGCCTTCATCAATGGCACTGGCCTAGAGACCATCATTGCAAGAGGTAAATAATGTAACCTTGGAGGGAAAAGAATGTGTCCTGGGGAAACGTGTCCTGAGCATGATGAAATACGAGTGTGCAAGGTCTTATCACAGACTCACACAGTTATTGAGGCTGGAAAAGACCTCTGAGATCACAAAATCAATAAGGTTGGAAAAGACCTCAAGGATCATCAAAGTCCAATCTGTCACCCAAGACCTCATGACTACTAAACCATATCACCAAGTGCTACATGCAAGCTTTTCTTAAACACCTCCAGTGATGGCAACTCTACCACCTACCTGGGCGGTCCATCCCAGTGCCTAACCAGCCTTTTTGTGAGGAAGTGCTTCCTGATATCTAACCTCAACTGTTAAATGTATGTGTGAAGGAGGAGGGAAGAAATAACTCCCTTCTGTGAGATCAGATCTTTTGTCAGTTGGAAAGTGAATTTCAACAAAAAAACAAACAACAGAACTTCCTCAGGTGATAGATTGGGGACCTCAGAAAATTAGTTAAAGCTCTATTGATGCTGCTTTAGAATGATTTTCTACATTAGGATAATTTGGGGAATCGTTGGATAAATATGGCAGTATCCCCACTTGGCTGTGTAGGTTGAGGAGTTAATTTATCTTTGTTTTTCCTCTGCTATCTCAGAAACAACTTTATTAACAATTGGAGATGTTCTCAGACCCAGTAACCGGAACAACACTTAGAGCATGTCTGAGAGCTCTTCCTTACACCATGAATTGAGCTACCAAAGAGAGAAAGAGTTGTTGCTGGGGTTTTAAATGGTAGTAGAGCGTGTAAACTGTGCAGTGAAAACTCAGAGCACTTGTCAAGAAGCTTAGCAGAACCTATTCTGTGTGAGTGTTTGCTTGTCAGCATTCCTTCATGCTCTTTTTGTTATGGTAGCCTTCATGGCAGAGTATTGTTGGGGTTTTATTGGCTTTTTTTTCTGTGCCAGGTAGGACTTCTACACAAAACTTGCAAAATTCTGATCCTCTGCCCCATCAGAACATTCCAAAGTCTACTTCTTGTGTGTAAATGATCTCATTTGCTAAAAGTTATGGTTTTATACTACTTCATAAGAAGCTTTGTAAGCACATCCTAGTGGGATTCTCGTTGGGTGAAGTCTTATGCCAATGTCACAAAGATGCCAAAGTCATGCTTTAATCTTTTTAAGAGTATGAAATGATTACTTTCCAGTTCCTCCAACCCAAAAACCCCAAAAGGCAGGGGATCAGTTCAAAATGGGTCAAGACTATGCATTCAGCATCTCCTGCTGCATTCTCAGAGCTGGCAGACTTCCTGATGCCCAGTCACTGTTTGACCTTGTGTAGAAGCAAACCAGTTCCAGCCACATCCGTGGCAGTTTGACAATAACTCTGTCAGTGGAAGTTGTATAGACATAGTGTACAAACTATCAACTGGAATGAAATCATTGATCACCCTTGGCCTGTTTCCTCATCTACAAAGATAGCCAATGTGAAGCATTGCTCTGCCAAGGCAGAGTGGCATCTTGGTATCCAGATCCTGATTTCATATCCAACATTTGAAGCAAATATTAAGATATACTAACATTGTTTTAATCAATAGCTTGCAAGGATGGCTATCACATGCAAAGACACTTGTCAAGCTACCAAATTAATCCTATTTTACTCACAGTTTTCTACCTCTGGTTGTGGGGGGGTTAACCACAGAAGATACCTAAGCCCCACAGAGCCACTCACTCCTCAGAGCGGGATGGGGGAGAGAATTGGAAGAGTAAATGTGAGAAAACCCATGGCTGAGATCCAGACAGCTCAGTAGGAACAGCAAAAGCTGCATGCACAAGCAATTTACTCACTAATTCCCTCTGGCTGACAGATGCTCAGCCGGTTCCTGGAAAGCAGAGGACTGAGTTGGAGTCCTCAAAGCCTTCAGAGAGAAACCCAAACAACTGCTTCGGTGGCAAAGCTACACACCTAGTTATCCACTACATAACTGTGCTGTAGAGCAGTGATTTTAGTTCAGACATTCTCTGTGAACCTTCCTGCTTCTAGGGTCTGAATCTTTGACATTTCAGCATAGTTCTCTTTTGGAAAGCCCCTGGATGTTTGGTAGACAAAGCATAGCCCAACTAAAGAAGCGTGAACCTTGCTTTTGCATCATGAGTAACACTGATGTGTGTGAAATGGGATTGTTGAACTTCCCAGTGAAGGCAGGCTTGTTCTACATCCTCATCCCTTAAAAAAAAACACAACAAGCTCCACTTTTTAACAGCTCCCTGAGCAATCAGTGCTTTTGTAAGCAGCAAAATGCTCTGTGAATGTCAGCTCCTGCTGGATACTTACACTGAAGGCAAGCCAGAAATGAAATCCAAGCAACAACTGCTTTCGCTTTCTGCAGATACTCAGAGTATCAGAGGCCTTGCAGTGGACTGGATCTCACGTAACCTCTACTGGATTAGCTCAGAATTTGATGAAACCCAAATTAATGTGGCACATTTGGATGGGTCCTTGAAAACCTCAATCATCCATGGCATCGATAAACCCCAGTGTCTTGCCGTCCACCCCGTGAAAGGGTAAGAGTTCCCTGCTTGTGAGACAGCACCTGCAGGAAAGCTCAGCAGAACATTTCTTCTTTGCTCACATTAAGAGGTTGTTTTTTCTTTCAGACTTAAAGTAAATGCATGCTTTGGAGAGATTTTGCTGAGCACCTGAGTACTGCTTCCCTACCAGGGCTCACTGTTGATTAAATCATGTCACCAGCACTTGTGGGTTCTGCCTGCCTCTAAACTTAGGAATGTTTCCACTGCTGATGCCTTAAAAACACTGTGTGCACAAAGCAACGTGGTAAATATCTTCATTTTCTTCTGCAGTAAGCTCTACTGGACAGATGGTAACACAATTAACATGGCAAACATGGATGGCAGCAACAGCAAAATTCTCTTTCAGAACCAGAAAGATCCTGTTGGTAAATACCTTTTTATTTTTTTTTCCTGTTCTTCCTGACACACGTAAATCAGAAGGGGAATCAGTGAGTGGAATTCCATTGGAGTGCATTCTTAGGGATTCAGGATTACCTCTATGCTTTGTGAGGGAGCTCATTTGATCATTGAACTTATTGTCAGCTCAGCAGTTGTTTGTTATAAAGCTCTAACCCCATGCACCTGCTGGATTGTTTACAAGGGCATGGCTGTTGGGAGCTTGTAGAGCATTGTGCTCTTGGGGAGCTTTGAAGCAGTGTGCACAAATGTGCTCTACAAAGGTGCTGGCTCACTGCCTCACCTATAGTCAAAGCACTCCAGAATTCCTGGGGGAGGAGGGTGTTGTCTGGGGTTTTGTTGTTGTTTGGGGTGTTGTGCTTGGTTTTGTTTGGTTTGGCATGTTTGGGTGTTCACATATATATATTTTTAAATAGAGCTCCCTCCTTTATTCTGAACACAGCATTTTGCTGATGATTGTAGTGCAGCCCTATTTGCTGTTTTACTTGTTTCATTTTCTAGGTTGATTCTACTTCAATAGCCTTTGTAATTTATTTCATTTTTCTTTTGAATAGGAAACATAATCTCCAAACACGATTGTTGTAGTTGTTCTGGAGACTGGCCCTTGAGATTTTTACCTGCAATGTATTTTGTTTGTTTAAAAGAAGTCCTCTCTTAGCTACGGGTGTGCATTTAGCAGAGAAACAAACCTAAGAATTCTCTAATATGAAGCACTATTTTTTCACCTGTGATCAGCCATATACAGTTAAAAGAAAAACTCTGGGTTCACATTTCCCACCTTAGTGGTTCCAAGTCCAAATGCTGTTTCTTGTGCTGCTCATTTCCCTGAACTTCAGGAATGCAGCAAATTGAAATATCTAACTTTATGATCTGTTAGTGGAAGCACAGATCTCATTACCTGGGTGGCTTTAAGATTGGAATCCCTGTGCATGAACTGGCAGAAGCATGTTTAGGGAAATGTGAGTAAGGGAATGGGGAAATGCAGGTGGAAGCAGTGATGGCCTAGTCAGGGGAGTATTTTTTTGGTCTTTGTTTTATTTTAAAACACAACAGAGTCCTTGGAGGCCAGTATTTTACAATCCATGAGTTCAGAGTGCCTTTGACAGCTGGAACATATGTCACCCACATTAGTATGTGTTGTGAGTATCTGTGATGCTTGTGACCAGTAAGTAAACTGTTTGCATTGGTAACAACAGGACAATGCCTGGGAAAAAATAAAATACACACTCAGTGACAACATTAGCATTAGTGTGTATCCACTAAGGTGGAATAATACAGCAGGGAAATGTTTGGGGAAGAAAAGTGTGGTAGGCGTGAGCAGAAGGAAGTGGGAATTTGATTTCAGTTGTTGGCTGCTGTGTAACTGGAGAACCCTTGTGTAGAAACTTCAGTTTAGTGTCTGAAGAAGCAGAAAAGCTGACAAGATAACACTATAATTGTTCTGTAGACTGCATCCACAGCAGCCCCATGAATAGATCTACCATGGTGAAATCAGGGAGCTGGTTGGTGGCAGTCAGAGTTAGAGAGCCTAGCAAATGCTCATCTCACAGTCAGGAAACCTTTATGCTTGCATAGTACCTTTGTCACTCAAGGCTTTGAACACCTCCAGGGATTAACTCATAGTAAGGTCCCTCCACGCTCCCAGGAAAATTTCCTGTGTTGGGTTGAGGCCTTGAGCAGCTGAGCCTGGTTGAGAGGTGTCCCTGTCCATGGTGGGGAGTTTGGAGCAGATGGGCTTTGAGGTCCCTTCCGACCTGAGCCATTCTAGGAAAATGTGCCACACTTCTCTATAATTAATTTGGGTTTAATTATTACTCATGTTATTAGCAGGATACTTAGGTAGAGTCTCTCTATTGCTACCATTGCAAGCAGAAAATTTAGAGTGGAAAATAATTTTACTCCAGTTAAATAAAACCTCTGTGTTTGTAATCCTGGAGTAAGAGGGATCTGTGATTGACCTCTGGCATGAAATGCAGTAGTTTTGGGCATCTTTCTGCTGGATACCTCACATGAGAAAAGTCCTAGTGCCAAAGCAAATCATTATGGCAGGTATTGTCACCATGTCCAGCATATTTCACTAGGGAAAATCTCCTGCTACAATTGCTTGAACAGTTTTAAAGGACCATGGAAGTCTCAATATATTATCTCTTAGTTCTCTGCTCTTACTTGCAGAAATGTAGGCTTTGTTCATTGAGCAGCTTGTTCTGTGACTATTTTTATTTCTGTGGTGGTCTTGCTTCTAACTTCAAAGAATTGATCATGGTGTCAGTTCCCTGTAAAATAAAATCAACACTATAAATTCCTGGTAATTCAGTATTAGATTTGGTATTTCTGCATTCTGAGCATGTAGGGAGAGAACAGACTTTTTATGGTTCTGCATCACAACAATCAGCTTATTTTCCAAGTCTATTTATTTGTAAATTTTAGAGCATAAATGATGGCTTCTGGTTTGCATTTACTGGTGGTTAATGACCTCACTTAGGACCTCAATTCATTTAAGCAGTGCTCATTGTCAGCTAATGCTCTTTCATTGCTCTTTCACTGACTGATTTCTGTAGATGTTGGGAGAAAGAATGGCAGAGATCTTTTTAAAGGCATGGATTTTTTCCACTATAAATGGCCAAGTTTGTTTAGTTTTCTTGACTGTATTTTTGAATTCTTTGTTCTTTTTGAAGTTTGAGTGGAGAGCTAACACAACTGTGTGCATTTTTGTGCTTAAATACACTTCTGCTGTACAAAGATCTTAGGACTAAATGCATAGTATCCATTCAGGCCACAGTTAAAATTGTATCCATTCCTTACAGGTTTATCAATTGATTATGGGGAGAACAAGCTTTATTGGATCAGTTCAGGAAATGGAACCATAAATAGATGCAGCTTGGATGGTGGTAACCTTGAAATATTAGAATCCATGAAAGAAGACTTAACAAAGGCCACAGCTTTAACCATCATGGGTAAGTCCAGTGGTAATAACTCAGTTTTTAACTGATTGGAAGCTAATTAGTAATGATCTATCACAACCACGGAGAAGCTGTTGGTGGTTTGATGTAAATAATACATCCAGTGCAGTCACTAACGAGGCTGTTGGGCTTGTGGATTGCTGATTTGGATGTTTCATTGAAGAGAGCTTACAATCTGTATTAGAAGTAGATGTTTTCTAAATACAGCCTTGCATGTACCTATATGCACAGGATGAAGGTAGCAGCCTGATGGCTTCTCTTTGCTCTAGTTCCTTGTAAAGCACATGGGAAGGAGGGCTCTTATGGTTTTTATTACAGACAGTTATCTATGGCTTGGTTGGGTTTTTTTCTGCTGCTCACTTCTCTCTGCTGTCTTATTTTGGAATATCCCTAGTCTGTTGCTTTGGCTTGCACTTTGTGAAGAATTCTTTGGGTTATGAGTTCCTGATTTGTATTTGGATAAGTTGATTATTTGGATCTCCAGATGTATGCTACATAATCTGTGAATAAATTGGTTAGAAAAGTTCTGTTTGTTATGCTTTGCACATTAAAACACACATTGAGGTGTCCCAACCCATGCAGGGGGGTTGGAACTAGATGATCCTTGAGGTCCCTTCCAACCCTGACAATTCTGTGATTCTATAAAAAATGTTTAGAATGTTCACAAACATCTCAATTATTAAAAAAATCAAGAGAATGGTAGCATAAGGAAAAATATCCTAAAAATTCCAAGAAGTCATTAAGATGCAGACTGCTGAGTAGTATGTGAATGTTACTTTAAATTGTTGCATATGCGTCTCATAGCTCTTGGCTCTTGCTGGGCATAGGAGCAGTGTGTTCAGAAATTGCAGTGTGACTCAGATTCTAACATTGATATTATTCTAGAGATAATTTTAGAGCTTTCTACATTTCCTCCAAGTGCTTTGCCAACCACTGTTTTGCTTCAGTTAAAAATTATTTCCGTTTATCTTGGAAACTAAAAAAAAAAAAATAAAGTTCAGTTGCTAAGCAGACTTTTGTTGGGATACTCGACTCCTCACTGCCAGGTTTGTATCAAGTATTTAGTTTCATTAATTATGTGATTAATCAAAGATCTAGCTGCCCATCTAGATGGAGTGCTTGTGAAAGTGGCACTAGCTTAACTCCACAGGCTTTTTGCATGTGGTGTAAATGAAGTCATTAAGTGGTAAACTGCTAAAATAGCTTCATACTTGACCAGTGCTGAACTCTAAATGTTGTCAAAATGTGTTGGAGAGGGAATGCTGTTCTACATGACCTCAAACAGAAGGAAGTTTTGTGTTAGGAGTCATGAATGCTAATACAAACAAGTTGTCACAGTATCAGAGTATATCAGAGGTGGGAAGGGACCTCAAGAGATCATCAGGTCCAACCTCCCTGCCAGAGCAGCATCACTTAGGGTAGTCCACACAGGAATGCATCCAGGTGGGTTTGGAAAGACTCCACAACCCCCCTGGGCAGCCTGTTCCAGGGCTCTGTCACCCTCACTGTAAAGAAGTTTCTCCTCATGTTGAGGTGAAATCTTTTATGCTCTAGTTTGAACCCATTGTTCCTTAGCACTGTGAACCACTGGAAAGAGCCTGGCCCCCTCCACTTGACACCCACCCCTCAGCTATTGAGAGACATTGATCAGATCCCCTCTCAGTCTTCTCTTCTCCAGACTAAACAGCCCCAGGGCTCTCAGTCTCTCTTCATAGGGGAGATGCTCAAGTCCCCTAAGCATCCTCATGGCTTGTCTGTTGTTGATTGTGAGTAGGTGACCTTCAGGGAGCTCTTGGAAGTCTTGAAATGTGAGTTGTTGTAAAGAGTATTTATTCCTCCTCTCACTGAGGTGTCTGTGTAGAGAGCTGGTGTCTTCCATCCTTTGTCTCGACAGTATTTTGCAGAGGAAACCAACATCTTCTGGCAGCTTCCAGTAGTTCTTGTTATATATTATTATGTTGCAAAAGATTTTTCAGAACTATAAAAAACTAATGACTGACAGAGGCTTGGCCCAAGACTGATGTCTTTCATGCTTTGGTCATCCCTGGGCTGCTCTGCTCTGCCATCCCTGGGCTGCTCTGTTGTGCCAGCCCTGGGCTGCTCTGCTCTGCCAGCCCTGTAGTATCTTGATTTTTTGATTTTGTTCATTTCTAAGTGGCTAAAGAAATGAGAAGCTGTTTGCCACTCTAAGGCTACCTACTGCTATGTGAAGTGAATAAACAATATTGACTAAGTCAGTGAAGTTTTGGGTTGCTTTTTACTGTAGCTTCATGGAGCAGTTCAGGCTTTGAGCAGGCAGTGATGAATGGCGCTCTCCTTTAGTCCTAGTCCTCAGTCTCCTGGTGGTTTGTGCTTCATTGCTTTCAATCCCTCTGTTGTAGTGGTGCAGGTTAGCTGTTGTAAACTGTTTGGAAGTGACTGTTTCAGATCTTTACTGCTGTTTAGTCCTTTCCAGGCTCTGTTTAACATTTTCCTACTGTTCTATCCCTTAGTGGGAGCATACAGAAGCTAACAAGACATGAAAAAGCAATGTTAACAAACAAGTTGAGACCAAAGTGACTCTCAGGTTAATGCTGAAGGAAATGGAAACAAGTTACATAATTCACAACTTTCTGTGGTTTGGTTCTTTCATTTATTGTTTTTCTACTCAGTAGTGTCAGTCATCTTTCTTCTTGCATATGCTGAGCTCCAAAACTACCTTTTTTTTTTTCTGCCTGCTTTTGCTGCATTATTTTGTGCATGTTACATATGGGATGAAAATTATCTTTCATTTGAAAGTGTAGAGCATGGGAACAGACAGGAAATTACCTTCTTTCCATGCACTTAAGCATTCAAAAAATGTCTTTTTTGCTGTTGCCATTCTCTGTGACAAAGATGTTGCTGTCAATCCAGAATGCAGTCACATTTGCTTCTCTGCTCTTCCCACTTCTTGTTCAGGTAGCCTTGGACCATGTGAGATGTCAGTGCATGCAGCATCAGCCCATTGTAGTTAATTTCCCATTCAGAAATGCCTGTGAATGCTTTGCTGAGCAGCTCCCACTGCTTTTTGTATTGCTTTTGGTCCACAGGAATTTTCTTCTACTACTCTGTTCAGTGTTAATGCTGTTTTGTTCTAAAACCTCTAAATTTGCTCCTGTTTTTTAGGAGCTTGCCTAATTCATAGCACCCTGGACCCCAGATAATTTTCAGCCTTTACTACTGAACCCATTTACAAGTGGATGGCAAATCTATCCACTGCTTTGGAAACTCAAGGTGTTCCATGGGAGAGAATCTCTGAATATCTCCTACTGTACAGCAACAGTTTCTGATTTAGATTTGAGTCCAATCTATGCTATCCAGGATCTGATTCCAGCAGTTTTCCTGGTAGCCAGTGCCCGAGTGTGATCCAATAACAGAGATGTATTTGATATTCTGCAGGAGGTCTCACCCCCTGCCTTCCAAGCTACTTAATGAAAATGGCTCCTTCAGTCTAGCTGAAACTGGCTGGAAGTTTGCCTTTGTGGTGAGAGTTGTGTTGTGTTTCTGGATTGGTGAGGAGGCTCATTATCTTCCAAGATCTGAATTGCAAAGGAGCTTGCAGCTCTAGCTGATGTATTCCTCAAGTGCTGTTTTCTTTCTTGAATGATATATGGCTCTGAATCACAAACTGCACGTTGCTGGGAAAGTATTGATTAGTTACTGTAAGTTTGTAGCTGAGGAGGAAAAGGTATTGCAGGCTTCTGGCAGGAGTTTTGCTGGAGCTGTTTCCCTGCATTTTTATGTCAGTTCCTCACAGAAATGCTGTTTAAAGAATCCCAAAATGCAGCTCATTTCACTACAAAACAGGAACATGATGCAGATTGTGTAGATTGTATAGCAAGGAGAGAATTTGTTGTGCATTGGGGATTTTTTTTTCAATGCTTGTAGTAGAAACCTCGAAGGAAATATTTCCAAATCAACTCCAGAGATTGTCCTGTCCAACAACCCTGCTAGAGCAGGATCACAGAGGCACACATCCAGGTTGGCTTTGGAAGTCTCCATCTCTAGAGGTCCCTTCCAACTCCTACTATTCTACAGTTCTATGAGTAGTGGTCTTTTTGGTCTTTAGTTTGTTCTATACCAGTATAAAGTAGTGACTTCATGTGGTGAATGATTCTAAGTGATTTCTGTTGAAATTTACAGAATCACAGACTTGTCAGGGCTGGAAGGGACCTCAAGGCTCATCCAGTTCCAATCCCCCTGCCATAGGCAGGGACACCTCACACTAAGTCAGGTTGCTCACAGCCACATCCAACCTGGCCACAAAAAACTCCAGGGATGAGGCTTCTACTACCTCCCTGGGCAACCTGTGCCAATGTCTCACCACCCTCATGGGGAAGAATTTCTTCCTAACATCCAATCTGAATCTCCCCATTTCTAGTTCTGCTCCATTCCCCCCAGTCCTATCACTCCCTGAGCCCCTAAAAAGTCCTTCCCCAGCTTTCTTGTAGCCTCCTTCAGGTCCTGGAAGACCACAATAAGGTCTCCTTGGAGCCTTCTCTTCTCCAGACTGCACAACCCCAACTCTCTCAGCCTGTCATCACAGGAGAGGAGCTCCAGTCCTGTGCTCATCCTCGTGGCCCTTTCCTGGGCTTGTGTAAAAAATCTCACTCAGCAATGTAACAGAACCAGACCTCGATGACAGCTTTTCAGTGGGAGTGCAAACATTACATCAATGCCTTTTTGGACACAAACTCTCTGTACTACAGCCATCAAGGCACGTTAGCAAGCAATCAGAACAGACAGCAACAACTGCAGAACTGCAGACAGAAAGGGTGCACTCATACCACCAGAAAGCATTCCTCCTGCCATTCGCTTTCCTCATGGCGGTTACTCATCTCTTGCTTGTTTGATTTTTGGCTTGCTCTAAATAAAGTCTCAAAAATGGATGCACTTCCAGGAACTGAAATGGTTGGAGCTTTGTCTTTGCTGGATGCAATTATGAAGGGAAGGGGGCTGCTTAGATCAGGAAACTTCAAATACTTACACCTTAATTTTCCAAGTCATCAGTCTTCTAATTGCCGTAGCTCCATTCATTCCATTAGCATTAATAGAAGGAATATATCTAGGCAATTTGCCCACTTCTAAGTACAGTACATAGTTGTCTTCCATAAATACTCAGACCACCATTAATGAAAACTAATGGCCCATCAAAATTTGCATTCTGAGCCCTGCCTGAATTCTCCAAAGGCCTATCCACAATGCTGGGGTAGCAATTCTTGGCCTTTGCAATTGGTGCTGCCCAATATGTTGCTGCACTTAATGCTAATTGCCCAGCCACGTGGATAAATACAACAATTTTAATGTATATTATAACCCAGTTCCAGCAGCAGGGTTGTAATTAGTGATGGAGCAGCACTCTTGTTAGCATAATCAAGCAAATAAATCATTTCATTTCAGTTTGCTGTTTCAGGGAGGGTTATTTCTTCCCTAGTCTGTGAAAGCAAGTTGTCCATGTGCTAGTCAAGTGGGTTTGTAAAACCCTCTGGAATGTCTTTCAATGAATATAGAAATTCATTCATCCCAATAGTAGGAGTCACAGCTGAGCTGTCTGTTGGGAGAGTCTATTTGTCACATAGAAATAAATAGCCCCAAAATTCTGCTCAGTTGTAGTAAAAACTGGCTGAACAGTCAGGATTTGCATGAGCTTCCCCTTGCTTACATTTCCAGGTTGTCCTTCTCATTCAGCTCCCATACTGTATCCACAGCCCTTTCTAAAACTTCTTGTGCACCATAGGAAGGCTCCATGTAAAAGAGTCACAGAACCACAGAAGCATTCAGGTTGGAACAGACCCTCAGGATCACCAAGTCCAACCCAGAACCCTACTTTGCAAGGCTCACCCCTAAAGCATAGCCCCAAGCACCACATCCAAACCACCTTTAAACACATCCAGGCCTGGGGATTCCACCACCTCCCTGGGCAGCACATTCCAATCCCTGACCACTCTTGCTGGGAAAAAATATTTCTTAATGTCCAGTCTAAACCTACCCGCTCATAGCTTGAGGCCATTCCCTCTTGCTCCATCACTAATTACCTGTGAGAAGAGACCAGCACCAACCTCTCCACAACCTCCTTTCAGGTAGTTGTAGACAGCCATGAGGTCTCCTCTCAGCCTCCTCTTTGTCAAACTAACCATCCCCAGCTCCTTCAGTCACTCTTCATCAGATTTACTCTCCAAGAGAAGTAAGTACTAGTTCAGTAAAATTTGATAAGTCACATCCTTAAGCAGATGATTATCCAGCTCTCATGTCATCAAGGATGGAAGGGGAAGATGAAAGAGTAACTCTTAAGCGTATTTTGAGTTGTCACATGTGGTTTACTGTGATTTGTCCTTTTTAACATTGTAGGTAGCGTAGGAGACTACTCCACCTCTGCATTCACAGTCAAGCACTTCAAGGACTAGTGATGAGTTTGTTGTGACTGTCCAGTGGATGAGGAATTGGTTGGATGATTGCATCCAAATGGTTAACAGCTCAATGTCCAGATGGATGGGTGATGGGTGGTGACCCTCAGGGGTCTGTACCGGGACCAGTGCTGTTCAGTATCCTCCTCAATGATATTGATGGCAAGGTTGAGGCCTCCCTCAGCAAGTTTGCGGGTGATACCAAGCTGAGTGGTAAGCTGAGTGATAAGACTAAAGAATGAGATGGCATCCAGAGGGACCTGGGCAGGCTGGAGATAAGGTGCTGAGGAGAATCTCCTGAGGTTCAATAAGGCAAAGTGCAAGGTCCTGCACCTAGGTCAGGGCAAGCCTAGGCATCAGTCCAGGCTGGGGGATGATGAGATTGAGAGCAGCCCTGCAGAAAAAGTCCCGCCAGAGAAGGCTGCAGGGGAACTGTTTCCAAAGGCCTGCAGTGACAGGACAAGGGGCAGTGCTTTGAAGTTAGAGAAGAGGAGATTTAGGTTGGGTGTTAGGAACAAGTTGTGCACCAGCCTAAACCTTTAGGGTAGAGAATTCATTATTGTGGGTCAGAATCTCACAGAAGAAAACAGGAAAAAATAGAGAGAAGGGGGAAAAAAAGCCAGCAGAAAGTCAAATTACGGATTATAGCACTTAGGGCCTTTTATGTTGGCTCCTGTCTGGAGTTGGGGCTTGTTGGTTGGTTGGTTTGGGTTTGGTTTGGTTTTTTTGAGGGGGGACGTTTGGAGTTTTTGGGGGGTTGGTGGTTTTTTTGGTGGTGGTTGTGTTGGGATTTTTGTTGTTTTTTGTTTGCTTTGGCTTGGTTTTGTTGTTGTTTTGGGGGGAAGGTTTGGAATTTTGGGGGGTTTGGTGGTGGGATTTTTTTTTTGGTTGGTTCGGGTTTTTATTGTTGATTTTTCTTTGGCTTGGTTTTGCTGTTTTTCTGGGGGGGGTTTGGTTTGGTTTATTGTTGTGGTGTGGGGTTTTTGTTTGGTTGGTTTATTTGCTTGCTTTATTATTGTTCTTTTATGAGAATTCACACCATCAAAATTACCACAGGAATTTCTTGTTCTGAAGATGGTCTGACAAAAGAATCATCAGACGCAAGCTGCTATGACTGAGACACAGAGTGGCACAGCTTGACCTCACAAGGCTGATCTTTTCATTCAGTCAGTTCCAGCACCTTTGGATGCATAGACCAGTCAATTCCCTTTAAATTTAACACACATTTCACTGGAGGATTCCATTTGTCATTACATTTGGAAAGTATTCAGCATGTTTTCATTCTGTAGATTGTCATCATGCATTCATGAAGCCTGCTGAGTAAATGCCTTTTCTCCCTTCTCCCTTCCTATTTTCAGAGCTTATTTTCTTTTGTGCAGTAACTTTTTTAAGTGGCTGCAATGGAAATTATTTTTCTGATCTGCAGCTTCCATCATGCAGCACTCAACTCTCTGGCTCTATAAATTAGTTATTTAAATATTGAAACTGCAGCAGAGGCAACAATTTGTCTAACTGAAAAGAAGATGAGCTAGAAATGAAGTTAAGGCCCAAATATTTGATGGCAAGGCAGTGTTCCCAAATCCTGCAAGTGTTTCATAGCTAGGGTTTTGCTTCTGCAGCAATAACTTGTCCTGTCTGAAATGAAAATGCTGATGATGCTGAACTCACAATTAGGCAGATTTGCTCCATTGAATGATTTCCTTTTAGATCTTTACCAGATACATAGCTATTGGAAGAAGAAAGGGAAATGTTCATTCTCTTTTCTTCATGTAGAACATTGCTGTGAGATTGTATTTCACAGTAATTAATACTTTAACTGTAGTCATCAGTGCAATGTTAGCTCACTGCAGAGCCATGCTGGGGAACCTAAGCATCTGGTACAGTTCCTGCACTGTCCCAAGCTAAAAATACTTGTGCAAAGTGAGAATAAAACTGAATTCTAACTGCTGCTGGAATTTCTTTCCCTTTTTCAGTTGTTTCCCCTTTCATGTTTAGATTTAACACTCACACAAAAACTACTTTGTGTTCCCCTTTTGAACATTGGTCAAATCGAGGTCTGAGGGGAGATGTTCCCAAAGGCCTGCAGAGACAGCATAAGGGGCAATGGTTTGGAATGAGAGCAGAGCAGATTGAGATTAGATGTGAGGAACAAGCTCTGCTTCATGACGGTGCTGGAGCACTGCAACAGGTTGCCCCAGGAGGTAGTTAAGGCCCCATCAATGGAGATATTCAAGGTCAGGCTGGGCAAAGCTCTGAGCCACCTGATCTAGTGGAGGATGTTGCTGTGCACTGCAGGGAGGTTGGACTGGATGACCTTTGGAGGTCCCTTCCAACCCAACCCATTTAGGATTCTCTGATTAAAATGTTGGCATGTTCAGTTTGCTGCTGAAAGGCTGATAGCAGAGGTGACTTGTTTGCATTTGTTTGAATTCCAATTGCTTAGCTCAGAGGATATGCCAGAGATGGACCAATGAAACCTTGCTTCTTTTCCTCCAAGGCTACTACTAGAAGTACATTTTGGCTGATGAAATTTTACTGACAAAATAGCTTAATTTGATTTTTATAATAGAGGAATATGGGGAAGATAACAGCTTGAGGATCCTCAGCATCCTGTTACATTAATTTCATAAAACTCCACAACTTCTTTTCTGAAATGGTGAATTACAGAGGGTTAGCCACACAGTAAGGTGAATGGCTTGACCAAGTCAAGAGAAACTGATCACCTACAGTGAGCTGGAAGGAGGTCACTGCCCTGTTTCAAGTCTTGTGAAAGGAGTAAGGACTGGGACAGGGTGTATGGCATTCAGAGAAACTGAGAAATAGACACTGGGGAGTTCACTATGGACTGTGGAACTTCTCAAGCCATCCCATCGTTGTGTGTGTGTACTCCAGAGATAGGGAGAACTAATTTGTTAAGGCTCTGAATCAGGAGATTGGCTCTGGTGTCTGTGCCAGTGTTTGGCCATTGGTTCACTGAAGTTTGAGTTTAGAATGATACTGTGCTGCACTGGGAGGCAGAGCCTGCTTTTCATGTCATCATGGTTTCTTAGTTATTGACTGGAAAATGGGGCTTAACATCACCAGCAAGTTTTGTTCACTTGCTAGAATGAATTTCTTCCCCAGAGCAATGTCAGTAGAATTCCCATCTGTAAGTAGGCTTTTAATTTAGGAGTTTGTGTGGAAGTAGCCTCCAAGCAGCAGCTCTTGCAGCCAAAGTGGTTCTCAAGTTGTGATGCATGACAGATGTGAGCTAAGGGTGAGCAGTCCTTGGGCACCCCTGGTCAATGCCCAATCCCTGATGGTGTGGCCATTATGAGTTCCAGTGCCATACTGCAGAGTGTTTGCCACTGTCAGCCCAGCACCTTCACAGAAACACCACCAGCACACAGCTGTTGTAGAAAGGAGTTCTAGGATCATCCCTCAGAGCTACTGCAAAGCTGACAACTGTGGCCTTTTATAGATGTGGGGGTATAAAGAAATGCCAAGAGGGAAGGGCATTTATGGCAGTCTCTGCTTTCCCTTTGTTTTAACCTAGTCTGTCTTCCAAACCTTAGCACCAGGGAATGAAAATTGTGCATGAGAGCTGCTGGGAAGGTTTTCAGCAGTGTCTATTTCATGTTCTTTTCCGCTGTTTGCATTATTTCTTCCTGCTGTGTTTCCTGATGGTGCTTTCATTGTTCTTAGTCATTTTCCTTTTGCTGTGTGGTTGCCGTGAATTATTTTATAGCTCATTTGTGCAGTATCAAGCGATGAAACCTGAAATATTCCACACTCGGTAGGAAAACCAGGTTGAGGAAAAGTGGTAAAGGTTATTGCCTTAAAGAAGTTATAAACCATTGACACAAAGTCATCTCACCAGCTCCTGGTAAAATAGAAGGCTATCCAACTCCTTAACCAGGGAAGTGTTTTGAGTGGTTGCAGGCAGTGATGAGTCAAATCTGAGAATGTCAAAGTGCTGAGCTGGCTAAGTGTTGTGTGTTCCTGAGGAGCAGAATCAGGCAACCCCGAGTGATGACATTTAAATTATGTTAATGGGGCTTCAAAAAGAACATTTTCCTCAAGTGAGTGAAATGAAGTAGAGAATCTATATCTCATGGATGCCTCTCAGTTTCATGAGTTGTCTTTTAGATTGCTGTCCTCACACACTGTTGTTCAAATTCTGAACATTCTCTTTGTTTTAATGCTGACCTTTATATCTTAATTACTTTTTTAATGACAAATTTTATTCCACAGATACCCCTACAGCCACACCAATATCATCCAACTTAGTGTTTCTATCTTCACATCACCCATCATCCTCTATGAATTTAAGTGAAATCTTTGTCTAAAGCCACCTGAAATCCAAGCCTTGTAAAATATGCTGTAAAAATTCTTGGGTTTGGTGAAGAAAACCTAAAACATAAATTTTAAGTGGTTGGAAAGATTTGATGTGCTATTAGATAGAAATTCAGTGAGGGTGGGGAGACACTGGACAGGTTACCCAGGGAGGTTGTGGATGCCTCCTCCCTGGAGGTGTTCAAGGCCAGGCTGGATGTGACCTTGAGCAGCCTGGGCTGGTGGGAGGTGTCCCTGCCCATGGCAGGGGTTGGAGCTGGATGATCTTGAAGGTCCCTTCCAACCCAACCATTCTATGATTCTGTGTTCAATGTAGTGCAGCTGCAGTTCTCTGTCATAAATCTTTGCCATGTCCTTCACGCTGTGGTTCAGGTATGCTGCTTGTGCTGACTGACAAGGCTGGTTTGAAGTTCTCTGCCAGCATGGGCTTAGCATGTCTCATTTTTCATGTTCTTTTAAAATCTTGTGTAAATGAGGATGAAAAAGTTGCTATCAATGTAAATTGCAACTTAAATAAATTCTTCGTGGTGGTAGGAAGACTCTTAACTTTTTTACTGTTGTTATCATCCTTCTTCATTTGAAAAACCTGGAACCAGATTTGCTGTCATCTCTAGGTACATAGTGACTGGATCCAGGAGAGTTTGAAAGCAAGCCCTGTGGTGTGGCCATAATACAATTCTGCCACTTCAAAATGCATGAAAACCTATCAAGTGGAAAAAGGAAATTACAAATCCAAAATTTCTGTTTTAAAACAAATGAACAGCTTTATTCTGTGAGCAATTTCAAGAGAATCACAGAATCATTTTGGTTGGAAAAGCTCTCTAAGACCATCCAGTCCAACCAGTCTCTAACTCGATCAAGCCTGGTGCTAAACCGTGGCCCTCGGCACTGCATCTCTGCTCCTTTTAAACACCTCCAGGGAAGGGGATCCAAACACCTCTCTGGGGAGCCTGTGCCAGTGAAGAGGTTTCTTCTAACGTCCAATCTAAACCTCCTCTGTTGCAACTTGAGGCCATTTCTTCTTCTGTCACTTGTTTCTAGGGGAAAAGAGACTTATTCCCACCTCTCTACAACCTCCTTTCAGGGAGCTATGGAGAGCAAGAGGGTCTTGCCTCAGCCTCCTTTCCCCCAGACTAAACAGCTCCAGTTCCCTCAACCTCTCCTCACCAGACCTGTTCTCCAGACCCTTCAGCAGCTTACTGCCCTTTTCCGGAGCCACTCCAGCATCTCAGTTCTTTCTTGTAGCTAGAGCCTCAGAACTGAGCACAGTACTCGAGGTGTGGCCTCACCAGTGCAGAGTTCAGGGGAACAATCATTGCCAGGGTCCTGCTGGCCATGCTTTTTCTGATCCAGGCCAGGATGCTGTTGACCTTCTTGGCCACCTGGGCACACTGCTGGCTCATGTTCAGCTGGCTGTTGAGACACCCTCAGGTCTTTCACTAGTGGGCAGCATTCCAGCCACTCTTCCCCACCAGAGTTAACTCTTTGGTACCAGTTCATTACAGGTTACTGTGTAGTTCCAACAATTGTGTAAGTAACTCAACAGCAGTGAAAAAAAGAGTTTAAAACTGATCAAAGAATTAACCTCAAATGTGTTTTCTCACCTTAGGTTTCGAACATCTGTAATTTGAGAGTGATCTTAATCCTTAAAATTTGAACTTCTTGCAGATAAAAAGCTTTGGTGGGCAGACCAGAACTCAGCTCAGATTGGTACTTGCAACAAAAAGGATGGAAAAAACCCAACTGTCCTGCGCAACAAAACATCAGGAGTTGTCCATATGAAGGTCTATGATAAAGCAGCACAGCAAGGTATGGCATGTCTGGAGCACCTTTACCCAGCTCTTAGGCTCCGCAGAATCTTTTCCCATGCAAGGCTCCAAAAGTGTGTAAAAAAAAAATAATATTCCATTGTAATTCAGTGCTACAAGTCTATAAAATAGTTTATGATTGAATAAATTGCTGAAAGTACTAAGATTATTGATTGGCATATCTGCCTAAAATCAAACAGTTCAACTTGTCAGACAGCTTCTGAGGGTTGCACTGCAGCAAGGTTTGGAGTTCTTCTCAAAGTTTAGAATTTTCAGTCAAAAAAAATCAGTGACTGTGTGAACCTCATCTCAGATTTCTGCAATTTGAAGTAAGTGAAGTTTGATGAGATAATTCATTAGAACTCTTCATTATCTGCTTGTTTTAAGACCGTTTAATTCTTCTAGATTGACAGACATGACAGCAGTATAAATCAAGAGTCAGCCAGCAGAGAAATGGGGGAATATTGCTGGTGCTGCCAAAGCTTTGTTGGCAATGTAGGAGCCAAGACAATATGCAAACGTGCAAGCTGGGGTCATGCACACAGGCTGAAGAACTTGGAGAGTAATATGGTAGAGTCTGGTAGTAATACTTGGACACTGTCCTGCAGCTTCAGTCAGGGTTGTGCTGTTCACATGTCATTTCCTCTTCTCTCTTCTCCCATCACGTCCCTAGGCAGCAATTCCTGTCAGTTAAACAATGGCGGATGCTCCCAGCTTTGTTTGCCAACATCAGACACTACCAGGACTTGTGTGTGCACGGTGGGCTACAACCTGCAGAAGAACCGCATGGCGTGCAAAGGTAGAGCAGCTGGCAGGGTTCCTTCATGAGTCAGATTTAGTTAATAATCCTGAGCTGAATAAATACATCCTTTATGTCATTAACATACTTGAGTAAATCCAGAGCAGAGAATAGGCAGCATTGAGATTTAGCTTTTGATTTCTGTCTTTAGTTCTGCATGGACTTTTGGGGAAACTCTGAGGAGTATCTGTACGTATTTATTGTAAAGGGAGGCAGAAAAGCAGAGCTTCTGAGCCTTCCTTAGGAGCAGTACATATTTGTTGTGCACCTTACCCTGAAACTAAATTGTAGGTCACAATATCTAAATGGTTGAATGTCTGATTCTATCTTACTGCTTTAATAGAAGGTAAGGCCTGGGGTTTATTCATGGTTTTTTCAGTCTTTTTTCTGTTTGAACACAAAAAGATCAAAACATAGCTTACATCCAAAGTCTTATTTATTGCCTGAATAATTAAAACAACTTTATATGCAAGATGCCTTAGAGTTCTATAAATTAAACTATGTCACATGCCTGCCAGTTCCTCAACTCCTGTTAGCTGGCGGAGTCTCCACTTCACTCTCATGGATTATTTTATTTTTCCTGTAGGTATTGAATCATTTCTTATGTATTCTGTTCATGAGGAAATCAGAGGAATTCCTCTTGATCCAAATGATAAAATGGATGCTTTAATGCCTATATCTGGGACTTCATTTGCTGTGGGCATAGACTTCCATGCAGGTAAATGCTATGAATCATCTATCATGTGTAGGGTAAAACTAGTGATGGGTAAATCCAGGGGGTCCTGAGACAGGCCAAGGGGGAATGGTTTGAAGCTGAGGCAGAGCAGGGTTAGAGTGGAGCTGAGGAAGAAGTTCTTGAGCAGAAGGGTGGTGAGACTCTGGCACAGGCTGCCCAGGGAGGCTGTGGCTGCCTCCTGCCTGGGGGTGTTGCAGGCCAGGCTGAATGAGACCTTGAGCAGCTGAGTCTGGTTGAGAGGTGTCCCTGGGCATGGTGGGGAGGTTGGAGGAGATGAGCTCTGAGGTCCCTTCCAGCCTGAGCCATCTGTGAATATATCTTGCACATATATTCTTTCTCTCTATCTCTCTTATGGAATAAAAATTGGATATATAAAATATGAAAAAATAAAGAATGCAGCAATATTATTTATCTCAGGGCCTTGTCTCCCTGGAATAAACAGCTCCCTCAGGAGATCCCTGGAATAAACAGCTCCCTCAGGAGATCCCCAGCTGATGCTGATGGTTTTGAAGCCAGCATGTGGGTTGCAGTGGATGTGTGCTGGTAACGCAGGGCTGTCTCGATGGAAATGCAGTGACTTCTGCTTGTCCCATCTCTTAATCAAGAGTATTTTTTGGCAGCAGAGGAGAGTAGTTTACATTGCTTGCCTGACAAGTTTAAGTAGTCAGTGAAGACAGGTTCCTACTCTAAGACCAGACGCTGGTCCTTCTCTTCCATCTTCTGGACAGACAGCTGCAGCAGAATGGCAACTGAAATGACTTAAAGCACCAAAAGAGATTCCTAGTGAAAGATTGTCAGGACATTTAAAGTTGAAGATGGATTGTGGATAGAGTAATTTTTTTGTTCATCAGTCTATTACTCCTAAATGCCACACTTTTTTCTACTTACATCTCTTTTTATCTTTTATACTGCCAAAATTCAGTCTGTGTGATTAGTGAAGGAAAAGCCTCTACAGGCAGCTTTACACTGTAGTTTTTCACACTCCTAAATATTTTAGAATAGTGATCAATAAAATAATTATCTTATAAGGAAAAAACCAACCCCAAACCACAACATATTTATTGTGATTTACAACAGGGATGGTAGATTCTGTCTGTTGTCATGGCCCTATTGTGTTATCCCTGCACTCCTGAACTTACAGTTATTATTGAAATTATTTTCTTAAAGGATTAAAAAAAAAAAAAAGGAGGAATTAAAAATGATGGCTTTGATGCCATTCTTCTGTTTACTCGGAGAAGCATTAATAAATTAATATTCATTGATATTATAGAATGATAGAATCAGTCAGGGTTGGAAGGGACCACAAGGATCATCTGGTTCCAAGCCCCCTGCCATGGGCAGGGACACTTCACACTAGATCAGCCTGGCCAGAGCCTCATCCAGCCTGGCCTTAAACACCTCCAGGGATGGAGCCTCAACCACCTCCCTGGACAACCCATTCCAGGCTCTCACCACTCTCATGGGGAAGAACTTCTTCCTCATGTCCAGTCTGACTCTCACAACTTCCATTCCCTCAGTCCTGTCACTACCTGATAGCCTAAAATGTCCCTCCCCAGCTTTCCTGTAAGTCCCCTTCAGATACTGGAAGGCCACAAGAAAGTCTCCTTGGAGCCTTCTCTTCTCCAGACTGAAGAGCGCCAACTCTCTCTGTCTGTCCTCATAGATGAGAGGAGCTCCAGCCCTCTGATCATCCTCGTGGCCCTTAATATTAAGTTATATTAATGAAATTAATTAAGTTGTATTAAATTAAGAATAATTTAAAATCAATAAATTAGCAGTTTTTACAATTATCACAGAATCACAGGATATGAGGGGTTGGAAGGGACCTCCAGAGATCATCGAGTCCAACCCTCCTGCCAGAGCAGCATCACCCAGGGCAGGTGATCTACTGATGTAGGTAGCTGCACTAATTAATCTAAGAATGATTGGGATGTGTCTGACAGGAAATGACACGATCTACTGGACAGACATGGGCCTGAACAGAATCAGCAGGTCTAAACGTGACCAAACGTGGAAAGAGGACATCGTGACAAATGGCCTGGGCAGAGTCGAAGGCATTGCTGTGGACTGGATTGCAGGTAGGGCTGAGCCTGCTTCAGCAGGGCTCTCAGCTTCTCACAGTGCACTGCTGCATCTTCAGCTCAACACTAAATAAGCTCTAAGGTTTGTATTCCAAACATGCAGAAGTATTTTTTGAAGATACCACCAGTGGAGGGTTTTTGGATTTGGGTTTTGGGGTTTTTTTGGTCTGTGTTTTTTTTTTTTTTTTTTTGGTTTGTTTAGTTGGTTTTTTTTTTTTCAGTTTTACTACAGACTGACAAAGTGATTTCAATATCTTGGGCACTGTTTCTTAGATGGACAGTCTCAAAAAGGACAGCCATGAGCACAGGTTCTACTCTAAAATGAAAGGCTGAATGAACTTGAACGTAAGCTTGAATGTAGAATAAACTTGAACATGGAAGGTTTCACCTCAACATGAGGAGAAACTTCTTTACAGTGAGGGTGATAGAGCACTGCACAGGCTGCCCAAGAGGATTGTGAAGTCTCCTACTCTGGACACATTCCAAACCCACCTGGCTTCATTCCTGTGTGAACTACCCTTGGTGATGCTGCTTTGTCAGGGGGGTTGGACTGGATGATCTCTGGATGTCCCTTCCAGCCTAAGATGTACTGTGATAGACTCAAAATTACAAATATAAGTTACATACAAGTTACAGTACAGCAGTTACATTCTGAGCCTAATTTACACAGGATTTACACACTTTTTAGGGGTCTTTTCCAGTAACTTCAAGGTGTTTTTCCTAGGTAACATCTATTGGACAGACCATGGCTTCAACCTGATTGAAGTTGCCAGGCTGAACGGCTCCTTCCGCTATGTGATTATATCCCAGGGCTTGGACCAGCCAAGATCTATTGCAGTGCACCCAGAGAAAGGGTAACGTGACCACAGCTCCTTCCATTTCTGTCACACTGCATGCTAGCTCTGAAGCTCTTAGATAAGGAAGTCAAGGCCTTCATTCTAATTGGAAAGCATTTAATAAACCCCCAAAGGATTGTATTGGAAACTGCTGCACTGGAGCTAAGCAGAGGTGGCAGGCAGAGCTCTTCAGATGCTGATGGTTGTGATCTCTGTATCACTTGTATCTCCATGGCCAACTGTACTTGGCCAAGGAGTTTTCATTTACTAAGACAATCATTGCAGATATTGCAGATATTGTGGAAGCATGCTCAAATCTGTTCTTCAGTTTCCAGCAAATCCCAGGAAGTCACATCAGGGCCACAAAGATGATCCAAGGGCTGGAGCAGCTCTGCTGTGAGGCCAAGCTGAGGGAGCTGGGGGTGTGCAGCCTGGAGAAGAGAAGGCTCCAGGAGGATCTTAGAGCTGCCTGCCAGGACCTGAAGGGATCCTACAGGAAGGCTGCAGAGTGACTTTTGCTGAGGGTGTCTAGAGACAGGCCAAGGGGGAATGGTTTGAAGCTGAGGCAGAGCAGGGTTAGAGTGGAGCTGAGGAAGAAGCTCTTCAGTCAGAGGGCGGTAAGACTCTGGCACAGGCTGCCCAGGGAGGCTGTGGCTGCCTCCTGCCTGGGGGTGTTGCAGGCCAGGTTGGATGAGACCTTAAGCAGCTGAGTCTGGTTGAGAGGTGTCCCTGGGCATGGTGGGGAGGTTGGAGGAGATGAGCTCTGAAGTCTATTCATCTCTATTCATCCAACTCTTTGTTGAGAGAAAGGACTACAGTGCAGTATTGATGAAAATAGAGGACATTCTGTCTCCTTCCAGCTCCAAACCTGTTAGCAGAGATACAGCCAAAATAATAGCAGTAGATCCTGCAAAGAATCTCCATCACTTTTCCTTGGCAATACCAAACGTACTTCCTGAGGATAAGACATTAAGCATGGGCTTAGTGGAGAAGTGGTGAACAGTGTGTTTCAAAACCTAAAATACCTGAGCAACTACCTGCTCCACAGCCAGAGGTGACACTGGACCTCATTTTCCCCAGATTCTATCACAGGAAAGCAGCCTCTGTACTCAGGGGAGTTTGCAGCCACAGCAATGAAGGAGTCTGACTTCTCCGTTGAGGCCAGGTTGATTCGAAATGCCGCTTGGATCTCTGCCATGATTTCTTCTATGGGAATGGAGACACAAGTGTGTGTTTTGCAGACTAGAGCACTGCAGCTTAGTGTTTTTGTGAATGGAGGTTGCAGCAAGAAATGACTTTATTTTCTGCATAATGCAATAGCTGTTGCCACAAGTCCTTCCAGCTGTGCTCACATAGCACCACTGGCTGCTTGGCAGGATCTGGTAGCAATCCTAACCATTTAGGGTTCATGCTGTGCTTCAGAGGAGGGTCTTCTCCAGATCCTAGTCAGAATCTGGCTGAATTGATTAGTAGATTTTTTTTTTTTGTCTGTAACGTACCAGAATGGCTGTGCTCTTCTGTTGGAGAAAAAAATTACATACATTTGTAAGCAAGAATGTTTTGTAGAAACCTGATAAAATCCTTCTGCCCAGAAGAGCTCACAAAGCTTCTTCAAAACAATAGTTAAGTTTCTAGCATCATTTTTTTCACCCTTCACACTCCTGTACAGACAGACTTCCAGAAAAGCCCCCATGAAGCCATAGGCCAAAGTGCAGTGGAGAATACTTAGATATGAATAGAGTATGACTTCTGTAACTAGAATCCATTGTGCTTGACTAGACATGCAAAAAAGGGGAAACAATGTTTTACAGTTTTTGGAGAGGGAAGATGGATCACAGCTAAGATCCAGCATTTAACAGTGGCTGTAGAGAGGAGTACATGCAAAAGCCTGGACAGAACAGTATTTAATGCTGCTATTGAAAAGCTGTACTTTTTTGTATTAAGGTGTGGATGTATTTATTTATTTTTCATTATTTGAATGGCATTATTTTCATGCAGTGCTTTCTGCTTCCACAGCTCATGGTTTTGTTTCACCAAGATTTGAAGTGTGCACCTGAACAGATGAAATAATTAGGCAGTAATAGGAACAAGATGCTTTGGAAAGAAAGAGTTCCTGCTTTTAATGGTAATGGATATTTAGAGATGCAAGAGATGCTTAGCTCTTTAGAATACTGTACTGCCACCAAAAAGCAGATAATAAAACAGGGACAAAAAGTAATTTGGAGGAGTTTAAATTATAGCACTTGAAAAAAAGAACAGTGAGGAAGAGAAATGTTGCCTGCAGAAATTAATTTGGTCTTGAAACATTGCTTAGATGTCTTGATATTGATGAGTTTGAGAGTTTGGTTTTGGAGGTCTTTAGAATACTTAAAGCATAAGAGGCCCACAGGTTAGTAATTGCTGTGCATGATTGGTAGAATAGAGGATCTCCTGTGAAGGCAGTTAAGCTTCATCTCTCTTTTGTAATGCTGTGCCACCATCTTGAGCTGTCTCCAATCAACGTTTTTCAGGGGTAGAGCAGCAATGTTTGCTCGTGAAGCAGAGCTATGCCTTGCTGTGGGAAGGTGAAGGCCTTTTCACCCTCTCTGTTATTGTCATATCTCTTTCCTTTTTATGAGGCAAAATTTTCAAAAGTATTCTCCCCTCCCCTTGCCCTGACTTCAGCTTCTTCATTTTTCTTGAAGCTTGAGTTGACAGCTCTAAGAATACAGAGGAAAATAGCAGTTATTAGATCTCACTGAATCTGCCAGTTAGCCTTGGGCACAAAGCAGGCAGCATTCAGCTGGTAGGTAACAATCTTTGTGGCCATTAAGGAAGAAGTTAAGGATGTGTAGCCCTACAGAGGAGTGTCCTTGTTCCTTCTCAGGGGTGCTGATTCACACAACAGGCACTCAAATATGACTGTTATTTTCCCCAATTAAATCATAGTTTTCTGATCAAGCTCAGAATTTTGGCTGAAATATGAAGCTAAGCTCACACTGAAATAATTCTTAGGCTTTGAAGATACCTCCTGCAAAAACATTTTGGGAATTTAATCCCTGTTTAGGGTTTGTGGCTAGGGGAGAAGTTTAAACTCTGGTTTGTTTTTTTTTTTTTCCAAAAGGAGTTTTTGTGAAGATTCTAAGCCAGCATCAAATTTCTGTCAATTCCATCTCCATCTCAGCTATGTAGCTTCTCTATGGCATAGCTGGGAAGAAGTTGAGTGACAGAGGTTCATGTATTGGTGGCACATTGCCTCCAGGGCCAGGCAGCAAACATTGCAGATAGTACTTCCCAGACCTTTGGAGAAGATGTGACAAGATCAGGTTTTTATAGCCTCCTTACTCATTTCTCTAAGTTTATATCTAAATATGTATTCAGCATTCATGCTCTGAGAGAGCACTGAGGAACTTGCATAAGATTTTTGGCAGCTACTCAGGATTTTATCTGGAGAATTCTGCTAATTATGGAGATTTATTTTTTATTTTTGTCCTCAGAGTAACAAGTCTAAGGAAAGAGCATGGAATGTTAATTTCCATTATACTGAATCCCTGCATTTCTGTAGTCAACATCCACTTGATAGCCTGTGTTAAAAACGTTCCTCTGACTTGATGCCTGAAAACAAGCTGAGCTCTGATGAGAAGTGCTGTTAATGATCTGGTTAAAGCTGCAATCTGGTTAAAGCTGCACTGAACTTAATCAGTGGTTGTTGCTATCCAGATGGTTATTAATTGTCTGTCCTAACATTTCATATTGGAGAATAAATCTGATGAAAAGCGTCTGAAGGACCCAGGGAATCCCCAGGCCTGGATGTGTTTAAAGGTGGTTTGGATGTGGTGCTTGGGGCTATGCTTTAGGGGTGAGCCTTGCAAAGTAGGGTTCTGGGTTGGACTTGGTGATCCTGAGGGTCTGTTCCAACCTGAATGCTTCTGTGGTTCTGTGACTCTTTTACATGGAGCCTTCCTATGGTGCACAAGAAGTTTTAGAAAGGGCTGTGGATACAGTATGGGAGCTGAATGAGAAGGACAACCTGGAAATGTAAGCAAGGGGAAGCTCATGCAAATCCTGACTGTTCAGCCAGTTTTTACTACAACTGAGCAGAATTTTGGGGCTATTTATTTCTATGTGACAAATAGACTCTCCCAACAGATAGCTCAGCTGTGACTCCTACTATTGGGATGAATGAATTTCTATAATCATTGAAAGACATTCCAGAGGGTTTTACAAACCCACTTGACTGTAGCACATGGACAACTTGCTTTCACAGACTAGGGAAGAAATAACCCTCCCTGAAACAGCAAACTGAAATGAAATGATTTATTTGCTTGATTATGCTAACAAGAGTGCTGCTCCATCACTAATTACAACCCTGCTGCTGGAACTGGGTTATAATATACATTAAAATTGTTGTATTTATCCACGTGGCTGGGCAATTAGCATTAAGTGCAGCAACATATTGGGCAGCACCAATTGCTTTGTAGAGTAGGGTTCTGGGTTGGGCTTGGTGATCCTGAGGGTCTGTTCCAACCTTAATGAATGTTTCTGTGATTCTGAAATGTAGTTTTAATTTAGCTAATGTAGCAGATAAATTTCCTAATGCAGTATGTTTTATAGTTAATATTCACATTACAGCTTATGTCAAGAAGCATGAGAACAAAGGTTTTGTCATAGGCAGAAAGCCCCACAGTAAGAGCCTGAGTAAGGTGGGTGTTGGTTCAGATGCTAAATATGATGAGCCTAGGATAGGATCCATACTTATTCTCCTCTGTCCCATTTTTATCTCTCTTTTTCTCATGTATCTGCAGTCATGCAGTCAAATGGAACTATTTAACCTCAGGTTGGTGTTGTGACATCACCAGACTCAGGGACAGTAATGCACAGAAGGCTTTTGTCTGACTGATACATTGCAGGACAGAGCAGCACTGGAGAGTGCTTTGCCATCTTCTGTTAGCCTTGTGTGCTAAATGATGTTTTATTCTGCTCCTAGGAATATTTGCTATAGAAATGCTTCTCTTCAGTGATTCCTTGTATGCTAGACTCAAGTATATCAACTTAGGAGAGATTTCTTGCCCAGGTTACTGTCAGTGAAGGAAGTGCTCGGTGTATGTTACCTGGCTTCCTTTTGCTATATCTAAAGGCACAGATTGTGAAGTAGGAAGGTCCAAGACATAAGTTTCATCTAGTGTCCTACTGTGCCATTAAGTATGCAGCAATAATAAATTGAGATAAGTAAGATGCAGATTCTCCTCAGGAGCATTAGGGAGAGTAGGAAATACATTTTCTTCCTAAATAAAATCCCTTTGCTCTGCCATTTCCCCCCACTGCTTCATACACAGAACATTTTGAAGTCAAATACACGTTTCTTGTGTCAGCACATTTGTTAGTAATCCAGTCTGAGAGCTTCTGTTCCAGTTCCTTGGGTCTGTTGTGTTGTTGTTTATTTTTTTTGGGTGGGGGAGAGATGAGGGGATGGTGTTGTGTTTTGTTTTGTTGTTTATTTGTTTGTTTGAGGGGGTTAGTTTCTGTTGTTTTGTTTTTCCAATTTGCTTTCCTTTTTCTAAGCACAAAGCTGGATTCTTTCAGGGATGGAATTGCACATAGATGGAATACAGTTTTAATAATTGATTCCTGTGTATCACTTTCCCAAAAATACCTCAACAGAGTGTTCTATGAAACAAGTGTTCTGATATAGTTAATCTGTTGAGATTATTTAGAGACAAGACCCTTATCATGTCTTCTCAATACCTGTTTCACAGCAATGGTTCTTTTCGTTTGCAGTTGAAGCACGGTGTTGTGTGTTTTGAACTCTTCTTTTGGTGCTAATTTTTAATTGGTGATTTCTCCCACACTTTAGGTATTTGTTTTGGACAGAGTGGGGCCAGACTCCTTGCATAGGCAAGGCACACCTGGATGGATCTGAGAGGGTGGTGCTCGTGAGCCTGGGGATCGCGTGGCCTAATGGGATTTCCATTGACTATGAGGTTGGTTCCTCTGCCTTCCAGTGCACGTCCAGATCTAGAGCACTTGTGGTGATTCATTAAAGCCAGCTTGCCTCCCACCTTGATGCCATCTTAATAACTCTTAATTAAATACCTGGACAAGGCTGTTGATGTTTCCTTTAAAATTAATCTTTAGGACAATAAATTATATTGGTGTGATGCTCGTACCGACAAGATAGAGAGGATTGACCTTGAGAGCGGAGGGCACCGGGAGATCGTGCTGGCAGGGAGCAATGTGGATATGTTTTCAGTGGCAGTCTTTGGAGCTTACATCTACTGGTCTGACAGGTAATTTATTTTACATAAGTATCTGAGCCATGGAATGTTATTTGAGTGCCAGGAGCTTCACCTTTGTAGGATGAGCCATTCCTTAGCAAGGGCACAGAAGGGACCGCAAAGGAAGGGCGCTTCTGGTGCTGAGAGCTACAGCAAAGCCGTGTCCTAGATAAGAACAGGTTCCTTCACCTTCTACTAGGTGCCCTTCAGTCATTTGTCTGGTGTGAATTAGTTGAGGATTGTTGATGAGACATCTTCAACTTTTTTGGCAGAGCACATGCCAATGGCTCTATTAGAAGAGGCCACAAGAGTGAGGCCACGGATGCTGTGACCATGAGGACTGGCCTTGGAATAAACCTGAAGGAAGTGAAAGTCTTTAATAGAGCACGAGAGAAAGGTTGGCTGTTCTTAAGGATGCTATTAACTGTTTTAATATCACCTGCTACTTTTTATGTATACTGAAGCATACCAAAAGTTAAGTAATCACTGATTTTAGCTCTGCTTTTTATCCTTTTTTTTAATTATTATTTTTTTAAAGATAAAATTAATCCACTAAAGCAAACACATAGTACAAATTCTGCTAAACTTCTTCTGAGTGGTTTGGGGTTAGATTTTCTCCCTAAAAACTTCCTGTCATCCCAGGGTTGGTGGGTTTCATTTAGGTTTTTATTTCGGTTTGTTGGTTGTCTACTGTTCTTGGAAAAAAGGCAAAACCCCAGTCCTAGGAATGAGAAGGGCCTTGAGCTCTGCTTTAAAGAGCAGCGATCTCAGGCAGCTTCAGAATCCTATTGCAAACCAGAAATTTTTTTCCCAGCTAGGGATTCCCAACCACTGTCTCTCAAAGATTGCATTTGCTGGAATTGCTTGGATTTGAGTCCAGCTTTTTTTGTGTGTGTGAGAGGAGACCTTGCAAATAATCAGATTTTGTTGATGTTCAATGTGTCATGAATTCAAGAGACACTCCCTGTGATTTATGGCATGGATTGATTACATTTTACCCTCCACAACCTGACTCAGAACAGTCTTGCTTTGAGCTGTCTTTTTTTTCTCCTAAAATTCTGGGTTTGAAGAGACCCTTGAAATACTCATTTCAGTGGGCACAGGTCATTGGAAGTCTACTGAAAATGAGTATTTTCTCAGAACAAACTGCTACCAGGCCATCCAGGAAACATTTTCCATAAATGTATTCACACAAAAAATAAAAGAAAAAGAGAGAAAAAAAGGTTAGTGTAGTGCAAGATAAACTTTTTAATACAAAGATGTCTCTGGTGCTGGCAGTGCTCAAAAGTGCCTTTAATCAGATCACAAAGACCCTGTTTCTTTCATTTACATCTTTCCTAAATAAACTATATTAAGTCTGACATGCACAATAAATCTGCATTGTGAAAGAAAACAGATTTAACAATCAGTAAGAAAAATTGGGATTTATGATCCTTTTTTTCCCAAGGGACTTTTAAATAGTTTTGTGGGGTTTTTTTAAACCTTAATTTGCAGACGTACTTGTATTCATTTTATTAAGAATTTCCGCATGGAATTTGAGTTCTGTAGGAATCATTTTGTGGATGAAAATAAATTGCACACAAAAATTCATCATTCCTTTTAACTAGACTAGAAATAGTTGATGTCTGCTTGCTTGGAAGGGCTTGAGACGGACGGAGAGAGTTGGGGTTGTTCAGCCTGGAGAAGAGAAGGCTCTGAGGAGACCTTCTTGTGGCCTTCCAGTCTCAGAAGGGTGCTTCAAGAAAGTTGGGGCGCGACTTTTTAGGATGTCAGGTAGCGACAGGACTGGGGGGAATGGAGCAAAACTAGAAGAGGGGAAATTCAGACTGGATGTTAGGAAGAAATTCTTCCCCATGAGGGTGGTGAGACACTGGCACAGGTTGCCCAGGGAGGTGGTGGAAGCCTCATCCCTGGAGGTTTTTGCAGCCAGGCTGGATGTGGCTGTGAGCAACCTGATCTAGTGTGGGGTGTCCCTGCCCATGGCAGGGGGGTTGGAACTGGATGATCCTTGAGGTCCCTTCCAACCCTGATGATTCTATGATTCATCTTCTAGAATTAGGAAAGCAAAGCAGTGGGAGAAAACCTTGATCATTTGCATGGAATTGCTTTGACTGGCAGCTGGGCTTGGTCACATCAGAAACAGAAGAAATGATTACTGAGGCTCAAAATCTTTTGCTGTTGGTTTGAAACACATAACTGAATGGTTTTGTAATAGACTTTTCAACTTTTACTAGAGTACAAATGGTTAATGTCTTTGGGATTGGATGGCAGTGAGCCAGAAGGACAAAAGGGAGAAAAACAGGTGAAAAAATGTTTTGGAATGGTTTTGTCTATCACAGTATTAATTTTATTTTCTTTTTTTAAGTTCATTGAACTGGAATAGCTAACACTGTTTAAAAAATACAAATGCAACTAGCTAGCTTCCTGACCTATTACTAAAACAAAAATACCCAACCAAGCAAAACCAAGTCAGAGAAAAGCAAACAAGAAAATAACCAGAACCACAAAACCAGACAACTTATAAACTAACCCCAACAAGAACCCACCAGCCTGTGCTACTTGTGATTAATGTTTGGGTTCTTTTTCTCTTTGTTTATTTATTTATTTAGTTTGTTTCCCCAAGCACCTGTTTTACCCTTCCTGCTGAGCTGGTCCTGCAGTGCTGGTCACAAGCAGATGGCCCAGGGAGGCTGTGGCTGCCTCCTGCCTGGGGGTGTTGCAGGCCAGGTTGGATGAGACCTTGAGCAGCTGAGTCTGGTTGAGAGGTGTCCCTGGGCATGGTGGGGAGGGTGGAGGAGATGAGCTCTGAGGTCCCTTCCAGCCTGAGCCATTCTAGGATCCTATGCATGCAGGGCATGTCCTAACTACACTAGGTTTAGAATTGGCCATTTGGAAAGTTCCTTACAGCTGGTAAAGTGTGGAAGCATTAAAGTTTTCCAGGAGAGATTTTAGACATTCAAGGATCTTTTTTAATATATTTTCCTTCTCAAGCTCTCATCCTTCCCAGCAGATATTAACTTTTCTAGCCTAATAAAACTTTCAAAGAATCTTGAAAACAAACCAAATGTAAAAGTGCATGCAGCTAAATCTCCAAATGATTTAGGTAACTCTGCAGGAATAGATCTCATGTGGTTTTGCCTGGAAACACAAAATTCCATGTTTCTAATTTTCAGAGTTAGCTTTCACCTCTTTTTTTTTTTTTTCTTATAAGTAGCTTCAGCTTGAAATGTAGCAGTTAGCAAACACAATCATCAGCTTTCAGACACCACACATTCCCTGACACTTATTCTGGATTTCTCTGTGAAAATACCCTATTTAAAGTGTTTCCTTCCCCTTCACTATGGAAAACTTCCAGAAATGGGAAAAAGAATATATGGAAAGAGCTGAGCTCCTGTATGGAAAGAGCTGTCAGAAAGAGAAACTAAATGATCTAAACTTCACTGTAACAGTGATTCATCTATAGTCCAACAAAGACAGAAGAACACAGCTCCCAATTCTTCTCAATTATTGTCATTTTAAATATTGTTTGCAGCAAATCATTGAAGTTACCAAGCTGACACTGATCTCTTAATGGTATGCATTTGTCAGAGAGGAAGTTGTTGAAGTCAGGTTTTAAAGGAAATTAGAGGAAAATGGGAGGAAATGTCTTTATGAAAGCCAGGGAGCTGGTTGAGACAGTTTTGTGCCTGTCAGAATGTGTGTTTTCCTTTTGCTAGGAATTGTCTAAAACCAGCACTGTGTTCTGCTGATGTCTGTGTTGGAATTTTGCCAACAACAGGTGTTTGAAATAAATAAATAAATAAATCTTTCAGAGCACTTGAAAAAGTCTCTAAGCCTTCAGCTGGGTATGAAAGCATAACCCATGTTATCATTCCCTGTAATAAAAACTGTTCTCTTGTGAATTGGGAAGGACATTCATTATGTTTTCTCAATAATTGCATTCTTTAATATTGTCTTTAGGTTGTGGTTAAATTTATATCCATTACTATTTTGGCCTTTTTTTTCAGTCGTGAATATTGCAGAGACAGCTTTAAGAGCAGAGTACACATGATAGCACTTAGCTCAGTAAAAACTGAACATTGTAAAAGATAGAGTCTTTTCTTTTGATGATTTTTTTTTTCTCACAGGGACTAACATTTGTGCCAAGAACAATGGTGGATGCCATCAGCTGTGCCTCTACCGGGGAGGTGCACGGAGGAGCTGTGCTTGTGCCCATGGCTACCTTGCAGAGGATGGCATTGCTTGCCTGAGACACGAAGGCTACCTCCTCTACTCAGGAAGGACCATACTAAAAAGCATCCACCTTTCAGATGAAACCAACCTAAATTCCCCAGTGAGGCCCTATGAGAATCCAGAGTACTTCAGAAACGTGATAGCTCTTGCCTTTGACTACAGCCTGCAAGGGAGAGGCACGAACCGCATCTTCTTCAGCGACGCTCACTTTGGCAACATCCAGGTCATCAGGGACAACTGGACTGGCAGGCAGGTTCTGATTGAAAGTAAGTCCAATGCTTTCCTGAAGTACATAGCTCATGTCAAGTAACTTGAAGTGAAAAGTTGATCATGACTTGATTTTACAGAATCAGAGAATGGCTGAGGCTGGAAGGGAGCATAGTGATCCTGTTCAATATCTTTACTGGTGATCTGGACAAGGGGATTGAGTCCATCATCATCAGTAAGTTTGCAGATGACACCAAGTTAGGAGCACATAGGGTAGAAGGGTCCTGCAGAGGGACCTTGACAGGCTGGATGGGTGGGCAGAGGCCAGTGGGATGAGATTTAACAAGGCTAAGTGCAGGGTTCTATACTTTGGCCACAACAACCCCAAGCAGCACTACAGGCTGGGGTCAGAGTGGCTGGAGAGCAGCCAGGCAGAGAGGGACCTGGGGGTGCTGGTTGACAGGTGCCTGAACATGAGCCAGCAGTGTGCCCAGGTGGCCAGGAGAGCCAATGGCATCCTGGCCTGCATCAGGAATAGTGTGGCCAGCAGGAGCAGGGAGGTCATTGTACCCCTGTACACAGCACTGGTCAGGCCACACCTTGAGTCCTGTGTCCAGTTCTGGGCTCTTCAATTCAAGAGAGATGTTGAGGTACTGGAACATATCCAGAGAAGGACAATGAAGCTGGGGAGGTGTCTGGAACACAGCCTTGTGAGGAGAGGCTGAGGGAGCTGGGGGTGTTTAGCCTGGAGAAGAGGTTCAGAGGAGACCTCATTGCTGTCTACAACTACCTGAAGGGAGGCTGTATCCAGGTGGGGGTTGGTCTCTTCTCCCATGCAACCAGCAGCAGAGCAAGGGGGCACAATCTCAATCTGTGCCAGGGGAGGTATAGGTTGGATGTTAGGAGGAAGTTCTTCCCAGAGAGGGTGATTGCCCATTGGAATGTGCTGCCCAGGGAGGTGGTGGAGTCACCATCCCTGGAGATGTTCAAGAGAAGCCTGGATGAGGCACTTAGTGCTGTGGTCTAGTTCATCGGATGGGGCTGGGTGATAGGTTGGACTGGATGATCTTGGAGGTCTCTTCCAACCTGGTTGATTCTGTGATTCTATGATTCTATGATCATAGAATCAGAGAATGGTCCAGGCCAGGAGGGACCTCCAAAGCTCATCCAGTCCGACATCCCCGCACTCAGCAGGGACATCCCCAACTAGATCAGGTTGCCCAGAGCCTCGTTGAGCCTCACCTTGAATATCTCCAGGGAAGGAGCATCAACCACCTCGCTGGGCAACCTGTTCCAGTGTTCCACCACCCTCGTGGTGCAGAACTTGTTCCTGATATACAATCTCAATCTGCCCTGTTCTAGTTTGAAGCCATTGTCCCTCATCCTGTCCCTGTAGCCCTTTGCAAACAGTCTCTCTCCATCCTTCCTGTAGCCCCCTTCAAGAACTGGCAGGCTGCTCTTAGGTCCCCCTGGAGCCTTCTCTTCTCCAGGCTGAACACCCCCAGCTTCCTCAGCCTGGCCTCGTAGCAGAACTGCTCCAACCCCCTGATCGTTTTCGTGGGCCTCCTCTGGACCCTCTCCATCAAGTCCATGCCCTTCCTATATTGAGGGCTCCAGACCTGCACACAGTGCTCCAGGTGAGGTCTCAGCAGAGCAGAGCAAAGTGGCAGAATCACCTCTCTGGCTCTGCTGGCAACACTGCTTTGGATGCAGCCCAGGATGTGATTTGCCTTCTGTGCTGCAAGCTCACACTGCCTGCTCCTGTCCAACTTCTCATCCACCAGCACCCCAAGTCCTTTCCCACAGGGCTGCTTTCTAACACCTCATCCCCCAGTCTGTGTTGATAGTGAGGATTGTTCCAGAGGACTGATCATCTGCTGAGGCCTTGGAAAGATTTTCTGAGGATCTGCACTGAAATCAGTGTCTAACATAACTTCACTACAAGGTGCATCTAAAAAATTACCAAGGGTTTTCATGGTAAAATTCAATCTGAATCCAAATGTTATAGGAATCTGTCCTTAATGCTAAACATAAAAACCCAAAACCCTGTTACAAAAACCCAAGTTCTGAAAACTTCTGTTGTCTTTCACTTCTGTTGTCTTTCACTTCTGTTGTCTTTCACTTCTGTTGTCTTTCACTTCTGTTGTCTTTCACTTCTGTTGTCTTTCACTTCTGTTGTCTTTCACTTCTGTTGTCTTTCACTTCTGTTGTCTTTCACTTCTGTTGCAGTTAAATTGTTCTAAATATGCAGCAAGCCTCATTCAACTGCAGTCACTCAGCAGATGCATTAATTTATTGTGTTTCTTCTCTTCCTTATCATTTTTGAGTACTGTCTGGGGTTTGTCTTTAGGGGCTTGTTTTTTGGAGGCTGCAGTTCATTTCAGTAACTGTTTTCCAAAGTCTCTCAAGTGTTGCATGGCTTTGCTCCTTCTGTTGTGAATAGTTTTCATCTGAATCTCTTTGTGCCTGTGACATTTATTCATGGTTGGGTTAAGAGTTTAACAACAAGACCAAAGCAAGCGATTAGTAAAAGTGGATGTGGAACAAATCACCCTGTTAATGGCTATCTTTGTGGAGGAGGAGGGAGTTAAACAGCTGCAAACTGACAAGGCATTATTCTACAGCCAGCATTGGCTAATTACAGGATTTTGAACCCTTGCACCATGCTTCTGGGGAGGTGTTTGTGGTCATGAGAAGAGCTGAGAGTAATGAACAGAAGAGCATTGTGCAAATATGACACAAGGCCTCTGTGCTTGGTTGGTTGGTTTGTTTACTTATGGGTTTTATGTGCGCATATGTTAGAGGAATTAATGCTGTCTGTAGATGATGACAAAGAGAAAGTAAGCAATGCTCTCATTACTCCCAGGAAGGCATCCAGAGCTGAGGTGAGCCTTGAGAGAGACACCAACAGCTCCCAGAAATGAGTAGTGGTGACAGACAAGCACTGTTTTAACTCTCATGTTGCAGAAAGGGATTTAAGTGTGATGTGCATTCAAAACAGCCAAAGAGGAAATAAAAATACTGCTGAATTGTTTGGGGCTTTTTAAAGAATACTCAAGTATTTCTCATGAGCTCATAAGAGGTTCTGGTACAAGAGCTGAAACTATTCTGTGAAGCACAGCTGAGAATTGTAGTTTTAAGAGCTTGTCACAAAGGGTTCCTACTTGTTATCTTAATATGGCCAATTTCATTTTTCATTAGCAGAGTCAGCACTCTGAGTAATTGAATGTCAGAGGAAATTTTGTATCCTTGCAGAAATTGACTCTGTGTTTGGGAGGTATTTTTGAGCTGTTCTGTTGGGTTTCTAGAAATGCTTCAGGTTTTCTTTCCTTGTAAAAGAGAAGGGATCTCATATCCCAGGATGTTAGTTTCTTCTTTTCCTGAATGTTTGAAGCACCTTTCACAGAATAATACAATCCTGGAATGGCTCAGGTTGGAAGGGACCTCAGAGCTCATCTCCTCCAACCTCCCCACCATGCCCAGGGACACCTGTCAACCAGACTCAGCTGCTCAAGGTCTCATCCAGCCTGGCCTGCAACACCCCCAGGCAGGAGGCAGCCACAGCCTCCCTGGGCAGCCTGTGCCAGAGTCTCACCACCCTTCTGCTCAAGAACAACTTCTTCAGCTCCACTCTAACCCTGCTCTGCCTCAGCTTCAAACCATTCCCCCTTGGCCTGTCTCTAGACACCCTCAGCAAAAGTCCCTCTGCAGCCTTCCTGCAGGATCCCTTCAGGTCCTGGCAGGCAGCTCTGAGGTCCCCCTGGAGCCTTCTCTTCTCCAGGCTGAACATCTCCAGCTCCCTCAGCCTGGCCTCACAGCAGAGCTGCTCCAGCTCTTGGATCATCTTTGTGGCCTCCTCTGGTGTCACTCCAGCAGCTCTGTGTCCTTCTTCTGCTGGGGATGGGGACACCAGCATAAGAATCCATTAGCTGCTGGATTTCTCACTGAAATCAGATTTGCCACTCAAATCAACACATTTGTGAACTTTTCTGCTCACTAGAAACAGTTAAGATCTATAGAGAGTCCTCTGTTAAACAGGTTTCTAGCTCACAAAACCAGATTTACAACTTGTGAGCAACCTATTACCTAACATGTTCTTAGCTCACCAAGAGCAGATTTACTACCCAGCAACAACCCCATTATCAACCATGTTTCCAGTTCACTGAGGACAGATTTACAGCTCCAACACAAGCTATTATCTAACAGAGTTCCAACTCACTGAATATTGATTTAGAATTCATAAACAACCCATTATCTGACAAATTTTCACCTCACTGAACAGATTTGCAACTCATAAACAACCCATTAGCCAACGCATTTGCGGCGCAGGCAAAGTAGATTTACAGCCTATAAACAACTTTATCTAACTGGTTCCACTTCACTAAAAGCAGATTCAAAACTTGCCAAGAACCTAGCACCTGCTAGGGCTCTGCCTTCATCAGCAAGAAGCAGTAACACCAAAGAGCCAGTGCAGAATGTGCAGAGGAAGGGCAGTGCTGGTGCCCCTGGGCTCAGCCCTGGGGAGGCCACAGCTTCAGCACTGGGGGCAGTTCTGGGCACCACAGGATAGGAAAGGCATTGAGGTGCTGGAGGGTGACCAGAGAAGAGCAACGAGGCTGGGGAAGGGTTTGGAGGGTGTATTGTGAGGAGAGGGAGCTGGGGTTGTTTAGTCTGGAGAATGAAGGCTGAGAGGAGACCTCATTGCTCTCTACAGCTTCCTGAGAGAAGGTTGCAGTGAGGCTGGGGTTGGTCTCTTCTCCCAACCAACCAGCAATAGGACAAGAGGAAATGGGATTGAGTTGTGGCAGGGGAGGGTTAGGTTGGACATGAGGAGAAACTTCTTTAGTGAGAGAGTGGTGAGAGGTTGGGACAGGCTGCCCAGGTGGGTGGAGGAGTCACATCCCTGGAGGTGTTCAAGGAGCTGTAGATGTGGTGCTTCAGGGTATGGTTTAGTGGTCATGGGAGTTGGGTTATGGTTGAACTCCATGATCTTAAAGGTCTTTTCCAGCCATAGAGATTCTCTTATTCTCTGATTCTATAGCATGCCATAGCCTAACACCTTGAGCTTTTGTGCAGACTAGGATTTTGGAGGGAATTCTTACTTTTGAACTCATGAGCATCATTCCCTCTGGCCAGTCAGTGGGGACTTTTTGTTTTGTATTTTCACTGGCAATTTTATAGCTTAATCTTTCTTCATTGCCAAATTTAAGACATTTATCTTGCCTTCCAAGAAGGGACCTCCAGAGATCATCCAGTCCAACCCCCCTGCCAGAGCAGGAGCACCCAGGGCAGGTCACACAGGAACACATGCAGCTGGGTTTGGAAAGGCTCCAGAGCAGGAGACTCCACAACCTCTCTGGGCAGCCTGCTCCAGGGCTCTGCCATCCTCACCATACAGAAGTCTCCTCATGGTGAGGTGCAATCTCCTGGGTCCCAGCTTGTCCCTGTTGCTCCTTCTCCTGTCACTGGGCACCACCAAACAGAGCCTGGCACCTTCATCCTGACACCAACCCCCTATGATGGCATTGGTGAGATCCCCTCTCATCCTTCTCCTCTCCAGACTAAACAGCTCCAGGGCTCTCAGTCTCTCTTCATAGTAGAGATGTTCAAGTCCCACAATCATCTTCATAGCTCTCCTTTGGACTCTCTCCAGCAGGTCTCTGTCTGTCTTGACCTGGGGAGCCCCAAACTGGACACAGTATTGCAGGTGTGGTCACACCAGGGCAGAGCAGAAGGGAAAGAGAGCAAAAAGCATGAAGCTGGGCAAGTCTCTCTGAGCTGGGTGCCTTTTTGCCTGCATAAACAGTGGCTCTGCGATATTTTGCCAGTGGAACATCTTCCAGAGCACAAAAGGAAGTGAAAAATGCTCCTGTTTTCAACTTCAGGCACTTGTGTCTGGAGAAGGCAAAAGTCTCTTCATTGCTAACATTAAGTGTCAGATCCTGTGATGTATTGGAAAGCTTTTTAAAGGTGTTCCACTGTGTGCTTCTATTTTTTTTTTCTAGCTAAGTGGGTCCAATTTAACTGTCAAAAAGCCATTTATGTTCCCATTTCTCTCACAGAACATCAAACTTGGTACATTGTGGGAGATCCCTTTAGCTTGGGAGCTTTCTTCTCCAGGGAAGAAGTTTTCAATCTGTTAAAAACAAATACTCAAATATTGGTGCTTTTTGTTCCATGAATTAGCTTATTCCAGTTGGGTATGTTTGGGTAAGGGGCCAGTGCTTTCCACTTTTCAGAAGAGGCAATGTGAGAGGCCATTGTGAAGTCCAGGATGTTTAGGCAGCAAAAACTTCCATTTATTATTAATGAAAAGCAGAAGTGTTTGGTTCATGACTAGATTTTGTGGCTGTTTGTTCGGGTTAGTTGGTAAAATTCATGAACTGTTGCTGTAGGTGGATAACATTTTACTGTCTTTATGTTATTTTGCTCTAGAGCTCTGCATTTCTGCACTTTGCTTGCTTTGTTTAGCTGTGTCTGGTTTGCTCTGAAATGTGGTCCTGATGGGAGCTGACATGCCCTGATCTAGTTCAAGATGGACTGAGTATTCCCAGCCTCAGTATTCAGGAGAGGGGTTTCTGCTTATTCAAACTGAGATTATTCACAAAGATTCAATAGTTTGTGATTGCTTCAGCTCTCTGCACTGCCCTCAAATTTCTATTGATGTAAACATTTGCTGATGCAAATTTATACAGCAGCAGCTGTGGCTTAGTTCACCAAAAGTTCATTTGGTGAATTGGGTGAATGTCTCTTGACTTTTATCCTCTTCCTCTCTATTATTCTAAAGAGTGATGTGATCCAGCTAATATTATTCCATGATTAGGCTATTCTCCCATTAATGCTTGTAATAGCTCTATAGTGTCTGGTTTTACTTCGACAGTGACAATGAGAATGTGTGATTTGATGTGTCTATTAGAAGGCTTGCTAGTCTCAGGGTAGCCCCTTTGGTGGTATTGATTTACAGGTGTTAAGGCTGAGTTATTTGGGGGTTGTTCCAGCAATTGCCAAACAAGGGACCAGGTCCTGCAGTTTCCCAAGCCCTAACTCCTGCTGATCAGTCAGCCTGGAGAAGAGAAGGCTCTGGCAGACCTTAGAGCAGCCTTCCATTACTTGAAGGGGCTACAGGAAGGCTGCAGAGGGATTGTTTGCAAAGGCCTGCAGGGACAGGGTGAGAGGCAATGGTTTGAAATGAGAGCAGAGCAGATTGAGATTGGATGCGAGAAACAAGTTCTGCACCATGAGGGTGGTGAAACACTGCAACAGGTTGCCCAGGGAGGTAGTTGGGGCCCTATCCCTGGAGTTATTCAAGGTGAGGCTTCACAAGGTTCTGAGCAACCTGATCTAGTGAAGGATGTCCCTGCTGACTGCAGGAGGGTTGGACTGGTTGACCTTCAGAGGATCCTTCCAGCCCAAACCATTCTATGAGTAGAATTTTTTTTGAGAGCCTACACATAATGCATCAAAAGATAATGTGGGTTCTTATAATTAGGAAAAAAAAAAGTCTTTCATGGTAATGGTGAAGATTCTTTAAAGCCTAATAAAATAATTTCATCTTTCTGTGTTAGCTTTCTCTCCTTAAAGCCTTTCTGTTTTTAAAGCCTCTTTTGTGAGGATACTTTATTTTGAAGCTATGTTATGGTAACAGTTGTAACCTAGGAATCATCTCTTGATGATTCCTGTACTGGGAGGCTTGCAGTTTGCAGTAACGCTTCTTGAGATCCCATATTTCCTTAAGCATATGATGTACCATTCTTGCTTTGCCACAGCATTTCCCACTGACCCTGAGACACTCCCTAAACCTACTCAAGGAATAAGTTATATTCAGGATAATAAAGGGCAGAACATTGCAGATTTATATCCTGTTGATGTGGTTTTCTGCACTGAGCTTTCAGGGAGCAGCCATGGAAGGGGGATATCCACTGGCAGGGAAAAAGGAAATTGGAGGTAAATGGAGATTTCCTCATAAAAAGCTGTTAATTATTCCCCTCCTCCCCATGATAAAAGGCTAAATCATTCTCTAAATAAAAATACTATGGTCCAAAGGAGTAGAAATGGTCCACTACTAGAAAGAAAAGCATAAACATTGTATTTAGGAGCATAATCCAGGCTTGTTTTTAAAAGCTGAGCATGGCAAGGGATGCTGGCACTCTCTGCCATGGCCTGACTAATACCTTTGTTGAAATGCTGTCAGCTGCTGTCTTTCCAAAGAGAAACCCTCATTTATGCCTATGTAAGCAGAGCTCACTGTATTCAAAGTCATGGAATCACATAAATACAGAATCATGGAATCATTAAGGTTGCAAGAGTCCAACTGTAGCCCAACTACCATGGCCACGAAACCATGTCCTGAAGCTCCAGGGAATATAGACACTTGACAAGGGGCAAAGGACACAAACTGGAACACAGGAAATTCCACCTCAGCATTAGGGAAAAGTCCTTTCCTGTGAAGGTGACAGAGCACTGGAACTGGCTGCCCAGAGAGGTTGTGGAGTCTCCTTTTCTGTGGACTTTCCAAAACGTTCCTGTGTGCTCCTGGTTTACGAGAACTTTCTTTAGCAGGAGCACTGGACTAGGTGATCTCCAGAGGTCCCTTCCAATCCCAACCATTCTGTGACTAGAAGTATCCTACCACTTAGGCATCTGCCTGTCTTTCTCACTGCACTTACCTCCCAGGAGCAGTAATTACATCCCGCATTTGATGTATCTTCTTTGACATGGACTGCAGCAAGGTCATAAATGCAGAAAGATCTTTACCTGGTAGAGATTTTTGGGTTTTTTTCCCCTGAATGTCTTCGAAGTATTTCTTGAGCAGTTATTTGGATTTTCATTTTTATTTGCACATAGCCTGAATGTTATTTGCCATTAGGAATACACTGAACAATTTTGCTGATGTATTATACTTTCTTAAAAACAAAACAAAAACAACCCACAGATTGTTTCTCTGTTGTTTTTTTTTTTGGTTGGTTTTGGGTTTGAAGGCATAATGAGGTTCCTTCCATGTTTATAGTGTCTTTACTTAAGGTAGTTGTTGCCTTGAAGAACACAAACCCTTTCTTTATACTCTCTTATCACGTTTAATACTCTTTAAGGTGTCGTAGGATGGTTTTATGGTTTGGAGAGACTGACAAATGATAGAGATGTTTGCTGACTTCTGGTGGAGTTTTAGCAAACTTTAAATGTACTCTGAAATAAAACCATGTTTTGGGGGCCAATTGGGACAATGAAACAATTGGTTGTTACAGTTTGTGGGATACTGGATATTTAGGCTTGCTGTTGCAGTAGAATATGCAATGGCCTTGTTTTACCTGTGACTAACAAAAGCAGTTACATTAAATCACACTCAAATCATAGAATGCTAGAATGAGCTCATCTCCTCCAACCTCCCCACCATGCCCAGGGATACCTCTCAAGTAGACTCAGCTGCTCAAGGCCTCATCCAGCCTCACTTGAACACCCCCAGGCAGGAGGCAGCCACAGCCTCCCTGGGCAGCCTGTTCCAGAGTCTCACCACCCTCCTACTGAAGAACTTCTTCCTCAGCTCCAGTCTATTTTTTGAGATAAATGGAACTCTTCTTGCTTATTTATTTCATTGCAACTTATTATTGCAATGTCTTAGAATTTGTGTTTAGCAAAAGGCTTCTTTCTTTACAGGACTTGAAGAGCAAGGCAGAAGGGTAAAGAACTATTTCAAGTTTGAATGGTGCAGTCAGTTAGCTAAGTGAATATAAAGCCTTTTCTTCAGGGGCTTTACTGCTTGTGAGGCAATCTTTTCACCTCAGATCAAATGGTGACCACCTGTTATGTATCACCATAATCTTACATGCACAGATTGGCAGAGAGCAGTGTCATATCCTGGGCCCAATCTGGTGTAACAGCTAAGGGTTTGTATCCTGACAGGTAAATTGTGAAAGCCACTTCAGAGAACAAATAAAGATGGAGCAGGTCTTCAATATGAAGTACTGAACATTAAAGCCTTCTCCAAGGTGCTGTTATCAAAATGCTGTTTATGCTCAGTTTTATGACTTTGATGGCTTTTCAGTGTTGAAAGAATTACGATGTTGATGGTCGGTCTTCCTTTATGACTTAAAGAAAAGGAGCTGGTAAAAATAGGAAACTGAAAGGAAAGGGTAATTGAAGTGGTGCTACTGAGAGTGTTTTGACTGCAAACTTTCTAGAGGCTTTTAAAGAAGCTAAGAAACAAAAATCTGGGAAACTGAGAAACAGCATCTGTCTCCCACCCAGGTCAGTGGCAACAGCTATTGGATCATCACAACTTGATGTCCTCCCATGCTTTGCGATGATGAGGGAGCTCTGCTCTGGGTTCTTCAGTTATTGATCTGTTACTTGTCTGTTGCCTGGGAAAGTCAGCTGAAGATCAGGTGGCAGTATTTATGGGCTGCATCTCGTCTGTGGGATGCAATCTATCTTCGTTAAGTCCAGTAGAAGTGATAGATAATGTTTGGCAGCGTGATGATGCGATCGCTCTGCCGGCGCCGTCGTAAATCATGAGCTGCTGCATTCTCTTGTGTAGATATTTAATCAGCTCCACACCCCATTACTGATTTAATTCAGAATGTCAGTGGCAGGTGAATAACGTGAGTATTTGTATATTAATATCATATTGTATTAATGTTCCTTTCATTTAAGTATTCTATTCATGTGAAAATCACAAACTGTTGCTTCATGGCTAGAATAAATTTAATCAGTGCTGTAGGCATCTGATGCCATCAGTGTTTTAATTCAATGTGTCAGGGAAACAAATGTGTTTCTTTTCATTTCCACTTTCTCTATGCTTTACTAATTCAGAATATTATGGGATGCTCTCAAAATATGAAGCGGAGAGTAAACAAATTGCCAATTTTCCTCCTGTCAGTAGATCTTGGGACTGAATCCCTCCGTTGCAGCACTGGAGAGGATGAGTACATATTTCAGCTATATTTTAAGGTAGCTAAATAGATAATGAGAAACTAACCTTAAAAAAATAAAAAATGTGCTAGAGTGTTTCTCAAGGAAGTAGGGAATATTAAATATAAAATACTAACTGCTAATGCTGTAACACTAGAGGTCTTTGCAATCATCTCCAGGCTCCTGCCTTTGGCTTTTTGACATTGCTTGAATGTTTTCTTTTTATGGAGCCACCTGAAAGTGGCTACAGGACCATTTCTAGAACTACTTCTGTCCTCAGCTGGCACCTATTTTTCCTTGGTAATTGATTTCATATCTGGTTTGGGGTTCTTCACTAACTTCCAAAACAAACAAGCATACAACCCCTCTTATTTTAACCTACAAACAATGGAAAAGAACAAAAAATGTTGTGTGAGCAGTGATGATATATTGAAGATCTGCCTGCACTGTAGAGGTGCCACTTGATCCAGCTCATACTACGTATTATTATTATTAATAGTAATAATAATAGTAATAATAATATCTTTATCCAACTCATACTATGTATTATTGTTAATAGTAATAATAGTGGTAGTAATAATAATAATAGTAATAATAGTAAAAATAGTAGTAATAATAATAAAAGTTACTGCCATTGAAGAAATTGAAATCTTGGATCCCTTTAGCACCTATTCTATAAATCTTATGCCATGGACTTGGAAACAAACTTTGAAACAAACCTACAGACCTCTAGAGATATTAAATAATTCTCTTCTCAAAGGTTATTTCCAATCAAAACAATTCTCTGATTCTATCTTTTATTTCAGCTGTTGACTTCTGAAACAAGAAGATAAAGCCTTTACTCTATCTCACTATGTTTTTGATGCTTCAAATCAAAATCTATGAATAAAGCAACGCAATGTGGCATTCAAAGAAAGACCCCGTGGAACCCATCCATCTTTTCAAAGTGCTATCCAAATGGTCATCTTTGCAATGCTCAGAAGGGGGTTTTGTACTTTCCAACTTAACTTCAGTGCCATTTTTAACATTAAATTCACTTTAACATCACTTTATTTACTTGTAAATCAGCTATAGATAATTTTTTTTTCCTGGAAATTATCCTTCATTAATTGGAAAAAACCCTTTTACATATTCACCTCCCTTTAAGGAGTATCCTCTAATTTATTTTTTTCTCTTCTTTCTTTAAGACAAGTCACTGAAGCTTCTTTACAGATATGCCATGAAAATGTGCAAATATTTACAAAGGGATGCATAATTGTTTGCTTTGATTTATTTGCCTCCTGGTTTTGATTTAGTGTTAGCACTTTCAGTTGCATCAGACTTGTCTGGGGACACTTTGTTCTGCGTATAGAACTGCATGGCACGGTCCCATCTTCCAGCAGGCTGAATGGAAATTGTAATAACCAGTGTTCATCCTGATTGTACTTCTAGCTTTGTGCCTTCTGCAGCTCATTAATAAGCTACATGAACCTTCTGGCCTAAAATTAGTTGTTTCTAACAAAATAAGTGAAGTAATCAACGTACAATTCTCTGGTAATTCAGAAATAATGGTAGGAAATAATTACTCCTATTGCTCACCCTCTGTTGTTTTTATGTATTGGCAGCAGATACAATTTGTCTTTCTTGGACATTAAATATATGCTTTAGTTGCTTATTCATGTTTGCTTTTCTTTCTAGCTCACCATATAGAATGGAAGGCTGTGGTATTGTGGCTTATTAAAATGATGTGGTGATGAGGAGACCTTCAGAGCTGGCCTCTTTTCACTGTCTTTCAGGTGTTTAAAAAGAAAATCCTTTACAGTTAAGAACAACAGGGCACTTTGATCCTTATTAATGTATCTGTGTTAGGAAATACAGTGAAAGGTAATGCTAAATAATAGGAGTAATTAGTGAAAACATGCCCAAGACCTGACTTAAAGCATGTTTGAAGTCATGAATAATTACTGCTGTCTGGATTAAATGCTTATTATTCCTAATATATTGTCTGGGGAGACTGCAGTAAAAAAGAACATTAATGTAAGAATTGACAAATGTAGTCCAGGATATTATTAATAATCTTGGTCTCCATATTTGTTTGTTTTTTTTTTTTCAATTAATGAACAGATAAGAAGTTTGATTCCAAGGAACAGGTGGGGTGATAAGACTTGACAGTCAAGTGGCTGTCAGAGCTGAACTCCCTGACTCTTGCAGGATCAGCTTCCAGGAATCACAGAATGGTTTGGGTTGGAAGGCACCTCCAAAGGCCATCCAGTCCAAACCCCTGCAGTCAGCAGGGACATCCTCCAGCAGAGCAGGTTGCTCACAGCCTTGTCCAGCCTCACCTTGAATATGTCCAGGGATGGGGCCTCAACTCCCTCCCTGGGCAACTTGTTGCAGTGTTCCACCGCCCTCATAGAACTTATTGGAAGGAGTTTTAATGCACTCTGTGTGTAACCATGTCTTCCAGATGTTGGGTCAGTGGAGGGACTTGCTTATCACAGAGCTTGGGACACTCTTTATTGGACCAGCTCGACCACATCCTCCATCATGAGGCACACTGTTGACCAGAGACGTCGAGGAGCTTTCAACCGGGAAGCAGTAATTACAATGTCTGAAGATGATCACCCACATGTCTTGGCTCTAGATGAATGTCAAAAGTATGTATTACATCTTCCTCACCAGTTTTTAGCTCTAGATGAATGTCAAAAGTATGCATTTTATCTTCCTTACCAGGTTTTAGTTGCCTAGTGCCAAGGACACAGCAGCATTTCTTTATTTCACAGTCACCCCATACTGATAAACCCCATGGAGCTTAAGAAGATTTCACAGTCACCCCATACTGATGAACCCCATGGAGCTTAAGCAGGTTTCACAGTCACTCCATACTGATGAACCCCATGGAGCTTAAGCAGGTTTCACAGTCACCCCACACTGATGAACCCCATGGAGCTTAAGAAGATTTCACAGTCACCCCATACTGATGAACCCCATGGAGCTTAAGCAGGTTTCACAGTCACCCCATACTGATTAACACCATGGAGCTTAAAGCAGGTTTCACAGTCACCCCATACTGATGAACCCCATGGAGCTTAAGCAGATTTCAGTCACCCCATACTGATGAACCCCATGGAGCTTAAGCAGATTTCAGTCACCCCATACTGATGAACCCCATGGAGCTTAAGCAGATTTCAGTCACCCCATACTGATGAACCCCATGGAGCTTAAGAAGATTTCACAGTCACCCCATACTGATGAACCCCATGGAGCTTAAGAAGATTTCACAGTCACCCCATACTGATGAACCCCATGGAGCTTAAGCAGATTTCAGTCACCCCATACTGATGAACACCATGGAGCTTAAGAAGATTTCGCAGTCACCCCATACTGATGAACCCCATGGAGCTTAAGCAGATTTCACAGTCACCCCATACTGATGAACACCATGGAGCTTAAGAAGATTTCACAGTCACCCCATACTGATGAACACCATGGAGCTTACGAAGATTTCACAATCACCCCATACTGATGAACCCCATGGAGCTTAAGCAGGTTTCAGTCGCCCCATACTGATGAACACCATGGAGCTTAAGCAGATTTCACAGTCGCCCCATACTGATGAACCCCATGGAGCTTAAGCAGATTTCAGTCACCCCATACTGATGAACCCCATGGAGCTTAAGAAGATTTCACAGTCACCCCATACTGATGAACACCATGGAGCTTACGAAGATTTCACAGTCGCCCCATACTGATGAACACCATGGAGCTTAAGCAGATTTCACAGTCACCCCATACTGATGAACACCATGGAGCTTAAGAAGATTTCACAGTCACCCCATACTGATGAACCCCATGGAGCTTAAGAAGATTTCACAGTCACCCCATACTGATGAACACCATGGAGCTTACGAAGATTTCACAGTCACCCCATACTGATGAACCCCATGGAGCTTAAGCAGATTTCACAGTCACCCAATGCTGATGAACACCATGGAGCATAACCAGATTTCACAGTCACCCTGATGAGCGCCATGGAGCATAAGTAGATTCCTTTGTTTAGGATGCAAATGTGATTTTTTTTTTTTAAGCAATTGCAGAGTTAAGAGCCAACATTTTATGCTTTTATATTTCAGATTGAATAACCATTGCATTGTCCTTGAATGTTAGAAAATTCCAGCTGGCTTTAAGTGAGCTCAATGAGAATTACCAAGAGCCATCCTCTATGGCTGTCTTTTGTCAGGCGTTTTACACATTCATTTAATAAAACAAAAAATTTTTCAAGCACCTACAAAGAAAGGAAACTGAGTTTCTTATGGGGAAGATTGATAGGCACATGTGTTGCACAAAATCATACAACAACTACATTCTGGAATGAAGCCTAATTTACTTCTCTTCCTGCCATTCTCAAGAGGACTCTTTCCTAGTAAGATAAGAGGAGGGTTCCTGGTTTTACTTCAGCCTCTTGCTAGTAAGTGTCTGACAAATCTGAGTTACTTGAATCTTTTCTGTTTTCTGGAAGAAAGGCAACCTGCCTTTTCTGCCTTTTGTGACTGTGTGCCCTTTGGGGCCATGAGGCCACATTTCTGCTTTAGGAAGTTCTGTTTGTGACTTGTGCTAGCTGAACATACAATGGGGCGTGGGCAGTCAAGGAGGTTATTGCCATGTGTGGCTTCACTTAGAGTTTATGCAATCTTGTAAAATCAGATTTATCCAGATACCATCAATAAACCAACTGAAAGCTGATGGAGATTTCAGTGAGAGGAGGGGGCAGGTTCTGCTCAGTGTGTATTTATACACGAGTACCTCCTCAGCTCATCCCACAGTGTTTCCTCTGCTGTTGCAGCAGTAGCAAGGGGCTGATTGCCCCTCCTGTAGAGCATATTAAAATCACTTGATTCCCCATCATCAGCCTTCTGCTTGCCAGCCCTTCGGTCTGTATCACAGCTCTAATGTGGGCAATGCTGCAAATGAATTTCCCTGTTAGAAATTACCAACATACACATTAGGAGAATTAAGTTGCTATCATTACACAGCTCTCTGTAATGGTGCATTAGTGTAGAGACATGAGCAGAGCTGAACAGACCTGTGGAGATTGAAAATCTGTGCTCCTGTGCAAATTAATGAACTAGGAAACTGCTATAATTTATAGGATGTTGGCTGTAACGTTTTCTTATTCACCACTGATTATCCCAATTACTTCCAGGTGCCATTTGTGACTGGCTGGTTTTATTTCCTGATGCTCATTTCACAGAGAATTAAATTATAAAATGTATCTTATGGTTTTGTTTGTTATTTTGATTTTAATGCAGCTTAATGTTTTGGACTAACTGGAATGAGCAGCTTCCAAGCATCATGAGATCTACCTTGTCAGGCAAAAATGCCCAAGTCATCATCAGCACAGATATCCTGACACCAAATGGCCTCACCATCGACCACAGGGCAGAGAAACTTTACTTTTCAGATGGCAGCTTGGGCAAAATCGAGAGGAGTGAATATGATGGATCCCAGAGATACGTAAGTAAAACACAAATCCCAGACATGCTCTGTGGAAATCTGCAGTTTGTCTGCATTTGTCAGCACTTTGGAATGAAAACATGACACAAAGTCGTCTGACTCTCTCCTGATAATAGCTGTGCACTAGGGTTTAAACTGAACACCCTTCTGAGCACACTCCAGTTGCTGGATGACCTTGTGGAGATGAAGACACTTAGCACAAAATCTCTTTGCATTAGTACTGGCCTGAGGCATCGTTGTCCTAGATGATCTGTATCAGCTTGGGAAAAAAGTGTAGCACTAACTTCAGTGGCAGAGGTAGAGAAATGTTCTGCTTTCCAGAGGAGGATTCTAATTGTCCTCCTGGTGCCAATTCTCTCTGAATGCATTAGAATTCATTTTGTGCAATTGGCAGGCCAGGCTGGTCACTCACTGTTCTCAGCCATTGAACATTGAAACCTCCAATTTTCTTGGTATATTGTCTCTTGGTTTAGCTTTCTGTCATCTTCACTTTTCATCCCCATTACAGTAGACAAAAAAAGCTCATGAAAAGAGTAAGCTGAGTCCAGCACGCTCTTCTGAAGGCTCTTTGGGAGCCCTACAAAGCAATTCTACTATCAGCTGTGCTACATCAGTACCTGTTTGGGGAGAATCATCTGACTCTATTGTCAGTAACACTGAGTTGAGTTCTTACATGCTATGAGCTTTCATAGAGTCACAGAGTGGCTCAGGTTGGAAGAGACCTCAGAGCTCATCTTCTCCAACCTCCCCACCATGCTCAGGGACACATCTCAACCAGACTCAGCTGCTCAAGGTCTCATCCAGCCTGGCCTGCAACACCCCCAGGCAGGAGGCAGCCACAGCCTCCCTGGGCAGCCTGTGCCAGACTCTCACCACCCTCCTCCTGAAAAACTTCTTCCTCAGCTCCACTCTAACCCTGCTCTGCCTCAGCTTCAAACCATTCTCCCTTGGCCTGTCTCTAGACACCCTCAGCAAAAGTCCCTCTGCAGCCTTCCTGCAGGATCCCTTCAGGTCCTGGCAGGCAGCCCTGAGGTCCCTCTGCAGCCTTCTCTTCTCCATGCTGAACACCCCCAGCTCCCTGTGTGTCTTCTAGGTTCTGAGGGCACTTTTCCTCCATTAGGCAGAAGCAGCCACCAGGCTGTTTCACTCAGATCTGCACTGAAATGCAGTGAGCTGCCTTCACTAGCAGCCCTTCAGCACAGTTGCTCATCACAGAGTAGATTCATTCTTACTGATACAAGAATCCAGAATCCAGACAGGAACTTGTGATTGCTGCTCTAGGGAAAAGAGTATTTCCAGCTGTTTGTCTGCACACACTTGAGGAGCTCTCTGGTTTCACTGGGGGGTTTCAGCAAGGTCCTCCCATTAACCAACCCTTGAAAATAAGCAGATCACACTTCTCCTCCTCATCATCTCTACCTCACTGCTTTCTAGTTTCAGTTAGCTTAACAGAGACAGAAGTTGTATCCTAGAAGATGAAATGCTAATGGTGATGTAATGGAATTTTCTTCCAGACAGCAGCTTCTTTCTTCAGTCTGCTTCCTACAATAATCTTGTACAGTCAATGGGTAGAAAGGAATTTAGCAGTATGGAATCGACTTTTAAAATGGATTGTGAGAGTTTATTGATTTTCTGTTAAGGTGATATTTTAATAGTAGTATTTGGTTGCTTCAAGGAGCCTTTAAAGTTTGGAAGAATTCTTTTTTGTTACTTTTCATCCTTTTTATTGTGTAGAAGTGTGTGTGTGTGTGTTAAATTTTCTTATCCCACTTTGCGAGATCTTCCTGTTTAAAAATCAAATGTGGCAATCATCTTCCTCATAATCCCTTACACTTTTTCATCCTTTTTTTTTTTCCCTCTTGCACTTAGTTGGATTTAATATTGTGGCCACAGCTGCTGTCAGCTGCTAAGTGCTTTAATTGTGATATTTTGTTCATGAGAACAGAAACTGAGCCAACAGCAAATAAAGTTGATTTTCTGGTTTGGACTTATTTTCCCAATAAATTATAAGCTATTTTAATTTGATTCCTTTTCTTCTTCAGTGGTGAGCATTCTGTAAAATTTGACATCTCAAGAACCTAGAAACAGATTAAATTTCCTGCAGAGGGGAGTCAGATTGTTTTCTAGCATCCAGGTTGGAATGCTTTGGTCCCAGTTATGTTTTTGTGGGCCTCCAGGTGTGATTGTTACAATCAATATGGGTTTAGAGGTGTGTGCAGTAATTCTAACCTTTGTGTAAGCACAGCCTTCCTGTCACTCTAACACTGCTTTTCTAGAATAGATCTCTTCCTTCTGTTGCAGTTCTATATTTAAGCAGTTGTGCAAACTCTAAAGTTCAGCTTCCATTATCTTCAGTAACATTTTGTCACATCTCTTCTTCAAACTACTGCATGCAGAAATCATAGAATGGTTCAGGCTGGAAGGGACCTCAGAGCTCATCTGCTCCAACCTCCTCACCATGCCCAGGGACACCTCTCAACCAGACTCAGCTGCTCAAGGTCTCATCCAACCTGGCCTGCAACCCCCCCAGGCAGGAGGCAGCCACAGCCTCCCTGGGCAGCCTGTGCCAGACTCTCACCACCTTCTTCCTGAAGAACTTCTTCCTCAGCTCCACTCTAACCCTGCTCTGCCTCAGCTTCAAACCATTCCTCCTTGGCCTGTTGCTAGAAAGGTTTGGCTGAGCATTTATGAAGAACTTGACTTTAAAACTGACCTCTACAATTTGGGACAGCAATTTTGGTCAGTTTGTGGAAGGTATTCATGATGACATCAACATGACCTTGGGAAGCAGCCAGATAACTGAGGAAGGCAGGATAAAAGTGAGGTCATCTGAGGTAGCCAGAAGAGAGAGAAATCCTTCAAAATCTTAACAGTCACAAATGTCAAATGTCCAACCCCATTCCAATCAGGATATGCTAAAATGTCTCAGAAGAGATTCTGCACATGAGCAGTTACAAAAGATGTAGGTCCTGAATGTGGTTGTGAGCTGAAGGATGACATTGCTCTGCTACAGCCTGCTAATAATGTGATGTGAAAACTAAGCCAAAGGACAACAATGTCAAGAGGAAGGCAGATACTTTGATAAGCCTGGATGGTTGTCTAGGAGAAAAAAAGAAAAAAAAAAAAAAAAACAACATAAAATTCAGCCTACTCCCTGCAGAGGAATTCTTTCTGCTGCTTCCTTGTGGTTTTGTTAATGCACACTGGAAGCAATGATAGCAGAGAACCAAGAACTGCTGGTGAAAATGGATGTTGTTAGCACAACATTCACAGTTTGCAACCAAACCTCATGGTTTGCCTCTCTCATTCCCTCTGATATGACAGTTTTTTGTAGGGTTCCAGGCTCTTTAATCAATTAATTCTTTCTGTGTTTGGAATGCAACTGGAATGATGTGGATAATCATAGAATTTTATGGTACTAGAAGTGAAGCTGTGGTGGTTTATTTTAGTTTTCCCTGTCCAGCATATTAGTTGTAGCAGGAAAGTTCTCTTCTTAATCCTTCTCTCTTCCAAATCTGATCCAAAAGAGTCTTTGTTTCTCAGGTTTCCATGTGCCCATGCTTCCCTTTAACATTTCCCTGAAGAAGTCCAGAACCAATCTGAAGAGTTATATGTCCTCCCTGCCTAATTCATTGTTGTTCTGGGGAGCTCACTCATTGGCATTGATGAGTTGCTTTGAGTAGTTGTGTGAAGTAATGCTAAGATTGAACCTAATGAGAGCAATTCCCTAACCAAAGGCAATAAAATCCCCTAATCCATGTCAGCTAAGTAGCTGGTTGACAGATCCACCACATAGTTTGGGACTGTTTACTGATCTGTCTTCATGTCCAATGTGGGTAGCCTGGCAGAAATTAAGTGAAAGAAGGCATTAATGAAAAGATAAACATCATCTCCAAGGCTGTGGAGAGGAAGGTTGTTTGTAATACCTCAGCACACCACAAAATTCTGGGAGATGGAAATAAATGCAGCATTAGATGAAGTCTGCCATTTTTGATGATGAAAGCTGTGGTGGTTTGAAACTGTCTTTTTAATTTTTCCTTGCAAAGTTCAAAACAGAGAAAGTGAAAGAATGTAAATAAGTCACTATTGGGTGTAAGAAAGCAAAATACTGATTGTTCTAAACACTTCCATTGGATAGATAGAAATGTTTAAGAACTATTACCCAAAACAAAGTAGGCACTCTGCACGTTCTGCGTTCGGCAGTGGGGGCAGTTGCTGGGCTGTCTGGCTGCTTGTGTCGGTGTGAGCTGAAATTCCCCCCCCACCGACAATAACCAGGCTAGCCCAGTCTGGAAGCAAATGAAAAGCTGTATTTACAAGCAGAGTCTAAAATCTACAATGAAATGCAATGAATATGTACAAATATACAAAATTCACAACATTCACAAATATATACAATCAACAGAAAAAGCACAATCGATCTCCCTTTGCTTCCCCCCAAGGGGACCCTCCCAAAGGGGCCTCCCTCTCCCAGGAGCTTCCCCCCCAGACCCCCCTGGACAGAGAAGCAGAGTTAGTTAAGCAGAAAGTTGTTAACTTAGCTGCCAAGGTCAGTACGTGTTATCTTCAGCCAGAAGAGAAGAAGAAACAGCAGCCAGACAGCCCAGCAACTGCCCCCACTGCCGAACGCAGAATGTGCAGAATGCCTACTTTGTTTTGGGTAACAGTTCTTAAACATTTCTATCTATCCAATGGAAGTGTTTAGAACAATCGTTATTTTGCTTTCTTACACCCAATAGTGACTTATTTACATTCTTTCACTTTCTCTGTTCTGAACTTTGCAAGGAAAAATTAAAAAGACAGTTTCAAACCATCACAGTCCACCCCTTCTAAACAATTCCATTGGCTGCTACTATCATTTATCTAATCTAAAATAATATCTACAACAATAGGTGAATAAAGACCATAGTCCATTCCGGCTATCTCAGATGTAGATGATTCAAAAGAGTCAAATCACAGGAAAAACAGCAAACAGCTTGTTTCCTCGCAGATGGAGCGAAGGAAGGAACAGGGACTCTCAGGTGACTCAGGGCTCTCAGGGTTCGTGCACCGTAGATCTCATGAACTCTCCTCTTGGGCGCGATGCTGTATCTGCGCAACAGTCTGAATTTAACCTCTTTCAGCCAAAGTTAGATTTCTTTGTGGAATGCACTGAAATTCACCATTTTCTTGCATCACCCAATAGGTGTGACCAGGACCTTCAGCAGAAACCACCCCTCGGACAGGTTTGGCCTCTCCTGAAGGAGAAAATACCCAAACAGTTTTGCCTAACAGATTCTTTTCTCTGATAACAGGAACTCTATCACCTTCTTCCTTTCGCAACAAATCTGATTGGGCAGGTCCAGCTCGATTCACTGAACCTCTACTATTCACTAACCAGGTTGCTTGTGCTAAATGTTTCTCCCAGTTTTTCAAAGATCCACCCCCCATGGCTTTGAGAGTGGTTTTCAGCAAACCGTTGTAGCGTTCGATCTTCCCTGCAGCTGGTGCATAGTAGGGAATGTGGAATATCCACTCGATGCCGTGCTCTTTGGCCCAGTTTTTTACAAGATTGTTCTTGAAATGAGTTCCGTTGTCTGACTCAATCCTCTCTGGAGTTCCGTGTCTCCACAGGATTTGTCTCTCCAGGCCAAGAATGGTGTTACGTGCAGTTGCATGAGGAACTGAATAAGTTTCCAGCCATCCAGTGCTTGCCTCTACCATAGTCAGCACATACTGCTTACCAGATGGAGAACGAGGTAGAGTGATGTAGTCAATCTGCCAGGCTTCACCATACTTGTACTTGGACCATCGGTCACCGTACCACAAGGGCTTGATCCGCTTTGCCTGCTTAATAGCAGCACAAATGTCACAGTCATGGATGACTTGTGTGATAGCATCCATGGAAATGTCAATGGATCTGTCACGAGCCCATCGGTAGGTTGCATCTCTGCCTTGATGTCCTGACAAGTCATGGGCCCACCGAGCTAAGAACAGCTCACCTCGGTGTTTCCAGTCAAGATCAGGATCAGGATCAGAGTTTGTGTCCACCTGGGAAACTCTTGCAGCTAGATCTGCCTGATGGTTGTGTTGTTGTTCCTCAGTAGCTTTGCTCTTAGGAATGTGAGCATCGATGTGTCTCACTTTCACTGGGATTCTCTCAATGCGAGCAGCAATGTCTTGCCACAGATCTGCAGCCCAGATTGGCTTTCCTTTCCTCTGCCAGCCATTCTTCTTCCAGTCTTTCAGCCAACCCCACAAGGCATTGGCTACCATCCACGAGTCAGTGTAGAGATAAAGCTTTGGCCATCTCTCACGTTCAGCTATGTTAAGAGCTAGCTGGACAGCTTTTACCTCTGCAAATTGACTGGATTCTCCTTCTCCATCTCTCGCTTCTGCAACTCTGCGCGTTGGACTCCACACTGCAGATTTCCATCTCCGCTTGTTCCCAACCAGACGACAGGAACCGTCTGTGAACAAAGCATATCTCTTTTCATCATCAGACAGATCACTGTAAGGAGGAGCTTCCTCAGCACGAGCTACTCTCTCCTCTGGAGGTTTTGCACAGCTTGTGCCTTCTGGCCAGTTTGTGATCACCTCCACCAAACCAGGCCTTTCGAGATTTCCCATTCGAGCTCGCTGTGTTATCAGAGCCATCCACTTAGACCAGGTAGCATCTGTTGCATGATGTGGTGAAGAACCTTTGCCTTTGAACATCCAATTCAGAACTGGCAATCTAGGAGCTAGAAGAAGTTGTGACTCAGCTCCAATCACTTCAGAAGCAGCTTTCACTCCTTCATAAGCAGCTAAAATCTCTTTCTCTGTTGGAGTGTAGTTTGCCTCTGAGCCTCTGTAGCCACGACCCCAGAAACCAAGAGGACGTCCTCGTGTCTCCCCTGGAGCTCTTTGCCATAAGCACCAGGTTGGGCCATTGTCACTCGCAGCCGTGTACAGAATGTTCTTAATGTCTGGACCAGTTCGGACAGGTCCCAGACCCATCGCTTGGACTACCTCTCGCTTGATCTGGTCAAAGGCTGCTTGTTGCTCAGGACCCCATTGGAAACTGTTTCTCTTTCGAGTCACATCATAGAGAGGTTTCACAATCTGACTGTATCCAGGAATGTGCAGTCTCCAAAATCCCACTATGCCTAAGAAACGCAGAGTTTCTTTCTTGTTGATGGGATTTGCCATGGTGGAGACTCGTTTATCACGTCCATTGGGATATGACGGCGACCATCTTGCCACCGCACTCCCAGAAACTGGATTTCTCTGGCAGGTCCTTTCACCTTGTCTCGCTTGATAGCGAAACCAGCTTGCAAGAGAATGTCAATGATTTTGTTACCTTTCTCAAAGACTTCTTCAGCAGTCTCACCCCAGACGATGATGTCATCGATGAACTGAATGTGTTCTGGAGCTCCACCTTTCTCCAAAGCATCATGGATCACTGCATGGCAGATGGTTGAACTGTGAATCCACCCCTGGGGCAAACGATTGAATGTGTACTGAATGCCTCTCCAGGTGAAAGCAAACTGAGGCCTGCATTCCTCTGCTATGGGAATAGAGAAGAAAGCATTAGCAATGTCTATGGTAGCATACCATTTGGCCTGCTTGGATTCCAGCTCATATTGGAGCTCCATCATGTCTGGTACAGCTGCACTCATGGGTGGAGTTACTTCATTCAAGGCACGGAAATCAACTGTCAGACGCCACTCCATTCTGCTTTCTCACAGGCCAGATTGGACTGTTGAAAGGTGAATGAGTTTTGCTGATGACCTTCTGACTCTCCAACTGACGAATCAAGTTTTGAATGGGCACCAAAGAGTCACGGTTGGTTCTGTATTGTCTGTGATGCACAGTTTGAGAAGCAACCGGCAGCTTTACATCCTCAATCTCATTGTTGTCCCACAACTGCAGATTCATCTGAAAGCTCAGGTCTAATGGACAACTTCAATTTTCCTCCATCAGTTTCTACAGTTGCTATTCCAAAAGCCCATTTGTAACCCTTAGGGTCTTTAAAACGCCCTTCTCTCAGAAAGTCAATTCCCAAAATACAAGGTGCATTAGGTCCTGTTACAATAGTATGTTTCTTCCACTGCTTCCCAGTTAAACTTATATCAACCTCTATCTTAAACAACTCTTGAGATCCACCAGTGACTCCCTGAATAGTTATAGATTCTCCCCCTTGATAATTTGATGGTATTATGGTGCACTGAGCTCCTGTGTCAACCAAGGGCCTGTACTTCTGAAATTTTGAAGTGCCAGGCCACTGGATGTACACATCCCAATAGATTCTGTTATCTCCATTATCCCTTACCTCCCCCTGGCGGAAGGCAGGGCACCCCTAATGGTGGGGATTACCTCCACATGTACAGCTGGCACAACGTCCAGCACCAGAATTAGGATCACTGTTGGAGCTATCAGAGTTGTTCTGGGAAACTGAGGAAGCGACAGCTACCCTCCTGGTATTGCTACCTCGGGATCTGCCCCTCTGCAGCTCCCGTAACCTCTTGAAAAGATCAGAAGTTGGTTGACCATCCCATCTGTTCATGTTCTCACCAAACTGATCACGCAGAGTTATCCAGATACTGCCACGTGATTGCCTCTGCTGTCTGTTTTGGTTTGACCTATTCTGGAATGGCCTTCTTGGAGCACGTCTGTTCCTAACAGCTGAAACTTGTATCCATCTGGAGGAAGAGGAATCAGAATCATCCCCCTTCATCAAGTTGGATATGGAGGTTTTAAGTTCCTCCTTCAGCTCTTTCATGCAATTCTTCATTTCTCCAGACAAAGTTTCAATGGCTGAAACCAAAGAAGTACGTGCAAGACTATCCTCCAACTGCCTCATCTGGTCAGTGAAATGGCCAACAGTAGGAGGTGCTCCACCATAATTTCTTGCCACAATCCTGCTTGCCAGAATAGTAGCATAATTAGGAGGAGCAAGCTTAATGAGCTTTTTGGCAAGGCCTGTTCCAACAGGAATTTCATCAGGATTCAGAGTCTTATGATCTCCATACATTACTTCTCTCACAGCAAACTCTCTCAGACGCTTGATTCCCTCAGCTATTGTGGTCCAAGGCTTAGGGTTCCATGGTAAATCATCTCTGCTGGGGTACCTCAGTGAGACTGCCAGTAGGAGGCGTGCCCACAGAGAAACTTTACCAATGCACTTGCCTAGGTGCCTGTCTATGCCTGTATCCTTTGAGAGCATCCCCAACTGAGAGGCTGACTTGTCGCCTACCACCAATGCTGGGGCTCCCATATCAAAACACCTGGCTAGCCAAGACAGGACTGGCTCATTATCTCCTCTGATGTAATCCTTTCTCACATGTCTAATTTCCTGTCTGGGTGCATTAGCTGACTGTATGTCATCATCATCATCATCATCATCATCATCCTGAGGTCGCTGTCCCCATAATCCTATTTTAATCCTCCGTTGAATTTCTTTGAGTTCAGAGGCACTACCAGCAGTTGCTAATCTACTAGGGTCTACATCCTGACCTACATCTCCATCATCCATGTGGGGTCTCAAGAGGTCTACCAGAGTTTTAAGGCTAACCCTCTCTTCCTCATCAGAAGGATCTTTCTTAACAGAGGGACCCTGAGTAGAAGGACCCTCATCTCCATCTGCACCATCTCCTGCAGCATCTGCATCTCCTTTACGCTTTCTGGTTACAGTGGCCACCAAATTTACTGGCTTGGTTTTCACATTCACAGCAGAGTTGGAAGAGCAAGTAGCCTTATGTCTTTCTTGACACAGTGCTATCAGTAGCCATATGATTATTCCAAGAAGCAACAAAATTAAGATTAAGGCTAGTACAAGATATCTAGGGTACCACTGGTTACAAAGACCCTCTGTAGTTGTAAGAGGAGTAACAAACTCATATGTGTCTGCTAGCAGATCCATAGTTGAGTTACCATAGCTTCTTAGCCCAATAAGACCACAACAGAATTCACCAACATTCAGTAACTTGTTCTTAACCCAAAGAAACGACTTATATGCCACATATCTCACAATCTTGTCTATCATGCAGGAAACAGCCCATCTGTAGACAATCACACTGATAACAGATGAAATAAAATTACTCAAAATCCAAAACAGCTTCATTTTGCTTCCTAATCTGAGCAGAAATAAATCACAAGCAATCGAGCCCCGAGTTGGAGCACCAAAAATAAAAAGTGTGTCGGTGTGAGCTGAAATTCCCCCCCCCACCGACAATAACCAGGCTAGCTCAGTCTGGAAGCAAATGAAAAGCTGTATTTACAAGCAGAGTCTAAAATCTACAATGAAATGCAATGAATATGTACAAATATACAAAATTCACAACATTCACAAATATATACAATCAACAGAAAAAGCACAATCGATCTCCCTTTGCTTCCCCCCAAGGGGACCCTCCCAAAGGGGCCTCCCTCTCCCAGGAGCTTCCCCCCCAGACCCCCTGGACAGAGAAGCAGAGTTAGTTAAGCAGAAAGTTGTTAACTTAGCTGCCAAGGTCAGTGTGTTATCTTCAGCCAGAAGAGAAGAAGAAAACAGCAGCCAGACAGCCCAGCAACTGCCCCCACTGCCGAACGCAGAATGTGCAGAGTGCCTACTTTGTTTTGGGTAATAGTTCTTAAACATTTCTATCTATCCAATGGAAGTGTTTAGAACAATTGTTATTTTGCTTTCTTACACCCAATAGTGACTTATTTACATTCTTTCACTTTCTCTGTTCTGAACTTTGCAAGGAAAAATTAAAAAGACAGTTTCGAACCATCACACTGCTGTTTCTTCTTCTCCTCTGGCTGAAGATAACACACTGACCTTAGCAGCTAAGTTAACAACTTTCTGCTTAACTAACTCTGCTTCTCTGTCCAGGGGGGTCTGGGGGGAAGCTCCTGGGAGAGGGAGGCCCCTTTGGGAGGGTCCCCTTGGGGGGAAGCAAAGGGAGATCGGTTGTGCTTTTCTGTTGATTGTATATATTTGTGAATGTTGTGAATTTTGTGTATTTGTACATATTCATTGCATTTCATTGTAGATTTTAGACTCTGCTTGTAAATACAGCTTTTCATTTGCTTCCAGACTGAGCTAGCCTGGTTATTGTCGGTGGGGGGGGAATTTCAGCTCACACCGACACAAAAGCAAATATTGTATCATTAGTATGCAGGTAGTTGCACAGAACTTGTTCTTGCAGCTGTAGTTCCCAGAGATGTGCAGCTTCTGCTTGAATGGCATCAGAAAGCAGAGGCTCGGTATAAACAGTTGCTTGACATGCAGCTGGACTGCAAACCGAAGTAGCAGATGGAACACTGTGAGTTTGGCTTTCAGGGTCTTTAATGTTCATTTCTACCATGGAGAGACAAAAATTAATTGTTGAAGAGGAAGCACTTCTGATTTTGCTAGATTGCTCTTAGGCAATCCATAGAATCACTAAGGCTGGAAAAAACCTTGAAGATCACTGAGTCCAACCATAGTGTCCAGCCATAACCCAACTCCCATGACCACTAAACCATACCCTGAAGCACCACATCTACAGCTCCTTGAATACCTCCAGGGATGTGACTCCTCCACTCACCTGGGCAGCCTGTCCCAACCCCTCACCACTCTCTCGCTACAGAAGTTTTTCCTCATGTCCAACCTAACCCTTCCCTGGCATAACTCAAACCCATTTCCTCTTGTCCTGTTGCTGGTCACTTGGGAGAAGAGAGCAACTCCAGCCTCCTCTGAGGTAGCTGTAGAGAGCAATGAGGTCTCCTCTCAGCCTTCTCTTCTCCAGACTACGCAACCCCAGCTACCTCAGCTGCTCCTCATATGTTGCTCTCCAAACTCCTCCCCAGCCTCACTGCTCTTCTCTGGTCACCTTCCAGGACCTCAATGTCTTTCCTATCCTGTGGTGCCCAGAACTGAACCTCTACAATTCCCTGAAAGGAATCTTGAGGCAGGTAGGGGTTGGTCTCTTCTCCCTAGGAACAAGTGATAGGACAAGAGGAAATGGCCTCAAGTTGCATCAAAGGACATTTAGGTTGGATATTAGAAGAAACTTCTTCCCTGCAAGGGTTCTCAAACACTGGATCAGGCTCCCCAGAGAAGTGGTTGAATCCCCATCTCCTAAGGTGTTTAAAAGAGGCAGAGATGTTTAGTTTAGCCCCAACCTGGCAGAGTTAGATAATGGTTGAACTCACTGATCTTAAAGGTCTTTTCCAACCAAAACAATTCTATGAGTCTGTGAATCTGTGAACCCAGCACTCAAGCTGCAGCCTCAGCAGGGCCGAGTCCCAGGGCACCAGCACTGCCCTGCTCCTGCTGGGCACATTGCAACAAGGACCTTACTGTTCTTGGAACTGGCATTCTCATCTCTCTCACCTTTGATATCTAATTGCAGTTCAAGTTACTGTGAAGATATTTTTGCAGGGTACAATAAAGGAAAGGAAAATGCCTGCACTAAGGATATGACAAGGGTGAAGATGTGGTCTCTCTTCAGTCAACAAGTATTGATTATTCTTAGTAGGGTATAGCTGGGACTGGCATTGTTCTTCCACAAAACCCAACATGAATCTAGACTGGAAATTCTAATTTCCTTTTGGAATCAGGTATGAGGAATTAGTGAGCTCACAAGTGTTCTCTTCAGGACCAAATGCTATTACCATCCCCTTCCACCATTCCCTTTGCAATTGTTGGGTTTTTTTCTGCTTAGCATATGATTTTTTGTTCTAATAACATTACAGTGTTGGAAGGGCAGACTTTAGATCCTCCAAATCAAGGCTGACAGATTTGTTTATCTGGGAAGAAATAGGATTTTAGTTTTTATTAAAGTAACAAGAAAAACAAATAAATGAAACCCCCCAAGGAGTTTCATCTAAATGTGTTCTTTTTTAGGTGGCTAAATCAAATATCTAGAAGCTATGAGTGACTCTCTTTTCACCCCCTGCCTGTCTAACTGGTTTCCCTGTGTCACAGTCTCTCAATTATTTGTCCATAGATTTCTTGCCTCTAATCCTTTGAAACCAGTGTTGAGAACAGAATACTAAGTGCAGCCTCCTGTTTTATGTCTCCTGTTTGAAGGGCTAGAATGCATTAGCTCATTTTGATTAACATGATGTTCTCTATGAGTTCTCTCTGGGTTTTCTGATACTCATCTAAAATTGATTTTTAGATTATTAATATTACTTTGTACTTGTGTAACAATTTTATTATGCAATAGACTTCAAATTGTCATTAATTTGAACCTTTTAAAGTGTACTTTCCTGTATTAGATTTGTCATTCTGTTACAGAGCTCTAAGTAGATTTGGGTATCTTTAGAAGAGTAGAGAGCCCTTAAAAAACTTTAAAAAGCTTTATTAGATGGCACAGGCCATTTATTAAGCATTTTGAACGAGAAGCATTAGCAATAAACCATTCATTAGAGTTAAAATATTTAAAAGCCACTCATATTTTAAGCTGACACCTTAACTTTATGCACTCCTCTTTAAAACCACATCTTTCTGTAAAAGCTAAACACTGTCATGGTGAGGATTGTTATGGAGAGCTTTCAGACTGACAGTCCAGGAACAGCTGTATAGAAATGATTCAGATTATAGTCTGCTGGCACAAACTCTTGTCTGCCTGACTGGCACCTCCCTCAGTCATGTTTGTCTAGAGAAGCTGCTACAGGTGCCTCACATTTAGAATCCTAGAATGGCTCTGGATGGAAGGGACCTCAGAGCTCATCACCTCCAACCATGGGCATAGACACCTCTCAACTACACTCAGCTGCTCAAGGTCTCATCCAGCCTGGCCTGCAACACCCCCAGGCAGGAGGCAGCCACAGCCTCCCTGGGCAGCCTGTGCCAGAGTCTCACCACCCTCCTGCTGAAGAACTTCTTCCTCAGCTCCACTCTAACCCTGCTCTGCCTCAGCTTCAAACCATTGCCCCTTGGCCTGTCTCTAGACACCCTCAGCAAAAGTCCCTCCGCAGCCTTCCTGCAGGATCCCTTCAGGGAATCTCCCCTCAGCCTTCTCTTCTCCAGACTGAACACCCCCAGCTCCTTCAGCTGCTCCTATGATGCCCTCCAAACCCCTCCCCAGCCTCATTGCTCTTCTCTGGACAGCCTCCAGCACCTCAATGTATTTCCTATCCTGTGGTGCCCAGATGAACAGATGAGTAAGTGTTTTACAGGAGCTGTGATTTCAACTGGGATTAAATGAATTGTGTTGCTCTATTTCAAACCCCACTGGATAGTGAGCTGCTATTTCTTTTCTTCCTGGATTTTAAGCTGGTAATAAGTATGTGAGTGAGAAGACTTCTTGAAACTGGCAAATGCTTACAAAACATTGGTTATCTTGGGTACAAGTTGCTAAAATGATGACAAAACATTTATTATCCTGGGTTCAAGTTTCTAATCTGATGAGCACTTCAGTTCTGGGAAGGTTCTTCTGTCTTGGATTCCTAAGGACTCAGAAATGTGAGGCTTTCAGCCATGCTGCAGTGCCTCTTGCTCTCTTTCCTGCTCGAGCTGGTAAGGAGGGAGTGTGTTGAGTAGTTGTTTGGGTTTTTTTAGAGGCAGATTTAGATAAACTGTGATTTTTGAATTAAGGACCAGGTGCTTGAAATTCTGACATTTGGAGCCTTGTGGCATCCCTTGAATGTATTTTCAGTGCTGTCATCTCATTTTCCAGGACAGAAGAAATAAATGTTTTGTCTGAACCTCTGCAGTGATGTGAGTCAGTTTGCACTTCTAAAGCCACAGCTTTCCTGCTGATGTTTCTCTTCTCTCTGGTGTAGGTGATTGTCAAATCTGGACCAGGTACCTTTCTGAGCCTGGCTGTGTATGATGAGTACATCTTCTGGTCAGATGGGGTGAGGAGAGCTATCCTGCGTTCCAGTAAATACACAGGAGGAGACACCAAAGTCCTTCGGTCTGATATCCCACACCAGCCCATGGGCATCATTGCTGTTGCCAATGACACTAACAGTTGTAAGTTACTCTATTTTCTTGGTTCCAGCACCATTCATTTCAAGAGCTTCTCTTAATTTTTAACCAAGTTAAACCATTGCATAAATTCTTGTGGTTATAGGAATGGATGGAAGTGGGACACAACCTCTTCAGCAAGCAGATATCTGTCACTGGTGCCCTGTTCTGCTGGGGCCAGATGGAAGTGGGACACAACCTCTTCAGCAAGCAGATATCTGTCACTGGTGCCCTGTTCTGCTGGGGCCATTGTGTTCACTTGATAGCAGTTAAACCACTTCCTGTCCCAGACCAGCAGCTTTGCCTGCTGGGGGCTTCTACCATGATGACATTCAAGGTCCCCCTGTTTGTTTATCTTTGGCATGCCAGCATCTGAGGCCTGCTGACGTTTTCATGTGACTGATGAAGCTCGAATCAGTTGCCCATGGATCTGAGCGAGGGGGCTCTGTACTCTCCCCATGACACTGCCCACTGAAGCACATTTAATCAAAGAGAGTTCATCTTTTGTCATTTATTTTTCAGGTGAGTTATCTCCCTGCACACAAATGAATGGAGGCTGTCATGATTTGTGCCTTCTGACTGCTGAGGGACGTGTGAACTGCTCCTGCAGAGGGGACAGAATGCTGATAGATGATAACAGATGTGTGAGTAAGTAATACTACCTGACACAATGCTTCTCTCTGCTGGGATGCACTTGGCTCTCATAAGCAAAGGCAGCTGGCCCAAGCCATTTGTTTTGTTGCTTCTATTCAGTGTAAAAACAGCTCTGGCAATTGGATGCATACCAGGCTTTTAACTTTCTTCTGTCCTTCAAAGCTTTCAAGGAGTTAAAAAGCATTTGTTTCCTTAAATTACAGTTTGGATAGTAGGTTCTCCTCCCTCTCTATTCTGCCCTGGTGAGGCCACATCTGGAATATCGTTTCCCATTCTGGTCCTCTCAGGTCAAGAAGGAGCTCAGGGAACTGCTTGAGAGGTTCCAGTGCAGAGCCACAAAGCTGCTGCAAGCAGTGGAACATCTCTCATGACAGGGCACACAGAGCTGATCTAGAGGCAGTCTGGAGTAGTGGAGTATGACATTTACAACTCTTACTCAGAAACTACTTTGTCTAGCTCTGTAACTGAGATATTTCACAGGGGATTTGCAGTAGCAGAATCTGATCTGTAATGGTTCAAAGATATTAATTCAGACTCTGCTACTTTCCAAAGCTTTTTTCCACTGGACTCCAAAGTTTCTGCTTCCCATAGATGGACTATGACCACCAGGCTTATGCAATCAGCTTATTCCACCCTCCTACACTCTCACATTTCATTGATTTTGAACTTTCAAGAGACCTCTTTGAGCTAGAAAATTCTCTTCAGTTCCATTACCTACCAGTCTGCACTACTTGGTCTTTTGGGCCAGGCCTATCACTTGCTCAGCATTCATTCTCCCATCCCTTGACCTGTGAGAGCATAGTAAAGTACCTGCTCCACCTTCCCTGAATCTGGAAAGATCCTAATCTTTGGGGGTTTTGCTTCCTTTAAGCAGGACAGAAACCTCATTGATTGATAAAGAAGATAAGGTCAGACTGTAGCAAGTTTAATGTTTTTCAAGGCTTGGTTAAGATATTTATGTCATAAACATTTCGGTTTCCTAGATCAGTTAGGATAAGAGAAAATACAAAGAGGAGTTGGAATTTTTAATGTCTGGAGCAGTAAGGAGACAAATCTTTCTCTGAGCCTTATTTTACTTTCATTAAATGTAATGGATGTTATTATTTCATGGAATGATTTAAACTCATGGCATGAGTTCAATACAACCCCTGGTTTGTTTGGAGGTGGGAGAGAAAAATGGCTGCTGGCATCCCAAAGAGCTTCAAAAAGCCCCAACCCAGATGGAAAACAACTGCTATTGTGATAGTAAGATACAGCTTCCTTAACAGTAGTTGTGATATTTGCATATCTATCCTAACTGCTGCCAAGATAAATAAGGATATCTGCCCTGATCCATCAGGCTGGCTAGGACAATAGTGGAGGAGTTACTGAAGCTGACCTTTAATTAAAGTACTTATACAACAGTGTGCTCTTTTTGGAACAACAATGTGCTCTGGTGGCCAAGAGAGCCAATGGGATCCTGGGATGTATCAAGAAAGGTTTGTCCAACAGGGCTGGGGAAGTTCTACCTCTCTGCTCTGCCCTGCTGAGACCACCCCTGCAATACTGTGTCCAGTTTGGGGCTCCCCAGTTCAAGAGAGACAGAGACCTGCTGGAGAGAGTCCAAGGGAGAGCCATGAGGATGATTTGGAGACTTGAGCATCTCCCCTGTGGAAAGAGACTGAGAGCCCTGGGGCTGTTTAGTATGCAGAAGAGAAGCCTGAGAGGGGATCTGATCAATGGCTATCAATATCTGAGGGGTGGGTGTCAAGTGGAGGGGGCCAGGATCTTTTGGGTGGTTCACAGTGGTAAGACAAGGAACAATGGGTTCAAACTTGAACATAGAAGATTTCACCTCAACATCAGGAGAAACTTCTTTCCAGTGAGGGTGACAGAGCACTGGAACAGGCTGCCCAAGGCGGTTGTGGAGTCTCCTTCTCTGGAGACTTTCCAAACCCACCTGGATGCATTCCTGTGTGGACTATCCTAGGTGATGCTGCTCTGGCAGGGGGATTGGACCTGATGATCTCTTGAGGTCCCTTCCAACCTCTGATACACTGTGATATAGTGTGATACTTTTTCTTACTTGTTTCTTTACCTTGCCAAGACAGTGATCAGCAGCAGAAGTGAAAGATGTTCAGCAGATTAATTCCTCAGCAGACAAATTCACTGGTCCATATTTTATCATATAAAATTCCATGGCATTCATATTTCCCAAAGTCATTGCCCCTCCCACCCTTGCTGTTAGGTGTTTAGATCTTCATCTAGAGCACGATGTAAGATTCCATCTTCTAAATTAGAATGTGGAATGTCTGCAGGCAATGTTGATCTGAGGTCTTAGTCAAAACAAAAGAAAATGTGGATATGAAACGTTGAGCTTGGCTGGCACAGGAAGGGTGAGAACAAGACAGGCTGTAGTTTAGCTGCAAGGTCAGAAGTTTCTTGATAGCAGAGTTGGAGAGGATGCTCAATAGCATTGAGAGTTAGCAATTCCAGCTGAGAAGAGGAATTAGCTGTCCTCCTGAAGGGTCATCAGGCTATGTCACTTACTGACAGCCAAGATCCTTGAGAAAAAGCTTCAATCAAATGCAGAGAGGGACTGAATTACTGTGTGGGCAATCAGACTGCCCAGACTGCTTGTTTCTCATCCCAGAATGGTCTTCAAGGCACTGACTTGCTTGGTTTGTGTAAGCTGGGGTTTGAAGCCATCTCTGTAGGGTTGCCAGTTAGCCTTTGGCTGAGGGCACACTGATACATAGATGTATTTTTAGTTCTTACTTTTAACTCAGCTTTTTCTAAGGATTGCAGGCTAAGGTGCTGAACAAGATGAACTGCAAATGTAATTCAGAATGACTTTTCCTATGAGCTAAGGTCTTACAATGCTAAAAAAATGGGAGGAAGGAGAGAAAAATGATTGCTGCAATAAACTTGATTCAAATTTAAAGTGCTGTATGAATCATATTCAAGATCAGATCTCTCTGTGTCCAGAGTCTCTCTCTATTTTTTTTAGCACTTCTTTTATATTTTTCTTCATGTTTGAGTCAAATCAAGAAATGCTTTCAATTTATATTGGCCTAACTTCTGGCATTCACAGATTTACAGAATGGGTTGGGTTGGAAGGGACCTTTGAGATCATCCAGTTCCAAGCCCCTGCCATGGGCAGGGACACCTCCCACCAGCCCAGGTTGCTCAAGGCCTCTTACAACCTGGCCTTGAACACCTCCAGGGAGGAGGCAGCCACAGCCTCCCTGAGCAACCTGTTCCACTGTTTCCCTACCCTCACTGCAAAGAACTTCTTCCTAATCTCCAGTCTAAATCTGCCTTCCTCGAGCTTAAAGCCACTGCCTCTTGTCCTATCCCTACAAGCCGTTGTAAGATCTCTTTCTCCAGCTTTCTTGTAGGCTCCCTTTAGGTACTGGAAGGCTGCTCTAAGGTCTCCCTAGAGCCTTCCTTTCTCCAGCATTTAAAAGTGGCCTTTGGTTCTTCCTAAATTTGTACTGTAATGACAAACAAGAAAAAAATCCACAGTAATTAGGCTTCATTTCCCAGTTATCCCTCTTGGGTTGTCCTGTGTGCTTCTTTCTCTCAAGTTTTATATTTTATTTAGAACCATACACATGAAGCAAATGTATTTGCTGTCATGAAGTTCATGACCACATGATTCTGTGTCAGTTTTGTGGTGTTTTGTTCCTTGGTTGGTTGGGGTTTTTTCTGTTTCTAACTCAACTGATCAATAAATCTATATGCAAGAGACAGCAGAAGTAAAAATTGTGAGGGTACATCTTGTTCTCCTCTAAATTAATAGATGAAACATCCACTGTGAGAAAGGAAAGCCACAAAGTAATTACAGGTCTGCCAGTTATTTGTGGTGATTGATGAAATAAGTACATCAGGTTTGCATCCCTGGATGCTAGGCTGTGTCTTCACCAGTTCATAGAATCATAGAATCAAGAAGGCTGGAAGAGACCTCAAAGATCATCGAGTCCAACCTGTCACCCTAAACCTCATGACTATCTAAACCATGGCACCAAGTGCCATGTCCAATCCCCTCTTGAACACCTCCAGGGATGGTGACTCCACCACCTCCCTGGGCAGCACATTCCAATGGCCAACCACTCTCTCTGTGAATAACTTTCTCCTCACCTCCAGCCTAAACCTCCCCTGGCACAGCTTGAGACTGTGTCCTCTTGTTCTGTCACTGGTTGCCTGGGAGAAGAGACCAAACCCCTCCTGGCTACAACCTCCCTTCAGGTAGTTGTAGACAGCAATGAGGTCTGCCCTGAGCCTCCTCTTCTCCAGGCTAAACAGTCCCAGCTCCCTCAGCCTCTCCTCATAGGGCTGTGCTCAAGGCCTCTCCCCAGCCTCGTTGCCCTTCTCTGGACATGCTCCAGCAATTCAACATCTTTCCTAAACTGAGGGGCCCAGAACTGGACACAGTACTCAAGGTGTGGCCTAACCAGTGCTGTGTACAGGGGTACAATGACCTCCCTGCTCCTGCTGGCCAAACTATGCCTGATGCAGGCCAGGATGCCATTGGCTCTCTTGGCCACCTGGGCACACTGCTGGCTCATGTTCAGGTGGCTGTCAACCAGTACCCCCAGGTCCCTTTCCACCTGGCTGCTCTCCAGCCACTCTGACCCCAGCCTGTAGCTCTGCATGGGGTTGTTGTGGCCAAAGTGCTGGTACCTGTGCACACACTGAGCAGCCAGGCAGTGGCAAGGGTAGGTCTCTTGCTTTTGGATGTGCTTTATTGAAGAAGGTTTTTTAAACAGTAAGAGAAGATTCTGGGGGACCTTAGAGCTGAAAGGATCCTACAGGAAGTCTGCAGAGGGATTTTCCATAAGGATGTCTAGAGACAGGGGTGCTGAAGGCCAGGTCAGATGAGGCCTTGAGCAGCTGAGTCTACTTGAGAGGTGTCCCTGGGCATGGTGGGGAGGTTGGAGCAGATGATCTGGGGTCCCTTCCAGCCTGAGCCATTCTAGGATTCCATTGAAAAATGCTTGCATACAAGGTGGGAGCTGTGGAGATTGACGGTGTGGGGAGAGGGCAGCTGAGCACAGTAGCTACAAAGTCATCATCTTAGACTTACTGCCTTTAGCCCTGCCTTTAGGTTGTTTTTCTACATGATGCAGTGTGGATATTTGACTGTGTGTTCTTCTCTTACTGACTCTCCCTTGCTGTGCAATTCACCCCAACAGCAAATTGCTCAGCAAATTGCTGACAGTTGTTTGCTGTTGAGCTGTCCCTGATCCTGCAGGCCACCACTGTAAATGCTTTTAAGTTTTGATGAAATGGTGTTGGTTTGTTGGGGTTTTTTTATTTGTTCTTAGTTTTTCCAGACCTGTGCAGGAGATACTTCAAATGCAGCCAGCATTTTTCTCATTTTCACTTGGTGTACAAGCTATTAAAATTGCATGTTCATGTCTCTTACTTGTAGCTAAAAACTCCACCTGCAACATTTACTCTGAGTTTGAATGTGGCAATGGTGAATGCATTGATTACCAGCTGACCTGTGATGGCATTGCTCATTGTAAGGACAAGTCTGATGAGAAGCTTTTCTACTGTGGTAAGTATTTCTAGAGGCTTCCCCTTCACACCCTTGTTTGGGTCCTGCATGCTCATATTGGTTCCTCTGTGACTTCCCTGCTTGTGCTACCAACTGCTCACAAAGCTGCTCAAGGAGAAGCTGCCAGCTTGCACTTAGAGCAAACCTTGACACAATATGTATAGAACTGCTTGTACCTGAAGATATTTTCCTTGCAAGCTTCATGTTTCAGCTGACATATTTACTGAAAGCATCTCTCAGATGTTCTCATTTTCTGTTTCTAAAACAAAAGGAAGGAAAAACACATCCAGCTGCTTGTTCAGAGATGAAACCTGGAGTATTTTCAGGTTTAATGTAGAATTTTGATTTAGCTTTCTATATTTAATAAGATTTTCTTTGGTTATGACTAGAAAAAGCTAGACTAGAAGTACAATAAAATACAGCAATGTCTTGTAAGAGATACCTTCCATGGAATTTTCTGTTCAAGTCTAAAATACCTTCATTCTGCACACCAATCCATCTGCAACTTGCAACAAATTAGACTCAAGGGTGTCTGCTTGTTACTTTAATGATTTTCCCAATGGATTCTATCCCTATCTGTTTTTGGTTTTTTGGTTTTTTTTTGCACTGATAAGCTCTAAATGAATCACTGCCAGGTTTTTCATGGTTTTCCTGCTGCGGTGTCTAAAGCACTGCTGTTGGAATCACTGAGTCACCCTAGTGAATTGCTGTATCCTGCATGGTGTTGTAGTTTGAAGGTGGAACTTCAGCCTAGTTCCTGATTGCAAAATAGGAGTAGGGATTTCCCACAGAGCAACAAAGGTAAATAAATTCCCACTGGACACAGAACAATAACAACTGACAGGTATATGTCATTCCATTCCTTCACTGAATAGCTCATACTTGGTTGCACCTCTTTCTTCTGTTGCTTCTGCTTGCAACTTCTCTCTCTCTCTGTGACCTTGCTGGGATCACCTCTTTTGACTACAGTGTGTGAGGTACTGGGAATGGAGGGATGGGAGGAGGTTGCTAATGGACCCCCTGGACTGCCCAGTAGGGGTACTTCTGATTGTTGAGTTATAAATATATGTAAATGTATTTTGCACATATTCATTGCATTTATACTTGTAGATTTTAGCTCACCTTTTGTAAGTATAACTTTCATTTTGCTTCTGAGTTTGCTGTTGGGTTTTGGTTTTTTTGGTGTCTGGGAGGAATTTACTCTGGGGGTAATTTCACAAGCTCACAGGACACTAGGGGTTGGAAGGGACCTCTAAAGATCATTGAGTCCAACCCCTCTGCCAGAGCAGGACCATAGAATCCAGTGCAGGTCACACAGGAACACATCCAGATGGGGCTTGAAAGCCTCCAGAGGAGGAAACTCCACAACCTCTGTAGGCAGCCTGCTCCAGTGCTCTGTGAGCTTCATGGTGAAGAAGTTCCTCCTCATGTTGAGGTGGAACCTCCTGTGCTGGAGTTTATATGCATTGCCCCTTGTCCTATCCCAGGGTGCAAGTGAGCAGAGCCTGTCCCCTCCCTCTTGACCCCCAGCCCTCAGATTGTGGTGGTTTGAGCTCTGAGTTTAGGAGCTCAAATGATAATAGATACAAATTCCTCCCCCAGCCCTTCTCCCTTTTTTCTCGGCAGGGTGGAGAGAGAGAGAAGAAGAGAAAAAAAAAAACTCGTGAAAGAAATATTCTGAAGTCAGTTTGGAAGTAGGAGGAGTAAATTTTTTTCTTTTTTCACAAAAGGGAAAGGAAAAAAAATAATTTTTTACATATATATATATATCTCAGTAACAGGAGGGGGTTCACAGAGGTGAGGGATGAGGGTAAGTGGGAAGAAAAATATACAAAACCAAGCCTGGATGGCCTTGTGTTCCCCTGGATGTCGGTGGATTCAGTTGAGAGAGAGAAAGGGCCCCAGCCACGTGGTCCGGTGCAGGAGACAGTGACAGCAACAGCAGCAGAAAATCCCCTCGAGCAGACGAGGCAGGAAAAAGGGAATAGCAGCAAGATATCCCCCCTTTTATAAGCTTGCTGGACAGGAAGGGGAAGTGGAATAGACCACCTCTGAGTCAGGGGACCACCTTCTCCCAGCAGGGGAGGGGCCAAGCCCTCCCCAGATTAAACTTCTTTTGTCCAGCTGGGGCTGGGTTCTTCTCAGCCCCATCCAGGATGGGTGTGCCCCAGCACACAGATATTGATGGACATTTATTTCCAGTGAGTTGGGGTTAATCTCAGACCCAGCACACAGGGGAAGCCCCCTTGGCTGTGCCTCTGTACCCGTTGGGCCCTCTTTTGTCCTCTTCATCTGTCTCACAGCCTCGGAGTCTCTTCTGTCCCCCATGTGAGCAATTCCATGCCGTTTCAAACCCACCCAGCATGTTTGTGCCTGCAGGCACTGGGGTTTCATGCAACAGCTTTGCTTTAATTCCTGCAGTTCACATCAAACACTTTAATAGCCAAGGCTGGTCCTGAAAGAATAATGCTCTTCTTTTTCAGTCCTTTAAAAGAAATGATCATGGACAATCTGAGTACAGCAGCTGATGCTATGCCATGTCTTCTTCTTCTTTCATCTTCAATTTATGTCCCATTAGCGTTCAGCCTTCTGTGTGATAAGTGCTTTGATCATGTCATGACAGTAACCCTCCATCAGACCATCTACATGGTGATGACTAAGGAGGTTGGTTTCTTGCAATCTGTGAAAAGATAACACAGCAGACAAGGGAATAAGAATCTGTAATACACAAAGCACTGCTGGCTGCTCGGTGGGAAAGGCCCTTGAACTACAAGCAGCTGCTTCAAAGCATGGAAAAGCAAATGACTGTTGTCTCTGAATTCCCTCTTAGGTTTCCTTACTGAGTGTTGGTAGATTTGTGTGTCTGTGCACACTGCTTAGACATAGGAAGTGCTTTAAAACTGAGAACAAAACAAAAGCACATAGACAATCAACCACAGCACCAGGAAACCCACTCAGCTAGGTTTTCATGTGCATTAATTGCCATTCATTTTAGTCATTTCTTTCAGTCACAGTTAACAAGAGAAACACTGAAGTTTCCTGCAGTTTCATTAGGACAGGAGGTGGCTTGAAGAAACAGAGAGAAAGTCATCTGGGAACAAATAAGAAAGTTGTTGCTGGTGAAGAGTCACAAAATATTTTTTTTTTTTTGCTGTCATTCCAGGGCACTTTTCTTCTGTCAGTAGCCTGAGGTTTACTGAGCTGCTGAAAGTCTTTTCTGCTGCATTCCACAATATTGAAAATAATACAAATACAAGATCCAGCAACTTGTCTGGATATTTTGCATGACTTTGTGAAGGAGATTTCATTAACCATTGTGTTGCCTGATGTAAATCAACCATTCTGAACTTTTTGCTAGAGGTGCTGAGGTTGTGTCATACACAGAATGTTGTTTCCTGCATCTGATCAAGTACGGAGTGTTGGGCTCATTATCACTGATTAACTAACCCAGTGAATAGTACTGATTAGATTTTGTGTCCTGACTTCTACAATTCAAAGGGCTTCAGTATATCAGCCATAAAATCATAGAGTGGTTTGGGTTGGAAGGGACCTCCAAAGGTCATCTGGTCTGACCCCACTGTGGTCAGCAGGGACATCCTCCACTAGGGCAAGTTGCAGAGGGATTTCTCATGAGAGTGTCTAAAGACAGGCCAAGGGGGAATGGTTTGAAGCTGAGACAGAGCAGGGTTAGAGTGGAGGTGAAGAAGAAGTTCTTGAGTAGGAGGGTGGTGAGAGTCTGGCACAGGCTGCCCAGGGAGGCTGTGGCTCCCTCCTGCCTGGGGTTGCTGCAGGCCAGGCTGGATGAGACCTTGAGCAGCTGAGTTTAGTTGAGAGGTGTCCCTGGGCATGTCCCCTGGCTGGGGAGGTTGGAGCAGATGATCTGAGGTCCCTTCCAACCTGAGCTATTCTAGGATTCTATGATAATGAAAACTAGGAATTAGCCTTTCCTTTTGAATTTCTTTTGCCATTCTTTTGTTCTTTCTCACCATGCTTTCATTTGATTTTTTTAATTCTTGGTCTGTTTGTCACTTCAGGCTCTTCTGCCAGACAATAAATGAACAATCCCTGACATTTTTCCTGTAGCTCTAAAAGCATTTTCATTTCAAAGGTTTTTCTGGACCAGTTGTCTGGTTTCAATGTAAGATTGTTTTAATTCTATATCAAAGAGCAGAGTGCAATGATGAGCTTGTGCTTAACTTTGCAGAAAACAGAGGCTGTCGGAAGGGCTTCAAGCCCTGTTCCAATCGCCGCTGTGTGTCCAGCAGCAGAGTCTGTGACGGTGCAGATGACTGTGGTGACAACTCTGATGAGTTTGACTGCAAAGGTAAGGGACAACTGCTTCCAAGGTGGTTTCAGAACATCACTCTGTAAATACTTTGTGTGTAAATAGAAGTAACTAGAAAATGCATCAAACTTTGTTGGGATGATTTGGGTTTGTTAGAATTGGAACCCAAGCAGGTGCACACTGATGTGCTTGAGAAAGCATAGGTTGGGAGTGAGGTGAAGACTGAGGCTGGGCTACACCTGCAGTCCTCCAGTGGTTGTGGCTGTGGCAAATAGAAATACAAATAGCTATGGCAAACACATCATAGAATCACAGAATTGTCAGGGCTGGAAGGGACCTCAAGGCTCATCCAGTTCCAATCCACCTGCCGTGGGCAGGGACACCTCACACTAGATCAAGTTGCTCAGAGCCACATCCAGCCTGGCTGCAAAATCCTCCAGGGATGAGGCTTCCACCACCTCCCTGGGCAACCTGTTCCAGTGTCTCACCACCCTCCTGGGGAAGAACTTCTTCCTAACATCCAATCTGAATCTCCCCACTTCTAGTTTTGTTCCATTCCCCCAGTCCTATCCCTCCCTGACACCCTATAAAGTCCCTCCCCAGCTTTCTTGTAGCCCCCTTCAGATCCTGGAAGGCCACAAGAAGGTCTCCTTGGAGCCTTCTCCTCTCCAGACTGAATACAGCAGCTGGATTTTTTTTCTCTAAAGTATTAAAGTATCTTTACTGCAGACAAAGGGTTGGCTATGGGTGATTTCTCCTCTGCATCTGCTGCTAATTTCTCCTTTGAAGCAGCTACTGTTCTATTGCTTTGCTCCTCAGATGCATGGCAGTGTCTGAGTCTCTTGCAAAACTTCCTGGAACCGTTTGCCTTTTTATATCAGAATTGGGTTTGTGCCTTAAACCATGAATATTTATATCCATGCAGCAGGCAGTGAATAAATACTAGCCAGCAGACAACACACATCCTTAGTTATAATTCAGGGAGACTGGAGGGGAAATTATTCCACAATGTGCAGCTAAAACATATGTAGCTGTAGTAAGTAGCATTTTCAGTTGTTTTGAAAGCACTGCATAGTTTTTAATCATTTAGCTGAATGTGAGTAGAGGGAAAAGTATCCAGGCAAAAACTCTAACCTGCTGTTATATGAAAGAAATCAGAGAGATTCATGGATGGTCCTGAAAACGCTGCTTCCTCCCTCATGTGGAAATGATCTCTAATTGAATTAACTTATCCAGAGGGAGACTTTTAGGCTCAAAATATGAATTTGAACATTAGAAACTTGTGCTTTCTGAGTTGATTATGCCTTGCATTTCTACTGAACGTTTAGCTATGGAGTGTGTTCTGTGTGTTCTGAATGCCTCACTCTGAAAGGTAGGAGTTTTAAACATAAAATAGGTGTAATAGGCATCCAGAGAGTGTTTTTAGTACCCTAATTTACCTCTTTTTCTCCCCATATGTTATAGATTCAACGTGTGCCTCGACAGAATTCCGCTGTGCAGATGGGATGTGCATTGGAAAATCAGCTCAGTGCAACCAGATCATTGATTGTGCAGATGCTTCAGATGAAAAGAACTGCAGTAAGCTGCTGGTTGTGCCTCCTCATGGCATCTGTTCCATGATTGTTCCTCCTCATACAGCAGTTATTTCGTAGCCATTACTAGCTGGATACCAACAGCTGCCTGCTCTGAGCAAGCTCAGGATGAACCTGAAAGCTAAAGCGGAGGGCTCTCGGTCTGTGCTAGGTGTAAACCAGTCATTTGCTCTCTCTTCCCAGATCAGACCAACTGTGCTTACTTCTACAAACTTGGAATCAAGTCTTCAGGATTCATTAGCTGCAACTCAACTTCGCTTTGCATACTGCCAGAGTGGCTGTGTGATGGATCTAACGACTGTGGTGACTATACAGATGAACTGAGATGCCCAGGTAACTACCAAGGAGTGGAAAATCATTGCCCCTTTTGGAAAGTAGATTCCTGTATTCCTGGTTATTTTTTTTTTTTCCCGTCCTATTTTGCATTGCAAAATGTTTATTCAGTCAATATTGTTTTATTTAGCACAGAGTGTTGAATGCTGTTGTTTTCTCCAGCCTCTATTTTGTGTTTCATTAAATTATGTAAATGATTACAACTATTATTACCAACAAACAAGCCCCTGTTAGCTAGCTAGCCCAGCTTTCTGCTGCCTCCAGGTTAGGGCTGTCATCAAGTGTTTGTGTTTAAGTAAAACATTAGTCATTAGTACAGTAAATTAAATCTTTCTTTTGCCTTCTCTCATGGCAAATACATTTCAATTTGTTTTCCTGTTTGCTCTCATAATTGCTTCATGCTAGACTCTAATTGTCCTGTGACTAAGACCTTTCTCTGTCTTCTAAGAATTAGTGTTTACTGACAATAAACATTTGCTAATAATTAAATGTAACTAATTTGTAAAAATCAAACTCTTAACTTTGTGGCTAAATGCCATCCAATTTTTGCCTAGAGGTTGGAGGAGATGATCTCTAAGGTCCCTTCCAACCTGAGCCATTCTCTGCTTCCATGATCTGGGTATTCTGCTGTTCTGCGTGGTGATCCCATCATGTCACCAGCTTCTGTTAGCATTCTCCTATGAAACTATTACCAGGACCCCAAAAGGAACCTGGAACTTCAGCACCACTGTGAATTTAACCTGAAGCTAAGAACTTTCCTCCTTCCTTTAAGACAGATGCATATTAAATGATAGTTTGTGTTCTAATCTCCATGTTCTCCAGCTCATCTGTTAATTCCTTAGAACCTCCTATTCACAACCCTTCACTGAGCTCCCAGGAGCTTAGCTTCCCTGTGTTTCCGCTGTCTGTAGGGGCTTTATTCCGCTCCAAGGAAGATTTTGAGGGCAGTGTGCTCTAGCTTCAGTAAACTAATGTTGCAGAAGTAAACTAATGTTGCATTTTATGCCATCCCCCATTTATTTGTGCTGCTTTATCCTGTGTGTGCCAGAAAGTTCCATCATTTTAATGTGTGACTAATTGCCTGGATCCTTCTTCCCTTTGCTTGGAAGCAATTCCATTCCAGTCCAGCCTATGTGTGATTTCCTTTGCCATTTCATTCAGAACTGACCAGCTTTGGCACATTAAGTTTCTGAGTGTTGTTTCTGTTCTGAATATGAGATTCCCTGTCAGCAGGCTTTGTTCAGTGCCATTGTGCTTACAGAAAATTAAGGCAAGAATTCATTTAGCAGTGGCTGTACTTAATCTTTAATAGCTACCCAGCACCACAGATGTCCCATTTCTTTCTTCTTCTTTTTCTATTCATATAGCTGTAGAAGCCATAAATATGATAATTTTAACTTTCTTTTTGAGAGACAGAGGGGAGGGAAGGGGAACCTAAAGCAGGGTCACTATTCCCAATGCATTAAGGGAGTCATAGAAAGCTTGACAGAGAGCTTCAATCATCTCCAATGCTTGGAGCTAGGATGAATCCCTTGGGTTGTCCCAGGCAAAGGTTGTGCTTGAGATTTTGAAAATAACCTGTGCCACTCATTAGCCTCATCCTTGGGTTTCCATCAGGAAACTAACTGTATGCTATGTTTGCTTCGCTCACCTCTGCTTTCTGAGTGTTTATAAAAACAAAATCTTGGCTGGCTTTCACACTCAACAAAGGAAAAAGGCAAGGAAGAAGAACTTCTTAATTTGTGGCCAGGTCTAAATCTCTGGCTCCAACATCAATGGTGTAGCTCCAGTTAGTCAGTGCATGCATCAGGTTTGTAGCTCATCTCAGTGAATGTGACACAAATACTGCCACAATTAAGTGATCTTGCAGAGGATGGCAGCCCAAGCAGAAAGGCAAATTTGTCAGCTGAGGTACCACAGCCAGCAGTGCTGACCTGTGAACTGAACAACTTTCCTCTATAGCTTCTGTTAATTCAGTCTGAAGCTGTACTCTTGCCCTCTAAATAAATGAAGTATTTCAGCTCTCAAAACTACTTGGGAATCACTATTTTATAATTTGTATGAACACAGTTATTTTTTTTTAATTATTCCCCATTTTGAGTCATAAACACTTTGTTGTCCATTAGTATTCAGAACTCTAGCAGAAATGTATTAGGCTCCTAATCATAGTAGTAGAGACCATTTTACATTACATTCTTTATTTTATCACAGTTCAAAACAAACCCACATGTGAAGAAAATTATTTTGGTTGTCCTAGTGGAAGATGTATTCTGACCACCTGGCTTTGTGATGGACAGAAAGACTGTGAGGATGGAGTGGATGAACTGCACTGTGGTGAGCATCTTCTCTTGTTTGTGTTTCTCTAATCACTGATGCACTTTACAAACAGAGAGAGTTGGGCATTGAGAGCTCAGAGACTGAATCTAGAGCCATATCAAAAGGTCACTAATCCTATATTTTCAGATTCATCTCTCTACTACTTTGTGCTGCCAATATCTCAGAAGCCTATTTCATGGCAGAATGAAAGCTCTATCAAAGTTCTGTTCTAAAGATATAGAAGAAAAAGAAGAATGGATTGGGTTAGAAGGGACCATAAAGCTCACCCAGTTCCAACCCCCTGCCATGGGCAGGGACACCTCCCATTAGACCAGGGTGCACAAGGCCTCATCCAGCCTGACTTTTCTGTTGCTTTAATGTTTAACATTTCATTAATTCTTCATAATTCCCCATGAGGATGGTTTTATAGATATCATCAAATCATATCAGTATCTTGACCCCAAAGGCAGTCACCAACCTGTACCTCTAGGATCTAAGCCAGGTGTAATTATTTACAGTAACAGCAAAAGTAATGTGAATAAAATGCAACATCAAGTGAGTACCAGGTTAAGGGTCCCTTCTGTCTGAGATCTTGTAAGGTTCTTAAACTCCACCTAACTGAGGAGCAATGCAGATGGTTTGGCTCCTAGAGCTGGCCTTTTGACTTCCATTGGTCTGTATTAGCTGAATGGACCAGTTCTATAATGAAGCTGTAACAAGAGAGCAAAAAGCAGCAGCAAGTTTTTGGGTTTGACTGAAAGTTATGCATTGTACAACCCAGTTTCTATTAATATGCTTTCCTATTTGGTTTGCAGTTTACATTTATAGATACATCTTACAACTTCAAAATTAGGAACTGCTGTGCACTGTGAAAATCAGAAGGTTTTGTGCTGACCACATCCATTGAGTTTACACTTCCAGAGTTTATTACACATGCAGACTTATACAGAGTGTTGTAAAATCTATCAGTCAGTTTGTGTGGGGGAGAAGGAGAGGGGGTTAGTCCATTTTTATTCCCCCATTTGTTGCTCTCACCCATTTTGAGAAGGAGAGGACACGGTCTTGAGCTGCTCCAAGGGAGGTTTGGGCTGGATGAGGAAGAAATTCTTCTCAAAAAGAGAGATTGGCCACTGGGATGAGCTGTCTGGGGAGGCGGTGGAGTCACTGTCCCTGGAAGTGTTTAAAAACAGAGTGGATGAGGCACTTGGTGCCATGGTTTAGTTGGTTAGATGATGTTGGGTGAGAGGCTGGACTTGATGATCTTGAAGGTCTTTTCCAGCCTGGTGAATTCTGTGATTCTGTGTAAATTCAGGTTGCTTTTTTTCTGCCATCAGCTGAAACCTAATAAATTTTATTCTCAAAGAAAGAAGTGTGGGAAAAGTGGACATGGAATCTTTTAAAGATGGATGTAAGTCCTGCAACACAAAGAAGGAGGCTGTACTGGGAAATGTTGACTGCCGTCTCTGCCCTCCTACCAAAATAAAGCAGTTCAATGTTCTTATAATATATTACAATGTATTATATACATTGTATATAACATAGATCCTATAATAATATAATGTGAACTACACAAAGCACACTTCTGTTTCTAAAGTGTTTGTCCTCATCTCACTAGCAAAGTGTTTTAAACATCAAGCTGCAGGTGTTTTCAATGTTTTACCATCTCTCTATTGAATTATTTTAATCAATGCCTTGGTGAATGCAAGCTCTTAGACAAACTGGTAACATCCTGAGGACCCAGATTAGGATTACAAAAACTGGTTTAATGCACGGAAATTGGGAGGGCAGGAAGGAGCAGTGAGGAGATTGCCAGAAGTGCTGTTGTGACCCTAACAAATGCAGTGGCTGCTGTCATTCCTAGATTCCTCTTGTTCCTGGAATCAATTTGCTTGCTCTGCAAACAAGTGCATCTCTAAGCAATGGATTTGTGATGGTGAGGATGACTGTGGTGATGGCTTAGATGAGAGTGATGCTGTCTGTGGTAAGTAGAACCATTCCAGTTCTGTATTCTGTCAGATCCATGCTGAAAGTGTGGTCTCTGTAAGAGAGGAACCAAATGATCTAAGCAGGTGGTAGAATGGAAAAAAAAAAACAGAGCTCTAAGAATAGGCTATTAGAGGATAGCCTTCCCCAGACAGATACCTTTTTATGGTGGCTTTATGATTTATTTGTAGTCTGTCAGTGGGGATGTGAATGGTGCACCAGCATGTCCCACTTCTTGTGGCTCATGTTTCAGTGTTAGGTGTAACACTGTGTTAGGTCTTTGATGAGACAAGGGCTGGAGCAGCTCTGCTGTGAGGCCAGGCTGAGGGAGCTGGGGGTGTTCAGCCTGGAGAAGAGAAGGCTCCAGGGGGACCTTAGAGCTGCCTGCCAGGACCTGAAGGGATCCTGCAGGAAGGCTGCAGAGGGACTTTTGCTGAGGGTGTCTAGAGACAGGCCAAGGGGGAATGGTCTGAAGCTGAGGCAGAGCAGGGTTAGAGTGGAGCTGAGGAAGAAGTTCTTGAGCAGGAGGGTGGTGAGACTCTGGCACAGGCTGCCCAGGGAGGCTGTGGCTGCCTCCTGCCTGGGGGTGTTTCAGACCAGGCTGGATGAGTCCTTGAGCAGCTGAGTTTAGTTGAGAGGTGCCCCTGGGCATGGTGGGGAGGTTGGAGGAGATGAGCTCTGAGGTCTCTTCCAACCTGAGCCATTCTAGGATTCTATGAATAGACAAAATTGCAGACTGTCCAAATTTGACTGTAAAGCAGTCATGGCCAGCACCTTCTCCATACTGTGCAGAACAAAAGCTCATCCCCCCACACCTTCCTCAGTCATTACCCATTGCCTTAAGAAAAGATACAAATCAATTGAGAAGGTGTTCAAGGCTCACATGCAGTGTTTTTCCAGGTTCAGTGACCTGTGCAGCAGACACTTTCAGCTGCTTAGGCTCCCATGCCTGTGTCCCCCCGCACTGGCTGTGTGATGGTGAAAGGGACTGCCCTGACGGGAGCGATGAGCTGTCGACAGCAGGCTGTGGTATGTTTGGGTGCTAACAATCTGTGGAGCTCCTTGCTTGGTGCTGCTGCTTCACCACTGCCAGATGCTGTTTGTGTCTGTGGTGCCATGGTTGCCATGTGTGTATCTGTGGTGCTGTCCTTACACTGTCAGGATTGTAAGCAAAGTTCGGTGGACCCCAGGTGAGCATACACAGGAGATCCTTCAGTGTTTCAGCCACCTGAGGGCTCCAGGTTTGGTTGAGGCCACCTGAGGCAGAGCATCTGAGGGTCAGTGTGTGTATGCCAGCTCCCAAACATGGTACAGCATTGGCACTAATGCCATGAGCAGGTTATTGGCTGTGCAGCTGTGTTGCACTTCCTGCAGACAGTGCTGCTGTGTGGCAGGGAACCTGTGCCTCAATGCAGTTCTGTCTCCAGTGTGTTCTGCCTAACTGTTCACAGCTTGCCATCTCTTCCCTACACACTATTCCTCCCAGTCTTCTCAGATCCATTTCCATTAGGAGTGTCAGGGGTTCAGTAGTAGTTTCCCTGGGGCTTGTTTTATTAATGGGTATGAAATGGCATAGGTTAAAACACTGAAGGATGTTCTGTCCACTCAGTGCATGTTCTGTCACTTGCCATTGCTAGACTGAGTCATAGTTGTGAATTTTAAAGAGCTGCTGTCCAGGAGCAGACTAGCATAGGAAGGACATCTGCACTTCCCGAATGCTCCTTTACTGAGAGTCAGACCTTAGGTTAGTTGTAGACAGCATCAACTTCTGAAGCCCTTCTGTCTTGCATGGATTTTAGTTATCCTCACTTCTGTAGCTGTTTTTGTGGTGATCAGCAGCGTTTCCTGCTCTTGAGTTGTGTGATGCTCCTTGCATGACTCACAAGTTACAGTATTCCCATTGGTTCCACTCAGACTGCTTCTGATTTCACCTTTCTGCCAGCACCTGACTGCATTTCTTCCTTTTCTCAGTTCCATTTGGTTTTATCTCCTGTCTGTCCCTCAGCTCCCAATAACACCTGTGATGAGAACGCTTTCATGTGCCACAACAAAGTCTGCATTCCCAAACAGTTTGTCTGTGACCATGATGATGACTGTGGAGATGGATCAGATGAATCTCTGGAATGTGGCAAGTACAACAAAAATACAGGAAACAGAAACCTTTCACACTGTTAGCTGTAAGGCCTTTGGCAAGGTCTATTATTTCAAGTCAGCAGTGAAAAAGAAGGCTCTTTGCTTTCTAAAACTGTTTTAATGTTAACTTTGAAATGATGTGTTGATGAAGACAACTTGGCATTAACTTAGAGCTGGAGCTACAGTGACCAATGATTTGCTATACTTGTGACTTACAGTTGATTGCAAAGAACACTTAAAAATGTACAGCCTAGAATTTCTTATTCACAATGGAAATCTTTTTATGTATTTCTTTGTGTCTAGACACATTTCTTTGTATCTCCTGCTGAAGCATCTCTGTAATGGTTATCACTGCAGTTAAATTATTTCCACTAAAGCCATATGTGACTGTTTCATTTTCACCATTCATATGAACTTAGGGTTTCTTCTGTTCTGTGAATGTCTGTACAGTGGATCTAGGTCATACTCAGAAATACTCAGCTATGTATTCAGCTACTTATCCTCCCCACCATGCCCAGGGGCACCTCTCAACCAGACTCAGCTGCTCAAGGCCTCATTCAACTTGGCCTTCAACACCCCCAAGCAGGAGTCAGCCACAGCCTCCCTGGGCAGCCTGTGCCAGACTCTCACCACCCTCCTACTGAACACCCCCAGCTCCCTCAGCCTGTCCTCATAGCAGAGGTGCTCCAGCCCTTGGATCACCTTTGTGTCCTTCTGCTGGGGACACCAGAACTGGAGGCAGGATTGGAGGTGAGGTCTGAGCAGAGCAGAGTCCAGGGGCAGAATCCCCTCTCCTGCCCTGCTGCCCACACTCCTCTGGCTGCAGCCCAGCACACAGCTGCCTGCTGGGCTGCATTAGGGCACTGCTGGCTCCTGGGGAGCTGCTCAGTAACCAACACCTCCAAGTCTCTTTCTCCAGAGCTCCTCTCAGCCACTCTGCAGGCAGCCTGGATTTGTGCAGGGACATGTAATGATTTATATCTCTTCACAGAGCAAGAGATTCTGTTGCCTGCATTGCAACAGAATTCTGGGGTGTGCAGAATTTTGTGTGAGAAATGTGAAGCCAGGCATGAGGTCATCACTGTTGTATTTCCAGGGTACCGCCGCTGTCGGCCTGGGGAGTTCATCTGTGCTGATGGAAGATGCCTGTTAAATTCCCAGTGGCAGTGTGATGGTGACTTTGACTGCCCAGACCATTCTGATGAGGCACCAATAAACACCAAGTGCAGAAGTTCAGGTTGGTGCTTAATGTTTTTAATGGCATGTGTGACCTCCCTCTTTGGAGAGCAATGGCTTAGGGTTGTAGGGAGGCAGATGTAAAACTTCCTAGCTTAAATCTCCAGGGCTTTCATGGGGACATTCCTTGTGTCTTGCATGGAGAATGTATTGTCAGTCCTGAGCATTCAAAACCTCACTTCATCAAGTTCGAGCCACCAGTTTCTATGGCAGAAGGTAGCTGTAGAAATATATTTGTGTAGTGGATTCCCAACTATGTGGAAAGAAATCTGCAAGAAGGACTAATGGGGTGAACTATTCACACGTTTTGCAGCAGGACAATAACCTCTTAAAGACATTGCAAAGTAAAAAATGTTACAACACTACCAATAAGAAGTGAATATTGCCTTGTTACACAAGTCTCTCACATGCACTGATTGCCAGCTGATCCATGAGAAATTCCGTTCCAAAATACTAACAGACCAAGCTGTGTTCTGCTTTTTGTTTTCCAGAGCAGTCGTGTAACAGCTCTTTTTTCATGTGCAAAAATGGCAAGTGCATTCCTCAGCGGGAGGTCTGTGATAACAAAGAGGACTGCAGCGATGGCTCTGATGAGCAAAGCTGCCACGTTAATGAGTGCCTCAGTAAGAAGGTCAGTGGCTGCTCTCAAGACTGCCAGGATCTTCCCGTTGGATACAAGGTGAATCATTACAACATGTGTGTCATGAATGTGAAGTCTTAGTTCTTCTCTGTTTCTTAACTACTCTGTGACTAAGATATTAACCCTGTGTGCTGCACTTCCTTGTTATGTTGGAACTCACCTACCACAGTAAGAACATTAAACCTTTCATTCCCAGCAAGCACGAGAGCCCTGCTGTATAAAAGCCCTGGTACAGTACAGACTTCAACCCTATGGAAAAGAACATAGGATGCTTTCAATACAGCAAATCATGCTGCTGGATACAGAACACCCAGCACCCTCAAGTCCTTTTCTGCTGGGCTGGGCTCAATTCCATCATCCCCCAGCCTGGACTGATATCTAGGAGTGCCCTGATCTAGGTGCAGGTCCGTGTCCTTGTCAGAGAGGCACTGACTAGAGAGCTGAAGACTGCAGTTGGAGACTACATGAAGTAGAGCCAAAACCTTGCTGCAGCAGCATTGCTGTGGAGAGAGCATGCCATGTCTCTGCAGAGAGTAGGGAAGAGAATCCAGCAGGGATCATGGTTTTCCACTGATGAAGCTGTGCCCCTGTTTCTAAAGCTCTCTCCCCAGGTGTGTTTTGCACCATTCACGTTGCATGTGATGAGCTTGCTATGGTGATCAGCAGACCCCAGTAAAAATCAGCTTCAAGAATCCTCACTGATATTTGTTATGCAGAACTCTAGATGTTAGCAGTGCTTCATGAAAAATCAGTGAAAATTATACATGTTTACAAAAAAGCAAATGTGTAAGTGAAAATAAAGCACTCCAAAGGGGCTTGTCCATTACTATTTTCATGGCAAAATCTTTCCATGTTTTTGAGGAGCTGTGTTAGTTTTGATTCAGGTAAAGAAGGCAGGGCTGTTTGGAAGGGAGTGGTTCTTTGAATCACAGCAGGAATATCTGAAACCCAGTGTTGGGGGTTGTGCCTGTAAGCAGTAGACAGCAGTGTAATTGAGATGTCTCTGGGAGAACTGAGACCACGGGACCAAGGTTGTGATGCTAAATTATTGAGAAGAAAGTACCTCAGATAACAAACAATCAATGACTAATGCAAAATGAATGCCTTTGGCTTTCTTTCCCAGTGCAAATGCTGGCCTGGATTCCTGCTGAAGGATGATGGCAAAACCTGTGTGGATATTGATGAGTGTTCCTCTGGCTTTCCCTGTAGCCAGCAATGCATCAATACATATGGAACCTATAAATGCCTGTGTGCAGATGGCTATGAGATACAACCTGATAACCCCAGTGGCTGCAAATCCCTTTCAGGTAGCACTTATCTATATATTTTTTTTTTTTTTTTCCCCTCTTTTTTTTTTTTTTTTTTTTAATGCACAGCAATATCCAAACCAATTTGTGCAATTCCTTACCCCCATGGGCTGTGTTACCCTTTTGTGCAATACAAACAGTGTTCTCTGAAGCACAACACTTCTTCAGCAAGCAAGAGCAGTGTGATGCCTAAATATAATGAGAAGTTCTATTTTTATTATTAGCTGGTTTACTCAAATAATTTGTAGTGAACAGTTGCAGTGGATTATGAAAGACTGAATGAGTATTGGTTAGAAAAACTATTAGGGGAGTTGGAAATAAATCATTAAATCCTGTTTCTGAGTCACATGATGGCAGGATGTTTATGGTAGGTGTTTTAAGAGCCTTCTGCTGGTTTCTCTCAACTTTAGAACATTAGAATGCATCTCAAGCTTCCTGGTATGAAAGGGAGGAAAAGGAAGAAATAAAAGGAGTTGCAAAGTCTATTGTTCCTCCAGCACAAGAAACCCACAGAATGCAGAGTGAGGCTGAAGCCAGATCAGAACACTGGTGGTTGTTTCCTCACCCCTCTGCCGCCTATGCCACTGGAGTCATTTATTTGTGCTTCAGTGAGTGGGATTCTCTAGAGCAGTGAGAGGAAGAGCAAAATGCCAACAGGAAAGAAACAACCCCCATTCTCTTTCTGAATGGCAGGAAGGCTGGAAGCTCTGCCTGCCTCATCTTGCTGTCTCAGAGGCTTCCCTGAGTAATCAGAGGAAACGCAGGAGAGGGCAGAAATGCAGTGCCTGGTTTTTGCTTTCCTCCCGTTTCGTGCCCTGCAAGCCACTCCTATGCTTAGAAGGCACAGATCGCTCAGGTGAGAAGGGGAGGTGGAGCCCCTCAGGGCACAGTTTATTTGAGCTGTAAAGTGGCAAACCTTAAAAGCCATTAGGACAAAACTCCTCATGCTGTGGCAGGGGTGGCTGTGCTGCAAGGAGGTGGCAAGGTGAATGGTTGTCCCCATACTGATTTTTTGCATAAATTGCCTTGACCCCCTCACAACAGAACAAAGCATTGCAGCCGTGCTCCAGGAACCACCAAGGTGGTGCTGAGGAGGATGCCTTGGGCCATTTAAGATCCTGAAGGGGGCTACAAGAAAGCTGGGAAGGGACTTTTGACAAGGGGTTGTGGTGTTAGGTTGTGGTGTTAGGATGAGAGGGAATGGAGTGAAGCTTGAGGAAGGCAAATTGAGACTGGAAATGAGGAAGAAATTCTTTCCAGTGAGGGTGGTGAGACACTGGAACAGGTTGCCCGGGGAGGTTGTAGATGCCTCCTCCCTGGAGGTGTTAAAGGCCAGGCTGGATTAGACCTTGAGCAACCTGGTTGGAACTGGATGATCTTCAAGGTCCCTCCCAACCCAACCTATTCTGTGAATCTATGAACAGTTGAACATCAAATGCAAGCAAGGAGGTCCTGTGTCTTCAGTGCAAGAACAGAGTAGGCTAGACAGCACGTTTGCACTCTAGGGCATGGAATGGGCAGTAGGTACAAGCCTTCAGCACATTTTTAATTATTATTAGGAGTTTTTGTTGTTTTGGGTTTTTTTTCTTCTTAGAAAAAATGAAAGTATATTTAATTTTTTAATATATTTTGTCTGTCAGTGTCAGAGATGTGTCCAAGTGATGGCATGAATGACTGTCAGAAGGAGTATTATCTGATAGTCTAGAATAGAGGAAAAAAAAACAAAGCCAAATCTGTCTTGAGTTGAGAATGAGAGGTTCCAGGTTTGTCCAAGTAGCTGAGGTTTTTATGTCTGCACTGTTCAGAGTGCTACAATCTCAAGAAGCAATGGTCAAAACTTGCCTGGTTTGCAGCTGGTACAAATAACAGTGATGATTTGAAAGGGAATGTTGAAATTCAAGCAAGGGGTATGAAATAGATTTCAGCTTCAACCTCTGGCATTAGATTAGGACAAAATGCAGCATGGGTCCCATAATACAAAAGCAAGAAATAAATAAATAAAAATTGGATGCCATGAAAAGATTTACTAATTGATTGCTTTGTTCATTTTTTTTTATACTGCGTCATTGATCTTTCTTGGAACATTTGAATGTTTTAAAATATTTCTTTCATCCATACCATTGATCAGAGCATGTAACATTTATTTTTTTCAAGCCATCTGTATTTCAGCATTGTGTTCCTGATTTTTCCATAAATTAACGTAAAAGCTAGTCTAATATATTCTTTCTCCCGGGGTTTAGATGAGGAACCTTTCTTAATTCTGGCTGATCATCATGAAATAAGAAAAATTAGCACTGATGGATCCAACTACACTTTGTTGAAACAGGTATAACAACCACCACCACAGCACCGTGCTCGCAGCTTGGCTCAACACTTTGGTTCCTTCCCAGAGGCATCGTCCCACAATTGGCCTGGTGTGCACCACACAACTGCAGTACCTCCAGAGTCCCAATGGTGTTTTAAATTGACTCTCTGCTCTGAATTTGCCGTGATTACAGCTCAGGCAGTTGTTTCATCAGTCCTTCTGGTGTACTAAAACCAAATCATGTTGTATTTGTGATCCTCTTCCATCAGAAAATACTCTGGGCCCCCTCTTTGACCATGCATTCTCTTTGGGCTGCTTGCTGTCCTAACCCAAATCTGTCTTTTTGATATAGGCAGACAATTCCCAGATGTACAGCATGACCATACATGAACTTATATCTTTGGCTGAATCTGATTTATTTATTTTTAAAAATAATGACTCTAAATTATGATAACAGGAAAACCCCTAAACCTTATGTGAAAAAGCCCTACAAAACTAGACCTTCCCCCAGGAAACTGATACAGAGCTGTCATCTGTAGCAGTTTCTGCTCTGCTTCTGTGCTTCACCTAAGTGTAGTTACTTACCATAGATTAGAGCTCCAAAACCTGGTTTAATGAAACATCTATTTCCTGGAGTACTAATGAATCAATTGCAGCAGGGCTAGGAGGTCACTTCTTTGCAGCCAATATCAGGAGGCTTTGTGTGACTTCTTGTGTCAGCAAGCTGTGCAGCTTATTGTCACAAGGGAGGTGCTGAGATCTCCACAGCAGTAATTACAGAATTAACCATCTTGCATTCAACATTGACTTTATTTAAGCACAGCAAGCATTATGTTGGAGTCTGTTTGTTCTGGAATCCTTCTGACTGCCCTCTCATTTACATCTCACTGCCTCTCTCCTCTTTTGCTGGCATATCTGTTAATGGCACCCTGTGGGAAGAGGGGAGCAACAGTAAATTCTCTTCATGGTTGGTGCTGACAGATTATCTCAGAGCTTCATCAGTCTCCAATTTAAGGGCCTCCTCTTCAGGGTAATAGAGCCCAGGTAGCTGCAGCCGTTGAAGAGAATCTGTGTTTTCCATACCACATTAATTCAGCAATCTAATAAATACCTCTGCTATAGAACCTCCTGGCCTTTGATCCTACAAAATAGAGCATGTTGCAAAGCAGCCAGCTTTGCAAATGCCAGAAGCAGCTATACCAGCAGAGCAGGCAGGCTGGCTTCCTCACCAGGACATGCTTTTGTGCTTCTCATGTTCCCATGGATTGGCTTTCTCAGACACCTCTCAGATGGAGGCAAATACCAGAGCAAAGCCACCCTTCTCTGTGTATTTGAGCTGTGCTTTGCCATTCTAACAGCTGCTCATAGCAACTCAGAGTAAAGGAGCTGGAAGTAGGAGCTCATTCAATCTTTGAGCTGTTGTGTGCCAGCTTTTCCCTCTTTTTTCCCCCTCTTCCCCCCAAATCCACAGGGTCAGTACAGCTGTTTGAAGTGTGTCTCTCTTACGTTCTTTGCCTTCCATTTCCTTCACTTGTTGCCATCAAATCCTTAGTTTCCATAGGCAGAGCAGAGAGAGGCACTGTTCCTCCTCATTTTTTGTGATATTTACTTCCCTTTTTAAACTGGGACACCAAGGCAGAGCAAACCACAGCCTAGGGTGCTGTGTGCAACAGAAACACTCCCAAGGCTGTAAGATGAGAGACTAACTCAACTAACGACCTTTGAGTTCTTCCTGGCTCTTTCTAAAAGTACCCTGCACATAAAGGGACAAAGAATTATGCTAGGAGGGCTTAAAAGTGACACAAAGAAATGTTGTCTGGAGCTCTACTGCAGATGTGCAGAAGTAATTTTACCTGCAGTGGATGTTCTGATAAATATTGGAACTAAACTTACCCCAAATAAAACACTTGGAAGCAAAGTCCTGCAGGGAGCCAATTCTCTTTATTACTCTGGGTGCTTAAACTTTTACAGTGTGGCAGAATATGGAGATATAAAGCTAATTTTTCTTAAATTACTGCCCTTGTCTAGAATGCTCTACATTCTGGGAGTCTCCTTTGTACTCCTTCACTTGTCCCCTCTGTTAAGAATTTGGAGCAGGGAGTTCTCAGTCAGTGCCTTTGTAATGACAGCAGCAAGAGGCAGGAAGTGTTTTATGGCAGAGGGGTGAGTGACAGAGCTTTGTGAACTCACCGTGGCCATGGCTGTGTGACTTCTGAAAAGCAGAGCAGTCCTCCAACACCATATTGTTTTCAGGCTTTCTTTAATGATGGCTTGTGCAGCCTAATCACTCCTTTCCCCTGTTTGCTGATCAGAAGACAGTGCAGTGCCTGACAGATAAGCCCTGTAGCACTTTCTGTGCCATTAAATATTGCTGTTCCTAGTTGTTTGCTGTAGGCTTGGCCAGTCCAGCACACCCCCTCCCCAGCCATGAATTACATTAACGAGGGAGGGTGCAGATCTACCTGAGAGTAAAGTGTCATTGGGCTTACAAGGGAACTGATTGACTGATCTCATGGGTTTAAAAGGAGTGCAGATTGCATCCATTCCTTTCACCACTGCTGCTCTGTCTTGGATTACAACATCTTCATGTATTAGGAATATTCTGCTACCTCTTAGGGCGTTAGGAAGGTTATGGGCAAGGCTTTGCTGTTCTCAGAGAAGCCATTAGTGTGTGGCTGCTCTTGACAACCCCTAGGAGTGCCCCAGATGGGCTTAGTGATTGGAGCCATAGGAGACTCCCAGATGCCTACTGGATACTGAACTTTCCCAGTTTAGGCAGATACAACCTCTGTGTGTCTGTGTATACAGTTTCCACAGTGCAGAATCATAGGATGGTTTGGGTTGGAAGGGACCTTTAAAGTCCAACTCTCCTGTAGTGAGCAGGGACAACTTCCAGCCTCTCAAACATCAAACCCTACTTATTCAGGAATTAAAATTAATGCATTTTTGACCATCACAGCTTAGAATTCCTGATTAATTTGTATCAGTAACAAAGTACTTTCATTAAATAAGTGTTCTGCTATTTCTGAGGTTTCTGTTATAAAATGGATGTCATCTCAGTGACCAAAGTAATGCCAAAGCAACTGTCAGAGAAATTGAGCCAAAAGCTAAAGCGTTTCCTGCTAAAGTTCATTTTACATAATAGGAAAGACAAAGGCTCTCCATTTGGTTTCATACACCATCTGCATGTTTGAAATGAGAGAGTTCTCTGTCACCATATTTATTTCTGGTACAATTTTTACCTCCTTCTGACTGTTTACAAGTAATGTATCAAGAAATGATCAAAGCACTTTGACAATGTGCAGTCAGTAAAATAAAGCATTAGGAATAAATATTACCTGCAGTGCATTTTGCATTCTGAATGCTCTCCAGCAGTCTGAATACAAATGTTTGAATAAAGTGACTGTTTCCCCCCCCCTAGGGCCTGAACAATGTGATTGCAATAGACTTTGATTATAGAGAGGAGTTCATCTATTGGATCGATTCCAGCAGACCCAACGGCAGCCACATCAACAGAATGTGCTTGAATGGAAGTGATGTCAAGGTAATGGCTTGGGTTGGAAGGGACCTGCGAGATCATCCAGTGCCAACCCTCCCTGCCATGAGCAGGAATGCCTCTCAATGAGATATGGCTTCTCAAGGCCTTATCCAACCTTGCCTTGAGCACCCCCGGGGAGAGGGCATCCACACCTCCTTGGGGAACAGGTTGCCACCCTCACTGTAAAGAATTTTTCTCCTAATCTCCAGCCTAAATCTCCCCTCTTCTATCTTCAATCCATTCCCTCTCACCCTGTCACAGCAAACCCTTGTCCAAAGTCCCTCCCTATCTTGCCTGTAGCCTTCTTCAAGTACCGGAAGGCAGCTCTAAGGTCTCCCCAGAGCCTTCTCTTCTCCAGGCTGAGCAGCTCCACCTCTCTCAGCCTGTCCCCGTAAGGGAGGTTCTCCAGCCCTCTGATCATCTTCATGGCCTCCTCTGGACCTGCTCTATCAGGTCCACGTCCTTCTTGTATTGAGAGCACCAGAGCTGGATGCAGTACTCCAGGTGAGGTCAGAGCAGTTTGCTACATGGACGTGGCACACTCTCAGAGCACACCAACTTCGGTCTTTTTGAGGGCTCAGGTTTGAACCTGACTGGCAGCAGTCAACCTTCTTTATGTCCTTCACACAGAAATGACTGTTCATAGAACTTAAAAAAGAAGAGTGGGTAAGCAGAAGTTCATGGCTTTCTGCTTCACTGGAGTACAACTCAAGTCCAGTATGGCCTCAAAAGTTCAAGCAGGTCCCTGATAAGACTTTTTTTTTTTTTCATGGGAAAAAAAAAAAAAAGGATAGAGGGAAGGATGGGGTTCAAAATCCCTTAAGTCCTTGAATTATCATCACCTGCATTTAAACATTTTACAAAGCAGCCAGTCAGCTGCTTGTCCATTTGGGATGAATCTGTATTTTGTTGTTTCATGGAACATTTTCAAGACTGGAGGTGACCCCAGACTTTTTCTTTCTATTCTGAACTGTTTGAAGAATTTTTCCAGTCGAAAACTTGTAATTGCCAGGTGGAAGAGTACAAAAAATCTCCTGTTTTTAGTTAATTATGCAATAATTGTTTTATTTTTAAGAAAGGGTTTGAGAAATTTGACCAAATATTAAAAAAAAAAAAAAAAAGGCAAAAAACAAAAAATCAAGTAGGATGGGTGCCTGGCTGGCATTTCCTTTTTTCTTCATTACTATTTTGCAGTTTAAGGAGTGGGCTGATGATGGAGATTTGACTGAAATAGGATGCCAAATTCAAAGGGTTTTGAAAATAAGTACATTAAATGTTCATAAGAATGCTTGGATATTTCACTGAAAAATTCATCCCTGATGAATGTGGCACCTGGGAGCTAAAACTGTGCAAAAGAAGTACTCAGTCCTGGATCTGCCTGCTGTTCTCTCAGTGCCAAACAATAACTTCCTGTCTTTAACAGGCTGCCCCTGCACAGATTTAATAACTGATGCTACAAAGAATTATTTTGCCAGTGAACCTGTTTCAATATTTCTTCTTTTTTTTTTCTTTGAATGAGAGGTTTTGTGTTTGACAGCCTTTCCCCTTGAGGCATTAATTTCTTTTTATTTCCTTCTTGCTTGTTGTTTTGCTGTTTGTTGTAAGTAAATATCCTGTTAGTGTGAATGATAGAGTTTGATATATTGCCTACCATTTCCCTGTCAGCAATACCAACTCCAGCTTGCTTCTTCTGGCATCTCATTTTTCTTCTGCATCTGATCATGGAGGGGATATTTCTACAATTTGAAGGCAATAACTTTTTCACACAATGTGTTGAACACATTAACAGAGTGTTTTATGCACAGCTTTGTAGAGGCAAGTGAAAGCTGTTGCTGGAAAACACTGTGGTAAGCTGGATCGTCTGCATTAAATGTCACGTTGGTGATCCCACTGACTGGAAGCTTAAAGTCAACAGAAAAGAGAGACTAATTACTTTGGTTGGTGCTTCTAGATAGTGGTGCTAAAGTCTGCAGTGCATAAACACTCTGCAGAGCTGTCTGCTTACGCAGGAGATCATAGCATCACAGAATTATCAGGGTTAGAAGGGACCTCAAGGATCATCCAGTTCCAACCCCCCTGCCATGGGCAGGGACATCTCCCACTAGATCAGGTTGCTCACAGCCACATCCAGCCTGGCCTTAAAAACTTCCAGGGATGAGGCTTCCACTACCTCCCTGGGCAACCTGTTCCGGTGTCTCACTACCTTCATGGGGAAGAATTTCTTCCTGACATCCAATCTGAATCTCCCCACTTCTAGTTTTGTTCCATTCCCCCCAGTCCTATCCCTCCCTGACACCCTAAAAAGTCCTTCCCCAGCTTTCTTGTAGCCCCATTCAGTTACTGGAAGGCCACAAGAAGGTCTCCTGGGAGCCTTCTCTTCTCCAGACTGAGCAGCCCCAGCTGTCTCACCTTGTCCCACGTTAGAGTGCGGTGACTGCGGCAGCTGTGCCTTGCTCCAAGAGTGACGCTGGTGTTGCTAAGGTGGTAGAAACTAAAGCACTTCAGCCAGATGAAAAGGTTGGTGCATGCCTGGATTGAATGTTATAAAGATTTTATAAGGTGCTAAATAAGATAATGAGCTGAAAGGCTGCTTTTACATAGTCATAACTGTAAGATTGATTTTAAGTCTCTGGCAGTGTCCCCTGCAAAGGCTTTGCAGTATCTTGCAATGGTAAATCAAACTAAACCCAACACATTCAGCTTACATGTAGAGCTGATTATGTGTAACTTCATCCTCTGTTGCACACACTTGCAGTGGTGAGGATGACAATAAATTAGAGGGTACACTGCAGGAATAAACCTGTTAATACTACTTCAGAAATCTCAAGCATTTTCAAGTGTTGCAGTCTCTGATCAGCTTTTCCTCTGAAGTTTGGGGTGCACAGACCTAATCAGGCATAGGATGTCATCATGGACCTTCTCAAGAGTAGAACTTTCATGTCTAGAAGGAGTTGGACTCTAATAATTGGGAGTATTCAAATATCACTCAGCACTTAACACCAAGGACGGCCAGCCAAGGAAGACTGAGTTCTTCTTTCTTCTGCCCCACGAGTGCTGGAAACGAGCACAGAATTCACTTTCCAACTGGGTCGTCTTTTGCTGTCTGCCTGAGCTGAGTTCTGCTGTGGTCTGTCTGCCATGGTGACATATGGCACTGCTGTGACTGTGAAATGAAATATCTGCCAGTGGAGAGTGCTGAGAGTGAGCTAATAAGCAGATGTGTTTGAGGGCATGCTATGGGGAGAGAAGTCTCATCTGCATTTGGTTCTGGGAAAAATAAACAGGAAAGGAAGGAAAAAAGGATGCAAAACAAAACCTAAACAAAACAAAAGAAACCAACCAGGCAAGCAGATGCACACCCCCCACAAAACCCTCAAACTAAAATAACAAACAAACCCCAAACAAAACCAAAGCAACCAACCAAAACCAACCAAAAGAACAAAAGGGGAATTGGAAACTTAAGACAAAAAATGAAAGACAAAAATCCTCAGAAGTGAGTGCATGATGCAGGGAAGTTGGCAGTGTGGGTATTTGCTGCACCAGGGTGTTCTCCATTCTCCCTGACTGTAAGGAGCATCAGAGTGCCTTAGTGAGGGGCTGCCAGCACTTCAGAAGGGCCAGTGCCGGACAGGGAACAATCCCAACTTTTCCTGTTGTATCTGGTATGTCCAAACTCTCAGTATTCTAACATTAGCAAATCCTGAGTAGCTGGTCCTTTTCCCAGTGTCTAGATGAATACTCTCTGCCATTTGTGCTCCCCTAGGTAGTCCACAACACAGCTGTTCCCAACGCGCTGGCTGTCGACTGGATTGGGAAGAACCTCTACTGGTCGGACACTGAGAAGAGAACGATTGAGGTGTCTAAACTCAATGGCTTATACCCCACCGTCCTTGTCAGCAAAAGAGTGAAGTTCCCTAGGGATCTGTCCTTAGATCCTCAAGCTGGGTATGAAGCAGCCATTTTGCAGTAACTGATGTCTAACCTTTTCTATTGAAATATTTTGTGTTAAAACAGAAGAGAGGTGTGGTGGGTTGAAATTACCCCCCCCAACTGAGCTGAGAGAATTACCCCCCAGAATAATATTGCCAGACCAGCTCAGTTGGAAAGCAAGTGAAGCTCTATTTACAAGCACAACTGCAATCTAGAAACATGGAATGCAATGAATATGTACAAAATATACAATATTTACATGGATTTAAAATTTATAAACAACACAAAAAACCCTCTGGACAGAACCAGAGGCTTACCAACAGCTTCCTCCTCTTCTTCCCCTTCCCCCCCCCGTACATGGGACAAGAGAAAGAGAAGAGCAGAGAGTAGCTGTTAATATTTAGCCACAAGAAGAATGCAGCCAGGTCAGCAACATCCAAGCAAAGCAAGCAGCTGGTATCAGCTAGAGTGAAGAAGCCAAAAAGAGCAAGAGTTAGTTTATACAACTAACTTTATGGTAGTTATCTGACCAAAGGGATTATTTAGACCTTATCATTATATTTCCTTCTACATCCAATGGTAATTTATTTACATTCTAGCACTTTTACGCCAGGTCTATGGAAAACTTTCCTAGGCATCAGCCTGAAGCTGCCCCAAGAGGAAACACTGACTGGGTTTTCTTATTATCTAATTTGTAGCTAGGCTGGCTCTCAGGAGTCTAAAATGCATAACCAATGCTTGCCCTACCGTCCTTCCAGATAAAACTGGTAGAATGGAAGGTGAAGGCAGGTCAAAACCATGGTTTGTTCAATTTACTACTCTATAAATGTTTGATTTTGGTAGCAGGCAAGCAGATATTTTTTACATATTCCAATGGTGTTCAAGCATGTTCCAAAGAACAAAAGTTTTTAGAGAGTCTCAGTCTTCTAGGAAGGTTGAGATACACACAGACATCTTGGTGAGCTCTGGAGCTCTCTTCCAGCCCCTGACTTTCTGTGATCCTCTGATTTACAATAAGTGACAGCTTCTGTGAACAGAAAACAGAGATAATGTCACCAATTATTGGAAATTGGCATCAGAAGGTGACAGAGCTGCAGTGAGCTCTGGAGCCCACAGCACAGGGAGGACATGGACCTTTTGGAACAGGTCCTGAGGAGGCCACAAGGATGATCCAAGAGCTGGAGCAGCTCTGCCATGAGGACAGGCTGAGGGAGCTGGGGGTGTTCAGCCTGGAGGAGAGAAGAATCTAGGGGCCCTCTCTCCAGCAGCTCTGTGTCCCCCTTCTGCTGGGGACACCAGAACTGGAGGCAGGATTGGAGGTAAGGTCTCAGCAGAGCAGAGTCCAGGGGCAGAATCGCCTCTCTTGCCCTGCTGCCCACACTCCTCTGGCTGCAGCCCAGCACACAGCTGCCTGCTGGGCTGCATGAGGGCACCGCTGGCTCCTGGGGAGCTGCTTAACAACCAACACCCCCAAGATGCATCCTGAGGTCGTAAGTAATGACATGCAGCAGTAGCAACGTGCATGCCTGGACCAAAAATAGGAGTTTCTCTCTTTTGAAAAATCCCCACACCATGCTGTGTGTGTTGGCTGAGAAATTGCTGCTTAGCTTTCCAACAGTTTTCCTCAGCACTTCACACATTTTTAAGCCCTCTGTATGAGAAACTGTTCTAATGTTTTGAAGCCAGCCCTTACTGAAGTAATGCAATTTGGGTTGCATTGCTGTTAACAACACAAGAAGGCTTCGTAATGTGTGTGGTGTATGCAAATATTAGGCAGAAGCTTAGCACTGATGCCATTTTTGCAGGAGGAGAGATCCATGCAGTCCAACCTGGACAGCGCTTCAAGTAGGATCACAGAATCAAAGAATTGTTAGGGCTGGAAGGCACCTCAAGGCTCATCCAGTTCCAACCCCCCTGCCATGGGCAGGGACACCTCACACTAGAGCAGGTTGCTCACAGCCACATCCAGCCTGGCCTTAAAGACCTCCAGGGATGAGGCTTCCACCACCTCCTTGGACAACCTGTTCCGGTGTCTCACCACCCTCATGGGGAAGAATTTCTTCCTGACATCCAATCTGAATCTATGCATTTCTAGTTTTGTTCCATTCCTCTCAGTCCTATCACTACCTGACACCCTAAAATAGGTTCCATGAATTGGTCTGGACAGTGCTTCAAATAGGATCCATGAACTCCGGTCTGGTCAGTGCTTCAGATTCCAAGTGATCCAGATGATGCAATTTAAATACACATTTTACTAGTCCATAATCAACTGGATGAAATCACAGCTAACATGAGGGCTCTCCTGTTCAAACCCTCCATGTGTAGGACACTGATTTAAAGACAGGTCTAGAAAAGTCACAAAATCCACCTGCAGACCAGAAACATTCCAGCACAATTGCTGGTTAGTCCTTGAGCTCGATTAAAGAACTGCTGTATTGCTCCTGTTCCTGCATCCCTAACCAGAGCAGCTGTTGTGTTATGTTTTCCAGCTACCTCTACTGGATTGATTGTTGTGAGTATCCTCACATTGGCCGTGCTGGCATGGATGGCTCCAGCCAAAAGGTTGTCATAGAAACACAGATATCCAGACCCATGGCTCTGACCATAGATTATGTCAACCACAGACTCTACTGGGCTGATGAAAACCACATTGAGTTTTCTGACATGGGTGGATCTCACAGGCATAAAGGTTGGTCACCAGCATTTATTTTTAATGTTAGTTTTCTGATCATGTTACATGGAAGGGGCTTTGCATTTTCTGTGCAGTCAGGTGAAACCCTCACTGTTTTTGCAGTATTTATTGATAGGTTTTTCCTTTTATCAGTGTTTTAAGCACTGTTTTGTGTGTTCCTTCTCTCCTTGAATCATCATTATTGCATTTAAACATTTTACAAAGAATCCTCTTCAGTTTCTTGTTTGTTCTGCATGAATCTGTATTTTGCTGTTTTATGGAAGGTTTTCAGGGCTGGAAATGACCTCAGACTTTTTCTTTCTAATCTGAGCTATTTCGAGAAGAATAAAGAATTTTCCCAGTCAAAAAGTGGGTGGAAGAGTACAAAAAAGCTCCTTTTTTTTTTCTTAATTACATAATGATAGTTTTATTTTTAAGGAAAGGCTTCAGAGACTGTGTTATGAATGATTTTAAAACATGCAGTAATACCTGACCCTGGGGAAAATGTCAGAGGAGCACAGAGACTCAAGGAGCAGGCTCAGCAATCAGAAGCTGACCTGTCAATTCTGCACCCCAGTGTATATTTACACAAGTTCTCAAATGAGTTGCAAAGCCATGGAAGCCTGGCTGTTAAAAGTGGAAGGGGTCTGTTCTGTGTGCCATGTGCCAGAGTGTGTCCAAGAGGAGGCTTCCTGCAGGCTGAGAAAGCCTGGAAATGCTTAGTAGTTTGCTGCACAGGAGTCAGTGGAGACCAGTGGATGAGAAGCTCAACATGAGCTGTCAGGGTGTGCTTGCAGCCCAGAGAGCCAAGCAGAGCCTGGGCTGCAGCAAGAGAAGTGTGGCCAGCAGGGCCAGGGAGGGGATTCTCCTCCTCTGCTCCACTCTGCTGAGACCACACCTGGAGCTCTGGGTCCAGTTCTGGAGCCTCTGTTACAGGAAGGATCTGGATGTGCTGGAAGGTGTCCAGAGAAGAGCAATGAGGATGAGCAGAGGGCTGGAGCTGCTCTGCTATGAGACAGACTGAGAGAGTTGGGGCTGTTTGGTCTGGGGAAGAGAAGGCTCCAAGGAGACCTTCTTGTGGCCTTCCAGGATCTGAAGGGGGCTACAAGAAAGCTGGGGAGGGACTTTTCAGGGTGTCAGGGAGTGATAGGACTGGGGGGAATGGAACAAAACTAGAAGTGGGGAGATTCAGATTGGATGTCAGGAAGAAATTCTTCCCCATGAGGGTGGTGAGACACTGGCACAGGTTGCCCAGGGAGGTGGTGGAAGCCTCATCCCTGGAGATTTTTGCAGCCAGACTGGATGTGGCTCTGAGCCACCTGATGTAGTTTGAGGTGTCCCTGCCCATGGCAGGGGGGTTGGAACTGGATGAGCCTTGAGGTCCCTTCCAACCCTGACAATTCTGTGATTCTGTGAAATTTAATTTGGGGCTTTCCTAGTAGACAGACGAATAGCTTTTGAATTAGTCATGTAATGAGGTAATCTTTAGCCCTGTGTTCTCCTCCTGGCCTGACACATTATTAAAGAGCTACTATCTTTTATCTACAAAGTCTTGTAAAATCAGTTGTACACTATGAGGAATAGTTCTCATATTCCAAGGGGTGCAATTAAAGATCTTCTATTTAAATATATTAATTTATCAGTATTGGTGTGCTAGGGTGAGTTGAAACTGCTGCTACCATGGTAAAACTTTGTGAATTTGGGATTTTTTTAGGCTTTTACCTCATAGTAGGTACCTGCAGGTTTCTTTTCCAACCCAGACTTTGTGACACAAGTGCTTCACTTTCAGATTGAGGCTTTGCTGTGAAATTAAACAAGACCAAAAGTTTCCAGGCCCTTCTCCTTGTGACTAGTAAGTTTTCAGTAGATAATGAGCCAGTGAGTGGCAGTGATTTGGGATGGTGGATTACAGAGACTGAAGCCATAGCTCTGAGCTGTGAGCATTCCCATTCATCTCAGCATGAACTTCCATGTTTTTCATAAGGAACACAGGGCAGTTCCCACCTGCTCACCTGAGCAGTGCCCAGGCATAACCCCTGAGTGCCAGCTGGGTTCCTAGGGCTGGGATTCTTCTGAAAGGGGAAGCAAAGCTCTCTGCTCCTCTTGATACTATTCCCTGTGCTGCAAAGCATGCCTTGAGAATTTTCCTGCATGATGGTCACTTTGTCTGTAATAAGCAGCTTTTCCCTGCCTCCTCCCTTTCTCCTAGAACAAATCAGCAAATAAATGTTGCATGTCTTTGTGTTTCAGCACCAGGCAGAAAATATTTCTGGAAGAGGAAATTTAACCTTCCCTAAGTCGCTGTCGTAATCAGGGAAATTTGGGAAAATCCAGTGCCTTGGGGTTTGGGGAAGATGAGACTGTGATCCCTTCTAGCTTTTTGGTATGAGAAACTGGGATCCATGTTGCTAGGCACTTAAATGAGCAAGTTCAGATTTATATCTTGTGGTAACTTTCCTGTATTGTTCACATGGATTTCATGGTCCGTTTTCCTTTGCCATTTTGAGCTGTAAGGGATGGTTGGCTTTTATTCTCTGTGTTTCCAAGTGGAGGAGCACAAAGGCGTGGATATGATGACCACAAAATACATACTCAAGGAGCAAAGAGTCTAAATGGGAATCATGTGAATAATGCAATGTGAAGTGCTGGTTATCTTCAGCTAAGTGAGGTTTTTACCTGCTTCCCTGGCCTTTGAGGATAAAGCTAACTGCTGAGAGGGTTGTTTGGTTTTTCTGAGAGCAAGATTTTCTCTATTTTAAATGACCTGTTGCAAAATGTATGAGAAAATGCCACAGAGATTTCCCAAGACCCAGCCAATGTGTGCCTTGTCAGGCTGGGTGGATCTGACATCTGAAAGTGCTCTTATTGTATGAGAGAAGCTGCAGTGTTCTGTGCTCTGCACTGGGGACTTCTTGCAGGCAAACAAACATCTTTGGCTAATCCTTGACATGCTGTATGGCACACCAAGGAGTGCTCATTCCATACAGTGGGGAGTTCATGGATTTTTGAACATTTAGACCTTAGTGTGAACAGTTTTTGCAACAACAACAACAAGTTGTTAGATGTTTTTTTTTTTCTTTCTCGCTGTCATAATCTTAAAGCTCTGTCAGCAAAAGGCAACACCTGCTGCATTTCTCTTGTAAAATTCTTCTGCATGTCAATAGAGAAATGGGCTGGTAGAACTGCCAAGGGAGTCCTGGTAGGAACTTGGAGAACAGTCTAACCAGGCCAGAAATGTCACAGTAGTTGGGAGCAGTTCATGACACCAGAGGCAGCAGTGACCTTGCTGATCTATTTGAAGTTTGATTCTGTAAACTGTCTGTGGAGCTTAGTTTAGCAGTGCAGCATTCACAGATGTGATGCACAGCCAAGGACTAAGCAGGCATTGAAGCACTAATCTGGCTGAGCACTAAGCTGGTTTACTTCTGTGAGCTTTGTTGGGGGCGGGGGGGGGGGGTGGGGGGGAACGACAACCAAACCAGAAACATTTAAGAATGTGTCAGACTTTACAGCTGCTTTTGGATCCCACTGGCTGGAGGAGATACAAGCTTCACAGTTCCCTGGGTATCTAATTACCTCATGCAGGTTTTCATTCCTTCAGAGCCTTAAAACCCAGAGGTGCCAACCATTTCCCATCACACTCTCTGAAGATGGGAATTGCAGTGTATTATAACAGTAGAATGTTTTAGTCCAGCTCAGGAAGTACAGCAGATTCTCTGTTGAGATTAGTCCTTACCTCTGTTGAGTTCCTTGGTGTTTTATTCTTCATTTTACAGAGGCATGGAAGTGAAGTGCTGAACCTTAAATTAATTAATTATTTGTGAATGACTTCTTTCTCTTTGTTAGCTGCATGACAGCTAAACTTTTCTAGAGCAGCTCAGGGTGAAAAAAACTTGTATTCAGAACTGGCTTCTGCAGCAGTGTTTACAAACCTCAAAGTTGGTGTAGGTACCTGCAGGTTTTAAAGTGTGAGGTTTATGAAGATTATAACTTTTTCTTTTTTCTCTCCTTTTTAACTCCTGTAATTTCAAAAAATGTTAATTGTAAGGGATTTGTAGGTAGAAAGTAAGTATCATAGAATCACAGAATGGCTCAGGTTAGAGATGGACCCCAGAGCTCATCTCCTCCACCCTCCCCACCATGCCCAGGGACACCTCTCAACCAGACTCAGCTGCTCAAGGTCTCATCCAACCTGGCCTGCAACACCCCCAGGCAGGAGGCAGCCACAGCCTCCCTGGGCAGCCTGTGCCAGAGTCTCACCACCCTCCTACTCAAGAACTTCTTCCTCAGCTCCAGTCTAACCCTGCTCTGCCTCAGCTTCAAACCATTGCCCCTTGGCCTGTCTCTAGACACCCTCAGCAAAAGTCCTGCAGGATGCCTTCCTTGGGTTATTTTGCTGAGTTTTTGAGATATGGTTTGGTCTTCATCTTACCTAACCCAGTTTTTTAAGCTTCACAGAGGCCACAGAGTGACATGGTTTTGAGGAACCTTAAAAGAAAAAAACCCACTGTATTACATCCATAGCTAATACTATTAAGTAATTAATACTGAGTGAGTGCAACTCTTACGGCTCTGTGTTGAAATGTGACTGCAAATTCTCAATGAATTTGCTGCTTGAGATCTGACCCTTATGGCTGTGTAATGTAATTCCTGTGTCTAACACAATCTATTACTTTCCCACGAAGTAGACACCTTGATTAAGTGTTTTCAAGTAGGTGAGGCAGGAGAAGCAGAGCTACTTACCAGTTCTGACCAACTTGGCTGTACTTTGGCAGTCCAGTTTCACACTGCCTGCCAGAGACAGCAGAGCAGTTAGTCTTGCTGTCCTGTTTGGAACTGGGGCTCACACCATAATGGATGCTGTGAGGTTAGTGATTAGCACTGCAGTGTGTAAGTAATGTGTCATTTATGAAGAGGGAAAGCAGTAATGCAGCTAGGGTTCCCTTGAAGGTACAGGAAAGACTGTCCAGTGCTGGTGTCCCCAGCATCAGATGGACACAGAGCTGCTGGAGTAAGTCCAGAGAAGGCCACAAAGATGATCCAAGGGCTGGAGCAGCTCTGCTGTGAGCACAGGCTGAGGGAGCTGGGGGTGTTCAGCCTGGAGAAGAGAAGGCTCCAGAGGGACCTTAGAGCTGCCTGCCAGGACCTGAAGGGATCCTGCAGGAAGGCTGCAGAGGGACATTTGCTGAGGGTGTCTAGAGACAGGCCAAGAGGGAATGGTTTGAAGCTGAGGCAGAGCAGGGTTAGAGTGGAGCTGAGGGAGAAGTTCTTGAGCAGGAGGGTGGTGAGATTCTGGCACAGGCTGCCCAGGGAGGCTGTGAAAGCTATGAAACGTTCCAGCTGGAATTTGAGGTTTGCCAACTCTGTTTAGGCACATTCCAGGTAAGAATATGAAGCTATTTTCATCTAAGAGAATGAGGTAAAGGTGTTAAGGATATGCTGGATAAACAAAAGGCAGACTCTGCTCTGCCTCTTCAGCTCTGTTATTTAACACCAAAAGGTTATCCTTTACAAACACACCACTGTGGGCAGCTCTTCTTCTGTGACATTTCTGATTACAGCTGTATCTGTAAAGGAAAGAGGAAGCAGAGTTCAGTTTATGCTTACCAAGAGCAAACAGTTCAAGATTGAAGAGTATACAGGAGGATAAAGAGTGCTCCAAGTCTTACTCTGTCTTTTGTCCTTCCATCCCTTATCAGATCAGGGTGGTTCATAATTTTGCAGTATTGTTACAGTGGGGCACCGGCACCACTTTGGGCTTTGTGATTGCCAGGCTGGATGTGCTAGGGATGAGCGATAACCTCCTCTTGCTGCTGTGTTTCTTTTAATGTCAAATTGCTTTTCCTTCTCTCTCTCTTGCTGAAATCAAACACTGCTATTAGTTGTCTTAAAGGCTGTGCACCTGGAAGCGTCTGCCTCATGTTTTGGATGTTTTCTGACAGCTCTTAGCCCCTAAAGCAGCAAATGAATATTATTCTGCTGCAAAGAGCAGGTGACGATAGGTTTCTATTATGTCCTACCTGAAGAATTAGCTACTTGAAGACATTGCTGTAGGTTCTGGAGGTGATTATTCCTAACTGAACTTCTTTCATTTCCTTAACACTGATTGGGCCAAGCAGAGCTCATTGCCCCATCCATCTTTATCATCAGTGGTAATAAAGAACCCTCTAGGCCTGACACATTGTCATGACAGTTATTCTCAGGGCATTATGGAGCAGTTGTATCTGTCAGCCCATGCAGTATGGAATGTTTTAACTGGCAGTCTTCCAAGAATGGACATTAATCTTAGCATCTCTTCTTGCAGTCCCTAATCAAGATATTCCAGGGGTGATTGCACTAACATTGTTTGAAGACTACATCTACTGGACAGATGGGAAAACCAAATCGCTCAGCCGTGCCCACAAAACCTCTGGATCAGACAGGCTCTCGCTGATTAACTCCTGGCATGCAATAACAGACATCCAGGTGTATCATTCCTACAGGCAGCCCGATGGTAATTATCCTCTTACGGCTCATTGATGTCTTTCACTTAGCAGCCAGTTGCTGAGTAATTGGGAGCTTGCCTCTGCAGTGATTTATTTTTGTTCCTGTTTTGTTCCAAATCGTGGACATTTTCAAGTTAGCATTTTGAGACACATATTTGTGGTTCTTTTGAGACACAAATCATCTGTGGCTCACGTTGGAAGTAAATGTGTCTTCTTTAGTGGGGAGATGCCAGTTCTGCTGCTTACAGAGTAACCCAGACACTGGAGCTGCAGAACTGTTTCAGTTGTGTCACAGCACAAGTTTCTCCTTATCTTGGATGTTAAGGAAACATTTAGCATTGTTTGAAAGGTAAAAGTATTAATGTGCAGAACACTGGTGGGCTGAGGGGATGTCAGACAATGCAGGGCTCATAATTGTGTCTGCTCCTCCTGATGTCCCTGTCTTTGGATTGCTACAGAATACAATTTGGCACTTGACCTAGATAAGCTAATTGTAGAGTAAAAACCCCAACAAACCAAGCCCCAGTCCAAACCCTGGTGCTTTTTGCCTTCCTTTTTGTTTCAGTATTGAATCTCCATCCACAGTAATAGCTTTTTTTTTTTCTTGCATACAACAGAAAATAGCTTAAAGGCAAGAAGGAAAAGTTTGCTCTTGTGAGTTTTTAATTCGAGGCATGGCATTGTGAAAATGGTTGTGTGCAAGACGTTTTTCTTTATCTGTGAAGCAGATGCCCTGAAGTACCCTGAAATAACATCTCTGATATGCTTTTCTTACTCTGCCCACAGTGTCCAAACACCTGTGTACCCTCAACAACGGTGGGTGCAGCCATCTGTGCCTCCTGGCCCCTGACAGGAGCTACTCTTGTGCCTGCCCCACCAACTTCTACCTGGCGGCGGACAACAAGACGTGCTTGTCAAACTGCACTGCCAGCCAGGTGAGTGCAGCTGGAGAGATTTTGCTGTGTTTCCACCTGCTTTTAAGTGGTGAATGCTGCTGCCCATGGAATGTGGAGCCTGAAGATGAGGGAACTCGTGGGTGCATTGGCAGCATTTAATCTTTCAGGCTGTTAGTTGCAAATAAGCTTGCAAATGCCTTTCTTCCCCGAGAAGGCAGAACTTGTTCCCTTTTAAATGTGGCTGTTCCTGCCAGGCACTAGAACAAATGCTAAACTGCTACAGCCAGAAAAATGGCTTGGGGAAAACCCCACATTTGTATAAAAAATGAAGCATAAATATACAAAGTTTATGTGACAATGCTGCAAAGTGAATCTAGCAGTGGCTTGGGAGGACTCATGCATGAACAGCTCTATGTTGATACAAGGAAATGAGCTCAGGCCAGTCAGCTGGGGAGGTGAACAGCAGGGCTTCATTAAAACAATTCAGAACTGAAATGGAGAGGCTAAAATATGCAATGAACCAACAATTACATCAATTAAAACACTGAATTCTGTATGGGAGGTGGAGTCTTTAGTATTTGAAATAAATATTCAGTGATTTATTCTTTTTTTTTTTCTGTTAAAAAATAAAGTAGATCAAGTAGAACAAACTGATTTCCTGTAACAACTTTGATAAACATCTTTGGACTGTTTTACCCAGACAAGGGATTAGCTGATTGAATGTTACATGTGGCCTTAAAATCTTCCTAGTAGTCCAATTCTATGACAGGCATGCTGCTGACCTCTTCCAACGTTCTGCATCATGATGCATTTTGTCTGTACCCACTAGGAAAGAGTTTTAAATGTTGGGAACAGTGCTCATCTCAGTTACTAAGGTATAGCATTGATAAGATCCCCTCTCAGTCTGCTCTTCAGGCTAAAGAGCCCCAGACTTCTCAGCCTCTCCTCATAAGGGAGATACTCCAATCCCCTCATCATCTTCATGGCCCTCTGTTGGACTCTCCCTAATCCCTTTCCCTCTTGAGCTGGGGAGCCCAGAACTGGACAGAATACTTCAGGTGTGGCCTCACCAGGGCAGAGTAGAGGGGGAGGAGGAACCTCAGCCTTCCTCAACCTGCTGGACACACTTTGCAATGCACCCCAGAATACCATTGGCCTTCTGGGCCATGGGGCCACATTGCTGGCTCAATGTGAGGAAGGCTTTGCTAGCAAATAGAAAATACTACCAATGAGGATAGGCTGAGTTTGTTTGTAGCCTACATTTGGAGACCTTCTGCTGAGCTTCTCCAAGAGGCAGACCTTTGTGGAACAGTTCACAGTTTAGAACAGTTTGCCTTTCAAATGTGACCTGCTACACAGCATGCCCTCAACGTGGCACAAGAATGAGGCAGCTCCAGCTGTAAGTCCTGCTGCAGAAATGTCCATGAAACTCTAAACTTTCTTGGCAGGGAAGACAGAACTGAGCCAATGCCCCAAGTGTAACACACCTTTTAAATACAGCTTGACTGAGCAATCAATGAGTGTAAGAAAGGGGAGAAATGAGCAAGTTGTTTGTTACCCCTAGGCACAGGAAAGAGAAGGTCTTGCATTTCTGATGCGCTCAGATTCAGTCCTTCCCCTGCTCATTCTAACCCAAGCTAGGAAGCACAACATGAATCTCTCTAGATGTTCCCTCCTAGCATCAGCCACACAATGGCCTCTGAGTTTAGGCTTAGCCCTGGCAGACTGCATCAAGAACTGTCTACAGTTTGGTGTGTGTGTGTTTCTCTTTTGGTCAGCATAGAGGTATGGTGTTGCCTGAGCTGAGAGGCATTGCCAAGCTCCCACAAAGGGTTTTTGGGTTTTTGCACAAGTATTTTGTCCTTTGGAAAGGTTGGCAGGCCTGACTGCTGCTTCTCTCATTTAATTCAGGCAGTCTAAACAATCCTGTGTACAAGCACAACAACGTTAGGCTCTTTTCTGTAGCCGTGGGTATTCTGATTCATCTGAGAAATGAGATTAAGTCTACTTCAGCAGTCCACAACAACTTTTTAAGAACTGAAGTGCTTGTTCTGAGTAATATCTTGAAGAATCAAATCATAGAATGCAGCAAAAAGCAGTGAGTGGTTTATGGCAGGGCACTAAGTCACTGCAGCAATGTCAGTGAGGCTACAAAGATTTGTATAAGCGGAAGCCTTAGCACAAAGCATCACCAACCAAACAACCAAAAAAAGAATATTTAAAAACCTAAGTTTTGTAAAACTAAGAGCCAGAGTTGCCTGACAGAAGGATGGCTTGGGCAGGGAATCTCATTTTTCATGAACTGTACTACTTCTGTTGGAAAATGACTCAAAGTTCATGTCAAAGCTTGGTGGTTTTGGTTTTTTGTTTTCCCTCCTTTCCTTCCTGGGACAGTTCCGCTGCAAAACCGACAAGTGCATCCCCTTCTGGTGGAAGTGTGACACTGTGGATGACTGTGGAGATGGCTCCGACGAGCCTGAGGAGTGCCGTAAGTGCATCCCGTTTCGGGTGGAGTGCCCAGAGGGGTTCTGATGCTCTGTGTGTGTCAGGCAGAGGAACGTTTGAGCCCTTCTGTTTGCAGCGCTGTGCTCTGCTCCTTGGGATCCCTGCAGGCTCTTGTTAAGGGTTTTCATCAGCTCATGAGTACTGAGGGTCTTTGAAGGTCTTTGGGAAGTGATGGGTTGCATGGTTCAAACCTTTGCTTGACCCCAGTTACAGCTTTGATAAAGCTTTTGATTTGAAAGCACTGTTCTGAGGTTGCTGGGGCTTACAGATGAGTGCAGAGTTCTGCTAGGTTTAGTTGAGTTGGGTTATGTTTGTGTATGACAGAAATCTCCCAGCCACAGAGTAGGGCAGGTTGCTGGGGCTTACAGATGAGTGCAGAGTTCTGCTAGGTTTAGTTAGTTTATGTTTGTACATAACAGAAATCACTGAGCCACAGAGTAGGGCAGGTTGCTGGGGCTTACATATGAATGCAAACTTAAGCTAGGTTTAGTTGGTTTATGTTTGTCCATAACAGAAATCACTGAGTCACAGAGTAGGGCTTGGAAATGACCACTGAAGGTCTTCCAACCCAGCCTGCCTGCTAGAGCCAGTTCACCTAAATCAGGTTGCACAGGAACATCTCCAGGTTGGTTTGGAATCTCTCCAGGGAAGGAGACTCTACAGCCTCTCTGGGCAGCCTGCTCCAGTGCTGTGCCATTTAAAGGAAAGAATTTTTTCTTCATGCTCAGATGGAACTTCCTGTCTTCCAGTTGGTGTCCTTTTGGTAGTGCCCAGTAACAGGAATCTCTCTCCCTCCTCTTCACATCCATCCTGTAGATATTTCCAAGCATTGATGAGATCCTCCATGTGGAATTCTAATTTCATCTGTGGCTGTTTCATTGCAATTCTGTTCAGCTGCACATTATTATTTAGTGCAGTGTTCTCCATAGGACTCCTACTGAGATTCTGTGGCTTTTACACACTATTTTTGTTCTATCGATATTTTCATCTTACAGTTTTACAAATGTTGGGAAAGGGAAGTTTGCAGAGCTAAATTTCACCCCTCAAGTACAAACAATTTTATGCAATGCAGGTTTTTCACACATCCTGTGAAACCTTGACACACTCTCCTGGAGGTGGTGGGGATGCAGCATCTTGCATGGATTCACAGAATGGTTTGGGTTGGAAGGGACCTTAAAGGTCATCTAGTTCCAACCCCATGCCATGGGCAGGGACACCTCCCATAGTCCAAATAGCAGGGTCCAGTAATAAGTCCCCTGTTGAATTGTAGCTAACTGGAATTCAGTTGTGATGATGTTTGCAGCATCCCCAAGGCTGGTTGCTGTCTCTGTTAGAGAAGCACCTCTCTGACTGCATTCATAAACAGGAATGACTTTGGATGAGGCTGTTTGAAGCCTCAGTCACTACTTTAATGTTATTGTAATGATCTAGATAAAGATTCTTGTGTCCTACCCTTGAGCACGTGCTCTGCTTGCGTTCTACCACCTTCCAGTTAGGTAAGAGTTAATTTGATTTGATTTTTTTGTGTGTTAAAATCTCTCATCCATGTTTTTATAGCTTTATAATTAGTTCTTTTTCTGCTGCAGGGGCTTTTGAAGCAAGCTTTGACATATGTGATCATCCTACATGAGATTACATTTTAAGCTGCACTGTGTTTACATCAAATACTACCTCAGAGGAGCATAACTGAACAGTCCCTCAAGTGGCAGTGGCTGTGAGGGAACAATGTTAGACTTGTCATGGGAAATAACTTAAATAGTCAATGTCTTCAGTGCAGAACTCAACTGCTTAGATCCTAAACAGCAAGTCTCTGTTCAGCTAGTAGTAAGCATCAACCTGCAGAGGAATGCACTCTGTGTCATTAGTAAAGCAGAGCTGTAGTGATGTGAATTGAAAACCTCAGGCTGTTGAATTCATTGGCACTGGTATGTGTACATTCTAGTCAATGATACCTGCTCAGGTAGGGGTTATACAGGCAAATAGGAAGCTTTCTAACTTCTTTTGGTTAGTCCGTAGAGGAAGACCACCACCTTAACCATTCCCCTGATAGCCTTCATCAGAAGTTTTGTTTCCTCTCAGCTGAATTCAGATGTCAACCAGGACGTTTTCAGTGTGGAACTGGACTTTGTGCTCTGCCAGCCTTTATCTGTGATGGAGAAAACGACTGTGGGGACAATTCTGATGAGCTGAACTGTGGTAGGTTGTGATACAGACTGGGGACTTCAGACACGTGGTGAAAGTGAGTTCAGTGCCAGGCCCTTGCATTCTGCCAAGAACCTACATCTTTATTCTTTCATTTTTAACTCCTTTACTCTTAAATCCTGCTAACTGTGCTGGTTTTCATTCTTTTAACTCACAGACACACACGTGTGCCTGTCAGGGCAGTTCAAGTGCACAAAGAACCAGAAGTGTATCCCAATCAACCTGAGGTGTAATGGGCAGGACGACTGCGGGGATGAAGAGGATGAGAGAGACTGCCGTGAGTTGTGCTGAGAGATCTTCCTTCTGCCACTGCTCTGCTCTGGGGAGACTTCCCCTGCAGTGCTGTCTGCAGCTCTGGAGCCCTCAATACAGGAAGGACAGGGACCCGATGGAGAGGGTCCAGAGGAGGACCACAAAAATGCTCAGGGGGTTGGAGCAGCTCTGTTATGAGGTCAGGCTGAGGGAGCTGGGGGTGTTCAGCCTGGAGAAGGCTCCAGGGAGACCTAAGAGCAGCCTGCCAGGACCTGAAGGGGGCTACAGGAAAGATGGAGAGAAACTATTTGCAAAGGCCTGCAGGGACAGGATGAGGGACAATGGCTTCAAACTAGAACAGGGCAGATTGAGATTGGATGTGAGGAACAAGTTCTGCACCTTGAGGGTGGTGGAACACTGGAACAGGTTGCCCAGAGAGGTGGTTGAGGCCCCATCCCTGGAGATATTCAAGGGGAGGCTCAAGGAGGCTCAGGGCAACCTGATCTAGTTGGGGATGTCCCTGCTGAGTGCAGGGAGGTCAGACTGGATGAGCTTTGGAGGTCCCTTCTGGCCTGGACCATTCTGTGATTGCTTTTGCTCTGGTGACTGTAGCTGCTTTTAACAGAAGTAAAATATACAAAATGCCCCTGTAAGATCATTTGAGGAAGATGCAAACCAGCTAATTTGTGGGACAGCTTGCTGTACAGTGTTCCCTGTACAAGAGAACAAACTGAAATGATATTTTTTGGCTTCATTTTTTAAACTTGCTGCAAAGGAGAGGGCTGTGTAAACAATTCCCAGCAGTTAATTGAGTTTCTGGCTTGGGCTGAAACATCTATTTTACTCTGAACCACCTCCAAAATGAGTCTTCCTCTTGAGGTGTTCATCTGCCATGCCCCGCAGCAACACATTTCAACAGGAAAAGAGATTTTTCTGTGTCTTTTATGGGAAAATATGTCAATCTATAGCTCCTTCTACATCCTTTGATGGAGTTTTCTACCTTTTCTTTTGCCTTTCCTCTGGGGACTTTCTGCTTACTTTACCTTCTTAACTTCATTTCCATTTACTCTGTTTTTAACACATCCTACTTTTCATTAATTCCTTTTTACTCCGTGTTTTCAGAGAGAAGTAGAGGAATATTTCCAGATTTAGCATGGAAATACGTTGAATAGTTCATGTCTTTGAGCATTTTGTAATTAAAATGGGGTGGGGCTGCCTTGAAACACTTCCCTGTCCTTCACTCAGTTCAGTATTCAGGTCTCCTGCTGCTCTAAGGTGCTGTTTTCTGCTTTAGCTTTCTCAAGGTTTGTATGTCCTACAAGGCTCAAGTTGGAAGGGACCTCAGAGCTCATCTCCTCCAACCTCCCCACCATGCCCAGGGACACCTCTCAACCAGACTCAGCTGCTCAAGGTCTCATCCAGCCTGGCCTGCAACACCCCCAGGCAGGAGGCAGCCACAGCCTCCCTGGGCAGCCTGTGCCAGAGTCTCACCACCCTCCTGCTCAAGAACTTCTTCCTCAGCTCCACTCTAACCCTGCTCTGCCTCAGCTTCAAACCATTCCCCCTTGGCCTGTCTCTAGACACCCTCAGCAAAAGTCCCTCTGCAGCCTTCCTGCAGGATCCCTTCAGGTCCTGGAAGGCAGGCATTGCATTTCTGCAAGGACCATGAAGAGCATGGCCTGCTCCAAGGGAGGGCTTGCTGAGGATGCAAAGGCTTTGTTGATGGTTAATGGCCATCTTCAGAAGAGCTCAGCTAAGCTTTGGGCTCTGGCAGACAGCATTGTGTGTTGATTTGCAGGCGACCTTTCTTTAGAAGCTGATTAAGTAGGATCAGCTCAGCTCCTGTGGGAGGGAGGAGGGAGTGATCTTGTCCTTACAAAGATCTGCATATGCTATATGGAAGATTCCCAACACCTAGGGATGCACCTGAAAAACTAAATCAGAGCAGCAGAGAGTCTGTAGCACTGTAGTAGTGCTCAGGGTCTGTGGGAGGGATAGGGTCAGGATCAGCAGTGATGGATTTGAAAACTTCCTAGGGATTAGTGGGGCTGGGACAGTCTGCTGCACCATAAACCAGGCTGCCACTCAGCACCCACCCCCCTGCACAGGCACAGTGGGGACTGGGGGAGCTTAGTCACCCACATTCGTTCTTTCTATTATGCCTCACCCAGCATTCTGTAGCTTCTCTGACATGAAAGCTACATTTGCCAGGTTATATTTTAATAAAACCCTGCTTGTGGCTTCTAAAAACTCCTCAGTTGCCTTTGGGGAGATTACAAAAGGAGAAGGTTTTAAGTAAGTCTGCCACAAAGCTCTTGTTGAATTGAGCTCCTGTCAGAAGACAGTAATAGATGAGTCTATTTCACTCTAGCTTTACTGGACTAAGGTTCATAAGATCCAAAAGTGTTTTTTTGGTTGGGGTTGGTTGGTTGGTTAGTTGGTTGGTTGAGGGTTAGTTGGTTGGTTGAGGGTTTTTTTGTTTGGGTTGGGGTTTTTGTGGGGTTTTGTTTTGTTTTGTTTTATATATCAAGTGACCTTGAAAAAGTCACATTTTCTCCTGAAGGCTCTCCATAGGTGGAGCTAATTAGATGGGGCATCTCCTAAAGCACTTGGAAACCTCCTGCTGAGGTGTCCTAACTGAGTGTCAGCATTACCTTTTGTAAGGACAGTTAACAGCATAACCAGGACTAAATGCTTTTCATTCCAGCACTGTGCACTTATAGATGGGAGCATAACACTGAAAGAAAGAAGGCACCAACTTGTGACAAGCCTCAGCTTTTGCATGGTGCCAAGGAACAAGCAAGGGTGGTGCCAAGAATCAAGTTGCTTTATCACAGGGATAGGAAAGTTTGTTCAAATTCCGCTGGAGTTCCCTAGGTGAAAGTGGGAAAACATTGCTGGGTAGTTGAGCACACTGATTTCCACCTACATTCACTCCAGGTTAGAGCAATTTGGAGGTTCTCATACATATGTTTATCTCTAAAGAAGTTAGTCACCCTTGGGAAGAGTCCCTCTGCAGCCTTCCTGGAGGATCCCTTCAGGTCCTGGCAGACAGCTCTGAGGTCCCCCTGCAGCCTTCTCCTCTCCAGGCTGAACACCCCCAGCTCCCTCAGCCTGGCCTCACAGCAGAGCTGCTCCAGCCCTTGGATCATCTTTCTTACAGCTGTTATCTAAGTGATGCAAGAGGAGCCAATTCCTGAATGTGGAATTCTTAATATATATTTTTTATCCAAAACAAGTATTTTGAATATTAGCTAAAATGTCTGATTTTAATTCAGAATTCTTTTCTTTCCAGCTGAAAACAGTTGCTCTCCAGACCACTTCCAGTGCAAAACAACAAAGCACTGCATTTCTAAGCTGTGGGTATGTGATGAGGACCCAGACTGTGCTGATGGATCAGATGAAGCTAACTGTGGTGAGTTTTCCAGTGGTTCTGAAGGTGTTCTGTGGGGTGACATAGGTGAAAAAAGCAGCCAAAGGAAATAATCCTCCCACTTGATGTCCCCTTCCAATGTCTGATAAGAAAGCTGTGTGTGGCTGACAGAGCTCCTGGTGGCTGCTGATCTCTCTATGAATAGTCCATAAATCTCAGGTTCTGCACCTGGGTTAGAGGCAGCAACTCTGAGTGTTTTACTTGGCATGCATGGTGTTATCCCCCCCTGACAACTTATCCTGCATGCTTTGGTGCTGCTGCAGTTAATGACTACTGGAAAATGTCATCACTTTGCAAATCATACTTGCTAAAATTGTCTGTGCAGAGGGGGTCCGAGCAGATTCCAGCTTGACATGACCAGCTGTTGCTTCTCTCTGTGAGCTGCAGGGAGGTCTGTGCTCTAGCACACCCATCCACAAACTTTCCACCCCTAAAGGATTTCTCCAGGAACCCCTGATGCTTGTGAAAACTCTGTCCTTGAACCTATTGGTTGGAGGAGGAGGATCCTCTGCAGAAAAGATCAGAGCACAAGTTGCTCCACTACCAAACCATGCTCTAATTTCTGTCAGATTTTGTACAGTGTCCAGAACCACAGTGGTCTGCCCCACCAAGGCAGTGGTGTGGACTGCCTTTAACTCCAAGAATGACTTCCATTGCTTTGTTGAAGATCATTGCTGGATCACAAATGTAATTCCACAGCTTGTAGCGTGGTTCTCATTGATAGAACAGAAGAATCAATTCTATTTCTGCAGAAGCAGCTAAAAATAATTTGTTAAGACAATACTCATAGAAATAGTTTCCACATTGGTCTATACCTGATGTTGTATTGTACATACGTACTGTGCTACTGTCACAGAATGGCTGAGGGTGGGCTTAGAGATCTGCTCCAACCTCCCTGCAGTGGAAGAAGTTCACTGTAGCTGTTTTCCGTTGTTACTTGCATTGTTGGAAAGTTCCAAGTCAGCTCTTTTGTTGTGAATCAGTGAAAATAATTTATAGCCATTTTTCAACTGGGAATGGATTAGAGGTAATTGGAGTGAGAGTAAGTGTGTCATATTGTTGGGAAATCACTGAACATGGAGCTCCATGCAGGGTGAGCACTCATCAAGTGCAGGAACAAACTTGTGGAAGTGTCAAGACAGATCTGTAAAGGAAAAGATAGAAAAGTGTTCTAAGATGGAAGAGAAGGAGAAAAACAGTTCAAGAGAACCTTCAGAGCCTCTCATTTTATTATGTCTCAGGCAGTGACTGAAAGCTGGTATCTAAGGAAGAGTAAGAGAGCCAAGCAGGAGTGAAACTTCCCTGAGATACTCTCCCAGCCTCTAAGAGTTTGAGAGTCAGATAGCAGGAGCTGAATGTGTTTCTGTATGCAGTAACCCTGGGGAGATTTTAGTCTCTCTTAAACATTGTAAGGTTTTTCACCTCAGGCTGCAGAAATTATTTCCACAGCTTAATTAGCCCCTGAAAAGCCAAGTACATCTTGATTTTAATCTGCTAGCTGCAGAGAAATCTTAGAGGTTTTTGTGTTGGAGGAGACAACAGTTTGTCAGTGTCCTCACATGGTTATGGACACAGGGAACAGCTAAGACTTGACAGGAGGAGGGTGGCTTTAAAAATCTGTCACAGTTTCCCATCATTTCAACATTTGAAATATGTCTGAATGACCTTAATATAGCAGCAGTTTTAACATTGTTTGGGCTTCTCCATTTTGTTTTGTTGTTTATTTGTTTGTTGTTTTTTTTTTTTTCCTAATTTAAAGGTGATTATTTGTATGGGAAAAAAAAAAAGGAGTTTGCTGGAATTCAATTCCGAAGCTGCAAGCTGAGCATAATAAAAATCTGCATATGTTGGTGCTGCTGCTATCTTGATATCATTTCTAGTTCTTGTCTAGAGTGCTTAGAGAGCGTTGATTCTTGTATAGAGTGCAAACCTTGTAGAAAGGGGTGTCTCTTTTTTGCTCCAGCACTGCACTGCCATGTGGATTTTGCTTAGTCAGCACTTCTCTGGCTACATTCTATGGACTGAATGAGTTTGGGCTGTTCAGCCTGGAGAAGAAGGCTCCAGGGAGACCTTAGAGCTGCATTTCAGTATCTGAAGGGGACCTACAGGAAGGCTGGGGAGGGGCTGTTTGGAAGGGCCTGTGGGGGTAGGACACTCCTGCATCTCCAAGAAGCTTTGCTTACAGTGCTGCTGTGCTAACAGGAGAGCTCACTGCATGTTTACTGCAGGAAGCAAAGCAATCTCTAGAACTACCACAGCTTTCTACAAGTAGGCTGCCAAGCCAGCACGTGAGAGGGTAAAAATGCAACTCGAAGTGCAAGTTTTCTGCCAGATATAATTAGTCTGAAATCATGAGAGCAAACATAACTTTGGAGAAAGATAGGTTTTGTGTGTTTTGAAATGAATTGTGTGTCCATGTGACCTGGCCTTTTGTGAAGCACCCCTACAGAGAAATGCAAGGAGACGTCACTGCAGTTCCTGAGCTGCAGTGCACTGATGCCTACCCTCAGGCTGATTTGTGACTACTGCTGGATTTCATCTTTTTCACTGAAGTGGCTGAGTGTGCAGTGCTTATTTTAATTTTATCATCCAGTTTGTGAGCATATCTCTTGGGGTGTGAATGAATAAATAGGCTCTTGGAGGATGTGACATGTGAAACAAATGATTTTTGAAAGTAACCTTCCAAGTATTTTGGCTCGTTCAGTGTACCCAGCAGTACTGGCATACCACTGTTCAGAGCTTTCTTTCCTGCTTTGTCTCTTTGCCCACAGTGATCTAAATGATATTTCTCCTTAATTGCAGACAAAAAGACTTGTGGGCCTCATGAATTCCAGTGCAAGAACAACAACTGTATTCCAGACCACTGGAGATGTGACAGCCAGAACGACTGTGGGGATAATTCTGATGAAGAGAATTGTAGTAAGTCATTCTCCCTAAGCACATCTTGTAAGGAGTGAAGTCACTTCAGCAACACATGAGAGGAGTCTTTTGTGTGTGATACATGGACCTGTATGTTTTTAAACAACACCATCTGATCCCTTGAAAATCACTTGGCCAGAACTGAAAATTCCCTGTGCTGAAACACTCCAATTTTATTCCTTCTGATAGAGAGCTGTAATCCTCTATCAACTAGGCAAAAATGCCTGGCCTAGGACTTCTCAGTCATCTGCTGAATTCCAACTAAATATTCCAACTAATTTTACCTCTGTCAGTGTGTTATATCTGATCTTTAGATGAGATCAGTGACCAAATGATGAGCATTGGTTCACCATGAACTTTGGTCAGTCACAGCCTGCCTATTCACCAGGTTTTGCACCTGAAAAGTCCATTTCTGTGATAGTCACACACAAGATGTTCTTCACAGCAGCTCTGGTAGCTAACTTCTACCTTTGAGGAACCTGAATGCCTAACACCACTTTCAGTGAGCTTATTTACATCTGGATGTCAGGAAGAAATGACAAATTCTTTATGGTTTTATCTGGTAATTGTTGTCTTTATAAAACAATTCAAGAGGGAAGATCCACAAATAGTTCTGAAGTGCCTTCTCTGCAGCAGAGACTTTCTGGTCCTTAGTTCTTTTGTGCTTAGAAATCCAAGAAGTTCATGCTAATCTTGAATGCACATTCCTGATTGCATGTCTTGAATGTGTGTTTAGCATATTGAAGGTATTGACCTCAAATACTTCATCAATGAGGCTCCTCTCTCCAGTCTGACACATGAGATCCATAGGTAGAGGATGGCTGAGGAGTAGCTCATTGTTCTTAAAAGGTTGGGTTGATTTGGCTGCCTTTTAATTGCTCTCTACATTTGAAAATGTTAGGAGTTTCTGCAAGCAATGTTGCTGTGGTTCCCATGTGCAAGGGTTTCATCTGCAGGGGAAAAATGTCCTGTGGCTCAGAGCCACTCACAGCTAATTGTTGTTACAGCTTGGGGTGGGGTCTGAGACACAAAAGTTTTGCTTAGGAAGTGATTATTAGTGATTATCAGTAGAATTTTCTCATTTTTCCTTATATTATAAACACCATTAAATTATTTTACGGTCATAGAAACCTAGAATGGCTCAGGTTGGAAGGGACCTCAGAGCTCATCTCCTCCAACCTCCCCACCATGCCCAGGGACACCTCTCAACCAGACTCAGCTGCTCAAGGTCTCATCCAACCTGGCCTGCAACACCCCCAGGCAGGAGGCAGCCACAGCCTCCCTGGGCAACCTGTGCCAGAGTCTCACCACCCTCCTGCTGAAGAACTTCTTCCTCAGCTCCAGTCTAACTTCCTTAAAACTTTATGCTGTCTGCAGTAGAATTTTCAAGCATCTGTGTCTGGTTGTCCCCTTTATTGAGTTCACTATTCATAATGACTTCAGACCTCCCTCTGTTTTATTTCTTCCCAGGGAGTAGAGCAACATACCCATTCATCACCAAACACCCCACTGACCTCCCAGCCTTTCCTGTCTCCCATCCATCTATAAGCTCCTTAGGTTCTTTTTTATCTAACATTTTCTTTCTCTTTCCCTAAAATTACCTGAAAAATCCATCCTTAGTCTTATTTTCTTTTTTTCTTTTCTGCTTATTTTTCCACAAAATTGTCAGCAGTGTTTTTTTTTATGCTACTCATAAAACGTCACTGGCTTCTCCTCCGGGTAAATGTAGCAGTTGGGTCATTCTGTAAGTCACTGGGTTATGGTCATGCTTCCTCCCATACTTGGTTTCTGGAATTTCCTTGAAGATTCAAGCCTTACCTCTGAGGTATTCCATTTTCCATCTCAGCCCTTTTGCCCTGAGTGCTTGGCACAGGAGAAGCTGACTCTTGGCACATATCAAAAGGTGTCTGGAAAAAGGTTTGCTGTTGCAATATGGCAAGTCAAAGAGCTGGCTGGTTCTCATTACACTGGAGATTGACAGCTGCAAAAGGAATTCCTGGTCTGTGGTAAAGGTGTCCCCAAACTGGCACCATACCATCAAAATAAATCAAATTTACAGTCAGCATCACATCATTTGCCAAAGACATTTGCTAGAACTGTGGAAGTATTTTCATTGCTGTCTTAGTGTCTGTAAAGGAAACTTAAGACATAAACCATAGTGACACAAAGTCTTACAGAACACAATCCTGGTAGCTTGCAAGGCACTGCCTTTGACTTGGCTCTACTCATCCAGATGGAGGAGTGTGGGCAGAGGGCAAGAGAGGGGATTCTGCCTCTGGGCTCTGCTCTGCTGACATCTCACCTCCGATCCTCACCTCCAGTTCTGGTGTCCCCAGCAGAAGGACACAGAGCTGCTGGAGTGAGGCCAGAGGAGGCCACAAAGATGATCCAAGGGCTGGAGCAGCTCTGCTGTGAGGCCAGGCTGAGGGAACTGGGGGTGCTCAAAGACCTTAGAGCTGCCTGCCAGTACCTGAAGGGATCCTGCAGGAAGGCTGCAGAGGGACTTTTGCTGAGGGTGTCTAGAGACAGGCCAAGGGGGAATGGTTTGAAGCTGAGGCAGAGCAGGGTTAGAGTGGAGCTGAGGAAGAAGTTCTTGAGCAGGAGGGTGGTAAGAGTCTGGCACAGGCTGCCCAGGGAGGCTGTGGCTGCCTCCTGCCTGGGGATGTTGTAGGCCAGGTTGGATGAGACCTTCAGCAGCTGAGTCTGGTTGAGAGGTGTCCTGTGGGCATGGTGGGGAGGTTGGAGGAGGTTAGCTCTGATTTCCCTTCCAACCTGAGCCATTCTAGGATTCACTGACTGATAGGAGGGGTCTATGTTATACAGATTGTATGGAGCTGCTGATAAACCTGGGGTTGTTTCTTTTCTTTATTCAGAGCCTCAAACATGCACTTTGAAAGACTTTCTTTGTGCAAATGGAGACTGTGTTTCAGCAAGATTCTGGTGTGATGGAGACTATGACTGTGCAGATGGCTCAGATGAGGTGAGCTTCCTGCAGGAAAAGGATTGCTTTAGCAAATTAGGAGGCAGCTATTCCTGAGAATGGATCCCCATGCAGGACTTTCTTGAAAAAAAGCAATGGGAATTCTGCACTTGAATCCCTGTATGCAAACATCCTTACCAAATTCAGTCAAAACCTACTGAAATAATGAACATCAAAATAAAAACAAGTCCTGTTTTACAACAATTTACATCTTTTTGTCCCAGTGGTGATCTGGACCTCTTCCCATCTTGGAAATGTTTTATATCCTCCTTGGGACTCTTTCTGCACAGAGCAGAAAGGTGCTTCCCACCTACTTAGAGAGTGCAAGCCACCCTTCATGAATCACAGCTCCAAACAGATTTTATTCCACAAGGCATTCCTCTATTCCATGGGATGCAGTAGTGCAGGCCACAGCTTCTGTGATCAGCTGTGTGGTTCCTGCACTGGTGTTAACCCCTTGATCTCTTCTCTGCCTTGTTTGATTGTACCAGAGGTACTGTGAAACAGGCTGCTCCAGAGACCAGTTCCAGTGCTCCAATGGGCAGTGCATCTCAGCAAAGTGGAAATGTGATGGGCATGAAGACTGCAAACTTGGGGATGATGAGAGGAATTGTGAACCAGGTACTGGTTTAAATCATGCTGAGAAATAAAATGAACCAAGGGGTAAATCAGAATGAAACAGGAATCAAGGTTCCTTGGGCATGAGAAATAGGGAGGAATGCAAGGAAATCTAAAGGGTTCTGTCTTCTGAATTTGGAGCATTCTGTCTTCCTGCTTGTGTTTTGGAAACCCTGCTTCTGTCCAGCTGTGCAATATAGGGAATAGTATTTAATCTATAGAATGAAAAAAAAAATATAAAATTGATTCTATATAATATATAGAATCTATATAATTTGGTAATGTATGCTCAGCAGCTCAAATGCTCTGAAAACTGCAGGAATTGGCATTTTAATGAAGTGTCTCTGGGTGATTTTTTTTTTTTTTCTTTTTGATGTTCATTCAAAGTTGAATTGTCCTCATGCAAAGATTTTTTCTAGCAGATTATTATTGTTGTTGGTTTTGGTTGGGTTTCTTTCCATTTCACTGATTGGAAACCACAGTTGTTTGTTTTACAGGGATTTTTTTCTTGCCAGCTGCAGCTAGACAGGTGGAACTGATGGCAGCCTAGGACAAACCTCCCTTGTATTTGAAATGAAACTCCTTCACATGTATTGATTTTTAGCTGTGATGCTGTGCACTTTCTAACATTAGCTGAACTGGGCTAATTTAGCTTAAGTGAGCTAATTTAGCTGCAGGACACAGCCGGTAGGGTTTGTCCTGTGCTTCCTTGCAGTTTACAAACATTGGGAATAGCTCTGGTGGCTACAAACGCAGGTTTGCTCCCCATGTTCACCAGGTGCAAACCATGGCACTGTGGACACCTTATCTAGAACTTGTCTCCTTGTTCATGCTCAGCTCTGTGTCTGTCCCCAGCATCTCCCACCTGCTCCTCTCGTGAGTACGTGTGTGCCAGCGGAGGCTGTGTCCCGGCGTCGCTGCGCTGCGATGGAGAGTATGACTGTGCTGATGGATCTGATGAGGTAGCTGACTGCTGCTCTTCACACTCCTGTCTGACACCTTTAGCTCTGAGAGCAGCCCTCTGGAGAAGGACCTGGGAGTCCTGGTGGATAGCATCTTATGCATGGGTCAGCAATGTGCCCTGGTGGCCGAGAAGGCCAATGGATCCTGGGTTGCATTCAGAGGAGCGTGGCCAGTAGATCCAGGGAGGTTCTCCTCTCCCTCTACTCTGCCCTGCTGAGACCTCACCTGGAATAATGCATCCAGTTGTGGGCTCCCCAGTTCAGGAGGGACAGGGATCTGCTGGAGAGAGCCCAAGGGAGGGCTACAAGGATGCTGAAGGGACTGGAGCACTGCCTGGTGAGGAGAGGCTGAGAGCCCTGGAGCTGTTTCGTCTGGAGAGGAGAAGACTGAGAGGGGATTTAATAAATGTTTATAAGTATCTGAGGGCTGGGGGTCCAGAGGGAGGGGACAGGCTCTGCTCAGCTGCACCCTGGGATAGGACAAGGGGAAATGGAGATAAACTACAGCACAGGAGGTTCTACCTCAACACGAGGAGTAACTTCTTCACTGTGAGGGTCACAGAGCCCTCCCCAGAAAGCTTGTGAAGTCTCCTTCTCTGGAGCCTTTCCAGTCCTGTCTGGATGTGTTCCTGTGTGACCTGTGCTGGATTCTATGGTCCTGCTCTGGCAAGGGCGTTGGACTGAAAGATCTCCAGAGGTCCCTTCCAACCCTGTGATCTTGTGAAAAAGGCCAATGGCTTTGGTGTTTTTATTCATTGAACACTATCAGATAACTTTGCCCCATGGTTTTGGTTGCACTGATTTTATGTTACATGATTTTAGTTACACTGCATTGTGTTTGTTTGCTCTGTGGCCATCTCTTAGAGGAGACACATTTGCTTCCCCTAAGTCAAAACCTGAGTCTGGCTCTGGGGAAGTTTGCTTCAAGTACTCCATACTGGCATCGTGGAGAAGTTTGTGGCACACTTGACTCCCTCTGTCCCCTAGATTGATCTAACATAATCCTAGCAGGCACCTCAGCCTCTCTAAGCCTTCATGCCATGCCTTGCTTCTTACCTGCTACACCGTTGGTATCACTGTTTTAAGGCTACCACCTCCATGAACAACTTCAGGAAGAACAAGAATAGTTGTTGTATCTCAGAGCCAGAAAGGTGCCAGCTCAGGATGAAGGACACCAGAGCTTTGGCTGCTACACAGTGCAGGTGAAGACAGCCCACTCTGGAGGGTTCTGGTGCTGATCACTGTGGCTATGAGCCAGTTGGCACTGACTGTTCTTGTGTCCAGTGTCACTTCTTGTCATGCAGCTGACTTCAGAAAGGCAAATTGTTTGCCTTGCCAATACAGAGCCAAGTGAAGAAGCAATAGCAGAACATAACAACCTGCTGGTACCTGAAGAGAGCTGCAAGGAAGATGCAGAGGGACTGTTTGCAAAGGCCTGCAGGGGCAGGACAAGGGGCAATGGCTTCAAAGTAGAGCAGAGCAGATTTAGATTGGATGCTAGGAACAGGTTCTGCACCATGAGGGTGGTGGAACACTGGAACAGGTTGCCCAGGGAGGTGGATGAGGCCCCATCCCTGGAGATACTCAAGGTGAGGCTCAGCAAGGCTCTGGGCAACCTGATCTAGTTGGGGATGTCCCTGCTGACTGCACAGGACTGGATGACCTGTGGAGGTCCCTTCCAACCCAGGCCATTCTGTGATTCTCTGAGACCCTTTAGGTGTGGTTACAATTTCCCTTGCACTTCAGTAGCTCCTTAAATTGCCCTTTGTGACGTCAGGGACAACTTCAGTGTATTAAATACGCAGGGCCACGCAAAACAGTGTTGGGAAACATTGTGTTAGGCTTGTCTGAACACGTTGTTGTTGTTGTTGCCATTCCTGAATCCTTGTTGCCTCTCTATGTTGCCACAGCTGGATTGTGTAACAGAGTGCAGGGAGGATCAGTTTGGGTGCAAGAACAAGGCCCACTGCATCCCCATCAGGTGGCTCTGCGACGGCATCCATGACTGCGTGGATGGCAGCGATGAAGAAAACTGTGACCAAGGCAAGAGACACTTTTCTCCTAGAGGCTTGCTTTGTTAGGTTTGTGTTAACACACCTCAGAGGTTAGTGGTGCCCTGGCTGTGCTGAGTGATGGAAGCTCTGTGATCTCCCTTGACAGAGGCAGCTCAGCAGCTTCCCCAGCGATCTGCAGGGCGAAGCAAAGCTTGCATGGTGTATGCCTCAGAGCTCCTTGTTCCTTCAGGCTGGTTCCTTCCCCAGAGACCAAAGGGCTGTGTTCCCACTGGCAGCACATCTGCCTCATCAGGGAAGCTGGCTACAAGTCCAGCTAATTTACAGCTTTATAGTAGCAGTAAGTTACAAAGCCAAGCAATGTAGTGAAACATTGCTAAGGAAGTCCTCTGCAGAGCCCACTTTGCTGTTTGTTTGTGTGGAGGAGAAATGGTGCAGCCACCAGGACCCAGAGAACCACATGTGGCTCTCCTTGGAGAGCAGAGCTCTGCACATCAGGTAGCTCACATAAGGCTAAACACTGTTTTCAGACTTTCAAATGCATAGTTGAGAAATACCTCTGCTGATTGACCTCTCAGAGTTGCTGCTGGAAGGGGTGTGTGGCTGGTTTTCTTGGTGGTGCTTTTTTTGGAGTTTGGTTTTGGTTTGTTGCGTTTTGGGGGTGATTTTGTGGTTGGGTTTTTTAGGGGGTTGTATTTTGGTTGGGTTTTTTGTTTGTTTTGGTTGGAGTTTTTTGGGTGTTTGGGGTTTTTTGTTTAGGGTTCATTTGGTTTGGGTTTTTTTGGTTGTTTTGATTTGGGTTCCTTTTTTTGGGTTTTTTGCTTTTGATTTGGGTTCTTTTGTTTTCTTTTGTTTTCATTTTGATTGGGTTTTTTGTTTGGTTTTTTTTTTGTTTTGGTTGCTTTTTTGTTTGCTTTGGGCGTTTTTTGTTTTGATTTGGTTGGGGTTTTTTTGTGTGTGTTTTGTTTTGGATTGTGTTGTTGGTTTGTTTGTTTATTTATTTGGTTAGTTGGGTTGGGGTTTTGTTGTTTTTCTGGGTGTTTGGGTGTTTTATTTTTTCCTGAACCTTGCTTCAGCTGCCAGGCACTAGCAGTTTGACTGCACAAAACTCTTAACAAGTGGTAGCTGTTCAGCAATGGTGACAAACACAGAGCTTCTCACTCAGATTACTGAATGTCTTATCAAAAGCAAACTTTTACTCAGCATCTTGGCAGCCTCTTGCTTTATTCCTAGGTTTTTCTTTTCTTTGAAGTGAGCATTTCTTTTTGTTAGTCATCTACAATCGTGATATCTGTGTCACTTCAAAAGCATAATGCAGTACAATAGTAAGTGCTAATCATCAGGCATGAAGCAAACAATTGCAGAGTAAAATATCCTCCCCTTAATTTGTCATAAGTCTGTTAACACTTACCACTACTTGGAGGAAAAAAGAACTTGTGTGGGGTGATTTAAAATTAAAAGAGAGACCAGAACATAAAGAAAATGTGAAGAATGTTGTAGAGGTCTTTGAATGGGAGGGATGCTGTAGAGGGGTCTGGATGGGAGGGATGCTGTAGAGGGGTCTGGATGGGAGGGATGCTGTAGAGGGGTTTGGATGCAAAAAGGACAAAAATGCTGTTTGGAAGTGTTTGTTGAAGAATGAATTGTTTGAAGAAGTCAGATAACCAAGTTCCAAACCCCTTCTAGTCTGTTCTAAAACTGCTTTTGTAGCATCAGCCTATCTCTGTAAAAGCCAATGAAGTGTAAGCAGTCAGATGTGGATTTTATCTGAGGCCCACATTATTCTTTGGGTATCATAAGGGAGCTGCTGTGAACTGCAAATTGCTTCTAATGCAATGAGCAGCACTTTGCCTAGTTGGTTATGTCTATAATACTTTGTATTTATGTCACAATTATGATTTTTTGTATGGGAATTGGTTCTGTAAAAGAATTCTGACAGGCAGAGCAATGCCATGAAACCAGTGCCAGTTTATCTGCCTGATCACTCATTTCTTCATCGCTGGAAATGCAGCTAACACAAATGGAGTTTCTTTCTGCAGCGTTCTAAACCAATCTCCATCATATTTATCTGCAGCCCACTGTGCAGAGCTCTTTTCAATCTCATTATCCAACTAGAATGATGGTTATGTTATGATTACACACACAATTATTTATACTCATGCCTTTCAGCCTGAAGAATGCTTTAGCTGTATAGATTTTCCCTGGGATAGTGATTAGAAAGGCTATTTCTGTTGATGCTCAGAAGTGAGGTTTGCAATGGCAGTGAATTATATTAGCTACCACAGGGTGAGAGTTCCCAACTCTCTCACTCTCTGTGGGGATTTAATGCAAATTAATTTTCTGGAAAAATTAAAAAAATAAAGAATTAAACCCATTCTGAACCCTTTATTAGCAGCATAAAGCCTTCTGATGACTTCAATGGAGTGTGAACAGGGCACTGAATGAATAAGCAAAAAGCCACTGGAGCCTGATCTAACTGTCAGGGTGGGAGCAAGACACTGGGGTAAGCCACAGTGCCAGTTTGGGTGGTGGTGTATACAATTTCAGGTTCCCCTCTGCAGGTACAGTTTTACTTCTTTTATAGTCTACTCCTCCCAGGAAAGTGAGAATTCAGCTACCAGAAGAACATGTTATAGAGAAAATTCATTGCCAGAAATTTCCTTAACAGCATTCATCAGGGTGTCTAGAGACAGGCCAAAGGGGAATGGCTTGGAGCTGAGGCAGAGCAGGGTTAGAGTGGAGCCAAGGAAGAAGTTCTTGAGTAGGAGGGTGGTGAGACTCTGGCACAGGCTGCCAAGGGAGGCTGTGGCTGTCTCCTGCCTGGGGGTGTTGCAGGCCAGGCTGGATGAGACCTTGAGCAGCTGAGTCTGGTTGAGAGGTGTCCCTGGCCATGGTGGGGAGGTTGGAGGAGATGAGCTCTGAGGTCTCTTCCAACCTGAGCCATTCTGGGCTTCTGTGATCATTGATTATCATAAACCATAGCCATAATTTTGAAACAAAATTCTTTCTGCTGCACACATTAAAACTGAGTCAGTTTGAACCAATTTTTACAACTTGAGCAGTCCAGTTTAAACCATTTTCTCTGCCCCTCTGTTCCATTTTGTTAGATGAGTCAATCAGTACTGAAGTTGCAGGAAAGATTTTATTCTGGCTGCATTCTGTGTTTGTGAAATATCCTCATGAGAAATTTCAGAAGTTCCAGAAAAGAGAAGACTGTCAGAGGCTTAATCTGCTCTGTGCCTGTGCTAGGTCTTCCTCAGTTACAGAGTTTATAGTTGCTGGGGATGAGACAAGCCTGGCCAAGCCTTTTATTGCTCAGGAGAAGGTGCTACCTTATGGCTAAGAGCCTTTGTCTCCTCTGAATACAATGTGTGGCTCAGAGAGAGTAGGAGCAGGTAGAGGATAAGACATTCATGGGAGACAATAACCCTGGCCTGAAGTGGCCTTTCACAAGGTTGTCTGTGTTTCTCTCTTCTGGTTTGCACTGTTCCCTGGTGGCACAAATTACTGATGGGCCCAGGCAGTTCTCTTCTGGAAGGCAGCATCCCCCAAGGAAGTTTCAGACAGCAAAACAGTCGAAGCACCTCCTGGCCAGATGCAAGCAGAACGTGCTGAGTTATTAGGGTCTTTGGCAGCTCCCCTATTAAGTCAGGCCAAAGGGTGATTCCTGGCTAAGTCATGGAAAGAAAGTGGCAGAAGTGTATGGCCAAGGAAGAGATCAATTTTTCTGTTTGCTCTCCACCCTTTAATTTGGGCTTTGTTCACTGAGTTCTGCCATGAGTGCTGTTCTCTGCAGATAGCTTGTGGTGAGTGCTTGCACTCATGTTATCAGACACTGATGTTCTTTTGTCTTTCTGTTTCCCTCTGGGCTTTCTCTGTCTTCCTTTTGTCCTCCCAGGAGGAAATATCTGTAGAGCTGATGAATTTCTGTGCAACAACTCTCTCTGCAAGCTGCACTTTTGGGTTTGTGATGGTGAGGATGACTGCGGAGATAACTCTGACGAAGTTGCTGAGATGTGTGGTAGGACCTTACATTTTTCATTGCTCTCCTTGTAGTAAAGCAAGAGATGACTTGTAATATAAATAGGGAAGGACATGTGCCTCCAAGTTGTCCTTACCTTTTGCAAGCTCAGTTCAAAATGTGGGATGTGGTTTTCTGGTATTGCTGTTTGAGTAATTTCAGAGAAGATATTTGTGAGAAATTAATCTTTTTTGTAGAAAATGCACAGATGGGAAAAAGTCACTTCTCCAGTGAAGTATTGATCACCAGTAAACATCACACCTTATGTGGTTTATTTCTGTCATATTTATTTCTGTCTGGAGAAGAGGAGGCTGAGGGGAGGCCTTGTTGCTCACTGCAACTCCCTTGAAGGAGGTTGGGGTAAGGTGGGGGTTGGTCTTAGTATCAGGTGATGGGACAAGAGGAGATGGCCTGATTGGATATCAGGTAGTGATAGGACTAGGGGGAATGGAATAAAGCTGGAAGTGGGGAGATTCAGGCTGGACGTGAGGAAGAAGTTCTTCACCATGAGAGTGGTGAGATCCTGGAATGGGTTGCCCAGGGAGGTGGTTGAGACCCCATCCCTGGAGGTGTTTAAGGCCAGGCTGGATGAGGCTCTGGCCAGCCTGATGTAGTGTGAGGTGTCCCTGCCCATGGCAGGGGGGTTGGAACTGGATGAATCTTGTGGTCCCTTCCAACCCTGACTAATTCTATGATATTAGGAAAAACTTCTTTCCTGCAATAGTGGTCAGGGGTTGGAACAGGCTGCCCAGGGAGGTGGTAGAGTCACCACCCCTGGAGGTGTTCCAGAAGCATGTGGCCAGGGCACATGGGGGGTTTAATGGCCATGATGGTATTGGATTGATGGTTGGACTTGATGATCTTGGAGGCCTTTTCTGACCCAACCAGTTCTATGATTTTTCTGAACTCAAACTGAAGTGCAATTGCCCTTGTCCCACACAAGGGTCTCCTTCCCTAACTGCAGAGCTTGTACAGCAGGCACTGTTGAAGGCCTGCTCTGTTCTGTACCAGCCGTTCAACTCAGATGCCCTTCATGTGCCAAGTGCAAACGTGTGCCCCTGCCTGCCTCTTGCTTTGAGAAGGAGGTGCTCAAGAAGGTCCAGGCTGGGTAACAGCTGATTCTCTTTTCCATCATGCAGTCAAGTTCCCATGCCCTCCAACGAGGCCACACAGATGCAGGAACAACAGAGTGTGTCTGCGCCCTGAGCAGATGTGCAATCAGGTCGATGACTGTGGGGATAACTCGGATGAGGATCACTGCGGTAGGTGCCATTACCTTTCAGGGCATTCAGATCAGACAAAACAACTCCAAGGCAAACTTGGTTACAGAGATCTGCTTGTCCTTCAGTAAAGCTTAGCTGGAGGTTAGTAGATCAGAATGGGACACTGAAAGAAATTCAGCTTGAAATAGTTTTCCAGTCACTTAATGCTTCATGGCTGTTCCCATCTGTGTGTGCCTAAAATTATCTGAGACTCTTAAATGCTGATTTCTGCTCCTCTTATTAATTTGTAATTATCTAGATAAGATCACATATAGAGCAAGACCATGTAAAAAAGATGAATTTGCTTGCACTGATAAGAAATGCATCCCCATGGAGCTACAGTGCGACTGGTTTGACGACTGTGGAGATGGTTCAGATGAGCAAGACTGCAAAATAAGTGAGTGGCTGACAAGTTACCTTTTGGTGGTTGTAGCAGGAGAGAAATAATTAACCGAGGCTTTCAGCTATGCAAAACTTACTCAGCAGCACAGAAGTCAAAACATTTGGGGTTTTTTGGTTGAAAAAATGATTTAATTTTATTTGATATGCCACAAGAGGAAGGCAAATTTTACAGCAGTTCAAACTGCAGGAGATTTTAGAGTGGTTCTGGATGCAGTTTACTATTGATTGTGTTTTTTTTTTCATATCTGCAACAAGATAAATTTCAGTGCTGAAGTCTTGATGAGCAATGAAGTGTCAATGAACTGCTGTCAATATGTATGCATATCTAGGGCAGATAATGTCATAGAATTGCTTAAAATCCACTTCTTTAACAGAAAGAGATATTTCTTCTTGGTTGTTTTTACTTTACGTCTCTATTTTAACAGTTGAGACAAAGCTGTCAGTAGTGGGTTTTTTGAGACTTTTGGCTTGTGTTTAGGTGTCACAGAATATACCTGTGAGGATAACATTAATCCCTGTGGAGATGATGCCTTCTGTAACCAAACCAATACTTCACTGCTGTGTCGCTGCAAAACTGGCTTTCAGAGAAACAGGAGGAACAGGCAATGCGAAGGTACAGATCTTTTCCTTCATCCCTTGCACTAAAAGTCAACTGCATGGTCAGCTTCCTGTGCTGGAGAAGTAGAAACCCATCACAGAGTTCTTTCTGCAGAGTGGAAACTGTTTCATAGCTATGGGATTAGGATATCAAGAGAAGAAACTGAAGGGATGTATAGGATGTAAGTTTATGTGTTTTACCTGGAGAGGTTATCAAAGATTAACAGTGGTGGTGAATTTGGAAAGGTTCATGTCAGACCACTAAATAATTTTATGATTTAAGGAGTAAAGGTGAGATTTAAGGTCCAGTAGATTATTTACCTGAGTGTTTGGAATGGGTATTTAAAGTGTGGATCCTGCAGGGAGGCTGCAGGGGGACTTTTGCTGAGGGTGTCTAGGGACAGGCCAAGGGGCAATGGTTTGAAGCTGAGGCAGAGCAGACTTAGTCTGGAGCTGAGGAAGAAGTTCTTGAGCAGGAGGGTGGTGAGAGTCTGGCACAGGCTGCCCAGGGAGGCTGTGGCTGCCTCCTGCCTGGGGGTGTTGCAGGCCAGGCTGGATGAGACCTTGAGCAGCTGAGTGTAGTTGAGAGGTGTCCCTGGGCATGGTGGGGAGGTTGGAGGAGATGAACTCTGAGGTTGCCTTCCAACCTAAGCCATTCTGTGATTCTCCATTTAAATTTAAATTGGTATACAAGAGTAATTTGAGACACATAAAATAATGAAGCTGCATAAAATTAAACTGAAATGAAAATAAACAGATTGAAAATAAAATTCCGTATGAAATGCAGTCTGAATATATCTAATGCTGTGCTGTCACAGAAGATGACACAGTTGTTATCATGGAAGAGCTGATCAGAAAGCACAAATCTATCTCCCCACAGAGTGGACTGGAAAATAATTTTCTTGCTGGTGTGCAGTAACTTAACAGGAAGGGATAGAGATTGCTTCAGTGGGACTAGCAGAGGGAGTCCATTCCATTCCTGCATACCCAAACTGCAGGGTTTGGCTCTTCACAAAAAGCTAAACTCAGGAGCTTTGCATGGAGTACTGACTCTGGCAGACACAGGTTGAAGATGATTGTAACAGGCATCTTGATTCTTAAAGTTGATTTTGGTCTCTGATGATGATTTTGGTCTCTAATAGGCTGATATGGCAGGGATGGAGAAATAAAATTCTTTCTGGGCTACATTGATTGCAGCAGAAATAACCTCAGTGATAACTGCAGGAGGCTGCTGCTTGCTGCTGCAAGACTTGCCAGTGATTACAAGCTCCTTTTCATCTGTTTGGTTCTGTGATTCTTCAAACAGTGTTTTAAACTCCAGGTGGATAAACTGCAATTCTTTTCCTTCTAGATATCAATGAGTGCATGGTGTTTGGTGTCTGCTCCCAACACTGCAGTAACATTAAGGGCTCCTACAAGTGTGCCTGTGAGAAAAATTATAAGGAGTGGAATAACAGTTGCATAGCAAAAGGTAAGGCTGGAAATATCAAACCAGAGAGACAGCACTAAATAATCTGGTTTGTGCATGGCTGGGAACACGGAGGTGTTGCATCTGGAATTTATTTTGAGATCAGTAATTCATGAATTCTGCCCAGGAATCATTCTCAAGAACACTCAGCTTTAGCTTTCCTCTCAGCATAGAGTAAATTCTGATTGCTTATCCTCTTCCTCAGAGATTGAGGAGTTGCCTTTATTGCTTAGAGTGTGTTTTTGCCGTCTCCAACAATCAAAATAAGGATTAAGATAAAGATTATATCAGCTAAGCATCTATAAGCTACTTGAGTGAAACCCACTAATTCTGCAGCAGTTGACATTTACCTTATTTTTGTTTCGTTACAATAATCCCTAGGCTCTGAAGATCAAGTTCTCTATGTTGCTAATGACACTGACATCCTGGGTTTTGCATATCCATTCAACTACAGTGATGTGCTTCAGCAGATCTCACATCTTGAGCACAACTCAAGGATAACTGGGATGGATGCATATTTTCAAGGAGACATGATTGTCTGGAGCACTCAATTCAATCCGGGAGGGATTTTCTACCGAAAACTCCACGACAGAGAGAGGAGGCAGAGCAGCAGTGGCTTGATAGTAAGTGACCAACATCAGGGATTTCATCACCCAGATTCCTTTAGATGTGTTTTCTTCTTCTGATTGTCTATAACAGCAGATGTCTGTCTGAGAAAGATATTGGTCAAGTGCTCTAGAGGTGTTGTGGATGGAACTCCCTGTGGGTGTTCAAGGCCTTGAGCAGCTGAGTCCCTGCTCATGGTGGGGAGGTTGGAGTAGATGATCTCTGAGGTCCCTTCCAACCTGAGCCATTCCATGATTAAACTGTTCAGAATATTTTCCAGGCATTGTTTCATGAAGCCTCCAATATTGTTTACTTGTGTCTAGCTGATCAGTGGGTTAATTGCTTTCAGAGTATCTCTGTAACATCATCACTTGAATTTGGATTTGAAAAGCTTGAGAATTCCTCAATTTTTAATCCAAGTTTTTTTAAATGGCTAAGTTTTCAAAGGTTACATTAGAACTTTTCTATCTAGACTTTGATGTGCAAATCAGGACAGTAAACCTGAACAAAGTCACCTGCATTTTCAGGTAATTACATTAATGCAAGAATCCATCTCGACTGAAATTGCTCCATGGAATTAGCATATCAAGAGCCTTCCTCAGAGAATAGCTTTAAGTATCTCTGGTTGTTGTTTTTTTCTATGAAAAGGGGTTTAGGCTTGGTGCAGATTGAAGCATTAAAAAAGGAAATAGTAAATATCAACTCTTCAGAGTTTATTGACAGGTGCAGGAAAAGATTGCATTCCATTGGGATAAGCTGTTCTGAGTGAACTGGTGCTCACTGGTGCAGCAGGTGTTCACTGGCATGGCCCTTGGAGACTGAGACCTGAGTTATCTGAGGTGGATATTCAGCACAGATTGACTTGCCACTTCCAACTCAGGTGCTGGGAGAAGACAAAGCTGAACATTAAAATAATTGCACCTTGTAACAGGAAGAGAAGACACAGGTTTTGAAATGTACCCAGAAAGGATATGAGCAGCTTGCTCCAGTCCCATTGGTGCAAGAGCTTAATGAGGAGCCTTGACCACCCTGCTGATACATCCACAGAGATGCTCCCAGTGCTTGCCCCAGACCCAGTGAACTTCAGTGCACCTGGGAATGGAAGCAATTTCCAGGCTGTTTTGTCTAAGCAGCATTAATTTCTGGTTCTGTCTGGAAGCTATAGCTCTGTGTGGAGACAGTTTCTGTGCTTAGGAGACCTTCTCCTTCTGGAATCAGCTCTTTGGGGGTTTTAGGTGTGAGAGAAGTGATACTTTGGTGAACCATTGCACCTATTGCACTGCTCAGCTGTCTAGGAACACTCTCTGGTTTGCACAGCAGAAGTCTACAAGTTGTCTAATATTGTTTTCCCTTTATTTTTACTGTCCTAACAGGGCCTGATTAGCTAATGTCCTGTTTTTAATGAGGAGATTTTAAGCAACCAAAAATCTGTGCTTTATTCCATTCCACAGCAATGCCACACTAAAACCATCTGTAAACAGAGCAGATATTGCTTCACTTGTGCTTTTGATAGAAATTAGATGTTCTTCAGTCTGCCTGTGTTACAATGCAGTGCAAGGTGATGGTTCCTGCTGCAGCTGTAACCTATTTTCTCAGCCAAATTCAATGTTAGGGGTTGAATATTTATCTGTAATCCACTGTTACATCAAATGGCTTCTAAGTCCAAACTGGGGCTGCTGGTTTTCTATGTTTTGTTTGTTTGTTTCTATTATTATTATTATTATTATTATTATTATTATTATTATTATTATTATTATTATTATTATTATCTACCTTTAAAGAAGGTTTCACACCAGGCAGCAGTTCTGATCTACAGCTGTCAAGCTGACCTGGTCTGTGGTCGTGCAGAGTGTCTCCAAACCACGATTTATCTAATAAGCATCAGAGGGGGCTGAAATGACTGCAGGAAATGGGGGCTGTGATTCTGTTCCTGTTATTTTCATCCTGATTCTGTATGCAGAATTAACATAATCCAAATAAGCTATTAGGTAAAAGCTCATTTGCACTAAGCAGTTTTTCCTAGACAGCTAGGAGGCATGCAGAAGACATCAGAAATAAGATGGAGCTAAGCTGAAACTTAATGAACACAACTGAGAATTACTCAGTCAGGGCACCAGCTACTGCTTTTTACTCTCCTATTTTAACTTCTTATACCAGAAGCCTGCTTCCATTTCTCCTGCTTCTCTCCTCATTCATTCAGTGTTTCATATGCACTCCAGCATGACTGGACTTTCACTTCTTCTGTACAGCTGAGAAGTATGAGAAAGGATCACTGTTGATAAAACCTCCAGCCTTGTTTCAGAGTGTTTTTAGGATGTTCCTTTGTCTCATCTGCTTCTACCACCCTCTTTTTGGGGACCATCTTTCACCTGCATGGTAACTCCCTCCATGTGCTTGCCAGGTTCCCAAAGCAGCAGCCTTATTGTGTAAGGTGGTTCTTGAGCAGCCCAAAGTCAAGCAAAGGACTGTGCTGTCCATGAGTGCTGATCAGTCTCCTTCAAAGAGAGTGGTTGGTTCCTTGTAGGCTGCTGCCATTGACCTTAAGGATGGATGTCCAGGCGCAAGGGGCTGCTTGGCACAGGTGCCTGAGCACTGCCAGAGTTCAGAGGAGTCTGGATTGGGCTTATCTGCAGATACCTTTTGTGGGTCCTGTCCTTGACATGAGCACTGCTTGAATACTGTAACAAACGCAAGAAGAGGTTGGTGCACCCAGTGCTGCCTTTTGTGGTATCTGCTGCCAGGATCCTCGTTTCATAACAGAGGATGAGGATGTTTGTTTTGGTTTAACTTCTAACAGATGGCTGTGACCCTGTTGTTAAAGAACTATTATTTTGTAAATAGAGTGGTTTGTTTTGCTGCTTTAACAAAAAGTCAGGGTTCTTTATAGCCTTAGAACATGCATTCTATGACAATTTTGGCTGAATTAAAGGTTTTGAGCAAGGAATTATCTAAATTTGCCCTTGCAGTCAAATTATTTCACCTAGAGAATGAAGTGACCTCTATGTTATGATGAAAATAGGCTCTGGATGTCTTGTGGTGTTAGGGAACTCTGGCACCTGAGGAAAACAAGTCATTTGGGGACTTTCTTTGCTGATTTGTAGTGTAGTAGAATTTGGCATTCCCTACCTTTGTCAGGGAACAGACATCATTGGCCATGATGTAACCTGATGCCATTACAGGTAAAGAGGCAGACAGCTCTCTCTGTATTTAGCTCATCTGCCTCTTGAAGTTTTTATGATAAGCTGCATTCATATTAGAAACAGAAGCATAGAGTCAGAGGAGCATTTTGGTTGGAAGATATTATCAGTCAAGACTCTTTTGCTTCTTATGCAGCCCAGCAGGCAGCTGTGTGCTGGGCTGCAGCCAGAGGAGTGTGGGCAGCAGGGCAGGAGAGGGGATTCTGCCCCTGGACTCTGCTCTGCTGAGACCTCACCTCCAATCCTGCCTCCAGTTCTGGTGTCCCCAGCAGAAGGAGGACACAGAGCTGTGGAGTGAGTCCAGAGGAGGCCACAAAGATGATCCAAGGGCTGGAGCTCTGCTGTGAGGCCAGGCTGAGGGAGCTGGGGGTGTTCAGTCTGGAGAAGAGAAGGCTCCAGGGGGACCTCAGAGCTGCCTGCCAGGACCTGAAGGGACCCTGCAGGAAGGCTGCAGAGGGACTTTTGCTGAGGGTGTCTAGAGACAGGCCAAGGGGGAATGGTTTGAAGCTGAGGCAGAGCAGGGTTAGAGTGGAGCTGAGGAAGAAGTTCTTGAGCAGGAGGGTGGTGAGACTCTGGCACAGGCTGCCCAGGGAGGCTGTGGCTGCCTCCTGCCTGGGGGTGTTGCAGGCCAGGCTGGATGAGACCTTGAGCAGCTGAGTCTGGTTGAGATGTGTCCCTGGGCATGGTGGGGAGGTTGGAGGAGATGAGCTCTGAGGTCTCTTCCAACCTGAGCCATTCTAGGACTCCATGTTTCTAGGATTGTATAGGTGAAGCTGAATACTGCACTAACTCTGCTTTTAACCCTGTTGGAACACAGGGACAGTTAACAGCAAGGGAAGAGAAACAGTTTAAAATTTCCTTCCAGCTGCATAGTAGCAGAGGTAATTTTGTGATGTTTTCTGGGTGCTGTGATTTTATTTTAACCTCAGCAGGCCGCTCAGCAGCCATCCCTCATAATGGTCTCATTTTCAGTGAGGGCTGTGAGCTGCATCATCCTGCATGGAGTATAGTGGCTGTATAACCTTAATTCTTCATTCTTCACTTCTGAATCAGGGATTATAACATTTGTCTGCTTCTGTGTTGATGGCTGAAGTGCTTTTTCTTAGTGTTGGTACTTTTAGACTAGAGAAAACACCTGTGAGCCTTTGCCTGGCTCTCCTGCACTGAACAGTGCTGTAACTGTGTCACCAGGCAAGAGAACTGTCACTTAATTCTTGTACAGCCTATCCCCTGCAGGTGGAATTTGTGTCCTCCCAATGCAGCCTGTTTAAGTAGCTCACCCTGTTAAAAGTCAAAAGTTACTTAACTGGAAAAAGTTACACAAACTGTGCAGCTGCTGTGAAAGGTCACTTCTGTAAAGCTGACTTCAACATCTGTTCCTTTTAGTGTCCAGAATTCAAAAGGCCTCGGGGCATTGCTGTTGACTGGGTTGCTGGGAATGTTTACTGGACTGATCACTCCAGAATGCATTGGTTCAGCTACTACACCACCCACTGGACTAGCCTGAGATACTCCATCAATGTAGGACAGCTGAATGGACCTAACTGCACGAGACTCCTCACGAGCATGGCAGGAGAACCATATGCCATAGCTGTAAACCCTAGGAAGGGGTATGTATGCCTCAGCATTGCTCTCTTTCTTGCATTCGGACAAAACTGCAGAGTAAGAGGAATAAAATGATGCCTGCAGATCTCTACACTTTCCCAAGTCATTTCCTGAACATTGCTGCTCAATTTAGCTGTAGTAAATCAGGATCATTTATCTCCTATCCTTCTAGCAGGCTGAAAGGCTCAGAATAATTTAGTATTGGTGTTTTGAGGTTCTGTGCAGGCACCTAACTCGGTTTTTGTGTTGGGTACTTGCAGGATGATGTACTGGACAGTCATTGGGGATCGCTCTCACATAGAGGAGTCCTCCATGGATGGTACTCTGCGAAGGATATTGGTTCAGAAGAATTTGCAGAGGCCTACAGGTATGCAGCTGATCCAGGTGTCCTGACTGAGTGGCACTTGCTAGCTCAGTGTGGATTTATTGGCTGAATTCCAGTCTCAGCATTTTGAGATCTGTATGCTGGATATTCCTATGCAGTTACTAATCAAATTCTCACTCTGTTTTCAAATGATGCCAAAGTTTAAGTCCTGTTGACATGTACCAAAGCTTAGTGTTAGGATTTGTCCAAGCAATAGCCAAGGACTCTCTGTGTAATCAGTTAAAACATGATTTGTTCAGGAACACCTCAAAGCTTCAAGTGAACAAAACTTCAAGCAAGATCAATGAAGAGCACACCACTTAGTGGTGAGACACAGCTCTAAGAATGCCTATGAAACCTCCCAGCCTTTCTAGCTGCTGCCTGAATACACTGCATAAGAGTCTAAACCAAGCTCAGAGGATTCAAAGGAGTAACAGCTTAATTATCTCAGTATTTTACAGAACTGTGTTGAAGCTTGACAGTGCACAGGGCATGCTGAGATCTTCTGCCCTGCCCTTAAGACTCCACTGGCAGGGTAAAAGTGATGTTTACTGCAAAGGGACTGGTAAATCCAGAAGGAAATGTCTCCCTCAAATAACAGCATCCTGTCTTCAAACCACAAATGATTTGTTCCTGACCTATTTTCTCTTGCAATATTTGATGTTTCTCCAGGCTTACAATGACAATTGGTTGTTACTGCATTGCAAATGATGGGTTGCCTGCCTTTGGTATGCAGCCCTCTTGAAGCACAGGTTTCTTTCAAGAGGATGCCCTCTGAATACCTAAGCATCTTAGAAGCTGCCACTATCACAGCAAGGAGGAATAATTTCTTAACAGACTGTTGTGTGCCAGGCTAAGACAGGCTGGTGGTGTTGGTATGCAGATTACACTCATCCCTTAAGGAAACCTTTTGACATGACTGGATTGAAATCACACAGGTGATGAGGAAAGCTTTGAGGAGAGGAAGGTTATGCTCCTTAGGTCAGAGCTTGGAGTTGATCTCAGCTCTGCTGCTTACTAGTCTGATCAGAAGGCTCCTATATAATCTACTATTGGCTACATGGTTTTTATCATCACTATTGTGCTTCTTACTGACCTAAGGAGCATAACTTTCCTTGCAAGAGTGAATGGAATGAAAACGAATGAAATGAGCAGAATTACCAAAAAGTGAGCAGACTTGGCAAAGAGGGAATTTCACTGATGCCTTGCCATAGTATTTCATTTTCTGTATCTACTGCCTGTAAACACTTCTGTGACATCCTTCTGTGGCTTTCCTCCTTTACTTCCTGGTAGAAAGTAGACCTTTATGAAGGCTCTTCATTTTTTTCCAGATGTTTCATGCATATCCATGTCTCTGTACCTTTAGTCTTGAGAAAAGAAGGCTGAGAGGGGATCTGATCAATGTCTATCAATACCTGAGGGTGACAAGTGGAGGGGGCCAGGCTCTTTTTGGTGGTGCACAATAATAAGACAAGCAACAAACTGGATACAAACTGGAACACAGAAGGTTTCACTTCAACATGAGGAGAAACTTCTTTACAGTGAGGATGGCAGACCCCTGGAGCAGGCTCTGTAGTCTCCTCCTCTAGAGACTTCCCCAGCCCAGCTGGACGTGTTCCTGTGTGACCTGCCCTGGGTGACCCTGCTCTGGCAGGGGGGTTGGTCTTAGATGATCTCTGGAGGTCCTTTCCAACCTCTAACAATCTGGGGCTGTGTGAGGGCAAGGAAGGAGCCCAAGCTTTTAATATTTCCTGCAGAATGAAGAACTCTAAACCTCTGTGTTCCATTGCTCTTAAATCCATGACTAAGCCTTTCCAATTTCAAGTAACTGAGAGTTCAGGGCTTGACTTCCCAGGGTGTGCATAAAAACAACTGTCACAGGGGTGCTGTGTGGGTGAAACAAAACTAAGCACTCTGTTCCATTGTGGTATCTCTGGTACTGTCAGAGACATTTATTTATTATTGATATTGAAATGTTCTTATTAAAATGCAAAGAATAATTTAAAGCAGGAGGGTGGAGACTGCTTCTAAACTAGTCCCCCTTGCAGGTACCATGTGTCACACAGAGCTGACATTGTGACTATCTGTCACCAGAAGTTATTCTCTTTCTCTCTATGCCTGACTCCCACTGAGGTTTGGGGATTTTGTTGTTTGCTTGGAAGGGGGTTGGTTGTTGGTTTTGTTCATTTCTTTGTTTGGTTGGTTGGGTTTTGAGTTGCAAACATTTCACAGGTCTTTGCATCAGACTTCCTCCACCTCCTCTCATCTATCTGCAGCTGATTCATTGTTAACTTAGGAGGAGTATTTTTACTATTCTTTTGAAGTATTTTTCTTCTGATTTACCTACTTACATAAATAGGAAAACCAACAAACACACACCCCCATGCTTTTCCCTATCCTTATTAAAAAGACATCACTACTTCAAAAGCTCAGAGTTAAATTAGTTTATAGCTTTTCAGACTGAAGTTTTTTACATGCCCTAAAATGGCATATTAATGATATTGATCATGGACTGCTTGCTGCAGCCATTTCACAGAACCACAGATGGAAGGGACTTCCAGAGATCATCCAGGCCATGCCCCCTGCCAGAGCAGGGTCATCCAGGGCAGGGCACAAAGGAACACATCAAGGTGGGTTTGGAAAGTCTGCAGAGAAGGAGACTCCACAACCTCTCTGGGCAGCCTGCTCCAGGGCTCTGCCACCCTCACCATACAGAAGTCTCCTCATGGTGAGGTGCAACCTCCTGGGTTCCAGCTTGTCCCAGTTGCTCCTTGTCCTATCACTGGACACCACCAAACAGAGCCTGGCACCTTCATCCTGACACCCACCCCTCAGATATTGATAGACATTGATCAGATCCCCTCTCAGGCTTCTCCTCTCCAGAGCCCCAGAGACCAGCCCCAGAGTTCTCAGTCTTTCTTCACAGCAGAGATGGTCAAGCACCTTCTTTAGCCTCATAGCTCTCCATTGGACTCTCTCCAGCAGGTCTCTAACTCTCTTGATCTGGGGAGCCCAGAACTGGATACAGGATTGCAGGTGTGGTCTCAGCAGGGCAGAGTAGAGTGTAGCAGAACCTCCCTAGCCCTGCTGGCGACGCTTTTCTTGGTGCACTCCAGGATGCCATTGTCTCTCTTGGTCACAACAGCACATTGCTGTCCTGTGCAGAACTGGCACTCCAAGGAGCTGCCTTCCAGCAGGACAACCCCTGGTCTGTACTGGTGCCTGGTGTTGTTCCTCCCCAGGACTCTGCACATGTCCTTATTGAACTTCATGAGGTTCCCCTTCACCCAGGGCTTGTTGGATGGCAGCAGAGCTTGGCAGGGTGTCAGCCATCCCCCAGTTTAGTTGTTGCCTAGAGGCTGGGTAGCCACAATGGTGTCTGTCTTCTGCTCTCAGGTATGCTCTCAGTCACCCACTCCTGTGCACTCCTTTCCTATGGATGTGAACAGCTTCAGCTGCCAACACTGCTGTGCAAGTCTTGCAGCACTGGTGCAATTACAACCTTCTGATTCTGTAGGAATTACTGCATGGGAAGGACTGGAGATAACACAAAGAAGACAATGAAATACTTGTGGAACACAGGCTGGGTTAGGGGGACTGGAGGGAATGTGGACATCTGGTTTTGCCGTGTGGTCACTGGTGCTGCTGCTTAGAGATCTACTGACTTGATGGAGATCTTTTATGGGTAGAGCAAATTACAGGATTAGAGTCAATGTTTAATTCCCACCTGTTTTATATCCCTGCCTGCTGAGGATAATGGGTTTGAAAAGGTACTGACCTTGGAAGAGTAAGTAAAGGAAGAAGGTAGGCAGGGTTGCCTCCAGGGGAGGTTTAAGCAGCAGCTGTTACATTTTGGTCTCCTTACTTTCAAGTCCTGCTTTGTTTTTTTCCTGTCACCACATTTTGTGTTCACGGGAGTATGAAGGGCATCAAAAGGGACAGTTGCACAAAAGCATGAATCTTTGTGTCTCAGGTGTTAGGTAGCTGTTGGACCTTCTCTGTTCTGTGCAGGTCTGGTGGTGGATCAGTTCAGCCAGCGTCTTTTCTGGGCAGACTTTGAGCTGTCCGTCATCGGCAGTGTTCTTTTTGACGGCTCCGACTCGGTCATCTCCGTCAGCACCAAGCAAGGTATGGAGAGTTTGTTTCCACCGCAGCCCAGTTGCCTGAAGTTGCACTCTTCAGAGGAACTCTGCAAGCAAAAGGCTGTGATTGTTAAATACTATTACTTGCTTTTTGTTAGAGGAGACTTCAGGGATTATCTACATGAGTAGAAGGACACAGAGCTGTTGGAGTGAGTCCAGAGGAGGCCACAAAGATGATCCAAGGGCTGGAGCAGCTCTGCTGTGAGGCCAGGCTGAGGGAGCTGGGGGTGTTCAGCCTGGAGAAGACTTTGGGGGGACCTTAGAGCTGCCTGCCAGTAGCTGAAGGGATCCTGCAGGAAGGCTGCAGAGGGTGTCTAGAGACAGGCCAAGGGGAGGAATGGTTTGAAGCTGAGGTAGAGCAGGCTTGGACTGGAGCTGAGGAAGAAGTTCTTCAGCAGTAGGAGGGTGGTGAGACTCTGGAATAAGTTGCTCATGGTGGCTGTGGATGCTTTTAGCTTTAAAATAATCTGGTGAAATTACTTAAACTGGCATTTCAGATATGTTGAGGAGCTGAAGAAATGTTTTGGCTGGTCTTTTCTGATCAGCATAGTAATCTGTTTCTTCCTTGCTACCTACTTCCAGGTAAAGTGTTGTCCCTAAGTCTGTTCCCATTGAGCAGTTATTACTGTAGGATTTCCTTGTTTTTCAATAATCAACCAGTTTCTGAGGCTGAATTGTGTGGAAAGCTAACACAAAGCTGGAGATTTTGGTTGCTTGTACCATGAGTTCCTATTAAGAAGGCTGCTTTTTAGAGGGCAATCTTTGTGGGTCCAGAACATGTTGTCAGCATTCTGATGTCTTTAGGTGGGAATTGCAAAACCAGATCTGGAGCTGTTACTAAATTTATTATGTGACAATGAGCAGATACAGTGGTGCTTGTTTTCCATTTTTTATTGAAGGTTTGCTGCATCCACACAGAATTGACATTTTTGAGGATTACATCTATGGAGCAGGTCCTAAAAATGGAGCATTTAAAGTGCACAAATTTGGCAGGAGCCTGGTGGAATACCTGAGTGTGGATGTTGCTAAAGCAAAGAGTGCCTTGATTGTGCACCGCTACAAACAAATGGACTGTGAGTAAGCATAATTACCTGAAACTCAATGCTGAGCAGGCTCACCTTGGGGAGGCACAATAAAAGCAAGTTGTGCCAATACAAAGTAGAGCTTGATTGGACAAACTGCAGATAGATTGCCTTATTTCTGTATATCAGCTCAATTCAGATAGCTTGATGCCTTTTTCTCTAATTTAAAAGAGCATTGGACAAATGTTTGCCTTGTGTGCCTGCATTGTAAATGAGATATAAAATAATGAGGAGAGAGCTGAATGCAAATGTCTCTATCCACAGCCAGATGAGGTTTCTGACTGCATATTGCCTATACTTTTTTGTTGTTGTTGTTACTGGAATCAATTCTGTCCCTGTATGAGTCTTGCACTGCTGTTTGAGTCTGTTCACTAGCTTTCGGCTGTTGATATCCTGGTAGCTGGAAGTGAATCAGAATGTTTCTATATCTGGTTATTTATTGTTTTGCTAGTTTTAGAACAGTATAATTCTGAAAACAAACAAACAGCAACGTTGTTAATATTTTGTCTTTTTAAACAGTGCCTAACCCATGCTTGGACCTGACCTGTGAATTCATTTGCTTGCTCAACCCTTCTGGTGCAACCTGTGCTTGTCCAGAAGGAAAATCATTAGTGAATGGAACATGCATTGATCAGAGCCTCTTAGGTGGGTACTGAAAACTGCATGAGAACCAGAAAATAAAGAGCTACTCAGCTGTGGGCATTGCAAGGAGCTGGGCAGTCTGTGAGTCAGGAGTTTAGTGAAGTTAGTTGAGATGGATATTGCTGATTTGAAATGGAAACAAAATGTGAAGAAATGAAATCCTTGGTTGATAAAAACTGTTTATATGCATAAAAAATGAGAAATGATCTTTCAGCTGAACTGATTACAAGAGGATGTTTCAAAGTAAATGGCTATGTATATTGACCAGAAGAAGTTTGAAAAGCTCTGAAGCATTTTGGGTTCCAAATTAAACATTATCCAGCCAGGAGGAAAAAACAAAACAAAACCTTAAAGGCCATCAAGAAACACCTTTGCTTAGGCTGCAGCAATAGGCAAAGAACAATTACTTTGAAGTAACAAGAAAAAAAAAAGAAGAAAACCAGCTGAAATCTATTTATCTAAAATTACATCTTTCAGTAGCATCTCTAATGGCTAATATCTAGAAGCAGAAACCAGACTTTGTGGTAAGAGCTACTAAGTACTTGCTATGTTCTAGAAGAGAAAAAGATCTTTTCCTTAGAAGATTATTAACCATTCCCACTCTGAGACCACATCTAAGGTGGTCAGACTGCTGAAATGAATCCTTAGCCAGCCTGGGTTTTAAGAGTTTCTAGAAAGCATGGAGCAGGATTTCTTATGTGTATGCGAAGTAGGAATTTATTAGGATGGTTTTCTAATGTTTAATTCCAGGCTCAGAACTGGAAGCACTGCATAATTTGGTGAGATACTCGGTACTTCAAAAGCTGAATTTAGCAATTAATTTAGCTGTAAAGTCATGGAGAAAATCTCACCTGTTTATGCTGCCTAGTCTTTAAATATTGAATTAACCTGATTGTGTTTTAGTTTATAATGTTGTTGTAGTTACACTGTGGAGTATATTAGTGTGGTATTAATAAAGCTGTCTGGCAGCCTTTCTTTTTCACTGTTAAGAAATTTAAGGTGAAGTTAGAAAGGTAAACAATATGGACAGCAGAACCCAGGAATGAGTTTGTTAGGCAGGAGTGCACTGTGTGGAACGCACTTGTAGCACTTGTAGCACTATGTGCTACACTGTACTGTGGCAAACCCCCAGGACATGGAGCATTTATTACCCTTGGCTGAACACCTACCAATACCATAGTTATGCAGCTATCAAGTGGTTTACCTCTGGTTTCCACTGCTGGCGAAGAAGGGATGTGACTGAAGCAGGTGCAACAGAAAGCACTGGTATGCTGCCCAAGGCTTGTAACTCCTGAGACCTTTCAGTCCTTGTCTTCAGAGAGCATCCTCCTGCTCCTCCAAGGCTCAGCTCTTTGTTCACCTGAGACATACATGGGTGCGTGTCAAGATTTCCTGCTCTTGTACATCACCTGAAAATTGTTCCAAATGGCCTCTAGTTACTGCCTAGGTGGTGAAGAAAGGCTGATGAAAGAATAATGGTTCTCACTGGTGCCTGGTAGCAATTTGAAGCCATCATTGCAGTCATGCTGCACTTTTCCTAGTGGGGCAAGGGATGAGGCCACCTTAGAGTTTTCAGGAAGAGAATTTTTTAGTAGAGACAGATCTGAAGAGGTTTTTAAATTTCTCTGCTAGTTGTAAACTTGAATTGATAGGCAGAGGATGCCTAGGCAATGGGAGGTGTTCTAAATACTGAATCCTCAGTGGCTTTCTGTAAGGCTGAAGCCAGATTGCTTCAGACAGCTGCTTCAGCAGCTGATGAGAAACAGCTTTTGGGTGTGATCTGGCTTTTTCAAGCTGAATTTATTAAAACAACCAAGTGTTGTAATAAATTCAAGCTTGTATCCCTTGTTCCCTGTCCCAGCACTGGGCACCACCAAACAGAGCCTGGCACCTTCATCCTGACACCCACCCCTCAGGTATTGATAGACATTGATCAGATCCCCTCTCAGCCTTCTCCTCTCCAGACTAAACAGCCACAAGGCTCTCAGTCTTTCTTCATAGCAGAGATGTTCAAGTCCCTTCATTATCCTCATAGCTCTCTCCAGCAGGTCCCTGTCTCTCCTGAAATGGGGAGCCCAAATCTGGACACAATATTCCAGGTGTGGTCTTGTCAGGGCAGATCAGAGGGGCAGAAGAATCTCCTTTGATGCTACATTTTTCTCTTTAATTCCCAATCTGTATTCATTTCCTCTTATTTTTTCCCCCAGATTTTCTATCTTGTGTGGATTTACTCTAACAGAGGAATTTACCATGTTTTTGATGTGCAATGAGTAAGGGTCATAAAAATGAACACTTGTCTGTACTTCAATGTTACTTAGTTTTACCAAGTTCTGCTCTATAAACTCATGACTAATGATAAGTAAAACAGATAAGATAAGCAAAACAAAAATAGCCCTTCTTCTCAATAGGCCATGCTACATTATCCATTTAAACAATTTCTGTAATGAGTAACTGAAGAATAGTTCATGGAACATCAAAGGACTTAATGAACCACTCCAATAAATAAAACATTGAGGCATCCTCAAACTCCCAGCTACAAAGCAGCTTTGTTACACCAGATGTGTACAACCACAGTGGATACCAATACTGAAGTGCAGATGGGATTCCGTATTTTTATTGTAAACCACCTGAAAGAATGAAGTGCCACAGTCCCTCAGGATAACTTTTAAATTTGGTGTCTAGTTTCAGCTTAATCTTTCTTCCAATAGCTGAAGGGAAGGCTGCAGAGGGACTTTTGCTGAGGGGGAATGGTTTGAAGCTGAGGCAGAGCAGGGTTAGAGTGGAGCTGAGGAAGAAGTTCTTGAGCAGGAGGGTGGTGAGACTCTGGCACAGGCTGCCCAGGGAGGCTGTGGCTGCCTCCTGCCTGGGGGTGCTGCAGACCAGGCTGGATGAGACCTTGAGCAGCTGAGTCTGGTTGAGAGGTGTCCCTGGGCATGGTGGGGAGGTTGGAGGAGATGAGCTCTGAGGTCCCTTCCAGCCTGGGCCATTCTGGGATTCTATTATCATATCCCAGGCGCTTTGTAAGTAGGTTTGATCCCAAGTTACCTGTCTGCATCATCTCAGCACTGTCTATAATTGAAGGCAGCCAGACCCTGCCAAGGACAGGGATGCACAGGCAGGAGAGAGACACTTGGGTGCATCCAAAGAGTGGTGTGCTGCATATTCAGTTACACTGCTGGGTTCTGCAGAGTCCTTGCTGGAGAGAACCACTCAGCTTGAGGATATCCAGCCTTCCTAAATGCTGCACTTCAAATGCAATGTGTTTCTCTAAGCATCCAGAAAAAGGATTTGGTGTGCCTGTCTTAGTGTTAGACCTCAACAAATACAGGACTAAGGAGAGCCTTGACTCTGTCAGTAGCATTTAACTAGACCAGATTAATTCAGAACATCTGCAGCTGGTGGCTGTTACTGAAGGATTCTATGTGTCTGTGGTGTCCCTCTTGTTAAAAGCCATGCAGGCTCAAATGCTTCATTACTTAGGAAGCAGTCTGGCTCCACAGGACTTGTTTTGCTGTGTGAGAAAGGGAAGCTCTTTTTGCTGAAAGCACGTTTTGGGATGGAAAGGAGCTTGTCTGGTTCTGTAGGATTACAGTTATCTGGATGTTTGAGCAGTCTGTGCCTGTTAGTCTTTAATTAATTTTTGTTGATGTCATGGGAGGATTTTTGGTTTGCTGGTTTCTGCTGGGTGATTTTTATCCTGTACTTCACTGTGCTGCTTCTGCAAATAGGCTAAGTTAAGGTAATTGTGCATTGTATTATTAGATTAATTAGATTGTTGGCTAAGGTAACCATGCATTGTGATTATGATATCTCTTTATCTCAAGCCTGAGTTTTGTGTGTTACTTTTACTCTCCCTTTTGTGTTGGAGGAGCAGGCAGCTTAGTCCTTGTGTTAAACCCTTACAATATCTTCACCTAAATGAATAGAGATTTGTTTATCAAAGTGTTTCTAAGGCATAACTCTAATTGCAGAAGAGCTTCATAGAAAGATTGAATCTGGCCTAACAGGAACTTGTGTCACCTCATAGCTGTCCTCTAAGGTGGTGGCACTACAGCCCCAGCTCTTGGTGAATGCAGAACAGCAAGCAGCAGCTCAGTGCTTTACAGACTCAGCGGAGGAGGGAGTGAGTAAGTCAGAAAATATGGCTTAGGAGCAACAAGCTAGTATGCAAATACCAATTGCTGAGGAGAAATGAAAGGCTAAATGATTTCCTTTTAAGGATGTTGGATAGGGCTTAGTTTAGAAGGGCGTTAACAGAGACAGTGGAAGAGAGATCCAAATGAGTCCAATAGGAAAAGGCTGAGGTTGCCAGAAAAGAACTGGAAAGTTTTTTTGGGATTCACCACATGAAACCAATGTTTTTATTTTTATTTTCATTCTTTTCTTGAATTGAATGATAGTTTCAAATAAGAATCCATAGTGTAATGACTAACCTGCATCTTAAGAAGGGCACCATTCCCATGGCATCCCCTGGATGAAGTGTAAGTGCCACACACAGTGCCCAGCTGGTTGGGCTGCAAGCTCCCAGCCCTGCTGCCCAGGCTTAGAGCAGGCCTCACTGCCTGCACAGCTCCTTGCAGCCTTCCCAGTGCTTCTGGTCTCCTCAGTGTGTATTTTTTTCTAGTACCATGGGCATAAAGTGTTGGTTTGCTTTCTCCATCTTGAAAAGTGATCTATTTTGTTCCCCCCTGCCTTGCTGGAGATGTATTTAAGGTGCGAGGTTCTGTTTTGCCAGTTCTGAAACGGGGATGCTGAAAACGTCTCTGTGCTCTTGCTGCAGATGAGAGTTGTAAATTAACCTGTGAAAATGGAGGGAAGTGCATCATCAATGAGAAGGGGGACCCCCGCTGCCACTGCTGGCCCAGTTACTCGGGTGAGAGGTGTGAAACCAACCACTGCTACAACTACTGCCAGAACGGAGGGACCTGCGGAGCCTCCCTGCTCGGTAAATGCTTCTGGGCAGCTCACTCTTGCCTGCCATGACGCAAACATTCGAATCTGTTCCTCCTTTCTGGTATCTTTTTCATGGTGTAACTTCTTTGCTTTGCCTGTGCAAATCATACTTTATCATCAGTTGTGGGTTCCCTTCATGTGCCTGCTGGTTTAGCAGAACCAAGCTGCAGCCCAGCAAAAGGAGCATGGAAGCAAGTGGTCAATACCAGAGACTCAAAGGTTGAGGTGCAGAATTGTAACTGTAAAGGGTGAGGTCCACTCACATCTGGACCAACCATGTACATCTTGCTCTCTCTTCATCTCACTTCTCCCTCCAGATTTTTTCCATGTAGACAGAGAAATATTTCCTTAAATTACAGAGTTGTGTGGCCTCAATTTTCTACCTTTCTGTCCCGGTTTAGAGCCACAAGCTACCCCAGACCAGAGGACAGAAAGATATTCTACTCCTTTTTGGGGAGTAGAAATAAAAAGGCTGCACATCTAGGTTGGAAGTTTAAATGGGAATTCTATTTACAAATGCACATACAGAAGGCATTCAGGTAGAATGAATACATTCACAAATTAGGCCGAGTCTACTGGGCCAAAGCCTTCCAGAATCTTCCTTCCCTACCCTGGGATGGCGAGGACCATCCCTTAGGATTCTGTCTTTTTGGAGGATGTTGTCTTCATGGTGGTCTTGAATGTACCTGAACCTCAAATTACCACACTTTGTCTTACTGAAATTCAAAAAATTAACGTTTTACTCCTCTAATTCCCAGGAAAATTTGGTTGGTCAGAACTCAGAAGCTTTACTTTCCTGAAGGAATTTGAAATTACTTCTGTTATCTTGAGGGAGATTTTCCTAACTGTCAAAAAGTGGGTATTTGACAGTGGAACTTTGTCCTTGACATGCAAGCTGTTGCAGCTTGCATAATGCAATTAGTGTTTGGGCTAGAAAGTGTGATAAGAAGTACTCTAAAATGTATTAATTCAGGGAGAAATGAGTTGATGGAAAGTAGAACAGCTGGGAAAGAACTTGCTGTCTAGTCTCTTCTTCTCAGAAGCCTGTCAGCTGCTAAAGATGGTGGGAGTAATTTTCTCCTGTGTGATGAAGTCACCAACACCCTGCTCTGTGAAGGAATCAAAGTATAGGCACCTGACTTGAGAACAGAAGCCTGTCCCTGGTTAGTGCAGAGAGCGCTCCCTGTGATGCAGAATTAGGTGTCATAGTCTGTGTGACAAAGCTGGTTTAGATCTCATGTTTCTTTAGCTCTCCTTCCTTATTAAGCCCAGTTTATGTAATTTAGTAATCTGGCTTCAGTGCCTGTGCTGGCTCCTCTGGAGCCTCTTCCTGTTTACTGAGATTTGCTGACAACCATCCCAGTGACTGCAAATCTATGAGTGTGCCAAGCAGAGGATGGTTCAGTTCCCATCTCTGGGTTAATGACGTTGTTCATAGTTAACATCACTAATAGTGACTAAGTGTGAGAAAATGAGAATTACTTGTACTTGAAGTTGATTAATTATACTTGAAACTGCTTCTAGCAGCTGGTGGAACTGCTGACACAAATGATAAGCAGAGATTTTTATCAATGCAGTGAGATCAATACATGTTTAGTGAGGACATGCAAGTGAATGAAAGTCATGGGTGATTTAAATGATGCGCAAATCTTCCTTGTCATCTGAAGAGAGGATGTTTACTCCCACATCTCTGCATGCCTGGCATTTAACCAACACTTTGGTGGGGCTAGAAGCCTTTGCAAAACTAGTTACTGGAGCTGCTAGAACTCAGCTCTGTGCCCAGAGCTGTATTTAATCCTTTGCTTCTGGCAGGAGCCACAGGGCTCTCTCGCCTCCAAGCAACTCCTGTTGTCCTTGCCAGCAGCTGACACTTGCTGTGCTCACACATCCATGCTCTCATCTAGGGTTGGGTTTGGTTTGTGTTTGTGTTTGGTTTTGGTTTGGGTTTGGGTTTGGGTTTGGGTTTGGTTTGTGTTTGGGTTTGGTTTGTGTTTGGGTTTGGTTTGGGTTTGGGGTTGGTTTGGGTTTGGGGTTGGTTTGGGTTTGGGTCTGGTTTGTGTTTGGTTTGTGTTTGTGTTTGGTTTGTGTTTGGATTTTGGTTTGTTTTTCCCTGATAAATCCAGCTTTTGCAATCTCTCAGCCTTGCTGAAATAGTGTGGCAGGCTTGGTCACCAGTGAGTCAAGGAGAGAGATCCAAGTAGATTCTACAATGTACTAAATTGTGAATGGTGGCCCCAGTGCTACAGAGGGCCTGGAGATGCAGGCGTGAGGCTTGTTTCTGCTTTTGCTCCAAGAGGATAATGTGCCTGCACCAAAAAGATATCAGGAGAGCCAGCATGGAAGTCACCACAGTCCACATCTTACTCTTCAGATGCCTGATTTTTGAGTATCTGAATCTTTAATTGCAGCTAAAGTTTACCATAGGTGGCCAAAATGTGCCAAGACAGGCACAGGGCTGGGTCTGCTGACTCTCACTGGGCATACCTGCTGGTAGGAATATTCTGCTGTACTGTGTCCACCCCTCTAGAATAATCATTTTTTTAATAATATATTTCAGTTTTTCCTGATTTCCTGTCTGCCATTTCCAATTCATGAGAGCAGCCACACCTTGGAGGTGCTGCCATAACTTCCAGGTGCTGGAGAAGTTTTAAAAAAAGCCATTCATCTTTCTACATCATAGTGACTCCATCCAGCATGCCAGACAAGACTTTCAAATGATCCATTTCTCATCTGCCTTGCATGCCTAGCCCCTGGACCCTGTAAATATTCTATTAAGAAGAAATCTCTCTTTCTTATCAGGCTGTATTTCTTGACTCCGTCAGGCCATAAATCCTGTGTTACTGAAACAAAGCAGCACAGCAGTGAGATGTCCTCTTATCCTGCTCCAATCTAACCCATGCTATACTAAGGCCATTGTGTATTTTACAGAAGGAAGCTAAGCAGGACACCCCAAAAGCATCAAATACTGTAACTAAATCAGCAAAGCTCAGTTCCTCAATTGTTTCTGCAGCAAGCATTTCCTCTTTCCAGTCTCATACACCACTGTGCAGAGCTTATCACTGAGCATCCCTCTGTGCAGGGAGTGCATGCTCAGCTGCAGGGCTCCACAATCTTCCCAGATGGAAATCAGGGTGGGAAAGCCAGGCCAGAGCAGCATTCACTCATTTCCTTCTTGTGGTCTCAGCCTTCAAGGCAGAGGTGCCTCTGGGGTTGCTCTGCTTTGTCAGGTTCATCTGGGAGCCATTAGTGTCCGTCGTACTTTAACTTGCACATTGGTGCATGCAGGAATAAAGAGGTGCCCTGAGAGCAGCATTTGTGGTTTTCCTTAGTGATTTTTAGACTTAAGCATTGTGTTCTGAGTTAGAATATCACATCCTACCACTTTGATCTGTCCACCAGCAGTAGATAACTTGCATTTTATATTCTTGCATGGAGAATTCTTTCCTGCTTCTGGAGAGTATAAAAGTACTCTGTTAAAGTCAATTCAGTTCAAGGTCATCTTAATTTCTTCTCCTGTCTATGCTCAGAACCTCCCATACACCAGCCTCTCAAAGAGCAGCAGTTGCAGCTTGGATTCATGATACAATTGGCTGATCAAACTGACACGATTGAGTTGCAGAGATTTTCCCAATTTTCTCTTTTTAAAAAAAAATAAATTATTTGTACTGAAAATGCTGCAGTTTTTCCTCTGGAAGCTGCAGAAGCCATGTATCTGTGAGAGTGCCAATCCAAACCCTGTCTGCAAAATAGAAATGACTCATGTTCATTCCAGCTCTTTCTTAGAAGCCCTGATTGTCCTTAGTGCTCATCTCCTCCCCACCTCAGGCAGCTCCCATGCAGTGCTCTGAATGCTATTCTGCACCCACACCCTTTCAAAGCTTAGGGACTGCCAGCAAATTCAGCCCCACAAGGAGATGAGCCTCTGCTGAGTCCCTGCTGCTAGGGACCTTTCCTTGGAGGCAGGGAATTTCTTTACTGTTGGCTTCTGGCTCAAAACCCAAGGAAGAGATATCCTGAAAACAAACCTTTTGTCATATTCTGCTACCAATAAAATGATTCACAGATTGTTTTGGGTTGGAAAAGACCCTCAAGGGTCATCTTGTCCAACCCCCTGCACTCAGCAGGGACACCTCCAGCTGGAGCAGGCTGCCCAGGGACACATCCAGTCTGATCTTGAATGTCTGCAGGGATGGGGCCTCAACCACAGCCTGGGCAGCCTGTTCCAGTGTCTCCCCACCCTCACTGTGCAGAACTTCCTCCTGATGTCCAACCTAACTCTGCCCTGCTCCAGCTCCAAACCATTGCCCCTTGTCTTATCCCCACAGCCCCTTCTGAAGAGTCCCTCCCCAGCCTGCCTGTCGGGCCCCTTCAGGTATTGGAATGCAGCTCTAAGGTCTCCCTGGAGTCTTCTCTAGGCTGAACAGCCCCAACTCTCCCAGCCTGTCCCCAGAGCAGAGGTTCTCCAGCCCTCTGATCCTCTGGACCCTCTCCCACAGGTCCATCTCTCTCTTGTGTTGGGGACCCCAGAGCTGAACACAGGATTTCAGGTGAGGTCTCCCCAGAGCAGAGCAGAGGGGCAGGATCCCCCCTCTGGCCACACTGCTCTGGATGCAGCCCAGGCTACCCTTGGCCTTCTGTGCTGCCAGTGCCCATTGCTGGCACCTGTCCAGCTTCTCCCCCACCAGCATCCCCAAATCCTTCTCTGCAGGGCTGCTCTAATTTCATCATCCCCCATCCTGGGTTGCTGTGGAGTGGTACCCTGGATGATGCAGGACATGAAACCCTTTCCTGGTGACCGTGTGTGTTCCAGTGAGTGTGCAAATTCTGTTCTCCTTCCCCCTCTAACTTACAGCAGTAATGTGATAACTAATTAAGTAAATTGCAGAGTATTACTCAATTTTTAAAACATGACTGTGCTAAATCTTTGCTGAATATGTTAAGTTGTGGAACCTCATTATCTGCACACAAATGTTAATTTGTTAAACAAATCCCACTGGCAATTCAGGGATTATTCATTGTTGGTTTACTTACTGCTAAGCCTTTTGGCAAATTCCTGTGTGAACATTATATAGCTGGAGATTGGGGCAGCTTTAATTAAAATTTATAAGTTTATGACAGTTGTGTGGAGCTACAATAGTAGAAGGAAGAAAATGTCATCACTTAATTAAAAGTACACATCTGAGATGTGTAATTAAAAGTTGGGGTATAATAATGAATACATTCTAGTAAGCCAAATGAATGGGAATTTGGAAAACATTGGATGTTGCCTTAAAAATGCACTTCCTTGCTCCTTACAGTTCAAAGCAAAGATGTTGGAGCTGCAATTTACCAAATGTCTTGGGCACATTAACTTGATGTGACAAAAATTAGATAAATATTTGTACTGTGCTAACTGCACAGACTGTGTCTAACTATGCAATATTGTGATGTTTGTATAAAAGAGAGTTAAAATGTTGTTATTTTCTTGCTATTTTCTTTTCACTAAGTGAAAATTGATTTAGTAGTCTCAGGAAATAATTATACCTAAAAAAAATATTGTTTTATGTTCTATTTTATAAACAGAATAAGTTGTTTTGGGGATGTGGGGGTGCATACTGAAAACACTGACAGTGAGGGATCTGTTCACTGTCACATCAGCCTCAGTAGTCTTAAAGGGTGATGCTGCATCAGCTTGTCACCAGGACGAGGTCTGTGGGAAGGGGTGAGCAGTCAAGGCACTCTGCTCTGGTCTGTAGCTGGTCTAAGGGTCCCAACAGAATCATAGAATGGTCTGGGTTGGAAGGGACCTACAAAGGTCACCCAGTCCAACCCCCCTGCACTCAGCAGGGACATCATCTAATAGATCAGGTTGCTCAGAGCTTTGCCCAGCCTCACCTTGAGTATCTCCAGGGGTGGGGCCTCAACCACCTCCCTGGGCAACCTGTTCCAGTGTTGAGGCAGCCTCCTGGTGCTGAACTTGTTCCTCACATCCAATCTCAATCTGCTCTGCTCTCATCTCAAACCATTGCCCCTCATCCTGTCCCTGCAGGCCTTTGAGAACAGTCCCTCTGCAGCCTTCCTGTAGCCTCCTTCAGGTACTGGCAGGCTGCTATCAGGTCTCCCCAGAGTCTTCTCTCCTCCAGGCTGAACACCCCCAGCTCCCTCAGCTTGTCCTTGTAGTGCAGAGCTGCTCCAGCCCCCTGCTCATCTTTGTGGCCCTCCTCTGGACCTGCTCCATCAGGTCCATGTCCTTCCTGTGTTGAGGGCTCCAGGGCTGGACACAACCACAGGCAGCCTTGATTAAGAACAGCCTTTGAGACTCTCCTACAGTGTTTGAAGGTGGTTCCATTCTCCTTCCTTTCCCAACACACAGAGAGTGTCTGTCTGTGAGCCTGAGCCCATTCAGCTCACCTACTGGTTATGAACAGTGCTAGAGCTGCTCCCCACCACTGTTGGTTCAGGCAAGCTCATTATGGTTCATCAGCCACCCAGAAATTCTTGTGCTTCTCACAAGCTGCTAGGAACCAATGCAGCAGACATGGTAACGCAGCAGGCTGGTGCAGTGCCACCTTGCTTTCTCTGATAGTGACAGGAAGTGAGATGTGGAATTAAATCTACATATTGCTACAGAAAACCTAAAGCCACACATTGTGATATGGAAATTATCCTTGTTTGCAGCCCAGACGTAAATAATCTGTGTCGTGGCACAAGAATTCATCTGGAGCCTCTCATTTTTAAAACTTTCAGAAAGTTTTCAAAACCAGTGCTGTTTCACTACAATTTTTTCTTTTTCCAAGTTCAAAATACCCTCTGTGGTCCTCCAAAACACCTCATTCTGCTCTGCCATTTGGGCAATGCCATCAATCAGAGGTAATCTCCTGGGTGTTCTGTTCCTTAACAACAACACTTAAATAGGAGCTTAAGATATGTGATTAAATTCCCCAAATACATCACCTGGATATCTTCAGTGCAACAAAATATTTATTAGCTATTTTGGAAGGTGGTTTAAAAGTTATTTGCTGTGTCATAGCAAATAAAATTATATATATATATATATATATATATATATATAAATAAAATAATATATGCAAAATAATATATAAACCAAAAATATTGTATAGTAAATAAAAGGGGCAAAGTAGGAGTAACTGCAGCCTCTAAAAGCAAAACCTAGTTGAACACTGTAGAATTCTGATGTCTATCATCTCCTTCTTTGTCAGATAAAAGGAAAATGCATTTCATCCCTGCCAAAAGGGACTTCCTGTGTCCTAGGCTGACCATAAAGCATTCTCCTTTCATTGAAGAAATTCTGGGCAGAACACTGGGGAAAATAGAGGAGAATTTTCTAGGTTTGTCAGGTCTGGAATTAAGACAAAAATGTGTAAAATTATTTTATTTTAATTTTTATTTATTTAATTATTTAATTTTTCTTTTAATTTATTTTATTCTTATTTTAATTTATTTAAATTTTATTTTATTTATTTTCATTTTAATTTAATTCTTATTTTAATTTATTTGATTTTTTTTATTTTGTTTAATTCTTATTTTGATTTATTTAAATTTTATTTTATTTATTTTAATTTTAATTTATTTAATTTTAATTTTCATTTATTTGATTATTATATTTTGTTTTATTTTGTTCTTATTATAATTTATTTAATTTTAAATTTATTTATTTTTTTATTTCTTTAAATTTTTATTTATTTAATTTTTATTTTATTTTATTGTAGCTTATTTCATTGTATTGTATTTTATTATTTTATTTTTAAGAGAGGCTACACAAACAATCTTCACATGGTAGTTGCTTTCAGGCACTTACTTCCTAAAAGTTTTTCTTTTCTTTTTATTTCTATTTTATCTTTTTTTTTTTTAATGTCTCTTAACAGACACTTTTTAAATGAATTCTCTGCAATTTATTTCTTTAGACTTGTAAGTACAAAATCAGTTCAGGGAATGCATGCATTCATTTCCACTTACATGAACTCACTGTGTGCATGTATAGGCTTAAAGGCAGGGAGGAGGCCAGTGCCAGCACATCCATGGTGAAGCAGTGAGAGAGGAGAAGTCCTGCACACAGAGGGTGTGCTGCTTACTCTCTGGGTGTTGTGACTGTGGTCTGGAAATTGGAACATTTACAGCTGAGATGCTGACAATGTGTTGCCACCTTGGCCTCCTGGACACTCTGACAACATTTTTCAGCACAGGTAATTGAATAGGAAACGTGTCTTGAGCTGATGATGTTAGGGGAGAGAGTAAAGAAAGAGGAGGAGAGATGAAAGCTTGGATGCTCATCTGTTAGAGGCAGAAGAAAACAAGGCAGTCTTCTCAGACAGCAAATCCTAGAATGGCTCAGGCTCAGGAAGGGACCTCAGAGCTCATCTCCTCCATCGTCCCCACCATGCCCAGGGACACCTCTCAACCAGACTCAGCTGCTCAAGGTCTCATCCAACCTGGCCTGCAACACCCCCAGGCAGGAGGAGCCAGCCACAAAACAGCTCAAACCACATTTTTTTTGTTTTCTTTCAGGAAAGGATTTTTGCTCATTTCTGCATAAAGTGCACCCAAAGCTGGTTAGCTACATTTTAAGAAGTTTAACACTCCACAAACCACTTTCTTTATTAATATTTGTTGTGTCCTGTAATGTGTTGCTAATGTTTCTGTGGTGGTGAAGGGCAGGAGCTGTGACAATTTTATGTCTGTGTGTGTCCAGCTCTAATCTTGAAACTGCCTGACCAGTCTGAATGCTGAAGTTGTCTGTGTGTGAGGTTACCGTGTGGCAGTGGCTGCTAGTGACATATGTGACATCTTGGTTAATGTGATTATTTCCCTTGCAGACATCAATCCATGTTCTGGTTCTGTGCTACCAAACCTTAGGGCATTGTTTGCCATGGTTTAATAAACTGTTCTTGGAACCCTTTGGCATCAGAAATAATTGATGAGAATAAGATAGATGAAAATGTCATTTTTAGTAGTGTTTTAGGTGCCAGCAGTCTGTGTATAAATAGGTAGTGAACTATTAGCAGTACTAAAAGTCAGGTTAAATTGAGTGGTAAAAACAGAGTTTAGGCTCTGGCACATTAAATTTTCATAGAGCTGTCAGCACTTTGGCATATTTATCAGCCTGCATTAGAAAAGAATAGAATAATCCTTCCTACAAACCAGGAAAATATCAGTGGCCCATCATTTTAACAAATAGAGGAGCATTAATAATAAAAACCGGTTTCAGACCTCCAGATCTATGTTCTATCACTATTCTGTTTTATCCTTTCTTCTAGAAAGACTGATTGAGATGAAAGATGATGTGAACCCCACCTGGCTTGGGGGCAGACATTTCAATACCAGTGTGTACATGAGGAAAACCAAAAAGACTCTGTGCTAACATCTGAGCTCAACATCTTTGATCGAATGTGTGAATCACAGGGGACAGATATGAATAACCAGGCTGATGCATATTGAACTGGTTGGAGCTATTTTTAGGTCAATGGGTTTGTTCCTGCTGCACTCATTAGAGGAAGAGACTAACTGATCTGATGGCCTTTAGGGTGATTTGCAAAACACTTTGAATTAGCATAGCTAAAAATAGAAACCATAGAAAAGAAAAGAATTATGTGGAGGGTTTTGTGTGAGAAGAGCAAGAAGGAAGGGAAGGAAAATAACAAACAAATCGTTCTGCATGAAAAAAAAAATCAGGGTGCTTCACTTGCACTGAAAAGTTCTCCAATGAAGATGATATTAAATAAATGAAGAGTATTAAAACAAAGAAGAAATTGTGAATTGTGGGGTTTGTGGAATGTTTAGTTTGATCTACATTAATGAGACATCAAGCTAAGGGGAGAAGAAACTGAAATAAAGGTAGGAGGAGTTGCACATTTTTCATCTGTGGTAAAAGCCATCAGGAGGCAGATGTGAAGGTAGTTGGGGATACCTACAGCAGACATGATATTAAACTGAGGAAACACTGAAGGGTAGCAAGGAAGTGACCTAGCCAGAATGCACCAGGGATTCAGGCAATGGTAGGGACTTCCAGGATGAAAATGAGAGAGAGTTATTATGGAAAACTAACCCTGAAATGTTATTTCATTTGACTACTTAGGATTTGGGCTCTTCTGTATGTTTTAAACCAAGTCAGGCTCAAGTCAACCATAGCTTCTCCCTGTGCTCACCCCTCCATGAAGTAGGACTGTCCATAGGTAAGAGGTTTGTTTCTGCCTGGTGGTGGTGTGTGATGTTTTGCAGGTGTAAATGCAGGGACAGCTGGAGTCTCTCATCATAAAGGTATTCCCTGCGGGTCTCTGATCTCTCTCAGATTCCATGGTCCTATCAGTATATTGATAGGGCTGCCAACAATTCAATCTGATAGGCTGCTTTTCCTGTTGAAGCCTCTGGTGCCAGCCCAAAGGACTTCTGCCTCATACGCAGAGTGCATCATTGTAGTGCTCTTGCTGCTCTGATTGACCTCAGCACTTAGGAAGCACGTAGCCCATCCTGGCAAAGTTTGCCATCCCTGGCAAAGAACAGCTACCAAGGAAATGTGCCTTAGTTTTACAGCAGCCAGTTAGCTGCCTGCCTTTCCCAGATTTGCTCTAGCTGCTGATACTGATGTGCCCCCGCTGAAGAGCAGACATTTTTAGTTCTCCCATCTCTGTTTTCAGCCTTTTACTGTTTTTGTAAGTCACTTGTGTTACTATTTGGGTTTTCTGTAGTCTATGTACATGGCTTTCCTGTTCTGCCTGATACCTCTTTGCTGTTTGCCTGCTGACAGCCCATGCACAATCCTTCACTCAGCAGTACAGCATTTCTGTGGCTTCCCTCAAAGGGATGAGTCTTTGCCTGTCAGCTGTCCCTCATGCTGCAGTAACCCAGCTAAGCTCTTGATTGTAGTTGCCACCAGGTTGGGTTCCTCATCATTCAAATGAAGACTATCCAGTCTGCCCCTTTATTTCAGAAGTGTCCTCAGGTCCTGATTAGCCTCTTCCCTTACTGGGGAACCAGGAGGAAGAAAAGTGTTAAACTTGGTCTGTTTCCTTAAAGAAAACCCTAAAAGATGAATGAAAACAAAGTGATGTTTTGTAAGTGACAAACAAGAATGGGGATGGATTATTAGGAAATGAGAAAGGGAATGGCGTGTTGGACATTCCATTGGTCATTTAATTGAAAAGAAGATTGCAAATGAGATAAAAAAGAAAATCAGGAGATGGAAAAGCATTTATGGGATCTAGAAGTTTGGTTTAAAGGAGATAAGCCTTAATAAAAAAGTCAGAGCAAGGTGGAAGAGTTTAATAAAGCAGTCAAATTGTAACAAAGCTATAAATCCTTTAGACGTGAGGATTAGATAAGGAAAGAAATTGGGAGAATTAAAATAGTGAAGAATCATAGAAGAGAAACACATTAGGGTTTAAACACTGGTTTTAAACCCTTTGGAAGGAGGCTATGGAGGAGAAGTTCATTTTGTGCTAATGTTCATCCCCTAGGGTTCACTGCTTTCCAGGCATTGAATATGGACCTTGCAGGCATCTCTGGGCTGATGCAAGGCAGGAAGTTTTATTTTACAGTATTATGATGTGAGTGGTAGGATGACAAAAGAGACCAACACAAATATTTGTGGGCTATTAAAACCTGCTGTGTAAAGCTGGCTGTTGGTGCATTGGTAAATATCTCCATACTGGTGTCACTATATGGAAAGGTTTGTAGATTGCAGAATGGTGGAGGTCATTCTGAGGAGGCAGCGGTGCTGATTATACCAACATTTGTAATCTGCAACTGGAGGAACCCAGCCTGGCAGCATGATCTGAAGACCTCAGTCATGTCTTAAATGCCCACTTAAGGCCATCTTTTAAAATAATTCCCAAATAAAGACCCAAGGACCATGCATGCACCTGTGTTAAATGCAGGGTTTGACTTGTCCATATCTACAGTGCTAACTTTAAACCTTCTGAATTCCAGCAGTGTTTGCAAAGGCATCTTTTGCCTATGTCTAGACAAATCTAGTTGGGCTGATGCATTAAAACTTGCTGCTGTGGGGGGGTTCAGCCTGGAGAAAAGTTGGCTCTGGGGAGACCTTAGAACTGCCTGCCAGTACCTGAAGGGATCCTGCAGAAGGCTGCAGAGGGACTTTTGCTGAGGGTTTCTAGAGACAGGCCAAGGGGGAATGGTTTGAAGCTGAGGCAGAGCAGGGTTAGAGTGGAGCTGAGGAAGAAGTTCTTGAGCAGGAGGGTGGTGAGAGTCTGGCACAGGCTGCCCAGGGAGGCTGTGGCTGCCTCCTGCCTGGGGGTGCTGCAGACCAGGCTGGATGAGACCTTGAGCAGCTGAGTCTGGTTGAGAGGTGTCCCTGGGCATGGTAGGGAGGGTGGAGGAGATGAGCTCTGAGGTCCCTTCCAGCCTGAGCCATTCTGGGATTCTCTTCTATGCGTCTGTGATACACCTATCTTTGAAGTGCTGCTGGTTGTTTTGATGTGTGTTTCTTCCTCTCACAAAGCAGTTTTCTCTGTTGGGAACAGGGAGGCCTACCTGCAGCTGTGCTCTGGGCTTCACGGGGCCCACCTGCAACCAGACCGTCTGCCACCGCTTCTGCCAGCACGGAGGCTCCTGCAGTGTCACCGCCGGCAACCAGCCCCTCTGCAGCTGCCTGCCTGAGTATACGGGAGACAGGTGCCAGTTCTGTAAGTAACCTCCACCAACCGTTAGCTCCGCCTTTTTGTAACAGAAGCTCTCCAAAATGGGAGTTTAGCAGCTGGAGTTGGGTGGCTTTGGTTTGCTGTTGGTTGGTTGGGAATTTTTGCATCATGCGTTTGTAAACTTAGCTCCAGAATTATTCATTCTGCTAAGGGAAAGTAATCTGATGTGCTCAAGTGATCTTTGAACCTAGTTCTGCACTACCTATCCAAGAAGGAGCTTCCTTAGGAATGATTTATTTCTTCTTCTCATGAGTGAGTATGTGCAGTGAGGCTGTACAGGACAGCTGCCTTAGTGAGGAGAAATGAGGTCACTGTGTTACATTTTTCTGCTCTAGCTTCTCCTGTTTGTTACCTTATGCTGGTGGAATGCCTGAACACACTGAATTGATGTAGTTCAAGAATTTCTCTGGTGTCCCTTATCACTGCAGACCAACACATCTCCAACTGCTCCTTTAGCTTTTGGTTTTGTTTCTAGCCCCAGTAAGGAGGATATTGACCACAGCTTTGAGTTTCATGCTTCTATTTTCCTTCACCCTGTTCAGTTTCAGATCACCTCGAGTTTGGTTTCTGCCTCCTCCTGGTGTTGAAAATCAGGGATTCTAGGTATTATTCACGTTGAGTTCTCAGGACTTAGAGTCTATGCTCTGGATCTGAAATTGTCCCTAAGTTTTCGTTTTGCTGGCTCATGATTCTCACCTCATTGAGACAATGTTTTCCAGAGGTTTCCATGCCTTTAGAAAGGTTCCTCTCCCTTTGTAGAACATCTTCTAATATTTTATTTTTTTTATATTTTAGGAGGGAAAGAAGATTATCAACCAACAGGCCTTCTGTTCCTACCACATTTATCTTCTTTTCTCTCCATGCTTTCTCTTAGCATGAATCACTGTTATCTGTTCTCAGGACCTCAGATATTTGATCATAATCTTCCATTCCTTCTTTGGGTCACTCATTTCAAAACTGCACTTTATCTTCCTCCTATCTCTTCCCCATCATGGCTCAGTAGCAACCCTGATTATTTTCCTGAAATTAGAATTTCTTTTTTAATGCCCTTTTTTTTACTCCTGCTTTCTTTGACTCTGTCACTCTACAGCAGAAGGCTGTCATAGTGCTTTTTATAGAGGAGAGCATTAAATGTGAAAGCCATCGTGTTTTGTACACCACTCAGTGAATTTGCTGAAGGAGGCTAAATTTAAATACAGTGGAAGGGAAATCAGCTTTTGTAGAAGTCTGGTTTGGAATTATCTGCAAGATGTAACAAGTATTCAATTTTAGTGCAAGGTCTGTCAAGCAAGGGAAGGATGAGTGTGTGTCTGCAATAGCATTTGTACTGCAGGAAACTGAAGGCATTTCCAGTTGGGAGGCTGGGAAATAAATTGAAAGCTTTGAATGGCAAACCAGCAGTAATTGTGATTCTCTCCCACTTGGTATTAAACAAACTGCATGGATCCACAAATAACTATCTGCAAACACAATTGGGTATTTGAAAACAGGACAGTACATAAATCATGCACAGAGGCACACAGATTAAGAAAAAAATATTTACTTAAGGCTTACCCAAAACCAAATAAATTGTTTCCAGTTGAATGCTTCTGCAAACAGACTTTATAAAACACCAAAAAAAAAAAAAAAAAAAAAGGAAAAAAGGGTGGAGGGGTAAAGAAGACTGAATTTCAGTGTAAATGTAGGGGTACTCTTTAAACAGTGCTTATTATCAGATTTGCCTTGCCTGCTGACTCTTGGGGGAAATGCCCTAATACAGAGACTTGAACACATTATAAAACTCAAAATAAAATTAAGCTTTTTTATTTAAACCTTAACACATTTAGGGAAAAAAAAAAAAAAAAGAGCCTTACAATCCTTAACAGATTTGCCCTTTTTTTTTTTTTGCCTTTGTTTTTCCTCCTCTTTTCTTTCTTTTTCTTTCTGGTCAATAACAGTTCGATGAAATTGTACAGGTTTACAGTTAGTAAGCTGTGTAAGAATTGACTTCTCTGGTTGTTACCCTGACACTGTGTGCCTGTTGGAATATCTGATTCTAGCAGTATTGCAAGGGTTGGATGCCTCTGAGAGGTCTTTTGCAGAGTCTTTCTGAGATATGATTGAAACTAGTTCATATGCAAAGGAGGATCCATGAACGTGCATAGGTATTTCACTCCTGCTCCCAAGCTGGAGTGTTTTTTTATGGCAGGGAGAATTGCCTTGCAGTACTGGCAGATTGCAAAGACCTTCTTTTCCCCATACTTATCATCTCCAATTACCCACCGCAGAGTTTCTCCTGTGATTAGTTCACATAATGGCTAATGACCCAAATGTGTGCTCTCTGTCAAGGCACTGGTGCTGCTGAAATAAATTTAGCTGAATGAATTTACATAGAATTCTGCTAACATGGTGCATGTTATTCCATACAGATGAATTTGATGTATTTGAGTGTAAGTCCCTAGCTGAAATTCCTGCAGTCAGCCATACAGACTCATTAAAGTTCATTTCTTGTGTCATTTAAGGCCCAAACTACCTAAAAAACAGAAACCGTTTTCATGCAGTTGCAATCACTCAAAGTGGATGTAGAGATCTCACAAGCTGTTGCTTTCGCTGAAACTCTAAAACTGAAGTTCCTTTCTTTAGGAGAAAAGAAAAAATGAAAAGAAAGGATTATTTTTGGTGCATTTCAGTCCAAGTGTAACAAAGGGATTTTAGATACAGCAGAAGACTGCAGGTGTTTGTGACTGCAATCAGTACTAGACCCCAGGAAAGGGTTTGGAGTATGAAATTCATGTTTGGAGGTTTGGGGGTTGTTTCTTTTTTTTTTTTTTTTTTTTTTCCTACTGTAGCTGGAAACACTTCCCCTGGCAATGCTCCTTTCATAAAATGTGTCTCCATATTATCTGTTAAACTGCAGTGGCTTTTGTTCAAAAATCAGACCCCTGCTGCAGGTTACCATTCTGTGCCTTGAACTGGGGAATGGCAAATAGTTCTAAATCACAGAATGGTAGGGCTTGGAAGGGACCTCCAGAGATCATCCAGCCCAACCCCCCTGCCAGAGCAGGGTTACCCAGAGGAGGTCACACAGGAACACATCCAGATGGGTTTGGAATGTCTCCAGAGAAGGAGATTCCACATCTCTCTGAGCAGCCTGCTCTTTTGCTTCCTCACCATAAAGCAGTGTCTCGTGGTGTTGAGGTGGAACCTCTGAGAGTGCTTATGCAGAGAGAGGCACAGGCAAAGTGTGTTTCCCACTTTATGATACACCCTCATGAACCATCCATCCTGAATGCACTCAGTAGAAGACATCAGGTTGTGTAGGGTCCAATCTGCTGCTTGCATCATGCCTGCAGTCAAACAGCAGCTGGAGAGCTTACACTTCCTGACTCAGGGCTGAGGTCAACATTTTGTAGAATGATAGCATGGTTCAGCACCTCCTCTGTCTGAACAGGCTGAGAGAGTTGGGATTGTTCACCTGGAGAAGGGAAGGCTCAGGGGAGTTCTTATAGCAGCCTCACATTGCTTAAGGGGGACCTTTAAGAAAGATAGGGAGTGACTTTTTATCCTGGAGTCTAGTGCCAGGATGAAGGGTATGGGTTTCAAGCTGAGGAGGGGAGATTCAGATTAGACAGAAGAAATTCTGTAGTGTGAGGCTAGGGAGACACTGGAACAGGTTGCCCAGAGAGGTGATGGAGGCCACATCCCTGAAAGCATTCAAGGCCAAGTGGGATGAGGCTTTGAGCAGTTTGGCCAAGGGCTCATTGTCTTGGAACAGCTTGGTACTACCCTACCTCTGGCTGCAACTGACTCACTCTTAGCCACATCCCAAGCTTCAAAAGGTTTTAATTTTTTTTTTTTTTTGTCAGAAGGGAAATATTTTGTTAATGGACCAAGCTAACCATAAGATAGTACAGATGCATAATTCAGAGTTGATACTCCTTCTATAGTGATTGCTTCAGCTGTTCATCAAGATCACCTCCTAAAGCTCAATGCAACATGTTCATTACACAGAGCTGGAAAAGAGTTAGACAGAAACAGAGAATTATTTGAATTATTTGTCTCCATGAAGGAGGTTAAATGATGGCTTTTAAAAGCAGCAAATGAAATCTGTCACTGCCACATTAATAATAATGAAGCAAATTGTTAAGATACCAGGATGAGCAGAGGGCTGGAGCACCTCTCTTATGAGGACAGACTGAGAGAGTTGGGGCTGTTCAGTCTGGGGAAGGGAAGGCTCCGAGGAGACCTTCCTGTGGCCTTTCAGTATCTGAAGGGGGCTGCAAGAAAGCTGGGGAGGGACTTTTCAGGGTGTCAGGGAGTGATAGGACTGGGGGGAATGGAGCAAAACTAGAAGAGGGGAGATTCAGATTGGATGTTAGGAAGGTATTCTTCCCCATGAGGGTGATGAGACACTGGCACAGGTTGCCCAGGGAGGTGGTGGAAGCCTCATCCCTGGAGTTTTTTGCATCCAGGCTGGATGTGGCTCTGAGCAACTTGATCTAGTGTGAGGTTTCCCTGCCCATGGCAGGGGGCTTGGAACTGGCTGATCCTTGAGGTCCCTTCCAACCCTAACAATTTTGTGATTCTATATCACAGCTCTGGAGGCTTCTTCAGCCAGGTACCTTGGGCTTTTTAAAGGAATATGGCAACAATGAGACAGTTACTGACACTTTGAGAGGGTTAAAGAATTCACCACTGGAAATCTGAATCCTACTTGTGTTTCAGCAGTTAAATAAAATAAGGGAGTCTTGCAGAGTCTATAAAGATAAGCATGTGTGTAGTTTTGTGGAACTTATGGATTATCTTTTTATATATTATTATTAGAACTTCATGAAATTTTAATATGTGGATAAATGAAAATAAAACTTAATTATTTCAAAACACTGCTTCCATTTCAGTTGAGCATAATGCTGTTAATGGTAATGTGGATGTATCAAAGGATGTTTATTCAGCCAATGTCTCATTAAATACATTAACATTGCTCTGCTTTTCTTATCAGCAGTCTCTATATTATGTGGGATGATGCCATAAATGGGTGACATGTAGAAGGAGAAAGAAAATAAACTAATCTCTGATGAGTTTGTCCTTCTGTTTCCCTTCTCAAGCCTGCATTGTTGATATATTCTGTAGCAGTTTGTGTGGTGGTGTTGAGTCTCATAACTGCAAGTGAGCCACCAGCTCACAAGCCCTATGAGGAGAGGCTGAGGGAGCTGGGGGTGTTTAGCCTGGAAAAGAGGAGGCTCAGAGGAGACCTTCTTGCTCTCTGCAACTACCTGAAGGGAGGTTGCAGCCACGTTGGGGTTGATCTCTTCTCCCAGACAACCAGTGATGGAAGGAGAGGACAGTCTCAAGCTGCTCCAGGGGAGGTTTGGGCTGGATGAGGAAGAAATTCTTCCCAGAAAGAGGGATTGACCATTGGGATGAGCTGCCTGGGGAGGTGGTGGAGTCACCATCCCTGGAATTGTTTAAAAACAGCCTGGATGAGGCACTTGGTGCCGTGGTTTAGTTGGTTAGATGGTGCTGGGTGAGAGGCTGGACTTGATGATCTCAAAGGCCTTTTGCAAGCTGGTTAATTCTGTGTTTCTGTGATTTATTTTGTAATTATTGTACCCTGCACTGAGCAGAAAAGGTGTTTCTTCCTGTGCTGCTCCTCAGCGTGCTGTAGTGATCATCTGTGGTGTCTCTTGCAGATGTTTGCCACCACTACTGCGTGAACTCCAAGTCCTGCACCATCTCGGAGGATGGCAGCGTGGAGTGTGTGTGCCCAGGGCGCTTCGAAGGGCCCAAGTGTGAGGTGGACAGGTGTGCCAGGTGTCACGGGGGACACTGCATCATAAACCAGGACAGCAATGACATAGTATGCAAGTAAGTGTCTCAGTGTCTTCAAAACCCATTGCACTGGGTTGGCCTTTACAGCTCACCAGCTTGGGCTCAGCCCTCAGCAGGTCACAGCAGAACAGCTCCTGTGTGTCTCCTTCCCATGCAAATCCCACTGGCTCCTGCCATGGTAAACCAGCTTTTGGAGCACTCTCCACTGAGAGCCCTCAGTGTGTAAGGGAGCAGGAGACTGAATGGATCTTCCCTTTGGAAAGTGGGAATTCTTGCTAAAGCTGCCAGTTGAGCTTTGACACACTGTTGAAGTCTGTTGATTCTGCAGTACCTGTGGCAGTCAGACAGTGTGTGCTACTGAGGGCATGTGTCGTAGAACCTGCTGCTGCAGGGCTGAGTGATTCTCCTGTCATTAGAGGCTATTGGCCTAGAAAGAAAGATTAAAACAGTTTGTGCAATGAGCTCACTGCCCCTGCTGGCTTGTCAAAGGTCTTGCCATCAGCAGGTCTTGCACATGTCACAAACTCACTATTTTAGTATGGACTTGGAGAAAGCATTGGGTTGGAAGGGACCTTTAAAGGTCACCCAGTCCAACGCCCCTGCAGTCAGCAGGGACATCCTCCACTAGATCAGGTTACTCAGAGCCTCATCAAGCTTGACCTTGAATGTATCACAGGGTTGGGGCTTCCACCGGGGAGGTGCTGCCCGGGGAGGTTGTGGAGTCTCCTTCTCTGGAGACTTTCCAAACCCACCTGGACACATTCCTGTGCAGACTACCCTAAGTGATGCTGCTCTGGCAGGGGGGTTGGACCTGATGATCTCTTGAGGTCCCTTCCAACCTCTGATATTCTGTGAGAACGTGATACCACCTCCCTGGGCAACCTGTTCCAGTTTTCCAGCACCCTCATAAGAGAGAACTCAGTATATCTAGATTGCTATAAGGGAATTCATCAGATTTCCTCCAATGCCCATTGTAATTTGTCCCTTTCTAACCATGACAGTTGCACTAATGGAAAGATTGCCCCTACCTGCCAGTTGTGTGATGGCTACTGTTACAATGGTGGCACTTGTCAGCTGGACCCAGAGACAAACACACCTGTCTGTCTGTGAGTATCCTGCTCTGTGTCCATCACTGCAGTCTCTGTGTGGCAACAAGTCAGACATTATTCTGCATGTGTCTGTAATTTTGAGGTCTCTAAGATGTAAAATGTGCTGGTTGCAGTATTTTTTGCCAGCTTTTTCTCTGACCTGACACTGTGTCTGCCTTTCTGCACTGTGTGTATTGGAAGATATAGATGTGTAGATGTGAATGCACAGAGATAGAAAGTTACACCTTCTGAAGTTCCTAACAATTTCAGGCCAGATCCAAAGCCTGCCTAGGCACTTGTTCTGGAATGGAATCCAAAGGTACCAGGATGGTTGATCTCCCCTACTTCTCGAAGGTGGATTAAGTCTTTTCCTCTCTGAAGATGGTCAGAGGTGGGAGTGGTGCACTCCTCCTGATGGCCAGAGAACAGGAAGGATAATGTCAATGCTGATTTCCTTTATGGATCTGAGGATATGCTCATATCTAGCTCACAGCTACCCTGATCTTCACACTGCCCACAAGAGCTTGGGTGTTCTGTGGTGAGAGTGTGCACTCCCTCCTGCACCATGGTCAAGGATGCTTTTGTTAAAGCCAGACACCAAATACCAAAGGGAATGTGATTCTTAGATGAAGTAGTGGTCTAGATGAAGCAGTGTCTGAAGAGGCAGAAAAGCCTACATGCTAGTCCTTGCTTGACAACTATGGTGGATCTTTTTTCAACTGCTAAATACACAATGCAGAAGTAGTCACTGTAGCAAGAAATTAATTTCTTCCCTGCTCTCAGCTACCTAGGCATATTCCTAGGTGGTCTTTTTGTTGTTGTTTTTGCCTAATAAAAAAATTGATCTTTTCTGTGCTGCTGAAAAGTTTCATTGTGGAGTAATCTTCCACTCCTCAGAACAACCTGGAGGTCAGAGCATCCTCCAGGAACAGAGGAAGTGTTTGAACAGTGAATTGGACTCAAGTGTCTCATTTCCAAGGTGATATAAGGAGGCTGTTGTCCAGAGGGATGTGGCATTACAGCTTTGTCAGTACAAACACAGCCATCTCTTCATTCTGCTGATGTGTGAGGCAGGTGCTATTAAAAGAGCGCCTGTTGTGTTCAGACTCACAAGGGAGTTACACAGAGAAATGCCTAGAGCCCGGCCACTGTTAGAGACAGAGCAACTTGATCCTCCCTGAGAGCTCAAGCACTCCTGACTGTGCAAAGGGGCAAAGCTGTGCATGCTGTACTGCTGGGAAGAATTTGACAATAAATGTCTGCATCTTTGGGGTTGGAAACTGTGGAATGCAGTTCTTCATGGCAGTCCTGACAATGCTGTAAATGCCTGGCTCTCTCTCAAGATTGTTTTGATCCAGCCCTTTTCTCTTGTTACATGTTCTTAATTGTCTCTTGCTGAGGGCTAAAGAGACTTAGAAATCTCAGCAAAAGGAGAATCTCACAGCTGTAATATGTAAAGCCCAAATATGATGATTAAGTCTGGTGATTCATTTACTTAAATTACCTAAAATGGCTGTTTTCGAAGCTTGTGATTCTTCCTTTCTTTTTCCTTACAAAAATTGGCTCATACTTTTCCAGATTCATAGAGAATACCATAGCATCTCAAGGGAAACCAGTTCCATACAGGAATTTGTGTATGGATGTAGAATACAGGAATACTAGAGCATACCCCCGACCCTCTTAGCAATGCTAGGAAAACAATCAGGACAGCTTGAAGGCCACTGACCTCTGGATCAATCAGTGCCAATATGTAGCAGATCTGCCAATAACACTGTGTTCAGAGCATCAGATTCCTGGACCCATCCCTTAGCAGAGGCCTCTTGCTTTAGAAGTGTTTGAGCACTGCTGAGGAGCAATCCCCTTGGCACAGTCAGCTTGGAGCCCCCACGGGAAGCAGAGTGTGACTGTTGTTGTCTGGGTGTGTGCCTGTGCAGCTGTGTGTGTCCTGCCCTCTTTCTGTATAATGCATTTAAAGTCTGTCCAGCACCAGGTAGAATATTTATCTAGGTCTATTTTACTGAAATTCTGCAGATGCTCTGTGGGGTTTAAAAGTCAGCGCTGTGACCAGAAAGTGAACCCTTGTGATTACTACTGTCAGAATGAGGGAATTTGCACTTTAACTGCGTTTAATGACCCGAGATGCAAGTAGGTTTAACCTTCCACTTACTGCTGCACATCCCGTGACATCATTTCAGGCCACAGCCCATTGGCTCCAGTCATGCACATTCACATGCATTCCACCACGCAGGCTCAGCCTGGGGGCTCCTTGCTCTAGCACACACTTACCCTCTGGGAGCTGCACCGATGAGGATGTTTAAACACACTTCTGAAGTGTCCATATCATTAGAGGGAGAAATAAAGAGCTTTATTTTCAGTGAGTCAGTTGAAAATGCTGAAGAGGCTGCTTGGCTTCTATTGTTCCTGTTTGGAGAGATTTGAGCAAGCTAATCTTACACAGCATAAGGTTTAGCAGAGTGACACTGCACATGTTCTGCAGCCCAGAACTGAGTTCCTACTCCTTATCTATACAGGCAAAGGAACAGAAAAGCTATTTAGGGACTACTTCAGGGGTTGAACTTGTATTCCTAAATCTCATTGCTAACTTTATTGCAATAATGCTGTAACCAGAGACTCTTAAAGAAACCTGTGTGAGCTGCATCATAACATTGACTTCTCCCTTGACACAAAAATAAAAGGAGTATAATATGGATACATTTGAATGCTGTATTTCTCTGAAGCGTTTAAGGTCTGTTTCTTAAAGACGGAATTTTAATCCTCATCAGGAGACGAAGCAACTTTAGTCTCTGAAAATGCTGTGAGGCAGACACAGCCAGAGAAAAGAAATCACAATCAGAGCAGCAGAGCTTCACTCAACAGCAGTGCTGCAAAATCAGAACTGAAATCACAAGGCAAAGGCCTAGGCTTGGGGTGAAGTATGGAATTACAGCAGCTTGGATCTCATCTCATCTCAATGCATGGTTTCTGAACACACAAACTGCTGTGGGGCTGTGCTGTGGTTGGCTGGTGGGTAGCAGTGGCAGTGCCCAGGCAGGGTGAGCAATCTTCCACTTTTTAAAGGAAAGTGATCACAATTCCTGTCAATGTTTTCCAGCAGTGGACCTTCCTGCCTTCAGCAGCCATAAATGGGTTGGGAAGGAGATTAGTCATCTAAGCACCACTTCTGATGCTTTGGAAAAGGTCTTTGTGACCAGCATCTGTGTGGGAGGTGGCTGCTTGAAACCCTTTGTGTCTCTGTGTGCCATACAGAGCTCACTTCCTCATGAAGGCAGATAAAAGCAGTACTCCTCTTGTCTCTTGCTGGGCTGGCAATGCCACACCACTTGTGGCTAGCAAATGACATTGCCTCTCTCTCCCAAATGCTTTCCTTAGGCTTTCTTTTTCCTTTTTTTTGTTTTTGTTTTTGTTTTAATGAAGCCAAAGTGACTTAGAGGAAAGGGAAGAGAAGCAAATAGAAGTTATTTGATGAAGGTGAAGACAATTAATTGATAGAGAGGAAGAAATGTAACTTCTGAAGTCTCAGTTCTCCTTGCCACCCTTAGTTCAACTCTGGTTGCTCCCAGTATCTTGTGGTTTTTCTGACACCAATTTAATTCTTTACTGGAGCTTGTCTATAGTTTTGCCAAGCTGACACTGTCAAGTAGGAGACCTGAGGAAGGAATGAAATACTCCCATGTTTCATGAGAGCCACTGTGCCAGGGAACAGGAGTCTCAGAGGTGTTCTGTCCATTGTTAGGAAGATGGTTTATCTCTAACCTGCATGTCTGGCCATGCTTTGACATCTGTCTGATCGCTGAGGGATGCTCAGCTAAGGGTTAACATTTTTCTTAACCAGACTCCAATTCACAGGTGGGTGATCCTTAGAAGAAGTAGAAATGGCTGGCTTTATTGGCATTCAGCAAGAGCTCCTCTCTCTCTCATAGCCAGATCAGCTGGGAATGCAAAACTTACACATAATCAAACCTTATTATCATTCAGTAAAGACAATAGAGAATAAGATTTCTCTGTTCTAAAGGGCAGCACTAAACCCATAATTATACAGAGGAACTTGAAGCCTGTAAGAGCAGACTCTCCTCTTACCAACTGCTGCTGGCAGGGTGTATTTGTATTTTGTTTTCCTATCTCCAGTTCTTTTTAAAAATGAATGCAGTAAGTATCATGTCCACATTGGAAATAGTTGTGTGTTTCACCTAACCAGTTTAAGAATGAATTGTTTTCTCTATGACTGCGTATGAGCTACTGAAAAAGGAACATTTGGTGAAGTTGGGTCTCCAGTTGCAGTGAAATGGGCCCCTCAGGTCAGGAGGGACAGGGAAATGCTTGAAGAACATCAAGGAACTGCTTGAGAGAGTCCATCCCAGAGCCCCAGAGCTGCTGCAGGCAGTGGAACATCTCCTGTGAGGCCAGGCTGAGGGAGCTGGGGCTTGGAGCTTGGAGCAGAGGAGCCTGAGGGCTGCCCTCATTGCTGGGGCTAAAGATGTGCAGGGCTGGAGCCAGGCTCTGCTCAGGGATGTCCAAGGACAGCACAAGGGGCACTGGGGGCAAGCTGGAGCAGAGGAAGTACCACAGGAACAGAAGGGAAAACCTTTTCCCTGTGAGGGTGGCAGAGCCCTGGAGCAGGCTGCCCAGAGAGGTTGTGGAGTCTCCTTCTCTGCAGACTTTGCAAACCCCCTGGAAGTGTTCCTGTGTGACCTCCCCTGGGTGATCCTGCTCTGGCAGGGGACTTAGACTGGATGATCTCCAGAGGTCCTTTCCAACCCCTAACATTCTGTGATTTTGTGAGTCTGTGAATGCTCAGTCAGGCTCTAAAAAGAGCAGGCTATACTGTGGTATCTTGTGGAGTGTAAGGTCCTGCACAGTCTAGTCTGTTAACTCTTAGCATTATTTTTAGCAATGCAAAGGACATTTTCCCCTCTCCCTTTGTTGTCCTTACTCAATAACAAAGGTTTTGGGAGAATTTCATAGCAGAGGTCCTGATCTTTGCTGCAAAATGTATCACTGAAGGTGTCTTTTAAAGAAGTATCATCTAACACAGAGTTACCCTCTTTAGTACTCACATACTAAGGTAAGGATATCTTTAGTGCTGCTCACTAATGGCTTGGCTTGGGAGGCATTTGTGATGTGACAGTTTTGGGTACCTCAGTCAAAGAAGGACACTGAGGCACTGGAGTGGGTGCAAAGAAGTGCAACTGAGCTGGTGAAGAGCCTAGAGAATGAGTCTGACGAAGAATGGCTAAGGGAGCTGGGGCTGTTTAGTCTGAGGAAGAGGAGGCTGAGGGAAGACCTTACCACCCTCTACAATGAAAGAACAATAGAGGTAGGTGCTGGGCTCTTCTCGCAGGTTGGTAGGGATAGAACAACAGGGAATGACCTCAACTGCACCAGGGGATATTTAGGCTACAGATTAGGAAAAAATTCTTTCCTGCAAGAGTGGCATTGGAGCAGGCTTCCCAGGGAGGTGGTGGAGTCCCCATCCCTGGAGGTGTTTAAAGGTCATTTAGATGTGGTGCTTAGCAATATGGTTAGTGGTGGACGTGGTAGAGTAGGGTTAATGGTTGGACCTGCTATCTCAAAGGTCTTTTCCAACCTGAATGATTCTATGACACAGAAGCATGTGAGCTATGTCTGGATGGCTCCAGAAACTCCACAGATCCAATGAAAACAGAATGAACAGGAGATCAGATTCAGGTGGGAAACAATTAAGAAACCGTTTTCCCATTTGTTTCACAAACAGTTCTTCATAGCTGTCAGTTCTTTAACTGCCAGTGTTTTATATTGGTCTGTCTTCTGGGTTAGTTGTTGTCAAGGTGTGGAGTGAGATGATACCTTTTTATTATAACAAATCAGAACTTTCAACAACCCAGGACAGCTGTTGGGTGGTAGGAAGGCAGTGCTCTGTCAGTTTCTGTAGTACTGAATATTTCCCTCTCTCAGCTTTGTGTCTTTCACACCTTCAGCATGACTATAGCTTGCTCTCACTCCATCATTTTGTTTGTATTACTATCATTTGTATGGCAGGAGCTGCTACCTATGACTGTTATTATCATCTGCAAATAAATGTCATCAAATCATAACCCCCCACGCTAGGCATTAGAGCAACACAATGAAAGAGGATTTCTGTGGGATGTTTACAGTCAAAACAGGTAGAAGATGTCAATTGCCTTGACCATTTTCTGCAGCCACTAAATGTAAAGAGATGATTTTGAGCAATGCTTCGTGACTGTGGCTGAGGACTTCAAGGTGAAAATAAGGAAGATTACATTATCCTGCCTGATTAAAAGGAGAGTAATTTATTCCTTCTTAGGTTACTTGTTGCACAGAGGAGTGTGCAGTTCTGTGTCTATAGTCCAGAGCCTCTGCTTCCAAAGTGTCAGCAGAAACAGAGAGAAATCCAGAGGATAATGTAGAGCATTAAATTAGTTGCCTGTGGCTACATGTGTTGGCTCTTCAGAGAGCTCCAGGTTGTAGTTGGTGCATTTCTATGTTAGAAGGAAGATAATTTCTGCTATAATGAAGTAAAAGTCATTGGGGATGGTTTAATTGCTTGCAGTAAGTAGATGCATGATTTTGAGAGCAAATTAGATGGAGAAGTCAGTGGTCTGTCAGATTAATTAAAAGGCACATGTGGCACAGGGGCTTGAATGAAAGCAAAACTTTGGTAATGGAGGGAGCTGCAAAGGAACTGTAAAGTGAAGAGACTAAATTGCTTAATTCTAAACTAGGAACTTCGGTGAAGTAATAGGCTAAAGACAGGAGTGAACAAATGGGGAGAGAACATCTCTTCCAAGCAACAAGAAGAAGCTTGAACTTGGAGTGTAGGCATGGAGAAATTAGGAGAAATCCTTCCTGCAGGGGTGATACGAACAAGCACCATGTGTTTGGCACTGCTATTGCCAAGAGGGTTGGAGAGAGACACTGCTGCCTGTGTGAGCACACACCTGTGTGTTTGTCAGGAGAAGCAGAAAGAACAGAGTGCATTCCTCTTGATGGAGGAGCTGCCACCCAGCTCGTGCTCCTGTGATGCCATATCTTGCTCCTGACATCCCTGCTCTGGTGAAAAATCCTCAGCTGGGAGCGGTTCTTGTGTAAGTAGATACATGAGACACCAGCACTGCGAGTAGTTGCAAGTTTGTGAGTAAATGTAAAGCTCTGACCTATGGCCAACCTCTTCAAAACAAAGGTGCAGTTGTGGACAAGAAAGAGACTGCACTGTGCAGTCCCCTGACTGGTAGCTTCTGAAGGCTAGGTAGAAGGCAGCATAGAACAACTGCAGTGCTGAGAAGGCCAAGAGAAGGAGGCAGCTGTAACCATGGCAGGCAGTGTAAGATAGAGCCCAGAATGTGATCAAGCATCTTGCAACAAATGCTTTCCATGTGATTTCCTGGGGTGTGTGTAGTGAGCTCCCAATTACCATTCCAACAGGAATTTCACAGTACTGTGCTAGTTCTCTGAGAACTTGCTTTTTCAAGTTAAATCCCCTCTGTTATAAATGTCTTGAGTTGAACACAATCAGTATGGTTCAACTTCATATTGTAGATCTTTCACTCAGTTTGTGCCACAAATTACTATTAGTTCAAGAATTAAATAGATGTTTGAAGAATGGTAGTGAAAGGAAGGAGTGAGAAGACCCTGGAAAAGAGGAGTTTGTGTGTTTTCACTGCACATTTAACATTGTTTGGCTCAAAGCTGCTGCTGCACATTGCTGCTTGCTTTGCCTCTCCAAGGAGAGAACAGAGTTTGGCATATGCCTATTGATCTACTCATTGCTCATTCTCCTTCTACCCATTTTAGTCTCTTCTTTTCCTTGTTGCTCAGTGCAATGTCAGCTACAGTAGCAGTCATCTAGACATGCTTAATCCTTATGCATTTACTCTGTGGGTTAATACTTGTACTGTGCACACATTGCTAAGAGTAGGGAGGTTGGTGACCCTCAAGTACTGTCTTGGGGTGATGGGGACTGAGTTGCAGCTGCAAGCTCTTTCTTTGGCAGTGAACACCATGCAGCAACTGTGAATGATGATTTGCATATAATAATGCCATGGGCAAGTTAAAACTCATGTTTAAAGTCACATTTTATTTTTTCATCTATGTTGTTCCTAAATGTAAGCTTCTTCAGCGTCTTCAAAAGCAATTTTCTGTTGTTTTGCCTGCTTTTGGGTTACACAATTTTCCTATTGTTAATTTCTTGAATTGCAGGGTAATCTGTGTTTCACTTTCAAGGGCCATCATAGACTTTCTAGCCCTTAGCTTCTGCATTGAATTCCTTCACCTTGTTTTCCTCATCAAGATACCAAGTGATGCTCATTAGACAAAACCACTAAAACATGTTTGCTTCATGCATAAAATAATTTTTAAAAGGTTATTTGAAAATAATTAAACCCCAGAGTCAAGGAGGAGGTACCAGATGTGCTGTTGATCAAAGCTGGGGTGGGTGCTTTGCTCCTTTGTTATCAAAGTTGTTTGTGTCTTTGAGGTTTATCTGTGGGCATAATTCTGTGATATGAGCTCCCTGTATGGCAAAAGCAGAGCTCCAACAGTACTGCTGCATTTACTGTAAGGGATAGCTTAGTGATTGGGGTTAGTGCAAGGATTTAGTTATCCTATGTCGTCCCACAGAGACTGAGGGGAAAGGAGGATTGTTGTGATTTCTCTCTTTCAATGCAGTTAATCCAGATAGTAAGTAATTATAATCCAGGTGTTCTCTTGTCTTCCAACCAGTTTTAGCAGTAGTGATAAGATGTGCTCCAGGAACATTAACAGAAGTGTTCTAAAAGCCCCTGAGGCTGGATGCTTTCATTAGGAAATTTGCTTGTGTCCTGACTAGAAAGAAAAGTAAAGTTGGCAAATTACTTTGTATTATGAAGAAATATCATTTATAGGTAAGAAACATCACAGGATCACAGGATGTTAGGGTTGGAAGGGACCTCCAGAGATCATCGAATCCAACCCCCCTGCCAGAGCAGGACATTTTTCCATTCCCCTTCCACCTCCAATTTGTAGTAACTGTTCCCAAATCCTGTTAGACTTCCAGACTAACCTTCCAGCACTGCTTTCTGTCAGTGTTTGATCCACACTGGCAGATTGAACTGCAGAGCAGTCGTCTACTCAAGCACTTTGAAGTGCATATTATCTGTGCTATGTTGTGTTATTATGACAATGCCTTTGGCATAAAAAATAAAGGGGGGGGGGGAGGGGGAGAGGAGGAAGAGGAAAAAATAAAATTGCACAATGCCACCAAATCATCTTTTTTACTATTTTTTCTATTTGGTCAGACATTTTACAGTCAAATGGTTCCTTGTGGTCAAGTGCCCATGTAATTGAGTTTAGAGGGCTTCAGTGCCCCGACCTGTAAGGGTTACAGAAAGCCAGAGAAGAGACATTTCCTCTCATTAATAGAGGCTGTGACAATTGCATGGACAGTTTCTGTACTGTAAATATCTTTACTATGACTCTTCCTCATTCCAAGGGGGACATCTTTATAATTTCAGGTTAACATTTTCAAACATCTCTCTTCTGTAACCCCACTTCCTCGAAGTGAATCATTCCGCTCACCAGGCATTGTGTGTCTCAGAATGCATTTCCCAAGCAGCCATCTCTCTGTGAACACAGACCTGTGTGAGAGAGCTGCAGCATGCTTTTATTAATGGCCTTGCCAGCAGATCAGGTGCAACCTTTATTTATTGCATTCTCTCTCTGGGTTTACATTAATGTTCTCTGTGGTAGTTACTCTTTGATCTGTTCATCAGTCCTGTTGGGGGCTGGAGGTTCGCACCTTAAGGTGTTCACCATAGTGCCTTGCACTACTCCCCTGTTTCACTGTCAAGCTCCTCATTTCCTTCCAGCTGTATCTGTTAATGTGTAGCTCAGAGTACCCGCTAGCACTGTCATTTCCTCATGGTTCTTGATAATGCCTTCAGTAAAACCAGGATCGTGGGATCACAGGATGTTAGGGGTTGGAAGGGACCTCTGAAGATCATCGAGTCCAACCCTTTTGCTAGAGCAGGGCTTTCTGTACTTCTGCTTCCTTTTTGTTTGCTGTGCTGCAAATGTCCTCTCCCTGACTCCCCACAACTGTTTGCAGTGCTGCAGAGCATCTCCTGGTGCCCAACAAGTTGGGAAGGTACAAGGGGCTGTGTATCAGACTGAACCAGAAGTCACTTCCCGTGCTAGGTACTGAGCAGGCTGAGTTTAAATGAGCTAATATCAGAAAATGTCATGATTAAAACCAAATTCTGTCTTTGCTATTTGGAGAAAAGTGAAACTGGTCAAGGTCTGCTCATTTCCCATGTTCCCATGTCCCAAACCCCTTGTTGTTCATGTGCCTGCTCATGGCTAACCTTCTGTATCAAATTCCCTTGCAGACTGCATACCTTTCCCCTGGGCTTTATTCCTTTTTCTCCTCTGCCTGCCCAAGACAAATCTTTACTAGCTTGCTGGACCATAAAAGGACAATCATTTTACCCCTGAGTATAGAAGGCAATGACTGCCATCCTGTCAGCTTCAGTCCCATCCAATTTATTTGAGACAGCAAGCACTGGGGAAAAAAAATGACACTGAAGTGCCAAGTAGCTGTTGTGTTTTTATGAGATTTTTCTCAAATACCTCAGAAGGGTTTCGGTGTTGCTGACTTTTACAATGGCCAGATAGGTAAAGAAAGGCAAATATTATTACCTTAGTTTGTTGCTCTGTTTACTACATACACAGCTGAAGGATTCTTCTACCTCTCTACTCTGCCCTGCTGAGACCACACCTGCAATACTGTGTCCAGTTTTGGACTTCCCAGTTCAAGAGACACAGGGAACTGCTGGAGAGAGTCCAAGGGAGAGCCATGAGGATGATTTGGGGACTTGAGCATCTCCCCTAGGAAGAGAGACTGAGAGCCCTGGGGCTGTTTAGTCTGGAGAAGAGAATGCTGAGAGGGGATCTGATCAATGTCTATCAATATCTGAGGGGTGGGTGTCAAGTGGAGGGGGCCAGGCTCTTTTGGGTGGTTCACAGTGACAAGACAAGGAACAATGGGTTCAAACTAGAACAGAGAAGATTTCAGCTCAACATGAGGAGAAACTTCTTTACAGTGAGAGTGACAGAGCCCTGGAACAGGCTCTCCAGGGTTCTGGAGTCTCCTTTCTCTGGAGACTTCCCAAACCCACCTGGATGCATTCCTGTGCAGACTACCCTAAGTGATGCTGCTCTGGCAGGGGGGTTGGACCTGATGAACTCTTGAGGTCCCTTCCAACCTCTGATATCCTGTGAGACTGTGATTTCTTTCCTCACCAGCTGTTGTGGTGTCCCATCTGCTCTAGGATTTTGAACAGCATCATTGTACATTATACACAATTTTCTTCACAAGCTTATCCTTGCATGCTCCACACGGGTTCTTTTGCTGGTCTCACTATCTTATATTCTTTAAGCTGTTTTAAGACAGATTTATGGTAATGATTCCCTTGTACAGCAGAAGCATTTGAAACGTTCCATATGACCATTTCAGTATGAAGTTAAGATACCTCTAACTCTCCAAGACATCTTTCTCTGCCACTAGTGGAGTACTAAATGCAAATAGCTTCTTGTAACAAGCTTTAATCACATGAGCTGAACCCCCAACAGCAGTGATGCAGAACTTGCAGTAAGAAGTAGGAAGGTTTGCTTCCTGCTTGTCACATGCCAGCAGTTCGGACCCCAACAGAATCTCCTGAGGGTAGAGATTGGTGGTGGTACTCTACAGAAATGGAGACAGTTATTTTGCAGCCATGTGTTGAACAGTGATCTTAGGAAAAACAAAGTTCCTTCACCAGTATCTTATTAAATTGGGCTGTCAGTGTAAGCATTGCAGGTTGCTATAATTGCTAGAAAGGGATTTGTAAAGGAAGAATTCAGATGCATCATTTCAAAGATTAAAATCCTCTGCTCCCAGTGAGCTGGAGAGTGCTGCAGTGGTGGTAAGCAAGTGGAAATGTCTGTTGGCTTCAGTTTTAAAATGTGGCATTGCAAGCCAAAATTTGTGTAGTTGATTAGCAACTGGGAGGTGTCTTCACAGTGAGGACATTCATCTGTGCTTACCTTCTCCAAATCAACAGACTTACTGCAATAAACAAGATCTGACTAAATTATAATGCAATCTGTCTGTTGTGTGGACAATTTTGAGTCAACTATCAACTGATAAATGTGTTTTTAAAGACTGTCTGACAAGCATCTTTGTGAAGACCATCTGTGCCTTACCTTTGCAGAGTTTGAGTTAAGCACCTTCATAACCTCTATCTTATCAAAAAGGAAGTTAGTCCCCCCCCCAGATTTCAACCTTGGTGTGAAAGCCGGTGAAGAGATTTCACTGAGTGTTGGATTGTGCTGGAATAGGTTTAGGAGGAGAGACACAATCTGTCTCTGCAGTCATCTGCTAAGACAAAAGGGAGTCAAAAGCCACCACCAGCAAAGGCATCTGGGGCTCTCCTATAAGGATTCGCATGTCCACTTCTAGACTCTGTGGTTTGTTAAATCCTTAGAAAGGCATCAGATCACATCAGCTCTTGGAGCTGCATGCAAGGTAGTGCTCTGTCGCACTTGCCTAGGGACAACCCAGGTTGAAATTCATAAATAACTCAAAAGTACTTAGGAGAAATGCAATTCATTGCACGATATGCAACAGAGGGAGAGGGAAAGTGAGGACTTCCTGCTGCTTCCACAAGAAGAGTTTGAGATTGTGTAATAAAGTTAATCATGTTTACAGCAGGATGGATAAGCAATCAAATCTCCTTCAGGTATTTGTTTTCATTTTTGATGGATTTGCTGAGTCTGCATCCAGGAGCTCCTTGAGTTTGCTTGCATGCATGGAGAGCATTCTGAATTCTACCAGAAGAAATATTTGCATATGGATATTCACAAGAGGAAGTTAGAGCAGAATAACTGTGCACTCCCCCAGGCACCTGGCTCACTCAACAAGTGTTCTGACCACATACAGCGTTCAGAGCCCTCTGAAGCCAGAAGACTCTCCTGTCCCTGCAGGACAGCTCTTTATGCTTTGACTTTTACACACACATGCACAGACCTCTGCAAATACGTCTCTAGTTCAGAATTTAGAAAGATAAAGCCATTAAACTGCAGAATTTTCAGGAAAATGTGAAAGTCTCAGAGCAAAGGAGAAGTTCAGTTAATTTATGATTATCAGTCTTAATTGTTCAAGTCAGTTATTACAGCCAAGCCTGTAAGAGAGATTCTGTAGGAAACTTTGCATTATCCAGAGCAAAGGGGACAGAAAAGCTGTGGGAGGAGATGATTGGGATGGATGCAGCAGGTTACTGGGTGCAGGTAGCAGTTAATGTCCAGTCAGATATGCTCTGTGCAAAATGAACGTGGCTCTTAGACCTTGCAGATTGAAGCCCTCAATGAATATGGTGCAAGTAAAATCCCTTAGCAAATCAGTCTTGCTGGACTGCATTGGCTGTGGATCCAGCCCCTGTGTTCCTTCATTATTGCATTGTAGGTGGCAGTTGGTTTCACAGCACATCCATATCCTGGTGATCATGCCTGTTGTTCTGTTACACCAGAATGTTAGACAAGGACTCTGGAGTGAAGATTGCAGTGGTAGTAAGAGAAACTGAAGTTGCAAGGCTGCAGTTTAAAGCTAAAGCTGTACTCAAGAGTGTTGTCTGTGCCATGGCAGTGTATTGCTGTCTCCTTCCATGAAGCTTGTGGTTTAGTTTGTAGAGTCACTGTTGTCATTCATGTAGCCCTTGAGAAGGTGCTGGTGGTCTCTTTGTTGGGTGGTGTGTTAATAGCTGACATCTATTAACGTACCCTCTCCATTGGATCCTTTTAGATGTTCAGCCAACTGGTCAGGCACACAGTGCGAGAGGCCAGCTCCCAAAAGCAGCAAGTCTGACAATATCAGCACAAGTAAGTACCTCAGATAACTGCTAGCCCTTGCCAAATTTGGCTCAGTTTAGAAATTTTAACCTGGTGATATTTTAGAACGTGCATTTGTGTCATGAAATGTGCTGGCTGCCTATATATATATATTGATTTGTTCGTTTGGTTGTTTATTTAAATAAGAAGAAAAAAAAGAAATGTAGATCTCTCCCCTTTTTGACTGACAGTCAGTGTTTCGTGAGGTGGTTTGGATGCAAGCTACATGAATGCTCTCTCTGCCTCAGGACTAGGCTGCACTTTTCTTGAAGCAGTTGTATCAAGTGGCAAACACTTGGCAATATCTCAGCTTTGCAGAGACCTAGTAGGAGACTTCTGACCATTGAAGCCCTACTGAAAGCGTCAAAAATAGAGTTGCAAGTAGTTCATAACTTTAGCACTGGCTGGCTGCAGTGGCTTGGATTCTGGCTGCTGTGAAAATCACCCTGAGAGTGAGAACAGCTCCTGGTGTAGTTTTTTAAGCACGCCTGTAATGGTAGAAGGATGGCGTTGCTGCACCATTGGAGGTACAAGCTGGCCAGAGCTCCCTGGGGTGCATCCAGTGTGCTGGTGGTGCCCTGCTCTGTGCCTCTCGCTCAGTTAACCCAACCCCAGCACTACAACGAGCAGCGCCCTGGCCAGGTCAGCCCAATGCTCACACAAAAGCCTCCTGGCCATCCAGTCCAGTGAAATTGCACTTGCAAGCTGGAAATAGGCAAAAAAGCAGCCAGGGCTGGCCCAGTATTTCACACCGAGCAGATGCCTGCTGGAGTTTGGGTAAATGGGTGTTCCTCTGGGGCTTGCTGCTAGAGCCCAGGCTGCACCATGAGCACCTGACGGCAGCTCATGCCTGGTGGGCTGCTTTCCAGGGGGGGCTTCTTCAGAGAATGCCTCAGGCTGGAAGTGACCTCAGAGCTCATGTCCTCCAACCTCCCCACCATGCCCAGGGACACCTCTCAACTAGGCTCAGCTGCTCAAGGCCTCATCCAACCTGGCCTTGAACACCCCCAGGGAGGAGGCAGCCACAGCCTCCCTGGGCAGCCTCTTTCAGAGTCTCACCACATTCTTGAACGTTTACCCCCTAAGACAAAATGATCTTGGGGTTTTGTTAGGTTGGTTTTACCTTTTTTTCTTTTTTTTTTTTTTTCCTATTAGGGTAGGACTTTATCCAGTTATTTATCAAATGGCATCTTAAACCCCCATTTTTGTAACACCCTTTACACACTGAGGCTTCTTAAACTGCAGAGAGCTCAGGGTGCTTCACATTTTTATTCAGCTGTGCTTAATTGCAGGCCTCTGACAGCCTGACTAGTTTCCAGTAAGCCTCCAGGCAGAATTCAAGGCATCTCTTTCAGTTCTTTATTTAGACTGTGTTTAATGTAGGACAGAAACTGCCACCAGCTTACTTCTTTTAACAAATCAGTAAATGTAACCAATAAAACAAGCAGCAACAGTTTTTATTTCCACCAGTTCAGGAGTGTGACCTAAAGGAAATGTGTGTCCTTCCATGCTGCCCCTGCACTGGAGTCCTGTTGTTCATAAGGGCCACCCTATTATAACAGAGAATTGTTTGCTGCTTATACGTCTTTATTGCCAGATACTTCCATTAAAGCTGGGAAATTCTTAGAGGGGGACAGTTGCTGACCTTATTTTTGCAGGTAGTGTCCTTTCAGTGAAGTTATCTGCCAAAATAATGTTGAGGCCATTTTCTTCTTCTCTGCTCCCTCTCTGCTGTGTGCTCTGTGCACTGTTTTTCTGCTACATTAAGCATTATTGTAGTTTCTTCATTGCCTGTATCAACATAACAAAATTATTGGCTCTCAAGTGCAATGCAGTAAAACGCAGGAATACACCAAACAGCTAGAGATGAATATTCCTTACTGCTTCTCCTTTGCCCACAAGTAAAGGTAACAAATGCAGACTGGGGCTAAGAATGGAATTCTACTGAATATTTTAAATTAGGAGTTGTGTGATTTAAAGAAACTGCTGAAGATGAATGGCTGTGGCCACTCCATTCCAAATTGTTCAGCAGTTCCAGACACCTTCACATGCTGCAAATGAGGGCAGGGAATTAGTCCAAGGTAGATTGGAATCCAAAAAAAAGGAAGCTCTGGATTTGTTCATAAAAGTACTTTTTGGTATACCTTGATTTTTTATTAAATCGAGACTCTGGCACAGGCTGCCCAGGGAGGCTGTGGCTGCCTCCTGCCTGGGGGTGTTGCAGGCCAGGTTGGATGAGACCTTGAGAAGCTGAGTCTTGTTGATAGGTGTCCCTGGGCATGGTGGGGAGGTTGGAGGAGATGAGCTCTGAGGTCCCTTCCAACCTGAGCCATTCTAGGGTTCTATGATGATTCTATGGACATTAAAATGTTGAATCAGTGAAAGCCACCACATGAAACTGCATTTGTTGGGGAGATGAATTATTCTTTTAAAATTAATTTAACTGCTTTATAGCTGTGAAGAAATTATTAGCTGTAGCTTGTGGAGATTCATTGATATTTCCTCTTTCTGCTCTAGGAAGCATTGCAATCATTGTTCCTCTTGTTTTGCTGGTGACTTTGATCACTACTCTGGTAATTGGACTATTTCTTTGCAAAAGAAAACGAAGGTAAGTCATTCTATGTTGATGTATGAAGTAAAGAGTAAATATTGTACATGCATGCATCTTTTGGATATACAAAATTCACTTTATCCATGTTGGCCAGATAGTAAAGAACGAAAACAAAAAACCACAGAACCAAAACACAATGGACAACCCAAACCGTGTTTCTGAATGCAATGAGTTAGTTATGGTTTGGTTCTTGCTGGAGCAGTCAAGTCTGGATTTTATGCTTATATTCATATATAATAGATAAGAAAAGGTAGTGTTTTCCTTATCAAGTTTGCTCAATCTTGCCAAGTCTGTAGAAGTGCTCTCAATTTTATCCAGAGGCTTGGTGACATTAGAAACCAGCGTTAATGTATCTCCGTGGAAGCACGTGATTAATGTAATTACTGTTGTTCACTTCTTGAAATACTCTCAGACACAGCCTGTGCAGAATTCCCAGTTTCTAGATACAATTCATTTACTCTGATTAGTTCTCTAGAATTTTGTATGCTTAGAGTGAACATCCAAACAAACTCTACTGTAGAGTCCCAAGCCTTGTAATTATCACTATGCTTCTTCAGCATCTTGTCTGGGAAAGCCAAATTCCAGCACTGAATCTCATTCACCTGGACTTCAGCTGCAGTAGAGCTGATAACTGAACTTAGGGAGCGTAGCAGATGTTTGATGTTGGCCATGCTGGATGGCAGGGGAAGCAAGACTGTTTGTGCTGTATGCAGACACCTGAGAGAGCTGCTGACTTTGTTGTGGTCAGAGAAAGGGATGTTAGTGGGGATGCAGATTTAACAAGGAAAGATTTCTAGTAATAAGGACCTGGCCAGCCAGGGAAGACCTGGAGTAGGAATCAGAGAGCTTCAGGCCTGCTGGGTGCTCTTGAGCACCCTGCCTTCCCCTCTCTTGAGCAGCTGCCTTCCTTCCTTTCTCTTGAGCAGCTGCCTTCCCTTCTCTGAAACCGTGGCCGTGTCTTATTTTGTAAAGTCATTTAGAGCTGTGATCGACTGCTTCAGCAAATGTGACCATTTTGGAGACTATTTCAGTCCTCCAGGCTAAAAGACTCTCATGATTTACTATAATCTAGCATCATACATGGCATCTCCCTGAAAGTTCTGCTGCTAATTAGCAAGCATTAATTTTTAAATGCTCTTTGAAAAGCCAACAAGGATAAATACGTTCCCTGGCCATGATGGAGCCATCCAGGCTCCACAAATGTCATTGCATGCTGCTGGATCTAAACCCAAGTTTAGTCATAGCCAAATCCTGAACACCAAGCGGCAGTTCTGTAAATGGGTTAAATTATTGAGAAGAGTTTGCTAAATAATAGATCTTCAGTAGAGAAACAGAGCTAAGCACAGTAAAGAACTATTGGTTTTCCTTCAAATTGTATTTGAAAATGCGTTTTCAGCTACTTTCATCTATTCAGAGACAAGTATCAAACTAGGTGTAGATGTTTAACACTTGTGCTCAACAGAGAAATGCTTATTTTGGTTGGAACCAGATGATCCTTGAGGTCCCTTCCAACCCTGACAATTCTGTGATTCTATTTTAGGAAATGTTCTTTCTATGCCATCTCCGGAAAACGCAGATCCTTCAGTGTGTTGCATCTCAGGCACTGACTGCATCTTTCTCAACCAGACAAGGGGGACTCAGCTCTTATCTTCTTGACTGTGGCCTCCTTGTTCTTCCCTTGTAGTTCTAGGGAACATACTGCATTGGTAGAAATTACCCTCTTGAGGTTATTTCAGTTGCTGAAACTAAGATCACCTCTTTAGCTGAAAGAATTGAACTCAGCAACTGAAACTCTGCTCCGTGACTTATCTTTGCTGATATTTAACTCAAGGTTAAAAATAAGACACTCTCTTTTATTGAGGCTGGAAAAAACTCAAGTTGAACTTCAGCTTTCCAGTAAGCACTGGCAGGAAACACAAAGTGGAGCCACGAGAAGTTAATCAATTTTTAAAGCATGGTAAGGAAACCACTTGCTCGTCCTTGGACTACAGGCGGCTTGGAGCAACTGATTTCAGAGGGAGCAGGGAACCTGACTCAAGTCTGCTCCATCTGCAGTACTGCAGGGAACCTGCAGGGAATTTGCAAGGCTTTCCTTGGGAAGTGAAGGAAATCTGGGCATAAGAGGAGGAAGTCAGGTTCTAGACAACGGGTGAGCACTTGGGGTGAATTCACACCATGCCGGCCAAACTGAGCAAAACAAGAAAAAGCTGCTTCTAGCTTATGTGAGCTCTGCATAGAGCCTCAGATTGGGAAGACTTTTCTAACTGTCTCTGCAGGAAGCACTTTTTAATCCTGTTGGTCTGACAGATTAAAGAGACATGAAATGTAATTTATACTATTTTGGGATGAAACGTCCAAGAAATGACTTGGAAAATGACTCGCTTCTTTTCTTTGTGTGTATGCATGACAGGACAAAAACTATCAGAAGACAGCCCATAATCAATGGAGGGATCAATGTAGAAATTGGCAATCCATCGTACAACATGTATGAGGTGGGCCACGATCACACCGAAGGTGGGCTCTTAGCCTCAGACTTTCCTGTGAACGCAGAAAAGGTAATGTTTGCATTTTCTACTTGCACATCCACTACTTATGTTCTACAAAGGTTTTGGCTTTAACTGTAACCAAAGGAAACATTAGGAAATGGGATCCAGGTGTAGTTATTAATCTAGAGGCAAATTAGGTTTCCTTAGAGTGAAAGCCATGTAGACATTAACAGCTGCTTGGCTGTCTGATGCTTGCTGATGGACGTTTGGGATGTTTCCCCTAGTGCTTGCATTTTACCACAACAGAGTTAGGACTAAAGTATCAAATGAGGGTTTTGCCATAGACACGTCAGCCCTAAGCTGCCAAATTGCAGCCTCTCTTTGCAGTCTGGTTGCAAAGAGTGACTGGGGGTCTGTTAGCACACATTCTGCCATCTGAGGCACAACAGAGTGCGTCCATAAATATGAGACTGCCTTGTTTCAGAGATGAGGCCTGCCCGAGGTGGGCTGGCTGGGGAGATAGATGAAATGTTTACAGGAGGCTGGGAGGTGTTATCATTTCCTTGTAAAATGCTGTCAGTCCTGCAGCAGCACTCTCGGTGACTGAGCTCCTTAAGTGATGTGAGATGGGCTGAAGGGGTAATTCTGTGATATCTTTGCTAGAGCTCTGTAATCAGGCAGACACCAAAGGGCAGCCATCCTTCTGTGGTGGCTCTGACAAAGCAGTAACTGGATTGCTGTTAGCTCTGGGAGTGGCAGCTCTGAATCGCACAGTCTGAATCGCACGCGCTGAGTCCCAGAGGGAAGCTGGAAGTGGAGGTACCCGCTGGAGGAGGAGTAGCAGCCAGTGTTTACTGCTCTAACCCTTAACAGGAAATTGTTTCAAATGCTGAATGTTGTTCTCTTACTGAAGGCAAGAACTTTTCATGCTGAAGCATACCTGCAAGGAGGATTGCTTTAACTGTAGGTCACTCTCAAATGATGTTTTTAATCAGTGCACTGTCTCATGGTGTTGCTAAGTACACATGGAAAATGCTGTATTAGCACAGAAACTAAACATTTCTGTTCACACAGGCCAGATACATAGGGGAAGGGCCCACTGCCTTCAAGCTTCCCCACACAGCTCCATCAATCTACATAAACTCTGACTTGAAAGGACCACTATCAACAGGGGTGAGAAATGATGACCCAAATCCATCTCATTCCACCACAGCCCGTACCAAAGCAAGTCTGTCTGTCGGGTTTGAATAGAGGCAGTTTCTCTTTGGTTTTAATCCTCTTGTTCTTCTTTCAATGGAAAGAAGAATGGCAGCAAAGTATACATTTTCTGTTTGAAATCAAGGGTTCCTCTCTGCATACAAAATCTCATCTGTGCCTGTCAATGCACCAAGATCTAAAACTGCAAATATACCTTTGCAAAGGAATGCAAAAGCAGTGAGCAACAGGAATGCTTTTCCATAGCTTGATGTGTTTAGCCAAACGTTCCCAGCCAGGCATCTTGATATGTCTTACATTTATCTCTGATTACACACGCTTAGTGATGGTTATCAGACTCAAAGAAGTTCCCAAATCATTCCCAGAGACAAGTCCTTTTATTGTAGAGGAATGTGATGCCCACCAAAACGAACAGTTTCCTTTAATATTGGCAATGCATTTCTTTGATTGGTCAGCTCCTAATAAACCTTTCTCATAAAGCAGTTATCTCTAAACCATCAGATTGTGACAGCAGTTTAGCCTGACATTCACAAACCCTGAAATTTATTTAGAGGGAGCATCCATATGACATTCATTTCCGTCTGCCTCAGTATATATTCATCTCATGTGCCGTTTGCATCCTTGCATGATTTGTAATCTATTCTGTTTGGAGCTTTAAGGGTTTGTATAGGGTGCAGGATGTCTGGTGGAGCACAAAGCCATGGTTGGTGAAAGCTGGAGAGGCCATCTCTAACATCAGCTCTGTTATCCAAGTCCCTCCAGTTGCTCTGTACCTCACTGTGCTGCTTTATGCTATCAGTGCATGCTCAAAGAGGCATCTTGAGGCAGAGCCTACTATTATATATCTTTTGAAGAACCCCATCAGACACTGTATAGATACCAAGTGTCTCTCTTCTGTTATCATCTTTAAAAATGGCTGTCAATGAAATAAAAACCCCTGCCAATTGAAACCAACCTCATTTCCCTCAATTTCTGATTATAACCATTGCAACAAATGTAAAGACCCCTGATTCTGGGGAGGGGGGTAGGCAGGTGGGACTGAGAGAAGTGCTACAGCAGTTGATTGCCTGGTCTGGTGATATAGAGGAGTAGCTTCTTCTTTCTCTTTTCTTTTAAACAAATATGACTCACCTTTTCCTGGCTCCCTCCCAGGGAAGTGTAGGACAGCAGCTGATCACTGTGTCACCTGTAGTGAATGGAGCAGGCAGCTCTGTAACTGACTACCTGAGGCGCTGTCTATGGGCTCAGAAATGGTCTGGGTCAACAGGGAAAGGAAGAGCTAAGATTCTAGACATCTTCCATTCCCTGTTACCCAAGGTGTCACCAGGATGTCTGCAAGTCAAGAAAGCCTGCTCGCTTCTGGTGTGGGTAGCTGAAAGGTTAGCCGCTTACTGGATCCAGCAGAGTAATTATTTTAACTTTTTTGGGTAGTTTATTGGTGCTACACTCAGTATTTGTGTAAGCAGAGCTGTGCTGTTTGACCAGTTGTAAGAAAGAGGAAGATTTTGACCACAGGGTCTCCTTTCCCGTTCTTGTAGGTAAAAAGCTGAATATCTAGTTGGGGAACAAAGGTCTTCTAGGAGACAGCAAAGGCCCAGAGTAGGAAGGAATTAGTGGAGGCATTTCCATGATAAATCTTGGGGAGTGCTTTCTGCCTAGCAGGGTTAGAGTAGGATGAGTTCTGAACCCACTTGTACATACACATCCTCCTGCGCTGTCAGACTCAGACTTGTGATCTACTGAAGTGCTTTGCAGAATTCAAAACTGACTTGTCCTCTACTCAAATCCAACTAATTTCCAGAGATTTTGTTTTGTCATTCCAGTCCAAGCCACCAAAATTGTAGAGAAAAATGTTACTCCTCGATCTGTCCCTACCATGACACCTTGACAGTTGTGATGGTTTATTATGCAAGTGTAATTTACATGACAAAAGTCTTGAATTGTTGGTCAACCCTGTTGTGTATTTGGGCCACAGAATTCGAAAGCATGGTCAGCTATTGATGGGATGCTGATGGCTTAGAACAGGTAATCCACAGAAACTGTTGCCCGCAGTTTTCTCCTGTTAAACTTCTCACGTGGTCTCTCAGTGCACCTTCTCTATAAGCTCCTCCATACCTGTTCTGGAAGCCTCCAGTGTAACGACGTGGGCCAGTGACCTCCAGAGGCATTTTCCAGGGTTTTGGTTTTCATTTTCTGTCGTGGTGTTTGTGCCAGCACACTGCTGCATGTCACGCCCCTGTTTATTTTAACAGCATGTCTCATCGTGAGCTTCACCTTGAGCTACATAATTAACTCATCAGGTTTACAGCAGTCCAGGTACCTCTTCAATATGTCCAGTTCTGTGTTACATGTCCTTGTCCTTGCTGTAACCAAGCCATTTCCATTGCCATGAGCCCTGCTTTGGGCTGAGCCCAGCGGCTCTGACAGGTGCCTCCTCTCTCTGCAGCCGACGAATTATGCCAACCCCGTGTACGCCAAGCTCTACGTGGATGGGCAGCACTGTCGGAACTCCTTAGCGAGCGTCGATGAAAGAAGAGAACTCCTTCCAAAGAAAATAGATCTTGGCATAAGGGAGACTGTGGCATAGCCTGCTGGTACCTTTTCTACTCTGTATAAATGTATAAAATACGAGGATTACTTTTCTATGTACCAACAGTATTCTAATTGTTTCGGCATCAGCATTACCTCTGGGTTTCGTTCGGTCGGTTGTTTTCTGGGTTTTTCTTTTGCTGATGACTTTTGACTGACCATTTGTAAGGTATTTTTATGAAGAAAAAAAAAAGAAAAAAAAAGACAGAAGAACCGCCTGCACTACAGTACAACTCACCACAATGCTGCTGGGAGAAAACACCTTTGCATTGCTTAACATGGCCAACAGCGGAGTCGTTTGTAGCGTGACAATGAGCAATCTATTTTCTATGGACTCCTTTTGGTTCTGCTCAATGGCTGAGGATGGTAGCTGCACTTTTCTCCCTGATGTAGTCTGGAAGTTGTCGTACAGTGTGTCCCTTTGTTTATTTTCAGTGGTGAAAGAATGATTGAATGGTCTGCTCTCTTTCTTGTGCCCAGTACAGTGTCTCCTCAGATCCTGGCAAAGCTTGGTAACTTTTCACAGGCAAGCAGAACTGGCTTTGGAATTAGCTTTAGGATGCCAAGAGGTAAACAGGACTATGGAAAAGAGACCTCTAATGATGTGCATGGGCACGATGATTCTGTTTCAGCAATCCAGTGACTGTACATGAAATACTAAACATATATCATGTAAACAACTCTGTATTTATTAAAACCTTCTAGAACATAGTGATGATCTAGCTTGGAAACTGAACCTTACTTGCTGTGGGACAAAGCGTTACGAACTCCAACAGCCCTGCAGGACAGTAGCCGCCCTAGAGCACAAGAGGGCATTGCCTACACATGCATTATATGTTTATTCACCTAATCACAGGCATTACATGTGGATTAATAATTCCCCAATCAGTAGGGGGAAAAAAAAACCCAACCCTCAGACCTTAAGCACACCCCCAGACGATCACAGCATTCGGTTTGACAGTCCCCAATCAGTCCTGCCTGCTCAGAGGTAGTAATGGACACCAAACTCAGCAGTTTCTTTCCATGAAGACAGTGTGATCCTGCAGAGGTAAAACAGAACCAAACTGCTGGTTAGTGGAGCCTTGCCTAAGCCCCAGTTTCTGTAGTCTGTGTTCAATGTCCAAATCCAATTATCACAAGCAGGAAGCATCAGTAGCAGTTTCCAGCGCTGGCTGTGACCTGGGCTGCTCTCTGTTGTTGCTCAGAGGCAAAGCCTGACTCACCTTTTTTAATTTGGATGGAAGTTAGGATCTCTTTCAGGTCTGAACTGGATCAAAATGTTTTCTACATAACTCTAAAGGCACAAAAGACTTCTTCCCACATCTCCTGTGGAGGACCCTTCCTTGCCCTGCTAGCCATGACTGACTTCTAGCTCTCATAATCTATTAACCTAGCAGATTCAACATGTTTGTGGTTGCTCTTTATTCCCTTTGTACAAGCATTACAAAGATAACTACTGCTGTTTTATAAGAGGTTTTTTGTTGTACTATTGTGCATGCATACTACCTATTTCTAAACTTTGCCATACTGGGGCCTTTCTAAACCTCCTGATTTCTGTAATCCTAGTGCAATTTTGGCTTGGACAATGTTATGCATATCATAAACTTTTTCAGGTTCTGGTTTCAGTACATTTTTTTAAATTGAACAGTATTTCTTTCCTTTTTGGGTTATAATAGTCATTTTGCCTATGTTTCTACAATGAAGTGTTAAATACTTTATAAAAAAATAATAATATTGTTGACTGATTTATTTAAATGAAAATCTCCATACTTCATTCAGTGTCTTGGACTAATTTCTAAATTCAGCTGAGAAAACGCAGGTTGAGGAAGAGCAAATTGAAGGGCAGGACATTAACTCTGTACAATTCTTTTTCTTAATGCCAGTTTTGGCTTTTTTACACCCTCTATGTTAAGGTTTTTGCAGCTCTGCAGGTGTTTGGATAACATAGGTGCATGGCTGCATATCCTGTCCAAAGAACTGCAGAGCAGTTGCGTTTCCTACTGTATGAAAGAATTTCCTAGCATACAGCTACGCTTGCACAGGCTCTGCCTTTATTCTGGTGACGTCAGCTGGGCTGGATCCGGCCCTCAGGTCCTGTGCTGTTAGGTTTGTAGTGAGGCCGAAGCAGTTGGGCTCTGCAGAAACATCCCTGTCTGTTTGCTGGCAGAGAACTTCACTTCTGCAATACTCAGGTGGAACTGAGGTTTAACTGCTGGGTGTACAACTAACGTGAGTTTGAAATCTGAACTGCTACTTTGTGAACTTGTCTCTTGTGATGTTTCCTGTCTCCTTTCAGTGGGATATGGTTATTTACTTTGCACTTGCTGCAGTGTAAATTCCTTTTAACAAAGTGAAATCTGTTCATTTGCTGATGTCAGTGGAGCCATTAGATATTGGGCATTAGATCAGAATCTGCTCTGAAGTTTATAGGCAGAATTTTGATGGAGATATTGAGCTCTGCCACTGCCATGCCATAAAGATCTTTGGGTTACACTTTGGTTTAATAATCCCCAGTGGGTCTGTTTGGTTTTTGCCTTACCAAGGTTCTTCACATGAACTGTTTCTCCCAGTCCTTTAAGAGCCCCAGAACCCCCAGGCTCTATAACTGTGGAAAGTCACACGAGGAGCTGGAGGGTGAGAAGCTGATCAGTAACTTGTGTGAGCATCCTCCTGAGTTCAGGGAAGTGATTCTGAGCAGGAAGCTCTGTAAACTTTTAAACTTCCTACGTTTCCAAAGCTGCCTTGCTGTTACCAATGCCACAGATCCTTCTGTGCTTTAAGCTGACCTGATCCTAGAGGACAGGGGTCTGGATGGATGTGCCTGTAGCAGTGCTGAACACATCTGTCTCTTCGGGGGATAGGTGCAAGGCTCTTTGTTGTGGCTCTCCTGAAGACACTAATGACCTTCCCTGGGACTGTGCTGCCTCACTGCATTCAGCAAGGTAACATTTTTCTTCCCTGGCATTAACAATTTTTCTTAGCAATGTGAAGCAGTTTGTGGGTTCCATAACTACCAGGTATTGAAATTACTCAGGGCAATGAAACCCCTGATAAAAGTAAGCCAGAACCACACTGTGCATTTCCTGTTGGCTCTTCAGCAAAGGAATGCTTCCAGGTTCCTGGGGGAACATGATGCAGCTCTGTGTCTGCTCTTTGCTGCCATTACCCACAGCTTTATTCAACACAACAAAAGTAACCCTGAAAGCTTAAAGGGTATCGTGCTCCACACAAACTAGGTTCTTAAATTCTTTGCTGAATGGAGAAGCTCTACACACACATACACAAATGCTAAGGAAAAAAGCATTTGTGCCAGACTTTATGGAATTGTGTCTAATGGATCTGTTTTTTTCCCAGAGGGTTCTGCTGGTCAGTATAGTTACACACAACTGGAGTGCAGTGGAATCCCTGCCTTGGGAGAGGTCTCTTGCTCTCTGCAAGGGTTTGCATAAACTCTAAATTAAGACACCAGAAATTCAAAATGACAAATTGAGGTGGATGCAGCTCTTGCTGCTTGGATTAGGCATTCAGCACAATCAAGGCTGCCAAGGTGAATGCAGCCCTGTTGATCAGCACACAGGGAAGCACATCTGAGAGTATTTATTTTGATGTGCATTTGTAAATTGCTCTTTCATTTCCAAGGCAGGCATGGGGTTTGCTGTGAGCAGAAGAGAGGTCTGTAGTGGAGTGCCTTTGAAACTTCTACCTGAGTTTGTTATCTGCCAGTCAGATTGTGGAGAAGGTTCTAATAGAACAGTAATTATTTTATTGTCATCAAGGTCTATCATCCCAGCAGAAGGACATGGAGCTCTTAGAGAGAATCCAGAGGAAGCCACAAAGATGATCCAAGGGCTGGAGCAGCTCTGCTATGAGGACAGGCTTGAGGGAGCTGGGGGTGTTCAGTCTGGAGAAGAGAAGACTCTGGTGGGACCTTAGAGCTGCTTCCAATAGCTGAAAGGATCCTCCAGGAAGGCTGCAGAGGGACTTTTGCTGAGGGTGTCTAGAGACAGGACAAGGAGGAATGGTTTGAAGCTGAGGAAGAAGTTGTTGAGTAGGAGGGTGGTGAGACTCTGGCACAGGCTGCCCAGGGAGGCTGTGGCTGCCTCCTGCCTGGGGGTGTTGCAGGCCAGGCTGGATGAGACCTTGAGCAGCTGAGTCTGGTTGAGAGGTGTCCCTGGGCATGGTGGGGAGGGTAGACGAGATGAGCTCTGAGGTCCCTTCCAACCTCAGCTATTCTAGGATTCTGTGACCCTAGCTCTCTAATTTATCACTATCTCCCTGTGCCTGAAATGCAGATCTGATGAAAATCAAGTTTCTAATTTAATATCCACATTGCAAGATGACAAAAAGGAGAAAAGAAGCATAAAGCATCTTTTTGCTTCCCTGTGCCAGCTGCATGTTGTGACTCTCGTGGCCTTCAAGGTAGGTCTTGAATAGAGGGAGCTGTCTGCTGGCCTCAAGAGGGTCTTGGATAAGTTTGCTTGGAAAGAAGATAAGTATCCTATGACCTCCATTGCTGCTACTAAATCTAATAATGATTTCTTTTTTATTTATTTGCTTTATTTATTTTTATTTATTTAGTATCTGTGATATCAGAACTGCTCTTGAGTAAAAACTGATTTTCAAGGTGAGTAGAAAGGAAGATCTGAAAGAGGCATGGAAACTGAAGGGATATACTATTTTAGGATTACTGAAAAACTCTTTTAAAGTGAGTGTTCAACCTGGGGGGGTGGGGAAACAAAAAGGATCATGCAAGCTGCTCATGGAGTTTTTCTGATCTTTCATAAGCAGTTTTGAATGTTACAAGTGCTGGCACCTGAAAGGGAAAAGATTTCAGGAAGCAAGCTGTGCAGTCAAACAGCTTCTGACTTGTGGTTCACTTTGGCAAAGCACAAGCAGCAGTTTTGTGCCTCCTGAGTAGGTGTTTGGTGATTCATCACAGATAAACAGCTGTAGATTTGTGACAGTACTAGCTGCAGAGATTATTTATTCCACAGAGCAGTGCTCAGCCACCTGAATAGCTCAGGAGGTTGTGAAGGAGCAGCACTGGAGCCTTGGGGAATGGGTTTCCAGCTGCGTGGACCTGCCTGGGTGTGCTGATGTTAGAGTCTGGGGATCTGTGTGTGTGCACTGAGCTCTGAACACCCAGGTCAGCCCAGGAGCCTCTGCGACCTTGCTGTGGCCAAGGAGCAGGAGGCAATGCTGAGACACAAAGTTTTACAGAGTCACAGAATCAGCCAGGTTGGAAGAGACCTCCAAGATCATCAAGTCCAACCAGTCATCCAACCCTAACTAATCAACTAGACCATGGCATGAAGTGCCTCATCCAGTCTCTTCTTTAGTTCCATTGAAGACTGTAAGGTTTGGACATCCCCCATATGGTTTCAGGGTTATCCCAGTCTAAGGGTGGGAGTCCTGGGCTGTTAGAAAGGAAGGGATGAATGTCTGAAGAGCTCCTGGATGGTGTGTGTGAGAGCAACCTCCCCTGGCTAGGGAAGCTGTGGCAGGGGGAGGTTTGTGTTTTCTGTCCCAGCCCTCATGCCCTGCTGCTGGATGCTCTCATGCACTCCCTGCCTCTCCTGGGTTCAGAAAGCACAGCCAAGTATCTGTAGCTGGCTGGGAGGTCACTGCCAGCTCAGAGCTGGTTTCTCTGGCTGACTGACTGTGCCTGGGCTGTATATCAGACTCAAGCAGGATGTGTTTGATTCGCTGATGGCTACAGCAGCTGCCCAGAGCTCCTTCATGCTTCTAACAGGTCGTACTCCAACCAAGAGGCTGCTCTTCCCCTTCCTTTTGGTGTGTTTCACAGCCCCATCCTTCTGTCCTTCACTGCCAAAAAACTTTGTGATTTCACCTGGGAGAAAAAGAGGAGAAGGTTTGCTCCCCTTTGCCTTCCACCAAATCTTAGGTACAGTGAAAGATGAGATGTGTCCTTGTGGGTTCTGTGCCTTCAGGGTTTGCTTCCCAGGGGTACATGCAGGCAAAACACCTTCAGGAAGAAGGGTAGCAGGTAAGTGACCTTCCTTTCCAGCAGGGAATTGTGGTCGTGGTGAGATGGAAGGAGTGTGTCCCACACTGTGCTTGGCTGCAGCAGGTCCCTGAATGGTTTCCTCCAGCGTATCTGAGGGGGTTTAAGGGAGGGAGATTCCCCTGAGCTGCTGTGGTGCTCACTGTGGTGTGGTGTCTGACAGCAGCCTGCTGCTCGCTCCCCTGGACTGTCCTGTCAGGCTGCCCAATGGCCTCATGTTGCTCTAGGTGCCCCTTTTACTGGCTTAGAGGTGTCTTAGTGACTCTCATGAGTCCTGGGTTTCAAACAGGAGCTGCCAACACTGGCAAGTGTGAGCCACAGCAAGCAGACCTCTGATGGAACTGCACACTGCTGCTGGGAGTCAGCATGGAAACAAGTGAATAACCCCAGGATTATCTGCTGGCTCTGCAGTCCAGACCTTGTCAAGAGCTTAGTTGTGGGTGTATGGTGTTGTTATGCCTGCCCTTTGGGCTCCCACTGCATAGCTGTGCTGTATGGCTGCTGCTGTATGGCTGGCAAACTTCATCTCCTGTGGGAGCTTGCTCCCAGAATCTCTGGGAGGTTGATACATGTTCTGGAAGCTGTGAGAAAGGTTGGAGGGAGGAGCTCAGTACAGTTTGGGATCTGCTCAATAGAAACTCTGCACATTTAATGAAATATGAAAATAACTCCTTTGTAAATCAGGAACTTCAAAGGCACAGCAAGGAGCCCTGAGGTGCACGAGTCATGTGTCATGGTGAGCTGACAGAGGTCCAGAACCAGTCTTCTTCTGAGAAGAACAGGAGGCAGTGCTAAAGCAGCATCCCCACACCCTGGGAGGGGTCTGCCGCATCTTCTGATGGTGTGCCCAAAGAGATGTGCTGTGGAAGGGAGAGGCTGATGAGAGCGAGGTGAGATGGGAGCTCTGCCCTTTGCCCTGGGTCAAGCTTGCCCTTCCCCAGGCATGTCTGTAGATCCTACCACCTCTCTTCTCCTCCTTTCCCACCCACAAAAGGCATCTGTGCATATCCTGCACTGGTAAGCTGTGTGCTTGTAAACGCTGTGCTCTCAAAGCCTGAGCAGATTTGCTGCTTCTCGTGGCAAGGACAGCAGCCAGGTGGTTCTAAGGAGGCCACTGAGTTCTCCACTGCCCAGAGCCCCTCTGCCACAATAGCCTAAGGTATGAAATGCAATGCAGCACTGCTGTGCTTGCTGCAGGAGTCACCACCTTCCAGTTACAGATCCCTGACACTCATTTGAACTTCTGTTGTGTAGTAGGAGTCCACCAGAACTCTTTGTATGGCAACCCCAGAGCCACTGTGCAGTGAAGGCCAAGCTGCTTGTGAGCTCCAGAAGGCTCATGTGCAGCCCAAGCTTTCCCAGGCTGCAGATCCTGTGGTCTTTAGGTGGCCTTTCAAGAGGCTGTGGTGGGGTGTGGTGGTTCAGAGAACTCTACCTACCCTGTGGGGGTTCCTAGTTCAATCAGCAGTCTGAAAATAGGTCTGGCATGAAAAGGTTCTCTCTGTGTGCTCGTGATGGGGTTTGTCCATTGCCCTGATGTGTCCTGTCTGACACTTTGCAGATGCTGAGCCTTTGTGGCAGATGTCTGATGATTTTCTGCACAGATTCAACTATTTTAATAACCTCAAATTCCTGAGGTCCTAGCAGTTCATTGCCCTGGCAGGCATTTAATGCAGATTATTCTGCAGCTGTAGCTTTAATTCACTTGTTAGTTTCCTGTATAGCAGAATCAGATTTCACCCCACCCCATTCCTAATGAACAGAAATAGAATGAAAGCTACTGAAATGCATTGAACGAGATTGCTGCTCTGGATACCACCAAAGCTGTGCCAGACAGTGCTAGGCTGTCCCTTTTGCTGCTTAAATTAAAACATTGCTGCAGCATTCAGTGATAGGAACTAAAACATTGTTATAAATATTTAAAAATATGCTGCTCAGTGAACTGTGCAAGACAGGAGGCTGACCTCACACAACTAATTAATTATCACAATCAGAGGAACTCCAGCCAAAGTACCCTCTCCAGCAGGTCACAAGCTCATTAACACTTGAAGTGTTGTTGTCACTTGTCTTCCAGATATGATTAAATGTGCAAGGTCAGTGGGACACAGGCAGTGCAGCAGCTGGAAGGAATCCCCCAGCCCTGGGGCTACAGCTCAGCAGCAATGCCATGCACTGAAAGACTGTGCAAGGAATGTGGCACACAGGTGGCTGGGACCCACTGTGCTGTGTGGAGAACCCAGGGAGGCACCACCTCCCCCACCAAGGGTTTTGGTCCCCCTGCTGCAGACCAGCACAGTGCTGAACTTCTCATTTCCAGAACTGAGGCACTCTGGGCAGCTGGACACTGTCTGCCCAGTTTGAAGAGCTCCAGCCAAACCCCGTGGCTGCTCTCACCACCAACTGATAACACCAAAGGGTTGCACAGCATCACTTGTCATGAGGAGCCCAAGCTAATCATAGCCCAGTGGGCAGCAGTGCCCTTTGGTAAGTTCTCTCAACACTGAACCAAACAACATTGCTTTAAAGGGGCCCTGAGCAGCAGGGCAAGCCCCTTCCTCTCACCTCTGCCTACTGCTAGAAGCATTTGAACATGGAAATAGCAGATTTCAGTATTTGAAACTAGCTTTAGAATGCTTTATTCTCATAGAATCACAGAATTGTTAGGGTTGGGAGGGACCTCAAGGATCATCCAGTTCCAACCCCTCTGCCATGGGCAGGGACACCTCACACCAGAGCAGGTTGCTCACAGCCACATCCAGCCTGGATGCAAAAACCTCCAGGGATGAGGCTTCCACCACCTCCCTGGGCAACGTGTGCCAGTGTCTCACCACCCTCATGGGGAAGAATTTCTTCCTGACATCCAATCTGAATCAACTCCTAGCTTATAAAACAGAGGCTTTATTTTGTTCTATTTTTTGATGAGTGTTTTAATGCAGGACTAAGAGAATGTAGGTTAAGAGGTACAGTGACATTAAACATTAAATACTAAAACACTGTCCACGATGACAGTGGAATGGAAAAGCAGCAATTATGTCCTCTGCCTAAGCAGCTGCAGCCAACAAATACAGCCTGGCAGCCTGAGTCCTGTCACACTTTGCTCTGTGACCCCCTGGCTCCCTGGACATCCTTATTGTCAGCACAACTGCCACAGCTCAGCACAGAGACAAACCCCACACTCACTGCCACTTCAGAGTGCTGAGTTGCTCTCCCATCAGCCAGGAACCAGCAGCAACGTGGGAACAGCAAAGCTCCACTGGGATCTGGCCTCAAGGATGCTTGGCTGGGCAGCCTGAGGTGAGAATGGAAGCTCACTCAGAGCAGGCTTTACACTGAGGTTTGCTGTGGGAAGCATGACCCTTCCCTGGGACAAGCAGCAGCTAATTAGTCCATCAGGAAAGGAGATGGCTCTTCACCTAATGAAGCAACTGTTGAGTCTAGGAGGAAGTGCAGTGCTGAGCTGCTTAATGAAGAGCACAGCCTACACAGCTCAGAACTGCAAGCTCCAGAGAGCAGGAGCAGAGCTAGGACCTGCAAAATACACTTGGCTATGTGAGCAAGTGGTGTGCTCTGAGAAGGGAATGGCTCCAGAGGTGCCTCTTCAGGTGTGTGCAAGAGGATGGAGACCTCAGGAGGTGCATGGAAGGCTCCCTGCACAACACCTGAATTTAAAAAAAAAGAGGAGAAAGAACGAGAGCCTCATTTGGGGGGTTCTGTAGTGGCAGCTCCCTAGTCTACATGGGATGTTGATGTTAGGACGAAATACTTCTGTTTAGATTTTCCCTTACCTGGATGGATCTTTGAAGGAGGTCAAGCAAGGTACAACAGCCAGGCACTTCACACGTGCTGGTATGGCAAAGCTGAGAATCAAAAAACTAATGCTGCTCAGCAGTTGTCTTAGCTGCACAGCACACCCTTGAGAGGCTCCACAGAGCACCTGAATAAACCTCCACTGATGATGCAAAAGCCCTGCAGAGAGACTCAATGTAGACATCAGGAGAGGACAAAGTCTCCTTGCCTCTGTTGGCAGCTGAGGTCCCATTAGCAGGCTGAACCAATACTGGGGACCACACCTGAACCCTAAAGACCTCCAGGGCCTCCTGCTGCAATGATTCTTGTGCTGTGTCAGTTCCTGTGCAAGGATCAGGCTCACAGATCACAGGGGTGTGCCACCCAAGGAGGGCTGAGCCCAGTGTTATGTGTCCAGGGTTCTGCTGCTTGCAGGCAGCCAGCACCAGCACCATTTGAGTGTTGTGTCCAGTTTGGGGCACCTCAGTACAGGAGAGATGTGGAGGTGCTGGAGTCAGTGCAGAGGAGGGCAAGGAAGCTGGGAAGGGCCTGGAGAATAAATCTGATGAAGAGCAACTGAAGGAGCTGGGGATGGTTAGTGTGGAAAATTAGGAGGCTGAAGGCAGAGCTCGTTGCTGTCTACAGCTACCTGAAAGGAGGTTGTGCAGAGGCTGCTGCTGGTCTCTTTTCACAGGTAATTAGTGACAGAGTAAGAGGGAATGGCCTCAAGCTGCCACTGGGTAGGTTTAGACTGGACAGTAGGAAAAAAAAAATTCCCAGCAAGAGTGGTCAGGGATTGGAATGTGCTGCCCAGGGAGGTGGTGGAGTCCCCAACCCTGGATGTGTTTAAAGGTGGTTTGGATGTGGTGCTTGAGGCTATGGTTTAGGGGTGAGCCTTGTAGAGTAGGGTTCTTGGGTTGGGCTTGGTGATCCTGAGGGTCTGTTCCTGACTGGTTCTGTGATTCTGTGATTCCAGTGCAGCAAAGGGAAGCAGTTCCCCCAGGGTCTGCCCTCTGTTGATCAGTTTTTGGGCTAGCTGGGTGGTCTCTTGCAAGCTGCTTGGACTCTTCAAGCAGGAAAAGGAGGCTGGCCAGTAAATCCCAACAGAGATTTCTATATGGGGCAATAATTGTATTTGTTAGACCCCTTATTTGTATGTTTTAGAAAGTGTTTACCCAGAGGCTGTCAGACTTGGGCACCAGCAGCAGCCTATTTCTGAAACTGTTTTCCACCCTTGTATATTCTTATTCCAAGGTACTCAAATGCATTTCTGTTTCTTTAATGTTTTTCTGTAGGGTTTTTGGCTTCCTACTCTGTATGAAGCAGTTCTCCAGCAGGCTGGAAAAAAAAAAACAAACCAACAACAGGGAAGTTGAGTGGATTTCCATGGATACAGAGAATATGAAATGGAGTTCTTTGTGCAGAGCTGGTCTTTTTATTTGTACTAACTGTATTTTTAGAGTTTAAATTACAACTTCAAAACTTGTGATTTTATATTTCTTTTTCTTGCAAGATCTGAATGGCAGAGAAATAGATTCACACTCATTCTGGATGACAGAAGCCCTGCAGACAGCACTGAAGGAGGAAAATATTTGATTAAGAATAACAAATATGGTGTCACAGGGCCTGACAGGACCTGGAGGAGCCTCCTGGCCCTCAGCTTAGCTAAGACCTTCCTCTGCAGGCATTTCTCCAGCAGTCTGGGAGAGGCGCAGCAATACCCTCAGACAGCTGACTCCACCACATGCTGCTCTTTTTGGGTGTTTTTTGTCCTGCATTTGTCTCAATTTTCACTGTCACAGCTCAAAGCTGCTTGTCCTGTCAATACTTGTTTCCTACAGACTTTAAGGCAGTGAAGAGTTGGAATGAAGCAGGAAAGATGACCCCATCGTGGTGTGCACATCTCAGTCCTCTCCCATGTCTGCTGAGCAAGGAGGAACCTGCTGGAGTAGAATCTCCAACCAGGGCTCCAACAGGCTCGTGTTGGCCTCCTTCACTGCACCTCTGGCCCATGCTTGGCTGTCTGAAGATGTCTGAGCAACATGGCACTTGTAGAGCCACTTTCCTTCCTGTTCCCTTCTTCCTGCAGCCCAAATGGACACAGAACTCTGAACTTTCACTTCTTTGCTCATAGATCTTGCTCTGTAAATGGAGACATACTTTGATCCCTTGCTGATGGTAGGCACAGACTGTATGAAACTGGTCCTGAAGTGGTACTGCAAGCAAATGTCTTCATGTTGCAGCAGAAAAAAGCCAAGGTCATGTTGCCCAGTAGACAGGCAGGGGGTGATGTCCCTGCAAGCAAGGCTCTGGACTGGTACCAGAGAGCCACACAGACACCACCTGAAGCATCTGGCCTAGCCAATGCACCCAAATTTGTTACAGCTGTGCTTAGAAACCCTGGAAAGCTTGGACCTACCAAGCACTGCTAATCAGCTCTGCCAGAGAAGCCTCTGAGCCTCATTAGCCTGAAGGGAGACCTCTGCTGACTCCCCTGTCCTGCCCTGTTTGGCAGCAGCAGGCTGAGACTCCGGAAGCAGCAGATCAGGAATGCAGATAAGGAGTCAGCAATGGCAACAGTGCAGCAAAGCTCTTGCAGCATCACAAACTCAAACACTGACTCTGTGAGATGCAAGAATGTCTTGAACAGGCTGCTGGAGCAAGGGCAGAGCTGACACCACAGGCGTGCACACAGGGCATGGATAAAAAATACCTCTGGCTTTGCAAACTCCTGACCACAAAGAACAGCTTAAGGGGTCACAGAATGCCAGGATGGCTCAGGTTGGAAGGGATCCTAACCCTAACCCAACATCCCCACCATGCCCAGGGACACCTCTCAACTAGACTCATCCAACCTGGCATTCAACACCCCCAGGGCAGGAGGCAGCCACAGCCTCCCTAGGCAGCCTGTGCCAGAGCCTCACCACCCTCACACTGAAGAACTTCTTCCTCAGCTCCACTCTAACCCTGCTCTGCCTCAGCTTCAAACCATTCTCCCTTGGCCTGTCTCTAGACACCCTCAGCAAAAGTCCCTCTGCAGCCTTCCTGCAGGATCCCTGCAGGTATTGTTCATTTGATCAGAGGCCTCCAGGAAACAAGAGAGAGGAGTATAGATGAGTCTGGAGTCCATGGAATGAATTTAGAACCAGATTAGTGACATTTGATGATGTTCAGGACAGAAGTGTATTTTTGTGCTTAGTTCTGAGGGTTTGTTTTCAGTCAGGGAGGATATTTACCACACAATCTCATTACCAAAGGTCATTGCTACAATCTCTGCCACTAGAAATCTTTAAATCAAAATTAAATGTTTGGTTTGGATTGGGTTTTTTGTTTGTTTTCCTAAACAGATACTGTTGTAATGCAGCCAAGATTTAATTCAAGTAGTTCTACAAGGGGCCACTGGGGAAGTTCATGATGTTCAGGCCACAGGCACTGTGTGTCTGGGAGCTTGGTGCAAAAGCAATTTTTAAGTGGTTGAGAACCTGCTGGGAGGTGCAAAGCCCACATCTGCCAAACATCAGCAGCCTTCCTTTTCCTGTCTTATCTCAAAACAGTGCCATTTGCTTTTTCTAGGGCAAGATCTGCAGTGCCAAGCTGCAAGTCACAGATTTTGCCTCTGTACCAGGCTGCACTTAGCAGCCACAGCACTATTCAAGGGGTTTTAAATGCAGAGCCACAGGTAGGTGTGTGATGGTCTGCTGGTACTCACAGCATCAGCAAGAAGTGCTCCCTTGGTGGGTCCTGGGATGAGTGAGGCCATTACCAGCTTGGCACTCCTGGCTGACTGGCAGAGGCAGAGCTGCAGATCCTCTGGCTGAAGGGAAGGTGGCTGAGCAGAGCAGGCCAGGATCTTTCTCAAGCACGCTGGGGCTGCTGGTAGTGGGGAATCAGCACATACTGGAGGAGCTGTGCTTGGGGATGTTCCCTCTGCCTTTAGACTGAACATAAGGAAGATGTTTTTTTCCACCCAGGGCAGTGAAGCAATGGCACGGGTTGCCCAGAGAAGTGGGAGATGCCCTGCCCCTGGAGACACTCCATGCCAGGTTGTCTGGGGCTCTGAGCAGCCTGATCTGGTTGAAGATGTCCTTGCTCACTGCAGAGGGCTTGGGCTGGATGACCTTTGGAGGTCCCTTCCAACCCAGACCATTCTGTGATTCTGTATTTAGGAACTGGCTGAATACTGGTAACCTTCAGGAAAAAAACTAAACAGTCTCAAACCCCAAACCCAACACACAACAAAAGCCTTTTTAATGTATTTCCTCATTATAATTCTTTACAATAAAAAAGTAGTATCTGTGCTGCTCTTCCTCAGCTCATCATGACTGCATCTTCCAGTGGGTTCAGAGACTCAGGCTGTAGGGCAGCTGGGAGAAAGACCTCTTTAATAACAGACAAAGGCTTTTCTCTGGGCTGATGCCTCCAGTAGCTGATTTCTCCAGGTGTTTCCAAGGCTTCTGGTCAGGTATTTTGGGGGTTTGTTCCCCAATGGCATCCCCCCTCTGCATTTAACCACACTCACACCCTGCCAAAAAGAGGGCTTGAGAGATCAGAACAGAAGGGGAGAAGAGTGACTGAGGGTGTGCAGAACAGCCCCAGGGATGTCCCAACCACACATTGCCTTTGTGAGTGGGAGAAAATCCTCCTCTGTGAGTGCCATAGCTGTACAAAGCCTTGGGTGTGCTTTGTGCAGTCCTCTCTCTCTGTTGCTGGCTGGAGGTGCCCTTACCTTGCACTCCAGTTCCCTCCTCTCCCTCTTCACCACTCTCACTGTCTCCTGGCCCCGCGGCATTGAAATGCTGTGCTGCCATTCTTCTCCTGATGGCTCTTGCATTGGCTCCTGCCTGCACTTTGTGCTGACCTCCTGTGGGGAGCAGACACACAGAGCAGGGCTGGTCGGCTCCCTCCTGCTTCCTGCATGTTTGCTGCAGAGATACACAAGTGCTTCCAGGCAATGGGGAGATCATGGTAGCCTTTGGAGAGGTGGAGCTCCTCAAAACGTCTGTCTGCAAAGATCAGGTAGGGAAATGGGAGTTAATAGCAATTAATGCATCTTAGTTTTCATGGCTATGACTTCACAGGAATTGTTCCCTCCCATTGAAAATGGTGCCTGGGACCTAACCTGCAGCAGCCTTGCAAAGCAAAGTGCTCCATGATCCTACCTCTTCTCCTGTGGTTTCAGTTTTGAATGCTTTAAAGCCTTCTTCACCCCCACTCTGCATGCCAGGCTGGGGGCAGCTGGGCCCTCAGCACCAGGGGGATGGACCTGCATTACTGAATGCTTCTCATGGTGCTGCTCAGCTTCCCATCTGAGCACCCCAGGGCCCTTGTGTGAGTACTGCCTGTGCCAGGGTGAGCTGTGCTGACACTCAGCTCCTTAGCAGTGTGTAGGACTCTCAGCTCTGGGGCTGTTGTACCACTGAAACGTGGGGATGGCTTCTACCGCCCAGAACGTGGGCAAGAGAGACAGCTCCTGCTGCTCACAGGCTGGTCTCACAATTCATTGCCTACCAGGGAAGGGCTGTGTGCATAACCTGCTGTGAGTGAGTGCCCTGGGTTCCAGGTGTGCCAGGGAGGGAGTAGTTGTGGTGGTACAAGTAACATGCACCCACTGCAGGGGACAAAGCTCTTTGTGCTGCTTCCCTCGGACGATGGCAAAGGGAGACGCAGCCCTCGGGACTTTGATCACGAAGCATTGCCAGTGTGCAGTCTTAATCTAATCTACTTAACTATTTTATCAACATGCTTTGAGCTCATTAAATCAGTTGCTTTATGCTCTAGAATTTAAAGTCCTGTCTCGGGGTGCTTTGTGTGTATGTGAGCTTGGAGTTCACCATCCAGCGTGCATGAGAATCTACAGTAGAAATTAAACCCTGCTCAAAATTCTCTGTTGCAAACCTGCTTCTTAATGATAGATGATTTCTGGAGTCCTCAACACAGTCAGGGACCTGTTGGAGTGGGGCCAGAGGAGGCCACAGCAGTGATGGGAAGGCTGGAAGCCCTCTGCTATGAAGCCAGGCTGAGAGAGTTGAGCTTGGTCAGGCTGGAGAAGCCAAGGCTCCAGGGAGACCTCCTGGTGGCATCTCAGGACTTACCGCTGGGGACAGAGTTTTGAGCAGGGCCTCTTGTGACAGGACAGTGCTGATGGTTTGAACAAAATGAGGCAGATTCTGGCTAAAGAGAAGGAAGGAAGAGGTTGTTTGTGCTGAGGATGGTGAGGGACTGGCCCAGGCTGCCCAGAGAGGTGGCAGATGCCCCAACCCCTGGAATCATTCCAGGTCAGGCTGTTTGGGACTGTGAGCAACCTGCTCTGGTTGCAGATGTCCCTGCTGACTGCAGGGGGTTTGGACTGGAGGAGCTTTAAAGGTCTCTTCCAACCTAAAGCCTCCCATGATTCTATTCCATGATTCTATTTTGAGTCAAATTCCTCTGATTTAATTTCCCACACTACTTATCATAGTAGATACACAGAGAAAACAGACACAGGTGGGAAAGATGCTGCTGTCACTTCCCAGAGAGCCAAAAGGTAGGACAGAAGTGTTCCTTTTTCTGTCTGGGCTGTGTGTGTCTTGTCCATTCTAAACCTCTCTGTGTGGGGCACTCTCTGGGAGCAGCTGAGCTGTGTCCACAGCTCCTGGGCTGGCAGGGGCACTGCTGCCTGTGGCACAGCAGACAACAGAGCAGTGTGGAGGCACAGCTGGTGGCACTCTCACCTGGAGAGTTAATCATGATTAACCCAGGAGGATTAATCATGCTTTATGAGCCCTCTCAGGTGGAAAGCAAAAACTCAGCCCCTCCTGACTTCAGTACTCCATAGCCCCAGTAAGTTGTGCAGGAAAGCTATTTGCTGAAGAATGAGGGCTGCAGGAGGCTGTCATTCCAGGCAGGGCACTGACAAGTGCATACAGTGGGGCTCTTGCTTCTCTATTGTTGTTTTTTGTCTGCAGAAACAAGTTGGAGTAAGGCACTTTGCCATTGTGTGTGCTGTCCTGACTGCCACTCGTCACACCTGGCTGCTGCTGAGGATGGCAGCAGAAAGCTCTGAGCTGGACAAGCTCTAAGAATGAGGCTCTGCACTCCCAGGGCCATTGCCAGCTCTGGCACAGTTTGTCTTTGTCTGAAGCCCTACAGGAACACTTGTGCAATGGAAGAGGAGAAGGCAGAAGGCTGCCACAAAACAAGTGTCTGTTTGCAAAGGCTGCCACCCTCCCTGGAGGGCTGGCTGGGCAGGCCTGGGCTCTGCTCTGCTCCACACACCAGCTCACCACCATGGCCACCCAACCTGAGGCCTCCTGGTGTGCTAACTGATGTGGTGGAGCAGGCTGCCCAGAGAGGTTGTGGAGCCTCCTTCTCTGGGCATGTTCCAAACCCAGCTGGATGCATTCCTGTGCAGGCTGACTGGACTGGATGATCTCTGGAGGTTCCTTCCAACCTCCAATATTCTGTGATACTGTGCTGCTCCTGGCTTGGGGATGGTGAGCTGAGCAAACCTTCCTGCTGGGAGCAGGAGTCCCTGTGACTCTGAGGAGCCCTTGCAGCAGGTACCTCCTGTGTGTACTCCAAAGCTGCAGCCCTGGCTGTCTGATCACCTCCACAGCTGTTTCCTGCTGTCCATCCATCAGCTTTCATTCACTGTGCTGGGCTCAGGCTGTCATTCCACACAGGCTGTAGTGCAGGAAAAGCTGAATTCTGTCCTTCAGAACTGTCTCTCACCCAGCTCTGCTGGACTCTCTTAAGCCATCATTAGCTGCCTTTTAATCATTTCACATTTGCTCACAGGCAGCCTCGAGAATGTCCAGCACAACTTTCTTACACAGCAACTTCTTCCACCTCCTCAGCCATGGTGGGGAAGCTCTGGCCCAGACTTGCTTGCTCCTTTCTTAGGAAGCACACCTGGGGCTGATCTACACAAAACTGAGCTTGCTTCAACTCGCTGAATGTTGTCTCTTGCCCTGTGACTCCCCTGGTGGCAGTGCAATGGCAGCCCTGAGCACATCTTACAAGTTCTTGCCTTGGTCTTGCACAGCCACTTTTCCCTCCTTGCCCTTCCTGGAGGTCCACAGCCATGTCCTCAGCTCCTTTCTCTCTTGCCCAAGACACACTGCATTGCCCAAGCATGCAGGCAGCACCCTGGGCAAGCAGCAGATCTTCTCTCCCAGGAATCTTGGGGCTCTCCATTCCTGCCTCCTGCTGAGCTGTCCTCCTGGCTGTGCTTCATCACCTAGGATGTCACTTTCCTGGCTGCCCAGCTTGATTTACCCAACTGCTTACCCACCACCACAGCATCTTATATTCCTCTTTATGAATGTCAGGTTAGGGCTTTCTAATTTTACTGTTGTGGATCCTAGGAGAGTTTCTGGAAGGGGAGAGGATATATTTCTGTGTTGCTCTAGCCAGAAGCAACTGGAAAATTGGAGGTGACATATCTGAGCTGTTCTTCTCTCCCTCAGACTTGTCCTCTCTGAGGAGCCCCTAAAATGCCATTGCTCTTCACAGCCCACAGCACAATCGCCTGGGGGCTCCAGTCCCACCCCCCAGGCAGAGCAGGGCCACTGATTTATCTGCTAACAAAGGTGCTCTGATGCCTCCATTACCTCCATGCCTGCTTTTCTCTCTCTCTCCCTTCCTGCTAGGTTTCAGACACTGGCTGTTTGTTGCCAGCTAATACAACCTGGCTGGTTATAGGTCAAGCAAGGTGGCAAATCAGCTTCACAACTCCTCTTTAAATATTTAAGAGCAGTTAGATCCTAGCCTGATGCTTTCCTGTACATGCACTAGATCTCTTCCAAATACGTCTTGTCTTCTGTAGCTCATTGACCCAAACCTCTCCTTCCATCCCCACCACTGCCTGCTCTTGCTTGGGAAGGTGCTCAGCTAACGGGGTAGAACAAACAAAGCACACTCTGTGTGCCCCCAGACTGCTGCAGATTCTGGAGGGTTGTTTAGAGAGGAGGCTGACTCAATGCACGCACCTACAGATGTCCTCCAGGGTTTTCCTCTCACTGTGGATTCCTGGTTTAGGCTCAGTCCATGCACACATAGAATCACAGAATTGTCAGGGTTGGAAGGGACCTCAAGGCTCATCCAGTTCCAACCCCCCTGCCGTGGGCAGGGACACCTCACACTACAGCAGATTGCTCAGAGCCACATCCAGCCTGGCCTTCTGTGGCAGTTTAGGCTGGGTGCCCCCTGCCACTGCTGCATGAGATACACCTCTGGTGTCCTGGGTGCCCGCCCAATAGGGATGGACACAGGAAACGAAGTATTTCTACCCATAAATCCTGCACCCTATAAAGCCATCTGCAGAGTCATTCTCTTCCTCTTTCTTCCCTCTGCTCCCATGGGAGATGTCCTCTCTTATTGGGTAATGCCGGCGGGGTATCTCAGGCCTCTTAGGCCTGTCTAGGCCTAATGCCAGGAGGAGAATGGAGGGGGGGGCAGTCTCAGACCTGGCCAGCCTGAGACTTGCCTAGCAGTGGGAGGGGAGAAGAAAGAGCCCTGGGGGTTTGGGTAAACCCTCAGGTGGGAAGAAGGGAAGGATTGGGAAGCCTTTGGGAATTCTGTGAGGGGTTCTGTACGCTTTGGGATACTCTTTGTCACTATGCTTTGTAGTTCTCTGTAGCTTCACCAATTGCTTTTCCATTTAAACTTTTCCATCACTCTCCAATCCGTTTGCATGAGTCTCATTCTTTTGTCCCTTTCGGGGAAAGAGATGATCTGTCTGGCCCCAAACCAGCACACCTTCAAAACTTCCAGAGATGAGGCTTCCACCACCTCCCTGGGCAACCTGTTCCAGTGTCTCACCACCCTCATGGGGAAGAATTTCTTCCTAACATCCAATCTGAATCTCCCCACTTCTAGTTTTGCTCCACACACCTACAGATGTCTTCCAGGGCTTTCCTCTCACTGTGGGATCCTGGTTTAGTGTTTCAAGCTAGGATGACATTGTCTGAAGAGAGGATTGGAAATTGTCAGAGTAGATTTGCCCCCAGAGGACAGAGAGAGGCCCCTCTGGTGGGTGGCAAGGAGAATAATGTGCAGAACTGGTCAGTTCTGTGTGCCCTGATCCTGTCACTGCTGGAATTGTGCTTGAAGTTTTCCCACCATCCTTAGGCTTTTGAGGAAGATGCAATGAGATTCCTTTTTCTGCACAATGATACTTATTGATGAAGCTGATTTGCTTGAATTGTCTTGAATTGTCATCTAGCTGTCATCTTCCAGCTGCCATGCATTTGTCTCTAGTGTTGGATTATTGCTGCTTTCCCAGGCCCTTGGGGCATGCTCCACATGAGCATTCCTCTGCTGTCTGCTGTGACGTTATCTACCATGGCTCACAATGGGAAAAACAACCCCAACTCCCCCCCAGTCTTTTCTTTTTGTCTTTATTATTCTAGGAATGACCAAACCCACACAGCTGGCAGCTGTTTATGCTGAGGAGCCATAACAGCAGACTGCCCCGAAGAGCTCACCTAGAAAAATGGTTCAGAAGCTGTCAAAATGGTTCATTTAGTGAGGAGATGAACTGCTGGTGGGAAAACCCTTGCCACTGAATGGTTGCTTGCAAAATCCTAACAGCAGACTTTGGCCAAGGGGGACACATCCTAGAGCCAGGATCAGGCATATTTTGAGGCAAGACATTAATGCCAACAGGAGGGTAGGGATGATGCATTTTATACCCTTTCTGAAAAAAAGAAAAGAAAATTATGATTCCCTAGCCAAGCTGCAGGTTGCCATTAAGAAAAGAGAAAGGATTTTTCTTCTCCTGTGTGTGGATGCAGGATGTCTTGTCCCCTCTTCCAGTGAGAGCAGAGCAAGATGTGTGGGCAGCAGCTGTCACAGCCTCAGGGAGGTGCAGCTGGCACTGCTGCCCACCATCACTTCACACAGGCTTTGCTGGCCAGGGGTGCACCAAGGGAAGGTAATAGCTCTGAGCACTGTCCTCTCTCTCCCTGATGAAGCACATCAGGTCTGTGAGCTCTGCCTCCCTTGCCAGCATTCATCTTGCCTGCTTCCCCCACGCTTATGCTTCACTAATGCCATCAATAATGTCCTCCCTCTTCCATATATTTCATTTTTTCATTTCTTCTGCTCCATTCCAGGTACTTCATCAGCACTTGCTCCCTGTTCACCTCCTCTACCCCTCCAGCTTCCTGCTCTGGCTCCAGCACAACACTAAACCAGTAGCTCCCCACCACACTCCCAAATGACTGAAGGGTTCTAGGTACTTTACCCTACAGGGTGGCTCTTCCCTGAGTGCTGCCTTCACCCTGCTTCCCCCCAGCTCTCCCTTGCAACCTCCATGAGGACTGCACAGGGGCAAAATTTCAGCAAGGAATGGGGAGTCTTCTCCTCCTCCAGCCATGCCATCCCTCTTCACTCTTTCACACTACTCTCCATCTAGCAGCAGGAAATTTGCAGGACAAAAGTCTCCACTGGAAAAAAAAAAAAGGCAGAGTTTTTGCTGTTCTTCTCTCCATCAGGTGGAAAGAGAGATGGAGTGACTCTTCTTGGAGCTAAAGGTGGGGGGAAAGCATTGATTGTTTTGTGTAAAGCTGTGCCTCTGCCCCAGCTGCACGAGAAGGGGTCTGCCACACACCCTTCCCAGCAGCAGGCACTGCCTACAGCCTGTGCTGCTCTCAAAGCTGCACATTTGCTGGCTCTGTGCTGCTTCAAAGATGCCTTTGCCTCCCTGCCTGGACTTTTGCCCTCGTTCCCATCTGCCCTGCCACTCCTAGGCCAGGTGGGGAGAGCCAGCTGCGAGGCCAAAGCTGAATGTTTTGATCTATTTTCAGCACTTTCTAGGTAAGATGTCAATGTCCTTTTGTTGCACAACGCAGTGTGTTGAGCGTCTCTGAGCAAAGCAGGAGCTGAGAATTCCTTTTGATCTAATCCCTAGACAAAAGTACAAGAATAGGTCCCAGCCTGCATGCATAAAGCTCTCTTTGATCCTGCAGAGGGCTGCAGCCCAGCCCCATCCTGCCTCTTGCAGCAGGGCTGAAGATGAGGCACTACTCACCCTGATCACCCTGCTCACCCTGCTCACCTGCCCAAGCTTTGGCAGGCTGGGAGCACACCAAGCTGTGCAAGGGGTTAGTGATTTATCAAGGCTGGTGGATGGAGCCCAAAGCCCTCAGGAAGCCATTTGCTGCTGCCTGGGTCAGAGCCTGTTCCTCCAGTTCCAGCAGCTGCTGTCCCAGGGTCTCTGCTCAGCCCCTGCCTGCTGCTGCCACACCACTGCTTGGGTCATGCCTGGGATAATTGATTTGATTTCCTCTTCTGCAGCAGCCCAGCTGCAGACATAAGATAATATCCACAATAATTAAGCACTGCTCAGAGCACAGCTCCTGCTCCAAGACGTCTTTCAGAGGAGGTATGGGGATGGGAGACTGAGTGTCAGCAAGCTGAGAGCTGAGGCGGTCAGCAGGCATTGCAGGGCCCATAAGACACTGGCTTGTGGCTATTTGTTTTTGATGAGGCACTTTGGCAGGGTTTGCAGTTTTGATGGCCAGATGTTTTGCAGGTTTGCAAACTGTGCCATAATTGAAATGGAACTTTTATGAAATCTCTGTGAAATATGAGAACACACTCAGAGACTCTCCTTCCCGGGGCTCCCCATTGATTTTGAGCTGCACAGAATCTGTTTACACATCCAAAGAAAATATTGCATTCTGCCTGGCTTCCTTTCACTCCCTCCCCCCTTTTGTTTCCCCAAGTCTCCAGGTGGCAAAGCAGAATCCCCTCTGCCCACAGCTCTGCCAGCACTCACACCTCTGTTGAGATGAGGCTTTATGCTCTCATTGCCCTTCTTTCTCCCACCTGCCTACCAAACCAGGAATTCTACAATGTCTTTTTCTTCCTTCATCTTCCCAGCAGTTCAGCTGTGTCTATATCTTTGCTGGTGATGTGGACAGTGGCATTGAGGCACCCTCAGCAAGTTTGCCAATGACACCAAGCTGTGTGGTGCTGCTGACAGGCTGGAGGGAAGGGATCCATGCAGATGGACCTGGACAGGCTGCAGAGCCCAAGCCAACCTCAGGAGGCCCAACAAGACCAAGTGCAAGGTCCTGCATCTGGGTTGGGGTAATCCCAGACACTGATAAAGGCTGGGCAGGGGCTGGCTTGAGAGCAGCTCTGAAGAAAAGGCCTTGGGGGTGCTGGGGGATGAGAAGCTCAACAGGAGCCAGCAGTGAGCACTTGCAGCCAAGCAGAGCCTGGGCTGCAGTAAGAGAAGCATGGCCAGCAGGGCCAGGGAGGTGATTCTCCCCCTCTGCTCCACTCTGCTCAGACCACACCTGGAGCTCTGGGTCCAGTTCTGGAGCCGCTGTTCCAGGAAGGATCTGGATGTGCTGGAAGGTGTCCAGAGAAAGGCCACGAGGGTGAGCAGAGGGCTGGAGCTGTTCTGCTCTGGAGACAGCCTGAGAGAGTTGGGGTTGTGCAGTCTGGAGAGGAGAAGGCTCCCAGGAGACCTTCTTGTGGCCTTCCAGGATCTGAAGGGGGCTAGAAGAAAGCTAGGGAGGGACTTTATAGGGTGTTGGGTAGTGACAGGGAATGGAGCAAAACTAGAAGTGGGGAGATTCAGACTGGGTGTTAGGAAGAAGTTCTTCCCCATGAGGGTGGTGAGACACTGGCACAGGTTGCCCAGGGAGGTGGTGGAAGCCTCATCCCTGGAGGTTTTTGCAGCCAGGCTGGATGTGGCTCTGAGCAATTTGATCTAGTGTGAGGTGTCCCTGCCCATGGCAGGGGGGCTGGAACTGGATGAGCCTTGAGGTCCCTTCCAACCCTAAAAATTCTGTGATTCTACATGCCAGGACCTGTACTGAAAATTTGTGTGATTTGGTGGCTGACTTCACTGGGATCATGACCAGTGTGCAAGGTACCTGCTGCGGACACAATCTATAGCTGGAGTGCACAGAGTCAAGGCTCAGTTCACCTCAGAGGAGCTGTGCTGCTTTATCTGAGCAACTGTCCCTGCAAAATGTATTGTTATGGCAGAAATCCCTGGGAATTCCACCAGCAGCTTTTATCCTGGGCTACTCAGATGCTGTTGTAAAGCACCCAGCTTTCTTTAATTTGTGTGTGTGTGAAAATGCCATTCTGTGTCTGTGTGAGACTGGTTTGTGCCCTGCTGAAAAGTGCATGCAAAGAACAGAAATGGGGTGGGAGAACTGGTGCTCTAGGGAGAGCTCCTAAGGTGGCAAAGCTAAATGGATGTTTGTTCTCAACTCACTGTGTCTTCAAAGCCTGAATTTCAACCTAATACCCTCCATGGTGCACTGGCCCCAAAAGTTTCTTCTCCCCCTCTCCTCCTGTCTGTGTGCATGGCCGTGTCTGAGGCAGAGAAAATTTGAGATTTGGGGGGGGAAATACCATGAAATTTTGTTGCAAAGCCTGATGGAGACTCTGGAAACAGCAGCTGACCTCTGCTCCTGACCACATACTTCTGGTCCAAAGGAGGCACCTTTGCTGCATGGCAGTGAGGAGAGATGTGGAAGTGATGATCCTGGACCACAGAAAGAGAAGGTGAGGTCTGCTCTGCTCAGTTTACTGCTGGGAAGGGTGGGAACAGAAAAGGGGAGTGAGAGGAGTGGGTTTTAAAGCTGAGCCACAGTTTTCACTAAATACCAACCAGCTCACTCAGAGATGGGGCTGCCCTTGCTTGTCATGGTTGTGGGCTCCAAGAAAGAACAGAGTGCTTCACATTCAAACAAATTTAAAACACAAAGTCTTTGTGAAAGTTCAGATCTGTCTGGTCACCATCTAAACAAATCTTTTAAAAAAAATCAAATAAACAAACTGAAACAGAACAGCAAACAAGGGAATTCTGAGCATCTCCTTCTCCCTTCCCTGCCATGCACTGGCAGGTCCATGCAGGCCTGTGGGATTTGCTTTGCTTAAATCCCAGCTTCCAAGCTGCAGCAAGCTGTGCACTCTTCTTTCTCATCCCTGGGCAGGTTTATTTGCTCACATCCTCTGAGGCCATGCTGCTGGCTCCCCATGCCTTACTGCACTTCTCTCCTGGAATTAGAGGCTCCCCATGCATAATTTTTCCCTCTGTGTGTCCTCACCACACAGCATGTGGGGCAGGTGGCTCCTGTGTGCCAGCCCTTGTGCTGCCTCCATGAGCATGGCTCCACTGGCTCTGATCCCACCCAGATCAGTCTCCAAATAAAACAGAAAGCACACAAATCAAAACTGCAGCCTGGCAGAGAAAGCAGAAGGCAACACAGTCAGGTAAAGCCAGGAAGGTGCCGGAGACAAAAGGAAGAGAAGATAAAAATGAGACAATTTGTAAAAAGCAAAAACCAAAGCACACTAAAACAAAACAAAACAAAACAAAAAAGCCCAACAAAAAGCAGGCAGGAGAAAGTGGTGGGAAAGGGTAGAGAGAATCCATAAAATGGAAGATAGAAGATGAGTTTAGAAGTTGTAGTGAGCCAGCTGCCATGAGAGCAGGTGGAGAGGCAGGCTGGGCTGAGCAGGAAAGCACAGGTGGGGCAGGCTGGCAGCAGACAGCTCCCCAGAGGGAACCAGCTCTGTGCTGTTTGCGTTAGAAATTCCTAACAGCACAGGATTCAATAACCCAGGCAGGACTGCTGGGGCTGAACACACAGAGTGCCACATCCCCCTGGCACATATCCAACCCCAGCAGTGCAGGGGAGCCCTGTGCTGCTAAAAAGCCCCCTTGACATGGAGTTGTCTGTCCCAGCACAGCCACCCTGCCAGCCAAGCAGCAGGGCAAGCTGCTCTCCTCTTTCTGCCTCCCACTGTGATCATGTCCTGCAGCAGGAAGAATAATCTGAATGTCTAACGCTGGGGGGAGGTGGAGGAGCAGAGGCTGGAAATGTTGCTGCTGTCCAGCTGGTCTGTGTGGATGTGCACATGGCAAACACCTGCATGCTAACCACCGATGGCAGCCACGGGCTGGCACAGGGACTCAGGGGTTATAGGTGGGGACAGACCTCGGAGCTACAAATGATGATGTCTGTTTCCTCAGGTTCACCTGATTCCTGTTCAGGAGGAGATGGCACCCCCATAAAAGACTTCTCCTGCAGGTACTTATGGGGTCCCCAGTGGTCTCCAGTCCACTGCCCTGGATGCTGTGCCTGCCTGATGCTCTCCTGGAAGCCAGGTAAAGCCTTGGGGTCACTTTCTGGGAACTGAAGATTGACCATGTTGGATACACCAAGTATTTTGTTTGGGATAAAAACCTCTTCCCTGGTGGTGTTCTGCACCTAATTCTTAGGAACCTCAGCACAACCAGTGGGGCTGAGCCACAGATGTGTTGTCCAGTGCTAGAGGGGAGGCTGCCATGGCATCAGAAATGCTCACTGGAAAGCAGAACAGCTTCCTGCCCCAGGGGCAGCTGCTCCAGGGGTGTTCCACTGCATTTGGTGACCTGCTCCAGTTACAGCTTGAAGTCCCAGCTCCCGAGGGCAGGTGTGGGGGTGGGAGTGGGAACCCAGCCTGTGGGTCAGCAGGGATGCAGGATCAGTGCTGAGGATTAGGATGAGCACAGAGCAGTGCATCTCCTGAGGGAAACCTGGCATCTCTTCCCTGGGAAGCTGTGAGAGGACCAAGAGCCACAGAGCAAAAACCACCAGCAGCAAACAATTTAACCAATAGTATTTCACAAGTGGATTAATCAGCTGGTGGCATTGTGGCTGATAGGAAATCTCTGGCTGCTTAGTTCTGGCAGGACAGAAAGTGAATGTAGACACTAATAAGTAGTGAGGAATTTCTGCCAAAGCTTGGCTGCTAATTGTAGATTTTCTGATAAGCTTGCTCAAAGGAAAGCTGTAACAGACAAGCTGCTCCTCTGTTAACCAAACATTACACAAAGCACTCAGTATGCTTTGTCTCTATTTATAAAGACAAAAAAATTCTTTCTCCCCTGATTACCTTTGCCAAAATGATTTTTTTTTGTCAGTACTTGTCCCTGCTTTGTTTCTGGCTACCTCTTAAGCCTTCACATCTTCCCAGAACTGTGTTCAAAATAATATTTAGTGTGGAGATAAACACTAAATATTTCATGCTATAATTAAATCTTATTAATGCCATTGTCTCTATAGCTCCTATTAAAGATTTACAAGGAGCCTTTCCCTGTTCATTACAAGTTAGAATTTCTTGTGTATTTCCATAACTGGTTTGAGCTTAATCCTCAGCTAGGGGAAGCATCAGAAATGTTACCATGATTTGATGTTGATTCCAAGTTGCTTTACTCACAGTCTTCTTTTAGCCCAGTCAGTGACAATTTGTCATGGGTTTGGTAATTAAGGTACAAAAGATGAGCATTTTCTTTAGCAATTGTGGTTGCAAGCTTTGGCATTTGATGTTTTCTATGTTTAGCACTCTCTCTCTTGTATTTTCCTTGAGCAGAGTTTTGCAAGGATTGGATTCTTCATTTCTTGTATTTCTGCACTGTGCTATGTGCAAGGTACGTGCAGAACTGCATTGGATTTTTAACTATAAAACAAATCTCTCTGCACAACGACCAGCATTTTATAACCTGAGCAGTTCCACACGCTTCCAGGTTACTGCTCACTAGCGGCAACAATGGAATTGGGTGGCAGCAGTGTGTGGATGCAGAGCAGCAGCACATCGCTACCATCCAGCACACTGCATTGCTTCCCCTATCAGCCCTTGGAAAAGCTTCTTCTCTGCCTCCCCAAATGTCCCTTTTGCTGCAGTCAGAATCAGTATTTCAGTGCCTGCCTGCAGACTGATGTTGCTGTAGGAACAGAGACTGCATGCTCACCATCCCTTGCCTTACAACACTTCGTATTATAGAACCACAGAATTGTCAGGGCTGGAAGGCACCTCAAGGCTCATCCAGTTCCAACCCCCCTGCCATGGGCAGGGACACCTCACACTACAGCAGGTGCTCAGAGCCTCATCCAGCCTGGCCTTAAAAACCTCCATGGATGAGGCTTCCACCACCTCCCTGGGCAGCCTGTTCCAGTGTCTCACCACCCTCATCTCAGTCTTGCTCCAGTTTCCAAGACCTTTTTTAATGAAATAGAAAATCCTTACGAAGTTTTCCTGAAGCCATCAAATATTCATCTGAATGGTTCTGTTTATTGGCCTGCCCACATTAGCACACTGCTCCCTTAGAATTCCTGGAGCCATCCATCTGCCTCATGGCTCCACATCTAAGCAGGCTTCCCCTCAGCTGCTGCTCCCATTAAAATCAGCTCTTTCACTTGAACTTGCTTTGATTTAGGCCACTGCTAACCTAGAAAGGAGCTCATTTAATGATGCTTTTTCACCTTTTAGGTTAAGTCTGAATGCATCATTAAGAGAAAGATGTTGACTAATTTGGAGGGAGTTGAGAGAGAAGCTATGAAAGTGGTTATCGGGTTGGCAAAGCAAGCACAGCATAGAGAGACAAAATGAGTGTCTGCACTGGCTGGGAAATAATGAGCAGGGATTTTTTAAAGCATATTAACATGGACAGTGGAGGAATTCATTCTGTTAACGCATAATGAAGGGCTGGCACAGGCTTTCTGGGCATAAGGAAGGAAAATCTCTCTCCAGGTGTTTAGGGAGGCCAGCTGGGGGTGGTCAGGACACCACAGTGCCAGGGGGCAGACAAAATTATCTCGAGGGGCTCTTCCCCTGTGCAGGAGAGCGTGCTCAAGAGTTAAGCAAGGGGAAACGCCACCAAAAAGCACGAATGCAAGGAGAGAATCACAATTTATTTGTGGCAACATTTTTCCTGGCAGGACATATATTGAGCTGTGGAAGTCTCCTTTCTCACCTGCTCTGGGTGGGGTTAGCATGCATGGGTTTGGAAATCACTCATCAGTGAAAGGAAATAGAACAATTTGATATTTCCAGGGATTTTTGACCCAAATCCCCACAGTGGGGCAGCTCTAATAGTAACTTCCACCAGCTGACTCCAGCATTACTCCATCAGAGGGACCCTGGGTGGTCTGTGATAGCATCCAGTTGCAATTTGTTGCCTATTTTATTTTGAGTCCCAGCTGTGCAAGTCAGGGATTCTGAATTTGCAGTTTCAGTATCACTGCAGATGGATGCACAGCCTAGCCTCGCACATCATGCAGGCTTTAGGTTGCATCTGCTTTGCTTCTTTTGCCCTTCATCCTCACAGAGAGCAGCTTGCCACACAGAGCCACAATTCTGTGGCAGAATCCCATTCAGCAGCAACTTTGCACAGTCACAAAATGCTATTTAATTTGTGACTAGACTGCAAGAACACTGGCTGACGGAGTTCAAAAAAGAAATAAGGTTGAGAAGGATTCAAATGAAATACCTTCAGAGAGTAACTCCTTTGTATTCCAAAATACAATCTGAAAGGCCTGAGGAAACCCAGGGCTCGTGGTCAGCAGCACAGGCAGTGTCTGTGCACAAGCTTGTGGGTAGTTTTAACGTAGAATCCCAACGTTAGGGTTGGAAGGGACCTCAAGGATCAGCCAGTTCCAAGCCCCCTGCCATGGGCAGGGACACCTCACACTACAGCAGGCTGCTCAGAGCCACATCCAGCCTGGCTGCAAAAACCTCCAGGGATGAGGCTTCCACCACCTCCCTGGGCAACCTGTGCCAGTATCTCACCACCATCATGGGGAAGAATTTCTTCCTAACACCCAGTCTGAATCTCCCCACTTCTAGTTTGCTCCATTCCCCCCAGTCCTATCCCTAAAAGGTCCCTCCCCAACTTTCTTGTAGCCCCCTTCAAGTACTGAAAGGCCAAAGAAGAAGCACACCTGGAGGAACAGGAAAACCTCTGCCAAGTTAAAGATTTTATAACCACACCAGAAAAATCCAACAATGTTCCTGAGTTCGCCCACACCTTGTAACGTGCTTGGAGAGGAAATGTGAGCTGCCTGCCTCACAGGACCGAGTGATTAGGAGCTGAATGAGGCCCAAAGCCCGCATAGTTCAGCAATCTGTCTGTCAGTGGTGAGGTGCCTGGAAAAAAAACAAACAAACAACTACTAATGAGGCTTTTTGCCCAAAGTCAGGGCACAAAGATAACCCCACCCCTCCCACCCTATCCCCCCTCAGTTTAGCCCCCCAACATGTGAAACACAGATGGTTACATTTCCTTCTAGCTACTAATGATGTCTCTGGGCACCTTGAGGTCCGTAGGATTCTCTGCTCACTTAGAGGGTTCTGGTCCTGTGGCCAATGCAATCTGTAAGTGAGGATATGATGTAGGGACTGCTCCTGCAAAGAGATGAAGCTGTTGTGTGCCCTCAGCTAGGGCTGTCACCTTAACTGCTGATCACTTGCTTTTAACTAGGCTTCTGTGGAAGCTTACACAGCTCAGACCAACAGGCAAAACTTATCACCTCTATTAAAAACAAGCAGAAAGGAAATCTAAACCCCCAAGCTGGAGAAGAGAATAAATTCTCCTGTGCTGTGCTTGCAGGCTTGGAAGGTTGGACAGCTCTACCTCTCTGCTTTGTGGGAAGGAGCAGTGGAGATCAGGGGTGGGTTGCTGCCCTGGCTACATGATTGCTCAGCAGAGTAAATGATAGCAGTTACTTACAGCAGCTACTCCTGCACCACAAGCTGCCAGGCTGAGTGCTTGGCTGTGGCTTTCCATTACCAACACATCCCATGAGAGAGGGCAGAAGCCACTGAGCCTGGCTGGCTCACAGGCCATGCCAGCCCAAACCAGGCACCTTCTTCCAGTGATGTTTCAGACAGTCACAAAGCAGCTTTGTCCAGTGGCTGGCTGTGTGCCTGTCTGTGCTTACTGCTTTTGTTCTGCAGCACTGACTGCTGTGTTCCTGAGGAGCATATCCCTGGTGCAGTGTGGTGTGCAGCAGATCCATAGCGTACACATCTCCTCACAGGTACTGCAAGTCACATTTGATCCAAAGGCCAAAGCCTCCCTTGTTAAACTGCAGAAAGGAGCAGAAGCTTTCAAGGGAGTTAAGTGTGCAGGGTGTAGTATCCTCTCCTTGAAGCTGGATTGACTCTGCTGTGAGAAGACAACCCTGGAGTTGCTTGTTGTGCTTGAAAAACTGGTGAAGCAGGAGTTTAGCTCGAGGGAAATGCTGATGCAAAGGATACTCCAGGGAAAAAATGGTGGGTGGGAAATGTAATTTCTCTTGATCTTCCACCATGACAGCTGCAATGGAAAAAAGAAACCCCAACCCAACAGGCCCCCATCTGCAAACACTTGAAAAGCTTCCCAAAAAGCCAGCCACAGGAACAACACAGAATCAAAATGTAGGAGAAAGAAAGGAAAAATACCACTGAATGGCAGTGAGTAGCAACCTGTGGTTTTAATCCTAAGAAGAGTAAAACCAACAGAACTTCAGGAGCAATATTTTTATTGCATGAACAAGCTGCTGACGTTGTGTAGCAATATTCTCATGCAAAACTCTCCTGTTACAGACCAGCCTGATTTTGCTATTAACTTTTGGGTTGTTTTGGTTTTTTTCCCCCAAATGTTAATTTGGCAATGATGCATTTGGGGCTCATAGCATGTACTGTCTAGAAAAGACTTGGCTATTTTCTGGAAAATAGGTTGTAAAGTGAGATTTACAGAAAATTACTGAGAATTAGGCTGTCTCCTGTCATTATACTACAGCTGAGTGCAATCCAATGATTGGAATCAACTGATGCCAAAGGGAAAAACTGTTGTCTCACCTTTGAAAACCTAAAGCAGTACCAGGTGAGAAGATAAGATGTGCTCATTCTTTCCACTGCTTGTAGCTCTCTGCATTCAGCAACACATTGCCATAATTAGCTGTCTATAAAGTGCAATACAAGCATGCTCCTGCAAGCAAACCTCAGCACATGCACTGAAGTCTGCTTGCTGTTTCCTGACTGGAAATCAACAGAAATGTATTGCAAACACTTGAGCTGTGTAAGGCCTGTCTGGAATTCAGTGCAGCACTATACAGAATGATCTGCTCCTGTCCATAGAATCATGGAATGGTTTGGGTTGGAAGGGACCTTAAAGATTGGAAGGGACCATCCAGTCCAACCCCCCTGCCATGGGCAGGGACACCTCCCACTAGCCCAGGTTGTTCAAGACCTCATCCAGCCTGGCCTTGAACTCCTCCTGGGAGGAGGCATCCACAACCTCCCTGAGCAACCTGTTCCAATGTCTCCCCACCCTCACTGTCAAGAATTTCTTCCTCACCTCCAGTCTCAGTTTCCCCTCTTCCAGCTCAAAACCTGTCCTGGCACTGCAAGCCCTTGTCAGAAGTTCCTCCCCAGCTCCCCTGTAGCCCCTTCAGGTACTGGAAGGCTGCTCTCAGGTCTCCCTGGAGTCTTCTCCAGGCTCAACAGCCCCAACTGTCCCAGCCTGGGGAGGTTCTCCAGCCCTCTGATCATCTTTGTGGCCTCCTCTGTGCCCTCCCCAGCAGCTCCATGTCCCTCTTATGCTGGGGGGCCCAGAACTGGAGGCAGTGCTGCAGGTGAGGTTTCAGCAGAGCAGAGGGGCAGAATCCCCTCCCTGTGCTGCTGCTTTCCCTGCTTTGGATGCAGCCCAGGACACGACTGACCTTCTGGGCTGCAAGAGCACATGGCCAGCCCATGTTGAGGTTTTCATCAGCTGATCCCCATCTTCATTTGCCTTTCAGATAGCACCAGCAATGAGCAATTTCACAACCCCAATCTTTCTGGTAGCATTTTTAAACTTGACAGTGCTGGTATGGAGACATCACAGCTTCCCTGAGTGCTGCTTCAGAAGTGAGACATGCAGAGCACAGCTTCATTTCATCTTTGTACTCTGCCAGGACAGGAGACCTCATCACCTCTTAGTGACATCTGTCCAGGTATCTAACAGCAGTGATGCAGTTCCTGAAAAGAAAAGAGGGAAAACAACCTCATTTTGCTGAAAGCAGGCAGGGATTTAGACGATGTCTTCCTGCTGGGAATTGCCTGTGCTTTATTCCAGAGCTCTGCTTGGGTTAACCCATGTGCCTGAGAAACACGGAGAGCTGGGAGGAGCTGAGTGGGGCAGTGAGGTTGTTAGAAGGCTCTTGTAACATTGAAAACAAAGATTCCATGAGCAGGCCTCTTTTTTCATTCCAGGGAAGATGGTTTTCTTTAGGCACTCCAGTATTAAAGTACTGCTGATAGAAACATCTGAGTCAGATGGGCTTAGCGTCTGTTTTCCAAGGATTACCATATGATTTAGCAACAGAATGATCACAATTGGAGATGAAAAATTCACTTACAAGACAGGCAGGCAAAATTGCTTCTTCAAGTACCATGCCTTACACCGAAGTGGTGATGACTTGGGGGAAGAGCTCCTGACCTCTGGGACCTTGTGTCACAGAAACCTTCTGCCCCAAGTGCTGCTTCTCCCAAAGTGACTTCTCTGTAGAGTTAAGGGCTCAACCCCATCCCTGGAGGTATTTAAAGCTGTGTGGATGTGGTGCTCAGAAGCATGGTTTGGTGGTGACCTGGCAGTGATTATCTCACTGCAGGACTCGGTGGTTTCAAAGCTCTTTTCTGGTGCTATGATCCCGAGCAGGCTCAGGTAGGCAGCACTCGGAGCTGCTGCTGATGTCAATAAGGACGGTGTGACTTTGGCAAATCTGAGCCCAGCAGCTCTTTGAAACTAACCACAGCTCATGCTAGGTTTCAAAGCCCTGCGTTACAGGGGGAGCCTCCCGAGCTCTCTGTTCATTGACAGTAATTGCAATTTGCCCTCAGGTGCTGTGCCTTTCTGTTGTTTTTCCTTGTCGGTGTGGGAGATAACAAATGTGTGAGTGCCATTTCAGCTGGCAATGGGGCCGTTTACAGGCCCTTGCTTGCTGGATAAGGGCTGTGGTGCCGATTTTCCACAGGGATCAAGCACCTCATTAAACCCCCAGGGCTGCGAGCGTGCCCGCTGCCCGACTGCAAGTGGAGTGCAATGCAGGACAGGAAGGGGCTTTGTGCTTCCCGTCGGCATCACAAGATGCCAGTCTGGGCAACTAAGTCAATCCCTTCATCTTTTCCTATACTGACCTCTCCTTTAGGGAAGGCTCTCTGGGTTCAAGTGGTGTTGAGCCTCCTTGTCCCAGCTCTGTTTGTGCAGGAGCTGAGCCCAGGTGCCCGGCTCATCAGCTCACAGGTGCACACCAGCCCTGCTCCTGGCTCTGTTCTGGGGACAAGGCTGGTGCAAGGACCCAGGGGATGTCACCTCTTCCTTTGTGCAAAGCCCTGGCTGCATCTAGCTCAGATTGCGTCTGCACAGTGACAGGGAGATTGCACGGTGCATTCTCTTTCTTGTTTTTTGGTTTTTATTCATCATCTCCTATGGTATGGTTTATTCCTTTTTATGTGTCATCTAGGTGGGTAAGCCAGGACAGACAACTGCAGTCCTGTTTTCCTCCCCATTTTGAGGGTTCAATTTTCACCCCACAGGCTGCAAAGAAGCTCTGGATGCCACTTTAGAATGAAGTTTTTGTTGTTTGTCTGTGGCAGTGCCAGAGACTGTGAGGGTTAGAGGATTCCCTGGCATAGCTGGGGTGAATTAATTGTAAGTGGTTGTAGGAAGAAGATCAGCTGCTCTCAGTAGAAGGAAAAAAACTAAAATAGAAAACAAAACCACAACTCTTTTCAGGCACAAAACTTGTACCAGGGGCACAGAGCTGTCATTCTTCCTGCTATGTCAGCTGGGTTAATGAAAGGTATTACCTCTCCCCCTGGAAGCTGGGTTTCTCTTACATTGTAAGGCCATCCCAAATGTTACAGTGCTACTATCATGATATTAGCAGGCAAATGCTGGCAGTGTCTATTCAGCTGAAGTTTTTACCTGGATAGATAAAAGCAACGTGCTTGAGTTATCAGCACAGTTTTTGCAGGGGAAGGTATTTGCCCACAAGTACCCACTGGAGGTTTTTAGCACAGCTTTCTTTTCAGCTTTGGCTGCTTTGTTTCACTGTGGTGGCTGCTGGAATCTGGCAGTAGTAAAATGTGAAGAATTCAGTGAAGGTGGCAGAAAAAGCCTGTCTAGACTTGTTGAGATTGTCACTTAGCAAGAAGCCTATGAGAAATGCAGGTTGCATTTAGCACTCGCTAGCAGTGACTTGGAACCCTCTTTACTATTACATTCATGGTGTTCACAGTGCTCAAGAGTGAGTGCAGAATGTGCCTGACTCCTCTAATGGCTTTGGGAATCAGCAAGATATGGAAATGCCTAAAGACCTTCCCAGCGATGCTGTCATCATCCATCTGCATGACATTTTGGCCTCAGACTAGAAGATTCCTTCACAGTGAATAGGATGCTCAAAGGGGAGGCTTCAATTGCATCTTTTTTGGTTATTAATGAAATCACAGTGCTCTCAGTCTGTAAAAGCTGCAGCCCTAAAATCAGGCTGGCAGTCATAATTGCGTCTCCTAAATCACAGCTCTGCTAAGAGGGAGATTTTTCTGCAGTATCTGGTGATTTGGGGAAATTGTGCAATAATTGTTGCCTGACCTGCAGGGAATTTAGAGGAGTGTTTCAGACTTTTTAGGAGAATCAAACTTATTTCATGTTTCTTGAACTGCCAGGCACTGGGGCAGGAGGAGCAGCTGGAAAACTCTGATAGGGAAGAACAAAAAATGTGACTACGTGGAAGACTATTGGTAAAAGGACACTATGGAAAGCTTAGGAGCTAAGAAAGCAGAGGGCTAGTGATTATGAAGAGATCATATCTGTGCTTTTAGGGTTTTCCAAGAGCATTGATGATCCAAATAGCAAAAAAATTTGCCACTTGAAACATGAAGGCAGACTGACAGGGGAAACACATGCCTGGCTGTGAGAGCACAGATGGGCACAGCCCCTGCAGCTCTCCTTTCCTGTGCTCAGTGCTGGAGAACACCAAAGCATCTTGTATCCAATGGGTGTCCTGATCCCTGCACAGCTTTGCCCAGGCATGTTGTGTGCAGTGGTGTCCTGCTCCCTGCACAGCTGCACCCAGGTATGTTGTGTGCAGTGGTGCCCTGATCCCTGCACAGCTGTACCCAGGCATGTTCTGTGCAGTGGTGTCCTGATCCCTGCACAGCTGTACCCAGGCATGTTGTGTGCAGTGGTGCCCTGATCCCTGCACAGCTGTACCCAGGCATGTTGTGTGCAGTGGTGCCCTGATCCCTGCACAGCTGCACCCAGGTATGTTGTGTGCAGTGGTGTCCTGCTCCCTGCACAGCTGTACCCAGGCGTGTTGTGTGCAGTGGTGTCCTGCTCCCTGCACAGCTGCACCCAGGCATGTTGTGTGCAGTGGTGCCCTGATCCCTGCACATTTCAGTAGATCATGTTCTCATGCAGACTGCCTGCCCTGGGTTTCTCTGCTGTCACACTCCAAGCAGCATTTTGTATCCTGGACTGGGAGAAGCTCCTATCTTGCCCCAGGCTCAGCATGCAACTATATATAACCATATCTGTTGGCTCATCCCATGGGCATGCAAAGCAGTTGTGATCATGCAGCCCCTTTTATGGCTGCAGGACAGAGTCAATGGCCATGTTCCCAGCTAAGCCAAATTCCCCTGTGCAGGCCAATGCTGAAGGCCTGAGCTGTTTGCAGTGATTTCTGTAAGCTTTCTGAAATGTTACCCCTGGCCTTTTCCTTCCTTTGCTCAGCTGATGGAGGTAGTCAAGCCACTGGGTTGGTGCACTGTGGAAGTAGTGTGGTAGATCTCATCCTCATGCTTGCTTCATCCTAAATCCTGGAGTGCTGCCTTAGTCAGGCATTGTTCTTTGCTCTGTCTTACCATAGCCACCTCTTCATGTCAATATTTGCTTCCAAAAGAAAAGGAAAAAGGAAATGAAGTGGCCATGCCATCAGTTGCCACCTCCTTTGTAGGAATCTTATTGCAGAGCTTGTGACGAAGATGGTGAATTTCCTACTGGGTTTATGCTCCACCTGGTGTGTGTCCATAGACATCCAAGAGGTCTTATGCCCCAGAGTTTCTTGTCCTGATGGTACAAAGAAAGCTGAAGCTGCTTACTAAGGAGCAGAAAATTTTCCTGCAGAGCTACAGAAGCTTGATATAGAAAACCATTTTAGAAGTGATGGAAGCTGATTATTCAAGTAAATCCTGTGGGATCCAAGGAAATAATGAAAATGATTGTTCAAGAGTTATTGGAGGAAATGTCTTGGAACAGCCAGGGAGGTTAAAATTTAACCTTCTTTTATTAGAAATGTTTCTTACCATTTGTCAGGATTCCCTGCCACCTGCTTTCTGGCTGCATGATCCCAACTCGAGTGGACAGAAGTGTTGGCACAGAAGCTGATGGCATTTTGTCTTGCATCACCTCCAATTATTGCTTAAAAGCATTACAAGACACACTTCAATGGGACTCTTTGGCAGAGCTTTGGTTCCCTTGGCCTCTTCCAAAGCAGTGAACAAACCCCAGCTCACACAGCAGGGGGGAGTGGGCAAAGCTGTGGCCTAGCAGCTCTGCTGCTGTGGAGCTAGGGCTGGGAGGGGACCGACTGCACCTTGTTGTTCACAGGGGCTTGTGCCCTCCTGGCACCACCACCTGTCACAGCGCATGGTGCGCTGCCAGGCACTGGCTGATAAAACCCCTCATTCCCTTCCTTCTTTCCCCTGCGTTTCCATGGAGTTACCATGCCAGCAGGATCAGGTCACCAGTGTTAATACATTGCTACTCGTGTGGCTGAGTTATCATTAGTGCTGAGCTTGATGGATGCCTGTCCTCTGTCTGGGCAGAAAGTACTGAATATTGTAGAAGTTTGCATTCTCCCTTTGTCATGCAGGGCTTTGTGATTGTTTTTTGTTTGTTTGGTTGGTTTGTTGTGGTTTTTTTTTTTTTTTTTTTTTTTTCTGTGAGACACCTTTAAGTTTCTGAGGGTTTGAAAAAGAGCTGAAACTGTTTCAGGTCAGTTCATTCATATTGGAACAGAGACAGCCTTGCAGCTTTAAGCAATAGCTTCCTCACTTTAGTTCTCACAGAGGCTTTGCCTGGAGTGAGCACCAAAGCAGGGATTGTCTCTTTCTAAGCATCTCTGGAGGGATATTTCTTTCTGGTTTTGGCAAGCAAATTGCTTAAGAACTGCCAGGTAATGACAGCCTAAAGAGCCTTAATGGTTTTTAGCTGTTTGACTCAGCGGTCATTTTTTGAAAGGAGATCAAAAGTGACACAAAAATACAATTTCCAGAGCTAGCACCTAAGAATGGGGGTTGATTTGGAGTGCAGCAAGCCACAAAACATCTGAAAACAGCCACAGCAGAACATGTCATTTGGGGGCTGGTAGGGAACGTGGGCACAGGTTCACTTTTAAGCAGGCAGATCAGTTGAGCAGTGAGAAACTTTCTCTACAGAACATTTCTCAGCAGTAAATGTTCTTAGCATTGGAGGAATTAAGAGTTTAGAACACTTACAAAATTGATTAATTTTACTAACAGGTTTTCAAGCCCACACAAAAGCTTCTAGAAAGGAGAACTTTTCCTGCAGGTGGGGATGAGGAAAGAGCTGTGGCTGAGACAGCCTGGAGGTTTGCTGTTGGAGCAGAAAGGGCATCTTGAGCCCCCTGCCACAGGCTGCTGCTGGCCATGTTGTGGCAGGTTAGAAGGCACTGAGATAAGGCCAAGGTAGCTGAGGAGATGCAAAAGTCCATCTGCTTTGTGCAGCATAGATAAGGCTCCCAGACTTGGATTTGTCATGATGCACCATGGAGAAATAAAGGCTGTGAATCAGAGATGCACCTCACTATGCAACTTCAGCTTTGCATCTGCTCTCCTCTGAGATAGCAACATTCCCACTGGTGTGCTCAGCCAGGGGTAGGAGCTCAGCATATCTCTCACAGAGCTATTTCAATCTCATACCTAAGAAGAACTTAAGCAGGTTTTTGTCAGGGGGTTTTAATCTCTTTTTCTGCATGTCTGTGTATTTTTTGTTCTGTTTTGTTTTGTCTTGTTTTCTCAAACTAATCTTTCTCAAAGTTTTCAAGAATCCCACCCAGGAGATGGCCTGTCAAGTGAAGATCCATTTTACACCCAAAACCAATGGCAAGGCCATGGGCCCTCTTCATCTAGCAGGCAGAAAGAAAAAACAGAGAAGGCCAGTCCCCAAAGGCAGACCTAGTTCTTTTTCTCTCTGACTTTCAGATGAAGTGCTCCACCTGTGGATATCCTGCTGGCTATCACTGACATCATTCCCATCCCCTCTCCCTCAAGAACACCTCCTAGAACCTTTGACAACGCCCATGCTACATGCTACATCAAGACAGATGGAGGATAACTGCCCAGGGCAGGCTTGGCAGTTTCCCCACCTTTCCTGTTCTCTCCCTTCCCTCTTCCCATCATTAGCATTGGATGGGTCCAAACCCCTTCTTATCAACTTCTGGTCACTTTCTATCCCAAGTCCCAGTGCACTTCTGGTAGCTCTCCAGGGAAAATAGGAGAGAAAGCAAAAGGAAATGTAGGTACTTAAAGCCCATCTGACACTACAAAGACCGAGGTAAGGAGCCTACCCTTTTGCTTTATTTTCACAGTTCTGGTCTTTGCAGGTAACCCTGAGCTCTGTCTGGAAGACCCCAAGAAAGTGGAGTCATCTTCTCCATAGCACCAATTGAAGCTGGCTTTGTACAGTGTTCTGCAGCTTGGAGCTCAGTGAGTTACTGTCAAATGCAGTAGTCCAAGAGCATCACGTTGCAATATTTGCTTTGCATATGTAATGCGCAGAATGCTTCTTTCAGTGGCATTTTTACAAGGATATGGAGAGGCAAATAGACCTCTGGATAATTAAAATCTCCTTGTCTGTGTGCTAGAGATTGCTATCATTTAATTAAGGTTTCTTTTGCTACAACAAAACAAGATTTTTTAACTGATAAAAGGGATAAATCTACCCAAGCATTCCCTAGGTTTTGCAACATCTTTCAGCAGCAGTCTTCAAACTCAAGTAGTTATTGCAGTCTGTGCTGGTTGTGGCTCGGGCAGAGTTAATTTTCCTCCCAGGAGCTGGTCCAGGGCTGTGTTTTGGGCTTGTGCTGCAGATGGTGTTGAAAACAGAGGGTTGTTTCACTTACTGCTGAGCAGAGCTTACACAAAGCCAAGGACTTTCCTGCTCCTCATCCCACCCCGTCAGCAAGGAGACTGGGGGTGCAGAAGCAGCTGGGAGAGGACACAGCTGGACCCCAGCTGACCAAAGGTGTCTCCATACCATATGCCACCATGCTCACCATACAGCAGTGAGGGATGAAGGAAGGGGAGGACACTTGGTCCCCATCAGGTGTGACAGAGCCCTGCTTTCCTGGGGCTGGCTGAACACCTGCCTGCTGATGGGAAGTAGAGAATGAATTCCTTGGTTTGCTCTGCTTGTCTGTGTGGCTTTTGCATTTCTGCTATCAGTTTTTGCCTCATCCCATGAGTTTTCTCAGTTTTGTCCTGATTCTGTCCCCCATCTTGCCACGGGGCAGTGAGCAAGAGGCTGTGTGGTGCTCAGCTCACCCCAGGGATGAAGGCATGACAGATGTCCTGTAGGTGTCTGAGTCATACTGTGATTTCCCAAGGACTAAAGTATTCAGCTTTCCAACTCTGCTACACATCTCTCTGAGAAAGAAATCCTCCAGGTTCCCTTGAAAATCTCTGGCCTCAAAACACTGAAGGAGTTTTTTGTCAGCACAAAGTTAATGTTTCATCTTTTCTAGGTTATTAAGTTCTAGTCTTACACCACCAGAAAGAGCAGTGATAGGTATGCAGAGAGGGCAATTGACTGTCTCAAAAGGTTAACTGTCTTCTGGTTGAAAATGAGTACAATTACTCACCAAAAAGCAAATGACTAAAAACCTCATCTGAGTAGTTTTCAAATGCAGCTGCAATGGATGCTGCTCAGCTGAGGAAGGACGGAATTTATAGACAGAAATAAAGAGTATCTCAAGAAAGGAAAGGTTGCAGTGATTGGTGGGAGTGCTCCACAACCAACCCAGATGATTTTGGCCTCTGGAAGAGAATGCACCATTTGCTCTTCTTTCTGAACTTGCTTGTCTTGAGATTGTGTTGATTTGCTTAGCTGCATGGTGGAAGGTAGGGGAACGAGGGCACAGGACACAGCCCTTTGTGCAGTGTCATTGCCAAGTGGAACAGGGCATTGGATGTTCCTCTTTTGGGGCCAGGCCTGGCTCTGTTAAAACCACTGAAAGTTTTGCTCTCTTCTTCAGGAGAGCAGTATCAGGATGTAACTACATGGGACTGTGTGGGAGTAAAAGAGATGCAGAAGTTGCCAGCTGCAGCTCTGGAGCTGGGAGCATTGGTGTGCTGCAGCTAGCACTGCAGAGCCACAGCCATGCTCCACCATCACCACAAGCACTGGAATGGTTCTAAAACCGTGAAAAAAAAAGTAAATGGAGGAAAATCAGTAGTGCACTGATAAGGAAGTTTGATTGTTTGGGGCCTTTTTCTCTCTTTCTTCTCTCTTGCTGTTCCAGAGGCATTTCATCCTGCTCTAACAGGCCAGACCAACACCCCCTGAAGTGCTGATGATGTCAAAAGTGAATGAGTTTTCTGGCTTTCTGGGGTGATCCAGCAAGGGGAGGATGAGGAGGAAAGTCTGAAGAGCATAAAATAGCAACAAGATGGAAAAAACAACAACATTTGGACAGCAGGAAGTGATTAATTCAACTTAATATGGTAAGTCTTCTGGAATTTTCAAGATATGATTTTTTTAACCCTTTGGTTAAAAATCAACCCTTAGGTTGGATGTTAGGAAGCAATTCCTCTTGGGAAGGGGAATTAGAGACTGCCCAGGGAGGTGGTGGAGTTGCCATCCCTGGAGGTGTTTCAGGCAATATTGGATGTGGCACTTAGTGACATGGTCTGGTCAATGTGGTGGTGTTAGGTCATAGGCTGGACTTGATCTCAATAATCCTGTGATTCTATGGTCATTTTTCTGATTGGAAGAAAAGTAAGGTCTTGAACAAAGTGTTGAAATGAACTATTAAAAAAATAGTCCACTAGCTTGATAAATAAATAAGGAAGTAAGTAACCAATAAGCCAAACCTCAGCCAAGTCAATTTGACTAAAGAGCACAAAGGACTTTTCTACCCCAGCCTCTGCGACTCTGTGCCCCAAAACCTCCAAAGTCCCTGTATAGGAAAGTTCACTTTCTCCCCTTTCTTTTCCTTGCACCCTTGTTTCCTTTAGAGAATTCTCATGTTGTAATCATGGGGACATTGCTGGGATCTCTCCTACAGCATTTTGGTTTTATTGCTTAAAACCAAAGAAAGTGGAGGAAATAATGCAGGAATCTCTTCCTCTCTTTTTGCCAGACTAAGGCAAAAGGTGACCTGAGAATATTTCTGAGTCCCAGTGGTTACTGGCCCTACTCAGCAGCAACACTTCCTTGAAATGCAGCTAAACACCCTCTTGTGTGACCTGTAGAAGTGCTGAGCACTTGCAGATGCAGCTCATGGCAACAGGAGGGGTGCAGAGCACATTCCTAATGTCACCTAATGCTCCAGAAAATTCAGATCCCATAGGTTTCAGAGCGGACATCCAGAATTAGCAATCTGTTTTGACCTTCAGTGTCCTGCAAGGAAACGAGGAGGTTGCCATCCTGACACTGTAGTGCTGATGTGAGGATCCAACGGTGGCTCCACACACCTGGGTGAATAATGGACTCTGTTTGAAAGTCAGGAAGGAGTTTAGCAGGACTGTCCTCAGCAGTGTTTAAGCAGTGCTGGCAAATGGGATATGACCACACCATTAGCAGTGGGCCTGGGATAAAATATTGACTAGCTGTGTTCATTACAGGAGCCCTGCCTGATCCATGCACCAAGTGAGTCAAGGGTCCTGGAGAAATAATTGCATTTCACAGGGTAATTACAGACTGCATCAATGCAGTGCACCAGAGAGCCGAAAAGGAGGTTGCCCAGACAACCTCGCTTATGAGTGCTTGAGCCTGCAATATTAATGACAAATGTTTATAAATTATTAACAGTCATATTTTGTGTGTTGGGTAGGAGATGTAACAGAGAGCTTCTCTGCCCTTCCTGTCAGGTGTGGCTGGCAAGGCACAGACCCAGTTTGATAGCTGAGACAGACCCAAGCAGCATTCACCCAGGCTTTCCTGGGACCCTGCACTGCAGAAAACCAGCTGAGGGTTTCAAACCAGAGAAGGCTTTGCAAGGAGGGAGGTGGGAAATGCAGATAAATGGGGAGTCTGGAAAAAAAAACTAAGTTGATAGCAGATCAACCTACCCTGCTCCTCAGAGGCTGTCACAGCAGCCCCTCTAGAAGCTACTGCTCCTGCTTCCCTTCCCCCCTGCTTTTGGAGCTAATAAAGTGGCCAGCAACGGCCAACTAAACACCAACACCATTAAAAAACAGAAGATCAGGTCAGGCTGTTGAAGGACAGTAGGATATTGAAGGACAGGAGGATATGTGCCTTCATCTGATGAAAGTGGACATCTCTCTGTGGCTTGGTGTCCAGAAATGCATCTTGCAGTCCTAGACCATTTCCATAGCTGTGAACACTAAGCAGAGAAGTTTTGCTCACGCCCCCCACAAAGGCAACAGACAGCTGTGAGTGTCGTGGTGACAGGGAGCTGATGATCCTGTGTTGCTTGCAGAGCTCCCTGTGCTGTCAGAGAGGAGAGGTGGTGCCAGCAGTGAGTAATACCAATACCTAGGACAGCCTGCTCTGTGCAACCTGTTATGCTCCCAGGGATGGAGAGCTGCTCAGCCAGCTGTCTTGCAGGACATGGAAAGGGCCTGGGACTGCTTGAAAGCTGTTTTCCAGAGAGCAGTAAATCATAGAGGGCATCTAGACCAACCCTGCTGCAGTATGCAAGGACATCTTCCACAGAAGCCCCATCCACGGAGGTTTTTAAGATCAGGCTGGATGTGGCTCTGAGCACCGTGATCTGGTGTGAGGTGTCCCTGTCCATGGCAGAGGGTTGGAACTGGATGATCCTTGAGCTCCCTTCCAACCCTAACAATTCCATGACTATATGATTCTAGTACTCCACTGGCAGCAGGCAGAGCTTACTGGGCTTTCTCCACTGTACGGAAAATATACCTCAAGGGCTGCACTGTAAGAGGCTTTCAAACTCAAGTGTGAATTTCTGGTGCTGTTTTGTTAAGCAGCAACTGACTGCTGGTACAATACCCACAGTATTTTTCTGACTGTAATGGATCTCACTCATTTAGGCATAAATTGTGGCACTTAGCTGTGGTACAGAGCTGCCAGCTCTGCCCTTGAGACATGCACAGCGTATTGCCCACCAAAGCCAGTGGGGGGCATGACCTGGGTGAACAAAAACTGCAGCTGACTGGGAGCTGTGCCTTTATATCCTCCGGGGTTTCATGACAAAAAACAAAACATGATGACTTTTTGCTTTCTTTTCCCTTTCTATTTTTGATAGATCTTAACTGACCCACAGCATGTCAAAGGCAGTGCAGGCTTTTTCCTGGAGCTCTTCTGAGCATTCCTCACGTTGTTGTTCCCTAAATTTGTTAACAGCTCCATCTGCTAGGCAATCTCACTCTCAAACATCAGAAGATACTCACAAGTAGTAAAAGGTCACTTAGGCCTTGCAGCTTTGTTCTCTCTGTCTCTGAGAGCTTTGCACCCAGCCACTTTGCAGCCTGTCTGCTCTCTCGGGCAATATATTTTAACAAGCCTCTAATGCAGAACTTAATTATCTGAATCCCCAACCCCAAGCTCCTAAAGCATCCTTTCCCTCCTCTTCTTCAGAGAGACTCAAAGTACAGAGAAGTACATCATAATTTTCTTAATTACAGTTTGTTTTCTTTCAGCCCTTAGCTGAACTTTAGTGATGTGTTCAGCAGGCAGTCCTCTTCTAGTCTACGTGCCCGGTGTTAATTACTGCTGTGTGCTTGCTGCCTGCTCAGCACTGCACTCTGGGGGCTGTGCTGCTGGGATGTGGCAGAGGCCTCTCTGCACAGGAAAGCCTCAGAACAGAAAACTCTGCAGGACCAGGCTACAAAGTCACCCACGGAAAGTTCTGGCACTTTGCTTCTGGACAGTGCCTAAGGGAGGTTTTAGCCAGGTGGGGCTTGGTCTCTTCTTCCAGGCAACCAGCAACAGAACAAGAGGACACAATCTCAAGCTGCACAGGGGGGAGTTAGGCTTGATCTTAGAAAGAAATTCTTCCCAGAAAAAGAGATTACCCATGGGAATGGGCTGCCCAGGGAGGGGGTGGGGTCAGCATCCCTGGAGGTGTTTAAGAAGAGACTGGCTGAGGCACTTAGTGCCATGGTCTGGTTGATTAGATAGGGTTGGGTGATTGGTTGGACTTGATGGTCTTGGAGGTCTCTCCCAGCCTGGTTGGCTCTGTGATTCTGTAAGGAAAGGAGCAGAGCTGCAGCTTGGCACTTGGTCTCGCACCCTTGCAGCTTAGTGAGGGCTGGACTGAAAATCCTACCTGCATCTCACCTAGATGAGCCCCACAAGTGTTTTTCTTCCCTGTATTAGTTTCACTGCTTTTGAACCTTTTAATGCTTTTCGCATCTGTAGCACCCTGCAATAATCAGTTCCACAGTTTAATTGTGAATGTGTGAAATGAATGCTGCCCTTGGCCTGCTCTTCAACTGCATGAATTAGTTTAGTGCACCCTCCCCAGCTCTTCTGTGGTGAGAAATAGCAAATTATTGCCCCCTATTAACTTTTGTACTACCTTGCTCATAACTTCCTCCTGTGACATCCCACCTCAGCCATCTCTTTCCCAAGCACATTGCCTGCCAACCTATTTAATCATCTGTCCCCACATGGAGCCTGCTCCCTGTATCTCCTAGTCTTTACCTCTCTTCTCTACCCCTTCCCTAGCACTGCAATGTATCTCACATTAAATCACTGCCTACTTGGTTTCTAGTCTGAGTAGTACCAGTTGAATTGTATAAAGTCAACTCTGTGTAATACATGTAAGAAAAACTGTTCTGAAATCATGCTTTGATGTTACTTCAGATATAACTTTAGGCTGGAGATCAAACTGAAGCACTAAATAGGGTCCCAGTGTGAATATATACATCTCCCTGCAGCAGCACTTAGCTTCCTTTTAGAGGAGACAGTCCCACAATTCCCATTTCACATAAATCTGAGACAGGCAAGGTGTGAGCAACATGAGAGCAGGGCCCTTGAATCTTGTGTTTGTTCCCTTTATCTGAGAAAATACAGTCCTGCCCTTCCTTGCTGCTTCTAGTTATGGGATGGGCACCAGGCCTGGCTGCTGCCAGAGCAGGAAACCTCAGACCTGCCTCTGCAGGAGCAAGGTACAGGGCTGTGCATGGAGCAGGAAGGGGAAGTGAATCCTAAATTGCTTTTACAGAAACCAGTTTTTGAGGAAGGCTTCAGAGGATTTGTGCTAATTATATCTGAAACATTTACTTATGCTTAAAGATAGTTCACAGCCTGATCTCACAAACCAACCATCCCTTGGCACCCAGGCTTGAATCTAAAGTGAGTTTATCCCTCTTATGCATCCCACTGACAAGATGCTCGCAAGCTGTTCCTCCTGGACAGCTGCAGCTGGGGGAGCACTGCCCTCAGGAGTGCTGCTGAAAGGCACAGGTGGTGGCTCTGCAGAGCAGACTTAGAAGGCTGCTGGATTTTGTTAGGGAGTGATGCTAAAGGCTCAGCCCCACGTGCACTGGAAGGGCACCAAGGTACAGTGGCACAAGACATATTGTGAGATGTTGAGGGATGGAAGCAGAGTTGGGAAATCATAAGTCAGAGTTGGCTCTGGGAACCATCTGTGGGGTGGCTGCTGGCAGGACAGGAGTCCACGCTGGCTATAGGGAAGATCATAAGGGCTGAAGGTTGTCTGGGAAAGCTGCTGGGGTGTGTGTGTGTGTGCCAGGCAGCGTGAGACAGAGCCACCTGGGGCTGGCTGCTGCGTGCTCTGTGTGTCTGAGTCCAGCTGGTGGAAGGATCCACATCAGCTGTCTGTGTGTATTTCCCACGAGTGGATCTTCAGCCAGACAGGAGAGGGAGACAGGCCAAGGCCATTGGTGCTCTCTGTGTTCAGATGTCTGTGTGTGCTGTGTACCTGTGTGTGCTGTGTACCTGCCTGCTGCCTGCCTGCCTGCTGCCGACTCAGGCTCAGCCTCGCTGCTGCCTGCAGCTCCAGCAGCCTCACCTCCAGCAGCCTGGGCTCTGCTGGACTGGGAAACTTGCAAGGTTTTTAATGGTGAATTAGGAAAAAAGAGCTTGTAAACAGAAAATTGCTAATTGTAAACAGAAAGTAATTCCTAATTGTCAACAGAAAATTGCTAATTGTAAGCAGGAACTCGCTGCTAGCCCAGGGAGAGTCCCTTCCTTCTGTGTGTGTGTTCTGCTTTTAGCTGCTGGAATTTGCTAATGAAGGGTCAGCAAGAGAGGGCTGGTGGCTCAGGCCTCAAGTTTCTGGTACATTTATTCAGGACTAAAGAAAATACATCCTTTCCTGAAGGTAAATTAGAAATTGGGTCAGGTCTACTGAATTCATCCAGCTTTGATGGAATTGTCTATGAGCAGTTGGCCCAGATTAAAAAAAATTGTTTAAAAACTCAAGCATTCTATTTTATTTATTTTGGTTTATTTTATTTCAGCTTATTTTATTTTGGTATATTATTTTACTTAATTTTGGTTTATTTAATTTTGGTTTATTTTATTTTGGTTTATTTTATTCTCATTTTATTTTTTATTTTTAAAAATGCAGAGGGTTTTTGGCTCTGTTTCTTATAGCCTACAGCTGTACATTCAACTGTACAAACCAGTATCTCCCTCAACCTCTGCACCTAGTTGAGGATGCCCCTGCTTGCTGCAGAGGGGTATGGGCTGGATGAGCTTTGGAGGTCCCTTCCAACCCAGACCATTGTGTGATCCTGTGATTCTGTGCTGCCAGCCAACCTGCCTTAGGGGAAGGCTCAGGCTTGCTGTGATCATGTCAGAGATGTGACACATAAATTACAGGCTGCATGTTCCATTTATTTTTTACCAGATGAGGATCCTACAACCAAGTGGTCATTACCATCCCTTCTCTACAGTTTTGCTGCCTCCAGGGTGGTTAAATACTATGTAAGTGGTTAAACATTATGTTGTATTTTCTCGTGGATAAAACCAGGGAACTATACAACATTGGTCCTTCCATTTAAGATCCACCTCATGGTCACAGTGGATGGTGAAGGTCTGGCTGGGTAGGACATCAGCCACCAGTGCTGTGAGCTCCCTGGTGAGAAAATGGCTCTGCACATGTAAATGCCAAAGGAGATGCATTTCAGATCATCTCAGAAAATGCAGGTGGAGTGACCAAGGCAGCTGGGACTCAGCAGCATCTTCTGATCTGTGTAGGTCCTGTTCCCCTCTTGCTGCCAGCCTGTGTGCAAGCAGTGGCCATGCCTTTTGTACTGATTGGCCTGGGCTTTGAAAGATTAGCTTGCTTTGAGGAGTAACAGCGAGGTAACTAGGAAGAGAGGTCCATATGTTGGAGGGACCATAGCTGGATAACGAGAATGGGGAGAGATGAAAAGTCTGTTCCAGAAGTCTCAGTGAAGTGATAGATTTAACAAACCCAGAAGCTGTCAAATCTCCACTGACTAGACAGAAGGGCTGCTGCATGCAGCTATTACTGCAGAGGATATCCAGAGCATGAGGAATGAGTGGCAGATGCCTCACCAAGCAAAGACAAATAAGTTTACAAAGTCATTGAGTCGTTTTGCACTGAAAACAGCATTGTCATGGGCACCAATTCTCTTTGCCCACAGCATTCAAAGTTACAAATGATGCATTTAAAGAAAGAGACAACCTGCAAGGTGGTGGCAATTCTGTAAGTTCTCCCTGGGAGGAGAGAAATGCAAGCAGTGAGAGCAGCTGCAACCCCCAGCCAAGAGCAGTGTGTTACAGCATTAACCTGGTGAGTTTACCAAAGGTTATCAAGCATTAAAGAGACCTTTTGCCTTCTCTGACTGCTTGCACTGTTTCTCCTGTGATGCTGTCATTCCTCTTAGGCACACAGCAGACAGGATTTTTTCTAATCTTTGCCTAATTAAAAACCAGGAAAAAAAAGATCTCTAATAAAATAATGACTACTACTTGGGGCCATCAGCTCTCCCAGCTAGTCATTAATCCCAGCAAAATGAGCCAGCCTTGATTGTTATTACTAAATTATATTGCTAATGTAATTTAGAGCTTCCTAGAAACAGATTTCTTGAATATATCCTACTCCTCCTGGTCCACCCAAGAAGCTGTGCACGAATTTATCCATCTGCAAATTAAAATGTGACTGCAATAAAGAGATTTAGGGTGATACTCAGAAAAGTAAAAGAGTTTAAAACAGCAATGGAAGTGACTAATTTAATTTTAGCATCAAGGTTGAGGGCCATGGTGGAAGAGAAGTGCTGGGAAGATGTTATAGAAGGTCAGCTGCATCCGTCCAAAGTCCCTTCTGGCCTCAAAGGAAAGGGAAAAAAGCTCGGAGAGGGACCAGGGGGCATTGGTTGACAGTCACTGAACATGAGCCAGCAGTGCCCAGGTGGCCAAGCAGCCCAAGGGCATCTTGGCTTGGGCAGCAAGGACAGGAGGTGACCATCCCTCTGTGCTCATCACTGCTGAGGCCACACAGTGAGTGCTATGTTCAGTTCTGGACCCCTCACTGCAGGAAGGACATTGAGGGGCTGGAGCCTGTCCAGAGAAGGGCAAGGAGTCTGGAGAAGGGCCTGGAGTACCTGGGCTACAAGGATGGGCTGAGGGTGTTCAGTCTGGAGAAGAGGAGGCTGAGGGAGACCTCATTGCTCTCTACAGCTCCTTGAAGGTAGGTTGGAGCGAGGAGGGAGCAGCCTCTGCTGCTTGGTGTCAAGAGACAGGAGCAGAGGCAATGGTTCCAAGATGCACCAGGGGAGGCTCAGGATGGATCTCAGGAAATATTTCTGCATTGCAAGGGTTCTCAAATATTGGAATGGTCTGCCCAGTGCAGAGCTGGAGTCACCATACCTGGGGGTGTTCAAGCAGTGTGTGGACCTGGCCCTTAGGGACATGGTTTAGCGTTGACCCCTCAGTGCTGGGTCAAAGTCTGGACTGGCTGAGCTTGGAGGTCTCCTCCAACCAGATGTATTCTGTGATTCTGTGAATGACAGAAAAGATAGAGCAAACTGTGATGTGGAAATGTGTTGCTTCAGTCTTCTGAGTAATTAGAAGTTGCAGCTGCTCTCTCAGAGCTTTATTTTCTCAAGCTGGTAAAAGGTGTGGAGAAATCACGATTGAACAGATGGGCTGTGAAATTGATAATGTATGTATCGGACCTCTGGTGGACTCTTGTGCCCTTTCTTTCGTGATTGCCACTTCCTGAACATGTGTGACAGCAGTAACCCTGAACTTGGCCTCTAGTGTGCAGCTGGAAGTGCTGTGTTAAGAACAAACTTCACAGCTTGGTAGAATTCCTGACCTTGTTGTCACCCATGGTTATGTCCTCAGTGCCTCTACCAGGCCTCAGTCCTAGACAGAAAAAAAAAAAAAAAGAAAACAAACCAAATGACTGAAAACCACTTACAACTCCTTGATCTCTGGAGAGTAATTTTCAATGCATGATGTACTCACAGAATCAGAGAGTTAGCCAGGTTGGAAAAAACCTTCGAGGTCATCAAGTCCAATGTATAGCTGTAGTATCTCTCTGTCCTTGTACTAGCACCTGGGTACTGGGAGGCTCTGCCTACCCCAGCGCCCCAGGTATAATCCTGAGGTTTCAGGGGGAACACAGATGCCTGTGCTGGGCCAGCAACGTGACACAGCTGTCCTGCAGGGCTCCCCAGACCCTGGTACTGCCCGGGTTACCCAGCCTAAAGGTATGTCCTGCACTGCTTGGCTTCTGGAGTTGCCCTTTTATATCAGCAGGATGTTTCTAGCAAGTGCTGTGGCAACGAGCTCCAAGGACTGCCAGAAATCTGGGGCTTACTGTAGCCTTGGTGCATTTCATGTGCTGTAGTTCTATTATCATTTTTCCCCTCTGCAAAGTGATAGATTTTGAGTTATCATGATACATATTTGATGATGTTGGTGATTGGGTTGAACTTCTGTCACTGATGCACCCGAGTATGTGTGATGGAGCTGACGCCTCCCCTGCACTCTGCCTCAGGCAAACAGCAAGGATGCCAAGTTGCCAAATGATGAATGTGAAGTGTCAGCCAGGAAAAGCTTCTTGTTGCAGCAGGAAGGCTGTGAGTGTGAGATCACATCACAGCTACCTTGCGTTGAGTGGGGCAGACTGGTGATTAGCAATCAGGGGCTAAGGAAAATACCCATGGCTGTGCTAAAGCCCAGCTACCTCTGAGCTGTCATCTATGAAGAGTACACGAATTAGCCTTTCCAGCCTCTGCTGTCTGGAATCAGTCTTTCCTGAATATTTCACAGCAGTAACTTCAGGAAGTGTTGCTGCAGCTGTACTCTCAGGGCATGCTTGCACACAGAGGAAGGCAGCTCACAGCAGGGAGGGCACCGTGAGCAGCCACACTCCCTTGGTGGCAAATTCCCACTTCACCCTGGTTTTTGTGAGCCTGAATGCAAATTTCTGACCCAAAACACGCTGAAGCTGAAGGAAACTCTTCTATGGGCTTCCCTTCACTTTGTCCCTGACCCTAGCAGATAAAAAAGAAAGTTGGCCACTGAGGAAGGCTGTGTTTAGTTGGTGCTTTAGGGCATGCTCCATTACATTACATTTATTTGCTTTGAATATAAAAACTTAGGAACTGGTAAGCCACCTCATCTGCCAGGCCCCAGGGCAAGGAAACACTTCGGAGATCTCTGGGTCTGACGGACAGAGTGACTGCAAGGTGCTGCGCTGCTGCTGTCCCAACCCGGGAGCCAGGCGGGAGAGCTCCGCGGCGCGGTCCCCTTGGTAATTAGCCGGTGCCGGGGTGTCGTTTCCTGCCTTCCTGGCACACGGAGTCATTTCTGCCTTGTTGACGACTGCAAACGTTATTCTAAGTGCTATTTTATGATCCCTGTAGGACTAACAATGTAAACAGCGTAATTATGTTCACCTTTGAGGCATATCTCGAAACTTTGTTCTTCCAGAAGAGTGACAGGAACGAGCGCTGCTGACAAGGTAAACAGAGACACCACGACCTGCTTGTTAGAGACAGCTGATGCTGGAGGCAGCTACACATCCAACACCACGACACAGTGCTGGATATTTGCTTTGTGCATAAATGTATTGCTACACGGGGGAAATATTAAAAGCAATACAGTTTGAGACCTTTCTTCTGCTGAAGGAAGGCTGAAGACTTGCACTAAGTAACTCATCTCTCTGTAGCTGGTTGGTGTGGGTACCAGAGGTCGCAGGCATATTTGGGTCTACTTCTGCCCACACCTTTAAACCACTGTCAGTGTTCGTCCAGGGTAGATCTGCATTTGGAAGGCACACACTTCAGCTTTCTTTTGTCTACACAGGGTGCAGCAAAGCATCCTGCTTCAGACTCTCAGATCCTCACAGGGAGGAAAGCTCTGGAATATTTCCTCAGAGTAACACAAATTAATCCTCTTTCACAACTGCAGGTATTCTCCAGGGGTTTTGATACTTAAGATCAACATCTAGATATAGTTAGGGATTACAGACCATAATTTAACTGATTTGTTTACATTTAGATCCCAGATCACCAGCTGGGGAGAGGGAAAGAAAGATATCTACAAACAATTCTGAGAAACTTTTTGTGGTGGGTTGAAATTACCACCCCAACTAATTTGAGAGAGAGTTACCTCCCCAAATAAAATTGCCAGACTTAGCTCAGCTTGGGATGGAAGCAACTGAAGCTCTATTTACAAGAAAACTACAATCTAGAAATATGAAATGCAGTGAATATGTACAACATACACAATAGATGTACTATATATATACACACATATACTTAACAATTTATAAGCAACACAGAAACTCCTCAGAACCCCCCTGGATGGATCCAGGGGGAATGATCACCTCCTCCCCCACTCCCTCCCTCCTTCCTGTTACCTTACACAGTAGTCAAAACAAAGATACCCCAGAAAGGCCAGGGGAGAGAGAGAGAGGAAAAAGAAGAAAAGTCAGAGCAGTGTTTATGCCTCTGCTCTGTATTCCCATTAGCAATCCGATGAATTCTATAGACCTTAGCATTATTTTCCTTTTGGACCCAGCAGTAATTTATTTTACTTCCATTCTTTACAGTCAGGATCTAGGCTAAAGTTCCCCCTTCAAACTGTTACACTTTTCTACTGATCCTCCATTTCTATACCAAGATTGAACATTTTACATGCTGTGGCTCTTGGCATCCTTGCATGTCACATTTTCTCCACTGCTCACAGCTCCTGCATAGCTCAGAGCTCAGCAGAAGAGCAGAGACCATACTGCAAAAGCAAGCTGTCGCCTCCAGCTCAAGCCTCCTGCTGTTCCTTTCTTCTCTGGCTTTATGGAGCAGGATGAACATCTGGCTTCCTTTCTACACGTGAGTCTGTTCCACTCTGCAAACATCAATACTTTGAAAAGTAAAGGGGGAGGGACTGGTTGCTCAATGCTCTGCATCAAGGTATCATCCTGGTTTGGAGAGGAGTCCTAATGTCTCATGAGCCTCCATTGCTCTGTTCATTGCATTTGGGTGTTGTGTTCCTGCTGACAGCCCTGGGGACACGTGCTGGGTGCCATTCATGGTGCAGTGGTTTCACAGCACTGAGGACACAGCTGCTCCTGCTTGTCTGCAGATGCACCAGCTGAAGGGTGTCCTTCCTGCACAACTTCTGAAGGCAATTTATGGATTTTGGCTTGTTCATAAATTACATTCACAGCCTTAACATAAACATCTTCAGCTTCCCACTGAAGAGAGAATTATTCTCAGCTTTTAAATACTGCTTATTTTTTATTTCCTGCTGATTAGTCCTGGTTGTAAGATATCATCAAGCACTAAAGGTACGTTTTCCACCTAACTGCATTTGGGGATGGCAAATACCTAACACTAACAATAGCAACAATTCTTGGCATTGCTATAGCAACTTCCGTCCAAAGATCTCCAAATGCTTTCCAATAAGTAATTAATTAGGGCTCACAATGCCCTGGAGAGTTAATTACAAATTATCAAACATAATCTCAAACTGTTCCCATTGAAACTGTTCTTGTTCTCTTTCCAGAGGAAAAAAAAATTAGGCTGGCTATAATGCTGTGACCTTTCTCACCCCTTCTTCATTTTGGAAACCTAATTAGATGAGGATGTGAATGTATCCAGTTTTAGGGAACGCTAATATAATTAGAGCCTGACCACAAAACTCATTACCAGTTCCAGCTCCTTCAGTGGGAGGATGCTTTTTAAATCTAGCTCTGCTTAACAAAACAATCACAAAGGAAAAGCTGCTAAGTATTCCGGTGGAATTCCAAAGAGATCTCAGAATGTGGATGTCCATCTGTTCTGTCACTAGGGTGTTTAGTTTGGAAGATGTTTGATCCAGGCTTTAGCTCTGACACAGCAAGAAGGGGAGGACAGGTCTGTGCTGCCTGCAGCCTGAGCCTTCCTCCTGGGACGTGCAAGCTCTGCTAATCCGAGCAGCAGTGTCTGTACTTGCAAAGGTGTTTGGCAGAGAGTGCTGTGTGCCAGGGAGGATTGCAAGAGAGAGCAGCATTTCATCTCACCTCTTCAGAGGGACCCAGAGTTGTCTCAGCTCAAACACAGACATGGAGCAAGATCTAAACTAGCCTGAAGAAATTAGTGAATTAGAAATAAAAAATGAGAGGAGGCAGAGGGAAAAATTGAAGTTTAAAACAATACCCCAAGCCCCCAAACCTACATAACTGGAAACATCCTGGATTTTCACAGGCATTGCAGCAGAAGACTAGATACAGCTGCTGCCCAGGAGAGACCTGAGGATTTCATTTTGTCTTCATCTCATAAAACCATAGGAGTAACTAAACCCCCTTTTGCTTATACTAGCTTATGTCTTTTGTTCTGACTTAGCTTATGTCTTTTGTTCTGAGGTAGTTATTGGCTTGCTTTTGACACAGGATTAAACTAGGAGTCATCTGAGAGTAGAGATTTCTCTCTTTTCCCATATCGATTTTATTTTAAAATGTAAAATAATAATAATTTTCTAAAAAATTTTAAAAAGATAAAATCATTATGTTCTTGTCTGCAGGGATAGAGATTGTGAACAACTTCCCCCCTGAAAAGGATCAGTATTTTTGCAGAGAAAATAGGGCACGGATTCATGTTGATAGCAGATAGGCACAAAACCCACAGGGGCATGTCAGAACTCACTCTGCTTCATGTCTGAAATTAACAGTGAGGAAAGAAAACCTGCTCCTGTGGAAGCTAACTGGAAGTTCTCCTTCCTGTGCCATGAGGATAGGCTGAGGGAGCTGGGGGTGTTCAGCCTGGAGAACAGAAGGCTCCAGGGGGACCTCAGAGCTGCCTGCCAGGACCTGAAGGGATCCTGCAGGAAGGCTGCAGAGGGACTTTTGCTGAGGGTGTCTAGAGACAGGCCAAGGGGGAATGGTTTGAAGCTGAGGCAGAGCAGGGTTAGAGTGGAGCTGAGGAAGAAGTTGTTGAGTAGGAGGGTGGTGAGACTCTGGCACAGGCTGCCCAGGGAGGCTGTGGCTGCCTCCTGCCTGGGGGTGTTGCAGGCCAGGTTGGATGAGACCTTGAGCAGCTGAGTCTGGTTGAGAGGTGTCCCTGGGCATGGTGGGGAGGGTAGACGAGATGAGCTCTGAGGTCCCTTCCAGCCTGAGCTGCTCTGTGATTCTGTGGTTCCATGCTGACCCTGTTTGCTGTAAGAGGTGAGATACTTACGTGTAAGCAGTCAGTATTTAAACATACATGTGGTGTGCCAGAGTTGCACAAGCAGGAGCTGCTTTCTCCTGTTTCAAAGCGTGAGGAGGAAGTCATTAGTAAGAAAATAAAAGTTGTACGGAATTTCAAAAGGTGCCAGAGGGATTTACCCTCCAGTAAATTTGCAGGCAAATAAAACAAACTTTGGGAAAATAATTGAGAGCTCTGAATTGTAAATATGTGTTTACAGCAGGGTTTGTGCCACAGCTTTGTCCCAGCAGAAAGCAGAGCTGATTTTCTCAAAGCATTAATTTATTACGTATCCAACAATCTGGTTATGGTTTATTTTCCTATCTGTGCATGCAATCCCAGCCAAGTCAACAGCTTCAGCCAGGTGTGAAAGATAATTTGATCCCAGAAGTGATTCCAAAGTGTAGTAGCAATGAATGTTATTTGTCTCTGCAGTTCTTTAAGTGTAACCGAGCTAATGAGAAAGGATGCGGAGTCTGAATTCAGTTTGATTAAAGCTCTAAACACTGATTGAGCCAAGAAGATAATTTAGAGGCACACATGGAGATGATTAGCACTGGTGAAGGCATAATGAGAAGGAGAAGAAAGCCCTAGGAAAAAGCTGAACTGATATAATTACATCAGGGAACAGGCTTGTGGGTGCCCATATGCAAATCAGCATATTAACTGCTCAGGCTGTCTGGTTTTCAAACAAAAGAAGATGTATGGTAAGAAACAGGAATTTGTAATTGCACTGTGAGACAGAACTGAGCTGAAGAATCTTCTTACAAGCACTTACAGGAAACCATGGCTCTTGAGCAGCTCTTCCTAGCAGAGATTCCTCTCTGCCCTGGAAAGGAGTGCTTGACTGGCAGCCTTTCCAATGGAAGCACTGAATGGATAAGATATCTCTGCCCTGCTGTAGGTACAAGTCAGCAGAAGCTGTGCAGGGGGAATAAAGGTGATTTTCTCCTCAGTCCTGGGAGGAAGCAATGCTGTGGCTATTTGCAATGGATCAATTAGAGTCTCTTGAACAAAGCTTTCTCTGCTTTCTGTTTACCATCACTTTCAAAAGTGTAGTGATATTTTTCTGCATCAGAGATGGTCTAAGGCTCGATATTTAGGGGAAGCTTAGATGATGAATTCTCCTTTAATGTTGGCCTTGAAAAGAACGCTAATGTGGGTCAATACAGTGCTAATCTTTTGCCAGCAAAGCTCTTAATTTCTTTATAGAATTTAGCCATTCTTCTTCCTTTTCCTGGAAGTTATCAGATAAAAAGGGGCAATTATTAATAACACAAGGTAGAGTCTGCAGAAGGCAAAATAATCTGCTACAGGAGCTGAAAATGGGAGCTAAAACCTTATGTGTCCACTCTCATGAAATCTGATGAAACTAAAAAATTACACATCCTGTCAAGAGGAAATTAAAACTATAGTCACCAAGTAGCACTTCTGGGTTATTTTTAAATTATACAGCAGCAGCAGCAATTTCTGTGAAGCTCTTTAGGCTCTAGTCATCATTACAAGAACTGTGTCTGCATCTCTCTTCTAGGTGCTCCTGAGATAAATGTCCACACCTTGTTCACTGGCAGCTGGCCAAGGGGAATGCAGAGGGCTCTGGGAAGCTGCCCAAAGTGTGAACTACAAAGGATAGTGGGAACTGTGGGCTGGCTGGAAGAAGAGCATCCATCCCCAAAGGAGGGTGGTGAGTACAAGACCACAAGGCACAGAACAAAGCAATATCTGAGGAATGTGGAAAAAATGAGCCCCAGTGACCCAGAGCAATAAAGGCATAAAAGTTAGTGACTTGATGCAGCTCGGGTCATGGTAATTTTGGATGCTTTCATAATTCAACAATGAAAAGTTTATGTTGACTACTCAATTGTGGTTTCTTCTCAAACCTTTCTCTTTCTTTTTTTTTTTTTTCCTTCACTCTTCTTTAGAAGGGGTGAGGGGAATCAAGGGAGGCTAAGGAAGCTTCTGCTGGTGCACTGTGACTGCTAGGGTGTTCAGATCCCCTGTGAATGTTAAGACTTGCCTGGATCCTCATGTGGACACCAAATCACATGAAGCCAGCTTTTGGTAAAGTTGTGTTGAAAAAATAATAAAATGAGCTTAAAAATGTAACCCAGAGAGCACAGACTATGCATTAGTTATAAATGGAGGAAAATGGAATGGTGACAGCTGTAACAGTTTTTTAAAAGAAGAAAGATGCTTTATGTATGTAAGAACCATGGTAGGGCCTTCCCTGGAGCATGACCATGACCAGGCAGAGGCAGAAGTGCGCAGCTAAGAGCAGAGTTTATCCCCACTGGAGCGGAGGGACAGCAGAAGGGATTTCTTTCTTTCCTTCTGCTTGGGGGGATGGGAATGCTGGGGATTCCTGAGCATAGAGGGGTTGGCAGTGGTAACTGAAACCTGAATAGTGTCAAATGTTGCTCTTTTTTTCTTTTTCCTCCTGGTGAGTCTTGCCTGAAATATTTCAGATGGTCAGAGATAAATGCTGTGATGGTCAGAGATAAATGCTGTTAATGTAATTATCCAAGAAGAAAGACAATCAGCTGTTTCCATGCAATCTGATAACAAACTACAAGCTGCCAGAAAGCTGCTTGCATAGTAATGAGAAAGATGCACAATAAGCAGCGAGTGTGATTAAGTATCTGAGTACATTTGTATCTAATCTAGTATCAAAGAGTGACATGCTCAGAACGTTTGGTCTGTCTGGAGACCAGGACAGAATGATGAATGAAAAAAACTCCAGCGTGTGCTGCAAAGGCTGCACTTAATGCACTTAGTTTAGAATGCATCGTCCTGATAGCAGGCTGTGTATGACTCCCATCATTGCTAATGATGAACATGTGCTTAACACCCTCAGTTCTCTACCAAAACTTCATGGAAATAGATTCCAAAGATGTCCAAGTCTCTGTAGAGCCTGGAGTAAAACAGATAAATTAGCGAATGCCAGCTAATGCCTGCAATAACAGGCATGGCAAGAAGGCTCACTGAGGAGGTGATGCTGCTCACAGTCTTCTTCTTAGGGAATGCTTGCTGCTCTGGGAAACTCAGGCAGCAGGCCCTGCACTACACAGAGCATATCCTGCTCATAGCTTCCTACAAGTCAGCCTTCCACAGCCACGGAACTGCTGAGAGAACAGACCTCAGACAACTCTCAGAGCAGGCGTACATGGATGCATTTTCTGCTTCTCTAAATTGCAGGCAATCAGAGGTTAAAATTTATCATCCTGTGAGTTCTGCTCAGTGCTGTGGGCAAATCTTTTTAAAATGGAAGGCATGTTGTTGAAGAAGGGCAAAGCTGAAAAAGGAGGGAGCTCAGAGTGAACGTTCTGAAACCCGTCGGGGAGCAGATGGAAGATTTGCAGTAATGACTGTGATGAGAGATGTGAGGTAGCTATGCAGGGGAGTTGGACTAGATGGCCTTTAAAGGTCCCTTCCCACCCAAAGCATTCTCTGATTCTGGGCTGATTCTATGGCTGTGTCTGTTTGCCTGGCTTTCCAACAATCTGATCTCTTGTCCTTCAAAACATAAATGATGGTTGGCACTGCTTACAGAGGTACCTTAGGAGACCCCAGGCTGCTTCCCTGTCCTGGAAGGGGCTCGCTCACTCCTTCAGCCCACGTCTTTGCAAGCAGAAGCTCAGTCAAAGGACATCTCTCAGAAACTTGACATGGTAACCATGGTGCACAGGCAACCGAGGGCAGTTGCAACCATTATTCCCTACCTTTGAAAACCAAACCCCGAAGAAAGGGTTTACTGAAAGGAGCAAGCAGCAGAAACAAGTTAGGGTAAGAGAGGAATTATGTAACCAGAGTGGCTTTCAGAATGGAGCATTCAATACTTGGAAGGATGGTTAAAAATTCCTCCCTGCTGTTCCTTTTTATTTGCCCAGAGCTCTGCTATTTCAGAGTTAGTTCCTGTGATCAATACCAGCCTGAAGACCTGCAGAGTAAATCCAGATTATTGCTGCTCAAAGTCTTCTTAAATGGTTAGTAATCTTTTTCCCTGCACCTGGCTCTTCCTCAGCTAGGAAGTCAGGCTTTGCAGAAGCTGGGGTAGGAAGAGGAGTGATACATGCAGGGAATGGCTGGGTCCCTGCTCACTGCTGAACAGAAAGAAGAATGGAAAACAGAGAGAGGAAATTGCTGTGTATGAGGGTAATGAATGTGTGGGACAGAGAGGTAATTACAGGAGGAAGGGTTTAGCGAAGGCATAATGGGAGGGTGTACATCTTCACAGAGTAAACAGGCAGAGGAGCTGGGCACAGTTCTCATCCCTGTGGATGTCTGCTTGCTAGTTCTTTGTACAAATGTGTGCCAGGTGTGTGAATTCTCTCAGCTGAGGCTGTGGGGGACCAGCCTGCATGCTCAGCTCATGTGAGATCAGCTCCAGGCTGCCTGAAGCAGAGAACATGACCACATAAAACCATTTCAGGTTACAAAGCTGAAGTTTGTTCTAACTGCTGAAACACAGCTAGTTAAGGACACAGCAGTCTCTGCATCTGCAAGAGAAAGGAAATAGTTTGGAGCAAAGGTAACGCTTTCCAAAATGCTTAACAACTGTTGGTTGTCATTAGAGGGGATGTGGATCTAGAAATGTGAATGCCATCAGGAAACATCCATCTGAAGCCTTCACACACACACACCACACACAGACCAGCCTCAGAAAGGAAAATATTTACCCACAGTACAAAGAGACTTTATAATTCAGATGAGTTTCAGCATGTTAAAAAGAAAAGGAAAAGTGTTTTAATGTAGTTGGAGGGCTGAATATTTTAATAATGATGATTTATCCAATGCTTGTGCAGCCCTTCTGTGCATCTATCTTCCTATGCACGGTTTATTAAACTGGTTAAGATGGTCAACAGGCACTGTAAATGTGTTTACTTTAACTTCAGTGTTGCATTTTACATTAGAAGTGGCTGAAAAAAACCTATCTAAGGCATTTAGCAGTGTGAAATGCAACCTTAAAATTCAAGGAAATGTGTTTTTAATAGTGGTTGATATGTTATGCATATCCTGTGCCCTAAATGTTGTGCATACTATTTTAAACGTATTTACACATTGCTAGAGTCCATCCCTAGTCCTCCTGTGCTTATTAAGTTACAGAAACATTGCAATAAGCATAACAGTGCAGCCTGGAGTCCCCTCCCCGATCTGCACTGCAGATACCAGTTGGGATAGCCCAGCACTCTCAAATGTTCAGGACTCTTCACTGCAAACAATAGGATCACAGCTAGAGCTGAAAGGAGGAACTGGAGCATTGGCAGGTTTGGTTGAGTGCTGTTGATATGGGGATGGCAGATTTGCTCCTTCCCACATACTCTCAGTGAAGTCAGATAAGACAGAACTTAGTGTGCTAAGGCTAGTTCATGAGACCTGGGCAAAGCAGCTTCTGCCAGAGCATTTCATTAGACCTGGAAGTCTTTATAAGTGGAGTGGGAACCATATCTGTAGTGAGAAATAGGATTTGTTTCAGTTGAGGTTGCCTAGCAGTTCCCATAGTCAAACTCTATCTTTCAGCTGCTTGTAACTCTCCACAATTGCTTGCTTTTGGCTGCAAAATTTAAGCCACATAGCTTTGGCTTTCACCTCCAGCTACACCTGCAAGATCCTACTGTCTGACGGCCCTGTAGCTGAGATGCTTTCTGATGACTTGTAACAGAAATTCCCCAAAGGGCAGCTTCTTGCAAAGCTTTGTCCCCCCCCAGCTTGGCAGAGAGTTGTAGCAGAGCTTTGCATTTGTCTTGCTTGATCCTTACTCCCACTGGTCCTGCTGATGGGTGACAGCCTCCTCCTGGTGGGTGACCAGCTGCTGGAGCAGTCCTATCTTTCTGCTTCCATTTAAATTATAATGGTACAGTCATTGCCTTGACTTCAATGGAGAGGCTAATCTTTTGCTCTCTCTTTTCCCTCGGGGAAAAATCCCGGGTGTTTCGCCCTGATACGGGCTGCAGAGCTGCTGCAGAGGGCGGCTCCTTTCACTCCCGCAATCTGCGGGGGCCACGCAAAATGCGTTTCTGCTTGTTTGGCTGCTTAATTAGCTTGCAGCGTTTCTGGACAGCCAGGCTTGGGCTAGTCCTTCCCCCTTTGGGTTACAGCTTACCCTCTTTGGGGGCTTCCCTCAGTCCTTTTCGACTGGGTCTATGTCGCTTCTGGCGACGGGGTCATCCTTTGCGGGTCCTCAATGCACACTCCGTGGGCTGGCTTCCATGTTCACAGAGGCTTCCATTACGCTTGCGTGGGAAGGCTTCTAGCTTACACAATCGTGAGTTGCATGATGGGCGAAAGCAAAAGGAGAGAGCAACGTGGCACGAAAATGGGGCAATACTTATAGACACTCGAGGCTGGAAACTAGCCAGTGGGCACATTGCCAACAACCTGATTCCACCTATAGAAAGGCGAAGCTAGAATTGTGCCTGTAGATGGACAGAGCATAGGCATCCCATTGAGATGGGTGCCTGCAGTTGTTATTCCCTTAGGAGACAGGCTGGCGCCTGAACCTTTTGTCTTCCCCTCCTGAAAGAAGGGTGAAAGGGAGAACTTCCCAGAACATGTTGGGACAAGTTAGCTGGTATCAGGGGGCATAATTCTGGGCATGTGATGCCTTCACAACAAACTGAAAATGAGAAGTGAGCTGGATCCACATAAGGACATGAGCCAGATGATCCCTGAGGCTCCCCAGCTCAGTCATGTTTGGCCAATGGATCCTTTGCTGCCCAGGGCTCTGCTAGGCAGGGCCCTTCTGCTACAATGTGCCTCTGTGCCTAGATACCCTGTACAGCCAGGCAGTGCCCTGCACAGCAAGTGCAAAGAGGACACTGCAGTTCATAACTCCTTTAGCGTCTGGCAGTCACTCTAAAAATGCCCTTGAGACACACAAACACACTGCTGAAGAAGGTTGGTCACACAATGTCCCTCTCAGATGTGTCCCAGAGGCTGGATGCCTTTTATGTGTCTGTGCTGAGAGGGGAATCTGGGTAAGGCAGCTCTGGAACTCATGGGTCAGAAAAAGGTCTCTGTGCTGTGCACAGAAGCCTGCAGTGAGCCATTGGTGGGGAGGGAGGCTGGGATGAAGCAAAGGACCCACCAAGTGTGGGGCAACAAGAACTGTTTGCCTTCTGGCTGTCAGCAGGGGAAGGAGGGCTGTAGGGGAAGGCGTAGTGCTAGAAGCCTCCCCCCTTTCTCATTCCTTTCTTGGCAGGGGCTTGGAAAAGCTGAAATCACCAAAATCACCAGGCTGCACAGGAGGCAATGTGAAACCATCAGCTGGGAGGGCTTGTGCCAGTCATTGGGGGTGTCCACACTTCTGTGGTCCTAACTGAGAGAAGAGATCTCCTTGTCTGGACAGAGCATGGTGGCTTGCATGGTTTTACTTAGCATAACAGCTCCTGCTACTCTGGCTACACTTTGCATTTCCTTAAATGAAACTTTTATCTCAACAGCCTCTGGTATTTCCAGTCTGGACCAGTGAAAAATTAACATCAGAGCATCTCAGCACAGTCCACAAATCTGTTTAACTCTAAGTGATATGATTCTTGAATTAGCTACTGTCTGCTTTCAGTGGTTTTCCATTACGAGAGGTCAGGCACCAGAGGAAATAGTTTTTTAAGGCAGAAAGGAATATTAAATGACACAGCTGATAAGTATGAACGGTGGTGCAGAAGATTTATTGAGTAATGTGTTAGGCTGATAAATGATAACATTTATTTGCAATTTGAGGATGTGACCCCAGTGACACTCATTAGCTCAGCCCGCCTGGAACCGATGGGTTTTGTAAACGCGTTGTGTGTCTGTGCTGTTGGAAGCAGAGGCTCTTGTCATTGATTGGGAATTGCTTGGATTGCAGGGAACGTTGCATGTCCTGCCTTTAATTGTAACCTGTTGTTTCCTGCTGAATGTCAGGTTTGCTGTAGTCTGTTCTTTGAGCAGGGCAGTGCCTGGTGTCTCCCTAAGAGGCTGCAGCGAGTGCAATCAATCCATGCACAGAGGGGTGGCAACAAAGCAAGATGTCTGTCACCCAGAGTGTAATAAATAAAAATGAAATTATTTGTTAATCATATGTGAGGACCCTGACTGTTCTCTTCTTACCCTTTCCTAGACAATCTGTTCAAGCCAAAATGTGAAATAGCCCCCTTATCACCTTTCCAAATATCAGAGGGCTTCTCCCCACACCGGTAAATACCTGTGGAGTCAGTGACAATAGGTGACTATTGCTGTCATCAGGGCAGGGGAAGAACGTTTCACACCTTGTCTCCTCTATTCAGACCTCTGCTGATGAGACAATGCCCAGGCCAGGGCAGGGCTGTGGAGGAGCTGTAGACCTGACTCTGAAGGCCCTGGGAGGTTGATATGGGCTGTGAATACAGCTAAGGAGCCTCCAGATTGGGCAGATTGGCTTTGTAAATTCTGTTAGTGCTCTGACAAAGAGTTCCTCATCCTATCTGCTAAATCCTGCAGCCAGTGTTAAAGGAGCAGGAAAGCTGGGGCAATGAGTGTTTAACTGTGGGGTTCAGACATCAGGTCTCTGAATTTGGGTTGTTCGGCACTTCAACTAGTTCCTGTATCAGACAGACAAAAAGCTCAAGTTCAAATCACAGCAATAATGAAAGCAGCTGAGCTGGGATGTCTAAAAAGCCACTGAAATATGAAAAACAAGATTTAAGGAGTGGATACTAAAGATGTAGCTGTTACATAATGTCTATCATATACATTGCTTCCCTCCTCATGGCAAGGAGAAGAGTTTCACTGGCCTGGACAAATCTGCTGTGCCGTAGCTAGTGGAGAGTTTCAAATTCCTTGACTTTAAAATGTAATGAACCACCTACTCTATCACAACAATAATTGTTTTCTACATATTTCTTACCCATAAAATACGTATCTAATCCGAAGTCTTTGTAATAAATAGAAATGGAATTATCTGTTAATCATATGATGTTAAGTTTAAATGATGTTAGATTAATAATTATCTTTTATAATAGCTTAATAGTGGAATGTAGGTTGCTTTGCTTATTTGCCAAGACTTGTAACTAAACTACAACAGACAGCCTTGTGTATCATAGGCAGCTTTGTGTATCTGTCAAAGTCCTGTATTCTAACATTCCTAAGCCGGATCCACGACTCCTTGCTGGATATCTACGCATATGCAGAATGATAAACTGGCTCCGAGTATGCAGAACAAGAGATAAGGAACTGAAACAATGCAAAGAGACTGAGATGATGCTGAACTCCTACCCTATAAAAGGAGTCTATACGATACTGTCAGTTGCGAGCCGTGGAGGAACAGGAGATTCCCCCGGCTGCCCAGCGCTGTTTTTGCTCACTTACCAAATAAAACTTTAAATTTAACCACATAAAATTGGAGTGGTCATTTTTGTCAATTACAAGAGGGTTACTTAGGAGTGCACTTGGAGTGGCATGAGGAAGCAGCTGCCTCCTCGATGAGCTGTCCTCCTGTTGGTGAAGCAAAAAGCCAGGTTCATGGATTCATGTGCTTTTCACCTGTGCCCATCACCAGTGCCAGATGATTCAGATTCAGGCTTGCTGGGGCTTTGAGCAACCTATCTATCTGGGGATGTCCCTGCTGACTGCAGGGGGGTTGGAATAGATGACCTTTAAAGGTCCCTCCCAACGCAGTGCATTGTATGAGTCTATGAGGACACTGAGAACACTGTCTGTGGCTCTCTTCTGCCGCACACCCCCCCAAGCATTAAAGCTAGGGATTTGGAGAACTGAGAGGGAACTGTTGTGTTTGGAATTCTGTTGCAAAAGCCCAGTGAATGTAAAGCAATTACAAATCCCCACGGGTATTTCTATTAAACAAACAAACAACAACAAAACAAAAGAATAGCAAATGGCTCCATTGTTTGAGGAGGCTTCAAAAAGCCCCAAGAAACTAGGATGGTTCCTGGGAATTCCACTTTGTGCAGAGGGCTTTTGTGCAATGGTTAGGCCGGAACCTTGAAGGGTGTTTTAGGGAGAAACTCTGGCCTATGGAATCAGGAAGATGTTTGCTCCCACACAGATACTGATGTGGAGCTCTGGAGAGCACAAAGCTTGCATGTCATCGAAGTGTTCCAATGCAACCTTTTCAAACCCATTTAGCTGCTTTCTGAAGGCTGGAAATGAGTTTTGTTTCTGTGCTTTGTTAGCCCTTACTGAAGTGCAAACACTGGAAGATCAAACCTGAAATGAAACCTGAGAAAAATCAAAAGTATGTCTGGACAGATTAGAACTCTGTCAGCCTCACACCCCTCTTGTAACAGGAGGGGAGACTTCAGCCCCTCACCCACACCTGGCAGTCACAGATGTCTGGGACAGAAAAACTTCTGGTGAGACCTGAAAACTATGTCTTGCCTATTTAGCACAAAGGCTGAGGTGAGCAGACAGAGCTTCATCTAATTCTTGCCTCCTGCAAATAAGGTGTAACACACTGAACAGAAGAGACCAAGAGAGCAAGCTGCCACTGTGCTTCAGTGGGTGAGTTGTGTGTTACCTCCTTAAGAAAAGGGCAATATTTAACAAGTCTCAAAAACCTCTGCTGGAATCTTTTTTTTCTTGATGCCCAGGTGTTCTAGAGCCCCACAGACAAACTTCAGTGTGAGCAAAGCCAGCAAATGCATGAGGCACAGGAAATTAGTAACCCAGTTCCATGGCTCCGTAGCAGTTCTGCTGCAAGGTGGCAGTGCACTAAGGAAGCACAAAGGAGCAATCATGGAACCCTTTAGGTTGGAACAGACCTCTAAGCTCATGGAGTCCAACCCTTAACCCAGCACTGTCGAGCCCACCACTAACCCATGTCCCTCAGCAGCACATCTATGTGTCTTTTGGATTCTTCCAGATGGTGACTCCACCACTTCCCTGAGCAGCCTCTTCCAGGGCTTGAAAATCTAAACCTCCTCTTGGCACAAGTTGAGGCCGTTCCCTCTTGTCCTATCATTTGTTAACCAGGAGTAAGGGACCAACCCTACCTTGCAACAGCTTCCTTTCAGGGAGTTGTAGAGTGAGAGGCTCTCCCCTTAGCCCCCTCTTCTGCAGGCTAAACAACCCCAGGTCCCTCAGCCACTCCTCCTAAGACTTGTTCTCTACAGTAACTTTTGTTCTTCCTTCCTAAAGAGAAGAATTTTCCCCATGAGAAGAATCTGCCCTTCCTGGGAAATATTAAGATGTCAATAACTTTCCTGGGGCAAGCTGGTGCCTGGAGCTGTAGTACAAACACACTCTTGTCCCTGCACTACTATTCCTCCACCTGCTATGAGCAAGCCCTCACCATGGGGTTATTGACCATTGGCTCTTGGTGACCACTGACCAGTCACCAGTACTTACTGAGCAGTTTTGCAGAAAAGGAGTTTTTTTAGTTGCTTTGAGCCTTCCAAGTGTACTCATTGTAAAAAAGGCCTCCCCTCACATGTCCCTGTTTGTCCTGGATATCCATTTGCTGGTTACTTCAGGGGAGGCATTTTTCATCCTGAACAGGACTTGGAGCTAAAAAGTATTTCCTGACAGAAGGTTTTGCTCAGCCAGTATTTCCTACCAAAAAAAGGCTCTGCTATGATAAATTATTCTGCACTGATGGCAATTCATTTTGTCAAAATAATTCCCCAGTGTGGCCCAGTGCTCCCTCAGGCTCCTCCTTTGGTTGTGCAGCCAGCGCTCAAGGCTGGGGCACAGCAACCTGCCCTGGCTCAAGGCAGGACAGCACAGCTCCTGCTGCATTCCCCAGGGAGCATGTGTATAGAGCAGGCACAGAGATCCTTCTCCTGGGTAACCACCAGCCCAGCAGTCAGCTCTGTAAAACTGCACTGGAACTTTCTTTGGTTATCTTTGCTTCCTTCAGAGCGGGTTTCAGACCCATTTTAGGGTGAGACACTAACCTTTTCCTCTCCCTTCATATTCTCACATTACTCTCAAAGCCGTTTTAGATCTTCTTTTCCTGTGTGTGACTTATTTCCTTCCAAAATCTCACCTTTGTCCATGCAGAGCCAAGGAGCTGGCAGAGAGCAGTGCTGTAGCACTGGCCTGCAAAAGGCAGCTGCTCAGAGCCCTGGGGGCTTCCATACTTGCTGAGATAAATCCTGGCAGCGAGGTTTATGCCCAAGTTTTGCTCAAGCAAAGCAAGCAAAGTCCAAACACATCATCTCAGGCAATCTGGCCAGCACTGCCATCTCCAGGGTGTGCTGCTTACATCACATCTCTTGCCATGTGGACTCCTGGAGCTGAGATGGATAAGGCTTGAAGTCCATTTCTGCCCTAGCTATTACCTTCAGCGTGGGAGGTCTGTATTAAAAACACAGCCCAAGCTGATACTTAAGTGATGTTTTATTAATTGGCATAGAAATGTGCTTAATCCAGATTTAAATTCCCTGAAACAAGGTGTTGTGGTTTTTTTTTTGTCTGCTGTTTTAAGCAAGCACATCACGCAGACAAACCTTTGGAGCAGAAAATGTTGTATGGCTTGGAATGGAAATGTAAACCTGCTTATAGCTGCTCCTTGCACCTCCATCATGGCATTATCACATCATCAAATGAGTGTGCATGGCAAAACTGCTAATGAATAGCCTTTAGGTGCAATTTCAGGGACAGATCTTAAGCATGCTTTGGAAGGTGTGAGCAGTGTAGCTGTGTGCTCCTATGTCAGCCACACTTGAGCAAATCAAGCCAAAGGCAGCATTGTTTCTCCTGATAACTCTCATCTTTGTCTAGTTCCAGTCTGCCCATATTAACAAAATTGCTTGTGGTGTGTTAGCTATACCCCAGTCCTTTTCTGATGACAGCATGTCCCCATTTCTATGAAAACACCCAAGAAGGACATGCAGCAGCCAAGCAAAGCAGCTGCAGCTCACACATGGAGTTACAGCTAGGAGCAAATAGTCTCAAGAGCCACCCATTGCATGTGTGTGGTGCCAGCCTTGCAGCAAAGGGCAGCAGTGCAGACATCAGCCCATTGGCTTGCACTGGCATGACCTCGTCCTTAGAGCTGCTGAGCACCAGCTCCAACACTCTGCTAGGTGTCTGACAGTTCATATTTCATCTGGCTCCATGTTCTCACTTATACAGCTGCAGTGATACCCTCCTGTCAATTCGCTTTTCCTTCCGCTGCCAGCGGAATGGATCGTTACTTTTCCTTGGCACAAGCCAGGAGACCACAGACTCTGCTGAACAATTCATGCAGCATTTCCTCTGGGTCCTCTGCTTGTGTTTCCCACAGAACTCAGGGACGTGGACAGCCACTAAGAGGAAGAACATTAGGCATTTAGTTCCTAGCCCACAGATAACACTAGAAGATCTGCTTGTTATCTACTGCTGAGCATGAGCCATGGCCTCAGTTTCACAGCCTCTGCTCACTACTAAGTCTATAACAAAAATATGCATTTATAAGAGAGAACAGCATGTTCCAGGCCAGCCCCTGGGTTGTTTTGCTGAGGATTTACACTGTTTCCTACCAAAACACCATGATCTGCATGGCTGGGTGACAGGTTGGACTTGATGATCTCAAAGGTCTTTTCCAGCCTGGTTAATTCTGTGATCCTCTGATTCTGTTTATAATAAGGGAGCAAGAACAACTTGAGCCTGTACCCTTCCCTCTCTCTGGTGTGTTGGATGCTGGTGAGGATAAACATCAGGCTTCAGTGGTGCCAGCCAGAATAGCCAACAGGTTAGCAGTTGCTTCTTCTGGTTGGTTGGAGGATGTTGTTGTTGTTATTATTATCATCCTCATCATTATTGTTATTATTGGTGTTGATGTTATTGTTCTTATTAACTATTGGTGGTGGTGTGGTGGTGGTGGTGTTATCATTACTATTATTGCTATTATGATTATCATCATTATTATTATTGTATTATTATTATTATTATTATTATTATTATTATTATTATTATTATTATTATTATTATTATTATTATTATTGCATTTTATTATTTTTAGCTTCTTGTTCAGTTTTCATTTGCTTTGTCTTTTTGGGTATCAATCCCAAATGTCAGCTCCTGTGACACCCAGACATTTCTAAGCAGATTTTGCTGCTTAAGAAAGGTGGAAGAACTGTAGCTAAGCTCAGCTCACCATATTTTAGCAACCATCTACTAACTCAAAAGTTAAAAGATTGGGAAGCCTCCTACATCTTTGACACTTCAGCTGGTTTTAGAGTAGCCCAGTAAAGGGAAGGAGTTAAATCCATGCCACTGCTGAGAAAAAGACTCCAAAAGAGTAGCATATTTAGCCTGAAAGAAAAAGCAGGCTGGATGATCATCTCATTACAGTGTCTAAATACATAAAAAAATTATAGAAGAATCTCGTCATGACCTACCTGGCTGGATGCTGTGAAAACTAAGGGAAGGTATATTGACCATGACAGGCAAGGAAACCTGCACAGAAAGGAAATGGAGAAAGCCTTCAGAATGCACTTGGAGCTAGGCTGGAGCACAAAGACTCCAAACAGAAAAGGTACCTGAGAGAATTTTGCAGCTAACCTAAGCTGCAGTGTGAGAAGTGGAGGTGTGCATGTGGACATGGAGGGCTTAGACTGCTTCTTAAACATGGTGTGCTTAGGACTGCTTCTGAAAGCTTGTTGATAGTCTAAGCACTGCAGCCACTGTCAAGGCAGCTTGGAGGCTGCCCAGGGAGGGTCAATGTCCCTGGAGGTGTTTAAGAAGAGCCTGGCTGAGGCACTTAGTGCCATGGTCTGGTTGATTAGATAGGGTTGGGTGATCAGTTGGACTTGATGAGCTTGGAGGTCTCTTCCAACCTGGCTGATTCTGTGATTCTATGACTGTGTTTGTGTTCTCATCAGCTGGTGGCTGACAGAGGAAGATGGTTTAAAACACGCAATCCATAGAAAAATGGGAAATGAGTAGGATGTTAGGAAGAGACTTGGGAAAGCTTGCAAGCCCAGCTGCAGACTGTGTTGAGGTAGCCCACACCCACCCCTGCTAAGGAGTCTCTGCTCTATGTGTAGTGCAGGTACTCGGAGTGTAAACCTAATGCTTCCTAAAACTTCTCCCCAAACTTCCAGCTGGCACAGAATGGTGGAAGAAGCTACCCACGGATCTTTTAGTAAAGAGTTGCTGGTTAAACACCAAAGCAAGCCAAATGTCTTTTCAGCTAGTGAGGAAAAAAAAGGAATATCCCTAAATATGACACTGAGATTGGTGAGGAACTGAATAAGCAGGGCAAAAAGCCTCAGAACCTCAGAAGGAGGAAGCAGAGAGCAGTGAGGGAATGCACTCAGGCAGGGCTTTTTACTCAGGGTGGGAAACAAAAAGTAAGTTATCAAGAAAGGTCATAAAAGGCAATGGCATAAACGAATTTAAGAGACAGCTAGACACTTTTATGGAGAGAAGGGATTGAAGAATGCAGAGCCAGAGAGATCAGGGAGATGGGGTTGAGATAAAATTAACAAGGACAGGCTTGCTCGTGGCCAGAGGCACTCTGCTGTCCAGCAATACCTTATGTCCTCTGTCATCACGTTCTAATCTGAGGCTGGCATCTGAAGGAGGCATGAAATCTTTTACACCTCTCAGTATATTAGGGAGGGAAAAATGCTGTCAGAGTTCCCTCCCCCAGGAAAAAAACTGCTGTTGCTTATTCACTTTTCAGCACCTGCACGTAGTTGCAGCAGATACTGGAAGGTCTCCATCTCAGGCAGTGCAGGGTGTCCTGTTTATATGGTCCCTTGCTTGCTTTAATGCTCTTCACAGAGACCTTACTTCTACTCACATCTCTTTCAATTTTTTAAGGAAAATTTGGTTTATTGTTCTGTAGTTACTTCTTTAGAGCATGGAGAGCAACTGGAAACTCCCACAGCAGCATCCTGCTGCTTCACTGCTGGGTTAGCTCATCCTCTTCTTGCATCTTGCTCTGCTTGCTGATGTATTGCCCTATGCTGACAAGGCTGTGGCAGAACTTGACAAGGGCCCTAGACCACCAGCACTCAGGCATTGCATCCAGAGGGGTCTGATGACTTTTTTTGGTCGCCAGGCTGCAAGGATTTGGAGCAAAAAAAATCTGACCTTGAATAAATTGAAGAGCTGCTCACACTTAATTTCTCTAGAACTGGAAGAGAGCTGTGTGCCAGTCAGGATCTGTCTGTATCCCACACTGTTTAGGAGTTAATGCTTATGAAAAGAAGATTGAAGGAAATGGGCCTTGACACTTTGGAGAACATAGATTTACATTAGTCCAGGCTTGAAAGTATAGAGGGTAAGCAGAAAGCATGGACAAGGACATTCAGGATAGGAGGACATCACAGACTGACATGAACAGCAGTGCTACTGCCAGCAGGACATGGGGTAGAAGGACTTCCAGGCAGTTTCAGGTAACTCACAAACCTTTTGACCATCTCTATGATACCAGATCTGCTGGCAGACCAAACCTTTCCCTGGCTTCAGAGAGCTTTCCAAGGCTGAAGAGCACTAAATAATGTGTAAGCCATGCTCAGAAATTCATGCAGGTCTCCTGCAGCTGTGCTTTGAAGGAAGTTATCTGTCTGTTTCCAGTGTCTGGTCTCAGCTGCTTCATTGCAGGAAGGGTGTGAGGATGACTCCAGCTCTCCTGGGATGGCCACAGGTGTGAGAATGACTCCAGCTCTCCTGGGGCAGCCATGCTGAGAGGTGCAGGTAGCAATAGGCACAAGGTGCCTCTGAACGAAGGAGGCTGGGGTGATGGTGAGCTCTGCAGTGTGCAAGTGCTGAAGGAAATACCCAGCTAGAAAACATTCCCATCATGCTGGCAGGATCTTTCTCCTCCCTTCTAAGAGCTTGCTCTTATTCCTACCCATTAAATTCACACCACAGCACATGTGTGTGTTCTCCTTTCCAATCCTCTTCATGGATCTCTGTAAGCATTCAGCCCTGAGGCCTTTTGCAGGGCAGCTGAAGAGATGCTGGTGTTGTGTGGCATTCCAAACAGAGCACCTCCTGCTGTGGCTGGGGCTCACTGTCACCCACTGCTTAATTGAAGCCACTCTAATGAAGTGGCTACCACCACCAACAGTGGTAATCTGGGAGAAATGCCTGGTGTGCTTAGAATCCCACTGGACAAATCAGCAAGCCCAGGGTGTGTGTTCCTTCCTTATTAGCTCTTTTCACCATAATCTGAATATCAAGATCTTAAATCCCTCAGGAGCCCAGCAGGCACTGTGCTTAAAACGAGAGTGGGAAGCGCTGTTAGGAGCCACCAGGGGCTGGGCAGCCCTGCAGGCTCGGTGTGCTGAGCTGATGCACAACAGGAGGTTGTGGAAGTTCCTGAGCTTGTTTACTTTTTAAAACAGCCCCTCTGCTTCCCAAGCTGCTGGATTGATGGACTCTGAAAGAAAGCTGAGGTCAACTCTTTTGTCTTGATGAGTTAGTGGAGAAATATTTAATGGGGGGTTTATAAACCCACTTAGCTGTACTAACAGCATCAAATGGCTGTGAAACATAGCTCAGGAATGGTCATTAGGAACATTGCTCTACAACCTAATTCTATTGGTTTGAATAGAGATCTCCTGAGGTCACATTATTCCACTATCAAATTGAAAAGCTGGGCTGCTGAAACCAGAAAGCTGGAGGCAGAAAGTAGGTCTTGGAGCACATCCAAGCTGTATCATATCCATTCTTCAGCATGGGCAGGTGGGGCTGGGGATCTCCCTAGGGCTTTGTGAGCTCGATAAGCAGTAAGGCTGCGCTGGTGCTGCCTTGCCCCTCTGTGATGCATCTGCAGAAGGAAGCCACCAGCTCCATCTTACCATGAGGGCCCTGGCAGGAAATAGTTGTGATGGCTGAGGGGAAGCTGTCTACTTCTCTCTATTTTCCTGATGATCAGAGAATTGCTCTGCAGCGAAGGCAGGCAGGAAGCTTTGCGGAGTTGCTTCCCAAAGTCAGGACACTGAGCTGCTAGTGCAAACGGTGCTGAAGACTGAACCCATCAAAGGAGCAGAACAGAGACTGTTTTCAGGTGGAAGGGGCCCACAAGGACCACCTAGTCCAACAGAAAGAAAACATAGAAATACTTTTTTAAAAGAGTAGATTTCGTGTAGCTGCATCCTACTTTTTCTCTAAGTGTCTGGAATCTGGGATCCAAAACTACACAGTGAGGAGATATCCTCAACTGTTAAGGGTCCTCAACCATATAATTACAGAGATACCCCCTGAAAAAGAAGGGGAAGACATAAGAAGAAGTCTCTTATAAGCAATCCACACTGCAGCACAGGTTTCTCACTTGGGCCTTTGGAAATGTTCCACCACCCACTTGCATCTCACTTGAAACATTGAGTGAAAAGAGGTATTTGTGTGCTTGCTTTTGAAGGAGGGATGGAGGCTCACTTAAGAACAGCATCCTTAGCTAACTGTGGAACAGAGCTTGTAGAAGAGAGGTAATTTTGCACTTTTTTATTAGCAGGCTGAGGTTAGAGCAGTAGACCTCCTCAGCCAGAGGCAGGATCAAATTCATGTCTCAAACTCAGCAATTGTTTGGGTCACCACCCCTCTTTCTCACTGTGTTCCACATTTCAGAAATAATATCAGGTTCATTAGTCTAGGAAAACCAGACATCCATCCCCAAAAGCAAGGCCAGCTGCAAGAGAATAAAGAGGAGGCAAGAGAAAGACTTTGTACAAATAGAAAGGAATCTAGTCTTCTAGTATTGACACACTCCTGCTAAAGTGAGTATAGCAAAATGTGGTTGATAACAGGGAGAAAACCTGCTCAAAAATACCTTAAGCACCCACTTGCAGCCCACACTGGCTGGAGAGCCCTTCAGTGCACTGCAAAACCCTGCAAGAAACACTTTAGGCCAATATATGCAAAAAGCACTTCCACTGAACCACTGAGAGGAGGAGATCCAAATGGTAAATCCTGTTACTATTATCTGCAATAACAAACTTCAAGTGGAGAGATGAAAACCCAGAGGATCTTGAATGAACTGTCAGGATCCAAATGAAATGCTTAGCTCAGAAAAATTTCTTTCCAGCCTGGGAATTAGATGAGCCAGCTATGGTTCTCCTTCTGTGGGTGAACCTGGGAAAAAAAAACAACAACAACAACAACCAACCAAACAAACAAACAAAAACCCCCAACCAACCAAAAAAAAAAAATCACAAAGTCTTCTTAGGACCAGTTGGAAGCATTTTAATTTGTGGATTATTGCCTTCAGTAAAATTCTTTAGCTAACCAATATTGCGTTTTGTTATCCAGGTTCCAAATTCCTTCCTTCTGCACTCAGCATGTGAGCATGGTGCAGATGACTGATGGTCCTTGAGGCTGCCTCCAGAGCAGGACTGAGCCCTGTGACCTGAGCAGGGAAGGAGGCATTGCCCAACAAACTGCATGAGCAGGAGGTGGGCAAGATCTGCTTTCAGTCAGACGGTCCTGAAGTCAAAGGTAGCACTGTGGCTCAATCTGAAAGCACACTTTGGTCTCAAATCTTCATTCCCTGTGAGTTCCACCAGGATATTGTATAGCTAAGGTCTCTGAACACATTTAAGATAATCCTCTTTTGCTCTGTGTGATGAAGGGAATAGATGGAATTGCTTTCCCAGACTTTCTGAGGGAATGGAAGTGATGTGTTAAAGATTTAACAGCTTTTATTTCCCTTTTCAGATCTTAACTCAATATCAAATATTAAAGCACTAATATATTTAAGGCAACCAGAAGCTGCTGTTCAAATTAATTTCCTTTGTTTCTGAGAAAAAGCATTGTCAACTTTCTGTTGGAAAGAATGTGAGCAATCCTTCAAGAGACCCAGAGCAAATGTGTGTACATGTCTGAGGGCCTTTGTTCTGCCTTCCCCTAGACTCAGCTGCAAAGGTGAGGTTTTGTGTTTTACATCAGGGCAAAGACCTCATCTGACACCAGCAGTACCTCATCACTAACAGAATGGGGGAAATGCATTTCAAATATGAACAATCCAGAGCCTGCAAGGCACATGGCCTCTGCCTCTGCTGAGAAAGAGGCAGAGGAGCAAAACCTGAGCAGCCCTGAGCCCACTGAGGTATCATCAGACCTCCATGTTCCTAAGCAGGAGTGGAATTTCAGCACAGGTAACTTAGAGTTTTGAACTGAGCACAAACTGAGCAATGGGTTGGGAAACATAGAGGAAGGGAGAGAAAGCTGGCACCAAAATCTCCAAACAACTGGTTCACTTCTATTTCAAACAGACTGTTCAAGTTCCAGGCTTGTCTCAATCACCTGGAAGAGCAAGCAATGGCTCCATGAGGCAGTGCTAGTCCATGTCTATGTCTTCATTATCCTCCCAGACATGCCAAATGGGTTCTGTTTTCTTGCTAGCTGGAAACAAGGCAGAATGAGTCTTGCCAAGCACCTCAAATAGCTTTTTTCACATTCTCACTTCAATACTGTGAAAAGCCATTTGTTTGTCTTTTCAGCTGCTTTGTGGATGATTCCAGAAAAGCCTAAGCATGCATTTTAAAAACCTTCTGGGAGCAGCCAATGATGGACAGAACTTTGCAGCCACATTGGTTGCCTCAGAAACTGCCATGTAAGACCTGTGAACATGGATGGGAAAGGAAAATTCCAGAGGTGGTGGTCAACTCTTTTTCCATATTGATCTTCTCATCACAGGAAGGGACACCGCTTTTGGCACACAGCTCATCATGCCACGGCAGAAAAGGGCTGAAGCAGCCTGGGCTCTACACATCTGTTCAGGCTCCTAGGGGTAATGCATCCCTCTCTGAAATATGGGCTGAAGAAATCCCTTGTGTGCTGTCAACAACACAAAGTCAGTGTGTGAGTGCTGGGTCCTGGCTTGGGGTAGATCAGTGCCCCCACTCCTGCAGCCTTGCCTTCTCCAACAAACTCGAGCACCCAGCAGGATGGAGAGGGAGTGCAGCAGCTTCACTCCTTTGGGGTAAGTGATATTAAGTTCAGCTGATCTACAGTGGTGCTCAGCCATGAGGAGGTACTGATTTGGGGGAGCTGTTCTGATTGGGTGGGTTGGGGTATGATTTGTTTTTTATTCCCAGAAGTAAAAAATAAATCCCAGAGAATGAGGCTTTTGTTTTTGTTTGCAATACATGAAGGGGCTTAAAATTATTATTATTATTTCCTGTGTGCTTGTTCATTCAGAGTAGACATCTGGTGCTTTTGCAACTCGATGAGCATGCCAAAAACACAGTCATGACAAAAAAAGCTCTGAACAAAAACCTCCTCAAGGCCACAGCTGGGAGCAAAATGATGTCTGACATAAGAGTGACTTCACCATATCACCTGGCTTCATTTACCCTTTGTTGTGCTGCTGAGGAAGGCTGCCACAAGGTAAACTCATCCAGCAAAAACCAACAGAGCTGCAATGTATTGGTTAAGTTCTTGTGTTCTCCCCCTCTCTTGTTAAATTTCATCAAGGATTCATTTAAAATACCAATGTTTTTCAGTCTATTATTTGCAGTTAAAAGCAGCATATGGTGCTTGGTGACAGAAGATAATTAGATTTCTTGTCTGCCTTCAGTATTGCAGGTTGGTAATGCACTTTAATGGAGTTTACAAACAGAAGAGACAGAATAAATGATAGAACAGATTAAGAGGTTTGAAATGATGAGTTTGGCTTTTCTGGGTTGATTTCCTGGCAGATCTCTACTGTCCTTTGGTCCCTCTACTGCAGCATCCTTCGCTCCTTTAGGCATGGCTAGGTGGCTGAGAGGGAAGTGCAGTAGTGCTGGTGGTGACGGGCAGACCAAGTCAAAAAGGAGTTTTCCTGCTAAGCACTGCAGTTTGCTGCCCTGGACTGGAGCACCAGGGCTCATAGCCCCTTCATTATGTACTTAGGCACCACCCATCCCAGTGGCTAACCATTCACCTGAATCCTCCTGAACCCTTTGTGTAATATCTGACAACCAGGAGCTTTGTGTAAGATCTGACAGCCAGGAGTTCAACAAATTGCATAGGAATGGTCTCAAAACCAGTCCTTTAGGTAGCCTAACTTTAGTTTGCATTCTTCATGCTTACCAGCCTTCCCCTGCAACTAAATAGCAAATTTAAGTCTTAGGAATCTTAAATCATCTTCCCTACTTCCATGCAGCTTCACACAAACATTGTCTAGTCATGTTGGTGTAGCCCTTTTCAACTCCTAGAAGGAGATCTTGAGAGAAACAGCTTTAAGGTAAGACATGAAACCACTGCTGTATATTTGCTAGGCTCACCTCCATCTGCATTGGGGATGGAAAAATGCCTGTGAGGCAACAGAGTGAAACGCTCCATCATTGTGCTGTGCTTCAAGCATCATGATTGCTTTTGGACATTAGATGTTTTTTTAAACAAGGACAAATGGCAGTAAATGGGTGTCTTGGGGGGGTTGGTTGGTTGGTTTTGGCTTTCAGTAAAACATCTCATTTGGTACAAGAAGGAAAATTAGTCAGGTAGAGGAGGTGGTGATGAAGGCATCCTTTGGACAGCTGCTGAATGTACAGCACTCAAGGGCTTGCTGCCTGGCACCTGCTCTGTGGGGCTGCAACTGCAGCCTCTTCCCATTGGAGATGAAGCACTGATGTTCCTGAATGGGACTCTGCAGTGAGTTGCTGGAGAAATTGCCTGCTGTCCATCTTCAGATAAGGTGAATCCAGACTGGACAGGTGCAGAGAACGGGTAAAGGATCATCAGGTGAGGAAGAGCTTATTTACAAACCCTTTTTCTGCTGCAACATTGGCTGGGGCATATAGGACTTCCCTTGGTAACTTCATTTGCTGAGGTCACTGGTGGTGTGGCCTCCTCACATGGGGCAGACTGGAGCTCATGTGGGTCAGAGGGGAAAGGTTTGCACTCAGGAGGAACAGATTTAATTTCCTAGTCCAATGACTGTGGAAGACAACATTGCTCTGTGTCATGTGTACTGCTCAGGTGTGAGAGGCAGGCAAGCTTCAGTCTCCCTGAAGGAATGGAAAACATCATCCTGTCTGTGTAAGGGCTTCCCTTAATGCAGCCTGACAGCAGCCTGAACTGATTGAATCATTCAAACAGGGCTGTATCCTTTCCCTTAGTTCTTGCCTGATTGTCTTTGCTGCAAAGGCTTTCTGCATGCAATGGCATTTTTGCACTGGCATGCTCTGCAAAGACAGTTTGCTTTATTTCTTAAAATACATTTCTAAGACAGAGCATTAGACCTCTGGCCTCCTTGCCTAAGAGGACATAGGCAAAGTAATTTTTTATCCTTATGTGGTGATTTGGAATATTAAAAAGACATTTGCTATAAAGTTTTATGTGCCCTCTTATTTTTTTTTTATGCAGCCCCACAGCTGATAAATTTCCCTTGCAGCATATTCTGGGTTATTTGATATTATTATCCTCTTTTCACTCACTAAGGCTTATATAAATGCTTGCTACAGGGTCTTTGATTTTTAGTCACTAATGAATCCCAAGGTCTAGCTGTGAGGCAGGACAAGCAAACAGCCACTTCTAAGTGCTAAGACTGCAGCATTTCATCCCTCCCTTGGAGAACAGAGCACAACTTTAGGGCTGTCTGTGACCCATCTTGTCCACCTAGATTTCTTCATTTAGGATGGAAAATAGCAAGATTGATCTAAGAAGCTTCAGAAATGAGTAAAGTGAGAAATAAACTGAGAAGCAACTAAGAATAACAACACTGCAGTTCAGTTTTCAACTAGCACAAGCATCAGCAGAAGAATTAACCACGTTCAGTGAGTCCTGAACCATGTACTTAAGATGAGCTCTGCAGAACAGACGTGGGGATACAATCTAGTCCATATTATCACCTCCTGTATATCAGCATTAGCAATAGGCAAAATTTTAACTTCCTAATGTCCACACAAGTACTTGCACTTGTTCGCTAAGTCCTTCCCAGCCCTTGGCCCTGCAGCAGAAGCAGAGATATAAGCACAAGGAAGGTGACTGCTCAGTCTCCTGCAGAGCATAGCCCTCAAATTCTCCCTCAGAAAACAAAGAAGAAACCAGAAGTTGGCAGGGGAAAAATACCCAGGGCTTAAAATGGCTGCTAGTGAAACCTGGCAACAAGGATCTTTCAAAACTTGATTTAAAAAAAAAAGGAGAAAAGCCATGTAGCCATCTCTTGCCAGCTCAGCAGCATGGGAGGCCAGATTTGTTTAATCTGAGGAATGGGCATGTTTGCCTTCCACTCTTTGGAAACAGGTGACAGATACTGTGCCAGAAATAATTTACTGACACAATTATTGTTTCATCGAGTCAATGTTTGACCTAGACCCCGGGCTAAATGTGTTTACTCTCCTAACATAATCTCAGGCCATTTTTTCCCCCCAAAGGTGATAAAGTTGACAATGAGAAAAAAGAATTAATGTGCACAGGCACACAGAAAGTTTACAAGTTGGGGGCAATCCAAAGCTAAAAATATTTGAAGCCCTGTGCAAGCACATGCACATACCTACTGGAGAGGCAAAGCCTGTTTGCACAGCCCAAACCTGCTGTCCTAGCAGTCTAAGCCTAGAAAAATCCTCCCTGCTGCCTTGGCTCCCTTCCAGCTGGGAGGGCACACACAGAGGTGCTGTGACTGTCAGCACACATCGACGAGACCTTGGGCAGCAATTAGCATGCAGAGTGTAGAGACTGAGGGTGTTCTTTTGTGGAAGGGAGATGTGTGGATCTGTAGGGAAGCACAGGTTGATGTTGCACTTGACCAAACTGCAAATGCACCTTTCCTCTGAAAGACTTTTTAATGTCAGGTCCTTAACGACCTCCTAAATGACTTCTGCATTTGCAGAAGAAGCTAATAACTACCCAGCCTCCTTTTACAAGTTTAGCATCTTCTTTCTCAGCCTCTGCTCCTTTCGTTTCCTGTCTGTTCATTCTTTCCTACATCTTCAAACTCTGACCATCTTTTATGGCCCCATCTAGAAGCAGTGCAGTTAAAGAGTATCTGGAGTGCTTCCAATGCGAGCAACCGTTCTGACCCATGCACGCTCTCCAGGGGCAGGGACAGCATAGTCCTGGATACACTTTGTACTTAAGTGAGTAGTGACAAATCTCCTCACCATGTCTTGTGTGATTACACTTTGTATCAATACTTTGCAGCTTTTTGCATTGGTTCTTGGCATTGTGACACTGCGTGACCCAAACATCCTGGTTCTCCCTTCTACCAGGACCATTGTTCTCTCCTCCATTTCCTCCCTCTCCTGTATATCAGAAAGGATTGACTTCAGTAACCTCAGAAAACAGTCTTTATGCTGAAAACAGATATTCATTGGACACCTTTCTTACATCCAAGATTAACTGGAGTATATTTTAATGCAATTGTTTTGGGCCCCTGTAAAGAATCTTTCTTCCTATAACAGAAGTAATAGCTTCAGTTCAGTCAGACCAAAATTTACTTCAACAGTTTGCCCATGCCCTTATTTCTGCCCAGTGGTGCTCTTGAGGGAATTGCAGGAGTGTGCTGAGTGGCTGGGCTGGGTGCAGACTGTGTGTGCTCCTCTGAGGCATACTGGAATAGTCAGACCCGTGGTCAGAAACACATTTGCATTATGACTCAGCCTCCTGACAACTCCTCCATCAGAAGACATTTAAGCAGAAAGAATAAAGATTCCCTTCTGAGCCACTCATTTATATTGCTCTGAACAAGTGAGTTGCAAATGGGCACTGCTTTTGCACTTGGAAAATGCTTAATTTCATTGTGCACAGCCCAGTTGTTAAAGTCTCAGCAATGCAAGGCTTCCTGAACGATCCAGACACATCCACCCTCACTGAAACTCTTGCAGTGAAATGGACATAGGTGTCAGGTAGTGATAGGACTGGGGGGAATGGAGCAAAAATAGAAATGGAGAGATTCAGATTTGATGTTAGGAAGAAGTTCTTCCCCATCAGGGTGGTGAGACACTGGAACAGGTTGCCCAGGGAGGTAAAGCCAGGTAAAGCCTCCAGGTAAAGCCTTGTCCCTGGAGATTTTAAGTCCAGGCTGGATGTTGCTGTGAGCAGCCTGCTCTAGTGTGAGGTGTCCCTGCCCATGGCTGGAACTGGATGATCCTTGAGATCCCTTCCAACCCTGACAATTCTATGATTCTATGAAATAAAAACAAATTTCAAATGTCAGAGTTTTGTTTCAAGGTAGTCAGGAAAACACAAGTCCATAGTGCCTGAAAGGGAAATCAAAACTTGATAGGTTTTCTGTCAAGAAGTGATGAGAGATGCAAAGAAGTCTCTGCTGTAGCTGTTTATCTCATGTAGGTAGGAAACAGCTTTCCTGGGAGGAAGCTCTGTGCCAAGCCTGAAACAGGAACAAACTCCAGAAGGAGCTAAGCAAAAGGAGTGATTAAATCACCACTTTGCAAGGGAAAAATGAAGAGTTTCAGCCTGCTTATCTCAAACACAAATGCAGGCTAACATGGAAAATGTGTGGCTTACTGCAGTGATCTAAATCCCACATGGAGTAGATGGACAGCTCCACGCAGCCGGTGGAGCTGATGGTCAGAGGAGGGCTAGAAGGTGTGCAGAAGTCTGTGTCATCCTTTATGAGGATTTCACAAGGGATGTATGACACCAAGGAGTCTTAGTCATGTGAAATTTGGCTTGTACTGTGGATGGTCAATGTTGGTGATGGGCTGCTTTACTGTGGCAGTTGTTTTCCAGAAACAGCCCTTGCTGGCACCGTGGCATTGCACTGGGTGCAGTGCTGCACTCTGCCAGAGCCTGGGTGGTATTTAGTGATCCTATGAAATAAATCTGTGAAACCCTTTGAAAATGTGACTGCCAAAGCTGACTTTGCAGTGGGAAGATCTGAATAGCAAAGCCCAGACTGTCTCAGAAGAGCAATTACCTTTCATTGATAAAAGCGTGTAAGAGAAGCTCAGTCATAAATCCTAGCTGTAGTCATAGATAGTGAACCCAGATTTAAAGCTTGACTTCTTTGTTGTCAGGATGAATAATCCGAGGTCCTGAGTTCATGACAGCAATATCAGCTGGACCATCTTGATGTGACTGAGAACTGAACACAGATTTAAGACCAGAAGGTAAGAATGGAGAGTGTTTTGGGGTTCCAACTGCAGGCTCACAAACAGGAGAGCTGTGGGACAGAGAAACTTTCAGAAAACACAGAACAGTTGGAGATGCAGTCTCACACTTGTGAGAACTAAAATGAAAGGCTGCAGAGATGGTTTTGAGACCTGGGTGGGACAGGGACTTCTGTTAAAATGCTTGACACTAAACAGGGAAGAAAAGAGAGGATCTAGACTACAATGGGACAGGTTGTGTCTGTGCCAAAGTGGGCTCAAAGGAAGCAGGATGGGACCCTGGAAAGCTTTCAGCCTGGCACTTGAATAAAGGGGAGATTCTGCAAATTGCTGCTTGGAAAAAGCATTAAACGTGCAGCATTTAAGTTCTAGCTCCTATGTGACCAAGAATGCAGGGCTCCACTTCTTATTCCAGAGGAAATCCTGCTACATGGCTGCCTCTTGAACTATTCCAAGGATTCAGGATGCTTCTTAAAATCTGCCAACTCCTAGCCTAACAGTTTTGTCCTTGGGTGGGAATGTTTCATGTCCTGTGGAATGTGAGTTAGGACTTTACTCATTCCCTTGTTGGAGTATATGAGTCCTGGCCAAAACCAATGTCCTGTCTTATGAGCAGGGACCACTGAAAGAATCTTAGGCAGATCAAGAGAATTGAGCATGAAGGGCTTTTGCATCTCCAGCAATGTTTTTATTCCAAAGACCGGGATACTTTGGAACAAAATGTGGAGATCATGAGAACAGTTACTGGCTGCTGCTGCTGCCTATATAACACCTGTTGTGTGAGTAAACAATAGCTCCAAAGCTCTGCTTTGCAAACAAGAAATGTTTTCTTCTGTGCTGATGGACAGTTCAGAGAACAGAGCCAGAAGTCTCTTCATCATTTCCATGAAAAATAACCTGAAGGCTTCTCAGGTAACGATAAGAAAACAGGATGAAAGAAATCATCTTTTCAGTTTCCAAGGTCTTCATTTTCAGAGTGATACTTTTGTCACCAAGTGCCTGATTTTATTTCAGGAGAGAATCTGTGGGGTTTATTGTGGACTTCAGCAAAGCTATGATCACACTGCAGAAGCTGACAATGTAGCGGGAAACAGAACAGCAAGAATTGACATGGACTTCTGCCACTATTCCTAGGGATTTTTAGAGTGAAAAATACACATTGGCTGGGCTGGAGGATCTCTGCACATGTATTCCTGCTCTGGCTGCTTTGACTAAGCAGCAATTCTACTTGCAGGTCAGCCTGAAAGGAAGGTGAGCATCCAGCATTCTCAGTTAGCACTTTGGAAACACCCCACATTTCTGCCTACTAAAGTTTGGATCCACTATTTGTTTTGGTTTGTAGGACAAAGGCAATTTGCTATTTATTGTGAATGCCTTTTCTGACAAAGGTAATTTGCTGTTTACCGTGAATTTCTTTTCTGTCAAGCAGATTCAGATAGCTTTGCCCCAAACTGCCATTTAGATGAAGATTCAGTCATTGCAGTATCCATATTCTGAATATAATCATCCATTAAGCAAATGAAGAACAAGCAAAATTGGAAAGACACAATGAATTCTTTCTCTGAAAATCAAACTCAACTGAAAAGGTCAATTTTTATTATTTTTTTCCCCATGTGTTTGTGGTTCCGTGGCAGGAACTGCATGATTAACAGAAACACATTTTGATATCATTATTCTGACATTGTCAGGGTGCAATGAGAGAGTTTTTGTCATATTTATGAGTCTGTGGCTGCACAGCCCAGCACTTCCTGTTGATTAATTGTGTTAGACAGTGATGTGAGCAGAGGTGAGAAAGCTGCTGCCAAGAAAAACACAAGATAGCAATGAGAAATACAGAAATAATAACCATAAAGTGCAACCCTGATGCACTTACCATCCTGCAGCTGCCAAGAGATTTCCTACCACTGATGCCAACTGCAATGAGAAGGGAGCAGCAAAGGCAGCATGGCTTTATGTATAGCAGGTGGGGTAGATGAGGAAATGAAGTTATTGTGTTGGCTACAGGCACTGAGGTCAAAATCTCTGCCTGTAAAAATAGTACAAAGTTCACCCAACAAGTCTAAAACTCAGCTAGATTTAAACTTTCAAAAGATGTACCCTTCCAGTCTCAAATAAAATAAATATGCAGTAGTAGGCTCCTTTCAGGAGAATATTTCATCCTGTAGTTGAACCCAGTTAGGTTTAAAACCCTCTCAAAGCCAAGTTTACAGCAGGGCAGGGCCTGAAATGTTCAGCGTAGCTACTGGGCTGCTACAGACTAATTGTTTTAATTAAATTGTGTAAATTAAATTGATTTAAATTTACTGCTGTGCTTTGTCAATATGCTGGGAGGGGGTTTGAACATCTTAAGGCCAAATCCTGTCTTCAGACAAATGTGTACTGAATCAAATGTTTCCCTTGAAGGTTCCTTTTGTTGCTAAAGAGGTAATGTCGCCTGCTGCTGTGATGTTTGTTGAACTCCCACCAGCACCTGCACTGCCCACACGCAGTCACAGCTGCCTTGGCAGGCATGGTTCATGGAATCTGCTCATGCAGAACTTAGGAATTCTGGGTAGAGATCTAAAATTGTTCCTTAATTGGATGCTTTGCTATATAGTGAGTCTCATGCAGTCTACCGCTGGCATAATTTTGTCTAGAAATAACAGAAAGTAGTTAGAGCTTGGTGACTGTTCAGGCATGTGGGCCACAATCAGACCCGAGACACAGCCCCTCCTCTGGGACCAGAATCACCTAACAGCTGAGGGTCTTCTGGGGCCTTGAAATTATAAAATGGAAGATCCCTGTGTGAGGCATTTTAAAAGAAACTTTAAATAGGAGGAAAAGAGAAAAGGGATATTTTAATAACAGACAGCTCCTGGGAGACCAGTAAGAGAAGAAGGAAACTCATAGGTCAAGTGAGGGAGCAGAGCCTTGCATAACAGAAGAGAAAGAGGGCAGATGAAACACTGCTAGGGTCAAAGGTCTGTGTGTAAAAGTAATGGGGAAATTTAAGAAATACCTGCAGGGTTTTATTTATTAAATCCAGATCAATGTCTTTGTTACCTTAGTTGAAGCAGAGAGTGACTCATGAACAGCTAAAGCCTGCTTCTTTCCAAGTGCTGTTGGTCCATCTGCAGCCATTTCTGTATTTGTAAAAGGCTGCTTTAAGCATCCATCAGTGCAGAGGGTTCTCACCTTGGCTCCTAGGAAAGATGCTTTTACAGCAGGCTCTGCACAGCCCACGTTGCATCCTGGTTTCCAAGGACGGGGAACAACAGTGAGTGTCCAGCAAGGTTCAGAGCAAAGGGGAGCTGCTCACCCACCTCATGTGAAACCATTCACAGTTAATACCATGAGACACAGATGGTGCAACTTAGTGCCTGTCCTAGCATTGCAATGGGAGATGCAAAATGGTCGGGAAGGTTTCTTCTGGGCAGGACAGGAGGGGGAAGAGTCTCACAAGCTGCCTGCTACTGCTTGGTCCATTATTGTTGTATCACCATTGCTGGCATTATTAAACAGAGCTTTAAACTGCACCAAATCCCCTAACAATAAATGACTCTTTTGGTATATCACCTGTTTAATACTGCAGTAATTGCTTGTGATTAGATAGAGCTAATAAAAAGACTTCTTGCCAACATGATCTTTTTAATTATTTCATAGCTTCCAGTAAAAGTAAAATATGCTCTGAGTTAGTGTTGTTCTCGCCTGGGACACCAGCCCTGGTGCTGTCCTGTCCCCTGCTTTTCTCAAAAGTCAGCTTCTCCTTGTGTTCCTCACAAGACCAAAAGCCTACTGATGAGGAGCAGCTGAGAAAACTGAGGTTGGTTGGTCTGGAGGAAAGGAGATGGAGAGGAGACCTTGCTCTCCACAGCTCCCTGAAAGGAGGTTGCAGTGGGGAGAGGGTTGGTCTCTTCTGCCTAGTATCGAACAAGAGAAGGAGATGGCCTGAAATTGTGCCAGGGGTGGGTTAGGTTGGAACTTAGGAAACATTTCTTTGCTGCAAGAGTGGTCAGGGACCACTCCTTGACATGAGGAGGAACTTCTTTACTATGAGGGTCACAGAACATTGAAACGGGTTGCCCAGAGAGGTTGTGGAGTCTCCTTCTCTGGAGACTTTCAAGCCCCATCTGGATGTGTTCCTGTGTGACCTGTGCTGGGTTCTACGATCCTGCTCTGGCAGGGGGTTGGACTGGATGATCTCTGGAGGTCTCTTCCAACCCCTAACATCCTATGAGCCTGTGAACTACGGTTTATTTGTTTTAAGGAAGAGGACTGGGGATGGCAGCCTGCCGGGAGCCAACTGCAGACTGCCCAAGAAGATGTCAGCAGTTGCCCAGTTGCATCCCCAGAGCACTTGGTCTAATCAGTTACTGAAATTCAGCTGTAGCTTGGGTGCTTGGTCAGACTTTACAGAGGTTCAGTGGTGGCAAAGGATCTGCAGCTTGAGTTCCAGCCCATTTTTGTATTTGCTTTGATTGCGCTGATTTCTTCAGGCTAAGACAAAAGAAAGGAGCAAATCTTTCCCCCATCTGCAGCAGGAAGAAAAGTCTTCAAGTCCACACACATCTCCTCAAAATGGCTTTTTTTCCGCCGTACTGAGGCCACAGCTCTCAGTCCCTGAAATGATTCCTATCAAAGCTGTGTTGGCACAGAAAGCTGAGCAGACACTGTTTGCAGAAGGGCGCAAACAATCCTAACAGAAATGCTCAATTATTGCAGGGTCGCTCCCCACACCTTTGCAGTAGGCTCTCAGCCTGGTGCTGGCCAGCAGGCAGTCCCTCAGGGAGGTATTTGGGAGCATTGTAGATGAAATGAGAGGAAAGAGGCGGGGGAAACGTAATAGAAACTCTGGTCCAATTAGAGCATTGATTATTTTTAGCTGCAGACTGATAGTAAATATGGCTTTTGTGGGATTGCTGCTGGCAGGCAAACTGACTATAGAAATGCAAAGTTGTGGCATTTCCATTTCATTTCTTGCCTCATTAATTTCATTAACTTACAAATAGATGAATACATAAAATTAAAAAGTCATTTCCTTCTAATATTTTTAAATTCCTCTCTCCAAGCATTCAAACCCTTTAATCTGTTCTTTTGAGGTCTCCACCTATTGCTTTCACAGAGGCATGATTGAGTTTTTTTGTGAATCAGATCCCAGGGTGATTGATTAGGAGGAGGCTGATCACCAGATGACTTTGATTCTTTCCACAGGATCTGTTTGCAGCCTGTGGCATGGCCTGGCAGCAGTCTGCAGTGCTGTGTGGGTGGGGGGTGTGAAGGTGTGGATTTATGTGAGGAAACCAAAGGCAGCCATGGAGGAAAGGCTATTTCTTCTTCTTTTTTTGCTTTTCTTTTTCCCTTGTACAAGGACAAATTGCCTGGGAATTACAGTGTTTCCCATTTAATAGAGGTAGCCTTCACTTTGATGTTTTTCACCACAGTGACAAATGGCAGCAAAAAAGAAAGGGAGAGAATGTAATCAATCTTTATACCTTTAAAAAGGGTTGAAAACTAAGATGAAAAGTAAACCATCTCAGAAATAAAAAAAAAAAAAAGAGATGAAAACCCAAACCAATCAATAGTTTGAAACAAACAATTATCTGGAAGTTCAGGAGATGATCTGGGACTAAGTGCTGGGTCTTGGAGGAGGCCAAAACTGCTGTTCTGTTTTGCTTGCCTGTTTGGGACTTCAGTTTCCATGGACACAGCAGTGTCACACATGTGTCCAGCAAGGAGAATATTCCCCTAAAAGGCCACAGAGAGAATCTGAAAGCAGAACATGGGGAAGGGAGGAATCAAGAAGCAAAAATTGAACTGTTCCAAGAGTTCCCAGGTATGGATGGCTGTAACATAGCAACAGTTCTGAAGGCTGGAGGTGCAGCTCAGGCTAGAAATCATCCAGCTATTGAAGATTTCTTTAATGCTCGTGTTTTCATTGTTCATTAGCATCTTGTTCATATTTATTAATATTCCTGCAAAAGGCACAAAGTACAAAATATCATCTGGTAATATTTGAGTGAGGTTTCAGAGATGCTAGGAGAACGTATCAAGCACAAACTTCTGTCCTGTCTGTGGGAACCTGTTCTGAAAGCTCGTGGCATAAACAGAAGATGAGAAGAGGAAGCCCTGGACATTTTACTGACCTCAATGGAAACTGGCTCCTGGGAGGAGGAAGTCAGGCTCTGCTGGGAACACTTTGGATGGTAGAAGATTTGGAAGGAAGATCTTGGTGCTCCTCAAATGATGTGAGCTGAGAAATGCAGAGGTCAGAGTCAGCAAATGGTCCCTTACTTGTTCTGCTGGCAAAGGACCCTCAGACAGTCCTGGGCCCCAGCTGGCTTTGCAGAGCTCATCTGAAGGTGTTTTTGTCATCAGGCTTGGGCTTGGTGCAGGCAGAAAACACCAGCTGAATGTTCTGGGAGTGGCACAGCTGAGGGTAGAACTGATGTTATTGCAGTGCATGGTATTGAAACCAGTCCTGCACAGGGCTGGAGCGGTACAGAAATCCCCAGGCCTCCTGTGTAAATCAGGTCTTGATTGGGTCTGGGCTCAGAGTGTGCTGTAAGCTAATGCACCATGATGAAAAGTCCTGACAGGATTACCCAGGGAGAAGAGGTTTAGATTTAGCTGAACTGCACTGGTTTCATAATTTTAATGAAGACCCTTAAGTGCATATTTTTCATGTGATGCCTGGCAGTAGGCTAGTGTGGATCTCATTAAAATTAGCTGGTCAGGAATTTGAGGCCCTGGTGCTCAAAAATGGTCATTTTCAGGTAAGAAATATTTTTTTTCTTAAGCAATATACAAAACCTCCAAATATCATCTGAATATTTGTTCTGTATTATACCAGAATTTAATGCCAGCCTTTAAAGAGGCGAGAGAGGAGCCTAACAGAAGGATTTTTAATACCTTTTTTTTTTGTTTACTGTAAGTGCAAAGGACAAGTTGGCCCTGAAGGATGTGGATAACCACACAGAAGACAGGCTGTGCCAGCTAAGCCAGCTGTTTCCTGCAAGGAGCAGCCTTTCAGGGCACACTAACTAGTTGCTCCCTTTGGCTGTTCCACAGCCAAGGTTTTCTGCGCCCTGAGACAACTGCTGGTTGTTTATAGCTCACACAAGCTCATCACACAATTCCTAGTCATGTCCCAAGCTGCTCTCATGTTGATATCATCAAATCCTTTGTCTAACCTGTGTTGCAGCTTCCCCATTTGGCCCTTTCTTGGTCTGAGAGACCAAGCCTGAGCTGGATCCTTTGTTTCTGACTTTGCTTCTGGATAGGCACAAATCCAGGCTGGGTGCAGTGTGTTGAGAGTAGCCCTTGGGTGTCAGTGCCCTCCTACAGCCCAGCAGGCAGCTGTGTGCTGGGCTGCAGCCAGAGGAGTGTGGGCAGCAGGGCAGGAGAGGGGATTCTGCCCCTGGACTCTGCTCTGCTCAGACCTCACCTCCAATCCTGCCTCCAGTTCTGGTGTCCCCAGCAGGAGAAGGACACAGAGCTGCTGGAGAGAGTCTGGAGCAGGATCCAAGGGCTGGAGCAGCTCTGCTGTGAAGCCAGGCTGAGGGAGCTGGGGGTGTTCAGCCTGGAAAAGAGAAGACTCCAGGGGGACCTCAGAGCTGCCTACCAGGACCTGAAGGGATCCTGCAGGAAGGCTGCAGAGGGACTTTTGCTGAGGGTGTCTAGAGACAGGCCAAGGGGGAATGGTCTGAAGCTGAGGCAGAGCAGGGTTAGAGTGGAGCTGAGGAAGAAGTTGTTGAGTAGGAGGGTGGTGAGAGTCTGGCACAGGCTGCCCAGGGAGGCTGTGGCTGCCTCCTGCCTGGGAGTGTTGCAGGCCAGGTTGGATGAGACCTTGAGCAGCTGAGTCTGGTTGAGAGGTGTCCCTGGGCATGGTGGGGAGGTTGGAGGAGATGAGCTCTGAGATCCCTTCCAGCCTGGGCCATTCTAGGAGTCTATGTTTCTATGACTTGTCTTGGGTAAACTCAAACAAGCCTTCAGCATCACTTTCAAGAGAGCTGTGCACTCACTGCTATTTCTGTCAGTGCCTTCATGGCTGTGCTTTTGCAGATGGTTGAAATATGACAAGATTTGGCAGCAGATTTGTCCTTCTGCTGCAATGAAGTGCCCTATGAAAGGGAAGTTCTCTTTGTTCTCCCTTTGGGGGGGTGTGAGCTGCCCTTGTTTCAGCTCCTGATACCCAGTGTTCTCTCTCTGAGATGCTGCAAGTCTATTAATGTCTTACTACTCTCACTGATTTCCAAATACAGTTCCACCTCTGTCAACTCTTTTTGTGTCTGTCCTTCTCTCCAGCCTCCTTTCCTTCACTTCAAGCTCAGCACTTGTCTAAAGCAGACTCCAGAAATTCATCCTGCTCCCTTGCTTCTGACATCTCTTTGCTTTTCTTGTGCTCTTGTAGATCATTCATAAGTTGATTCCCTCAAAGAAGTATTTTGTACCTGCCAGTCCCTGAGTAAAGGGCAGGGTGGTCAGTAACTGTGAGCCACATTTCAAGGCACCATCCCCTTGAAACAGAGTGGAGACACTGTCAAGAATTTGGCTTGCTCCTGGAGAAGTCAGGACTTTGGGTGGAGAAAATACAAAGCAGAGAGACAATGCCCAAAACAAAATTTAAAGGGTGGATGTTTCCTCCTCTGGGCCTTGATCCACTTGGAGTGGTCAAGGTGACACAGGCAGACAGCAAACAAGAGAGACAAAAAAATTGTCTGCAAGAGACACAAAAATTTCAGTTTGCTGGGGACATCGTTGTCAACATTGAGACTCCCAAAATAAAGCTGGAGTTGAGTGAAGGTCAGGGAGAAAAGAGTGAGAACATGCCAGCAGAGCTGGAAGTGCTGACAAGGCACCTGACAGGCTCAGCAAACCCCAGAACTGCCTCCCCAGTGAAGTTTAATTACAAAGTCTGTTGTTCCCATTATCACTTAATGATTCCTCCAAGAGTAGAGGCAGAATTTATTCTCAAAGTTAATTGTTCCTGGACATTTTAAAGGGATAGAACAGTGTTTTCCTCTGTCTCATTTGGGAACTGACCCATTAAGGAGAGTGAAGCAAGCAGTGGTCTAAGAGCTGGTGAGAACCACTGAAGCCACAGAAGGAAGCCCAGCATGTCAGATGCCATGCTGCTGTTGCATGAAACCCAGACTAGCATCAAAGTAAATGAATATTCTGTGCTGGAAGGAACTTGCCAGGCAGTGCTCTGCATTTGCTCCTGAATCCTAACTGAGACTCAGCACGAGGAGATGGTGCAGCTGTTCTGGCAAGCAAATGAGCAAATGCATCCATCGGGGCAGAGCACTCCGAGTGCTGCCCAGAAAGCTTGGTTCTGCTCCCTCATACTCCCTCATACCTTGCAAGAGCACTATGGTAACAACTTTTAGTAATCAAGAATTCAGAGAAAAGGAAGAAAAGGAAGAAGAGGAGGAACTCTGAATCCTGTTTTCAGCAGTAACTATCTTCAAGTTTCTAACCAAATCACAGAATCACAGAATGCCAGAGGCTGGAAAGCACCTCCAGAGATCACCCAGTCCAAGGCCCCTCCCAGAGCAGGGTCACCCAGGGCAGGGCACACAGCAATGAATCCAGGTGGGTTTTAATGTCTCCAGAGAAGACGACTTTCAGCATTAACACCTCCTGTTAATGGACAAGTTAATAATGTTTAAACATGGTGAATAAATAGCGGAATAGATTGTGCAATGAGGGGAAAATATATTTAACATTAGGAAAAAAGCTTAAGAAGCATTGTTAAGCACAGATCCCTTCCTCAGCTTCATTTTCTGCCAGCTGCTCATCTTGCAGGAGAGCATTCATCAGTTTACTAACACCTGACATGTCAAGTCTATTCTCTCTCCCTCCTCTCCCAGTCAATTTGTCAGGCATTGGCACAGGCTGCCCAGGAAGGTGGAGGAGTCAGGCAGGAGCCCCCATCCCTGGAGGTGTTCAGGAAACATGTGGCCATGGTTTAATGGCCGTGGGGGTGTTGGGCTGTTGGGCGGACTGGATGACCTTAGAGGTCTATCCCAACCAAAATGGTACTGTGATTCTATGGTTCATAGAATGTGGCAACATTCATGAACATCATAAGAGGCTTAACTTCCCAAAACCAGACTTTAGAAATCAACAAGAGCAATGCTTTCAGCAAATATTTTCCTTATGCCATCACTCTCTCCAATGTTTTGTAAAGAAATCACTTTAAAAAGTGAAAAGTGATGAGAGAGGGAAAGATCATGCTTGTGAGGGAGAAGACAGCAAGGAAGAGAGAAAAGAAAGGAAAATGTAAAGGGAAAAAACGAAAGAAAAATTAAAGAAAGAAAGGTTATTCCAGAGCTGTGATTGCTGTGCTGTGTGTAAGGGCTTGGGGGTTTGATTAGATTTGATGTCCAACGCCAGCACAAGGAGCAGTGGTGGAAGCTGAGGCATAGGAAGTTCCATGTGAACATGAGGAAGAATTTTTTCCCTCTGAGAGGGACAGAGCCCTGGAACAGGCTGCCCAGGGGAGTTGTGGAGTCTCCCTCTCTGGAGATACTCAAGACCTGCCTGGATGTGTTCCTGTGTGACCTGCCCTAGGTGACCCTACTCTGGCAGGGGGCTTGGACTGGGTGACCTCTGGAGGTCCCTTCCGGCCTCTGACATTCTGTGATTCTGCTCTCAGCCCAGAACAGCTCTTGCAGAGACTGTTTCTCATTTCCTTTTAGAATCCCTTTCCTAAGTGGCAATGTGGTTTGGTTTGCCTGCTTGTTTCCTTTCAATGCCTACCTGCTTTTGTTTCTTAAGTAGATTCCTTACACCAGCACAGTGTCCCATAGTCAGGTCCACACTCACTTTACTTGCACAAATCTGGCCAGAGGTGAAGGCTGCATCTGATTCCTGGATGCTATAGATGCAAAACTGAATAAGAATGATTTTTGTTTCAGAAATATCAACTTTTATGCCCTTAGCTAAAGATCTAATGTTGAAAATTTACAAGAATGTTACTAAAGTAAACTTCACTTCTGTTGCTGTTTTGGAAATGCCAAACTGCTCAATCAGGGCAGTACCTGGGCTCACACGGCTTCACAGATAGCTCTGAGCTAGAGGGGACCTTCAAAGCTCATTTTGTTCAACCCTCTGCAGGCAGCAGGGACACCTCCAACTAGAGCAGGCTGCCCAGGGCCACAGCAAATCTCCAGGGCCAGGGCCTCAACCCCATCTCTGAGCAGATTTATCCACTATGGATATCCAAGAGGGAGACAGGAAGTGATACTGGACAAATCTGCCCAGGAGTGAGGTTGAGGCTTATGTTTTGTAAGGCAGCAAAGGAAAGAAAATCAGAGGAGCAGCTCAGGGCACTGAAACTTGTGCCTTTAGTCTCCTTTCTGCTCCCCAAAGTGTGTTGAGCAAAAGGCTATTTAGTTAGACAAGTTCTTCTGATGATAGAGCCTTAGAGGTCTTCACTTAAGGAAACCTTTTTATTGAGGGAGAAGAGCCTCATGATGGTGCTTGTTTTTACTGCAGATCTCAACAGTGCAAGAGTTATGGCCCCCATCTAAGCAGCAGTAATGTGAGAGGCACTAGCAGGCTGCTGTGCTGGGCATCATTACTTACTTACCCTGGATTTCTTCAGTTGGAAATTGAAGGCTGAAGCCTCCAGGCAGCCCTCTCAGTGGCCCAAGGACTTGGGTTTAGAGTCATCCATAAATTTTGCTTATGTTTATCCAATAGGAGCTTAGTCAGTGTATGCTGCAAAGCATCATTTACTTAACCATAAATGGGAATTAATTAGTTTAGCCAATGTAAGTAAAGTGACTTCTGAGCCAGGATGCACTCACAGTCAATGTAACTCAGGGCCTCTGGGCTCCATCTGCCTAAAATGCCTTTTAACTGCCAAACCATCTTGTTCCTTTTGTTTATTAGCCAGTTTATACAAACACCTCACTTGGAATGGGGAAATTCCAGCCTCATCTGTGTTACCTCCGACAGCCCTCTCAATGGTTGATTCCTTACTGCAACATATTCCTCTGAAGGACATAGGATCACAGAATGTTAGAGGTTGGAAGGGACCTCCAGAGATCATCCAACCCCCCTGCCAGAGCAGCATCACCCAGGGCAGGTCACACAGGAACACATCCAGCTGGGTTTGAAAAGTCTCCAGAGAAGGGGCTCCACAATCTCTTTGGGCAGCCTGTTCAATCTTTTGCTGCTTATTGATCAATGATCATTTCTGCCAGAGCTGCTTTGTGAAGATTCAGTACCAGCTGCATTTCTACCCTCCCAGCCTCCTCCTCAGCACCTCAGTTGGGGTGCTCATGTTTGCCAGCCCTGCACTGAAAGAAGTGGCTCGACCATTCTATTTCAGTGCATGGCATCTGGTAGCTGGAGTGCAGAAACCACTATAAACACCAGGGATCAGTGGGACTGCTGGCATGGACAAGGTGTTCAGCACTTGGCCTGCATTTTGCATCATCATTGACCAGACAGAGTGGAAATTATCACAGCAGCCTGTCTGGAGGGAAGCAGAGGGAGTGGTGCAGGCTGTGCAACCTCCTTGACTCTTAAACTGACTCATTGGCTCTTTCATTTTTTCCTTAACTCAGATTTGTGTTGAGTGAGTGAGACTGCTTCTGTTGTAAGGGGAAGGATGAGTTCACCTGGCCACCAGAGCACAGGAAAATGATGTGTCCCCTACAGTTCATAGTCAAACGTGATGCTCCTCCTGAAACAGGCACAGTCTGGCTGCAGTGATCATCACTAATAGGCCAGCTGGGTACCAGAGCACTCACCTCAACATGAGGAGAAAGTTCTTTACAGTGAGGGTGACAGAGCCCTGGAGCAGGCTGCCCAGAGAGGTTGTGGAGTCTCCTTCTCTGGAGACTTTCCAAACCCACCTGGATGCATTCCTGTGCAGACTACCCTAGGGGACCCTGCTCTGGCAGGGGGGGTTGGACTGGATGATCTCTGGAGGGCCCTTCCAACCTCTAATATTCTGTGATTCTGTAAATTCAGATGGGGACACTGCAGATTTATATTTTTTTTTTTAATTTGTGCTATTTTAATAGAAGCAAGAGGTAGACGTATGAGAGAAAAATTCCTCTAAGGTATACCAACCTAACCTCATGTAATTCCATTTATAAATAGCAAGTTAGTTAATATTTTCTTGAAGCTTTAACACAGAATCACAGTCTTTAAAAATGGCTTTCTCTGAGTGGAAAATGTGGCCTTTTCCAAGAAGAAATAGAGGAAAAAAATCTTGAAAATGCCACTTGAACTGAAAAAGATGATGGAGAAACCCAAATAAAAATTAAATTCTTTTTTTTTGCTGCTAAAGCTCATGAAGACAGAACACAAAGGTCAGCACTGCTGTTATAGAGTCCCTGTAGCTCAGTGAGCCTCCTCAGGACCCTCGTAGCCATAAGGAGGAGGAGGAGAGGGTGGAAAGAGGCAGCCTGTGAAAGACAGCTGTATTTTTAGAGCTACTGGGGGCTCACAAGGTGCTTTGGTGCAGGCCTAAGCCAGACAGAAATACTTTTCTCTGCCCTTTCAGGTGGAGCAAATGCAGCAGATGGGAGAACTTTGCCCTGCAGGAAGAGGCAGTGACTCAGCATTCTGACTTGTTTATAGTCCACACCTGTCAAAAGCAGGGATGGGAGAGAAAACAGAGGCTGAGCAAGGTGGGTGGAACACCATCCTCAGAGCAGGACTTGATTCCCCAGTTCAGGAGCATTTCCTGGGTTCTTTAGCACCAGCAGCTTCTGCGGACTCAGTGGAAGGTGACGATGGGCACTGGGCATTTGGAGCCTCCCTTGGTAGGGTCAGTGCTGTGCAAGTCCCTTGGCATGTTTGCCTTCCTGTTCTACTTCTGACTGCTTTTTATTCCTCACTTGATTTTAATGGACTTCAATTAAGGTCTCTTGTCTGTAAACCTTTAGAGCTTTATTTACCCAGAGCACAGACTCCTAGATCAGTGATCTTATTTTTTCTCCCCTCTGCCTCCACAGAGCACCATTTTTACAGCCTCTCTTACTTTAATTGGCTAAATTTGGGAATGTTTAGATACCTTTCAAACCATCTGCAGTTTTACTGCTGTTTAATGACATTGTCTTTATGGATGTATTGTGATAATTGACAGCTACATCTCACTGCCTGACATCCAGCTTTGGTGTTCCAAAGGCTCAGAATTGGTTAAAGCTGAGTCACAAAGTAAATTCATGAACCATTCCATCATTAGCTACAGCAAATAGTAAGAGAGTTTTAGAGCAGGAGAACATTATTCTCTATTCATAAATTAAAATCACTTCCCCATCCTCACTTTTCATGTTTACAGGAATGCAGCCTGAATTTTAAGTTTAGCAGCTCTGACTACCGAAGTGTGAAGTGCCAGCTCCTCCCCTCATCTTCCCAACCACTCCACATCTCCTGTACCCACTGCCAACGAGACCTGGCATCAATTAGGTGCAAATAAACCCATGCAGACCCACTGCACAGAAGCAGAGCAATCACAGTCAGTGTCAGGAACCAGGAGTGGACATTTTAATTCAGATTTATGCTCTCACTAATTGGCCAGGCTCTCACTGTCATTCCAATCAGATCTGTACACTTGAGGACTGGAGTTGCCCTTAAAGGCTCTGAAAGCAGGTCTCAGGGGGAAGAAATCAGTGAAGCAGATTTTGGTTATAGTCTGAGGTTAACTTTGGACATATACACATCAGGCTCCTAGGAGGAGAAAGTGATGTGCAAGCAATCCACAGTCAGTTCTGCTGAGAACTTTAACCCTTGCCCCATGGTTTAGTTCCCAGAGAGATGCTCTGTGCTGGAAATGCCTTGAAAGGCAAAGGATACACTGCAAGAACAAGTTCTCAACTCCCTGACCATTTCTCCCATAGGACCACTCTTTAGGAGAACAAAGAACAAAAATTCTGCTTTGTCTTCCTTCAGACAGCAGAATAACTTGATAGCATAATTGCCCAGTGGCTCCTGCCACAGCCTGACTTCCCAGTGGTGCTTTTCACCAGACTGAGGGTGAGAACTCCAATACTGTAACCAAAGTCCTGCTCAGCAAGTAAAAGCTGCTACTCTCTGGCCTGCTCATCCAGTTAAACCTGGATCCCCTCTTTTTTCACTATACCCCAGTGACTGAAGGGGTTTGACAGACACAGAGTATTTTCTATCACCACAGCAGTGAATTTCCTTTTGGCAAATTTACAATGTAGGGAAATGCCTCAACTAAATTTTAACCATGTGCTTCTCGATTTGGAAAGCCATCCATCAAAAACCACATCGAAGTGCAGGGTCACCTTGTGGATGAACTTCAGCTCTATTGCTCTGTCCTCATCTAGTGCCTGGGAGAAGCTTCAACCTGAGGCTCAGTTATGCTGTAAAAGATCCTAAAGGAAAGAAAACTTCTACTCTAGGACAATATTTCCTATTTCCTAGCCTGTGCCATTCAGTATTGGCACTTCTGGAAAAAAAGTTAGGAGTGAGACTGTGTTTGGCCGTCAGCTGACATCGTTAATTATGCTGACTCCTCCTCTGCTCCACACAGGGAGAAGAAGGGCTGGCCGAAGCGAGCTGCACACCAGCAAAGCAAGGGACACCTCTGGACTTGATCCATCAGCATAGGCTGGGCACCAACCCCAGCTCCTGTGCCTTCCAGAGAGGTTGGCTTCCTGCTGGAAGTTCACCCTGGAAGCTTTCTGAGGCAGCTTCCTTCAGCATCATCTCTTCTCTTCCAGCAAGGCGAAGGTAGCTTTAAGCCACGCAGCCTTTTAGCAGCATAATGCATTTCCAGGAGCAGTGCCCCACATCTTTATTCATGATGTGAGTGATGATCCAAGAGGTAATAATGAAACAGGATCATGAAGGTTCTCCATTGTGAACTAGTGTTAATCTAATTTCCTACAGGATGTTTATCTAAGTCAGAAAAAAAGCAAGAGGTTGAAAAGAGTTTGGTGAGTCCCTGATGAAAAGAAGCCTGGGAAGTGCTAAGGATAGCTGAAGAATGCTAAATTGCATTTACTCAGCTCTGCTGAGAAGGCCAAGCTGATTCTGGCAGGATTTTGCCAGCCTCTCTCCAGTGCAAATTGGCTTCTCATTTTTATGAACGTTAAGAATCAGCAACATTTAAAATAAAAATAATAAAGAAAAAAGTCCAACAATGAGCATTGATCCAAACTGCAGATTTGCCATACTGCAAACACAACATCCTCATAGAAAAGCTCAAGAGATGTGGCACAGATGGCTGTTAGTGAGGTGGATTGCAAACTGGCTCCACAACAGGGTTCAGAGGGTTGTCATCAGTGGCACAGAGGCAAATTGGAGGCCTGTGGCCAGTGGTGTCCCCCAGGGATCTGTACTGGGTCCAGTTTTGTTCAATATCTTTATCAATGACCTGAGTGAGGGCATTGAGAGTACCCTCAGCAAGTTCCTGATGATTGGGGGGGGTTGGCTGACACCCCTCAGGCTGTGCTGCCATCCAATGTGACCTGGACAGGCTGAGAGCTGGCTGCAGACAAACCTCATGGAGTTTAACAAGGACAAGTGCAGGGTCCTGCATCTGGGGAGGAGTAACACCAGGCACCAGGACAGGTTAGAGGCTGCCCTGCTGGAAAGCAGCTCCACAGAGAAAGACCTTGGAGTGCTGGTGGACAGCAAGTTCTGCATGGGACAGCAATAGAATCAAGAAGAATCAAGAATCAAGAAGGTTGGAAGAGACCTCAAGGATCATCGAGTCCAACCTGTCACCCTACACCTCATGCCTATCTAAACCATGGCACCAAGGGCCACGTCCAATCCCCTCTTGAACACCTCCAGGGATGGTGACTCCACCACCTCCCTGGGCAGCACATTCCAATGGCCAACCACTCTCTCTGTGAAGAACTTTCTCCTCACCTCCAGCCTAAACCTCCCCTGGCGCAGCTTGAGACTGTGTCCTCTTGTTCTGGTGCTGGTTGCCTGGGAGAAGAGACCAAACCCCTCCTGGCTACAACCTCCCTTCAGGTAGTTGTAGACAGCAATGAGGTCTCCCCTGAGCCTCCTCTTCTCCAGGCTAAACAGTCCCAGCTCCCTCAGCCTCTCCTCATAGGGCTTGTGCCCAAGGCCTCTCCCCAGCCTCGTTGCCCTTCTCTGGACATGCTCCAGCAATTCAACATCTTTCCTAAACTGAGGGGCCCAGAACTGGACACAGTACTCAAGGTGTGGCCTAACCAGTGCTGTGTACAGGGGTACAATGACCTCCCTGCTCCTGCTGGCCAAACCATGCCTGATGCAGGCCAGGATGCCATTGGCTCTCTTGGCCACCTGGGCACACTGCTGGCTCATGTTCAGGCAGCTGTCAACCAGTACCCCCAGGTCCCTTTCTGCCTGGCTGCTCTCCAGCCACTCTGACCCCAGCCTGTAGCACTGCATGGGGTTGTTGTGGCCAAAGTGCAGCACCTGGCACTTGGATTTGTTGAATGCCATCCTGTTGGACTCTGCCCATCTGTCCAGCCTGTCAAGGTCCCTCTGCAGAGCCCTTCTACCTTCTAACAGATCAACACCTGCTCCCAGCTTGGTGTCATCTGCAAATTTACTGATGATGGACTCAATCCCCTCATCCAGATCATCAATAAAGATATTGAACAGGATGGGGCCCAGCACTGATCCCTGGGGGACACCACTAGTGACAGGCTGCCAGCTGGATGTGGCACCATTCACCACCACTCTCTGGGCTCGGCCCTCCAGCCAGTTCCTAACCCAGCACAGAGTGCTGCTGTCCAAGCCACAGGCTGCCAGCTTGGCCAGGAGTTTGCTGTGGGGGACAGTGTCAAAGGCCTTGCTGAAGTCCAGGTAGACTACATCCACAGCCTTTCCCACGTCCACCAGGCTGGTCACCTGATCATAGAAGGAGATCAGGTTGGTGAGGCAGGACCTGCCCTTCCTAAATCCATGTTGGCTGGGCCTGATTCCTTGGCTATCCTTCAGGTATGCAGTGATTGCCCCCAAGACAATCTGCTCCATGATTTTCCCTGGCACTGAGGTCAGGCTGACAGGCCTGTAGTTCCCAGGTTCTTCTGTTCGTCCCTTCTTGTGGATGGGCGTCACATTGGCCAGTTTCCAGTCTTCTGGGACCTCTCCAGTGAGCCAGGACTGGTGGAAAATGATGGACAGAGGCTTGGCCAATGTGCTCTTGTGGCCAAGAGAGCCAATGGGATCCTGGGGTGTATCAAGAAAGGTGTCCAGCAGGGCTAGGGAAGTTCTTCTACCTCTCTACTCTGCCCTGCTGAGACCACCCCTGCAATACTGTGTCCAGTTTGGGGCTCCCCAGTTCAAGAGAGACAGAGACCTGCTGGAGAGAGTCCAAGGGAGAGCCATGAGGATGATTTGGGGACTTGAGCATCTCCCCTGGGAAGAGAGACTGAGAGCCCTGGGGCTGTTTAGTATGCAGAAGAGAAGACTGAGAGGGGATTTGATCAATGTCTATCAATATCTGAGGGGTGGGTGTCAAGTGGAGGGGGCCAGGCTCTTTTGGGTGGTTCACAGTGATAAGACAAGGAAAAAGACTAGAACATAGAAGATTTCATCATAGAAGATGAGGAGAAACTTCTTTACAGTGAGGGTGACAGCCCTGGAACAGGCTGCCCAGGGGGGTTGTGGAGTCTCCTTCTCTGGAGACTTCCCAAACCCACCTGGATGCATTCCTGTGCAGACTACCCTAAGTGATGCTGCTCTGGCAGGGGGGTTGGACCTGATGAACTCTTGAGGTCCCTTCCAGCCTCTGACATACTGTGAGACTGAGACTGTGAAATTGTGCCTAAAGGTTGCCAATGCTGTGGAGCTGTTTAAAACTGAATACTAAACCATAGCATCAATTCAGCTTTGTATGTCCAAGAACATTCTGTGCTTATTTTTAAGCACAAACTTTCCCACCACACAAAAAGGCATTCACTGCTTTCCCACTGACAAACACTTCCAGGCTGTCAGCAGAGCAGTTTGTTGTGCAGCTCTGGCATTGTCTGAGTGCAGTTGCTGTGCCTGACTAGCCCAGCCTGGCTTGCAGGCTTTGGACTCTTTCAGAGGTGGGGAGCCCAGGGCTGGACTGGTGCCACTTCCATGCAGGTACTCATCAGTCTTCCAAAGAGAAGTCCATATCCTTCTCATTTCTGTTCCTAGCAATTTTCTGGCTCTCCTCCCTGTTGAGACTGCTCACCTTCTTGGGATGTAATTCGAAGCTAATTAAGTTAATTAAAGGTTTTCAGTGGCAATGGTAGAGCAGACACCTGCTGGGTTTGCTTCCCTGGTCCTGCACACCCTGAGGTGTGGGGTCAACTGGCCCCCCACTCATGGTTGTATGCCTGGCAGATGTGGTTTTGATGCACATCTTTTCCCATGAGTGTTTCCCAAGGACAGGCTAACAGGAAGGATGTTTTGCTGTCCCACTGGCAGAACTGTTGTGCCCCAGATGGCACTGGCACTGGCAGGCCTGCAGGCTGGGCTGGCAAGGCAGGATGGCCCCTCCAAGTCTGCCCTATTCCTGGGCACAGGACTGCTGAGCAAAGGCTTTTGTGCCACTCTTAGAGGTAAAGAGCAATGCTGAGCTTCTCCCAGTGCCAGTCTTTGCTGTACCAGCAGAGGTGTGGCTGGAGAGGCTCTGGGAGCTGGAGCTTCCATTTGAGAAGCAATTCCCTAAACCACAGCATGGGGATGTCTGACATGATGTGCAAAATGGCTTGGGTGAATTAGCAAATCTGTCAAGCAAGGAATTTAACTAGTATTGCACTTCACACTAAATGAACAGCCCCTGTGTCCAGAGGAGCAGGTAATTTATAGCCTAACATTTGCTTTTGATCTGTCGTTTGCTCTTTCTCTTTAGAATTAAATCACTTTGAAATGCACCAGGGAAGGAGGCAAAGGGAAGAAGTCTTTTTAGGTTTAATTAGAACGTGCTAAATGGTAATAAAGTAATGTGAATACAGTGGAGACCTCTTAAATCCCTAATAGTAAATCTATTGCTGCAACAGGTCCATCCTTCAGCTGGTGTTCATTTGAGAGGGTTTCACCTGGAGTGTAGCAGTGCCATGAACTGATGTTAATAGAGTCATCTGTTGAAGGGATTCAATAAAGCATCTGTTGTGGAGTGTGACATGCCTTGGAATGTTGCTGAGGTTTGTTTTGGCCTGACACATGTGGAACGCTTGGCTGGAGGATTTGATGATACAGTACCTTTAAAAACGATGCCCTCAGCTGGTGTCTTGTGTCTTGATCAGCTTGTCAGTGAGCAGCCAAGAGGATCTCAAAGTACAAATAATTGGACAGGCTCTTAAAAATTAGGGAAGGAATTGTAACGTGTGGGGCAGAAGCCCAAAGGACGTTTTAAAGCCATAAACATGGAACAGGGAAGAGAGAATTTCTGAAAGGTAAGTGCAACACAAAAGTGATGATTTTTTTCTGTATTAGTTAAGGAAAATACACAAAAGCTTAGATGCATTTCTGTGAAGCATTCCCCTGCTATGGGTGTAGAGAGCTTGGTTCCACTAGGGTCTGACTGTAAGCTGCTTTCACCTGAAGCAGTTCTCCCTGGCTTGTGCTCTCTATTCACTCAGGCCTCTCTGGTCCCCAGAAGCAGGAAGGGGCCCTGGCAGCAACAGGCACTTTGCACCATTTGCTCCTTTGGCTGAGGGCCACCTGCAGGGTTTGGACATGGCACAGATTCATATGGGAAGGTTATTTGCAGGCCAGCAGGAGGCTTGCATTTGGAAGCACTGTTCACTTGTGTCGGATAGGATGGCTGCTCAGGTTGCCATGGGGCTGTTTTCCTAAACCAGCTATCTTCTCTGCTGCTTTTCTAAGCACTTGGTTGTGGTCCAGGGTCTCCAGCAGCTCTCCCCTGCCCAGACTCAAGGTTGCATGGGCTGTGTCTCATGGGTTTTGTTAACCATTCCTGCTCCCTGTTTCTCTTGCTGTCAGAGCAAGTGTGTTTTCTCTTGTCAGAAGGGGAGTTTCTCAGTTCATGTCCCAGCATGTCCTGTGAAAAGACAAGGGAATGATTGCTTGCAGGGATTCCTGGTCCCTGAGGACAGGGCTTTCAAGTGCTGATGGGATGCATGTATGGGCATATGGTGGAGCTCTTCTACTCAGTGTCTTGATGTATTTATGGGTGGTGCACTTTGTTATTTTTAACTGAAATATTTTGAGAGCTGCTGCTGCTCTTGCTTTGGTAGAAACAAGCATGAGTGCACAAATTGTAAGGTTCTGTACCGCCAGCTTCTCACTTTAATCTTCAGTGACAGCTACAGCTGTTGGAACTTTGTTCCTATCTCCTGTTTAATAACAAACAAACCAAACCCTTGTCAGGCTGAAGGAGCCCATTTAATGACAGTCTTGGTAGCTGCAGATAGACAGCTTTGGAGGTGCTCTTCCCAGACTGCAAGCTGCTCAACACTGGTAGAAGTTCTAGGTGACTCCAGAGCTTTTTAAGCAGCAGCCCCTGGGGCTAAAGGCAGAAGCAGACAATTATTTAACTTGCTTTAGGTGCTGTTTTGGATTTTGCAGGCTGGCCTTTGGACCTTGTCATACTGGAGTCAAACACAGGTTTAGGTGGTGCCTATCATGAGTTAATAGCAGTAGCTTCTTCAGTCAACATTGTTCTGATTTGCCTTCTTCCAAAGCCAGCTTTTGTCTCACTGTTATAATTACAGAGCTGATTTTTGTCTTGATACCTCACTGGCAATCAGCAAATCATGGGCCATGGTACCATGGATGTTACAGACATTGCAGTTAAAGGTCATTGGTACAATTAATTCTGTACTTAGACTTTCTGGTAAGGATGATCTAGTGTGAGGTGTCCCTGCCCATGGCAGGGGGGTTGGAAGTGGATGATCCTTGAGGTCCCTTCCAACCTTGACAATTCTGATTCTGTGATTCTATGTGGCACTGTTACCAGGGTTAGAAAGCATTAAAAAAGGTACCTGCACCTTTTTGTGATTTGAAGTCAGTCCTTGAGCATAACTGTGATGGGTAAAACATCTCAGAGAAGCCAGAGAACAGTACTGGAAAGCATGCTGGGTGCTAGCTCAGCCTGCTCCAACAAGGCACTGCTGCATGCACATGGACACAAATCCACTCTGGGTGTGCAGCTTCCCACTGGCCCTGCTGAAAGCTGAAAGAACAGAAGCTAGTGGTAATCTCTGAAGCCCAGGAGCCTGGGTGATAAACAATGCCTGCTGTACATCCTTCAGCTCCCATAATTAAAACTGCTGCTCCTCATGTAGCTTGGCATATGGTTTCTGCAAGGTACAGCTCAATATCTCCATCATGGCATTCTTGTGTACTCTTAGTTTAGTCTATTGGAGGCTGCAATAGAAGCTTCTTGCCCAATTATTGTACATTCTTCTAAGTTTATTCATATTGACAGTTCCATTTTTAATATGACACTCTTGATAGGCTAACCAAGACATGGCCCAATATTTGCCTTAAGCAGTAGAGAATCCAATACTGCCAAACACCTGAGTGCAAACATCTAACCAAACCAAATGGAATCAGTGTTTTAGGGAAAGAAAGAAAAAAAAATCAATAAAATGAAGTTTTAGCTCAAAATTTCCTATTTTGATCTCACTAAAAATGGTCTCAAAAGTCACTTAGACCTCCTATGATTCTTATTTTCTGGACACTGGTGGCTATTTGTTTTCCTGCAGGCAGCCCAGAATCATTACAGATTCACTTCCAGATATCTATTTCCCTCCCAGCTACTGCTACTGATCTAAAAAGCTTTAGCAAGGACACTTCTACTGTCTTCAGGATACTTTTGATCTTCCAAGCACCTTCCCTGATGTAGGTCTGCCTGGGAACTCCAGGTTCTCACCCTGTGTACCAGGACCTGGCCACAAGGCAGCATCTCAGGGTTTGCCCCAAGTGCATGCCCACAGCTCAGGTCAGAAACATCTCCTGAAACCATGGAAGCTAGAGAGTTATATTCTTGCCTCTCGTACCTCTCCTGAGGACTCTTTTTTCTCTAATTCCAAAGTATTTTCAGATGATACAGTAATAATCAAAATGTTATTGCAATTAACTGCAATACACTAAATGTAGGCTGAGTTTTCAGCCAGAATTTTAATCTTTTTAAGCTGTTGCAGGTCATCAGCTCTAGATGAGGAACATTTCACTTCTCTTAAGCTTCTGCTCTTAAGACTCAGCTAAGTGTCATTAAACCCAGGACATCAAAGAACCCAGAACAGCTCCGTAGATGCAATTCACATCCTTATTTAACCATCAGCTATTGTAACTTTAATTGCATAACTTCATTAGCCTTTCTTTTCCCATTTAAGACTAATATGGAATCTAAGCAGTTACAGTGAGTACCCAACATTGTCCAGTAGTAAGGCTCAGCCACTACAACACATAAATACAATCGGATTGTAGTTTTTCCTAACCTGCTGAGATGGATTTTGGAAAGCTTTCCCAGCTGCACTGCAAAAGTGGTGCAGAGTGTAGTGCAGGTGGAATCAGGAAGCATAACACCAAGGGACGTACCATAACCAAGGGACAAAGCTGTGAGTAACAGATTTGATCACAGCAGTAGGGGGACTTTGCAGTTTCTCTCTAGAGTTTAAGTAAGGCTTGTCCCTAAGCCTAGGCAAGTGCTGAATGCAGGAGACAGGGTCAGCAAAGTATTCTCTGTTGGGAGATGCACCCAAGGGTTGCCCCTACCTTGGTAGCTGTTCTCCTCTACGTTGGGGAGACAGTGAGAGCAAAGCAAAGCTGGCCTTGCACCACTGCTGCCCTTGAGTGCTGAGCAGGGGGAGCAGGGGAGAGGAGACAGCTTCTTTCCAACTCATTTCACAGGTCTCAACTGAGCACACCATGCAGAGACAGTGAAACCCAAAGCAGGACAGATGGAGGGGTTTTGCTTATTCCTGGTGAAGAGAATGCTCCACTGGACATGGAGAGGAAGACATGGGGGAAATGTGAATATAACTGTTTAAATTGAACAAACAGGCAGAATTGCAATTCATTTCTCAAAGACATTGCACACAGAAGTGCATGTGGTCAGGTAGGTGGAAGCTGTTTTGTTTGTCACAGTGCTCTGCCATTAATCCATGTCAGTGAAGGTGGTGGTACCCTTGAAGGAAAGTGCCAGGGTGGGATCCTTGAATGCAAGAGAAGCAAATAGCCTGTTTTCAAAAGATGGTTTGGACAAGCAGCTGACCAGATGGAGGAGTGAGAGGCACTCCACTGCTGGCAGGCACCCAAAGCTTCTTGAACCTCATGTTGTCTGCCCTAATAAATATGTCATTTGAATAGCAGCCATGGTAATGTAGTGATAACAGCAGGAGAATAACTCTCCTTATAATTGTGTGAGACGTCCAGATATATTCCCCTGTCTCCCTGACTAATGTGTCCAACATGACTTGTTAGCTATTAGAGATAAAACTGTGTTAACCTTTTCAAAAATTGGAAGAGCATGACTGGAACTGGGACTACAATGGCTTCCTGGAGAGGACAGCAAAAGGCTGAGAGATCACCCTGCTGAGGCACCACTAATGGATGCATTATTTATTAGCAGGTCTGAAATGCAGAGGAAAGATGTGGCCCCATGCAAATGTCTCCTGCTCAGGGTGTAACTGCTCTAACCAGCACAAGCAGGTAAGTACAAAGATCTTAGAGCTGTGTTCACAAGAGAAGTAAATCCTCTCTGCCTGCTTTCCCTCCCTGACACAGTCTAGCAGACTAAGCACATCATAAAAAAAGAACTCTTGAAATTCTGAAATCACACATTTTCATGGAATGGCTCAGGCTCAGACCTCATCTACTCCAACCTCCAACCTCCCCACCATGCCAGGGACACCTCTCAACTAGACTCAGCTGCTCAAGGTCTCATCCAGCCTGGCCTGCAACACCCCCAGGCAGGAGGCAGCCACAGCCTCCCTGGGCAGCCTGTGCCAGACTCTCACCACCCTCCTCCTCAAGAACTTCTTCCTCAGCTCCACTCTAACCCTGCTCTGCCTCAGCTTCAAACCATTCCCCCTTGGCCTGTCTTCAGACACCCTCAGCAAAAGTCCCTCTGCAGCCTTCCTGCAGGATCCCTTCAGGTCCTGGCAGGCAGCTCTGAGGTCCCCCTGGAGCCTTCTCTTCTCCAGACTGAACATCCCCAGCTCCCTCAGCCTGGCCTCACAGCAGAGGTGCTGCAGCCCTTTCTTAATTTTGAGGTAATTTTGAGTTCAAATTGTACTCAAAACCATCTTAATCCTAAGGAACTTCTGCACACGAAGCCACTCACCACAGTCTGTTGACATTTGTACCTTCAAGTCACAGATCCATGAATTGGGCACTAACTCAGCAATGACAGCAGGGGGTCTTATGCCATCCCATAGAGGTGCAGGATATTCTGAAAGTGGCTTGTCTGATGTTGAAGGTAAGTAAAATGTCATCCCTGACATGCATAAGCTGTAATAAGGGACAGACCTTTGTTTACTGATAAGTATAATCTGCAGACTACAAATGACAAACAAGCAGTAAATCCCAACCAGAAATAAGAATGAGTGACAGGCCAGAAATGCACTGACTCAGCCCCCAGCCAAAACCTTCCTGGGTTTGTTGTCTTAAACAAACTTTCTGCTGCAGTTATCAGAGCTGCCCATGGAATAAAGCTCATCATAAAAACACTTAATAGCAGGGTGGAAATTGCAGAAATGCAAAATGCAGTCCCAGGCACAGGGAATATTTATGAGTTCTGGCTTGTATTAAACTGGCATCTCAGTGGTGTTTGTGAGAGTTTAATATCTCCCAGAAGTTCATTGTCTTCCCTCAAGGACAGATAAAAAGATATCTAAATGAACAGTTCCAAATTCACTGTCTCCATCTCACAGGTCAGGTGAACAAACACTGCGAACCATCCCTTTTGGGAAGCTGAATCTACTGCCTGCTTTGGTAGAACAAAAGGGGAAAAGCAAAATCCGTAAGGAAATCCACGAAGGGCTGATCTGCTCTGCATGGAGCTGCTGTTCCCTCAGCAGAGCTGAAATACAGTTCAGGAGCAATCCAAGCAACAAAAGGGAGGGGTAGGCATGATGAAAAGTGCCTGATTTAGAGGCTGAAGAGAGAATTCTCTCTGAGCTTGGGTGTTGGTGGCAATTTCCAATATCAGAAATTCAGCTCAGCAATTGCTGACCTCCTCGCCCTGGTGTCTGCCAGCAAAGAACAATCAGCCCAAGAAGTGATAGAAAGCACAGGCAGCATCCAAGAAGGACTGCATCTCATGGGGGCTACCCTAGTGACCAGGCAGCAGACAGTGAGCATTGCAGCTAATTTCTCACCTTTTCACAGTTTATTCTTTTTTATTTTTAGGAAACCTGAAACCAGAAGAAGCCTAAGCAGGTTGGCTCCAGAGGTGGTAGATAGCCCAGCCCTGGAAACATTCAAAGTCAGGTTGGATGGAGCTCTGAGCAGCCTGTCTAGCTGCAGGTATCCCTGTTCACTGCAGGAGGGTGTACAGGAAGATCTTTAAAAGTCCCTTCCACCCCAAAGCATTCTATGGTTCTAAACTGCTGAACGAAAGCATGTTGAGATCCAGGCAATTTTCCCTGTGGCACCTTCTTACTTCAGCTGCTCTGCCCACCCCTACTCATGAGAGACATGAATGTGGATGTGTGATGTTACACACCTTCCTCTTTTTGCAACTAATGCAAGACTTAAAGCTGCAGCACACAGCAGGCTTCTTTCCTGTCACAGGGTGATGTTGCACTTTACGTACCTGAAGCACCAGACACCCTTCTGCTCAGTTAAACGTTTGCCTGTCAAAAGAAATTCAGGAAAAAGTCTCCCAGTTTTCCTCATGGAGGTTAAGCACTGACAAGCTGATATTCACTCTGAACTGTACTAATTCCAGGTCCTGCACTTGGGTCATAACTCCAAAGCAGTGCTCCAGGCTTGGGGCAGTGTGGCTGGAAAGCTGCTGGCAGAAAGGGACCTGGGGGCTCAAATGGACAAGCAGCTGAATAGGAGCCAGCAGTGTGCCCAGGTGGCCAAGAAAGCCAAAGGCATCCTGGCTGGGATCAGCAATGCTGTGTCCAGCAGGAGCAGGGAGGGGATTTTCTCCTGGGACTCAGCTCTGGGGAGGCCACACCTGGAGTGTTGTGTCCAGTTTTGGGCACTCAATACAGGAAAGATGTGGAGGTGCTGGAGCCAGGGCAGAGGAGGGCAAGGAAGCTGTGAAGGGTCTGGAGAATAAATCTGATGAAGAGTGACTGAAGGAGCTGGGGATGGTTAGTGTGAAACAGAGGAGGGCAGACCTCATTGCTCTCTACCTGAAAGGAGGTTGTGCAGAGGCTGCTGCTGGTCTCTTCTCACAGGTAATTAGATAGAACAAGAGGGAATGGCCTCAAGTTACCACTGGGTAGGTTTAGACTGGACAGTAGGAAATTTTTTTTCCCAGCAAGAGTGGTCAGGGATTGGAATGTGCTGTCCAGGGAGGTGGTGGAGTCCCCAAGTGTGGCAGTTTAGGCTGGGTGCCCCCTGCCACTGCTGCATGAGATACACCTCTGGTGTCCCGGGTGCCCGCCCAATAGGGGTGGACACAGGAAACGGCGTATTTCTACTCATAAATCCTGCGCCCTATAAGGCCATCTGCAGAGTCATTCTCTTCCTCTTTCTTCCCTCTCTGCTCCCATGGGAGATGTCCTCTCTTATCAGGTAATGCCGGGGGGGTATCTCAGGCCTCTTAGGCCTGACTAGGCCTAATGCCAGGAGGAGAATGGAGGGGGGGGCAGTCTCAGACCTGGCCAGCCTGAGACTTGCCTAGCAGTGGGAGGGGGTGGGGAAGGAATTGCCCTGAGGGATTGGGTAGACCCTCAGGTGGGAGGAAGGGAGGATTGGGAAGCTTTTGGGAATTCTGTGAGGGGGTTCTGTATGCTTTAGGATGTTCTTTTCCACTATGCTTTGTAGTTTGTAGTTTCTCTGTAGCTTCACCAATTGCTTTTTCCATTTAAACTTTCCATCACTCTCCAATCCCTTTGCGTGTGTCATTCTTTTGTCCCTTTCGGGGCAAGAGATGTTCTGGCTGGCCTCAAACCAGCACACCAAGCCTGGATGTGTTTAAAGGTGGTTTGGATGTGGTGCTTGGGGATATGGTTTAAGGGTGAGCCTTGCAGAGTAGGGTTCTGGGTTGGACTTGGTGATCCTGAAGATCTTTTCTAACCTGAATGTTTCTGTGATTCTGTGATACAGACCAATGCTCTCTGCCCAAAGCAGGTCCTGTCTTAGGTCATTCTCTTCCCTCACTTGGTCCATACAGCTGAGAGGGAAGCTCATGGAGGGATACATGAAGCCTCACCAGCATGCAGCCCATGCCCAAAGAGATTTAATGCCAAGAAGAGATGGAAAGATAAAGTACTCTAGAAAGGGAACCTTGAGAGCTCAAAGGAGGATCAGAGCAGCTCTTCTCAGCAGGGCATCTGGTTCTATCTCTGTGAGAGGTTGGTGCAGAGCCTGGGAAACTCCAACCTCATCTCCAGTGCTGTGTTTCAGCTGGAGGCTGAACTATTGCAGGCATAAAATTTCATTGAACTGGGACAAAAATGGAGAACTGTTATACTTGTATGTAAATTATTAGAGAATAAGAGGGCAATACTAAAGCTATCAACTAGAAAATTACTTTAGTACCGCAGCATATCTTTTTTTTCAGACATAAACTTTGTGAAGTCAGAGATATTAAGAAAAAAATAATTCCTTAAATCCCTCTGGTAATAAGCAATGGAATTAAAATCCAGGCAAAATTAAATTTCAGAAGATCAATGTTCCTTTTTATATTTTGATGACAACTCTAAGCATAATGTAATTTTGTGAATTTACAGCTTTAAACTGCAAGCTGATACCCCACAATGGTGCAATTGAAGCCACACAGCAAATAAGGACTTTTTATTCTAATGTCCCCACAGATAAATTTCGCAGTGGTAATGAAAAGGCTTTGAACTTCTTAACTGCCATTTAAAATAATACAGAAACAAGCAAGCCATTGATAATTGAAGCCCTGTTGGACTTGAAAGAACTGCAGCAGCACAGTGATAATAGTTGCACATCATCAAAGTGGACGTCCTGGGTGCTTGCACACAAAGTCTGGAGGATTCCTCTCCAGAAGGATTTTGTAAAGCTCTGTGGTTTTAGCTGCGTATTTCTTTGTCTCTGTCCTCTGAGAAATAAGCAGTTTAGTGGCAATAACCTTGTTAAACCTCTTGAAAAATCATGGAATAACCTACAAGATCTCAGTGTTCACTGGAGGCTGCAAGAAAACGGAAATCCTGATGGTCTGGTTGGAATGCAATGTCCTGGAGCAAAAAGGGGGTAGCTGGAGGGCTCCTTCACAGCAGTGAGAAATACTTTGCATTATTTGGTTTGTACCCTGCATGTGCCTCACCACCACCCAAAGCATGTGCACACACCACATCGAATGAGAAAGTTATGGAAGGAGCATGGCAAAAAATCAGGCAAGGTAACCAGAAGACAATGGTAAGAGAGGGTGCAAGGTAGAGGGGGTGCCCAGGTGCTTTAAGCAACTTCAGCTGGAAGCCAAGTGGCAAGAGATGGATTCTGCTGTTTTCCTCAGTGCTGGGGTTTCACAGAGATGGGTTTTTCACAGTAAGATGAAGTTGTACCCACGCTGAGTGAAAGAAATGCAATGAGAAGGATGTCCCCTTCTGTTTTCACACTGGGAAATGATGCTGGGCTTGCCCGAGCTGAGCTCTTCCCTTTACATTCCCTCCTGAGAACACCTGGGCAAAATGGACACTTTATCTCCTTTGTATTTCTAAGGCTTTTAAAAATTCTAATTATGCTTCCAAAGGGACCTTAGTGATCAGATCTCCCCATTGCTAAGTCAGAATTCTTCTGCTATTTTTAGATAAAACACAAGGAAGAAAGATTTGCTATTTTTTTTTTTTTTTTGCATATGGATTCAGCCTATCTGCAGAACACGATGGTGGAAGGACATTTTAAATCTATTTTCCTCAATGGTGGTTTGTTTTTTTGTTTTGTTTTTTTTTTTTTTCCCAGAAATCAGTCCTCACAAAGCACAAAATGTGCATAATAATCCACTAGTATGAATAAGCAGTCCGCACAATTAGGAGGGAACAATGTCGTGTTGTTGCCATAGAAGTGACACAGCCAGGCTGCAGGCTAACAGGTTTCAGCAAACTCCTCAGGGCATTTCACATTTAAGGCACTGTTTGCACCAAAATTACATCCAGGCCTCCACTAACTTTGCAGAAGCAGCTCTGGCCCTATGCCTGCTGAGGAGTGGCATCACAAGGAGATGGGAGGACACTGAGACAGAATGAGCCAGCGAGGGCAGGGGGGAGAAAGAGCTTTGGCTTCTGAGACTTGCTTTTGATTCAGTCCATAGAGTCTTACTAACAGAAGGGAGTTTTGCCTCATCGAGCACAGAGAGACAACAGCTTCAACATCCCCAGTCCCCTGGAGTCACCTCAAGGGGAGGGATCAGCTGTGGGACAATGTAGAAGAGTTTGGCCTGACCCAAGAGCTCAGGTCTCAGCACTACTGGGGCTTGCTCATGCCTGAGTTGGTTTCCCTTTGCACTGGCAATCATCTTGCAGACAACCTTGGCTGGTTGTTGCCCAGGTGTCACTCACTCACCATTAATCTGGTTTCCAAACCACTGAGCTCTTTGCTGGCCCTACCAAGAAGCAGCCAATGCAGTGCCCACCACTGCCAGCCCTACAGAAACCTTTTGAACTGCAGCATTAGAGCAGCCATTGAAGATTGAACATTGAGTGACCTGTGGGAATTTGAATGTGTTCCACTTGAAGACAACAGGGAAGGTAATGACAGAGATGGAAAGAAAAGCAAAAGCTGGTTCATCTGAAAGCATGTAGCAATTCCAGTTTGCATTTTTGTATGAACCCATAACATTTATATGGAAGGAATTAAATGTATAAAATTATTTATAGGGGGATTTAAAAGGCTGGCAATATTTTAGTATCATACATCTTGATGAACAGAATTATAAATCTCTGTAACCTAAATTGCTTAGCCAACTTGTGCAGAAACAGCATCAACAGAGCACGCAATTATCTGTAATCAACTTCTCCTCTAATGCTGTGGCATTCACCCTTTTGTAAAGCTACATAGCACAGTTTGTCTTCTGCTGTGTTAGGAAATCAGATTTGATTTGCAAGGCTCACATCCTTCCTGCACTTGTGCAGGAGCTGTCATCTTCCTGGTAGGATGACCCAGGCATCACAGCTTCATAAAATAATAAGGCAGCATAATCTCTACTTCTGGACATTAATTTTTATTAATGTTTTCTCCCTCACACACTACAGAATTCTCAAAACTCAAGGAAAAACAAAAAAAGAATGAAAAAATCCCTTTGTAAATGTGTGCTTCTTGGAATAGCTGAAAACTCAGTTCTCACTGCAGCCAGTGCTGACATTTTAAACGATAATTTGAGCAGTGCTTCCTGGGGTTCAGGCATTGCCTTTCACACTCAACAGAAGCATTTGATGCTTTTTGTGGCAGCCATCTAAAAAAGTTCAATCTGAGTTAATGTCAGCTATGCTGGAGGAGAGCTCCACAATGGTGGAAGATGTGGGGGTTTCAGAAAAGCAGTCTTCACAGAATCACAGAATGGTAGGGGTTAGAAGGGACCTCGAAAGCTCATCCAGCCCAACCCCCCTGCCAGAGCAGCATCACCTAGAGCAGGTCGCACAGGAACACATCCAGGTGGGTCTTGCATATCTCCAGATAGGGAGACTCCACAGCCCCTCTGGAGTCCTCACAGGGAAAAAAAAATTCCTCCTGTTTCCATGGAACTTCCTATGTCTCAGCTTCCATCACTGCCCTTGTGCTGGCATTGGGCATCACCCAGCAGAGCCTGGCTCCAGCCTCTGGACATTCATCTGCACATCTTTATCAACAGCAATAAGGTCACCTCTCAGGCTCCTCCTCTCCAGGCTACAGAGCCCCAGATGCCTCCATCTTGGCCTTCAATCTACAACCTGGAATAGAAGCAAAGTGTTATCCTTTGCTTGGAGCAATGCCTGGGATGAGGTATCAGGGCTCTGTGAGGCACAGAGCAAAACTCAGAGTAGAGGTGATCCAAGAGCATAATGAGATCAGTGCTCAGCTCATTTGAAAAGCAAAGACACTAAGATTAATTAATTGCAAGAGATGAGAGTGCATTGCTTGTATATTGTGATAGAAAGCAGCCCCCAGGTCTGCTTTGAGCAAAGCAAAGGACAAGCAACAGAGCTTTATCTCAGTAGAGAGAGAACTGTACTTGCACTGTGAGATGTTTTCAGAGGAGAGGGCATTCACAAGTGGGATGGAGATGTGCCAGTACTGCAGGACAAGCCATGAGGTGTACAGCCTCAATCCTTCACCTCAGGAGGCTACAGCCAGAGACAGAGTTCCATACTGGTGCATGCAGTGGCGCTTCTGCACAGTGTTTGCTCATTGCCGTGTTCCACAGCCTCCACTCTCTGTTAAGCCTCATGCAGACTGCTCAGCTTTTGGGGTCCAGGCAGAAAGTTTTGCCTTGGGTCACTCAAGCTTTGAGTCAGCTGCTTCATGGACACACGCCAAGCTGCTGCTGGCATGGATGGTATCAGAGACAGACCCTGTAGCCTGAAGACTCTGAAAGGCAGCTGGCAAATGGGGATGCCTGATACGTTATCAGTAGCTGTAGACAGCTTTAATCTCTGTGGGCCTTCAGCAGCTCAGACAGGTACACCCAGACTGCAGCCCAGACAGTTCCTCCCCTTAGCAAGAAATCAGTGCTGGCTGTTGGCATGAAGATGCTGGCACAAACCTGTATGTGTAACCCCCTGTGTGCCAGGTAAACCAGGACAAACCAGACATCCATTCAGCACAGCATGGTGCTTGGCAAGCAGGAAAATCAAGATGATAGCCCCAGCTCTGCAAACACTCTGGGCAGCTGGCACCTTCAGCAGGCTGTGCACGCTGAGCCATGCCAGCTGGACACCACTCTGAGCTCGTTTGCAGCTGAACCTCACATGGCAGCTGGTTACACCTAGTGCCATCTTCTTGTGCTGCACAGCAAGACACAGGCTGTGCAAGCTGCCCTGCAGCAGGCTGGGTTTCCCAGCAGCCTCAGGCTCTCTCCTCTGCCTTCCTTATCCATGGTCCTTCACCACCCTGGTTTATGTCTGCAGGGAAGGAAACAAGGGAGGCTGTCTCTGGGTGGCACTTACAGAGCAGCTTCAGAGCTCCTATGGTTCACTCTGCTCCCTCCTGCCTGCTCCCCATGTCCACGAACCCCAGAGCCCTGCTATGTTTCCCACCTTCCCTGAAAGCAGAAGGATCAGCCAGGCCCTTCAGCCCAATTCACTTTTATCCTTCTAATTAAAAAACAGAGTGTGTGATTTTTATTGCAAACGTGTTCTATGCCTACTTGCCTTTAGATTTAATCTTTCAAATCCTACTGTTAGCAGTGAGGGCCAGATTCAAATATCAAGCTGATCTCTTTAAAAACAACCTGCTTCTGGCTTCAGTATCCTCTGAGAATTCCTGGCATTAATAGTATTTTGCTAAGCCCTCCTTACAAATACTGAAATAATTGCACTGAGCTTGGTGTGGCTACACAAGGAAGTTAAAGCTTTTTACCTTGGTGTCCTCTCTTTCACCACCTGCAAAGGCTGATCCAGCCTCGCTTCAAATATACCTGGAACATGAGGAGTGTCCTGATGGGTAACTTCAATGGTTTCCATCCCCACTTGGGGCTTTCCTGAGTCCCTGTCCCTTGGTGTGATGCTGTAGGTGATGTGACAGCTGTTGAATTACCAAATGCATTAAGGTAATCCAATGTTAGCCCCTTCTGAAGGGAGGAGATGTGACTTTTTCTCTGGAGGTGTGTTTTTGATTTACTGAGCTCCTACAATCAGCTGAATTTCAGCAATAGAAGTCCTAGCCTGAATCTGTAAAAGGGCCTGGGGATTTAAAAAAACAGTGAATTCGACAGCCATGCCCTGGTTTGCCAGTGGAAGAGCATTTCTCCCAAACAGTCTCTCCATCAGCTCTCAGAGCTGATCTTCACAGAAACCCAGGGAAACAGATCCAAAAGACAAGCCAGGCACTGTAAGCTTAGAAGTCAGCTGGGGGATAGGAATCTCAGTCTGGAGAAGAGAAGGCTTCGAGGTGACCTTCTTGTGGCCTTCCAGTATCTGAAGGGGGCTACAAGAAAGCTGGGGAGGGACTTTTTAGGATATCAGGTAGTGACAGGACTAGGGGGAATGGAATAAAGCTGGAAGTGGGGAGATTCAGACTGGATGTGAGGAAGAAGTTCTTCACCATGAGAGTGGTGAGAGCCTGGAATGGGTTGTCCAGGGAGGTGGTTGAGGCCCCATCCCTGGAGGTGTTTAAGGCCAGGCTGGATGAGGCTCTGGCCAGCCTGATCTAGTGTGAGGTGTCCCTGCCCATGGTAGGGGGGTTGGAACTGGATGATCCTTGTGGTCCTTTCCAACCCTGACTGATTCTATGATCTTCTCTATCCCCCCCTGCAGAAGGGTTTTACAATGCATCTCAGTGAGATGTGGGATTTTACTGCTGCCCATCAAAGCATCCTCCCACCAACAGAGAGGGGACAAGAGCAGAGAGAAAGCTCCACCATGTAAAATAGCAGAAGCTCTCTTTGCTCCACTCAGTCTACTCCACACTTACTTCTTCTAGGAGGGCAAGTGCTGCCATTTCACTGCAAATGCTCTGTATAGAAAGGAAATGTACATTAAAGCATCTCTGTGAGCATGGCTGACCTCCACTCTCCAAATAAATGGGAGCAGATAGCTGCTTTTCCTCGGGAGCCCCTGCCTGCCAGAGCCTGAGGACTGCTGGGCTATGCAGATGAAACAGCTCCTTCCCTTCACCAGGATATGAAAGCAGAGAGCTCCCTACCCTCTGCAGCTTCAGGCGAAGGGGCTCCAATACACGCAGAGCTGAGGGGAAGATGTGTGATTAAGTAACTTCCAAACTTCAGAAAGGTTTTCATTTCAGCTTCTGGGTTCCTGCCATGCAGAAATGCTGCTGGAACCAGACTCCACAGCAATGCATGAAGGACTCCAGAGGAGCGAGAGCTGCAGAATCTGGTTCCCAGAGTCTGTTGAGAGCTGAGCAGGGCTAATGCTCCTGTTTCAGAGTGCCCTTGCTCAAGAAATCAATGTTCTGTGTGTTCAGTGAAGAAGTGTCCTTTGAAGGTGCAAGCCAAATAGCTCATCTGAGGCAGACAGCTTAAACCCCCAGTTTTAATAATTCAGCTCATTTCTCAGCACACAGGACAAGAATGGGAGGAAATAAAATTGTCCAAAGAATAGCTTTAACCACTAACTACTGGAAGGGAGCTTTAGGCTGTGTCTCTTTCTGACTCTTCTGAAGTAAATATTTTAATAGGATCTACTGCATTTCAGCAACAACAACAACAAATAACCTAAGTTAAACACTCCCAGTATTGCAATTCTCACAGATAAAAAGGGCTGGTGGAGACGCTTCCACAGCCTTGAGAGCTAAACATACCATTCAGACCTGAGCTCTGAAATGAGAGGGCTTAAAAAATACTCTAAGTATTACATGAAGAAAAGTTACAGACCTGTTCAGGGAATGAATGAAAGGAATTTTGATCACACTAAGGAGTTAAAATGAATGTGAAATCATGGAAGTCTTAACATTGTTCTTCAACTTTCCCAGAACAGAGGTCTTCCTTGGATGAATGTTACAAGGAAGGTAGAAGAAGGAGTTAGACTAAAGCAGGATTGACATGCATGATGAATTACAGTTCATTAATCCAATTAATGAGTAATTCCAGAAGCTCTAATCCCAGATAAAGCTCTTTATCATAGCTCTGTTGGCTAGTGCAGCACTAAGAGCCTGTCAGCAAATCCATTGTAAACCTCTATTATATAAAGCCTGCCATGCACTGCCATGGCTCTGCTGCAATAGCTTGTCCAAAAAAGAAAAAGCAAAACAGAGAAGGGAATCTTCTCTACCCTTGTTTGACTGGCTCCACACTGCAAAAGAATTCCAGGTGCCTTTACAGAGACACAGGCCAGCTAAATGGGACTTCAAATATTTGTAAGCACTCTTGGTTTAGGTGCCAAATGTATCTTCCCTTTTTTTGATGTCATCTGTATGAATAATTTCTCCATAATTCCATCCTGTTGACTGAAGGTAGCCAATGAAGTATGCCAAGCTGGTTTTTAAAGGAATTTCTGCTCCAGTTTTACTCTTTTTAATTTTTGGTAGCACTGCCTACAAGCGTGAGGCTTTCTGAACACTTCAGAAACACGATCCCTCCCCTGCAAATCTCCTAGGCAAAGAGGGATAAGGAGAGGAGACAAAGAGAGGGAATAATATAAGTTTCCATACTGTTTGCCTTCCTTCACTGCAGCCAGCACAGCAGAATAGAGCTTGTAACAGGCAGCTGAGTGTGAGACAAGTATCTGAACTCCTAGTCTGTGCCTAAGGTCAAACCACCTCACCATGAGGAGGAACTCCTTCACTGTGAGGGTCGCAGAGCACTGGAGCAGGCTGCCCAGAGAGGTTGTGGAGTCTCCTTCTCTGGAGACTTTCAAGATCCATCTGGATGCATTCCTGTGTGACCTGTGCTGGATTCTATGGTCCTGCTCTGGCAGGGGGTTGGACTCAGAGATCTTT